>NC_059076.1:11553736-12894183 GCF_020497125.1 Mauremys mutica | reverse complement strand
CCCCTGCGCAGCCTCGTCAACTTGCTCTGCACCTGTTTTGGCGTGAATCCACCTCGCTCAGACATGGGTGAGCATAATTGGACACCCCTCCGGATGAGAGCTGACCAGTGCCTTGTTTTGAAAACAAAAACATTGAAGCTGAGATACTGTTTTGCTTCCACCTGCAGGGCTTCCAGGAGATCGGAGCCTGGTTGGAACACACGGGGTGCTGTGCAGTCCTTGAGATGTCGTCTGGTGCCTAATTGGCCAAGTCCCTCCTCTCGGCAATAAAGGCAAAACATCGGGGAGTCCTGTGGCTATGGGCTATAATATCACCTGCTTAGGAGGCCAGCAAGCCTCTCCCAGCTAGCTCTAGAGGTGGCTGTGAAAGGTAAGGAACTTGTTTCCTTCTCATGTCTGGCAGGTGTGATAAAAAGAAAGGGACCGTTCAACAAACGCATCTGTCTCCCAAATGGGGACTGACTGACTCCCAGCAGTACCTGAAGCAGAGCACATGCAGTGGGTGTCTGGCATGAGAGGGGGTGGACGGGTTTGTGCTGAGCGCTTGCCTGGGTTGCAAACCCAAGGTAACCTTTCAGGAGACGAAGCCTTGGTGCATGTGGGTCAAGAAGCAGAAAGCAGCCTGCCAGCTGCTCTGAAAGGCTCCGATGCGAGTTCTGGAGGGGGCTGCAGCGTGAGTGTGGAGGAGAGAGCCCTTAAAGCGTTCAAAGATCAAACGTAGCATTCACACTTCTCTGGAGAAAGAGGTTCTCCTTGTGCCCACTGAGCTTGTTAACGTGTTCCCCCGTCTTCCTCACATCGCTCCCCACTTCTGTCTGGCTCCCGCCTTGTCTGCCTGGGGGGGCACCCTGGGCTGCTCAGTCCTGGTGAGAGCTGGGCAGAAGGACTAGCTGTGCTGCTGGTGCCCATCTAGCTGAAAAAAATTGTTGTAACTTGAGAGATTTTGTGGGCAGAGCAGGCTCCCAAAACCTCCATGTCACCCCATTCTGTATTAGGCAAATTGGAGCGTGCCAGTCAATTCCCAAAGGAGTTTCTTTGTGGAGGGGGAGGGGGAGGAAGTTGTAGATTCACTGGGTCGTTGCTCTCTCACCAGGTAATGGCATGTTTGCCTAGCTCAAAGTAAGCCACACCTCTGATTTTTGTGATACAGGGAACTTGTTTCCACACAGTATCAGTGAAATTTACTGGGGCAGAAAAAGAATGTTCTCACTATAAATCTTGGCAATTCATCCCTGGACGATCAAGGACACAGCTTTTCTTTTAAGCTCTGCCGGCAAAGTTCAGATCTCCTGTGATTTCCGTGAATCATAATTGGAGGTTCCAAGATACTTATTTACTTTTTTCAGTCTGTGCAGGAAGTCTGAGCTAAAATAGGTGGAGAGATGGGATTATAATTGCCATGGTGAGTCTGAGTTCCTGCTGCCTGCTCTGGGTGTGGAGAGATTTTTTTGGTGTTGGTGCGGCTGTACCTGGCCTGGGAAGGAGAATCCTGTCTTCGAAGCGTGTTGCCAGGAGTGCTGATGTGCCAGAGCCGCGGCCATGCTGCAGCAGATCCTGGCAGACATGTACATCGATCCTGAGCTGCTGGCAGAGCTCAGTGAGGAGCAGAAACAGATCCTCTTCCTCAAGATGAGGCAGGAGCAGGTCAGACGGTGGAAGGAGACAGAAGCTGCCGCAGACAAGAACTCACCGAAGAAAGTGATCCAGAGGAAAGGTAACTGGCTCCCCCAGCACTGGGCTTGCTGCCTGGTAAATACAGCTGTGCCGGGTTACAAGCAACCTGCTGTTGGGTGAAAAGTGGTTACAGCTCAAGTTACAGCTCCCGGGGGGGTGCCAGGGTTACTGCAGGAAAAAATCTTTCTACGAGGAGGTGGCTAATGAACACAGCCAAGGCTAGGGAGTCAGGCGCTGCACTGTTATCCCTAACAGCCGGGCCCAGGTCCTAGCTGTCGCTCAGTAACCTTGGACAAATCCCTTAATGTCTCTGCCTGTAACACGGGGCCCATAGTGCTTCCCTTGTCTGCGTAGACAACAGAGCCTCTTGTGCTGCTGTAACAGAAATAACTAACTAGGGGCCGTGCTCTGTAGGCCCCACGCTCTTGGCTGAAGCAGTAGCGGGCGTCAGGCCACGCGTAGCCTAATGGACTGTGTTACTTTTGACCCTCTTCTTCAGGAAGCCGGATGGTTGAAGGATTTTTGAGGCAGGTCAGCATGGGCTGGGTGATGGCTGCACTTCTAGCTCTGTATGTGGGGGTGGGGAGCATGTCTGTCACAGGAGAGGAGGACACCCAGTGTTCAAGAGGCTCCCTAGCCCAGGTGGCCTTGAGCTTTGCATTTGCAGCAGCCCTCCTTTAGAAATACCTCTCCCTGCCACTGCCTTCCCGCTCCCTAGAGGCCTCAGGGTCACGGGGGCAGGGAGCAGCTGAGACTGGTCTTAGCAGCTGAGAGAGCAGCTCTGTTTCCCCAGGCCGGACTCCCCAGTCAAGTGCTCTCCTGGAATTAGCAAGTAGGAGAAATGGGCTTTGAGGAGCCACAGGGAGCTCCTCAGAGTGGGCAGGGTTACAGAGAGCCCCAGAGAAGGGGACATGAATGGGGTGGGGGAGAATTTGACGAAGACGATTTGGAGGGGAGGAGTCCACGACCAGGGGGACATAATAATAAGCATCAACCCCAGCTCTTATCTAGCGCTTTCTATCCGTAGATCTCAAAGTGCTTTACAAGGGAGCTCAGTGTCGCTATTCCCATGTCACAGATGGGGAAACTGAGGCACGGAGCGATGAAGTGACTCACCCAAGGTCATCCAGCAGCAAAGCTGGAAATATAGTCCAGGTCCCCTGAGTTCCAGTCCAGTGCTCTATCCACTAGGCCACACTATCTTCTTTGTGGTCTGCTCCTGCGCCCTGCATCTGGGATCACACCCTACTCCACAAATAGCCCCATTGACTACAGTCTATCTGCTTGTGGTGTAAGGCCCTACTTGTGGGGGAGGGGACCCGAATCTGACCCGGGCTGCTGCTGCTCAAACTGAGAGTGGCTTTTTGAATATAGCTTGGCAAATCATGTCAAATTGCTAGCGGCATCCTCCCCTGAACAACTGCCCTGCCCCCCTGCCAAGCAGTTAGCCCCCAGGTAACCAAGGGTTGGGGGTATCACATTCTGGGGTGCAATCCAGACTAGTGAGGAGTTGTCACCCCCTGCCCTGCAACCTTGGGTGCTGCAAATGCTTTGTTGCTATTGCTCCCAACCTGGGTGCCACACACAGCCAGACAGCATGCAGGTCACACCCTGAGCGTCTGCGTGTAGCCACAACCTGCCAGCCACACACCAGCCACAGTCCAGCTTCCAGCAACCTTGCTTACCACCTCCAGGGTGACCCCCACACATTCCCAGTCCCCAGATTCCCCCCAAAATGTGCATTGTCCTCTGTCCAGATGTTAGGGTCCATTGCCCCTGTAAGGGGTCAGTGTACACCAGTTTGGTACTTTAACTGGAGTCACCCAAACAGCTCAGTTTACACACAACACTGGATTCATTTTGATTAATGAATAAAACAAGTTTATTTAATTACAAGGCGATAGATTTTAAGTGAGTCTAAGGCATTACAGTCATAAATGGTTCCTAGAGGAAATAAAGATAAACCACTTTCTAGTAACTAAACCAGCTAGACTTGGTTCAAGGTGAAACCCTTCTCACATTTCCCAGCAACAGGGCTGACTAAATTCCCAGGTACCTTTGTGGTCTTAGGTGAAAGAGGAAGTGAGAGGGAGAGAAAGAGAGAATACCCTGGGAGTGGGGGTTGTCCCTTTTTTTATAGTCCAGTCACCCTTTGAAATGGATTTTCCTGAGGGTCACCCCTAGATAAAGTTCCTTCCCACTGTGAGGGTGGAGATATGGGTCTTGTGGTGAAGGTGGTTCCGTGTTGTTTGTTCAAATGCAAATCGATCTGTTCCTGGCCCCCCTTTGCTGCCACTTGACAGGTGATTGCCAGTTAATGTTGATGACAGCTGGCTAGAGGCACCAGCTTGTCCTTTGTCTTTGAGAAACTAGTTTACCCCCTCCCCATCAGTCCCGATTTCAGCAAATGTTCCTAACTTTCCATGGACTGTTGCTACACACATTTCACCCTGTTGTTGATCAGGGAGCGATTTGTACAAAATACGCCTGGAGAGATGTCATTTGAAAACTAAGATTATGACTGGAGTGTGTAAATACAGGGGTGTGTTCAGTCACAGGGGCATGAGCATAGAATATAAGGGTTGGAAGGGACTTCAGGAGGTCATCTAGTCCAACCCCCTGCTCAAAGCAGGACCAATCCCCAGATTTTTACCCCAGTTCCCCAAATGGCCCCCTCAAGAATTGAACTCTCAACCCTGGGTTTAGCAGGCCAATGCTCAAACCACTGAACTATCCCTCCCCCCAGTGCCCTGAGTGTTTGTCTTGCAGCACATGGGAAGTCGGTGAAGTGGAAGCTCGGCACAGACAGCGAAGTCTGGGTCTGGGTCATGGGCGAGCACACGTTGGATAAGCCTTACGATGTGATCTGTGAGGAAATCCAGGCACTGAGGGCTCAGCAGGAAGCAGGGGAAGCCAGGTAAGGAGCCGGTTGGACAGGTTTGCAGTTACTCAGGTGGTGGCTAAGGCGGAAGGTGCTTTTTAATAGATGATAATCAGTGCAGGCTAAAAGGGAGAGCTGGAATGGAGCAGAGTTCTGTGTGTTTCTCCCCTGTGGGGATTACTACAGCCTCCTTCCACCCACACTACGTCCAGAGAGAGGCACTGGGTCTTGGGTGCGTGTGTCTGTTAGGGATTTGGGCCTAGATCCTCACAGGTAACTAGGCCCTAATTCCCACTGATTTATACCTGGGAACATCTGTGCCAATGTATCTAGGAAGATCTGGGCTTGGGCCCTAAAACTGGGCACCGGAGTCGCAGGCCACGTGCCTGGGCGCGAGCACGTGGCCTACAGGGAGTCAGCTGTGTGGCTTCTTGCCTCGGGGGCAGGGAGCGGTGTGTGGGCGAAGCACTGTTTGGGAAGGGTGTGGCCCTCCCGTCCATGCTGGAAAGCCCTCAGTGGGTGCCCCAGTGGTCTGGGTGCATTTGCTCTTGTTTGAAAATAAAGCCAACCCTGGGGAACAGGCCTTGGACTGTAGTGTCCCGGGGAGCTTCATTCGGCCTTCCTGGCTGGTGAGTTTGCTGGCTGGCTCCCGGGGCCCAACGAGCTGCTTCCTGAGAATCCCTTTGGCAGGCTGCTGCCTCCTCTGCCAGCTGCCCGTGGCTGTGGCTGTGCCTTCCTCCCCGTGGGCATAGAACCGTAGCGTATTCGGGTTGGAAGGGGCCTCAGGAGGTGTCATGCGGCCGGGCTGCCTCCTGGGCAAGCCCTTTGAAGGTGCCGGCCTTGGCCCTCAGCTCCCAGGCAGGGCAGCAGGGTGTCTCCCTGAGGAGATGGGGCCTGAGCCAAGGCTCTGAGGCTGCCAAGTGATCTTCGGTCGGGTCTGGCCCCTTGGTGGGGGCATGGGGAGCTTGGTTGCTAACATTGTATGCAAATCATGAGAGTGGATTTGCCTACTAACGAATGATTTGCAGATGGCCTTGACCATCAGTTTAGATAACGGGGGGATTGAGCGCTGGGGAAAGGAGCCGGTTCGTTTGTTTTACCTGCTCTGACACGGCAGTCGGGGGAGGGGGTTCCATGGGCACCTGCATTGGTCCAGGCCATCTGCAGATGGCAGAGGATGCAGACTAGAGATTACATGGGGGCTCCAGATGCCCCCTGATTCCCAGCCTCCAGCGTGCAGGAGCCCCTCTTAGCCCTGCTGCCACATGCACATTGACCCGGGACTCTAACCCGGGGCGGGCAAACTTTTTGGCCTGAGGGCCGCATCGGGTTTCATAAATTGTATGGAGGGCTGGTTAGGGGAGGGGGCTGGGGCCCAGCCCCCACCTCCTATCTGCCCCCCCGGGACTCCTGCCCCATCCAACCCCCCCGTTCCCTGACAGCCCCTCTGGGACCCCTGCCCCATCCACACACACCCGCTCCCTGTCCCCTGACCACTCCCGGATCCCCGCTGCCCCATCCAACCGCTCCTCTCATTCCTGACAGCCCCCCTGGGACCCCTGCCCCATCCACACACCCCGCTCCCTGACCACTCCCGGATCCCCGCCGCCCCATCCAACCGATCCTCTCATTCCTGACACCCCTGGGACCCCTGCCCCATCCACACACCCCGCTCCCTGTCCCCTGACTGCCCCCGGACCTCCGCCGCCCCATCCAACCGCTCCTCTCATTCCTGACAGCCCCCCTGGGACCCCTGCCCCATCCAACCAACCCTTCTCCCTTTCCCCGACTGCCCCTGGAACCCCTGACTGCCCCCTGCTGCCCCATCCAACCCCCCTCCTTCCTGACTGCCCCCCCGGTACCCCTGTCCCCGTTCAACCCCGTTTCCCCTCCGACCAGCATCCACACCCCCGCCTTCTGCCCACCACCCTGAACTCCCCTGTCCTCTATCCAACCCCTCCCCCCTGCTCCCTGCTTCCTTACCACGCGGCCTGCACCACCGGTGGCTGGGGCTGGCCACGCCGCTGCCACCACGCAGCACAGAGACCGGGTCAGGACGGGCTCTGCAGCTGCATTGCCCCAGGAGCTCACAGCCCTGCTGCCCGGAGGATTGCGCCGGCAGCGGAGTGAGCGAGCTGAGGCTGCGGGGGAGGGGGGACAGCAAGGGAGGGGCCGGGGTAGCATCCCGGGCCAGGAGCTCAGGGGCCGGGCAGGAGGGTCCCGTGGTCCGGATATGGCCCGTGGGCCATAGTTTGCCCACCCCTGCTCTAACCCCAACCCTGTGCTGGTGCTCCTGAAAATACGGCCTTTGAACAGTATCTATTTACAGTGCTATGGGATGGTCCCGTGAGAGCTCAGGTTGGCAGCATCCCGCTCATCACCGCAGCTGATATTCGGATTCTATGCCAACAGGTATCTGCCTGCATGTGGGTGCACAATTAACTGCAGTGAGTGATTACTTTAATTGTCTCAGCACCAGGAGCATGGACATAGTGCTCGTCTCTGTGAGCTGCTGCTGGGCTGCAGAATTGCTTCATTGCCATGTAATTTCCTTTCAGTAGTTTGGAAGGCGGAAGGCTGAAGACTATTGATTCTAATCCAAAATTCCTGCTTGGTGTCTTCACAGAGGAAGTCAAACATTCCTTGAACCGGCTGTACCATGGTCCCTGCATTCTCAGCCAGGAGCCCTGGGTGGGGCAGATGCCAAAAGGAAGGAGGAGGAAACTGGAGAGAGGGAGAAGGAAGATGTGATAACAGCTGCTAAAAAGGAGAGAAGCTGGGATCATGCTCAGGTACTTGTTTTCTGTTCTCCGAACACTGCTCAGAAGCGCATAACTTCGGGGGCGGGGGGGCGGTTGCAAAGACTCTGTGCTGAATGGGGCCAGTGTTTGATAAATTGAAACGTGAATTGGAAAAAGCCATTTGATTTTTAAAGGCTCCTTTTGTGTATGTTTTGGAGAAGCCATGCAACTCAGGAGAGCAACCTTCTTGAGAGGAAGGATAGTCTTGTGGCTGAAGTACTAGCATGGGACTTGGGGGATCAGGGCTCTGTTCTGAGCCGTACCACCCTTTCTCTCTGTAGTAATGAGCAAGTCGCTTTGTTTTTCTGTGCCTCAGTCTCCCTTCTGTAAAATGGGGATTATAATGCTTCCTTTCTTATCCTTTGTGTGTCTGTCTGTCTAGACCGTGAGCTCTTTGGGGCAGGGACTGTCTCTCAGTTCAGCTCTGTGCGTGTGCACTGCCTGGCACAATGGAGCACAATCTCTCAGTCTGGGACTCCGGAACAGGCTGCTGAGCTAAATATCTATTATCCACACATGTCACTGGCATGCTTAACGCCTGAGCCAAAAGCCGTTCAAGTTACTGGAAAGACTTCCATTGAGTCCAGTGAGTTTGGGTTAGGTCCTTAGTTGTTACTGCTGTGTAGAATTGCAAGTATAGGGTGTGGCTACACTTACGGTTTGCAGCGCTGGTCATCCAGCTGTGCAGGGCCAGTGCTGGTGTGTGGCCACACTCACAGCTACCAGCGCTGGTGTGTGGCCACATTTGCAGTATTTGCAGCGCTGTTGGGAGTGATGCATTATGGGCAGCTATCCCAGCGTTCAAGTGGCCGCAACGTGCTTTTCAAAAGAGGGGGGTGGAGTGGGGTCTAGTGTGACAGGGAGCGGGGGGAAAGAGAGAGGGGATTTTTGGAGCCAACACTGTGTGTTTAGCTTCCTGCATTGAAAAATCAGAACATGTTTCCGACCCCTTAGTCTTAACTCTTAATTGCAAACAGCCTGCAGCCAACACGACTCCCCGCTGTTTCACTCCCTCCCTGCCTGCCTCTCATTTGATTGTTTACAGCCAGGTACAGATGATCACAGCAAACAGGAGCTCTGTTTGTTTTTTAGATAAGCAACGGTTCATAACAAAACAAAGAGAGGCTGCATAACAAAACAAAGAGAGTAATTTATAAAAGCATTCTGGGATACACCTTATACCCTGGAGGCCAATCACAGCGCTGGTGTGTGGCCACACTTGATGACCAACGCTGCAGCACCAGCGCTGGAATCCTTATTCCCCATGCCGAGTGAGGTGTACGGCCAGCGCTGCAGCCAGGGAGTTGCAGCGCTGGAAGTGCCCTGCAGGTGTGGCCACTTACTAATTGCAGCGCTGGTGGAAGCTTTCCAGCGCTGCAACTCGCCAGTGTAGCCATACCCTATGTGTCTAAAACCACATGTGGCTCTGTCATCAGTGTAGAAAAGCAAGGTAACTCGCTTAAGGCTTGGTTTGGGCCACATCGAGCCTGAGTCGACAGCAAGGCATCCATGAGGTGACCTCAGTGTTGCCAGCTCTCATGGGTTTTATTGCAAGTCTTCCAACGTGTGGTGGTTTTCTTAGTCTCAACTCTGGAGTCATGGGATTAGGTGAGAAGCTCAGCTTTATTCTCTCACTGAAGGAGATTTCTGTTTCTCATGAGAGGAGCTTAAAACATGATCACTAAAAGCTCAAAAACCAGAAGGGAAAGAATCCCCACCCCCCCAATTTTTTTAAATCTTGTGATTTGTAAGACACTCTCATGGTTTGTCAAACCCTTCAGTGTTTTCTGAACGCCTGAGACTGTCAGTCCTGAGATGAGACACAGGCCAAGATGTGGGATGGTCATTGTGCTGTCTAAGGCTTGTCCTTTTTTTTACATCTCCATTGTTCTAATAACTGACGTGAGAACGATTTTTCACCTGGGAAAGGTGCATGACTTCCATTTCCATGTCTCTGTCTGAGCAGAGCAGGGAGAGACGCCTGGGTTAATATTTAAGGGGGAATAATGGTTCTGAGGAAGGGGATGCCAAGGAAGTCCCACAGTGGCGTTCCGGAAGAGCATTATCGCCCATGCCGACGGAGGTGGCTCTGACCTCCACATTCAGTTCTGTGCGAGAGGGTTCAGAGATAAGCCCGGCTGTGTTTGTCTCAAAGTACAAGAAACCATGATAACGCGGCTCGATAACCGGGATTCTGGCTGCTGGCAAACTCTCTCAGCAAGCAGAGACAACGGTTTCCAATTATTGATCCATAGTACTGACATGGTGCCTGTCACCACAGGATCCGAGCACCTCGCACTCTTCAACACACTAATCCTCCTAGTAGCTTGTGAGGTAGGGCACTGCTGTTATCCCCATTGCATGGCTGGGGGGCTGAGGCACAGAGGGGCTAAGTGAATTGCCCAAGCTCACACAGGGAGTCGGTGGCAGAGCAGACACTTGAATCTGGGTCTCCCGAGTCCTAACCCCGAGACCTTCCTTCCTCTCCATTCAGCCACTGCCTTTAGGAGGGCCAGGCCTTGGTTATGGAGACTATTGCAGGAGAGTTGCATTCAGAGGGCGGGGCTCTAGAATGCAGAAGGGGATACGTGCAGCGCTCTTTCAGGCTACAGGGATCCCTTCCTCCTTATCTCTCTAAGTCAGAGGTCAGGGGTGTCCAAGGCTCTAGCTGTGAGGTCCTCAGACCCCCCCCCCACACACACACATGGTGTAGGGACTAAGGGTCGCCCCAATCTCAGTGAGATGCAGTAGAAGGGAAGGCTGGGCTTGGGGCTCAGGCACTGGAATGGGGCTCATGAGAGCTATGGCCTGGTCCCATCTTTGCCACACACTCCGTGTGTGTCCCAGGGCGAGTCACCTAATCTGCCTGTCTCAATTCCTCAGCTGGGGATGCTGGTTCTGTCCGTCAGCCACCCTTTGCCTCTCTTGTCTCTCTACGCTGTAAACTCCGCAGCGCAGGGACCGTCTCTCACTTCGTGCAGCGCCTAGCACAATCAGACCTCGGCCTTGAGTGGGGGCCAATCCCGTGTGAGGATGAACTGCGGGGTCTGGAATAAACGATGGGTGTGAGATTCCCAAGGGGGGAGCAGTGCATCCAGGGACCAGCCGTGAGATGGGCACTAAAAGGGCCACCGCATTCTAACTATCTGGAGATATTAAAAAGTGTGATTTTAAACGAAACCTCCAGCATGACGTTTAAACATGAGGGCCAGAGCTGGGCCGATGTGTATACGGCCCGTGGAGGAATGGGAAGAGCTCCAGTGCTAACGCTGGGGTTGTTTGCCATTGAACGTCTAGGCTGCTCCCACTAATGGCAGAGACGTGCAGCAGATGTTGGCCGATTCCAAGGCTCAGACGAGGAAGTACGACTTTCAGCAGGTAAGCAGTGAGCCCGCGTGCTTTTCACACGCCCAGGCAGGGGGCTAGAGTCTGCTCTGCAGCCCTTCGAGCAGAGCTGGCCAGGGACGTTCACCCAGCCTAGGTGGCTCCTCAGGACCCACAGCCGGCATAATAGCTCCCGGGGTGGTTACATCTCTTAAAAGCTAGGTAGCAAGAACCATTGTCCCACCCCAGACAGGCATAATGTCTCTGGCCTCCACTATGCAGGGCACCGCCTCCATGGGTGCTCCGGAAAAATGATAGTGCATGCTCAGCACCCACCAGCCACAGCTGTTCCCCGCCCCACTCATCACCTCCCAACAGGCAATAGGGGGCGGAACCACTACCAAACAGCTGTCTGGCGGCTCAGGGAGGGGTTTGGGGGAAGTGGGTGGCAGGGGTCTCGGGGAGGGGGCAGAGTGGGGGGTGGGAAGAGGCAGAGTGAAGATGGGGCCTTGGGGGAAGGGGCGGAGTGGGGGCCAGGCATTGGGGCAAGCGGGGGTTGAGCACCCTCGAAGAAAAGGAAAAGACAGCGTCTGTGCCCACCATGATTGAAACCCCGTGCCCCATCCTGCAGCAGTGAGTTCCACTGACTGCTTCTATGCTGCATCAGAATGCCTTTTATCCTCAAACTGCCGGCCTCACGCTGCAGCTGGCAGCCCAGGTTTCGGGCTAGCAAAGGAGGGGCCAGCCCTTTTTCAGCACATCCGTCATCTCAGCAGAGTCCCCTCTAATTCTCCTCTCCAAGCTAAATAACCCCACTTTTGCAGTATTACAGTTTTGCCAGCCAGTCGCGCTATAAAGTAGCTCCTGCCCTTCTCTGGCCCGCTCCGATCTCCGCTCTCTCTCAGGAGTTAAAGTAACCAAGACTGGGACTCGGGACAGTAGCAGGGGACGCACTGTTGTCCCACAGGCCCTTGCAGCATATTCACGCTTCATAGATTTCCTGTGTGCCGCTGTGCCCAGGGCAGATACAGCCAAAGAGCTTTTCCAGGCTGACTCCAAACTCTCTCTCCTCCACAAGCAGCTCTGAACCTGTTGCAGGAGGATCTTAAAGCAAAGCTGGCAATGGACAAGGGGCTCCATGTGTCACGGGGTGTGAGTGAAACAAGAATCAATAGGATATTGTAAGGTCTCAGTGAGCCCCAGAATGGGGCCTTGCAGGTCTTTGGCAGCTGTTCTGGTCTGTGTGGGGGAGTGGGCTGGTCCTGAGCCTGCTGAGGATAAAACAGCCCCCTCCACTCCCTCCCGGGGAGCGCTCCTTGGCCACAGCTCAGGATGTGGCCTTTAGAGTCATTTACTGTCACATCCTACCCCTCGAGCTCAGCCTGCCCTGGCCTGATGATCTGCGTAGCCTGTGCCCACGAATGGACCCCAGAAGCCCTGGGCTCCCAGGTAGCGGGGAGGAGGGAGGTCGGTGTGTTGGGGAACCCCACTTATTTCACAGGAGACCCTAAAGAAACGAATCCCTGGAGTCCAGAGACTGCTCAAGGCAGTCAGCAGAAACCAAGCCGGGCACCAGGCAGTACACACATTGTCTCCTAACAGGGGAAGGAATTAGCAAGGAGGAGGCCCGGAGGGATGAGAGCATCTGCGGAGAGGGCGCTGCACACTAACACCGACCGGAAGGAGGCCCAGGAGTCAGGGCAGAAATCGGACAAGGACGATCCCGAGTGGCAGGAATCCTGTAAGAGATGCTGGTGTCTCCCCTTCCTTTAACTGGTCTGATTCTTCTGTGGAATCGGAGCTGGTCACTTGGCTGATGTACGGGGGCCTCTCTTGATTAATGCAGCGTCACTAGATAGCTAAGCTGGCCCAGTGTCACCCGGCTCTGTAGCATGAAGACTACAGGTGGTTAGGAAACGGGGGTATTGTCCCATGGGAAATATGGATGTTTTGAAATTAGGTTCCATTCAGAATTGAAGCAGAAGGTCAAACTGTCAAAAAATTTCATGGAACAAAAAATTCTAAGACGTTTTGGCTGGGAAGGTGCTTGGATACTTTCAGCCCTGCAGTGTGTCCGGGGGGCTGGCTCTGTGGGGCAGGGCCGAGCTGCCCCCGCTGTCTAGGACTGTGGGTCCATATTGATTCCTGAACTCTGCTAGTGCTCTGGGGCGGGTGTCTCCTGCTGTGCCTTGCGAGGGGGCATTGCCCCACGGTTAGTGGTCGAGGGCCAGAAGCTGCCGTGTCCCTGGGTGTCCAGGAGAGGGTGATGGTGTATTACAAATATGTCTCACTTCCAGCTAGGATGAAGTTAGGCCATACCAAGGCAACTAAGTAACTGGCCTGATTGTCAAAGTACTGAGCAGCTAGCAGCTCCCAACTGGCTGTGTCATATTTGTGAAAATCAGGTGCTACTTAGGTGACTAAATCCCCCCAGGCGGTGCCTGCACTGGCCCTCACCCATCCCCGGTAGCACACCCATTGGCATCAGTCCTGTGCCGGGGCATTTTACGCCAGCCTTATGCCACCGTACCCCGGCTTGGCGCTTCTCACCCTACTTCCACCAGCTCTGGAGTCAGCGCTACGCAGCAGTGCACTGCGACCAAGGTCGTCGTCGCCCTGGAAACTAGTCACTTTCAAAAGTAGTTTGAGAGCCTACAACAGCCCTTAAATCCCCCGCTGGTGTGTGTGTGTGTGTGTGCGAGAGGGAGACTATACAGCAGTGGTGCACAAACTTTTCCTGTCATTCCCTCCCTTACCGGTAATGAAATCGGTCTGCACCCCCCGCCCATTGCTGCACAGCCAAGGTGTGCTCAGGAGAGAACCGGGGATGGGGGAGGAGCTGGGTCTAGAGGTGGCCTCAGGGCACGATCTAGCCCATATGAAATAGGCAACTCCTTAGCTTCAGCGAGCCTGGCGGGGTGTAGAGGGGCAGTGGGTTTCAACGCCTCCCTTCTGTTCCAGTGAGGAAATCCAAAGCCGCTGACGAGCGGAGACGCTCCATTGCCAAGCAGGCCAGGGACGACTACAACAGGCTGTCGCTGCAAGGGATCCGCAAAGGGAAGGTAGCCGAAGTCTCCAAGAATTTTGGGAGCAAGGAGCAGAGCTTGCCCCCCCGTCCTTCCCTTCCACCCAAGCCTAAAACCCTAAACTCTGGGGGAGCCAATGGGAGGCCCCACAGGTAAGAACTGCCCCCGGTGATGAAAGTGTCTGGGATCTTTCTGTTGTGGGACGGGGAGGGTAGGGGTGGTCCTAGGCCTTAGAGATTAGTAACCTTCATACACTACCATGACACCTTTCATCAGACACGAGCTGTCTACGCTGCATGCGCTTCCAAGGCAAGGTGCTCTGGACGGGACAGATCTATTCCTTATTAGCCTGGGACCATCTCCTCTGAGATTCCCCTTGCAGCCGAGATCTGCTGGGGCCCCACAAGACAGGAACAGCTGGCAGGGTGCCCCCCTGGGTTTGGGAACTTGTCCTCCCCTTAGTTTGAAATAGTCCCAGTCGCTGACCTGCCAGCCATGCTGCAAGGGCCCCGTGCTCTCCCGGCTGTGCAATGGCTCTAGGGGCGGATCTCGTATGTTTTGCTGCTGGCCGCTGTGGGCATGTTGATTAACAATTGAGAGTGAGTGATACATAGAGCCAGCCAACAATTATGCTCGGCTTTTCTTCTCCATGGAAAGTGGCTCTGTGACGAAGTGGAAATCTTCACAACTTTTCTCTCTAGTTTTGTCAATTTTTAGTTTGATAAAAAAAAATGAAGTTCTTTGGGTTTGGCAAAAAATCCAGGGAATTTCAAAGAGAAATTCTGGCCAGCTTGTGTGTTCAGCAGAATTTTCCCCAGGGGAGAGGGAATAAATCCTCTCCTAGCCGGCTCTAGCTGCAGGTCCGTGTCCCAGCTGTCTATTTAAGAATTCTCCATGAGCTCCTAGAGCCAGGCAGAAGTGCCCCTTTCAATGGATGTGGGTAGCTCCAATAATACAATGATTTCAAATGACCCCGGCGTATTAGGCTCGCTTTAATCCATCTAACCAGAGAGCATCCACGCCCCAAGATCTAAGCAGCTGCTCTTTGGCAAAGCTAACTTAGGTCCTCAGGCCTAGACTCTCGAAGGTATTTAGGTGCCTAACTGCAAGTGGTTTTGATGGGAGTTAGTTGCCTACATACCTTTACTGTGATGAGCCGTGATGAAGAACCTGTAGAGAACAGAACTTGGATTCTGGGTTGTGACCTCACTGGACAAACCACGAGTCTCTTGGAACCGCAGGAATCCGGGCGTGCAGAGGACCATCTCCACTTCCACCCAGGAGAGCATCATCAGGTGGTTTAAAGAAGAGCAGTTTCCTCTTCAGGCTGGTTATGAGAAATCCACGGACAGGATAGCACCCTGGTTCCACGGTGAGTGCCGCAGCGTCCCAGCCCCTCTCCTGCCCTTAGGAAAGCCATCCCAGGTAGTCCATTCTCGGTCTGAGAAACGGCTCCAGACAGCATGTGCCCCAACAGCGCAATGGTAACCCACGCTGAGCACATACAACCTGCATCTCACACATCATAGTGGTGTCCCTTTGCCAAATCTTCACTGCCAGACTCATGGATAGCACCTTTCCCTTCACCCCTGCCCATCATGACCAGCCTCCCACTAGTGGAAAATCTTCAGCTGGATCCTCAACTTCACTTGAAATCTGTGGAGCAGCTACATGTTTAAAACTGGATCAGGGCCTAAAAGATCATTTGTCATGTGGTGCCGACACTTGGGCTGCAAGCTCTTTGGGGTAGGAACTGCCTGCTAGTTCTGTGTTTGTGCAGCACCTAGCGCACTGGTGCGCTGGTCCATACTGGGGCACTTAGGCCCTACCACAATACAAATAATAGACACCACGTAAAGAGAGTGTCAAGGCACAAGAGGCATACGGGGTAGAGCGATGACCCAGAGCGGGTAGGAACAAATTTGACCAACCTCTTCCACTCCATTAAAGACAGTGACTGTAGAGTGCTTTGCTAGGAGTCCCTGTCAGCAAGCAGATCTAGCCAGGAAGGCAGCATGGTACAGTGCAGAGGGTGCAGGCCTGGCACTTGGGAGCCCTGCTGGGGGACCTTGGCCAAGTCACTTCCCCTCTCTGCCCCTCTCATCGGGCAGACGGGGCTCATCGGCCGTGGCAGACAAGCCACGTGGGAGAAGGAAAATGATTTCAAACCAAGAGCGTCAGGCCTGGCCAGCTGTTTTGTAAATGTTGTGCCAATCACACAGGCTCCGTGGGTCTGCAGTGCCCCCCCCCAGTGCGACAAAGCCAAGGAAGGAGACAGAAAAGGAGGCGCGTGTTTCCCACCCCACTAGGAGGGCATTCCCCGCTAGTCCATTCTTCTGGATGGAAACTTGTGCCCAAACGGCAAATGTAATTCACAGCTCGATACTTCTGGCCTAAAAGACCTTCCACATTCTGTACACGAGGTGCTGCTTTCTAAGCTAAGCCTCAGCAGGGCGCTTGGCAGGTGGCAGTGCCATCAAGAGTAGGGAGCCAGCGTGGGACTCAGCAGACTGGGTTCTGTTCCTCTGTCACTGACCTGGAGAAATGACGTCTCCCCTCTTTGCCTCCGTCTCCTACCAGTAAAATGGGGTCAACTCCGTCAACTACTTTGAGATCTGCAGCTGAAAAGAGCCAAGGGTTGTATTTATTATACCACTAAGGGAACACGTGAGCCCTAGCACGTGTCCTGGCTTAAGGAGGTGGGTGTGGGTGGCCATGGAGAAGCTGATCCAACAATTCTAGACCAAGCAAAAGCAACAAATCGTAACAATGTTAATATCATTGGGTCCCTTTAGTGCGCACTTCAGTGAGGAGCGTTTGCTTGGTAGAGCATATCTGCCATCATGTAATATTAATGCACGTTGCACCTACGGGTACGTTTACACTGCAGTCGGGCAGCCCTACCTGCACTAGCTATAATCTAGGTAGTGTGGCTAAAAATAGTAGTGACGGGGGGAACCCTGGCTCCCTGCTCGTGGCCTGCAGTGCTGTGACGTCACTGCTTTGAGTCATGCTAACTGGATTGAAAGTAGCGGCCTGCCCGGGCAGCAGTCACACCTCTCACTGCAGTACAGACATCTCCTGAGTCACTAGATCCCATGCGTCGTGCACTCACCGCACATGGGCGCGAGCGGAGTTGTTCTCTGGGCTGATGTGACAGCCAGCACTAACAGGACCAACTAACGTGCAATGAAAGACTCTGCAGGTGCAACGAGAATGTTAAGCAATTGAGCTCCGTAGACAACAGAATAGGTGCAAGCATCTCTGCTAGCCGTGTGCTCGGTCTCTTTACTTGGCTCGCCCTGTCAGAGCGTTTCCGGGAGAGGAGTCAGCAGTTAAAAGAAAGTATAAACCGTAGGTAAGGGTATGGCTACACTTGCAGATGTGCAGCGCTGGGAGTTACAGCTGCTTTCGTACAGCTGTGTAGGGACAGCGCTGGTGTGTGGCCACACTCACAGCTACCAGCGCTGCAGTGTGGCCACATTTGCAGCATTTGCAGTGCTGTTGGGAGTGATGCATTATGGGCAGCTATCCCAGCGTTCAAGTGGCAGCAACGTGCTTTTCAAAAGAGGGGGGTGGGGTGGAGTGTGACAGGGAGTAGGGGAGAGAGGGAGAGTGGATTTTTGGAGCCGACACTGTGTATCAGCTCCCTGCCTTGCAAAATCTGAAAATTTCCCCGACCCCTTACTCTTAACTGCAAACAGCCTGCAGACCAGATAAGCAGCTGCTCCAATGGGACTCCCTTTCTCCGCCCCGCTGTTTCTCTCGTCAAGCAAACACTCATCCCCCTGCCTGCCTCATTCACAGCAAGGTAGTGGGTTTATCTCATTTGATTGTTCACAGTCAGTTACAGATTGATCACAGCAAACAGGAGCTGTGTTTGTTTTTTAGATAAGCAGCTCCCGGAGCCCCAAGTTCACAACAAAACAAAGAGAGGCATCATAACAAAACAAAGAGAGTAATTTAGTTAAAAGCATTCTGGGATATCTCCTAATACCCTGGAGGCCAATAACAGCGCTGGTGTGTGGCCACACTTTACGAGCAGCGCTGTAGCACCAGCGCTGCAATTGTTATACCCCAAGCAGACCAGGTGTACAGCCAGCGCTGCAGCCAGGGAGTTGCAGCGCTGGATGTGCCCTGCAGGTGTGGACAGTTACTAACTGCAGCGTGGAAAGCCTCCACCAGCACTGCAGCTCTCAAGTGTAGCCATACCCTAAGTGTGGGCTTCTGTAATTCCAATGTCTTTCAGTATGTGCAGACTTGAACAGCAGCCTCATCTAGCTAGCTAAGGTCAGGGCCGGCTTTAAGCTGATTCCCCGGAATCGGGCCCCGCGCCTAAGAGGGCTCTGCCCTTTAGGCGTCTTTTTAATTTTTTTTACTCACCTGGTGGCAGGGAGGGGGTCTGCTCCAGGTCTGTGGCGGGGGGGGGGGGGGGGTTCCACACCGGGGCTTCGGCAGTGAGGGGGGTCCTTCGGTGCCGCGGAAGACCCGGAGCAGACCCCCCCCGCCGCTGAAGTCCCGCCGAAGCCCCAACCGCTGCCGGGTGTTCGAATCAGGCCCTGCCGTTCATAAAGCTGGCCCTGGCTAAGGTACTTATCTGCCTCCCTTCTTATCCCCCTTACCTGGCCATGCCAGCTGGCCTGCCGCGCACCTCCTGCTAGCCCAGCCGTGTGAGCTGGGCCGCGATCTGGCCTGGAGCAAAGTGGTTAGGTTGTGAAATGCTTCTGAGACGTACAGCATGATGTAAATGCTACGGATTAGTTTAAAGGGTTATAACAGAATCCGTCTTAGCATTGTTACATTCAGCCATCTGCTGTCCCCAAACCGCTTCTCCCCTGTAAGCGCTTTGGTTTGCTTTCGGCAGGTATCGTAACCCTCAGGCAAGCAGAGGAGCTCCTGAGCAAATCGGTGCCCGGGAGCTTTCTGATCCGGGTCAGTGAGAAAATCAAAGGCTACGCACTCTCCCTTCTGTCCCTGGAGGGCTGCAAGCACTTTCTAATAGATGCCTCCAGCAACTCCTACAGCTTCCTGGGAGTGGACCAGTTGCAGCATTCGACACTGGCCGACCTTGTCAACTACCACAAGGTGAGCCCCTCTCAATGCTTGCAGTGACAATTCATCTTTGTCATTGGCCTAAAGCTCTTTGGGGCGGAGGCCGTCCCTTTGGTTGTACAGCACCCAGCACAGGCTACCTTAATGCAAATGAAAGCCACCAGCAGGCAGAGGCAAGTTTATCAGCAAACCAGCTTTTCTGGTCACCTTGGTACATGATTAGGGACTGTCCCTACATTTTCCCTTCCATGAACCAAGTGTGTGCTGGGAACTGTTGGGTTACAGAGCAATAAATCAGCTTCTGTTTGATAAAAGCGAGGCACCGCATGCAGCAAAGGCAGCGCAGAGCAGCGTGGAGTGAAACGGGCTGGGCCTCTCTTCAGTATAGCTTCCCGTTGCTTTGGATTCAGGAGTCAGCATTTCTCATGTGCCGAGCTCCACCCGAGGGTCTCAGTTAGTGGAGATAATGAAGGTCATTTGTGGTGAGCAGAGGGCCAGTAGAAGGAGTGTGTGTTTGGGGTGGGGGATGCCCAGGTGCAGCATCCAGGTCAGCAGCACATCAGTCCCAGCGCGAAGGCATAGGTGGCACTTATTCGGCCACTGGCCTTGTGCTGCCCCTCTGCACAGGACTGGATTTCCCCAGCTGAGCGCTTCTAAAACATTTGGCTGCTCTGAGAAGGGGTTTCCTGGGGCTCTGCAGTCTGGTTTTTGGCTCGCGATAATCAGACAAGACAGCCAACTTGTAAAGCCATTCGTTCTCCTGGTGTTCAGAGCAAGAATGGAAGCAGATCTTGTCTCCACGGGACTCCCACGTCGCCGGAGTCACTTGGTGAGGGTGCAGCTCCTACTGACAGCGCCAACCCACTGCAGAAAACTTGTTTTCAAGCCCATTTCAGTGAGAAATAATTTGTTGGTGTTCAGGGAAGCTCACCACTGGGCTGAGAGCTGGCACAAAACCAACGTGCTTGTTCCACCTACATTCTCAGAACAGGGCACTTACATGCTGCCTAGGCCTCATCCGGTCCCTCTCCCTGGGGTGAATTTCACCCCACATTAAATGAGCTGTGCATGAAACTCCCTTAAATACCACCACCCTTCTCAAAAAGACGCTCCGGCTAGCGAAGCCAGCAGTGGTGCAAAGAGAAACCTTGGTGTCTTTGGATTCTCCCCTGCCCCAGCACGGTGCTTTAACAGATGAGAATCCATTTGCTGCTATTGAGCAAGACAGAGGAGCAGCAGCAGCAGCAAGTGGGGGCGTGTGAAGGGAACGGGGGGAGGGCAGTGTAATTGGGTTAATTGGCTCACTTTTGTGTCTTCTTGGTAAGCCAGGGGAGGTAGATCATGGCTGGCTTGGTGCCTTGCAGTACCTGTGGGGCAGCAGAGGGAGAAGACAGTCCCTCCCCCAAAGTGGTGACCGGCTGGCGGGAGGCTGCTGCTGCCCAGAAAGAGGCAGGGCCCAGTGGTAAAGCTCCTCTCAATCTGAGGGTGTTGGATGTTGTCATTTGAAGTGTGAGGTGAGGCCCGCTCAAGGCAATACAGGCCCAGACCCAAAGCCTGCAGACATCGATGGGAGCCTTGCACTGACTCTGGCAGGCTTTGAACTGAGCCCGAACCATATCAATGACAGATGATTGGCCTAAGTCACAATTGTGCTGGCTCAGAGGCCATGGAAAGACGTCTCTTGCCCCTAACAGGCTGTCAGTCAGTGCAACTGTGTTAATTTCAGACTGTGGCGTTTAACCAATGTCCTTTGGCCAACAGGAGGAGCCCATCACTTCTTTGGGGAAGGAGCTGCTGCTTTACCCATGTGGCCAACAGGGTCCGGAACCTGACTACCTTGATCTCTTTGAGTGAAAGCCTCCGTTCCCACCTTGTGACACACGCCCGTGCCTCCCCCTGAATGAACAGATGAACGGGTGTCTGAGAGACGGACCCCCCCAATGCCCAGCCAGCACCGATCAAGTGAAATCCTCTGCACAAGTGTCCATATGTGAAAATGTTTAGCACCAAAGCAGTGAAACGGCAATTAGTGCTGGGCGCTGCTCTCTGTTAGCAGCAGCAGCCGCAGCATTCAGCAGCCTAGCAAGCCATGAAGGAGCGCTAGCAGCTTCAGCCTTATTGTTGTAGGGTTAGCTCAGGAACAAAGCTGTTGAGGGAAGGTACTGCCATGTGTTAGTTTGTGTAAATGACTCTGGGCTGTCTCTGATTAAGCTGCATTTTGCCCTCAACTACTGCAGCATAAATTGCCATTAAAGGGATGTTGTGGGATGTTTGCCAGAGATGCAGTGAAATTAGTATTTTAAACTCTGTTCAAAGGGGGTGAAGCCACATCAAGGAGGGGACCTGGCCCCTCGTGGTAAGGTGCATAATTGCAGATCAGTCCTGCAAGAGGCTGAGTCCTCTGGAGTCAGTGGGAGTAGAGGTCGGTTAATGTGCTGCAGCATCGGGCCCACCATAAAATCCACCCCATGAATAGGGGCCAGCACAAGACCTGTGCAGCGCATGAACCCACATAGTCCCTTAATATAGGGCTTCAGTGGGGCTTACTCGGTGACTAAGCTTTGTGCTGGCCCCTCTGCACGGGGGGAGGGGGAATGATGCCCTTTGGAGATGGAGGGGAACAGCAACTTCGTAAATAAAGAAACCACATTGGAATCTGGCTGAGACGTTTTAACCCTTGCACACAGAGCCTGGGCTATTTTACATCCAGCCTCCTGGGCAGCCTTTTACTGTTAATCGTCAGTATTACTCAACTCCAGTGTGGACGTGAACAATGAGAGATGCCTGCCAATAAAGTACACAGTCTCTTTTCCGTAATGTAACTGTTTATTGAAGTCCTGCAAATCACAGAAGGCACATTTCCGAGCTAACTGCTCATGCTGAATGTAGCTGGGCCTTCTACTTTTTCTTTGACATAACAGCTGAGCTTGTAGTATTTGTCCTGAGAGCTGCAGTATGAAATATCAAGGCATAGACTTGAGGAGATGCTAAAATGTGTCTTAGCATCAGTACCAGGATTGGTGGTGCATATTATGAAAATCAGATAAATTATCTCCCTCCCCTCCACTAATGACAACTTGCAAGCTCTGCAATCTTCAAAATTGTGAACAAAAAATCAGTCCAGTTTCAGTTTAAATTACCAGTTAATTTCTCTTCTTCCATGTGGCTTGGGGTTGTTCCGCACAACTTAAGAAAGCCATCAACACAAAGTCCTTCAGGTCATTTTGAAAAGAGTATCCGGCACCTTACTTCTATTCTGTGTCCTATGGAATGTGGTGGATTCGCCATCACTTGAAGTCTTCAAATCAAGGGAAGATGTGATTCTAAAAATAATGCGCTGTAGCCCAGCAACAAGAGATGGGCTTGAAGCAGGAAGGACTGTGGGTGAAGTTTTTATGCCCTGTGCTAAGCAGGAGGGCAAATTAGATGATCACCATGGGCATTTCTGGTCTTAAAATGTATATGCTGCATAACCACTTGCCACACGGTAGAGGCGAGCCTGCCTTCCAACCTCTAGCACACTGAACACACTTAGGATTACGTTTCATTTTTTACAGAGGCGAATGGTCGAAGCAGTACAAGTGTTTAAGAGATTGTTGCTCTCTACCAATCCTCAGCAGTTACTGACGCACTCCAGGCTCTAAAAGTTTGCATCCCGAATCATAAACACACTTACATCTTATGGAGAGCCCACAGTTCATACTCATCAAGTGAAAAATGACCTGCCTGATCCTGCAGTGTGGGCAGAGAGCCGCTCTGAAACCTGCCAACATGCACCAGCAAAAACTGCCCTCTTGGAAAACTTAATAAAAAAAAAAAGTCATACATGGCCACTGACTCAACCGCCTGCTTTCACCAACCTGCCAGTTACTTCAGTGCAGGACGTGTCTTTGAGCCAAATCAAGCAAAACACCTTGACATTTGTGAGTCCACAGGATTTGAAAATATCTCACTGCTTGAAGCCAACATTCCAGCACAGAGCGAGTAGCTGGCTGACTGTGGAGCCGATCAAGAATTGCGGAAAAAGGATGTTTTCCAGTTCTGGAGCAGCATGGTGACCAGATTCCCAGCTCTGGCAGCAGCCGCCCTGCGATGCTTAGCAGTACCAGGCTACGGCATGGGCGATGAACCCTCCTCCTCATCTTGTAAAAATGTGCTTGGGGACAACAGACGCCGCGTCTAGGAATAACTTGTCAGACCAAAATGGCAACACTTTGCAAAAGGGATTTGGACAAAAATAACTGATTTTTAGTATATAGCTTTTCATTATTTTTGGTTGAAAAATGATTGCACAATATGCATCTCTAAAGGAAACACAGTTTACAAGTGCATTAATGTTGTGTGTAAATGTTACACTGTCAGACTTTGTTAAAGTGTCACATTGTTTGTTGCTGTCACCATACCCTGATTTTGTACATTTTTGCCATGGATGGTCTGTGAATTTTGCCTAATTTTACTGTGACAAAATCGTATCCATAACCACGGGCTTCCTGTGGAAGGTGCGAGCCTGGATCTAGTACAGGGGCGCCGCCTCCTTGCAGCACCCTCAGGATGAGTGTGGCAGCTGCTCCAGGTGTTCGAGGTGGTGTTTCCCCTCAGAGCCTTTTGCCCCTCTGCAGAGCCCAAGGCTGGGCCAGCATCTGTGCAGGGAGGCCAGGCAGCTCCAGCCCTGTTCTTGCTTTGGCGGTTTGTGTTCTCTCAGTAGCGCACCCAGGTGAAGGTGAAAGGGTCAGGGACTCATCTCCCCAGGATCAGGAGCAGGCGTTCCCAGGAGGAGGAAGGGCACAGCTAGCATTGTACAGTTAGTGTGGATACTTTCTGTCACAGGCGCCAACTTCCCTTGGTGCCGCTGGGTGCTCGCGCCCTCCCCCCGCCCTACCCCTCTTGGATCCCTCCCCAAATCCCCACCTGAGCGCGCTGTGTTCCTCCTCCCGCAGTTGTTCTGCGGTGCAAGCGCTGGGAGGGAGGGGGAGAAGCAGGACTCTGCTGCACGCTCAAGGGAGGAGGTGGAGCGGCGGTGGAGGTGAGCTGGGGGGGCGGGGCGGGGAGCTGCTGGTGGGTGCAGAGCACCCACCAACGTTTCCCCGTGGCGCCGATCCTTTCTGTATTGTGTCTCACTGGAGCTTGTTCTGAGAGGCCGGTTTTATGTCCTATGCTGGAGGAGTGTAATTAGCAAGGATCCTGCTCTCTCTTCCCCCGCCACACCCTGCTCCTGTCCTGGCCTTGTCTAACTTCTACGGAGGTGCAAGCTGCAATTTCCAGCTGCTGCAATCAATCACAACGCCCAGAGAACAGCACAGTCCCTACCTGCAGGCTGCCTTCCTTCCCTCCTCATCCATGCAGTGCCATTGCTCTCCAAAGGGGGCACCGCAGTGAGCAGCAGAGGGATTGAAACAGTGTTGCTGTGGCCACGGTGCAGCAGGATTACAGCACAATCATTTAACGCTCTGCTTGCAATGGCACGAAAGGGACTGGATGAAGATACTACTCCAGGGGCAGGGGCGGGGACGGCTTAAGACTGAAAGGTGCTCAGATCCATCCTACACAGGGCACAAGCAGGGTAGGATTGTCAGGCAAATCACATTTTGGGGGGCGGGAGCTTGCGGCACACTATCTCAGACACTGCACCGTGTCTCAAGTCACCTCACAGGGGCTGTGGAGACATCTGCTGTGTACAAAGGGTGTGATTTAAATAAGCCTGTTGCTTTCTCCTCTACTGGCGCACTGATTTAGCGATCATATTTTCATAGGTTTGAAAACAGATGTCTTACGTAGCTGATTATGCAGTGTTAGCAGGCTTAGACAAACAGTTTTGGTAGGTCCTACAAATGTCTCTGAAATTCTTCCTCTAAGCATTATAGTGCTACCCCTTTGTAAAATAGCTCATTAGAATCCAAAGCCTCCCATTCGATATTCCTCCAGCACACTGAGGGTCTAGGGATAAAGTATTTGAATGGTGTCCCTTTAACTCAATAGGCCAACGGTGTGTTCTGAGTCTTGTCTCACAAAACCTAGTACTCGTTTCTACCAAGTTTTAAAGAAAACCGAGCACTTTTTATAACTCAAAATGTCAAGTAAAAAAGGGTACTTACAATAGGGTGTTTTCAGTGTGTCCCCCCCCCCCTGCAAAAGCACGCATTCAAAGAGGTAGTGGGTAGTTCGCCTATCGTACAATGGCCATATAAACCCTATCTTATTCATTGCTACACTGCTGTCCTACACTCTGCCTTCCCCTGGCTTTCCACCTGGTAAATGCACAATTAATGACAATACAAGTTTGTATCCCAAATGGCTTGAAAGACTCTGAAGCTATTGAACAATGAGCTCAAGCTAGGAAAGCAGCCAACCAGCCCATGCCTCTGTTGTTGGTTAATAAAATCTAAAATGATGAACGAAACAACAGTCAGCATGAAAAGAACATATTTTATGATAGCAATAAGACATGGTTTGAACAGTGCTGGATGCAACTATCAAACAAAACTCTTAAAATTAAAAAGCAGATCAATTTCTGGGAAGCACTTAGGAACGCTGTCAGCATATCAAGTCTTAGCGGCTCCAATTATCCTTCATAGAAGTATATGTCTTACAAAAAACTCCACTATGCATTGGGTATAATGCTAGATTTGGTTTATACTGAATACTTTGGTATAAACAAGTCACAAAGAGGTCCTTCATTCATTTTGGTGCCTATTAGGTCCATCAATGGCTATTAGCCAGGATGGGCAGGGATGGTGTCCCTAGCCTCTGTTTGCCAGAAGCTGGGAATGGGTGACAGGGGATGGATCACTTGATGATTACCTGTTCTGTTCATTCCCTCTGGGGCACCTGGCATTGGCCACAGTCGGTAGACAGGATACTGGGCTAGATGGACCTTTGGTCTGACCCAGAATGGCTGCTCTTACGTACAACATTCATTATTTAGAGTCTCTCATTAAATCAGGATTGCAGATTATGTTCCCTTTTCTATTGGAATAGAAAAGTTTCTCCTTCATTTCAGTATTTGTGTTCTCCTTCAGATAAGTGAATTCTCTTCACCCTGTCTCCAGTAGAAAGAAGGTGTGCATTTCAACCTGGTAACCAGTGTCAGGATAGACACCTGACTGGTGAGAAAAATGGATCTATGATCTAAACTGCAAACCATTTTCAAAACGTACAGGAAGGTTATGCTATTTCTCAGTAAGGCCTGAAGTAGGAAACTTACATCGGCACAAAATAACTCACAAGCAAAAAAATGTTCACTTTAAAACAAACCAACCCAGATACTTAAAAGTTCTCTAGAACAACAGACTAGTCCAAAGAAAGCTCCAAGCTCTGGCTTTTCATTTTTGGTTTAATGTACAGAGTGGAGTATAACACCATTTTCCAGCATTTTGGAATTTCATATTTTACTTGATCTTTAGCTTTCTAGATTCTAGAAAGCTTTTTCTTAGACGCTGCTCGCTATGAAACTAAATGTGAATGTGTCTAACTATTAAAGACTGGCCCAGATTTTCAAATGTAACTACTGATTGTGGATATTATTTGAGCCACCTGTAACAAGTGTTTTTTGAAGGGCGGGTGCTCTATGCTTTTTGAAAATCAGGCCCCTTTTAGGTGTGTCAAAGTGGACCCCTAAAATCACTCCTCGCTTTTGAATACATAGGCCATGCGAGGCCCGGTCCTGCCAACACTTACGTGTATGAGCAACCCCACTGGAGTATATTAAAGATGGCCAGAAGTCTTTGCAGGATCAGGGCAGCTGTCATCGCATGTGGATATTTCAATGAAACGCAACAAACCCTTTGTTACGGCGCACAAGTATCAAACACAAGGTACTGGTTTCTACCACCTTCCGTTTCGCTCTGCCTTTGTCTCCAATTCCGTGGCATGAGCCAGTGGGGGACAGCCGGCTAAACGGCATATTCAAAAGCTCTGCTAAGGACGGCAAGAAAAGGGAGTGCAAGCGTTTCCTTTGTCTTCCTTTTCCTGCCAGCTCCAGCTTTCCTGCTCCCGCTCCCGCACTCTCTTTAAGCAGCTATAGTCTTTTTGAAAATACAACCAACTAGTTGGGTTTTGGCTTCACGTCTTTTTGCTGCTGGTTTTCTGTTTGCGTAGGTGAGCCTCAATCTCATGCCTGAAGACGAGCATCCCCAGCTGGCCGTGAGAAGCCTCATTCATGGCTTTGGATTGCATGCACATCTTGTACTGCTCCGGGGTCAGCTCATCCAGGCAGCGCTTTTCATGCCAGAGATGGAAGAGGCCTCGGACAGGCGTCCTGACCACGATAAGGTTGCTGTGAAGGTATTTGCGGTAGAGATGAACGTCTTCTCCTCCCCAGCCTTTAATGTCCAGATCAAAGCCACCTAGTGCAAAGAAAATGAGACATAACGCTAGAAATATATGGGCTCTACATGGAAACTGCAACCAGGAAAATCATCCCTCCAACACCAGTCTTACAAATGAGCAGTTTTTTGAACCATTTTCCTGACCAGAAGAAAAAAGATCACATCATGGAAGTGAGGTCAGTGAAGAACAAGTTGCCAGCCCGTCACATTCTGATGCCTCCAGTACATTTGGACTTCACTTGGCAGTGGTTTGAAGGACAAATAGAAAGCAGTGCCCTGCACCCCACCGCAATGTGCTCTGCGCCTACTGTTATTTTGAGCTGTTCAATTTTATGAATGTTTTGAGCTTTATGAATGCCTCAGTCTCCAGTTAGTTCAGAAAACCGGGGCTCTGCTGTCATATTACACCCCAGCTCTTCTCTGTGGCTGTCAGCTTTGGGGCACTTTACATTTAGACCAATTTCAGCAAACGGCGTGAAATGCCAAAAATTCCTACATTTGTAGACGTCTGTTTCCCTTGACCTGCCACCGCAGACCAAACTGCTCTGTGTTTGCACCGAGCAGCTCTTACGTGCATGCTCCGTTTCCTAAATGAGAGCTCAGCTTAAGGTTGCAATTGCGTTTCCTTTATAAGCCTTGACCTCTGCAAAGCAAAGCAGAGCCAGAAAGCAAGTCAGCCACTGGAAGCCAAGAAGGAAAAATTACTGCCTGTGATTTGCATTTCTCATTTTCAAAAGCTCCTGCTGGAGTCAAGGGCAGAACATCCTCCATGCAGGGCTGGTGAACAAGCTTCCGCACCTGGGCTGAACTAGCCAAGGTGTGTTGACCTTCAGGGTACCCTGCAAAGTGTGTCTGTTTGTGTGGGCTGGTGTGGAGGAGAGGGATAGAGCTGGGGGGTTGTGGTGGAGGGGAGTGATTTAGTTCTGCTAGCTGTCAGGAAGGAAGCTGCTTGTTAGTGTAATGGTATGTTAGAGCTTTGGCCAGATGACCCTCCTTCCTATTTGTGCATAAACTCAACAGCCTGGGACTCTAATGTTATTTCTTCTCTTCCCCAGTCTCCTGCACTTTTTTTAGGTGCCTGCTCTCAGCTGCTAAAGCAGCCAGCAGACTGGAATGCCTGAATCGACCCCAAATCTCCCAGTTCTGCCTCCGCAGCTGCTCCTGGGTGGTGGCTCAGGCTCTGACCTTCAGGGGCGGCTCCAGGCCCCAGCACGACAAGCACGTGCTTGGGGCGGCATGCCGCGGGGGGCGCTCTGCCGGGCACCGGGAGGGCGGCAGGCGGCTCCAATGGACCTCCCGCAGGCGTGCCTGCGGAGGGTCCGCTGGTCCTGCGGCTTTGGTGGAGCCTGCGGGAGGTCCACCGGAGCCGCGGGACCGGCGAGCGGCAGAGCACACCCCCCGCGGCATGACGCCGTGCTTGGGGCGGCGAAATGTCTAGAGCCGCCCCTGCTGACCTTGCTGACTGGGTTGCAGAGGGTCATTCTGGAAGGGCTGCGTCTGGGGCAAGCAGAAGGCTCCCCCTCTCCACCATATTCTGACAGCCAGGCCCTGGGGCAGTTCTGCACCCTTCTGGCAGCTTGCAGAGGCGCTCTTGGTACCAGAAGGAAATGTCAGAGCAACCAGAGCTTGGGGCTCTCCAGATACTTGAGTTTCTGGTGGCTCCTGATTCTCTAAGGCCATAAAGTATTTCAGGGGAGCCCTAGCCAAGCAGCAGCCATCCTGCTGGCTTGATGTCACCCACCTCCTGCAGCTGTTGGGAACTTGGTAGCCCATTCGATTTGGAGTTGGGGGAGAGAAGAAAGATGAAATGGGAAAAGTTGAGGGGGGGGGGAGGCAGGAAGGAAGCACCTGTCCCTGCCCCTTCTGGACTCACAGCAGCCCTGGGGTGGGAGGGGGAGTGTTGACTGAGAGCTTGAGGCTGGTGTGGGCCAGGCTTACTGTCCAGTGCAATGCTGACATGGCTGACTGAGGCTCTCTGGACTCCCCTAACATCTCCGGGCCTGTCCCTACTGGCTGCAGGATGAGAGTATATAGGTGAGCACACTCTGACTCTGGTTTATGAATTGGGATGGGAGACTAGGAGAGGTGGAAGGACTGGGAGAGCCCTGAGCTCTGAAATAGGCCTTGCACAGTCAGAGTTGGGTCGCCATCAGGGCAGCATATGCAGCTCCTCTCTCAGCACCTGCACTGGTCGCAGGGCGGCAATTGGGTGGTGTCTATAAGGAAAGCTCTGGGCTACTGGCTGGAGGTTTTGCTGCGGAGTTTGTGCCGTTGGGGATGAAACCAATGGGAGTTTTGCTGTTGCAGCCAGTGGTGCAGGATGTGTCAGTGGTGCAGCTGGTGGCTGGCAGGGTAATGATAATGGTCTGACAGGCTGCGTGGTTCCTGCTGTGCATGCCTCCAGAGAGCAGAGGGCCCATGGGCCATTCACAGGCATAAATACCAGCTATGCCTTACTCTTCCCGCCATCTGCAGCTGAATGCCCGTCTGATGGAGAGGGGACTCCTGTGCACGAGGGCCAGGAACAGTCACTGGGTCCCACTGTTCACTATAAACTATTCACCAGGAGCCTCCCATCCCTCTCCCCACACCCCAGTTAACCAAGCACTGGGCGCTCGCTCTGACTGCAAACAGTGCAGAAAGACGTGAGCTCAGGCACTCTTTCTTCACCCTCTCTCTTTGAAGCTGTCAAGGAGCGAAGTTCTGTTATAACTAGTGAGATTTCTCCATCAACAACTCTGTCCTCAGCTCTTCCAAATGCAAAGGCCCAAGGGACATTTTAAATAGAGAATTTTAAAAGGACTATATTGGAAACAGCTGTTTCATCATAATACATTTCTGATACCCAGTCGGAATTAGCCCTGAATAGTGTAAATGAACTAGCTTCTCAGCTGTGCCCAATAGCGACCGGGCACAACTAATGGTTGGCTGGGGAGCCCAAAGGGGCCTGGAGTAGTTTAGAGTAGCCTTGGGGCTGCTCTAAAGTGTGCCAGCTGGATACAGCCCCCAGGGCCCCGTATGGCAGGTAGGAATAGCCACAGTACAGCAGTGGTAGGTCACGCCCCCTTCACAGGGGAGTGGCGCAAAGGCAGGGCTTACCATGAGGTGAATTGGGGCGGGCGCCTCAGGTGCCAGACTGGGGGAGGGGGGGCGCCGGTAGGACCCAGAGTGTAGAAAATTGTGTCTGCTGCTGGTGCATATGTATTCTCTCTGCTCTAGATGCACAGGGATGGTGGAGTGCTGTGCTGGAGGAAGGAGGGCCCAAGAGACATAACAGGCAGGCAGGAGAAAAGGTGAGAGGGAATAACAAAGCAGTAGGAGCTGCAGGGACAGAGAGGAGGAGGAGCCTCTTATGTACCTTTCTAGCACCCCCAGGAGCCTTGACTGATTCACACCAGCTTCTCAGGGACCTTCCTGTTTCCTGCTGCTTCCCTGAACCCACTTGAGGGGAACAGGCAGGCAACTGAAGAAGTAGGAGCCAGTTAGGCCCTTAAGATGCTGGTATCTTTCCTCACTCAGGCCCTGCTACCAGCCTGCTTATCTGTCCCCTTCAACTGAGTGTTGAGAGCCACTATAGCTGCCACAGAACAGCAGTCATGAGTGAAAGAAGAAAACGCCCCTCTGGGGCAGCATTCAGAAAAAGAAAGCAAGCAAAGGAAGCTTTTCTATCTAAGCAGGAAGGAGCTCTCCTGAGATACATAGACACAAATGTTCACGGTGAGCCTTCCGGCCCCAGTGAGGATGTGAGTGGTGAGGAGATGCCTGATCTTTGAGTTAGTCAGAGTGCAGGTGACCTGCCAGCTACGGCAGCATCCATATCTCCATCTCAAATGGATGTAACCATGCACATTCCTGAAGAAAAGTGTAGATCAGAGAAGAGTGTGATGGAGGCACAAGAAACAGCTGCTGCTGAGTTTAGTTCCTTAAGTCTAGATGGATCCAGGACTGTGGACCCACTTGAGCAGTAGCCTGAGGGACTTCCTTGTACTGCCTGGGCCACAGCAAGTGAAAAACTTCATGTTCCCCAAAGACAATGAAAATACAAGTTTCCATCCAACACATTACTGGTGTGAAATCCCCAATGGTGACAAAGTGGAGAGGCCATGGCTTATGTACTCAAAAACCCAGAATGCTGCACACTGTTTTTGTTGCAAACTCTTCCAGTCTAATGTTCCAGCCACATTGAGTTCTACAGGAACAAAGGATTGGAAAAATCTGGCTAGAAATCTGGCATGCCATGAGAAGGCAGCAAATCACCAGAGATCATTTCAGTGATTTAGTTGGGAATTGGTCCTGCTTTGAGCAGGGGGTTGGACTAGATACCTCCTGAGGTCCCTTCCAACCCTGATATTCTATGATTCTATGATTCCATAGGTGGAAAGAGCTTGAGATGCGACTAAGGTTAAAGGCTACTATAGATGATCAGCATCAAAAGAAAATTGCACCAGAGTCTCTTTGCTGGCAAAATGTTCTGAAAAGTCTCATTGCCATTGTGAGAATGCTTGCTACCCAAAACCTAGCACTGCGTGGCACTTCAGATCAGCTGTATGTGCCAAACAATGGAAACTTCCTTAAAATTGTGGAGCTGATGGCCAAGTTTGATGCTGTACTCCAGGAGCATCTAAGAAGAGTCACCACCCAAGAAATGTGCACACACCACTACCTTGGAAAAACAATTCAAAATGAGATCATACAGTTACTGGCAACAAAAGTCAAACAGAAGATTATGGCAGATCTGAAGTCAGCAAGATATTACTCTGTTATTTTGGACTGCACACCTAACATCACCCATACGGAACAAATGACTTTAATGGTGTGTTTTGTAACAACAACAGAACCTAGTGAAAATGTCCCTGCAATGGTGACTGTCAGAGAGCATTTTCTAGAATTTATTGACATTGATGATACTACAGGAGCTGGTATGACAAATATGCTTCTTAAAAAGCTGGAGGATACGGGAATTGCGATAGCTGACATGAGAGGTCAGGGCTACGATAATGGTGCCAACACGAAAGGAAAGAACAGAGGAGTGCAGATACGGATCTGATTGTTAAACCCTCGAGCTTTTTTTGTCCCATGCAGTTCTCATTCATTGAACTTGGCAGTCAGTGATGCAGCATCAGCTTCTAGTGAGGCTGCTGAATTTTTTAATGTAATTCAAAGCATCTATGTATTTTTCTCTGCATCAGCTCATCGATGGCAAATTTTGAAGCAGCACCTGGGAACATCCTCTCTGACACTGAAACCACTGAGTGCCACACAATGGGAAAGTCACGTGGAGGCGATAAAGCCTATCAAACAGCAAATTGGGAAGATAGATGATGCCATAGTTGCCATTATGGAGGATAATACTATGACAGGGACTGTTTGTGGGAGAACAGTGGCAGAGGGAAATGGAATCACCAGAAACATACATAACTTCAAATGTCTGTGTGGCTTAGTGTTGTGGCATGACATACTGTTTGAAATAAATGTTGTAAGCAAGAGACTCCAAGGTGTTGACCTTGTTCCATTGCTCCAGATATATCAACTAATGCTAGTGAAGGCAGGGGGCTGGACTCAATTTTTTTTGTGAGGGTCCAGGGTTCAAGTCTCTGCGCAGGTATAGGGGGGATCATTTCCCCCTGTGGAATCCCCCAAGAACTTCAAGGGGCAGCTCTTAAGTACCCTCCTTGATTTTTAGGGGGAGGGATAGCTCAGTGGTTTGAGCATTGACCTGCTAAACCCAGGGTTGTGAGCTCAATCCTTGAGGGGGCATTTAGGGATCTGGGGCAAAAATCTGTCTGGGAATTGGTCCTGCTTTGAGCAGGGGGTTGGACTAGATGACCTCCTGAGGTTCCTTCCAACCCTGAGATTCTATGATTCTATGATAACTGGACAAAGTAAAGTCACACCTACTGTCTTACTGGTCAGATGAGGGATTTCAAAACGTTCTGAACAGTGCACAGAAGTTGGCAGAGGAACTTCACACCAAAGCGATTTTCCCACCCATTCAAGAATACAAGAGTCACCGAAGAAGACGACATTTTGATTACAAGGCACGGGATAATCCCGTAAGAGACCCCAAACAACAATTCAAAGTTGAATTCTTTAACCAGGTGCTAGATTGTGCAATACAGTCAGTTGAAGAACGTTTCATGCAGCTCAAGGAACACAGCAGTATATTTGGGATGTTGTATGATATTCCAAAACTCCTCACTCTACCTGAAGAAGTCCTACACCAGCAATGCAGGGCACTAGAGACAGTGTTGACGCGCAATATTGATGCGAGTTATTTAGGTGATGAACTGAAAGCCCTTTCAAGATACATTTCAGGAGGATCAACTCCAAAGGCTGTTTTGGAATATATGTGCACAAATAAGATGACCACCCTCTTTCCAAATGCTTTTGTTGCTCTGCGCATACTTCTAACACTTCCTGTAACAGTTGCCTGTGGACGCAGTTTCTCCAAACTGAAGTTAATAAAAACACATCTGTGCTCCACAATGACAGGAGAGGCTGGTCGGCCTTGCAACCATTTCAATAGAGCATGAGCTGGCCCAGACTGTGGACCTTCAGTAGGAAGCAGTTCAAATCTTTGCAACCAAGGAGGCACAGAAAGCCCCACTTTGATTATTCAAACAGATAAAAGTGCCAGTGTTTACTATGCAGATAAGCAAAGTTAACTTTCAAACACCTGAACAGCAAATGTAAGTGTTACTTAAAATTTTTGAACAAGGCATTTTAAGTTATTAGTTCTCCTTTATTGGGGTTGGTAGCAAAGCAGTACCAGGAGAGGAGTGGAACAGGAAGAAGGCAGAACTGAGACCTTTCAAAGTTTTGGCCCAAGCGAGGGGACATGGGGGCGTCATTTGAGCTCCCCACCTCAGGTGCCAAAATGTTGTTGGCCGGCCCTGCACAAAGGGGCTGCACTGGGGAAGAGGATCTGAGCCAGCACCTCTGAAGCAGGTTTAGTTAAGTGCACGTTCTTACCTATGTTGATAAAATCAGACCTGTACTGACATGTCATTCCAAAGCCAAAGTCTCTCCAGAATCCAGTGTCCTTCTTTATAACCTGGGGGGAAAAAGGAACATTTAGATCAGAGCAGTGGAATTTGTAACCTGAGCAAAAGAGGGACGACACCCCTCCAGGGTGGCTAGGAATGGGGACAGCCACCCCACTTTCTTCTATCCCATACTGCATTATACCCTGACCCAGCTCTAACTGACTTCAATAGTGGCAGACTTCTGCTGAAAGTTTCTGCTAAAATTAACTGCAGGCTGGCTGGCTGCAGACTCAGGAAAACACTGCATCACAACAGCCACCTTCTGAAGATTATTTTCATAACCAGGAAGGTTGTTATTCTAAATGACAGCTTATTTTCCACAGGATCTGAATCTTTCTTGGGGATGTATTCATACATCATGAAGTGAGCCAGTCTCATGCGTGGGACAGGTGGGTGGCACCTTTTTTATTACAATTTACAAGAGTGCTGCACTAGCAAAATGACTTCAGGGCTCTTCTAAAATGACTCAGTACTAATGTGACACTGTTTACAGATGCAATTTGGCTGGTGGAACAAAATGACTTAAAACCTCCTACAAATTGACATAAAAAATTAGGAGAGCCTGTGAGAGTGAAATAATATTTGAAATACAGCAGGGACCAGAGGAATTAACCAAGTTCAGGGTGTTATGGTGCTAGGCGCTGCACTGACACGTAGTAATACACAGCCCCCAAGGAGCTAACCGTTTACATTGATGAGACAGACAACAGAGGTGCCATTGTCCTGATTTTACAGATGACAAACTGAGGCACAGCGAGGTGAAGACCAAGATCTCCAAAAACAGGGATCTAAAGTTTTGGGCCTAAGTTTGTATTGCAGTGTCTAAGTAAGTTGCCTGATTTTCTCAAGTGCTGAGCATCCAGCAGCGCCCACTGACTTCAAGCAGAGCTGCCAGGTGCTCAGTACTATTGAAAAAACAGGCCACCTACTTGGCCACCTGGCATTGGGTGTTGGGTCCTGGCATTAGGCACCTATTTTTGGAAATCTTGGCCTAAGTGCTTTGCCCAAGGTTACTTATGTCTGTGTCAGAGCTGGGAATTCACCTCTGATGGCAAGCCCCCCTGTAGCCCACTGACCTCCCTTCTGGTTCTTTTCATGTCTCCATTTTCAGTACTAGCCTTGTCTTATTTCAGTCCTGCTCCTTTTGCTTTTCTGCCACTACTGCATCCATCTCTGATCTCATTTCTTCTTCCCCTCTAATAGTCATAAACTGCAAACCCATTAATAGGCACTAAGAAGCCACCTGTTACAAGACTGCATTGGAACAGGAAATCGCCATAGCAGTGGCTTTACAGCATGTTATTTGTATGCATTAGCACTATAATTTCCCATTAGAAATAGCCGCTACAGCACAAATCAATTTCTTTCAAAGCTTTGTGAGGGCTACTTTCTCAGCTGCGCAAGCAGCACGGTAGGCGGCCAACAGTGTTCTTGTTTTAATGGCACTGATCTGGCCATTTGCCCAGGAAGAAATCTGGAATGAAAATCTGATTAACTAAATAAAAATGATATTGGCAATGTCTCTTCTTTATAGCAAGATGCTTCTCTGAGGCAGGCATCACATTGCACAATTCTGATGTTAGCTATAAATATTTGTGCAGTCCTGACAAAGCGAACAGTGGGGTTTAACTTTAGTTTTATAATGACATTTTTGTTTCCTTCCCTATACAAACCGTTGACAAGCTTGGGGTTCTCTGGCCAGGCTGCAGCAGAAAGATAAGAGCTAGTGTGAATTGAGTGGTGGGATCAGGAAAGGTTTTGTTTGGAATAAACAGTTCAACGGATTTTCCAAGCTCTCATTTTAATAACACAGAGGATATTTCACACGGAATAGTTTCATGAATCTGTTGTCTGTTCACTGATCCCACCGTAAAGGAGGAAAAAGCTTTTTCCTGTTCATCATACAAATCGTCTGCTTTGTAAACAAGCCCTATTTTGTCTTTTCTCCCCCTCAGCTGATAGGTGTGTCTCCTGATTCTATCTGAGATGGATATGGCCAGCCACTGTAGAATGTCTCAGACAAGGTAAGTCTGGTAATAGCAGGAAAGGATTTTAAAACACCTGGGATGGAGTTTTCAACAGGCAAAGTCAATGGGGCATGTGCGCCTCGGTTACTTAGCCCAGATTTGTAAAGGTGTTGCTGCAGTGCAGTGCCTAATGTATTTAGGAGCCTAATGTTCATTTTCCAAATGGGATTTAGGCACCTAAGAGCCAACATCTCATTGACAATTGATGGGATTTAGGCTTGTGAGTGCCTAAATCACTTTTGAAAATGAGAATGAGGCATCTAAATCTGAGTGCAGCAACGCCTACATGCCTTCACCGATCTGGCCTTTCGGCCCTTTTCAAAATCCCACCTTATAGCTCTTCTTGGGGCTGGGGGGGTACACTGAACCCTGACACAGAGGTGGGATGAGCTCTGGCAAGCCGTGGAGGCCTCTTTATCGGCTGTGGTCAGAATGGACCTGAGCAGAGGGGAACCTAGCTGAAGCCACAAGGCTGGCTAATTCCTGGATTCTACAGCTCTGGGTTTATGAACTCCAAGGGTCACCTTAGCCGGGGCACATGTGTGTGGGCCCAAGGGTGGAGATCCAGTCGGATGAGCAGGCTCTTTAGGGAGAAACAGGAGTGCAGTGACTGTGTGTGTAAATGGAGCACCTCCTATAACATCAGCACATGACAGAGCAAGAGAGTGAAGGAGCTGGACCTCTGCCGCCTGCTTCCAGAACAGTGCTGCAAAGCAACATTTCTGTCCCGAGCAAAGTAACTTCTCTGGACAGGGGATTCACTCTGACTCCTCTGCAATTTATCTTCCCTCTGGCCCGCCAGAGATGCCCGGCCTTATCTCACACTGCATGCCTCACTACAGCATTTTAAAATAGCAACTCTTCGTCCTTATTCATGCATGGGGCCAGACTGAAGTCAATGGGGCTACAGCGATTTACATCTGTGGACGTTCTGGCCCATACATTTTAAGGCAAAAAGGGACCATAAGGCTCATATCTAGTCTGACCTCCTGCCTAGCACCCAGTCTCACTCAGCCATTGTTGCACTGAGTCCAACTCCTTGTGGTTGAGCGAGATCAGGGGTCAGCAACCTTTGAGAAGTGGTGTGCCAAGTCTTCATTAATTTAAGGTTTCATGTGCCAGTAAAAGTGCCAGACCGGCAGCACGGGCAGCGGCCGGAACCCCAGACTGGCAGTGGGCTGAGCGGCTCATCCCGCTGCTGGCCCAGGTTCCGTAATCCAGGCCAGCAGTGGGCTGAGCAGGGCCAGCGGCCGGGACCCCGGCTGGCAGCAGTGTGCCACTAAAAATCAGCCCGCGTGCCACCTTTGGCACGTATGCCACAGGTTGCTGACCCCTGAGCTAGAGCCTAGCTTTTAAAAAGACATCCAATTTCAACTTAAACCTCAAGTGATGGAGAATCCACACTACCGCCTGTGGGAGTCTGTTCAAATGATTAATTACCTTCCCTGCACCATCAGTCCAACGAGCTCCAAACTCTTTATGGACATCATTTGGCCTCACAAAACACAAGGCAGGGAAACAGTCTTGTTACCTTAGACGAGGAAGCTAAGAAAAGGACGGTACACTCCCTGAAGTGGAATCTGGTCAACATAATGCCGCTTCTGGCAGACAAACAGCCCACATTTAAATTCTTAATTTACAAATGTAAATATCAAATCTGCTTTAAGATAAAGCTGTTCGCTAAGCTGCTAAAGTGTGAAATATTACTACAGAACGTGCTGCACACAATAAGTTACGTATTCTGCACACCACATCTCAATGGACCCGAGATGGTGAAATTCTATTCGCAAGCACAGATGTCTTCCTGAAGGGGAAGTTTTATGCACGGTTCAAAGCATGCATTTTTAGAGCCAGTTACTTACCAGCTGCTGTTCTAAGGGCGGGATGGAACCATGGTGCCCATAAATTATACCTGGGTTATACTGGCTGAAAAGAACTGGGTAAAATACTTTCTTCCCTAGAAATCACAATGGATTAAAAAAGAAAGTTATTACCGATAAAGTTGTTTGATGCTCTAAAACTAGATTAAAACTTGTGCTTCTCTGTGAAACTGGAAACAGACTTAGGGCTTGATCCAAATGCCATTCAAATCTATAGAAAGACTTCCATTGCCTTCCCTGGGTTTTAGATAAGGCCCACAGTCTCAGAGTGTTGTGGTTTGGATGGAGAATGTGACCATGTGGATGTAGTTTGACAAATGACCCAGATGGGCCCCAGAAAACAAGGTGACAAAGGCAAGGAATTCAATCATAGTGGAAGCTGACAATTTGTTTTTCTTTTCACTCTATCTAAAATGTGACAATCAGCAATATAGGTCTTTACTCTTAGGGTACGTCCACACTACCCACCGGATCGGCGGGTAGTGATCGATCTATCGGGGATTGATATATCGCGTCTCGTCTAGATGCGATAAATTGATCCCCGAACGTGCTCCCGTCGACTCCGGAACTCCACCAGGGCGAGAGGCGGAAACGGAGTCGACGGGGGAGCCGCGGCCGTCGATCCCACGCCGTGAGGATGGGAGGTAAGTCGAAATAAGATATGTCGACTTCAGCTACGCTATTCCCATAGCTGAAGTTGCGTATCTTACATCGACACCCCCCCAGTGTAGACCAGCCCTGAGACAAGCCTTAGTTGAGCTGAATGTTAAGAATGCCTTACTATAGCTTGCTTACCCACCTGAAAGAGGGAACACGTTAGTGAAGGTTATTGCACAATAAAGAGAAGTCTGTTTAAAGGAGTAAATGCCCTGGGTAGCCATACCTGGCTGTGTGTTCAATCTACAGGTGTTCAGGAATTCAGCAGTGAAGTAGATATCTACATCACAAAAAAAGAGAACGACGTTGTTTCCTTTCCAAATGCGAGCACCTATGTCTAATCCTTTCCCTCTCGAAAATTCTTCATTCAGTTGGATAAAGGTGAAATTCTTGAAGTTAGCTGATCTAGGAGGAGCAGCAGTATGTGAGATGAGGTTTAAGAGATAAAAGGGGCAGTCAACTCATCATTAATGTCATTGTATTTACTGAACAACATATTTTAAAAAAGGAATGGGGGCGGTGTATTTCCATGACACACAAGGCAAAATAGGAATGGAACCTGTAACTCAGATCTTATACTTAGCAGGTCTGTTTTTAATATATCTGGGATAATATTCATAGGCTGTGAAGGAAACCAGCAAACAGCAGTAAGAGAGAAGGAGTTCGATCCCATTTTAATAAAACAATCATCTAGCTATTTTATGTCCAAGTTGTAAATTTGAAAACTAATATTTTAAAGAGATATTCACTCATATTTTTAGAGAAATCATTGTGCATTAATGCTAAGTACCATTGCCTAAAATAAAATAAAGTGTACCTGAGCTGGATTGAAAAACTAACAAAAGAACAAAAGCTCACAGAAGTCACTGGGAGTCCTTTCACTGCTGTCTACGGACTCTGGATCAGCCTCCAGATAAACACATCCGTTTTACATACTCTGTATTCCTTAAAACGGCTCCTGGATTAAATCCAACCATCTTGAGAAACCTAACGTGGATTTACTGCTTGTGGTCCGATAGCCCTCAGCTTAGTGCAGAAAAACAGATTATTTCAAACAGCTCGTGTGTGAAAAAGAGGATAAGTGTGTGATGGGTAAACTGAGCTCTTGGTAACATGCTTAGCCAAGGATAACAATACTGAGAGACTCACAATACAACTACATTGCAATAAAAGACCCGAGCTTCAGAGCTCAGGTCAATTGACTCAGGCTAGCAGCGCTTGGGCTGCAGGCAGTGCTAAAAATAGCACCGTAGACATTTGGGCTCAGACTGGAACCTGGGCTCTGAGACCCTCCCCCTTCACCGGGTTTGAGCCCAGATTCTGGCCTGAGCCCAAAGGGTTGTTTTTAGCTCGGTAGCCCAAGCCCTATGAGCCCAAGTCAGTTGACCCGAGCTCTGAGACTCCATTATCGCAGTGTAGATGTAGCCTCAGGGTTTGATCTTCAGGGGGCACTCAGCTCCCACTGACACCAGCAGGAGTTGTGGATGCTCAGCACTTCTGCAAATTAGGCCTTCATGCCACACCAAATCAGACAGGAGGTTAGGGGCCAGATCTTCAAAAGCGCTTAGCTCCCACTGAGGCACCTGACTGAAGTAGCTGGATTTTCAAATATGCTCAGCACCCAGCAGTTCCCACTGAGAACAATGAGCTCTGCTGGGTGCTGAAACCATCTGAAGCCCTTGCCCTTAAATGGTAAATGTAAAGGCTCATGAAGCAATAACTATGCCAAGCTGAGCCATGAGGTAAGCTAGCAATGGTACTCAGAAGGCTGGTAGTGAAGTCTGAACGGGAAACACAGGAAAGGTAAGAAGTTCACCCAAGTAGATGTAAATATGAGCTGGGGGAATGCCGCGTGATACAAAAGCAGCAAAGTCTAGCTCTGAATTTACAGAACCAGAACACAAACAGGCAGGGAACCCATCTAGCCCTGCAAGGGTTTGCAGTGAGCTGGAAGCCTGAGGCTTTAGACTGCTGTAGCGTGTGCCCGTGCTGAAAGAATCCCATCGTCCCTATATCTGGTTGACTTGCCATTGGCCAGCTCACAGTCAAAGCACATGAAAGAAAAATCAAGCTCAGAATTGTCAGGGTCTCTGAACCCTCTAGTCCCCCCCAGAAAACCAAGGCACCTCTGCATATGAAATCATCACACAGCCACATGGACAGGCTGGACATGACTATTTGCTGCAACTCCTGGTCCATAAGCCATTTCCCTATTTTTCCTGGAGCTTCTGTGCTAAAACCTGGCATGATCCAAACTAATTGAAGCGCTAGCAGTCTGCTCTGAAGTTCCTGGAAGGATGCCAAAAGCGATCATCTTCAATTATTTTAGGACCGTTAAACAGCACTTTGATGGTGTATATTGGTTAAATCCCCAGGCTAATTAGCGATCAGGATACACAAGGTGGGGAGTGACTGATCTCATTAGATGGAAGAACCCTACAAGCTGCTAAATCACTAGTCAACTGCTTTGGCATCTTATTTGTGTTTGACAGCAAAGCTGTTGCATCATCATTCTCCAATTATAAATGTATCTGCTAATTGCAAATGGCGGGATTTTCCTTTTAATTATTATCACTTAGCATTTGTTAAGCACGGTGTAGCTGGAGCTGTACAAGATGCAGAGAAGTTTTGTGGTGTCTATCCCAAGGAGGCGAACAAATGGAATCACTTTTAGGCTTTGTCTACTCTGCCAATTGAATGACAAAACTTTTGTCGTTCACAGGTGCTTAAAAAAGCCACCCCCCCCCCGCAAAGACAAAAGTTTTGCGTGGTAAGTGGCAGTGTAAACGGCTCGTTGTCGGCAGGGGCGCTCTCCTGTCGACAACGCAAACCCCATTCGTGGGGTGGGGGAAGTATTTTGTCAACAAAACAGCATTTACACTTTTAGCGAGATGGCCATGTCGCTAAAAAGCTGTGTAGTGTAGACAAAGCCTTACTGAGGGACTGAAACGAGCATTAGAGGCATAATGTGTCAAAAATGCCTGTGGAATACAATCTGGAAGAACACGGTGCTTTCACCTCAGTTGGTCTGAACAGGCAGCGTGTTTAAGACAAGTATTCTGTTAAACTAACAACCCCATTAGAAATAGAGAATTAATTCTGCTGACAATGATCACCCTCATCACCTACAATCTGAGCACCTCACAATCTTTAAAGTACTGATCCCTCAACACCCCTGTGAGGTAGGAAGATGTTATTATCCCCATTGTACAGGTGGGAAACCAAGGCACACAAAGACTGAGACCCTGATCCTCAAAGTTATGTAGGCATGTAACACCCACTGAAATCAATGGAAAGCAGGTGCCTAAATACCTTTGAAGATCCAGGCCTAAGTGACTGGTCTGACATAGAATCATAGAATCTCAGGGTTGGAAGGGACCTCAGGAGGTCATCTAGTCCAACCCCCTGCTCAAAGCAGGACCAAACCCAACTAAGTCATCCTCAGCCAGGGCTTTGTCAAGCCTGACCTTAAAAACCTCTAAGGAAGGAGATTCCACCACCTCCCTAGGTAACCCATTCCAGTGCTTCACCACCCTACTAGTGAAAAAGTTTTTCCTAATATCCAACCTAAACCTCCCCCTCTGCAACTTGAGACCATTACTCCTTGTTCTGTCATCTTCTACCACTGAGAACAGTCTAGATCCATCCTCTTTGGAACCCCCTTTCAGGGGGTTCCAAAGAGGATCACACAGGAGGAGTCCCAGATTAGGGCTCTCACCACGTCCTTCCTCTCATGATGGAGAATGGCCCCATTCCGCTCCCATGAGAGACAATGGCTAAGTGCTTCCTGGCATTCCATCGACCTCTGTCAGTCCCTTGCCTCACCCAGCCACAGAGCGGTGATTGGAGGCTGTGTTCTGGAGGAGGTTGTACCTAAGGGGGGGCTCAGTAATGGGGGGGGGCTGTACTTCTCGCTCAGAGGAGGTGATTTGCCCATTGTCTTCCATCCCATTGCTCTGAACTTCCCTTTTGGCATGTGCAGATGGGTCTAACGTTGTCCCTGCCCCTTGGCCAGACATATCACCCCAGCAGCAGCAGCACCCTGCCAGGAACTCCCAGCAGCAGCACCAGCTGAGGCGGTCGTGACGCTGAGCAGGTATTTATAAACCAGCCTTTTTCCACTGCCGTCTCATCACGTTCCAACTGCTGCTTAGCCTACTGAAATCGATCGTTGACATGACTGAGGTATGGGCAGGGCCACACACTGGGGTCATTAACATTGTTTTCTCTGACTCCTGCAGGCCCCTGGCTCCCTGCACGCCCAGCCCTGTGCTGCCAGCATTGTACCCTGGCAGTGAAGTGGGAACCACGGACTCCTGAACAGCAGGGCTGGCCCCTACGGATGCACGAGCAACTTTCTGATCAGGAGAGTGCAGACCAGGCTGTGCCATGGATGAATTCTACCCAACTCAGATTTCCTGGCATCTCCAGCCCGCCTTTGCTGCTGCTACCAAACCTGAAGGCTAGTCCATCTGAGCATGAAGTCACGTGCACTGCTGTATCATCCTGCTGCTAATAACAGTAACAGAGAGGCACATTCTGTCTTCCTGGGATATGCCTAACGACAAGCCATGGGAGTGATCATTTAGTGGCAGACCCAGCCACACCGCTTGTGCCCATTCCGGGGGTCCTGCGTATGTTCATATCCGGCCCAGCGTCCACAGTCCCCCTACTGGCCTCCTCTGCCATGTTCTAGCATAACGCCGTATGAATGCTCTCTCCAGTCACATCTCTCATGTACCTTCGGGTACCACTTTCTGGCCAGACTTGTGCTAAGAATCCTGAGACCTGCCCAGAAACAGTCACCTGGCTAGGAAGGTGATAATCTTCAAGAGCAGGTAACGCTGAGGTGAATTTTCCAAGGCCTTTCTAGCTGCCCTCTGAAAAGCCACATCACATGCAGGGGGGGTTAAGAGAGAGCGCTTTCTCCCAGAGCTGGTCACCTCTAGAAAATTAGGTTGTGTTGGAGGAGTCATGGTAACAGACCCCATGGCAAACACAACTCAGCTGTCAACACAGAAAGGGACCATTGTGTTTCCCATCATGTCACCTGGATATAGTTAAAAACCTGTTGGAACAACAGCATTAACCACGACCCGCTGACGCGTTGTTAAACCAACTGTCCGTGCCGACGTGGGCCACAGAGCGTTTGTTAACATCACTCCTGAGCGTGAATGTCTCATACAGCCTAATTGTCTAGTAAATGCCCACCTTGCCCCACCCTCCATGCCATCAATGGATGTTATTGCACTAAGAACTGAATAGGACAGAAATCTGAAACCTGGCTACAGCTGAGGCTGTGGAACAGTGCAACAGTTTGAGTCAAGCAAATGACTCGGTGAACTTTCCCTGAAATCCCATTTCATGCCATTTGAGCATAAGAACAACATAATAACAGAGAAATAATCAACTGCCAAACTGAACTGCCCTTTGACAACAGCGCAGGGTTAACTTAATAGATCCATTACTTCCAGCTAGGCCTCGACACACTTTTTCTCCTTAGAACTGCAAATGCAAAATGAACAGAATTCACTAATGTTCAGAACTATACACATGTATTTCTGCCTGGTATTTTCCAAAGCAGCACTAGCTGAATGCATCTCTAGCAAAGAAAAACAGAAGCAGTAGGCAGGCAGCCTACTCTCAAGCTACACAGCTCAGGTTGCTGAGATAAGGCTAGATTTTCAGAAGGAATCAGTCCCACTGTGACTTCTGCCAGATTTTCAAAAGGCACAATAATTTTGTTTTCTCTGTTTCGTTCGCATAACAGAAACAGCGTGAAGAAGCATAAAGCTCTGAGCTGGGCTAGCACCACAGGTTTTAACTTTGATCCTGGTTCAGCAGTCTCTCACCCTCTCTCTCTCTCTCCTTTTCTTCTCTGTAATTCCTTATAGCTCTTAATGATAGAACCAGAAGAAATGTAGCACTGGAAGGGACTTTGAGAAGCCATCTAGTCCAGCCTCCCAGGCTGGGGTAGGATTAAGTAAACCTAGACCATCTCTGATAAGTGTTTGTCCAACCTGTTCTTAAAAACCTTCAATGACAGGGATTCTACAGCCTCCCTACGTCACCTGTTCCAGTTCTTAACTGTCCTTATAGTTAGAAAGTTTTTCCTAATATCTAGCCTAAATCTTCCTTGCTGCAAACTAAGCTGATTACTTCTTGTCCTACCCTCGGTGGACATGGAGTACAATTGATCGCAGTCCTCTTTATAACAACCCTTTGCATATTTGAAGGTTGGTCTCAGGTCTCGTTGTGATAACAGGGCCTACAAATTTGCCCTCACTGTGAGCTCAGCTGTGAAAAGCGAGTAACAGTTCACAAAATGTCACCGTAACCTAGAACAACAAACGTTGGTGGGAAAAGGGAGCAAAAGGAAACAGGAAGACTGAATTTGTCCAAACGAAAAGGCCTCCTGAAATAACTCAAGGACTGTGTTAAGTAGGGTGACCATATTTCCCAAAGGGAAAACAGGATACCCCCAGCTACTCGCCCGAGCCCCGGCAGAGAACCCCCCGCCGCAAGCCTGACCCTGGCGCCCCCTCCTCCCCCTCCATGTGAGGCTGTTGCTGGTCACTGGAGCCCTGTCCCCCTCTCATACACCTCCCCCAAGGCTGTTGCTGGAACCCTGCCTGCCCCCCCCAGCCCTGCTTCCCCCTCTGCATGGGGCTGGCATCTCCGCTTGCCCCTCTCCTGCACCTTCCTCCACACCACACCACACCAGACTTTTTTGACAAAAATGGCCATTTGTCCATTTGCATTTGCCAACTGATCAAGGCAGCAAGGGTGAACAGGAGAAATACCCATTTATGCAAAAAAAAAAGTCAGGACAGCCTGGACAGGGTTTAAAAAAGAGACTGTCCTGGCCAAAACAGGACGTATGGTCACCCTAGTGTTAAGAGAAGTGTGAGATCTGAAATCAATGAGCCAAAATTGCTCTGCCAGAAATTAGGCCTAATTGGTGGACAAAATAATGAAGGGACAGGTTATGCCACCCACTACTCCTTTTGTGAAGTACTGAAAAGAAGAGACTTTGGAGGGGAGTGCTCACTACCGTGACACTGGCTGACTGAAAGAAGGGGAAGAAGGAAGCTTTACCCTCATGGCTGCCGGCCCTACCATCTCCTGGAAGCCCGGACCTTCTTTGTCCGAATCCCAAGAGAAGTCCTGACTAGACCAGGCCAGAGGGAGGGAGCCAGATGACAGCTCCCTCTCTAGTGGCTCCAGCTAAATTCTGACCACCACCTGGGATCTGAGACTGTGTGTCTCCCCCTGTCCTCCGCCCACCACCGCCATCTGTCCTCTTCATTCCCTACCTTGTTCTTCTCTTTCCTATCCCGCTCCTTTTCCTTTCTGTCTAATAAGAATCTGGCGTAACCAGCCAAGACTGTAGATTTTTGTGACACTGCTGTATGCCTGTGATCAGAAATGCAGATAAATGCTCTGCCCTAACCAGCGGATGCTGGAGTTTGCCAGGTCTCAGAGTGGCTGAGCAGACCTGTGCTGTGCCTGTGTTTTTCCAGCAGCAGTGACAGTCAACACCAGAGACAGAAGCTACATATTCTATCTTTGCTGTTCTTTCCTCTTCCCTTGCATGTGTTTGTCATGTTTGGTCTTTTAAGAAACAGAACGGGACTTTAACAACAACAGCATCAAAGACAGCTCCAGCCCACTCCAGTTAAATCCATCTCTTCTCTCCAAAGAGGACAGTCATTATCGTCTAAAAGGCTGTCAAATAAGACTTTTTTCACCTTCTAAAAACTCCCTCCAGCTAAAGGGAAAGGAACGTGGGATATGGTTAAAATGAAAGCCCAACATAATACTTTATATTTCAAATGCATTAGCTGTTTCCTTTTCTGTATTTTAATAAAAGGCTAAAAATGTTTAATGGCGTGTTTGCCATGGTACTAAGCAGGCTGAAGCCTCTGTATATCCAATCCCAAACCTTGTTTAATATGGTTTAATGTTGGACAGTCAGTGACAGGGTCATGTTACAGACCTTTGACTCATTGGGCCCATTTATCCCATTTAAATTAATACAGACTCCCCTCAGCCTTCCCTTCTCTAGACTAAACATGCCTAATTCTTTCAAACTTTCCTCCTAGGTCTTGTTTTCAAAAATCTCTTATTTTCGTTGCTCTCCTCTGGCCTCGCTCCAATTTGTTCCCATCTTTCTTAAAGAGGAGTGCCCCAAAACGGTCACAGTACTCCAGCTGAGGCCTCACCGGTGCTGAACAGAGCAGGAGAGTTACCTCCCATGTCTGATATATGACACTCCTGTGAATATATCCCAGAATGATTTGCTTTTTTCACAACAGCATCACACACTTGACTCATTCAGTGTATGATCCATGATAATCCCCAGATCTCTGTCAGCAGTGCTATCACCTAGCCAGTTATTCCCTGTTTTGTAGTTATGCATTTGATTTTTCCTTCTTAAGTGTAGTACTTTGCACGTCTTTAATGAATTTCATCTTGTAGATTTTAGACCAATTCTCTAATTTATCAAGGTCAGTGTGAATTCTATCCCCGTCCTCCCAAGTGCTAGAGACCTCTCTCAGCTTGGTGCCACCCGCAAATTTGAAACATGTACTCTCTACTTCATTATCCAAGTCATTCGTGAAAATATCAACTAGTACCAGGGCTTAAATTCTGAACGAGTATTTCCCAGAGTGCCCCACAGGAGGCGTCAGGGCTTGGGGTGTCAGCCTTGCGGGTTTAACAATATTTACTAGAGCTCTGCTCCGGACACCTCCGGCTGAATTTAAGCCCTGAATAGTACTAAACCTAGGACAGACCCCTGTCAGGCCCCACTAGATACTTCCTCCTAGTTTGACAGGAAACCATTGATAACAACCCTTTGAGGAAGTTTTTCAACCAGTTGTGTAACCACCTGATAGTAATTTCATCTAGACCATATTACATCATTTGCTTATAAAAATGTCATGTCATAATGAAGGTGGAGAAAAGAAAAGAGACAGTTCAGTATGTGCAGGAAATATTTCAGACTGGGATTTTCAAAAGGTCTAAAGGGGTTAGGTGCCCAAATCCCTTTGAAATTCAATGAGATTTAGGCATCTAATGCCCTTAGGCACTATTGAAAAGCCCAGCCTATCTACGTTTCTCCAAGTTAAGCTTCAGTGCCAACAGATAGAAAGTGCTCATGCAAAGGTTAGAGGAATTCAGGCCTGATCATAGTTACAGATGTTGAGTGGGAGTTACGCTGGCCTAAGTCCATGGCTCTAAATATCAATATTCACAAGTGCAGATCAGGGAGCATCAGGGTAATGTCATTTCTGACTGACACAAGGAGAGGGAGGACGATCTATCCCCTTCCTGACAGTGCTAGAGAAAGGCAATCTGGCTTCACGTGAGAGGAGCATGCCTCACTAGGCAGCGATGTAGACCCATACTCACCTGGAGGTGTTTTCAAGTATCGCTTTCACTTCATTCATTTGTTCTTTTCCAAAGTAAACTACAGTGAGGTGAATTCTCCCATCCTGCTCAATGCCCATTTCCCTAGAACAGACATCAATACAAGTCATTCATTGCCCTTGGAAGTTTGCTTTCCCAAACAACACCTGCCATCTCTAGCTGGGAATGCAGGATAGTGCTGGACTCTGCAAACCAAATTCTCTGCTGGTGCCACTCCACTGAGATCCTTGCACCGCTCCAGTGAGATCTTTGCTGCCCTTCATTGAGATCCTTGAACCCATCCAGAGCTACACTGGCTCCATTCGAATGAGCTTGCAGGATGGGGCCTAAGATACTTCATAGCATTTGCAGGCTATAAATTGTCATCTAGTAGTTACCTGAGTTATGGCAGCAGAGCACTATTGGAATAGCCCATCCAGTCACCTGGCTGATGGACAGAAAGCCAGTGTAGGAAAGCCAGCAATTGTGTGGCAAACTACTAAAGCCAGCAGGTGCTACCTCAGCACCCAGGAGGCTGTGAGAGAAGGGGAAATTCAAAGAGGGAAATGAAATCCTGTACCCTCATTTCTATTTCTTCTATATACTAGCGCAGGGGTCGGCGACCTTTCAGAAGTGCTGTGCCGAGCTTTCATTTATTCACTCTGATTTAAGGTTTCGCATGCCAGTAATACATTAATGTGTTTAGAAGGTCTCTCTCTATAAGTCTATATTATATAACTAGATTACTGGAGGGGGAGGGATAGCTCAGTGGTTTGAGCATTGGCCTGCTAAACCCAGGGTTGTGAGTTCAATCCTTGAGGGGGGCACTTAGGGATCTGGGGCAAAAATCAGTACTTGGTCCTGCTAGTGAAAGCAGGAGGCTGGACTCAATGACCTTTCAAGGTCCCTTCTAGTTCTAGCAGATAGGTATATCTCCTATTACTGTTGTATGTAAAGTAAATAAGGTTTTTAAAATGTTTAAGAAGCTTCATTTAAAATTAAATGAAAATGCAGAGCCTCTCGGACCAGTGGCCAGGACCCAGGCAGTGTGAGTGCCACTGAAAATCAGCTTGTGTGCCGCCTTTGGCACGCGTGCCATAGGTTGCCTACCCCTGGACTAGCATGTTTAGTTATGTCCCTGAAAAATGTGTGAGGAGTATTCACTCAAACTAAACTCTCAAGATAGACCTAAGAAGCGTTCTCTGTGGCTCGAAAGCTTGTCTCTCACCAACAGAAGTTAGTCCGATGAAAGATATTACCTAACCTGACCCACCTCCATTTCTCTAAGAAAGAGCAAATCATGTGGCCTAAGAATATGTGTATCTGTCAAGATGTGTATCCTTCTTGGGCAACTACACAGCTAAGTTATAGGGGTATCTCTCAATTTTCTTATCAAAATCCAAGGCCCACCGCTGGGCAGGTTATTCTTAGTTCTGACTGGGAGCTACATCTTGATTAAATCCATTCCTGCAATTGCTACAGCCATGTTGGGAAAGAAGAGCATAAAGAAAGAGCTTTGATCAAAAGTAACAAGGAGAGAACACTCTTGAGTCCAGGCACATTTCTTATTGCCTTTCTGTCACTATCTATCCTTTTGATGAGGCCTCGACAAGCAGTCCAGGGTTAATACAATGACTCTTATTTTCTATAAACCTTCCTGTGCTACTTAGGGAGTGGAACTGACACATTCATTGAAGTGGTTCTGGCACCTGCTCTCTCAAAGAAGGAAATAGCAAGTTTCCGATAGAACGAAATACCTAGTACATGATGCATCAACTTCAGAAACACAGATGACTGCAAAATAACCTTTTCCCTTGGTCTCCACTGCTAAAGCTAATTGCTGTTCATGTGAAATATCTGTTGATCCAAGCAAACGCAAATGGATTTTTTTAAATGATAAATTGATGGTTTTATGTAAAAATAATTTTTTTTCTAGTGGGAAAATCCCTGGTAATTGCATCATACTGTATAAAAATATCAAGATAGCTATAGATCCATAAAAGGAAACAAACCTGAAATTTTGCATAAATTGTCGAAACTTGCTGGCTCTCTTGGCTAATGGAACTACAATGTTAATGAGCGTATTGGCCATGTTGAGGTTCTCATTCTTCACTTTCATGATGGGACCAAATGGTCTGAATAAAACGATTCGTCTGAATTTGTGTGGTCTGTCTCCTTTGAAAGTAAGCTCGTACAACGTGCCTTTGTCTTTTTCTGTTCGGTACATGCCTGTTAGAGTATGAAAGAAGGGAAACATTAGCATGAAACTGGATTCCCCAGGAAGAAGTTGTAACATTAGGTGGCTTTTGTAACTTAGACTTAGCAGCAAATAAACGAGACACAAAAAATCAGTATGTGCATCAGCTCTTCCATAGTTTAAAACCAGAACTCAAAATCTGACGGGGGACAGTCCCAGGTTTTAGGAAGATGACTTTTGTATCTCCCATAAAAATCCACCCAGATTACAAGTCTCTGAGAATCACCATTTGCACATCCACAGTAGAACTTGTTAGATGCCTGCTCCTTAATTTTCAGGATGTTCCACATGCACACGGCTGCCAGCCATCCCCCAAAACACTGGGTCCACAGGGATGGAAAAGGCAGGAGGATTTGGGAAAGGAGCTCTCCCCACACATTTGATTCATCCATCCCCCAGAGAAGCAGGTTCTGGATACTGACAAGTATCTGAAGCAACATTACCAGGTTTCCCCCACTCTGGAGAGTTTTTATTAGGCACAGATGAAAAATCCTGTACAGAAAGTGTCCAAGGTCCTGGTAGACACCATCTTCTTCATTATTAAATTGCAAAACCAGGGAGTGAGGAAGTGACTATGGTGAGCTCTCATTTTTTAGATGCTTTCTAGAGACGTGGAAGGTTTATCCCTCCAGGGTAGTAATGTCCATTGGTCTGCGAGGATGTTACAGAACCCTGCCCTTTGCTTAGGAGCAGCAGAGACCTGGAGATTGCTTGGGATGCTCACTGAGGGGATTTCACCCTGGTAAGCAAGGTGACCAAGCATGTCATCATGAAGACCCCCTTGTTGCCACACAGCTGCAGGGATCACTACTTTGGCTTCTAAAACCATCAATGGTGCATATGCCTGGCTGCACTGGAGTGCAAGGAACCAGCTGTGAATCTGAGACATCTCTGGTATGACTGAGCTGGTATGACAGTAATGGAGGCCAGGAAATCTCTGGGTGTGGACAGGTGCCAGAATTGATTTCAGGGACTCTTTCTTGAGGCTAATTCAGAAACTGTTTGAGCCACTTTAGATCTAGGATAAACCTAAAACACCCAGTTTTCCTTGGGGCTAGGAAGTACTTTCAAGACTGATTATGGCTGAGATTTTCAAAGAAGCATAGGGGAGCTGGAAGCCCAAGTCCCATTGAAATGCAACCAAAGCTGGTTAGGCTTCTTGGAAAATTCCAGCCTATTTGTATAAAAATACCATTTGTTATGGATCAGACATTGGCTAGGAGACAGAAAACAAAGGGTATGGCTACACTTGAGAGTTGCAGCGCTGGGAGTTGCAGCGCTGGTCGTCCAGCTGTGCAGGGACAGCGCTGGTGTGTGGCCACATTTGCAGCATTTGCAGCGCTGTTGGGAGTGATGCATTATGGGCAGCTATCCCAGCGTTCAAGCGGCAGCAACGTGCTTTTCAAAAGAGGGGGGTAGGGTGGGGTGGAGTGTAGTGTGACAGGGAGCAGAGGAGAGAGAGAGAGTGGATTTTTGGAGCCGACACTGTGAATTGGCTCCCTGCTTTTGCAAAATCAGAAACTTTTTCCGACCCCTTAGTGTTAACTGCAAACAGCCTGCAGACCAGATAAGCAGCTGCCGACTCCCTTTCTCGCTGCTGTTTCTCTCCTCAAGCAAAAAGCAAACACTCAACCCCTGTGAATCAGGCAGGCAGGGGGGATATCTCATTTGATTGTTCACAGATTGATCACAGCAAACAGGAGCTGTGTTTGTTTTTTTAGATAAGCAGCTCCCAGAGCGCGTTCACAACAAAACAAAGAGAGGCTGCATAACTAAACAAAGGGGTTAAAAGCATTCTGGGATATCTCCTAATACCCTGGAGGCCAATAGCAGCGCTGGTGTGTGGCCACACTTAACGACCAGCGCTGGATCACCAGTGCTGCAATGCTTATTCCCCAGGCAGGCCCAGGTGTACGGCCAGCGCTGCAGCCAGGGAGTTGCAGCGCTGGATGTGCCTTGCAGGTGTGGACACTTACTAATTGCAGCACTGGAAAGCCTCTACCAGCACTGCAAATCTCAAGTGTAGCCATACCCAAAGAGTGTAGTAGGCCTTCGACTCTGGCTGGAGTAGGGAGAAAAGTCTTTTTCTGCCAGAATTTTTTCAGGCTCAAAGGCAGAGTGCCCCGAATTGCTTAGGTCCCTTGAAGGGATAGTCCAGAAGCTAGAGTTTGGTAGGTGGCCACATCCCATGGGTGAACGCAGTCAGGTCTGGACAGGGGCTCTGTGGGTTTAGCCCCTATATGGATGGAGCCTTGGGCCTTGTCACCGAGGCTGTTAATGGCCTGGACACGTCAGGACAGGTTCCTGTGGATGAGTTGGGTAGGTCTCCACATACCACTGGGAGGGGGGGGGGGGGTTAGTTGCATTGCTTTGCTGTGGTGAATATCCTCTCTTTACGCCATACACTGGGGCATGTAGCACCAAACTCATGAAGCTGGAGTGTAATTTTTGCTGAACCACAAGGTGGCACTGCTGAACTTATTCCTCACCTGAGGTGTCTCAATAAACCACTACGTATGGTGCCAAAGCACCTGTCTTGTTCCTAACAGCATCTGAATATCATATGACAATTTCCCAATGCTCGGGGTGTATTATTAGGTTCCTGCAGGAAAGTTACTTTTTACGTACTTAATGGGTGAAATTCAGCCTGTGCCGAGGAGCCAGCACAAAGCCAATGCACCACTCAAAGGCCTGTTTCAAGGATTTGTGGGCTGTAGGTGGCCCACGGGCCTTAGAATTCATCTGTTGAGAATGACACCCCCACCCCCACATTGGGTGTCTGAGCAAACCACTTTGTCCTACCCAGGTTCATTGGCATTTCAATTATTCTCTCTCAGACCCACTTCTTAAATTCACTTTGAAAGCCGCAACAAATATCCTAGCAATTATAATCCACAGAAGAGTATAGTTGGATTTCTCTGCCTCTCTCACAGGAACTCCAGGGGCTAGCAGAATGCACAGTTAAATGCAGGTCTGCAAGAAATCAAGGAAAAGGGGTTTCCTTCTTTTTTGATCTTGGTATGAATGACCTTATCCAAATGACCATTTCTTAGCACTCTTTGTTTTCTGTCTCCTAGCCAATGTCTGATCCATAACAAATGGTATTTTTGCCTCTCGCCCCCATGGTTACTTAGTTTCTTTGATACCCGCTTGTGAGAGACTTTGTCACAGTTTTTTTAAAAGCCCTAATAAATGATGGTAGCTGCTTGTCCTTTATCTCTGATTTTATGGACATGTTCAGAGAATTCTAATAGATTAGTGAGGCGTGATTTTCTGTGGCAGACGCTGCGCTGGGTTATCCCCACTGTATCATCATCATTGTCTATGTGTTTTATCAATGTATTTTTAATTATAATCTCAACTAGTTTACTGGGTACAAAAGAATGATTTACTGGCCTATAATACCCTAGATCACCCCAGACCCTTTTTAGAAATAAAGAGTTTCAGCATTTGCTCCCCTCCAGGGTAGTAGCTGATTTCAATGAGAAGTTTCATGTTTTTGTTAACAGCTCAGCCACTTCATTAAGTTAATCATTTCAAGGTGAGTTTTGATCTATAAAGTCTTGTATAGTTTGGGCTCTGGATATCTTAGAAACTGCCTCTCTTCTCTCTCAGTGCTTTAGCTGACCAGCTGAGATCACCTGAATGGCTTGAATTTATAGTTCTTGAATATCTATGTCTGGGGGGTGGGATTCAGGTAGAATCAATGGAGGTTCTGTGGCTTTGGAATTTCCTTCCTCCCTTATTCTGATGCAGAGTTTGTTGATGTTTTGAGTATGCTGCAAGGTGCATCTATTTATTTAGGCTTTTTCTGAAAGGATGGTTTGAGAAAGAAGGTTTTAATTAGGAATCAGAGGGAAGGTGGTCCTTTAGTGTCTGTTATTTTTTCTTTAGTTTTTAAACATTATGTTAATTTAATTAGTTTCTTTTTTTAATCTTGACTGTGTATCTAGTGAGATGCTGATAGCACATTGCATACATTTGAAAAATAGATACTTCTAATAGAAAAGAAGGCTGAAATTAGATCGTTTAATACAATTTAGCCATCCTGCTATTTGTTTTCCCTGGATAAGCAGTTCACTAATATGGAAAGAAGGGTGCTTTATCATGCAACTAGATGCCAATTTTCATATCTCATTATTGTTGTTGTTTATGACTTGTATTACAGTAGAACTTACAGGCCCCAACAGAGACCAGGGCCCCATTGTGCTAGGTGCTGTACACAGTAAAACACAACCTGCTATCAAGGAGTTTACAATCCAAGCTTCCCCATCCTGCAAAAATTATGCATGAGTGTAGTTCTGTTGAAGTCAATGGCACTAATCAGAGTGTGTTAAATTAAGCCCATAAATAGATGAAGGAAATATGATTCCCACTTTATAGCTGGGAAACTGAGCCACAGGGAGATTAAGTAATTTACCCACGGTCACACAGTGGGAGGGCTGGGGGTTGAACCTACCTCTCCTGAGTCACAATCTAGTGATGTAAACACAAGAACACCCTTCTGCTTCAGTACTAAGACTCCTTGAATTCCCTGAGGAATTCCTTCATTGCCATTACCATGCCTAAAACCATCAAAAACCTTTTTAACAAGTTCTGAGACTCAAAAGTGTACGTCAAGTGGGTTTGAATTTACTGAAAATAAGCTGTGCCTACAAACAAGTATTGCTAAAAAAAACCATTGCTTTAAAAGTTTCTCCAAGAAAGTACCGAGTTTTGTAAAACTTAGACAGCAGCTCTGATATCTGAACAGGATAATCCGTTATTTTTGTTGCTGTCAATGCATTAACTAGTTTCAGAATGTCTGCTGGTTTCCAAAGCAGCATGTTTGAGATTTGCCAGAATGCTTGGAGTAATCTGCCAAAGCAAATTAGTCCCAGGTTTTTCAAGACAAAGGCTTTGCCACTTTGTTAAAAACAGGGGCTCCGGGAGGAGTCTTGGAAGCCTCATTTGGACTGGACAAATAGGAGCTTGGGGATGCGGGGGGGGGGGGGGGGGAGAGAAACTGGAATATAATCAGAAACAGATGGGAAGATGAAAAATAAATTGGAATAGTGGGTTGTGAGAAGCTAGGGCTGTGAAGAAAAATATCAGAGATTATGTGAACTACCTGTGCAGACACGCTGTGGAAGTGGAAAGGATCTGCTCTCTGTACTGCAGCTCAGACAAACTTGCTTTCGTTATAATAGCTAACAGTCAGGGTGCTGCCTTCCAGGGCTAATACAATCACAGAATCCTAACAAAATAACTTCAGCGCAAGAAAGTTACACCCCCAGTTCAGCAAAGCACTTAAAAATGGGCTTAGGCCCTACTGATGTCAATGGAAACATACTGTACTTGGCTTTAGCTTTCTCTGGACCTAAGCTTACTCCTCTTTTACTGTCACATGCCCTTGGAGCCATAATCGGGTTGGTTGTAGCTTACATTTCTCCCTACAATCTCAAACGTTTTCAGAACGTATATTAACCTAACCTATGTTCTTCCTCACACGTTCCCTCAACTTAGTGCTAGTCAGAGAAGATTCCAGTCCCTTCAGGCAGAAACTCATTCCTCCTTTGTAAGAGTCCCAGGGTGTTTGTGATGCATTTTCACTGGCTCACCCTGCCTTCTCACCTGTTCTGGAGTGAGCACAGATGTTAATCGGACTTGCTGGGGACTTTCTTGTTTAAAATCCCAACTACTAGACAATCACTCATGTCCTTTCTCCCTGAGGACACAGTCACAATGCTCTGCTCATTCAGCAAGTGCATTTTTAAGGGGTTCTGGGCTTTTTGTGGGTCTCTGCCCCCTTTAATAAAAGCATGGCCATGGAGGTAGTACTTTTTCTTTTGGACCAAAGCGCTCACACTGTTTTAGGATGGTGTCATAGCTGTTCTTAGCTACTTCCTCCAGGAAGGTGAATGATTTATAAATATTTTCAGTTTCACTACCCACTGTGCAAATTAACAAGCTGACCCTGAATTTTGCCCTGCCCTACTGAGCAAAAGGTTTCTCATTAACACATATTGGCTGGACTCACTATGGCCTTACGGGGAGATGCCTTTGCATGCTTATGCTACACACATTAAAGGTTTATGATCCATATGGTCATTTTCACTGTCACGTCTTAGCACTCCAAAACATGGCAGAAAACCAATGAACACAATAGAAAAAGATAGAGAATTGTAACAAGCGGACAACATGAATCTCTGTGTGAAAAGATGAAGATAGCAGACAGCAACTACAAAGGCTAAATTACTAACAGACGAGAGGAGGTATGGTTCTCTTTCATTTTTGAACAAGAAAAATGGAAAATTCCAACCACTGCCAAATATCACTACTGAAGTCAAACTGTCTGGACTTTTGGAAAGTATTCTCGGGCTACAGGGAAGCTGCAGAGAAGGAGTTTAACTCCGAAACACCAGGAAGTAGTGTTGCATGCAGATTCCAAACACAAGTGGTTCTGTCTAGGAACTGAGGAGGAGGCTGCACTAATTTATTTTAAAACATCCAAACCACGCAGCAGAAACATTTCCAGCAAACGTTTTAATTTAATGAGCTGCTTGGACAAACTCTCTCTCTCAGCACATGAAAGACGAAAGAGAAGAGAGAGAATGAACCGAGAGAGCCACCCTGATGAAGTTATCACCTTTCACCACACAAGCGATTGCTGTAAATCATTGATTGGGTCCTGTGTGGCCAACAAAGGTGACAGATACCAGCTGGAAAAACAGCTCCCAAGAGTCCAGGTTTCTTTAGATCGTCTGATGTGTCATTAAGGCCCAGATTCAGCAAAGTGTCTAAATCAGTAGGATTCAAGCATGTGCTTTGCTGAATCTGGGCCTACATAACCTAGAGAAAGTCAAGGGGTGAAACCCTGGCCCTACTGAAACAAATGGCAAAATTCCCACTGACTTCAATGGGGGGCAGGATTTCCCCCATGGCATCAAGAGGCCCGAGCACAAGAGTCAGACTCAGGAACCCCTGAATTCTAATCCTGGATCTGACACCAATTCACCCTGCCACCTTGGACACGTTGAACTATCTGCCTCCATTTGCCCTGCTGTCAGGCAGGGAGAAGAACCCCTCCTACGCTGCCACAGAGGGTGCTGAGATGGTTCGTTCCTTGGTGGTTTTGAAGCAGTTTGATGACAAAAAGCATTAAATGTCATTATCAATACAATAGTGGGCCAGATTCATTCACTGGCAGGCTCCAGCTGCTTTGAACTGCTCCAGAGACACAAAGCAGCTATAAACCTGGCTTAACTGGCCCCATAAACCCTGTTCAGCCCTGCTTTGTGCAGCCAGAGTGGCACGGAGCAGCTAGAACGTACCGGTGAATCTAGCTGGCTCCTGACGTCTCCTGTGGGCTGCAGCATGGCACGCTAATCGGCACTTGAAATGGAAAAGTGGCACCCCAGCTCCCCTCCCCTGCCCCCTTTAAGAGATATAGGGCCATTGATTCTGGGGCAGCGTGAATTGCATTTGTTCATTCTTGAAGGATAGGGGGGGAGAGAGAGAGAGAGATCAGTGACTTTCCAAGTAGTCTGCACACATATATGTGCCTCAGTCAGCCCTGAGTGCTCCATTTGTGCAGCTAAGCCAGGCCCCAGAACTAACCTGGAGCAGTGATTTGGTGCTGAAGATGCAGGCTAACATGCTGTTGTCTTGCTAGGAAGCAGGTTTTTCACCTCTGGGCTCCTGCCACTGAGAAATGGCCTGGCCAATGGGCTCATTCATGGCTTAGCTAGGCCAGTGAATGATGCTACCAGTACAGCAGCTCCCGTTACTTGCTGTGGGTTTGAGTCGGCTCTGCCCTTCTGCCGCCCCGCAATGTGGGAGAGGGAGCCTTGCACAGGCTGCAGAGAGGCCAAGCAAACTGGCACCAACCAAACATGACACTGCCCAAAGGGGGGAAATCCACCTCTGCGCAGGGAGCCAGCACAAGGCCTAGACCTGGCTGAGTCTCACTTACACGTTACACCCCTACACCCAGCCTGGCCCTCTGAGGTGACTTCAGGGAGCCAGTGGCCTTGTACCATCGCTCTGCCTAGCATGATGGGGTCTGCCCAGGGCTGGGATTCTTGGGTGCTCTGGTAATACAAATAAATCATCGATAATCATTACTAATCATCTGCCCCTCCCCAATAGAGAGGCAGTTCCCCTGCAGCTTTAGCATGCTCTGGAATTCGAGGTAACCACTGATATGCCATAAATAAGCCAGCCAACTGATCCTCAGCAGGCACAAATGGGTTTGCTTCCCAGGATATCAGTGGAGCTGCACCTGTTCACATTAGCAGAGACTCTGGCCTGGATCATCTCTAGTAGCCAGTCTGAATTTTTATACCGATAGTGGGTTTGGGCAAAACGGTTTCATGACATTTTGTTCTAGACACCGCACTCCCAGCGAGCACGGGTATAAATAGCACTGTAGACCGTGAGCTATGGCTTACGTGAGCAGAGCAGAGCAGAGCAGAGTGCCCTACGTGCCTAAACCCCAGGGTATAGATCCTGCACACTGCTCTACACGCCCAAACAGTGCCTCCCACAGCTACATTGCTATTTTTAGCAGTGTAGCATCTCACTGCCTCTCCGCTGCTGGAGCCTTTCCCTGTTGCAATGAGAGACTCTGGCAGTGAGAGACTGGGGGAAGGCAGTGCGGAAAGACTTAGGCAGTGGGGAAAGGCTCCTGCAGTGGGGAAAAGCTCTGGCTGGGGGAAGGCAGTGGGGAGAAGCTCCAGTAGTGGGGAAAGGCTCCGGTAGTAGGGAGGCAGCTGGGAAAGTAACAACTGACCAATGACTAAAGCAGAGACGGTTTGCCTCCAGCACCCCCAGAGAATGTGTTAGCCCTGCCTCTGTTAATCGGGATCAGATGAAGAAAACATCCCTTAGTACACAAAGGCTGTAGGGTTCATAAGCTATTCAACCGAGAGGCAGGGACCCCACAAAGGTGCTCTTGAATCTGCATTCCTGTCCTGCAAGATGCAGGGACAGAGTGGTCCTGCTGGAAAAGGCAGGCATGTAGCACTCTCGCCAAATGTCAGCTAGAAGCCTGCAGCCGAACTACCAGAAGAGCAAAGGGATAAATTTCCTCCTTTATCTTACATTCAGCTGGATTAATTAGCCATGCATCTTAAATCTCCTTTACAGCTACTGGCACCAAACAGAAAAAGGGGAATGCAGGCACACAAATGAAGTGAATCCAGGGCTACTGTATTACCAGTGTTGAGGTTGCTTTCTAGCACTGCCAACTCTTCCTTTTTCTACCATGCCTCACTGTCAACATAACATGCAGTGACACTCAGCTGGCTGCAACACAGCCCAGAGCACCGATACAGATCCTTGCCAGGTGCGACTTCCTGTTCTGAGAGATGCTGTGCTCTCCGGCAGGCTTCCCAATCGGCACGGACACTGCTCTACATGTCCCTCCTGTACATTCAGGCATGCTCCAGCAAAGTTCAGTGTTAGGGGACACCAGTCTGCTGCCATTTACATCGGTGTAAGGCTGGGATAATTCCACTGACTGCAGAGGGGTGACTCCAGGTTTGTGACAGTGTAGAAGAAACCAGGATTTGGCCCGAAGGAAAGGAGGGCAGGAGTAAAAGCCTTGTTCTGGTTTTCAGTGCAGATGGGAGCTACCCAGGACCTCGCTTCAGCATGATTCTCACACCTGATAGATGCCATCTGTATTGGAGAACAGAATGATGCTTCTGCTGGGTCAATGCTGTTATAAGCAGTAGTGTATAACTATGATTGTAGTGTAGAGAGGCCTAAAATGCCATCCTAAAATACAGATAGGGATGTAAGCAAAAAAGAAAGTTGATGGTCTATTCAAGCAGCATTACTCCAGATGACAGAAAGTCTTCAGCAGAGCACAGATGGAAAGGAGGCTGACAGACAACCCAAATACCTGCAAGGACATCTGTGTGTTTACATGTGCTGTGTGTCAACGTCTGCTGTGTGCAGATACTGCAACTGCAAAAACTGGTTGGACCTCTATATAATATCAAACAACACCTATAGAGCCCAGTCAGTGCTAGTGATGAACAGGTCTTGCCATGCTAGCTGGATCCCACTCCGAACGTAAGCAGTATAGATCCTAGAGATCAAGTCACAGCTGCATAGGCCACGCCCTAGTTTTAAATGACCCTAGCGATGTAATGGCTGGGGAATGGACTTGGCACATTAGCCATAGATCTTTTATTTGACAAATATTTGGACAAATAACCAGGGAGGAGTATAAAAGTATTGTTCAGGCATGCAGGAGTGAAATCAGGAAGGCCAAATCACACTTCGAGTTGCAGCTAGCCGGAGATGTTAGGAGTAACAAGAAGGGTTTCTTTAGGTATGTTAGCAACAGGAAGAAAGTCAAGGAAAGTGTGGGCCCCTTGCTGAATGAGGGAGGGAACCTAGTGACAGAGGATGTGGAGAAAGCTAGTGTACTCAATGCTTTTTTTGCCTCTGTCTTCACAGACAAGGTCAGCTCCCAGACAGCTGCACTCTGCAGCACGGTATGGGGAGGAGGTGACCAGCTCTCTGTGGAGAAAGAAGTAGTTCGGGGCTATTTAGGAAAGCTGGACGAGCACAAGTCCATGGGGCCGGATGCGCTGCATCCGAGGGTGCTAAAGGAGTTGGCCGATGAGATTGCAGAGCCATTGGCCATTATCTTTGAAAAATCATGGCGATCGGGGGAGGTCCCGGATGACTGGAAAAAAGCTAATGTAGTGCCCATCTTTAAAAAAGGGAAGAAGGAAGATCCAGGGAACTACAGGCCAGTCAGTCTCACCTCAGTCCCTGGAAAAATCATGGAACAGGTCCTCAAGGAATCAATCCTGAACCACTTAAAGGAGGGGAAAGTGATCAGGAACAGTCAGCATGGATTCACCAAGGGCAAGTCATGCCTGACTAACCTAATTGCCTTCTATGACGAGATAACCGGCTCTGTGGATGAGGGGAAAGCAGTGGATGTGCTATTTCTGGATTTTAGCAAAGCTTTTGATACAGTCTCCCACAGTATTCTTGCCAGCAAGTTAAAGAAGTCTGGGCTGGATGAATGGACGGTAAGGTGGATAGAAAACTGGCTAGATGGTCGGGCTCAACGGGTAGTGATCAATGGTTCCATGTCTAGATGGCAGCCGGTATCAAGTGGAGTGCCCCAAGGGTCGGTGCTGGGGCCGGTTTTGTTCAATATCTTCATTAACGATCTGGAGGATGGTGTGGACTGCACCCTTAGCAAGTTTGCAGATGACACTAAACTGGGAGGAGTGGTTGATACGCTGGAGGGTAGGGATAGGATACAGAGGGACCTAGACAAATTAGAGGATTGGGCCAAAAGAAATATGATGAGGTTCAACAAGGACAAGTGCAGAGTCCTGCACTTAGGACGGAAGAATCCCATGCACTGCTACAGACTAGGGACCGAATGGCTGGGTAGCAGTTCTGCAGAAAAGGACCTAGGGGTTACGGTGGACGAAAAGCTGAATATGAGTCAACAGTGTGCCCTTGTTGCCAAGAAGGCTAATGGCATTTTGGGTTGTATAAGTAGGGGCATTTCCAGCAGATCAAGGGATGTGATCATCCCCTCTACTCAGCACTGGTGAGGCCTCATTTGGAGTACTGTGTCCAGTTTTTGGCCCCACACTACAAGAAGGATGTGGATAAATTGGAGGGAGTCCAGCGGAGGGCAACAAAAATGATTAGGGGGCTGGAGCACATGACTTATGAGGAGAGGCTGAGGGAACTGGGATTGTTTAGCCTGCAGAAGAGAAGAATGAGGGGGATTTGATAGCTGCTTTCAACTACCTGAAAGGGGGTTCCAAAGAGGATGGATCTAGACTGTTCTCAGTGGTAGAAGATGACAGAACAAGGAGTAATGGTCTCAAGTTGCAGAGGGGGAGGTTTAGGTTGGATATTAGGAAAAACTTTTTCACTAGTAGGGTGGTGAAGAACTGGAATGGGTTACCTAGGGAGGTGGTGGAATCTCCTTCCTTAGAGGTTTTTAAGGTCAGGCTTGACAAAGCCCTGGCTGGGATGATTTAGTTGGGTTTGGTCCTGCTATGAGCAGGGGGTTGGACTAGATGACCTCCTGAGGTCCCTTCCAACCCTGAGATTCTATGATTCTATGATTGACTTCAGGGCCCTTCTATAAAACCGTGAATGGGTGGAAAAATGAGCAGAGTAGTGTTGTTTACCCTTTCCTACAATACAAAAGCCAAGGCTCACCCAACGAAATTAAAAGGCAGTAGGTTTAATACAAACGAGTGGAAGTACTTTTCCACACAATGTACAATTAACCTGTTGAACTTGTTGCCAGGGGATGTTGTGAAGGCCAAAAGTATAACTGGGTTCAAAAAAAGAACTAGATAAATTCATGGAGGATGGGCCCATCAACGGCTATTAGCCAAGATGGTCAGGGACACAACCCCATGCTTGGGGTGACCCTAAACCTCTGCCTGCCCAAAGCCTAGAGGGGAAGACAGAGGTGGATCACTCCAACTGTCCTGTTCTGTACACTCCCTCTGAAGCTCTGGTACGGGCCCCTATTGGAGACAGGATACTGGTCTCACTTAGTATGGCAAGTCTGACATTCACCGCTCTGCCCCTTACTACTCAGCTGGCCCTTGTTCATTTTCAGGTCACCCTATAACTCCATAATCGACATGACACTCAACCACTGACTTGGCTGCTTCTCTGTTCCTTCCTGCGCACTGTCCCCCACCCGTGGAACACCCTGCCCAGACTCATCTATATGGCTGCTCCCCTCTCCTCTGACCCCTACACCAAGAAGAGCTTGAGAGGCAGCTGGGGAAAACAGATGGGTTTTATTACTTATCTTCATTTGCATGGTAAATAAAGGCTGGGATTTTCAAAGGAGACCAGAGGCATTAGGGGCCTAGCTCCATGGGAGATGGGTGCCTAACTCCCTTAGACTCCTTTGAACATCTCAAAGTCAATATCATTTTTTGTACTTGATCATAATCAGCGTCCATATGTCACATTCCTCTAGCTGAATGGAACTGTGTCAGGGCAGGGGGCATATTTAGCTAGCTCTTTCTGCAGCAGCTAAGCAGCAACAATGTGTCTTTGATCCTGATTGAGCTCCTGGCCACTTCCACAATACAAACAACAAGCGTGCTCATCACAAAACTTCTGCCACCAGAACAGGCACCCTTGTTGGCAAAGTCAGCAAAGAGGCCCAAGACCGAATGGGCGGAGACATTCAGACAAATGCACCATGAAATTCGGCTAACCATGGCACCATTCGCTTTCAATACGCACTGTGACACTGCACCCCCTGTTCTTCACAGTGATATTATTAGGATATGATTAAGACATTGTTATGATGTATTTTATGCAAGATAAAATGTGACATGAGAGATGTCATTGGAAAGGTTGCAATTTGCTGAATATGATTATCCTATTTGTATGCATGTATCTTGTTTTTTTATCCAAAGTTAAGAATATTGACTATGTATCTGTATTACAAAAGTGTTTACATCTGGGGAACACCCACTAGACAAGATGCTTTTGTTTTGAATAGCTGGGTGGGGAAGCGCTAGTAGGAAAACAACAGGCCTTAGGAGAAGCTTATCTCCTACCTGGGGGCCTTCCTGAGGAGGCTGCAGACAGCCTTTGAGTCATGGATGCTGTGACACTACAGGGACATGTGACCAGGTCACCTGGTGCTGGACTCCATCTTGGGATATCGGTATTTTTCCACTGACTGGCGTGGGAACCAAACTTTGAAACAAAGGGTTCCCGCCATATGCAAAAGCTACATAAGGCAGGGAGTGACATCATCCTGGTTCTTCACAGATGCCTCCACCCAAGAAAACTCCTGGAAACACCCGAGGAACAAGGACTGAACTGGGGGAAGTGCTGGAACCAGGTTAAAGGGATTTTTAGCCTGTGAATGGAACACCTGGGGATTCCAAGCTGTAAGCAAGTGCAGCTGGTCCCTTCAGAATCTGCAGCCTGCTGGTGTCATCACTTAGGGTGAGAATTTGTTATTCAAATCCAATCTCTGTAGTATGTTAAGCTTAGTTTGCATGTTTGTTTATTTGCTAGGTTTGCTATCCCTTATAGTCACTTAAAATCTATCTTTTGCAGTGCATAAACTTGTTTTTGCTTTGTCTAAAACCAGTGTGTGGGAGTCATAATTCGGGGCAGAAAGCTGTTGTATTTTCTTCTCCACATTGAGGGAGGGGGGGAATTTCATGAGCTTACACTGTACAGTTCCCTGTGCAGCGCAACACGGTATAGTTTTGGGTTTATACTCCAGAGGGGACGCATGCCTGGGTAGCTGGGAAGTTCCCTAGCTGGAGCCTTCCCATGAAGGGCTGATCACAGCACCTGCATGTAACTGCAGCTGGGTGTGCCCCTACCTATGTGTGTGCTGGTGAAAGTGCAGGCTGGTCACAACAATACAGTATAAAGGGAGCCCAGGCTGGTGGGTCAGGGGGGCTCAGTGGTACCCTAGTTCCAGGTGGCACCCTGGGGGGAAACCATCACAGTCACCATCTCAAATTGATGAGTAAAAAGCTGGTTTCTAACTGCCAGCCCTGCAAACTCAACCTGGGATCTCAGGGCTAAGCTAAGGCATTGGTGCACCTTGGTCCCTCCTATTCTCTGCCTGTGCCACACAATAGTTTAGTCTCCTGGGGGCTGTAATGCTTTGGTCTGATTTTCAGTTGTTGGGTTTGCTATGCAGGTGTTGGGTGGCGGTGGCGGTGGCAGCCTATGATGTACAGGAGGCCAAGCTGGATGATCTGGTGGTCCCTCCTGGCCTTAAACTCTGAAATGTAGCTATCAATTCTGTTATTGATTATGTACAAGCCAGGAGCGAGTCCAGCTCACTCCCCCTTGCCGCACTGGCTCTGAGGTGCTAGCAGGAGTAAAAGCCTGGGAATACACACAGACAGCAGATCTGTGACGGGGGGGAAGGTGCAATTTTTATGAAGTCACCTTTCAGAGTAGAAACGCCCTTTACATTACCCCTGATCTCTAGAGGTAGCCCTTCAGGTCAGGGCTGAGGCACTTGGGCTGGGGATAGCACTGGGAAGCTGTGGCTGAAGCTGCCTGAACTAGGTGTGTTCTGTGGATAGACAGAGGATGGACAGACACCCAGATGGCAACACCAGAGACCTTCACCAGCACCAAACTCCCTCATTAACAAGGAGCCCTGTTCCCACAGGTACAAACCTTCTATGAAGTCCGAGGCCGAGTACATGTGATGATTTGCGTTGCTGTCACTGTCTGGGCTGTTTAAAGTCTCCAGGGCCAACTCAATAGCCTCCGCCAGCTCGTCCCGCTTGTCCTTCCTCACGGGTTTCTCCTCGGGGTGGCGTGTCAGCCCCGTCTCCAGCTGATATACTTTCTGCAGGGTGAAGCTCTCGAAGGGCACAGCCGCGTACTCCGTGGGCAACTTGGCGCCGGCGTGCACCTCAGCTCTGTCGATTTGGGAGCGCAGGAACTCCAGCAGGTCGGCAGGGGTCTTCTCTGGGTTGCTGTGCTCCAGCCCCGGACCCAGCGAGTCAGTGTAGTGGTCCTGCAGGCTCTTCAGCTGCTCGCTCCGCTCCTGCAGCTCGTCCTTCAGCTGCGCGATTTGCTTCTTGAGGCTGTTGATGTAATTGCGGTGCTGCTCCTCCCGCTCCTGCAGAATGGCCTGGTACCCCTCCTTTCCCGTTGGGCTGTTGGCCCTGGGGAATGCAAGCTGCTCATCAATACCCTTCGGCGTACAGGCCAGCATGTAGAGGACGGACACGGCAGAGCAGAGCACCACAAGCAGAACGACCATCCGAGGGAGCCAGGCACTCAGCCCTCGTCGAACCATCATCTCTCCGGGAGCAGGCGTGGGTACGTCAGCACCTACATTGCTGTGTGTGTCCAAATAGAGTCCCTAAACAGATGCATGTATGTGCATGAGTGGGTTTGGCAGCTTCCTTCTAAAGTGCATGCTCCGCTCGGGTATCAGGTGCAGCCTCACATGTACTCGGCAGTGCTAAGAGCCCAGCTGCAAAGGAGAAGCTGTGAGCCGACACCCGCCACTCCCCACAGTCACTCCCATTGTTATCTTATCAGCTTGCAGTAGTCGGCAAAGGGTGACCTGAAAGACAAGCAACAAAGGCCAGTTATGGATCCATATGCTACATAGTCTGGGCAGTGGTCGAGAAGGGACGAGGGCTGTAAGCGTGCACATGTGCAGTAGCATTAACTGCTGTGCCTTGTGCAGCTGCCTAAGCAGTGCAGAATGCTGTGAAGTACTCGGCAGCTGTGGACAATGCTAAATCTGTGAGGCACTAAGGCGCTGGCCTTGGAAATCGCACACACGTGTGGTATCTTGGGATCCCCCCCCACCTTCTCTGCAGCATGGGGCATGGATAGGGTGACCAGATGTCCTGACTTTATAGGAACAATCCCAATTTTGGGGTCTTTTTCTTATATAGGCTCCTATTACCCCCCACCCCCTGTCCCAATTTTTCACATTTGCTGTCTGGTCACCCTAGGCATGGATCGCCTTCTAGGATTATCTGAGCAGGCCTCACCTCATGAGTTCCCTGCCATCCGGGGGCCTCGGGCATTGGCTGCACCTTGGTCTCTCCTGTTCTCTGTCTCCTGAAGACTAAATTGCTTTATTTCAACCAAAGTCATTGGGCTCAACACAGGGTTAGCGGGGTGAAATGCAACGGCCCGGGATGTGCAAGTCAGAGTAGATGAGCTAATGAGCTCGAGGCCCCTTCTCGCATTAACCTCAATGAAACTTTAGACCAAGGGACAGCAGCCTTTCAGCAGTGCTGTGCCGAGCCTTCATTTATTCACTCTAATTTAAGGTGTCGCGTGCCAGTAATACATTTTAACATTTTTAGATGGTCTCTTTCTATAAGTCTATAATATATAACTAAACTATTGTTGTATGTAAAGTAAATAAGGTTTTTTAAATGTTTAAGACGCTTCATTTAAAATTAAATTAAAATGCAGAGCCCCCCGGACTGGTGGCCAGGACCAGGGCAGTGTGAGTGCCACTGAAAATCAGCTTGAGTGCCGCCTTCACCACGCATGCCATAGGTTGCCTATCCCTGCTTTGGACACACAGAGTAGTCCCAGTTAAAGCACACTAGGGAACTCTTACTGCCTGCTAGCAGGGTCTACACTGGGGGGGAGGGATAGCTCAGTGGGCCTGCTAAACCCAGCATTGTGAGTTCAATCCTTGAGGGGGCCATTCAGGGATCTGGGGCAAAGAAATAGTTGGGGATTGGTCCTGCTTTGAGCAGGGGGTTGGACTAGATGACCTCCTGAGGTCCCTCCCAATCCTAATCTTCTATGATTCCAACACATTGGTGCTCTTCAGCAGTGCACCTTGCTGTTCCATGGAGACAAGACCACTGACTATGGACAAAAGGTCTGGGCCTAAAAGTCTACTAAATCCTACAAACACTTCAGGAAGCCTGCAGCTGCCATCTCATAACCAGATTTTCAAAAGAGCACAAATTCACATTTTCAAGTCCCCAGCACCCACAATCAGCACCAGATTTCCAAGCAAGCTCTGCTCCCACACAGGTTCCTAATTAAGATTTTCAAAGGAGCTTAGCACTTAGCCAATCCCACTGTGATATGTCTGGCCAGATTTTATGTGCAGGGTACGTAGCATTTTCAACAGCAAGGCTTGAAGCCCCAGTTTCTCTTATGGCATTCTGTAGTGTCTAAATAAAATTGTCTAAGTAAATAATGGAGGTATCTTTTGATTATTTTGTTCTTTTAAAAAAATAATCCTAGGAAATGCTATACAAAAAATTATGTGAAGAAAAGATTATGGATGGGACTTTCCAACTCATTCAGTGCTGGCCTAACTCTGCTGCTACTGAAGTATTTTACCATTGACTTCACTGGGAGCAGAGCTGAGAGCTATTGAAAATTCCACTCTACATTTGCATTGCTAAGCTCTCAGAAGTCATGAAATCAAAGTTAGCCTTAACTCTACCCCCTTGTATGTCTGCCTTGTGGTACGGTCTTCAGTTACTTGCAGCTGCATCAGTTTAGCTACAAATATCCCCACAAGGACAGGTCCCGAGAAACATATTTTACTCATGAGAATAATACAACTTCTGGGGCCACTGCTGGGTCTTGACCCAAAGCCAATTGTAAACAATGGGGTTCTTTCTATGGACTTCAATGGGCTTTGGATCAGGCCAGTACATATAATGGAGGTGGAGACAGGGAGGTAGGAGCAGACTTTAAGGGACAATGAGTAAAAAGCTGTGGATGTGAGTTTCATAGCTCATAAAGTTTAAGACCAAAAGGGACCATCAGATCATCTAGTCAGGAGGTTCCTAGTCTAACCTCCTGCATATCACAGCCTATAGGCCATTAAATTTCATCCTCATATCTCTATATTGAACCCAAAGAATTTAGTTAGACCAAAACATTTCAGTCCTCAGGAAACTAAACTGTGTGCCGCAGACAGAGAACAGGCGGGCCCAAGGTGCCACCAAGGCCCAAGGTTGAGTAGATTAGGTGAGATATGCCCAGAAGATGCCAGCAGGGGATCTATACCCCGTGCCACAGAGGAAGGAGGAAAAAAAAAACCCCCAAAGGTTCCTGCCAATCTGACCCGAGGGGGTCACCTTAAAGAGCTAGGTACACACATTCTTCTCTTAAATCATGGAGGAAGAAGCTATTGGTTCAAGATGACTTTCAGCAGGCTGAGTTTATGGATTGTTTGCTCAAGCCATCTCCCACATGAACATTCCTGGATAGAAAGCAGATGGGAAGTGTAGTGAGTCGGTGTGGCTCCCCTCTTGCCCTGAGGAGGGAGCTCCCTTACAAACACCCAAGTGGGCGGAGCCACCACCACCAGTCCCCGTCCCCCGGAAGTCAAGGGGCGGGACAGGAAGTAGAAAAGCCGGCCGCCAGAGCTCAGTCAGAGCCCAGCCACCGCCGGGAGCAGACGTGCCGGCGGGAGCTCCTGACTGGGAACCCTCCAGGACCCAAGACAGCTGTCCTGACTGGCCGGAGCTTCCCCACGCCCACTACGACGAGGAGCCGCCGGAGCTTCCCCGTGACGGTACTGGGGGCAGCCGCTGGAACTCCCCCGCACCACCTACGAAGAGGAGCTGCCTGAGCAGGCCTGGCCGGACTTCCCCGAGGAGCTGCCAGACCTGCCACCAAGCCCTGGTCCCGAGGAGCCTATGCAGGTTGACTGACCTGGAGCTGGTGCCCCGGATGAGGTAAGCCCGGAGGGGGAAAATGGAAGTAGCCCGGGGGTAGCCGACCCCTGTCAGGCTACAGACGCAGAGGTCCCGATGTCAGTGTGTTGCGGTCAGGACCCCACTGACCAGCAGCGGTGATAGCTGCTGCTAGGGCCCCGGGCTGGGACACAGTGGAGTGGGTGGGCCTGTGTCCCCCCTGCCACCCCACTCGTGGGTGGCAGTCTTCCCCCTCAACCCACCGCTCCGGTCTAGAGACCTGAGCTTTCTGTATGGTTTGCTACTCAGCCTCTGCAACCAAGGGCCTGAGCCTCCTGTACTATTTACTGCTCAGCCCCTGTCACAAAGGGCCTGAGCTCTCTGTACTGTCTACTGCTCAGCCCCTGCAACCAAGGGCCTGAGCTTCCGGACTTTGGTTGCTGCTCAGCCCCTGCAACCAAGGGCCTGAGCTTCCGGACTTTGGTTGCTGCTCAGCCCCTGCAACCAAGGGCCTGAGCTTCCGGACTTTGGTTGCTGCTCAGCCCCTGCAACCAAGGGCCTGAGCTTCCGGACTTTGGTTGCTGCTCAGCCCCTGCAACCAAGGGCCTGGGCTCTTTAAACTGTTTGTTTGCTGCTCAGCCCCTGCACCAAAGGGCCTGAGCTTAGTGTACTGCATTGCCGCTCAGCCCTGCACCAGAGGGTCTGAGCTTCCTAACCCTGTTGACTATTGTTCAGCCGGTTCCACAGAAGACGTGGAGTGAGTCGGTGTGGGTCCCCTCCTGTCCTCAGGAGGGTCGAGCCCCGGCGCGATCAATTACAGGAAGGTTGTGAAATTGTCTTGCAAGCACAGCCACAAAGAAAATACACAAAAGCTACCTGTAGTATGAACCTTGGCTTCCCATCTCTCTCTTGTCCCTGGTGCCTTGTGCTACAGCAATTCTCCACTGAAATGACTGGCCCTTTAGTTTTTAATCAGTATTTAACAGCTGTGCGGTGTCACTTAGGCGTGTGGGTTTGTTTGCGGGGAAGGCTGGAAAAATACAGCTCTACTTTTTCAGTGACACTGAACCGCTGATAAAATATTTATAAGATTTCCCACAAAATGCCAGTGATTTCAATGGAGAATTGTTGCAATAAATGAAAATATTCAGAGCAGCAGGAAGAGAGCGGAGAGGAGCTTGCGGATCAAACTCTCCTTGCCTTTTCTCAATGATCTTTTCTCAAGAGCCGCTCACCCAGCTCCAGCTAATCCTTCCTTGGTCATAATCATCTCTTCTGTAATTGACTTCCCGTCACTCACACTGAAAATGCACGTAGTGTACTAGGTGCTGTCAACATGGTAACACCTTTTCATTCCTTTCATAATTGTCAACTGCCTACCTCTTCAATTTGCCTTTTGTTCTGCGAAAGGCTGTAGCGCAGCTGCTTCCTACAGATGCGCTATGAAAGCAGGTCTCCTGAAATGCAAGGGAGCTATTCAAAGCGCAGGAATTAATTTGGGCATTTTTAACTCTCGAACGTATGTGGCCAAAGGACTGAAAGAAGAGAGTGGGCAGTGAGGCAAGGGCAGGAAATGGTTGGATGTAGTACATAAAAAACCGCTGTGTACGTATGCTTCACTTCGCACAATCGGTCCATTGACTGCATTGGCATACGCTGAACTTCAGTGAAAGGATTAGTTGTGCTAACAGAGCATAAACCGAAATTACATCTCCATGTCTTAGATAAACACACCGTTTTAGTTCTCAAAGAGGCATCAGGCTAGGGCTTTGGTTGACCCTCCAATACCTATCTATGGCTATGCTTGCTCAAACATACAGCTCTTTGTCTAGGGGGTCCCCTCCTCCCTGGTCTCCTTCTTTTGGATTTTTTAATCTCATTTGTCAGACATCTATCTTTAAATGCACTTCAAGGATACTCTATCGTCTGACTGATTTGTTCACTGAACCAGCATTCCAATAGCAAGAGAGAAATGGATGCTGCGGGAACTCCATCATGGTATCACGCTGACCTGTGTTGTATGGGAGGGTGGGTGGGTGGGGAAGACAGACAGGACACAACTGTCCCCTATTGCCCACAACGTGTCACATCTGCTCATTTAACTGTATCAGCTTCCTTGATTAGCCCAACTTTTTGAGCAGCCCTATTAGATCAGTCAAGGGCTGCAGGCTACAAGCGCTATTTCTGCTGCCTTGCTTGCACAGCTGGCAGGAGGAAATGAAATGAGCGTCCACCCACTTGCAGGGCCAGCTCTACTGTTTTCGCCGCCCCAAGCAGCGCGTCAAATTGCCGCCGTGGACTTGGAGGGGGGGCAGTCCGTGTGCCGTTAGGGCGGCACGTGCGTTTCCGTGGCGGCGGCAATTCGGCGGCAGTGTCTGTCTTCAGCCAGAAGACAGATGCTGCGCCGCCACGGACAGTTAAACATAGAAGCTGCCGCCAAATTGCCGCTGCTGTGGAAACGCACGTGCCGCCCTAACAGGACATGGACCGCCCCCGCCGTCCGCGGCAGCAATTCGGCAGCAGCTTCTGTCTTCAGCCAGAAGAGACGCCGCCGTGGACAGCTGAACATAGAAGCTGCCGCCGAATTACCGCCACCGCAGAAACGCGCGTGCCGCCCTAACGGCGCACAGACTGCCCCCGCCGTCTGCGGTGGCAATTCGGCGCGCTGCTTGGGGCCAAAAACGCATGCACTGCCGCCTCTTGCAGATTGCCGCCCCAAGCACCTGCTTGGAATGCTGGTGCCTGGAGCCAGCCCTGCCCACTTGTCTCTGTGACAGGGTACCATTTTCTGGGCAGCAGCCCTCAAGTTTAGAGCAGGAACTGTGGGGGGATCTCTAGGAGGACAAGACGTGTAGCAGATTACAGAACATGGAGAGTCTCTAGCTGGGGAAACAGTCAGGTGACCCCGAGTGCAGACCTCAAGGTCCCCAGGAATCAATCAGGGAAGTGTCACCCTCTCTCACTAACAGGAGCAGCAATGTCTCCAGTGCACACAGTGATAACACCCACATATGGACAGGAGGAACACAGACGGTAGCCAGTCCTCCTCACCCCTGCAATCACACCTCTGATGGCAGTGTAGACATACCCTTAGACCTGTAGGGCCAGATCCTCAGCAGGTGTAAATAAGAAGAGCTCCACTGATTTCATTGGCGCTATGCAAATTTGCACCAGCTGGGGGCCTGGGCTGCAGCACACATGTGCACTGCAATCTCAGGTTTTCCATAAAATGACATACGAATGCCTGTGTGTTTTGTGGTGCTCGATATCTAATTGTATTAAGTACACTGGACTCTCGCTAGAATGCGAGATTTGGGAGCCATGCGCAGTACCACGTTAACGCAGGGACCACGTTAAAATAAATTGTAATTAAAGTAATTAAATTTGGGACCCATGGCCATGACCGTGTTATATGCGCATTTGCGCTATATAGACGCGCATTCTAGCAAGGGTCCGGTGTACTTGTGATTCCGGCAGACCGGGTACCAGCTCATGCCAAAGCCCCAGGCCAATTTACTTGTATATTAGTATAGCTCAAAGTGATTGTTAAATGTATAAGAGTGTATTTAGTGTTTAAACTTCAAGAAAACTAATGGGATGTTACTGGCATTATTTTCATTTATCTATATCCCGTTATAATATAATAGCAAACATTTACATTGTGTACACCCCTGTAACTAAATAACCCACCAAGCGAGAAAGAAGCCTTGTGGAATGCAAATGAAGAATTTTAACAGAAAAGTGCTCATTTCAAAACAAGTGAGGATTGGAGGTCAAAGACTAAATCCATTCCTCACTCTTCATCATCAAAGGAAGAGCCCACATGGGTAGTGACCCTGGCAGCTTGTTTTCTGTGAGAAGAAGCTATAAGTATGGAATCAGGGAAAGATGCTTCATCTCGGGACAGTTTGGATTCTAATTGAATGAGAAGACAGAGATCCACAGGGTTATTCTGGGTAGCCCTGAGAGACTTTTGGGAAACTGGCAGATTACTACATCTCTGCTACCATTTGGAATTATGGATTGTGAGTCACCTATACATATATTTTACCTGCTTTAACCTCTCAATAACTCTTAGCTAATAAACCGTTAGTTACTTTACTATAGAACTGGCTACCAGCATTGCCTTCGGTGTAAGATCTAGGGTACCAAAATGCCGATCTTCCAGGTCTCAGTTAACAGCACAGAGTAATAGGGGAAATGTTCCTGCATATATTGGGTGAAATTAAATTAGAGCATCAACACTTTCATTCGCTAGCCAGGATCAATGGGATTTCATTAGTGCTGCTTGCTTCAGATAGACTAATACTACCATCGCGCTGTCTGGAGTGGCTCACCACTGAGACTGCCTGCCTCAGGGCAGACTGCCAGAAACAGGACAGACTCCCCCAACTGATGGTGTACTCTCTGATTAGATATCACCAAGCCAGTAACAAATGTGAACTCCTGGATCACTGTGACAGTCTTACCACGGAATCAGGTAGTCCCCTGTGTTTGTCATAGACTTTGCTTGCCATACACAGAGCAATACACAGCACTGCTCTCAGCATAGGGCCAGATGCAGCCACCCTGACCCACGTGAGTAGGGCCTTATATTGCAAATAGCCTCACTATAATCAATGGGTCTGTTCATAGCACAAGGCCAGGGGCGCTCAGAGGATTCCGGGGGCCCGGGGTCTTCGGCGGCGGGGGGCCCTTCCGTTCCTGGACCCGCCGCCGAAGTGCCCCGAAGACCCGCGGCGGGGGCCGACCCGCGGCGAGGGCCTCCCCGCCGCCAAATTACCGCCGAAGTGGGGCCCGCCGCCGAAGGGCAGCCCGGTCTTCGGCGGTAATTCGGCAGAGGGGGGCCCCGCCGCGGTCTTCGGGGCACTTCGGCGGCGGGTCCCGGAATGGAAGGGCCCCCCGCCGCCGAATTACCGCCAAAGACCGGGCTGAACTTCGGCGGCGGGTCCCGCTCCGTCTTCGGCGGTAATTCGCCAGCGGGGGGTCCTTCCGCCCCGGAGCGGAAGGACCCCCCGCCGGCGAAGACCGGGAGCGGCAGAAGCTCCTGCGCCCGGCCGCACAAGAGTTTGCCGGGCACCCCGGAGCGAGTGAGGGACCCCGCTCCAGGGGCCCCGAAAAACTCTGGTGGGGGCTCCCGTGGGGCTCGGGGCCTGGGGCAAATTGCCCCTCTTGCCCCCCCCCCGGGCGGCCCTGCACAAGGCACTGCTCAGCGGCGGAATCTGGGCCACATTTTGTTTCCATGGAATTCTGGGTAATACACACACACCCCCTGCTGCTTCCTTCCAGCATGTGGCATTTTAGAAGCATTTCAAATGACAAGGGATTTGTCTCAGGAGGCTAAAAATGATGTAGAGAGCCATGCATTTCAGATCAGAATTTTGGCTCCAAATACCAACCACGGAATCACAGAAAGAAAAACAAAACTGAGAACTGCAGGCCAAACCCTCTGCTACGGGGTAGAGTGGGCAGCCACAGTCCTGCTGTCCCCAAACAGTGCAGGGACCTTCTGCATGGCTCTGTGGACCCAGAGGGGTGTTCTAGGGATGGAAATGGGAGGGCAGCTTGGCTTCCTTCCCTCCCCAGAAAGCAGGATTCCCAGTGGAAATCTGAGTGGGACTCACTGCTTGGAGGGGACAGCTAGGTCTCAGGAGCATGGAACAGAGTCAATGGACGCTCCCAAGAGGGTCAGAGGCTCCACACAGAGCCGATGGCTATCCCTGGGAACAGGCTGGGGGCTGTGAGACTGTGCATGGCTTTCCCAGCAGATATCCTGGGACTGTCCACAACCTCTCCACCCTCTCTCCAACTCCTTTTCCATGAGAGGTACAAATGCCTCTAATTCCCCAAGCTGTGCCTTCTGGTGAGCAGGTTCCCCTCAGTTTAGACTGTGAGCTCTTTGGGGCAGAGACCTCCTTCTCATTACGGCGTACAGCCCCTAGCACAAGGGGCCTTGATCAGGCTCTTTAGGTACTACTGCAGTATAAAGAATACTAATTTCTCACTGCGAAGTCGTCGTCAGCCCAGAGGAAAATGCTGCCAGTGAAACTGAAGATCCAATGACATATGGAATGCTATCTGCAGGGCAGGGCAGACTCCCAGCCTCTGGGACACAGAGAATGCTAAATATTTTAACGGGCTCAGCAGTGTAATTCCTACAGTGACTGCCGCTCACACCACAGCTCTCGGGCCCTGGCGGCTCCGCCACTGCCCCAAGTGACTGCTGCCAGTCTCTCACTTTATCCCCCTAAAGCTTCTGAAATCCTGGTAAAAGGAGTCAGGATGAGAGAAGCTGTGATTAATCTGGAGGAGGGGGGCGAGGTGTTTGAGAGACCTCGACTGATGAACGGCACACGTCAGTATCTCTGAGTAAAAAGATCAGCGAGGAAGTGATAATGCCCCCAACTCCCAGCTCATGTCACTCAGCCAAACCTCCAGGGGCTAGGACTGTACTGTACCCTGAAGCACTTGGCATTTTGCTTGAACTTTTAAAACATTCTAACAAAATGCAGCAGTTCAATGCACAGCGCCCATATGAAAAATGGAGCCAGTTGGGCTACTATGGAGTGAGGTGCTACCCACTATGAGTAAGGGGTCCAGAATCAGACCCGCTGGGAGCAAAGAACATAAACGTACCTTCACTAGGTGAGAAAACCTTCCAAAAATCTTTACAGATTTTTTCTAACTGGCTGGCCAGGGATTTTCCCCCCAAGTCTCTTCCAAGGGAGTCCTGTCTTTCTTGTCTTCCTTGTCTAAATTGTCTGTCCAGAGGTGAAGGGTAGGAATTTGAACAGAAGGCAGGGGAAAGAAGGCAACTCTTTGATAAATTTACTGTACCCTCACTGTACCCGGCCCTTTCTCCTAGTGTGCAATCCATAAAAGCCCCATATGCATTCATGAAACTATACAGATAATATGGTTAGTTTGAGTGACATGAACACACAGAACAGAACATTTGCCATTACAATGTAAAATGAAAGCACCCCCATACCTTTAAAAAGTGTTTTCTCCATTGTTCCAGCTTTTTTGGTTTTGGGTCTGACTGCAGGCAATAATTTAAAAAAAATTAAGAAGTCTCTTTTCTGTCCCATATTTCATTTTCTGAGAGGTTTGTCCCTGGAGCCATAATTGCTCTATTCACAAAGCAGTAGGACAGGTTAGATAAGGGGTACAAAGTTACTAAAATAAATTATGCCCAAGAATACTGCTCTCTCTTAGTGACACGCAGCCCTGATCCCCTGGACTCTTCAAACTCTACCACACTTGGTTTGGAATCAACAGAGCACTGAAATGCAGAAAAAGGCTAGTTATGAAAATGACCTGTCCAGAATCGAAGTATAAATAGCACATGCCAGACCCTTGGAGAAAAGAGAAAAACTTACTGTACAGAGACTTCTTAACCTTTGGAGCCGAGTTCTTCACCAAAGACAAACTATGCACTGCCCTTCGGAACCCTAAGGAGAAAGAGAAGTCGCTGCTTGTGGCTGTGTGTTAAAATGCTCTGTAACTGACTCCTCCCACAGAGAGACAATTACTTTGTTTTCTTCCTATAAGTAACAGTTAAGGTCGGGTCTTTTCCTCCCAAATAAAGATATAATGTGGTTCTTAAAACAATAAAAAAATCCCCACAAGTGTGTCGTTGACCATGGAAGTATTATCGTGGAGTTTTGTCCAGGGAGGAAACTGGAAGTAAAGACAATGGTTTTAAATTCAACATACTGCAATGGGTTTCTAATTCTGAGAGGCACAAAAAGTCAGTGTAGAACACGCTGCTTTTCCTTCCATCAATACTCTTTATATTCTTGTGCTACTAATTTAATTGGTTTCCCATTAGTGAGATAGGGCTGTAACTTTATCTTGACTGCATTGTCTGCTACAGAGTTGCAGAGGAGATTATAGTTCTGAGGCCAGGAGCATACTCTGCTCAGATGAGATACCGCCTAAATGTTTCTTGAAGCAATTCTCTGACACAGGCAGTAAAGGGGCAAACGTGCTATCATTCTGGACGTCCTTCAATAAACAAGCTGTTTTTAATATCAAAAACATTTTTCACAAGAAAAGCAAAAAACACTATTCCCAGAAAAAAAAAGCTTTGTTATTCTTTCTATTACAGAACATCAATGAAAGGTCAGGCCTTCTGTGTGCTAGGCACCCTACAGGTAGTTAACAAAGAGAACAGACCCTGCCCCAGTGATCTTACAATTCAGGGAGATTTTTGTTTGCAGCATTTACTCTGTCCGGATAAAATAACATTATTAGAATGTTGAAAGGCAAAGAAGTGTGAAAGTCAAGCCATTCAAAATTAAGGCTAAGAAAAACAAACGCTTAGGGGGAAGATGATTCAAATCCTAACCAGACCCCTCCAAAACGGAAGGTTTCTCCATTTAGATGCTGTGTGTGGTCCCTCCACCCCAAATAATTCAATATGAGCTTTACTTTACAAAATGAGCTATTATTTTATCTTAATGACACCCTCCAAATTACACCCTTCACACCACAATGCTGCCGTTTGTAAAGGACTCAGCTGTTTTTCACAGCTCAAAGCACAGACAGTTGGGCACATCCACAATCGTCAGGTTGAACTGTGGTCAAGGCACCTGGACACACTATCGCTCTGCTAAACTCACTGAGCTTCAGTGCCCCCCGATATGTCCCCCATAAGTCTCAACACCTCTCCTTGCCAGCTGTATTTTGGAAGATTTTCAACAGGCATCATTTTAAGGCATTCTTTTAAGAGAATTGTGGATGGAAGAGGTCAAACTCCCACCACTCTCTAGGAAACTCCCAATTCCCTAGGGTATTTCATAGGAATCGCCTGGCATTTGCACCATTTCCAAGCTGTGTTTGCTACATGGAGGAGGCTGGGAGGAACACTGCTCACACTGGAAAAACTAAGCCTTGGCCAGCTTTCTCCCACCTCGTAAGCCATGGACAGCTGAAAACCAGAGAATCCCAAAACAGCACACTTCATGTAGTTCCCTGTTCCCTTCGGGTGCAGGCCAAGCCACAGACAGAGGTTGATAAGTCTGCTCCTGTGTTGGCTAACAGCGGTGGCTATTTTAGTTCAAGAAGTGGAGGCTCATGCCTAAAGATCCAAAGGTCTCAGGTTCAATACCCACAGTCAACACATGTGGCATTACATCATTACACCAAACTTGTCAAAAACATTTTCAGGAAGTTTCAGCCACTTTCTTCATTCATTCCCACTCTGCAGTGTGTGAGAGCACATCTTCTCCCCAACTCCAAGGAACATGTGTACAACATATAAAAAGTGCGGCTGATTGCCTCAGAGATGCCTCTCATGCTGTAGCCCTTAGCAAATATGGGAATGGAACAATGACGGTGCCTCTCTATAAAATGCCTATTTCTGATTAACAACCTCTCATCGAAGGGTCTAATAACTAGATTGTTCCCAAACTGTTGCGAACCATTATTTATCATCTTAACTTTTCACAATCTGGATTTTGACTGACTTGGAATTTAGCCCAATCATTTGGCTGGCGTTGTTCCCAGAGTAAATTTTAATAAACCTCTGGCAGTTGCCAAATTTAACAAACTATTTGGCTGATCTGTTGCAGTTTGATATGGCTGACTGACATCTGCCTTGTTGGAAAACTGCAGAGCCAACCCCTTCATTAGATTTCACATGGGGGAGCCAATGCATGGGTGCTACCTCAACTCATCTGTGTGCCACGGAGAAGAGCTGAACCCCCAGTCCAATGTAACCCCCACCCCACAAAAGGAAGAGCACACAGCAATATTTCTGTAACAATATCAACCATATCAATGACCTTAAGGAGAACCCCGAGGCTTAAAGATGGGTTTTCATCATTCTTCCTCTGTTAAAAGAGAATACACAGTTATCTAATTCCTTTTGGGACACAAGTCGGGGCCACCCATCTACAAAAGGGTTGAAGTCAAGCTAAATTGAGTTTCTTGGATGGTCATTGTGGATGGAGCTGCAATAGGGCACCTTAAAAAAAAGACAAAATTCTTTTACCTCTGCTTGTAAAAGGAAGGAATCATCCTGGGTCAGGTTTTAGGTATATTTTTAGTTTGGTCTCTGATGGGGTGGTGGCCCTTTGCCTTGAGAAAGGCACAACCATGGCGTGGTTTCCCCCCACAGCTATCAATCACAAAATGTTCTACTCTATTTGCCTCTATAGTGCGATTCGGCACAGGGAAAGACTGGATGAACTCCATCAAGGAAGGAAATTTGTGGCCCTTTTAAGAGCCAGGCATGATGGAAACCCAGTATTCAGGGTGGAACGACTAATCTTACCAGAAATAGCAAAGCCTGGTAGAGATAGGATCTGTAGAAAATGAAGGACTTAAAGTCCATCTGGGGAAGCAGGTTTGTTGTTCATGGTTTATAGCCAATTTTTCTCTTTGTAGTGTGTGTTTTTGTAACTACTAATAAATTAGAATTGTTTTAAAAATTGCACATACTGAGTCAGTGCATTTTATGCCAGAGGTTCTAGGGATTCTGCCAACTTTACATCATAATGTACCAGAAGATAAATGTTCAAGGTTCTATGCCAGAACATGGATGAAATATAGACCCTGAGTATATGTATAAGGCCAGGGTTTAGGCCCTGATTCAGCAAGGTACTTAAGCACGCACATAACTTTAAGCCTGTGAGTATTCCCATTGACTTCAGTGCACTTAGGGATGGAAGATAAACTACACAAGAAACATCTAAGCCTTTCTGCATACTTGGATGAACAAGGCACATACAGCACATGGAAATGAATAGATCTTGTATGTCATAAGCCATGCCCAGAAGCAGGAAAACCGAACCATCCCTCTATGCAGAGTGGAATGCTGAGTACACTTTTAGAGTGTGTTTAGAGAAGTGACAGATAGCGCTCAATTATATGCCACCATATCAACATTTTAGCTGGAGCTGAAGACAGGGAATTAAAGTAACTGCCTTGAAAAAAGATTTTGTGTTGTTTTTCTATATTAGATACTCATTAAAAATCCTTTTTACAAACAATCCTTAGAGAACAATAGAGGAGTGAGGATAGTGATACAGGGCTGGGTTCTCCAGGATGCTTCCACTAGCTGGAGATTCCCCTGTATAGTGGGAATTTCTGCTGGTGCAAAGCCACTAGAGGGAGTGTAGCTATCTTCTACGCCTCCCCGCACCAGTCCCACTGTGAGCAGGATGGGGAAGGTGTTGGGGAGGGGCAGGGCAGAAGCCATAAAAAGCTCAGATATTTAGTAACTTCTTGTCATTACTTTAGCTCAGCAGAGTCTTTTTCTTGAGTGCTCTAATTCTCAGACATCTGGTTCATTCTTCTACATTATTTTTAAAGCTCATATAATAATCAGATATTGTCTGCTCACTTTCATGACAATGCTGAAACAGGAAAGCTGTACTAACTAGAAAGAACAGATGAACCACAGAGGTGGCCAGAGAATGCCGATCAGCAAAGGTTGGTTTGGAGGAGAGAGAGAAGTTTTCTCCATTCAAAATTGTGTATTTGTGTATCTATCCATTTTGAGTTTTTTTGTTCCAAAAGGATATTCTCACTTCTACTATATATAAGAAACTGTTCCTTCTTTCTCTCCCTCCCCGCTCCCCCCACCGCACAGCCTTAGGAAATCTTTGATAGTTCACTTCCAACAAAGAGCATGACTAGAGGTAAAGTTTTCAAAAGCATGTAAGTGATTTAGGAGTGTAACTGGTCAAAACTTGGAATTTCCATACTATGAGAAATTCTGACTCTTCAAAACTTGTTTTTATTCTGAATCAGAAAACCAACAATTTCAAAAATTGCCCATAAAACAAATTTTTTTAAAAAAAATTGCTTTGAGGCAATTGAAACGTTTTGTTCCAATTTCAATTTTTTATTTGATAAATTACAATAATATAATATAAAATAAATTTCTAAATGAAAAATATTTCAAAATGAAAAATTAAAATGTTCCATTCTGATGTCAAAATGTTCCATTTCTGAATCCACATGTTCTCATGGAAAAATCTTAATTTTTTAACAAAATGGCACTTTCCGGTGGAAAAATATTTCAATGACATTTTCAACCAGCTAGACTTAGGCGTCTAAGTCCCATTTTCAAAACGGACTTAGTAAGAGCCTGATTTTTACAGGTGTTTAGGCACCTAAGTCCCATTGATTTCAATTGAAGTTAGACACCTAAATATCTGGCCCTTGGCAGTCTAAGTATCACTGGAAGCCAATGGTATTTAGACTTCTCTAGGGGTCTGTCACTTTTGAAAATGGGATTTAGGCTGCTAAGTCACTTATGTACTTTTGAAAATTTTACCCAAGATCAAACTTGCATAACCCACTGTACCAATAATAGTCACCTAAATGTCTTAAATTCTAGCGGAGCACCAAGATTTTGGTAATTCCCTAAGTTACTGGCTTTCATCTGTCTCCAGATTTAAAAAAAAACAACCCAAATCTATAACTGTAGTTTACACAAATTTATTTTTAAAAGTTCCTGAAACTGTTAATAATTCAGCATAGAATCGGAGTTAAATATCAGCAGTTCATCCAGGTGACATCTTGCTTTCCTAACCAAGACTTTCCTTGCCCAAAGGAAGAGAGTCAACTTCCCTTCTCCAGTAACAGCTGGATTTCTTTTTACTGTGGAAAACAGGACAAGCATGACCCGCAATCAAATCAACATTTCCTGAAAGGTTCCTAAGAATACAGCATCTCACAACAACTTTAAATTACAAACAAAAATGTATGCTTAGCATTACATGCAAAGTTGCAAACACACACTTCGGTAACAAGCTAAAGTGCCACGGCATTTGTAATTCCACCATAAAGGTATCTGACTTGGTTCTATATAGCAAGTCAGACTCAAAGTGGACAGACAACTTTTTTAGAGCAGTTATCCTTCTAAAACAAAGAGTTTCCTGAAATAAAATATACGTAAGTTAGTATTTCCAAAATTCAGACATAGATGAAAAGCAGAAAAATAAGTACTGCCTACCAGAATTGTTGAGAGAAAGAGATTTCTTTACAAGGTGGAGGGTTATGCTAGCAAGTTTTTTGTTTCTGTTCATATGGAAACCTGCCTGCGAATGACAGCATGTTTTTTATTTTAACAAGGATTGGCTAGAATGTGTGCTGGCACAGCTATGCATGCTAGAGGAGTCGAAAAGAAGCAATCACCATGATAGATTTCCCCCCAGTTTTAATACAGTCTTTCCGAAGAATGTAAAATCAGCCCATTTCCAAAGCAAACCCAGTTCAATTTAAGTCAGAGAATGATACAGCTGATAGCTGTTCTCTTTTCACATCAGTTCAACGATTTCATCGGCTCGCTGGTCTGCCTACTTTCTAAACAATAAGCAAAAAGTGTGACTGGATTCTGTAGCCTGTTAAAAACGTCCATTCTCGTATTTGCATCATTGGTTCTTCTGGGGGCGTTTGTAAGTGCTATGCAGCATTTTATTCATTATAAAAACAAGCACTTAGAGCCCTTGCTCACATCAGGGAACACTTACTCAGGCAATTAGTCCTTCTGGTTTCAAGGGCACTGTCTGAACGAGTAAGTGCTCACCTAATGAGTAAATGTGAATACGGGCTTCCCAATCTGGCTCCTAAGGGATACAATCTTTGATCACTACACAAGGATTTCTAAGCATAACATTGTAAAGAGCGAGAGAAATACCTGTATTATTTTATATGACTATAATATGTACCTCAGTTTATCTACTTGATATTATTCTGTCTGACCATATGGAGTTAAATCAAAAGTGGCTGTTAAGGAGAGGAAACAGGAAATAAAACAATGGCTAAAGATGAGATATCCTTAGGGAAAATATTTCTAGGGTTCTTAAGAGAACAGCAGGTCTGCTCTGAATTAGATGTGCCTACCTGCCTGGCTCCAGCCAGGTTAACAGGTTTATTTTGTCTAGGGTTGTGGGTCTAAGATCAAAAGGACACTGACCTGCTAAAAATCCTTGCCAAGAGAGGAAGGTGGGGGGAGATATGCATGGGAAGCAGCTTCCCTGGTGGGGGAAAAGGGGTGCGCTGTGGGAGACAGGTAGATAGAAACTGCAGCAGGACAGTCTGACTGTCCCAGCCCAGAAGTAGGAATACCTGGGATAAGTGGAACTTATCTAAACCTTTTCCATTCCTTGCAAGTTTTGGTAAGACCCAGCTGTGTAAGGCTTATTAGTTTAACCCTTTTCTCTGCTTCTATGCACCTCTGATTTAATACTTTGTTTTGAAGTATGTATTAGAACAGAGAAATTTGCTAGACAGGATTGGACCAGTGATCCATCTGGTAAAGTATCTCTCATCTCTGATAATAGCCAGTAACATCAAGGGAAGGTGGAAGACAATTTGGAGCAGACAATTAGGAAGAAACTTTCCCTTTATATGACTTGTCTAAAGGGAAAATTTCTTCCAAACCCCTGTCAGTTAGTGGTTGGCTTATTCCCTGAACTAGGAAGGTTTGTATCCCTACTATTAAAAACAACAAAAATAAATAAAAGCATCCTATGAAGCAAAATGGTGGATGTTCACATTAGCCATATAAATGTTTAATCCTTCTTGGAATCCTCCTGTAAATAATTCCCTGGATCACCCCACCACTCTTTTTTAAGATTGGTACAATATTTGCTACCCCCAATCCTCCAGTATAACAGTGGATTTTAATGAGGGATTGAGTATTTTTGTAACTTCATACTTCATTCTTAAGCTCCCTCACAGCTCTCCGGGCAGGTCTATACTGCGTTTGGGAGTGAGCCTCCCAGCCCGGGTCCATGGACTTGCACTAGTACTCTGAAATGAGCTGTGTAGCTGTTCCAGCTTGTGCTGAAGTTCAGGCTCTGAATCCCGGGGAAGGGATTCAAGACCCTGAGCTCCATCCTTGAGAGCCTGAGCTCCGGCCTGAGCCGCAATGTCCAAGTACTGTCTACCAGGGCCGGCTCTACTGTTTTCGCCTCCCCAAGCAGCGTGCCAAATTGCCACCGCGGACGGTGGGTGCAGTCCATGTGCCGTTAGGGCTGCACGCGCGTTTCTGTGGCGGCGGCAATTCGGCAGCAGCTTCTGTCTTCAGCCAGAAGACAGAAGCTGTGCCACCGCGGACAGCTGAACGTAGAAGCTGCCACTGAATTGCCGCCGCCACGGAAACGCGCCCGCCACCTTAAGAGCACATGGACTGCCCCCGCCGTCCGCTGCGGCAATTCGGCAGGCTGCTTGGGGGCAAAAATACACAGACTGCCGCCCCTTGCAGATTGCCGCCCCAAGCACCTGCTTGGGATGCTGGTGCCTGGAGCCGGCCCTGCTGTCTACACAACTATTCTTAGAGCGGTAGCATGAGCTCCACTAACACAAGTCTATGGAGCCAGGCTGGGAGGCATGTTCTGAGATTCAGTGTAAACATGCCCTTAGGATTCTACCATTTGCTCCGAATGACTTGTATCTTTTTAATTTATCACTTTGTTTCATCTCCTCCTTAAAATGTTATTCCATAAGTTGGGTAGCTGAACCGGTATGGACAGTAGAAATTTACTCCTGGTACAGACTTGCTGGGCTAGCGTCACAAAAGGACAGAGGCACATAACTGACACTTTAGGCACCCAGAGCTGGGCACTACTAGTATTCACCAAACCCCCAGTCAGCTGCTGCCGAAGTCTGTAGGTGCCTAAACTCACTTGGGGCCTAAGTTTTTGCAGTCAAGTTCCCTAGGTGCCGATGCTCCTGGCTCTGAGCACATGCACAGCTGCTCCCTCTAGGCATCCGGACTCCTAAGCCCCAGAGCAATGCACAAATTGGTAGAAGGTAGGAGTTCCTCCACCCAACTCACCTGCACGGCCCAATGTGGTAGGCGGACTTGAAGGCCATCTAGAAGACAAGGCCCCGGACACAAGCTCGCACAAAACAGCCAGGCAGCTGGGGCAGAAGGAGGAGGATCACCAGCACTTCCCTCGTAAGCTTTTGCTCAGTGATTAGGGGACTCACCTGGAATGGGGGAGTTCAAGTCTGCCCTCTGCCTGCGAGGGAGAAGGGAGTTGCCACCTCTCAGGCGAGTGACATAATCACTGAGCTATGGGACAGTCTGCTTTGGGGCTCCCTCAGTCCCTCCTCTTGAAGCTGTTCCACTGTGGATCAATAATTAAAGAGCCATTTGAGTGGGGGAACTGGATGCTGGCTCTCCCACATCCTGGTGAATGCTCTATCCACTAAGCCACAAAGTCATTATCATGCTTGTGCTCTGTCCCTCTCTCTGTCTCTCTTCTCCCCCTCCCCCTCCAATGACTATTTATCCACAGTGGAACATAAGGCCATACTGGGTCAGACCAAAGGTCCATCTAGCCCAGTATCTTGTCTACTGACAGTGGCCAGTGCCAAGTGCTTCAGAGGGAATGAACAGAACAGGTAAATCATCAAGTGATCCATCCCCTGTCACCCATTCCCAGCTTCTGGCAAACAGGCTAGGGACACCATCCCTGCCCATCCTGGCTAATAGCCATTGATGGACCTACTCTCCATGAACTTATCTAGTTCTTTTTGGAACCCTGTTATAGTCTTGGCCTTCACAACATCAGCTTTAGCAGGAGAGACTGAGGGAGCCTGCATCAGAATATCCCATAGCCCGGTGGCTAGGGCACTCACCTGAGAGGTGGGAGATACCTGTTCAAATCCCTTCCTGCCTAAGGCAGAGGGGGGCACTTGAACCCAGGGTCTCCCTCGTCCCAGATGAGCACCCTATCCACTGGTTAAAAGTTATAAGGGAGCACCAAACTCAGGCTTTGTGAATCCCAGTAGTTTTCTAGGCCTAACAGTTAGATGCGGTGATGCGGAGCATTGCAAGGCCTAAGTTCATTTGTGAACCTAGCCCAAAATGATTACCCCCCAAGAACATGGATGGTATGGTGACACTGAAGGGTTTCTGAGTGTCACAGCGCCTCCCAGGGTTACTCCTGGGGTGACACAGCTCACACTCCGCCCCTTACTCAGGGCTGTGCCTGAAGTCACTGTCTAGCCCCTTGGCACAACACAAAGCAGGAGCAATACGTTACATGCAGTACTTCAGCAACTGTAAGCTGTGGTTTTGTTCAGAAGATAGCTGGCTTCCATTGAAACAGGAATAATCCATTACAGTAAAAACACAAAGACAGGAGAGGGAAGAGAAGACAAGAAAAGAAATGGAAAAAGTTCTTCCTGATTTGATTTTATAAGCCTATCTCTGCTACATCCAAAACCTTACACATTAGTTAATATTTATCATTGATTCCATATATAAAGTAATATTCAATTCAAATTAGACAGTAATCTAAGCTAACAAGCGGCTTGTTAGCTGAAGAGTCATGCATTTATCCATTATTACATGGCTAAAAATAGAACCACTTTGAGTAGTTGTTAGAACTGCAGTACATGGCGTATTCCAGTAAAAGCAATCGTGGATATAAAAGAGCAAAAGAGAAAAGAGTCTAATACGAACAGATGGCTAATTAAATTTGTCCCTGTACAAGCATAGGGGCAGATTCTGCCACACTTGTTCCCAGTGCACTGCTCTCTGCTCTGCAGGTAGTCCCACTCACTTCAATGAAAGGCAGCATTGTCTATGGATGGAAGCAGAAGACTGGGTTCTGTCACGGCAAGTCACATTGAATGGGCAAGTCATTTGAGCTCTGTGTCTTCCCTCTCACACTCTGTCTGGTCAATTTAGACCGTAAGCTCTTTCAAGCAGGGACTGGCTATTGCTCTGTGTTTGTGCAGTGCCTAGCACAATGGGACCCCGATCTCAGTAACGCTGGAATACAAATACACCGAGGCATGAACTAAACTCCATTCAATGTGAGTTATGGTATCAGAATCTAGCCTATGAGGTTTTCATTCCCCCAAACATAATTTTTTTTAAGATTGCAGTAAAATTTAAGGTAGAGACTCCAAGTAAGGGTTTCCTTTTGCTCACTTACACCAAGCTAGGTTCTAGGTTGTTACTGGTCAAACCACTTGCCCTTTACTAGGAATCAGAAAACCAGGGCCACCCGGGGCGGGGTGGGGGGGAAGTGGGGCAATTTGCCCCAGGCCCTGGGCCCCCATGAGAGTTTTTAGGGACCCCTGGAGTGGGGTCCTTCACTCGCTCCGGGGGCCCCGGAGGCCCCGGAAAACTCTTGCGGGGCCCGGCCCCCCGGAGCTTCTTCCACTCCGGGTCTTCAGCGGCAATTCGGCGGCGGGGGGTCCTTCCGCTCCGGGACCCGCCGCCGAAGACCCCAGGCCCCCTGAATCCTCTGGGCGGCCCTGCAGAAAACAGCTTCTCTTCTTACTAGTAGTGGAGCTAGGAGGGGAAAGAGGAGACTGAAAGGTGTGGAATACAGCGATAGAGAGGAGATGGGAAAGAATATCAAGGGAATGGGCAATTGAATGTCCTTCCCTTCAAAATTTTCCCTTTTAAAGCTCCAACACTGTAATGTTAAAATGTGGCTGCGGAATAGACTATCAAGGGGAAAAGTGCCCAGACCTGAGTTAACTGACATCTTAATCTTGAAGCAGATACAAATTGCTTTGTGTGATAGTCACGGATAATCTCATGATAGGGGAGACAATTGATTTAGCTGAGGATGTAGGCAGACAACGAGGAGGGCTAGAGAGAGGTGGGGGAAGTAGGCTAATGAATAAATGGAATTCATTGTCGTGGGATGCCCATGCAGTGTAACTCATGCGCTTGGGAAGAATTAATGACAAAAGAGAATTCAAATTTGAGGCCAGATTCTACCTCCCTGACTTTTGTAGAGTAACGTCGTCCTCTGAGAGTACTCCATCTAGGCATGCCTGCAGGTTAAGACACTAGCTGGAAGGCAGTGGAGTGGCACAATCTGGCACCTAATTTGTAGAGGCAGAGAATTTCCTGCGCAATACCAGGAAAGTGAGGAAGGGCAGTTTCCGCAGCAAGGAGAACCATACAGGATGAATAATGGGGCATTACAATAGTGTGAAGGACAGAACAATTAAGTTAACCCTCCCCTAGAATACTGGGGACAGGGTTGGGCACCTAGGACATTTTTCAAGGCTCCTATTTTGGCTACGTAAGCAGGTTTTTCCTGCTATTAATAGGTCCAGATATCTGCACTAGGCAGGCCTGGAGAGAAGGAACCATAGGAGCAGCCAGCCCTGGGAAAGGCTTAGGTGGGGGGCATATAGTATTATTTTAGAATCACCTTTGTGTTAATAAAATCATATCCCAGGAGTGGTCACTTGATTCTCTGAGTACTCGGCTTTGGCTGGGAGCTGGGTGGGGACCCTACCGGCTTACAGGTTGTCATCTTCTGGGGCTGCAATCCAGCCAAGTGAGACATTTGTGTCACCACCTGCCATGTCACCCTGGGTGCCTGAAATGCTCTGCTGCTAGGGCTCACAAGACAAGCATGCAGATCACACCCTGAGCATCCGAGTTGCTGATCCAGGGATGTACAGCACACAAGACACTCTGGGTGTGACCTCCATGCTGCTCTGCTGGCTGACACGGGAACCTAAATACATGGCCTCATTTGCGGAGGTGCTGAGCACCTACAGTTCCTGCAGACTTCAATGTGAGCTGCAAACACCCAGCACCTCTGAAAACCAGACCCCTTTGATGACTAAAGGTGCCTTGCTATCGGCAGCCATTTTTGTAAATGTCCTTTACTCTTAGAAAGTGCAAAGAAAGGATACTAGAATTTAGGATATAGCATGTAATAAGGTATGCATCATCCACACCACACAGGACAGGAAGCGGCTAATGGATGGGATGAATTGTACCCTCAGCAAGTTCGCAGATGACACTAAGCTGGGGGGAGAGGTAAATATGTTGGAGGGTAGGGATAGGGTCCAGAGTGACCTAGACAAATTGGAGGATTGGGCCAAAAGAAATCTGATGAGGTTCAACAAGGACAAGTGCAGAGTCCTGCACATAGGACGGAAGAATCCCATGCACTGCTACAGGCTGGGGACTGACCGGCTAAGCAGCAGTTCTGCAGAAAAGGACCTAGGGGTTACAGTGGATGAGAAGCTGGATATGAGTCAGCAGTGTGCCCTTGTTGCCAAGAAGGCCAACGGCATATTGGGTTGTATTAGTAGAAGCATTGCCAGCAGATCGAGGGAAGTGATTATTCCCCTCTGTTCGGCACAAATTCGAATTACAAATGCACACATCACTCTGCAACAGGAAAACTATGTCAAATGCAACAGGTCCCCCAGGTCAAAGGAGCATATGCAGTACACATGATGCTCAGGTCCACTGTTTTATTTGCAGCAAGGGAGAGTTAGGTTAAACATTAAGAAAAAAACCTTTCTAACTAGATGTAAGCGAGGTCTGAATGAGCTCTCCCCGACATGCAGTGGTGCACTAGTGGAAGAGACTTCAGGCACAGACCGTGTTTGCATAGACACATCTACTCTGCCTAGGTGCACAGCCGATGGAGCTGCTTTGCCAAAATGATCAATTTTGGCTGGTTTGGGGTTACAAATCACTTTAGTATTTGAATGCAGGGGTAATGAAATGTTGTTATTCTTACTGTACGAGTAAAAGGCAGCAGAACTGTGCTTAGCCTGCCCTGATTGAGGGGTTCCCACTAAACTGAAATTCACTTGCTAAGCAGCAGGTAGGGATGCCAAACCTCAGTGATGGGGAGATTGGCTGAGGACCAATGTTTCTACCTGACGGTGTGGACGCTGCCTAGAGAGCCCTAGACACTACTTGACCTGCCCCTCTCCAGTGTGTACCAGAGCTGACTAGGCTCAGCTGAGAGTCTTTGTTTCTGGCTGGTGATTCCTAGAGCTGGCACCAATGCTGAGCGGGGCTAAGGGCTAAGCCTTAGACTGGGGACAGCGAATACCAAGACTGCACTGGCTGTGAGGTTCCCCACGACCTGCTGAAATCACTGAGAGCTGGGTTAAGTGGTGGAACCTCAGAATGGGATGTCATGGGAGCAGCAAGCAGTGGTGGGGGCAGCAGAGATACTGCAGCCAGTGGAGGCCAGCCACAGCAGGAGGACAGCGGCAGCCAGTTGCAGAGGCAGCAGTACAGGCATTGCTCGACGCTCCCTCCCAGGGGTTAGAGATGATCCCTCAGGAATGCCCTTCTAGGAGTTCACTAACAAGGACAGCCAATGTTGAGTGGGGTGCAGCGGAGGGAGAGGGGAGTGATGTATTAAAGGGACATTCGCTCATTCTCAAAGTGGGAGACTGAGGCAAAGGACACTGCCCAATGCATGGTGGGATCAGGTTTGCTTATGGCCACATGCTTTTGAATGTGGGTGTGGTGTTCTCCCAGCATCTCCTGGGGAGAGGGATAGCTCAGTGGTTTGAGCATTGGCCTGCTAAACCCAGGGATGTGAGTTCAATCCTTGAGAGGGTCTGAGGCAAAAATGTGTCTGGGGATTGGTCCTGCTTTGAGCAGGGGGTTGGACTAGATGACCTCCTGAGGTCCCTTCCAACCCTGATAGTCTATGATCATGTCTAGCTCCTAGTCAGATGACAAGATTGTTGGTCATAGACACAGTCCAGCTGCATGGCTATGGCTTGAAGTTGCTGTGTTGTCCTCTTTCTTCCTTTAAAGACTTGCCTCAAAAGGAAAATCTCAAAGCAGGGAGAACAATTAGATACCAAAGGGGTGCTGGAGGGAGGATGTGGAACAGCAAATAGTACCTGCTTACAGGGTGCAAAGAAGAGGGCTGAACACCAGCAAATGCCTCACGTTTTCAGCAAAGCTCAGAACCGACTGGAAGGAGGGGTGCCAGAAAGGAGCTGGAATGAAGAGCTGGAACCAGGCAGAAGTGCAGCATGGGAGCTTCTTTGCTGAGTTAATAACTATGATGGTGACATGCATGAAATACAGTAATGGGTATGGCTTGCATTCAGACCTTCCACCGCTGCTAGCAGATGTCAAAATGCTAAGAGCTGTAGGGGTTCTGCTGGCCTGGCATTGGGAAACTAAGGCCCAAGCGCGAGAATCCCGTGGGATGGGATCTTTAGAAAGTGGCTGTATTTTAACATAATTAAACAATCGTTTGTGTTAAGCAAAACTACCGAGTATTCTGGAGGAGACCAGATGAAAAAGGAATTGCAGGAGGGACAATGATTCTTTGATGAATATATGGGAGTGTCCAAGTTCTAGAAGAAGCCATGCATAAGGAGAAATTGATCCTGTGAGGAGAAAGCTTTTTATTTCTTGACCACAGCCTAGCAAAATTAAGAGTGATCAGAATATGTAAATCAGAGCTCTGCTGACATGGAAGCAGCCCTGTTTCTCCTTGCCAAGCTGCAGAGGTATTGCAGTGATGGCTGAAATTAATACCAGTTTCATACGTGTATTTTGCCATTTAGCACCAGGATCATTCATTCCTGCACTGCGATATTGCAGAGTGAGAGGCGTGGTGCAAAAGAGAAAATGTGCTTAATTAATTGCAGTGGTGTATAATTCCTGCTGCTTTGGACAGACACTTGATAAGCTGAAAAAAATGAGACAAGGAATCCTGTCTCTTGCCTGGGATGCTAAGTAAGCAAATCAATTAGCTGGAATGGCTTAGAAAAGGTAGTTTTGCTCGTTGGAAAGGCTTGGTTCAGTCTCTGAAGGTTCATGCAGTGTTGTTGTAGGTGTGTCAGTCACAGGATATTAGAGAGACAAGGCTGGGGAGGTAATATCTTTTATTGGATCAACTTCTGTTGGTAAGAGAGACAAGCACTCACAGAGCTCTTCTTCAGGTCTGGGAAAGGAAGTCAGAGTGTCACAGCTAAATACAAGGAAGAATAGATTGTTTAGCATAAATAGTTAACACATATTTCAAGGGATCATTTAAGGTGAAGTGACTAATTAAGACCTTTCCAGTCATAGGCGAAAAATAATGGATGTTTGGGGGCCACTATGAATCTAGAATGACACTCCTCTGCCATCCTCCTCCTCCCCACACAAGCTGAATCCTGGTTTAGCAGCTTGAGGGTAGATGGCTTGCACAGTCGTCAAGGCTGGAGCTTCCATATCAGCAGAGGTCTGATCTGATTTACATTTTTGGATCACTCTTAATTTTGCCAAGATGTGGTCAAGAAATAAAAAGTTCTTTCTCCTCCCAGGATGGATTCCTCCCTCTCCTTTGATCCCTAATCCCATCAGGATCCTTTGATGGGGAGATGGGTGGGGACTACTTGGAGAGAACAGAAGTTTAAGAAGCCTGCTCCTAAGCAACCAGAGGAGCTAGCAAGCAGGAGCAGCAAACAGGGGGGATTTGCGAGGGAGTTTAGAAAGGGAGCGTGAAAGCCACATACACCCCATAGACAAACAAACAAACAGTCTCTAAACTTAGGCCAATCACCTCCCTGCCCCCCAATAAATAAAAAAACCATGAAGAGTAACAATACTGCAGGCAGAAGTCCAGCAGCAGAGTGGGGGCGTTCCACTTTTTTGCACTGAATGTAGCAGTATGATTACCTACCTTGTGGGCAGGGGGCATGTGTGTGTGAAACCAGGGGAAGCTACTCATGGCCCTCCAAGCCCAGAGTGGCTGAACTGGAGGAGAAAAGGGAGACAGAGACGTACACAGAGGAGACATTCTGGGATGCAGTAGAACAGTCCCACCCCCAATCTGGCAGCTTCTGTGCTGCTGAGGAGGATGAAAGTCTTTGGGAAGGAAAACATCAAGCTGGAGAGGAGGGAAATGATCCCATAATTGGGACCCTCCTTCCAGATGATGCCATGGTATCCTCTCGCACGGAGGCTACTCCTCGGGGGCGGGGGTGCCCTAGTGATTAGGAAGAGACAGGCAAGAGTTATGGGAGACTCGATTATTAGAAGTGTAAATAGTTGGGTTTGCGATGACCAGGAGAACTGCATGGTAAATTGCTTACCAGGTGAGAAGTTGCAGATCACTAAAAACATCTAGACAGACTTATATGCAGTGGTAGGGAGAAGCTGCTGGTCGTGGTACATGTAGGGAAGGATCGGAGAGAGGTCTTGGAGGCCAAATTTAGGCAGCTAGCTAAGAGAATAAAGTCCAGGACCTCAATGGTAGCATTCTCTGAAATGCTTCCAGTTCCATGACCAGGGCCAGGTAAACAGGCAGAACTGCAGGGCATAGGCGCCAACTTTCCCTGGCGCCAGTGGGCGCTCGCGCCCCCCGGCCCTGGCCCTGCCCGACTCCACCCTTTCCCTGCCCCCATTTCAACCCCTTCTCCAAAGTTCCCGCCCCAACTCCGTCCCCTGCCTGCCCCAAATCCCCGCCCCGGCCCCACCTCTTCCCCGAGTGTGCTGTGTTCCCTCTCCTCCCCCTTCCCCTCCCTCCCAGCACTTGCCACACAGCTGTTTCGCGGCGCAAGCACTGGGAGAAAAAGCGGGCAGGCGGCGCGCTCAGGGGAGGAGGCGGAGGCAGAGAGGAGCGGAGGTGAGCTGGGGCGGGGAGGTGCCAGTGGGTGCTAAGCACCCACCAATATTTCCCAGTGGGTGCTCCAGCCCCGGAGCACCCACGGAGTCGGCGCCTATGCTGCAGGGTCTCAATGGACAGATGAGACGATGGTCTAGGGACAAGGGTTTTAGGTTTATTAGGAACTGGGGAAGCTTTTGGGGAAAGCGGAGCTGTACAGGAAGCACAGGCTCCACCTAATCCAAAATGGCACCAGATGGCTGGCGTGTAAAATTAAAAGGGTTGTAGAGGAGTCTTTAAACTGAAGGGCAGGGGGAAAGCCAATAAGTGCAGAGGAGCACATGGTTCAGACAGACATCCCTTAGGGGAGGATCTATTAACGGGATTCTCTATATCCTAGTAAAGAGCAGAGCATAGGTGCCGACCCCATGGGTGCTCTGGGGCTGGAGCACCTACGGAAAAAAAAATAGCGAGTGCTCAGCACCCACCGGCAGCCCCACGGATCAGCTTCTCCTCCTCCCCCCCAGCGCCTCTTGCCCACCAGCAGCCCCGTCCATCAGCTTCTCCCCCTCCCTCCCAGCACCTCCCGCCCACCATGGATCAGCTGTTTAGCGGTGGGGCAGGAAGAGACGGGGTGGAGGCTTGGAGCAAGGGGTGGAGTGGGGGCTGGGCCTGGGAACAGAGGAAGTCGGTGCCTATGGAGCAGAGGATAGAAGTTAATAAAGCACAGGTAGGAGTGGAAGAGAAAGTCAGATGAAAGAGTCCCATTCAATCACATCACATGAAGGCAGACAAACTAAATATTGACAAATTTTATCTGTGCTTATATACATATGTAGAAGTCTAAATACTAAGATGCGTGAACTTGAGTGCTTAGTAGTCAATGAGGATATTGATACAATAGACATCACAGAAACTTGGTGGAATGATGACAATCAATGGGACATGGTAATATGAGTATAAAATATATAGGAATAAGAGTAGGTCATCCTGGTGGGGGGGAGTGGTATTATATGTGAAAGAAAGCAGAGAGTTGAATATAGCAAAATTTTAAATGAATAAAACTGTGCCATAGAATCTCTGTGGATAGAAATTTCCTGCCTGAATAAGAAGAGTATAGCAGTAGGAATATATTGCCAACCCCCTGACCAGGATGGTGATGGGGACTATGAAATGCTCAGGGAGATTAGAGCGGCTACAGAAATAAAAAACTCAATAAAAATGGGGGATTTCGACTATCCCATTTTTACTGGGTACATGTCACCTCAGGACAGGATGCAGAGATAAAACTTCTAGACACCATTAATGATTACTTCTTGGTGCAGCTTGTCCTGGAATCCACAAGGGGAGAGACAATACCAGATTTAGTTCGAAGTGGCGCAGAGGATCTGGTCTAAGAGGTAAATATGGGTGAACCACTTGATAACAGTGGAGTGACCAGATGTCCCGATTTTATAGGGACAGTCCTGATTTTGGGGGCTTTTTCTTATATAGGTACCTATTACCTCCCATCTCCTGTCCCAATTTTTCACACTTGCTGTCTGGTCATCCTAGATAACAGTGACCATAATGTAATGGAATTTAACATACTGGGGTGTGTGTGTAGGGGGTCACTGGACAATTGAGGTGCTAAAGGAGCACTCAAGGAAGACAAGGCCAGTGCAGAGAAGCTAAATTAATTCTTTGCATCGGAATTTAACATACTGGTGTGTGTGTAGGGGGGTGGAATACCAAATACCATTTAACTTCAAAAAAGGGAACTACACGAAAATGAGGAAGCTAGTTAAATGAAAATTAAAAGGAACAGTCACAAGAGTGAAATGCCTGCAAGCTGCATGGAAGCTTTTTTAATAGAGGCTCAAATTAAATGTATACCCTACATAAAAAAAAAGAAAAGAAAAAAAAAAGAGTAGGATGACCAAAAAAACCATGCCCCTGTGGCTAAACAATAGAATAAAAAAGGCAGCTAGAGGCAAAAAGGCATCCTGGAAAAATTGGAAGTCAAATCCTACTGAGGAAAATAGCAAGGAACATAACTCTGTAAGTCAGGTGTAAAAATATAATTAGGCAGGCCAAAAAAAGAATTTGAAGAGCAACTAGCAAAAGACTCAAAAACTAACAGCAAAAATTTTTTTAAGAACATCAGAAGCTGGAAGCCTGCCAGACAATCAGGGGGTCACTGGACAATTGAGGTGCTAAAGGAGCACTCAAGGAAGACAAGGCCAGTGCAGAGAAGCTAAATGAATTCTTTGCATCAGTCTTTACTGCAGAGGATGTGACAGAGATTCCCATCCCTGAGCCATTCTTTTTAGGTGACAAATCTGAGGAACTGTCCCAGACGGAGGTGTCAGTAGAAGAGGTTTTGGAACATAATTTATCAATTTAACAGTAATAAATCACCATGACCAGCAGAGATTATTCACCCAAGAGTTCTGAAGGGACTCAAATATGAAATCGCAGAACTACTAACTGCGGTAAGACCCTATTGCTTAAATCAGCCCCTGTACCAGGTGAACGGAGGATAGCTAATGTAACGCCAATTTTTTAAAAAGGCTCTAGAGGCTATCCTGGCAATTACAGGCAGATAAGCCTAACTTCAGTACCAGGCAAATTGGTTGAAACTATAGTAAAGAACAGAATTAGAGACACAGAGGAACATTATTTGTTGGGGAAGAGTCAACATAGCGTTTGTAATGGGAAATCTATTTGAATTCTTTGAGGGGGTCAACAAATGTGGACAAGGGGGATCCAGTAGATATAGTGTACTTGGACTTTCAGAAATCCTTTGACAAGCTGCCTCACCAAAGGCTCAACTTAAGGAGTCATGAGATAAGAGGAAAGGTCCTCTCATGGATCAGTAACTGATTAAACGATAGGAAACAAAGGGTAGGAATAAGTGGTCAGTTTTCACAATGGGAAGAGGTAAATAGCAGAGTCTGTGCAGTTCAACATATGCAGAAATGATTTGGAAAAAGGGGTAGACAGTGGTTTTAGGTGGCAAAGTTTGCAGACAATACTAAATGACTCAAGATAGTTACTCCTGGGGGCATTCTGCGCCAATATAATAAAAATTCTATGCACAATATTTTAAAATTCTGCAAAATTCTCCACCTTGTATTTGTCAAAACAACATTACATAATCACGCCAGTTTCAATTATTTTGGTAATTTATTTAAAAATACCTGTCAGCAAGTATGTCTAACAATACAGACACACACAAAAATTCCCCCAGGAGTAGAGAGTTAAAGAAACCCCTATGACAACCCAGTTCCTGTTTCTCTGCCCCCTTTTCCTCTTAGAGCCCAGCCGGGGGGCCAGACACCCACAACCCCTCCCCCCAGCCAATACACCCAAACTCCCTCCTCTCCAGAGCCCAGCCATGGCCCCCCCCAGCCCAGATACCTGCACCCCCTTCCGCCCCAGAGCCCAGCTGCGCCCCCTCCTTGCCCAGACACCTGTCCCCCTCTCCCACAGAGCCAAGGGATCCAGAGGGAGAAAGAGTCTGATGCTGGGTCCCAGGCTTGCAGGGAGTTTCCTGCACGTCACCCTCTCCTTCTCTCAGGGCATGCTGGGAACTGCAGCTGCCAGGAACTCTCTAGTTCCCTCTCCATCCCCCGGGAGGTGTTTTCTATGTGCAACTGGGCTCTGCTGAGTCCAGTGGGCCCCTAGTGGTGGCTACCAGCACTGCAGCCTCTGTGGGCGAAAAGAAATTCTGCGCGCACAATGTTAATTTCTGCAAAATTCTGCATTGCACAGTGGCTCAGAATTCCCTCAGGAGAAGATAGTCCAAAGCAGACTATGAAGAGTTACAAAGGGATCTCACAAAACTGGGTGACTGGGCAACAAAATGCCAGATGAAATTCAGCACTGATAAATGCTAAGTAATGCACTTTGCATAGATAACCCATGCCTACTGACAGTGTTTGGGGGTCCAATTCCAGAATAGCTCGAGTCACTCACACTCACACACTGCAGCCTTCTCCCTCCTGCCACCAGCATCACTTCTGTTGTGTCTGATTAATTCTGGGCTAGCTGCTTAACTTGCATGGGCATCTATAATGGAGATCTCTGTGCTGGATGAAAGAAAAATATATCTTCATGCTGGTTTTAGCTCAAGATAGCACCATGCAATGAGTGGGTGAGTAAGGCCTGTGTGCATCCAAGAGCAGAAATCAGGGCCTAATGCTGATTTAGGTGGCTTGGTACTGAGACCCTGTCAGACTTTTTCACCTGTATATTTAATCATTCCTTATTTAACTCTCTCCATATTCTAGCTGTTTTCTGATCTGGAAAACTGCCTTCTGAGCTGTTGAACTTCTGGATACCCTCCCCTCTCTCTTCCCCTCCTCTAGTTTGCCACACTGGTTTGACAGTCCAACACGGGGAGCAGGTGGATTTTAATCTGTTCCAGGGGCAGTGTAATAAGCGGTGATAAAATCAGGTCAAAGAACAAAAAAAGGGAGCACCACAGTCATTCAGAGAAAAGGAAAGTTAAGGACTCAATCAGCCAGAAAGCTTAACTCAGTGCAAGCTGTTCTGTGTTAAGGGAAAAGTATCTTTATTGACTAAATTGGCATAGCTCCATTAATTTCAGTGGAGCTGCGCCATTTTACACCAGCTTGGGGGTGGGGGTAAATCTGGCCCAGTAACCAAGCAAAGGTAAGTTTATTTGTAGAAAAATAGAAGGTGGTTTTGTTTTCCAACCCTTAATCCAACTCTCACTAATTAAAGTGTTGTCCATATTGCCAATATGCACCAACATATGGGAAGAAAACATATTAACAGCATGTACTGTGCTTTGTTCTAGTACTCTGGGGATTGCTTCTAACAATATCAGCTCCAATGTTTTCAGATGGAAAAGCGATTTTCAACACTGGTGTCTCTTTAATAGCCAGCTCAGAAGGACCCTGTGCCACAACTGGGGAAGATGGAAATAAAATCTATTTTAACTAAGGATGACTGACCCATCAGTCAAAGTACAAACCCACTTTTTGGAGCACCCGTTTATGCCCCCATTGTCCAGAAGTAAAATCATTAGCCATAATTTATGTAGAAAACCTTCCCTGCCCCCTTGCCCTGAACCAGGCACCAAGAATGAAAAGGGTTGAATTTTAAAAGGGTCACACCAGAAGATCCACCACATGAGGAGGAGGAAAAGGCATGGGAGGTAGATGCAATAAATCTAGAGTGGTGGCAAAGAATGGCCATTCACCATTGAAGAAAGCTGTTCAAAGTGGTTCAGGTGGATTGAAATGGATTTTGGGGGTGGGGGAGCAAGTGCCCCCACCCTAGGGCTCATCACAGCAAAAACACAATGGCATGCCAACCTCAGGCGGTGTCCACAGATCCACGTCAGAAACAGTCTCCAAGAGGGATGGAATGCAGCCAGAGCCTACACCATGAAGTTTACAATCAGTCAATCTGCCTCTTTCCTAGCAGCTGGTGTGAAGAACACAGTGTGGGCGTAACACACTCATGATTGCTTAGACCTGCAAGTTAGGCCTTGTCTACATTGGCAAGTTTCTTCACAGTAAAGCAGCTTTCTGCGGTGTAACTCCCGAGGTGTACACACTACCAAGCCACTTTGTGCGCAGAAACTGCGCAGTTGCAACGCTGTAAAAAAAAACCACCCCGACGAGAGGCGTACAGCTTTCTATGCCATGGCTACAGCGCTGCGGTGCCAGTATAGAAACCGTGGTCGATTGCAGCACTGCGATTGGCCTCTGGGAGGTGTCCCACAATGCCTCTTCTCACCTCTCTGGCTATCGATTTGAAGTCTACTGCCCTGCCCCCAGGTGACCAACCATCAGCACCACCCTTTGAATTCCTTGGAAATGTTGAAAGTCCCCTTCTTGTTTGCTCGGCAATGCATGCAGTGGTCTCAGCACATCTTTCCAGGTGACCATGGCTGCTCCGTGCACCAGGCGATCCCCCGCTTGGAGCAATGCCAAGCTGCTGGACCTCATCAGCAATTGGGGAGAGGAGGCTGTCCAGTCCCAGCTGCGCTCCAGCCATAGGAATTATGATACCTACGGACAGATATCATGCTGCATGACAGAAAGGGGCTATGACTGGGACACGTTGCAGTGCAAGGTCAAAGTGGAAGAGCTGCAGAATGCCTACCACAAGGCAGGGGAGGCAAACCGCTGCTCCGGTGCTGCGCCCATGAGCTGCCAGTTCTACAAAGAGCTGGACACGATACTCAGTGGTGACCCCACCTCCAATGAGAAGAGCCCCGTGGATACTCTGGGGGCTCGCGTACCAGTCGAGAGTCGACCAAGCCAGGAGGAGGAGGAAATCTTGGATGAGGATGTGGATGGGGAGGGGGACCCAGAGGCAGAGGACGACTCGGTGTTCAGAGATGCATGCAGCCAGGAACTCTTCTCTACGCCAGAGGTGGCTAGCCAGTCACTGCGGTCGGAGCTTGGCAAAGCGGAAACAGGAGAGGAGGCCCCTGGTAAGTGGCTCTGATTTTGGGAATCGCTGAAGTGAGTTGTTGGGGGAAGGAGGGTTGCAGAAGGCCAGCTTGTTTTCTGTGTGCTGAGCATGCAGGGAGGGATTTGCAGAAGGCAGGCCTGTGTCTGTGTGATGCACATAACACCAAATGCCGAGTCAGAGCGGTGAGACAGGGTGTTGATGGACTCCTTCACTTCATGGGACTCTGCCTCAGAAATCTCCACAAAACTCTCATGGAGATACTGGGCAATCCGCTGCCGCAGGGTCTTTGGCAGAGCTGGTTTGTTTCTTGCCCCATTAAGGGTAAATTTCCTAAGCCACTTGGGAGGGGGACACACACCATAGCTGCACACAGGTGAGCTGTGTAAGGGCCAGGGCGGAAGCCGCAGTCTTGGAGAAGACCGTTCCTTGATTCCCCGCTCACCCTCAGCAGCGAGATCTCTTCCATAATGAACACAGCCTGTGGAAAATGTGGGGACAGGAATGATTTTAATGCCCCCCTACAGTGCTGGCTCTCCCCAAGAGCCACATGCCCAGTGCACAGTACTGTCCTGGAACACTGATTTCCCCTGCCCCTGTGGTTACTCACCATTTGGGGGGTCTTGTGGCTCATGTGTGCTTGCCTGGGGTAAGGCAGTTAGTGACAGGTATGTGAATAGTGGCTGTGTTTTAAAACACTGATACAGTGGTCTCTGTGTTGCAAACAACAGAGCTTCTGTAAAATGTTGCATTTTGGCTTCACAGATATGGCCTCGAGAGCCCAGCCTCCCTCTTTGTTATAGACGGCTGAACGGCTGCGCAGGATTAGAAAGCGGCCACGAAAAAGTAGAGAGGCCCTTCTGCGTGATGTCATGCTGCACTCCACGACAGAAAAACAAGAATTGAAGGAGTAGCAAGACAGTAAGAAGAGGGAACGAAAGGAGAACGCGGCACGCCAGAACGAAGCCATGGAGCGGCTCTTCAGCCTTATGGAGTGGCAAGCGGACATGCTCCAGGCGCTCCCAGCACTGCAAACCGAGCTCCTCTGCGCCCATCCTCCCTTGCAGCTGCTGTCACAAAACTCTTTCCCATGGGCCCCCAAGACGCCGCTAACACACTCTTATCAACCTCCTGGGTCCAGTCTGTACCCGCTGCATTCCACTCCTGCCCCGTCACAGTCCAGCCTTGCCGACTCCCAGTACCCACTGCACTCAACACCCATTCCTCTGCAGTTTAGCCCTGCTGAAGTACAGTACTCACTGCACTGTACTCCAAAGGACAAGATTGCATATGATACCTGGACAGACACAAATCTTTAATCATCTCGGGACCCCACCTCCTGTTAGGACCGTCCCTTCCACCATCCCCCACAGTGCTGATGTGTTTTTTGGTTGTCTCTTTCCTCCAGTTGTTGTTTTTTAATAAAATAATTGTTTGGGTTTGAAAGCAATCTTTATTCTATTAACTGAAAGCAGACAGAGCTCTGAAAAGCAACAGGCAATTTTCTTAAACCTTCACAGTGCATCGTCCGCACCATAGAATCATAGAATCTCAGGGTTGGAAGGGACCTCAGGAGGTATCTAGTCCAACCCCCTGCTCAAAGCAGGACCAAACCCAACTAAATCATCCCAGCCAGGGCTTTGTCAAGCCTGACCTTAAAAACCTCTAAGGAAGGAGATTCCACCACCTCCCTAGGGAACCCATTCCAGTTCTTCACCACCCTACTAGTGAAAAAGTTTTTCCTAATATCCAGCCTAAACCTCCCCCTCTGCAACTTGAGACCATTACTCCTTGTTCTGTCATCTTCTACCACTGAGAACAGTCTAGATCCATCCTCTTTGGAACCCCCTTTCAGGTAGTTGAAAGCAGCTATCAAATCCCCACTCATTCTTCTCTTCTGCAGGCTAAACAATCCCAGTTCCCTCAGCCTCTCCTCATAAGTCATGTGCTCCAGCCCCCTAATCATTTTTGTTGCCCTCCGCTGGACTCTCTCCAATTTATCCACATCCTTCTTGTAGTGTGGGGCCCAAAGCTATCCAAATGAGGCCTCACCAGTGCTGAATAGAGGGGAATGATCACATCCCTCGATCTGCTGGAAATGCCCCTACTTATACAACCCAAAATGCCATTAGCCTTCTTGGCAACAAGGGCACACTGTTGACTCATATTCAGCTTTTCGTCCACCGTAACCCCTAGGTCCTTTTCTGCAGAACTGCTGCCCAGCCATTTGGTCCCTAGTCTGTAGCAGTGCATGGGATTCTTCCGTCCTAAGTGCAGGACTCTGCACTTGTCCTTGTTGAACCTCATCAGATTTCTTTTGGCCCAATCCTCTAATTTGTCTAGGTCCCTCTGTATCCTAGCCCTACCCTCCAGCGTATCAACCACTCCTCCCAGTTTAGTGTCATCTGCAAACTTGCTAAGGGTGCAGTCCACACCATCCTCCAGATCGTTAATGAAGATACTGAACAAAACCGGCCCCTGCACCGACCCTTGGGGCACCCCACTTGATACCGGCTGCCAACTAGACATGGAACCATTGATCACTACCCGTTGAGCCCGACCATCTAGCCAGTTTTCTATCCACCTTACCGTCCATTCATCCAGCCCATACTTCTTTAACTTGCTGGCAAGAATACTGTGGGAGACTGTATCAAAAGCTTTGCTAAAGTCCAGAAATAGCACATCCACTGCTTTCCCCTCATCCACAGAGCCGGTTATCTCGTCATAGAAGGCAATTAGGTTAGTCAGGCATGACTTGCCACCAGTCACAATCACCTCCTAGCAGGGGCGGCGAGTTATATACACTCGTGGTGCCTGGGCTCCACCAATATTCAAGGCCCAGAGGCCCAGCTCCACCAATGTTTGGGGCCAGGTCTCTCCCCCGGCCCTGCCTGCTGCCCCTCCGGGACTCCCCCGAGTGTCCCCCAGCCCCTACTTGCTGCCCCCGCTCACCTCCCCCGGGCCCCGGAGCCTGCAGCTCAAGCTGACTCTGCTCTGCCGGCTGCTGGCATCAACCGCTGCCGCAGGGCCCTAGTGCCCCCCATACCCTAATGGCAGGGCAGGCTGCCCTTACCCTGCCCTTCCGCCCTAGCCCTGAGCCTCTCCAACGCTCCAAACCCCTCAACCCCAGCCCCAGCCAGAGCCCTCATCCTCCCACACCCTAATCCTCTGCCCCAGCCCTGAGCCCCCTCCTGCATCATGAACCCCTCATTCACAGCCCTCACCCCACACCCCAACCCTCTGCCCTAGCCCTGAGCCCCCCAAACCCCAAACCCCTCATCCTTAGCCCCACAGCCCTCATCCCTGCACCCCCTCCTATTCCCAAACTCCCTCCCAAAGCCTGCACCCCTCACCCCCTCCTATGCCCCAGCCCAGAGCCTGCACCCAAACTCCGCCCCAGAGCCTGCACCCTTCACCCCCTCCTGCACACCCACCCCATGCCCCAGCACGGAGCCTGCCCCCAAACTCCCTCCCAGAGCCTGCACCCCTCACCTCCTCCTGCATCCCCACCCCTTGCCCCAGCCCAGAGCTTACACCCAAACTCCATCCCAGAGTCTGCACCCCTCACCCCCTCCTGCACACTCACCCCCTGTCCCAGTCCAGAGCCTGCACCCAGCACCCAAACTCCATCCCAGAGCCTGCACCCTGTACCCTAATCCCCAGACCTTCTCCCCACACCCAAACTCCCTCCCAGAGCCTTAGACAGGTGGGGGGGGGCGGAATTTGGGGGGGGGGTTCTGGGGACCACCAAAATTTCTACGAACCTGCCACCCATGTCTCCTAGCATTACAAGCACTGCACCCCCAAGCATAGCAACAAATATTAGTGAAGCTGAAAACCAAATTGCTGCATCAAGGCATCCCTGATCCTTATGGCTCCATGCTGTGACCCTCTAATAGCCATGACCTCTGGCTGTTCAAATTCAGTCTCCAGGTGCTGAGACTCAACAGTCCAGCCCTGAGTGAAGCTTTCACCCTTCTCTTCACAAATATGGAGTGTACAGCACACAGCTATAACCATAGGAATATTGTCGTCAGCTAGGTCCAGCCTCCCATACAGGCAGCACCAGCAGGCCTTTACGTGGCCAAAAGCACACTCAACAGTCATTCTGCACTTGCTCAGCCTGTTGTTGAACCGCTCCTTGCTGCTTCATAAGCCACGGCATTAAGGGGTAGGCAGGGTGTCCCAGGATGACAATGGGCATTTTGATTTCCCCTACAGTGATCTTCTGGTCCGGGAGTGGGAATGTTGACCATTGGACTCATGTTGACGGAAGTGTGCAGGGCCTTTGTAGTTTAAGGAATAACTCCACTGCCACTCGTGACATGTTAGTGAGAGCGAGCAGCATATTGGTCAACAATGCGGGATCCATTCCTGCAGACCAAAGAGGCAGAGTGCGCACTACACAAACCGTTGAACGATGGCGCCAAATGCGGACGAAAGCACAGGGTCCAGGATTGCTGGGATGCGAAGCAATGCATCACAGGGCATTGGGGCAGGACCTAGGATGCCCCACGACCCCTCTGCCTTCCCACAACTCTTAGCAGCAGAAGAGGAAGAGATGCTCTGTGGGATAGCTGCCCAGAGTGCACTGCTCCAAATGCCAATGCAAGTGTGAACATGCTATTGAGCAGGCAGCTGGCAGTGTGAAGACACAACAGCGGTTTCCATTCAGCGCTCTCTGAGTGGTGATGTAACTGCCCGCGAAGAAGCTCTGCCAGTGTAGACATACCCGTAGGCCTGTCTATACTACGAGTTTATCTCGAATTTAGCAGCGTTAAACTGAATTAACCCTGCACCCGTCCACACAACGAAGCTTTTTACTTCAATATAAAGGGCTCTTAATATCAATATCTCTTCTCCTCCCCAATGAGGGGAGTAGCGCTGAAATCGGTATTGCCATTTCGAATTAGGGTTAGCGTGGCCACAAGTCAACGGTATTGGCCTCCGGGAGCTATCCCACAGTGCACCATTGTGACCGCTCTGGATAGCAATCTGAACTTGGATGCACTGGCCAGGTAGACAGGAAAAGCCCCACGAACTTTTGAATTTCATTTCCTGTTTGCCCAGCGTGGAGCGCTGATCAGCACAGGTGACCATGCAGTCCCAGAATCAAAAAAGAGCTCCAGCATGGACCATACGGGAGATACTGAATCTGATCTCTGTATGGGGAGATGAATCAGTTCTATCAGAACTCCGTTCCAAAAGACGAAATGCCAAAACATTTGAAAAAATCTCCAAGGCCATGATGGACAGAGGCCACAACAGGGGCTCAACACAGTGCTGTGTGAAACTTAAGGAGCTGAGACAAGCGTACCAGAAAGCCAAAGAATCAAATGGATGCTCACGGAGGGAGGGGCGACTGACGATTGTAGCTATCCCACAGTTCCCGCACTCTCCGAAAACCATTTGAATTCTGGGCTGGGCTCCCAAAGCCTGAAGGGTCAAAAACATTGTTGCGAGTGGTTCAGGGTATATGTCATCAGCCCCCACCCCGTGAAAGCAAAGGGAAAAAAATAATTTCTCGTCTTTTTTCAATGTCACTGTATGTCTACTGGATGCTGCTGGCAGACACGGTGCTGCAGCACTACCCAGCAGCATCCCCTTGTCTTGCCTTGCAGATGGCAGACGGTATAGTATGACTGATATCTGTCATTGTCATCCCGTGGGTGCTCCTGATTGGCCTCAGTGAGGTCGGCCGGGGGCACCTGGGCAAAAAAAGGGAATGACTCCAGGTCATTTTCTTCTTTGAGTTTTGTCTAATGGAGATTCAATCCTGCCTGGAATATCATGGCAGCTGGAGGCTTCTGCCTCAGGCTGCTCTCCCAGTCAACAGCACCGCGCGGTCGCGCCTACCCCAGCCTACTCCTTGCTACCAGGGCTCACAATCAGACACTTAGACCTCTACATTTTGCTGCAAATAAAAAAATTAAGCTGCCATTTAGAACTGTCCCCCAACATACATATCCTGGGACATTTTGTATTTTACCAGTGTCAACCAAAGGCCCACACACAAATGGAGATTCAGTCCTGCCTGTGCTTCTATCCTAGTGCTTGTCACAGATTCCCATTTTCAGTTATAGGCTGAGCAAGTGCAGAATGGTGGTTCACTCTACTTCACTGTAAGCCAACCGCCCTCCCCCCCTCCTTTGATCTCTGCTTGCAATAAAGTCAGTGTTGTTTCTTATTCATGCATTCTTTATTACTTCATCACACAAATGGGGGGATAACTGCCACGGTAGCCCAGGAAGGGTGGGGGAGAAGGGAAGCAACGGGTGGGGTTGTTGCAGGGGCACCTCCTAGAATGGCATGCAGCTCATCATTTCTGCGGGATGTCTGGGGCTCTGACCCAGAGTGGCCGTTTGCCTCTCTGGTTCTTTAGTAGGCTTGCCTGATATTCTAGGCAGGACTGACTCTCCATTAGACAAAACTTAAAGAAGAGAATGACCTGGAGAGTCATTCCCATTTTTGTCCAGGCGCCCCCGACCGACCTCACCAAGACCGGCCAGGAGCACCCATGACAGCAGCAGATGGTACAGTATGACTGGTAACCGTCATTGCCAACTTGCAAAGCAGCAGACGGTACAGTAGGGCTGGTAACCGTCTTTGCTAACTTGCAAAAGGCAAGGGGATGCTGCTGTGTAGCGCTGCAGTACCGCATCTGTCAGCAGCATCCAGTAGACATACGGTGACAGTGAAAAAAGGCTGAACGGGCTCCATGGTTGCCGTGCTATGGCATCCGCCCGAGCAAGCCAGGGAAAAGGGTGCGAAATGATTGTCTGTTGTTGCTTTCACGGAGGGAGGATTGACTGACGACATTTACCCATAACCACCTGCGACAAATTTTTGGCCCCATCAGGCATTGGGATCTCAACCCAGAATTCCAATGGGCGGGGGAGATTGCGGGAACTATGGGATAGCTACCCACAGTGCAACGCTCTGGAAGTCGATGCTAGCCTCGGTACATGGACGCACACCGCCGAATTAATGTGCTTAGTGTGGCTGCGTGCACTCGACTTTATACAATCTGTTTCCAAAAATCGATTTCTGTAAAATTGGAATAATTCCGTAGTGTAGACATACCCTAAGTGTGCTGCTGCAGTCTGGAATACGCTATGAGCAGTGAGAAGCCCTGCTATATTTCCTTCTTGGACAGGATTACTGGCCTAGTGCAGTGGTTCTCAAACTTTCCAGATTATTTTACCCCTTTCAGGAGGCTGATTTGTCGTGCATACCCCAAGTTTCACTTCACTTAAAAAGTGCTAGCTCACAAACTCAGAAATAAAAATACAAAAAAAGTGCCACAGCACACTATTACTGAAAAATTGCTTACTTTCTCATTTTTATCATATAATTATAAAATAACTCATGACTGCCCAGGTTGAGAAACACTGATATAGTATATAGAGCAGTATAAACAAGTTATTATCTGTATGAAATCTTAGTTTGTACTGACTTCGCTAGTACCTTTTCTGTAGCCTGTTGTAAAACTAGGCAAATATCTAGATGAGTTGATGTACCCCTGGAAGACCCCTGCATACTCCCAGGGTTATGCATACCCCTGGTTGAGAACAAGGATGGGGGGAAGCTGCAGATGTGATATATCTTGATTGTCATAAGGCTTTTGACATGACAGTCTCATAAGCAAATTAGGGAAATATGAAATTACTATAAGGTGGATGCACAGCTGGTGGAAAGATCATGTCCAAAGAGAAGTTATCAATGGTTCGTTGTCAAACTGGGGGCATTAGCCACTTCTAGTGGGGTCATATGGAGGGCATTAGCCACATCTAGTGGGGTCATATGGAGGGCATTAGCCACTTCTCTCTCTTTTTTGTAAAGTAAGTCACTCTTTTAACTTAAGAGCTTCTAAGGTCCTGTCAAAGGTAAAAGCCAGATGCAACCCTAATTGTACCAGGACACCTCATTCACATATTAAAAACTTTAGCATCTCCCATATGAGCACACCCAAAGCTCACCTACTAGCATCTGATGCCCCCATCCAGCAAAGTTTAAGCATAGGATGACCAGACAGCTAATGTGAAAAGTCAAGACAAAGGATGGGAGGTAATAGGTGCTTATATAAGAAATCCCCAAATATAGGGACTGTCCCTATAAAATTGGGACATCTGGTCACCCTAAGCATGGAAATAATCCCATTGGCTTCAATTGTCTTTCTTGCTTGCTTAAAATTTTACACATGCTTAAATGCTTTGCTGAATCAAGCCTAAAAGACCTAAACTTTTGACATAGATCTGCTATTGGCCACACTAACCAGTTTGGCTGGAGAGACCTGTCAGAAGGTGAAGAGTAGAAAAGATCAAGAGTGCATGAGGAGAGAGAGGATCTTTGCTTGGCATTGAGGTGAAGAATGTCAGAGCATTTCTGAAATGCTAACAAGCATTAATTGTACCTGCTGTGTTAGCACACACAGATTTCAATCTTTCCTCTAGGGCAAAGAGGTCAGCAAACTAGTCTGGAAGACAGCCTAAATCAATTGGTAGATCAGAGGAAAAGCAGCAATGGTTATGGCATATGACTTGAACCTCAGCAATAGAATATCGTTTAGCTGGGCAAGCCAATTCTCCCTGGTATCATGAACTGGTAGACGCAGAGCCTAAACTAATGTGCTGGACACTGCAGCTCCAAAACATCTACATCAAATAGCAAAGAGAAAAGCCAGTTTTTCCATTGACTGTATTGTTATGCAGTATCAAGAGATCCTCCCTGCCTCAGGCACAATGAAAATCAGGAACCAACAGCTAGTTACAGCTGCAGTGGAGCAAGCAAGAGAAGATGCATAAGCCAATAAGATCATAACTTAAGCCTTTAGCTTGTCACAGTAAGTCAGAATCAAATACCGCAGCTGGCTTTGTTCAATGGCCAGATAATTATATCACTAATAACATTAGTAGTTCTGCATCATAAGAAAAGGGAAATTGTAGCCAGGCCTTGGCCTTAATCCCTCTGAATTCACAGCGGAATTGTTTAGAAAAATGAAAACAACCCCCTACCTCTTAGCAAGACTTTCCTGCTGATTGCCAGGGTTATGCCCATGATATACTCAGTAGGCCATCTCCTCAGCTGATGTACATTGGGATCATTACACTGGCTTCAACAGAGCTGTGTATACCAGCTCAGGATGTGGCCCTGTGAGTTCCACAAAAGAACCCAAGCGGTCATGCAAAGCTTTTGTTTGGCTGGCCAAATAATCCCGAACAACTCCGAGAGGCGTAACACACAGCAAATCTACCAGCTGTTCCCCTGGCTCCAAACCTTCCTTTGGCAGAGTCTCCCTTAGCTTTCTACTCACCTTCAGGGAAAGCTGGCCCATGCTTTATAGTCCTTTTGATGGCAAGGTGCAACCCAGCTGTCCTCTCCCAGCTCCCCTCAGATGAAAGAGGAACTCCCCTGGATCCGAGTTTCCCCAGGGCAGGAGATGGCCTCTCACTTCCCCCTTGGTTTCCTGATGCGCAGTGGCACTTTCCTTTATTAGTAAAATTGAGATGAAAAAGCTGTGAGGGGGTCCCCCTCTGGAGCCTCAAACAACCTGTACCCCCAAACCCCACCAATCAAATCTCAGACTAACTGCCTGCTAGGCTTCAATAAGGAAATACTCATCAGTGCAGGACTGGGTGGAAGCAATATGAAGCAGGGTGGGGACTGACTTTCTCTGCAGCATTACTGATTGCCCACTGTGGCAGATGGGATAAATATTGCCATGTACCAGTGGGGGATTCACTAGGCCAGTTTCTATCTTCCTACGGATAATGTCTCCAGTTCTCCTCCTCCACCTCCTTCCATTGCTCTGGCTGAGCAGATGAGGAGAGGGAGGTGCTAACAGCTTTCACTAACAGCACTTAATTGAATTGAATTTTGCATGTATTGAAATATCTTTACATCTACTAGCTCAGCAATTCCACATGGTTTTAGAAATATTCTCAGACAAGAAACCACACCAAACTGGAGTTAAAGGTGAGAGTACAGATGAGATCACGATCCTTCAGCAAAGTGAAGATGTGTTTGTAGCACAGGTAGACATGCTCATGTCTCATGTGGTGGCATGGGCTTGTACTCGGGCTAGCCACCCAAATACAAGCCCAGAAGGGATCCTGGGCACCTACTTGGGTTGCTAGCCCATGCTGAAGCCAGTGCCACCAAGTCTTCACTATTTAAAGCTACGCTTAAAGCTAGTGCAGGTATGTCTACCTGTGCTACAGTCACACCTCCGCTTGCAGTATGGCCGGTCACTGTGTGTCTAGCTCACTTTTGAAAATGTTGCCCCATTCAAGAAAAAAACCTCCTCCTCAACTGTGACCATTTGAAATTTCAGAATTTGAAATATGGCAAGCAGCTCTAGTATAGATCCGTAAATTAAGGGTAAAAAATATTACATGCATGTTATAATTACCCCCAAACCAAGCATGACAATCCTAGAAAATTCAGAGTTAAGGTTAAATTTAAAACAAATCCAAACAGGACCTCATCCTGAATACGAAATGACTCTCCCAAGTGAGCAAAATTCAGTGGAGAAGACCGACCAAAGCCTGATGGCAGATATATCACCAGAGTCCATCTGCCTACAAATGCGGAACAATCCTCTGCAAGAGAAGGGACTGGATTTTAAAGGGCAGTTCTGCTCTGAGAAGTGACTTTATAAAAATGCCATTGTGGGTCCCCTGTTTATCATCTCTCTTAGTGACTTCCTGATCAAATGTGCACGGTACAAGCAAAGTGATGTTGTTTCTGGACTACCTCACCCTGGGATCTGAGAGCAATGCTGGATTCTTCCATCACATGCATCATGGTTAGTACTAAAGGTTTAGCTCCAGGGGCTCCAAATTATGCTTTCAGTCCCACCTGTGCAACCTCAGTGCAGGCTTCTATCTGTACACCCACTCCTGTTACTCAGCCTTCCTTCCCCCTCAATGCCTCCTCTCACTGATCTGTCTCCTCTAAAACTTGAATCTTACATCTTATACCAAAGAAAAAGCCCACTGCTGTGCTGTTGGGAAGTACCAGAAGCAGAAAGTCAGGAAGATGCTGAAGGCCTCTGCATCAAAGATGCTAGACCCTATTGCAAATGACACATCACCTGCAGCTCTGCTCTCTGGGGAAAAAAATGTAAGACTTGATTGCTTATTTAAAGGAAAAGAAATCCAGCAAACTGACTGCTTCAATTGACTGTGGGGTTAGAGACAGTGCTTAATTTGTAATGAAAGAGGTGCCGGAGCTCAAGCAATTTTTTACATTCATAACTGACGCACCAAGCCCAGAGGTGCTGGGGGCTCTGAACGGACACAAATTAAGCACTGGTTAGAGAGTTCAATGAGAGTGGAAGTAAATTCAGGAACTGCCAGACTCTGGACTGCCAGAATGGAGGAATACATGGCACGGCTGAAAGGTGAGACTCATCTGAGAGTAAGATTGCACTTCTCAGAGAAATTCAAAGACCTTGGAATCAGGGATCAGTATAAAAACATGCAAATCACTCAAATTCCCACAGGCTCCAAAGGAAAGACTTCAGTAGCATTCTTCAAAACTCAGCTCCTACAGGCGCTCAGTCTAGAAACGAAGCATAACACAAGCACTAATTCCTAAATCTAGTGACAAAAGTCACCCAGACTTAGTATTGTGGGTGTGGGTCATGGTATTATCCATTTACCAACCAGCCCAAGATCTACACACTCCAGAAGGGGGCTGATCCTTCAAGTGGCTCTGTGTCAGCAGGATTTCAACCCAGCATGTAAGAAACCAATAGACTGTTCTGTATCCGACAAAGTAAAAAATCTTTTCTCCACATGGACCTAGACTCTCTGATTCACCAGATGAAGCAAATGGTGACCAGCAAAGAAAACCAGACACCACATCTGCAGACTGATCTGTAGAAACATCTACATCATGCGTCAAAATCCCAGGGCCACACTCAGGGCCGGCTCCCAGCACCAGCCCAGGAAGCAGGTGCTTGGGGCGGCCAATGAAAAGGGGCAGCACAGCTACGTCTCTGGCAGTGGGTCCCTCAGTCCCTCTCGGAGGAAAGGACCGGCCGCCGAAGAATGAAGTGGCGCGGTAGAGCTGCTGCTGAAGTGCCGCCGATCGTGGGTTTATCTTTTTTTTTCTTTTTCCCTTCACTGCTTGGAGTGGCAAAAAAGCTGGAGCTGGCCCTGGCCACACCCTCCCTGGGGTGCGGCTGCCTTGTACTAATCCACTAGGAAAGAGTGACCCTAAGAGCAGTGTAAACAGCCAGGCATTGATCATTCCACATAGCGGGTTCCTCCAGTGGCACAGAGTTGGCACAGTGGCTGCTACACAAACCCATCCCTGCAGCTGCTGTAAGGGGCATCTTCAGGGATTCCATGGACCCCAGCAACTCCTGGCTAACGTATTGGCCCCTTGAAACCTTTGGCAACCAGGGTAAGTGGTTGTGTATGGGATGTAGAGCAGCCTCAGGATCTAAGGAGCACAAAGGTTGTTTAAATCCATCTTTAGAGATGTACGTACACACACACACACACACACTACACCACACAGTGTGTTGTAAGCTCTTTCTTGGCCACAGCTAAAGACCAGGGGCCCAGACTTTCTTTATACAATAGTTCATTGACTTGAGATGTGCGCTACACCATTTAGTAAAAGTCTTCTCTTGCAGCTCTAAGGTTGTGGAGTTAAAAACACTGGTATCTTAGTAACATTAATTGTTAGGAGTTTTAGCAGGAAAGGTTGTTTCTCCCTCTCTCCTATGATTTTGAGACTCCTTCCTCTCATTCCTTTTGCATTAAGTAAGTGCTTTCCATTTCCTGACAAATGCTTGGAGAGAGCTGTGATATTTGGGGGGCAGTTCATTCCCAGGGACGTATATTTGATGTGGTTAGGTGTTAGAAAACCACAGGGCCTGACCACTAGTAAAATCACATTTCACAGTCATACAAATTGGAGGACGGGTGACATTTTCTTTAGGCTGTTTTTGCCTCCATAGCTAAAACCAGCCTAACACATATAGTGCTAAGCCAGCCACCTCCACTGTCATAATAAAATGGTTAATCTAAAGTGTGTATTGATTTATTTCTAACGCTCTAGCATTTGAAGCACCATTCAAATGTGTTATATTTTCCCTTATGAAGCTCTTTATTTAAAGGCAATTTATGAAAAAACAATCGTAAGGTAGGTTATTTATGTCACACTAAACAATACTATATATCTTGTCAACATCCATGTATAAACTTTGCAACAAAAACATCCAAACTGAAAAGAGGCTGGGTTGGGCAGATATATGCTTCCAATTATTCCTAAATAAAGTGCATGGGAACAGAGTGGGAGTCAACAATTGAGTATAAATGAAACTCCCAGGGCTCACCTGCATTAGGGATTTTTACACCAATGTAGCTATGAGAATGTTCACCCCCAGTGTGGAGTAAGTGCACTGGTATAGCTACACCAGTACAAAAATCCGTAATGCTGACAAATCTTTAGAGATACAGGGCCAGATTTTCTGGTCTGGCCAAGCTGCACCCAGCGCAGCAATGATGGGATGGAGGGATGGGAACAGAAGCAAAGTCACATGTATGCCCACCTTATTCTGGGATTGATTAGAGCTTGGTCCAGTCCCAAGCGTACACTGGAGCAGCCTAAATCCACACAATGCATCCTTCAGAACTGATGACCTTTTAACCCCTCTGTGATGGGTTGGGTCACAGAAACTCCCTTGGGACTGCCACCATGATGTGCTGAGACTACCTCTGAGCCAGTTTTCCCTGGCAGCTTGGGACTTCAGAACCCTGCCTTGTTGAGCCAGACACACCAGTCTGCTCCATCACAGACCCAGGGTCTGAACCACATCCCCCAAAAGCTGCAGACTTAACTGAAAATGGCTTAAGAAGTGCTCCTGTCTCTAGCACCCAGACACCCAGTTCCCAATGGGATCCAACCCCCAAATAAATCCATTTTACTCTGTATACAGCTTGTACAGGGTAAACGCATAAATTGTTCATCCTCTATAACACTGATAGAGAGATATGCACAGCTGTGTGCTCCCCCAGGTATTAATTACTTGCTCTGGATCAATTAATAAGCAAAACGTGATTTTATTAAGTATAAAAAGTAGGATTTAAGTGGTTCCAAGTAATAACAGACAGAACAAAGTAAATTACCAAGCAAAATAAAACAAAAATATGCAAGTCTAAGCCTAATATAGTAGGTAACTGAATACAGATGAAATCTCACCCTCAGAGATGTTCCAATAAGCTTCTTTCACAGACGAGACGGCTTTCTAGTCTGGGCCCAATCCTTTCCCTGGTACAGTCCTTGTTCCAGCTCAGGTGGTAGCTAGGGGATTTCTCATGACTGCAGCCTGTCACACCCTCTCTCCACTACTGAGTGACTGACACAGACATCAGACACATACAATGCTTACTGATCATGCTCTAAACACCACGGCCAAGATTTTCTAAAATTGGGTTTTGAAGGTAACATTTTCAAAATTTGAGCAGCCTAAGCCCCATCTTCAAGGGAGTTAGGCAATCAGGTCCCTAAGTCACTCAGGTGCTCTGGGTAATTTTACTCCTAAATCCTTACTCAGATCTCAAAAATGATGAAAACCTAAGAACTCCCATCCAATCAGTGGAAGCTGCTGGGCGCTTAACACTTTTGAAAATCAGGCTGTTTATTTAAGTCCCTAAATACGGCTTTATAACCTAACCACAAGTTTCTGTTTCTGAAGATCTCGATCCATAACTTCAGTTTGACCTGAGAGTAAACTGTGGAGCCACAGACTTCACTCACCCAGCATTTAAGAAATAAGTTACAAAGAAAGGGGCATTTTTCTCTGAGACCAATGTCAAGTTAGCCCATGGGGAAGAACCTGGGGCATCACACTGATCTTGAGGAGTTGTTGCACTATATATTAAAAAGTTAAAAAGCAGTCTCTGAGCAGGGATTGGACTACACTCTGACTGATGGGCAAACCTCTGAAAATCCTACATCAGATCTGAGTGATAATCCAAAGCAACCACTGCTTTGACATAATTCACTGGAAGAATGAGCGAATCGTTCCTCCTAAGGGAATACAGGATGTGACGTTACCTAATTAAAATATAATCATGCAAATCATTATTGCTACCACTGTTATATAATTGCAACGAATCTTATACAAAGTGTGATACATGGCCAGAAAGAGTTAAGCAGCTTGCAGGCTAAATAACCAGAGCCAACCTTTAAAGTCATGTTAGAAAGTATGGGAATGGTAATGAGGGCCATTCAATGCTAGATAGGTTTGCATTTCAAAGTTCTAGTCTATGTTGTTAGAAGTGATACTAATTGTATGTATGTATTCATAAATGCTAGTCATGTCAACAGACAGTTCCTGTCCGGCACTATAACTATTAATTCAGAGGTCAAAAGGGAATATTAACATTTAGATGAATCTTGGGTGAAATAATGTCATTGTTTGTACGTCTCTTTGAAGTTAGTGATAGACTGCCTAATGGATAAATTGCCCTATGTTAATTTGTGTAACTAATTACCATTGGGTCTTAGGAGACAGAAGATTACATCAAAAACCTATTGTTCACCCAGGACTGTGTGGTCAAGTGGCTGCTAGAATACTGTATAACAGATCCTCGGGTCCGGATCCTGTCATCTCAGCTCTGCTTGATGCTTCACTGCAGGGAAAGCTGAAACCCCAAGATTGAGATCCCAGCTCTGACTGGACCACCCTGAATATAATTAGGCTATAGCCTATGGACCAATTCTGAACGAACTCTTTGCAACTACAAAGCTCACCATCTCTGCTATGAATCTAAACCTCAAGAATTATACTCATATCTGTATGTATACTGATCTTTTAACCTAATCTCTCTCTCTCTCTCTTCTTTTTTTTTAATTTTTTAATTTAGTTAATAAGAATTGGCTATAAGCATGTATTTAGGCAAGATCTGGAATATTCATTAACTAGGGAGGTAATGTGTCCGATCCTTTGGTATCGGTAGAACTTTTTTATATGAGGAATAAGATTTTCAGTAATCTTCATTATATTTGACTTGGGAGGACTAGGTGGAGGCTTGAGGCTGGGTTACTTTAAGGGAACTGTGCTGTTGACTTCTGGGTAACCAATGAGGTACTATAGAAGGTTTTGTGCCGGCTGGGTAAATCTAAGTACTGGAATATCCACAGCTTTGGGGATTGTCTGCCCCATTCTTTGCAGTTCAGCCTAACTGAGTGACCCCTCAGCTGGTTCCCATAAAAATGGCGAAGTTTATCGTTGCTTAGCAATCTCCATGTCAAATGTGCTCAGTTTACAAACAGAAAGGCAGCTTTTGTAAACTGCCAGTCTTGTACACTCAGCCTGGGATCAGAAAGTCAGGATAAGCTCTTTCCAGCCCACACATCACCATCAATAAGAATAAACACTTTGTACGCCAAAAAAGAACATCAGATATCCTGGGCACCCCAGTTCATCCTGCTATGCAACCCCCTTCCCTAGGGCCTGATCCACTTCCCACACAAGTCAAGGGAAAGACTCTCTGCTTTCATCAGGAGTTGGCTCAGGCCCTGAACGGGGTTGCACAAGTGTAACTGACTAGAATTTAGGACCCTTATTCACATTCAGTAGTCGTTTACTCTGTGCATGGTCCTACTGACTCCAGTGGAACTTAGCCTTGCTCATACTGAGCAGAACCTTAGTCCATGTTGGCTGTCGGGCTCTGGGTTCTGGGCAGTCAGTTCTGGTGGCGGGAACATTTTCGAAGCCGGACACTGTGTTGGAACTAGGCCGAGGGCAGCTCTGAGACAGGGGGGCAGGCTATGGGTCAGAGTCCAAAGGCAAGCCACATCAGGATCACAGAGTCTGGAAGTAGGCTGAAGTTGAAACTGGGCTGGAGTCAGTCCAAGGATCTGGGGGTCCAGGGGCAGGTGCAGGGTTTGGAGCAGATCAGGAACAGGGCTGGAGCAGGGTCAGAATAGAGCACAGACAAGGGCAGGAGGGAAGTCTAGGGAGTCTGTAACACGACAAGGCATCAGGAGGGTGGTGAGGATGAAATGCTTGTGCCCTGGGGCCATCTCTGAGGATTGAGTCACTGCGGGCTCTCGAGGGATGAGTTAGTGCAGCTGAGTTGCTGGAACGTGCCTGGGCAATGTGTCATGAAAGGTTCTGCTGGACGGGTGTGTCACTGTATCTATTGATTTGCCAGGGATGGGTGGGCACAAGCCCGCCCACATCTAAAGCCCCCCCCACCCCCCAGCCTAAGGGGAGGAGCTACTGGACCCAGGCATCAAAAGAGTTCAGGGGACAACAAATGAGAAAACAGGGATGGGAGTGAGGTCATAGGGTCAAAAGCAGGGAGCCAGAAGGGGACACTGAGCAGAGAACCCTGGACGGTGCCCATTGCTCCTGGAAGGCATCCAAGGAGCCAGTGGGACTCTGCCCAGAGACGTGACTTCCGGGAGGAGTGGAAAGAGGCTGTGCATTTGCAGAGCACCTCCCCCATCCATCCTCCTCCTCCTAATATAGTGGATGGCCACCTTGGCTAGCACCAGGAGGAGGTAAACGAGGAGGTTTGCAACTTCATGGGGCCCCAGAATGGGTGTGCAGGAGGTGTGGAGAGAAGTGCAGCCAGAGCCTAAGGAGAAAGATATGAAAAACCGGGATAAGGGGTTGCAACCTGGTGCACTCGAGGTAGATATGCGCCAAGGTATCCCTCATGCCGCAGAAAGGGGGGTGAGTCATTGTAGCTGCGGAGCAGCCCTGGTCCAGCTGCAGCTTTGCCTCACAATATCCCAATCTGGCCTGCAGTAAACAAAGTCTATTGATGATGCACAAAATGGAACAGAATCCAGCTCACTCACATTGTAGGTGTTCTGGGTCTGCAAGGCTAACAAGAATAAAGAGCAATGCCTGCTTTTTCTAGGGACAGGACATGTATTGCTCTGACTCCAGGAACATGAGAGGAAGGAGCTTGTTCTACACAGCTGAACATACATTTATTCCAGTACTCCTAGTAAATGGAAGAGGTCGGGTGGTTTTGGTTTTGTTCGACTTTCTAGGGAGGAGATGTAATAATTACAACTCTCTTGGTCAGTCTGCCTGTTCTAATGAGAGCAGGATCAGCATCTGAATAAATGATTTTGCCCTTGACTTGCAATTCACCTTTTAAGCTAGAGAGACTCAACATTAGTATTTTTGGAAGAAGTAGTTAAAAAAACACCCCAGCAAAGCCTGTACCAGTTTCTTCATTAATTTCCCTAATGCACATGTGATCATTTCAGGCGCATCAGCTAGTCACTGTATTAAGAATGCCACCATAGCCCGGAGTTCCAAACACATCTGGAAGAAGAAGCTGCTGCCGTTGTTGTTTCAACACTTCAGCAAGACAGAGAAGGAAGAAAATTCTAAGGCCAGAGATCAGATTGTCCAGGGGGAGAATAAGCCTGTCTTCAGTTACTAATCACTGCTGAGAGGAATCTTGAAATTATGGAATGGGTGATTTTCATCTAAATCTTTTCTCTTGAGCCTAGGAGTGCTCCAGTGACAATGAAAGGATCTTACTTAAATATAGGAAGAAGCAAACACACTGTGTTTCACTGCAGCCTTCCAGCAGCAGAACAGAGCTCTGCCAAAGGCTTCTCTTGGCTGCAGAATTCCAGGGGACTATTTCTATAGCATTTTGTGGGTTCCTTATTAAATAATTAGAATAGTGCCTAGAGGAGTTTACCAAGACTGGGGCCCAACAGCAGTGGGTGCTGTGCAAACACACAGTGAGAAAGCACCCTGCCCTGAGAGCTTGCAATCTAAACAGGAAAGACAGACAAAGGGATGTGAGGGTAACCTGAGGCCCAGAGCAGGTCAATGGCACAGCCAGGAATAGAACCCAGGTCACCCATGTCCACTGGACCATCCTGTTGATGCCTCCTTCTATGACCTTCTTCTATGTCCCCATGTTCCGTACACCCCTTTTGTGTCCCTTCCATCATGCCATACCAGTCTCCTGCCTCCCCGCAACTCCATGCTGTCCCACCTCCAGAACACCCTATTCTAAGACGGTAGAGCCTGATTCCTTGCCACCCTCCATGTGTCCCCCAGTCCACATCCCTCTCAGCCCCTTACATACTCTCTACACCCCCTCCTAGATCCCTGCCCCTCCGCATTTCCCCTGGTCTCCTATTCTCGGGTCCCCATGTCCTCGGACTTAATAGGGTTGCACGGGAAGCCAGCATCAGCATTCACTGCAAAGCAGTTTCTGCTGCTCCAGGATACCGGTTTGCACTGCTGTCCATTTTCTAACAAGCAGGTGCTTTGCCTGGGGCTTAGCAGCCTCGACACACTGCCCTTCATAAAGCAAATTCAGTTGTGCCGTAAGGCTGAAATATTTCATGACTCCAGGAAGAAGTTATTACCAACCAGCCATGCCAGTTTTACTGCTATCACCGTGAAGAAGGGCAAGATGGAAAAGAATGCACAAACCTCTGACAGAATTGACTGAGATGGAGATAGATACTTACCCAAGAGTGCAGATGTGCATATGCTCTTCTCATTTAAGCATCTCAGAAGGAAGCATGTAAAGGTTTTGTTTTATATAAGGAAGATCAAAATGTTATGCGCTAGCTAGCTGTGTTTATAAGGCAGGGGATAGCTCAGCGGTTTGCACATTGGCCTGCTAAACCCAGGGTTGTGAGTTCAATCCTCAAGGGGGCCATTTAGGGTTCTAGGGCAAAAATCTGTCTGGGGATTGGTCCTGCTTTGAGCAGGGGGTTGGACTAGATACCTCCTGAGGTCCCTTCCAGCCCTGATAGTCTATATCAATGCATTTTACAACTACAATCAATGTCACCAAGATAGGGACAACATAGCCGGTATCATAAGCATACTTATTTGGGGCAAACCATTCCCTCCTGCAGCAAAACCTATGGAGGAGACCAGCTCTTAGAATCTCTACCTAAGCATTCTTTTGGAAAGGTGGGGTCCGGACCCTGGGAGAATGAACTGCAGATACACACCCGACTCCCCAACAGTGATCCTGTAGCTCTGTGCTGGCTTTGGAACCATTTGGTGTCATTTGGCTTTGGTGTCATTTATCCTCACCCTCTCCCCCACCCACCACCACTTCCCCTTTAAATGGGTGAGGCACGTTCCCCACCCCAGAGCAGGCGCAATAAGAAAGGTAGTATAGCCCCAGTAGCGTAATACACTGGAGATTCAGACCCATTCTGTTGAAAATTCATTTCAGAAAAGGTGTGTGATATTTTGACACTAGTTGATTACATTGTTGAGTTCCAAGACTTAAGAAGGCAAAATTAAAGTCAAGAGCACATTGGAAATTGGTTGGTGTGATAATGAATATGCAGTTACTTGTCAGTGAGGAACTGGCTGCAGTCCTTCATTGTGCATTTCTAATCTTTCGAGTTAGAGGATATATGTTTTTTCCCCCCTCAGAAATATCTGATAGAGAAGGTTGCAAAGATTTGGCTTGATGTCAAAGAAAGTTCTAAAATCTATTGAGCCTTAACTATCTTTTTCTTAAGTTACTCATGTGGAGATTTATAAATGATATATTATAGGTGCCTGAAAACAGCTCTCTGTAGCTTTGGAATTCCTTCACTAATTTTCACTGCACCTCAACTCCCAGGAACCACTGAAAAGCACCTCTCCTCAGCCAGCCCAGTTTGGAAGTCATCGAGCAAACCATTTCAGAGATGTGAGGAGCCAAAAGAAAGGGCTAGAAGGATTTTCAAAATTGAAAGTGTTCTGACCCACCCCCCTAAGCCCCATCTCCGCACACCACAGTGTTCACCTTGAACTAAACTTTCCCTGGCTAAGATGTGCCACGTACAGTTCCCAAAGGATTGATTTAAAAATGATGACATTGCGGAGTGCGTGTCAAAATCTGACTCATAATAACTTGCTTGCTGCAGTCTTAACTCTGGAAGGACAATCAGTTTCTCCACGGTGCTAACCAGAGTTCAACTCATTTGAAAATGAAAATTAACTAAGTTAATAATTCTTTAGTTCCCCAGAGAATAATCACTTGGACTAATCACTTCACTACAATTTTATTTTCAACAATTGTGTAGAGCCAATGCCACCACCACATTTGTCCCATGAACTGGGTTCTATCAATATTGACTTGATATTTTGGAAAGTTATGAATTTCTTTATAATCCCAGGGGATTTTGAGGGGAATGAAAATCCACAGCCTGATGGAAATTATTATTTTGTGGATTGCCTGTTTAGTTTCAAGATGTCATTTTTAAAAAACGTGCCTGGTAGGAAATACATTCAATGTGTTCTGAAACAATCCAATTAAACTTACACACTCCTGGAAAGCCATCACAGGAGAAAAGTGCTGAATACTGGAGTCAAAATATTTCCCATTTCACAAAGTTGGTGTGAGAATTGACCAGCCCAGCACAATATCCACACACCCACACTATTTACCATGATTATAACTAGAGGGGGGTGGGGGTGGGAGGGGGAGAAGGAACTACCCAGGGTAGCATAAAAAGTATAGGATTTAATTAAGTAGTTTTACAATTCTGACTTGATCAACCATCTGTTTTTAATCATACTGGAGAAAAATGAAATAAATAAAAGGAGGATGCCCATAAATACAGTACAGAGAACAACAATGAATCCATTTCAAAGACAAGGAAAGAAGAACAAGTGACTTACCTCAATTACAGGCTGGAAAGAGGCAAGGCAATAGCGATACACCTACATCCTTCCTTCCTGATGCCACTAATTTTAGGTCTTTTGATAGAAATCTAAAAGGAAATACAAAAGACAATTGTATATAACTGCCTTCCCTGCAGCGTGCCTGTATAAAGCAGTAATAGGCTTTCGAAGGAACACCGGTAAAAAGAAGTGAGTGAACAAATTACAACTCAAAAATATAATTCTTGAGAAAAAGAAGATTGCTGTCCTGACAGTTCCTTGTAGGTCTTAGTAAATGTTAAGTGAATGAAGCCATGCAGTAATTAAATGACACAGAGGCAGACTGACCCTTAGAGTTACACCACTATTCTCAATAAAGTGACAACAGGCACCAATTTGGCCCATTTGTCTCCATGTCAAAGATGACAAACTAATTTTGCAAACCCCTGAAGAGCTAAACTAAAATTTCCACTAAGGAGGCAGCTTTGCATTGACTGGAATGCTACAACCTCACTAACTTGTCTGTAGCAAACTCTGGTACTTGCTAAAGCAACACTTGAATGTTAACTGCTTCGGTCGGGAGTTCAGCTACTGACCTGCAATGAAAGCCTTGTGTTCAGCTTCAACGTTTCCTGACAGCAAACAATCTACAGGGGGGGGGGAGAAAAAAAACAGTTTCATCGAATAAACTGTTAAAAAAAGAAAATCCTCTCGTAAGCTTTCCCTGAAGGGGAGGAAAGAATCCACAAGCTTTAAATTGGCCAGGCAGATTGAAGAGGAAGGAAAAAAAAAAAGGCAGCTCTTTCTGTTGCGTCAAAGAGCCCAGTGTGCAAACGGAACAGTGAACTGAGTTGTAAAACTGGCAAGCCCTGGCTGAAGACAGCTCTTCAGTATGCGCTCAGCATCCTCTCCCAGGGCTGGCTGGATACAGTCCCACTCCTCAGGCTCCTACCGAGGAGCCATGCTACTTCAAGAGACAATCACTAAAGGAGAGTTTCTGTCCGCATGCCATTCAGTGGCTTTCCGACGTAGCACGAAGACAGTTACACACACAAGCAGTATTTATTTATGTACAGGAAGTGGAGAAAACATCTACGCATATTCCAACTGGCAATCTTGTCACTGAATTACCAGAACTTGTAGAGAGAATCCTATTGACTGCATAACCCACCCTTTATGTTATTCAATGTATGCTTAGAATGGGGGGGAAGGGCAAACTATGGCCCGTGGGCCGGGGCCATTTTAAGTCAAGCCATGAGCTCCCGCTAGGGAGCAGGGTCTGGGGCTTGCCCTGCTCCATCCGGGGTGCCGCGTTGGGGGGCACACCACCCGGCTCCCAGAAACCACGGCGTGGCCCCGCTCCGAGGGTGGGGGGCTGCTCCATGTGTAGGAGCCGGAGAAGGGACATGCCACTGCTTCTAGGAGCTGCTTGAGGTAAGTGCTGCTCGGAGCCTGCACCCCTGAGCCTCTCCCTGTGCCCCAACCCCTTGCCCCAGCTCTGATCTCCCTCCCACTCTCCAAACCCCTTGATCCCAGCACAGAGCACCCGCTTGCACCCCAAACCTCATCCCCAGCCCCACCCCAGAGCCCACACCCCCAGCTGGAACCTACACCCCTTCCCGCATCCCAATCCTAATTTTGTGAGCATTCATGGCCCGCCATACAATTTCTATACCCCAATTGGCCATCAGGTCAAAAAGTTTGCCCAGCCCTGGCTTAGAAAATAATTTTAAGAAGGGACTGTACTTATACGATAAAAACAACAAGGAGTCCGGTGGCACCTTAAAGACTAACAGATTTATTTGGGCATAAGCTTTCGTCGGTAAAAAACCTCACTTCTTCTGAAAGCTTATGCCCAAATAAATCTGTTAGTCTTTAAGGTGCCACCGGACTCCTCGTCGTTTTTGTGGATACAGACTAACACGGCTACCCCCTGATACTTATACGATGTGTCTCTTACTTGGTGCTAGAGAGCCCACAGACCACTTGCTGGTTGTGTGCCCTCCGTTATAACTGGCCAACTCATTGTGTGCAGGGAGGTAGCCCAGGTGTCACTAATTGCCTTTAGTGGCCTTGCACAGGAGTAGCTGTGCAGAGAATATTCACTATTCAATTAACAATTCTTTCACCAGTGTGTGCAGGAGGAACAGAAACCAGGGCAAATAGCTGGGCAGGGCTAAGAGAAGTAACAAATAGTACAACAATCGCAGGATGGGCAGTAGCAATACCTACGATTAAGGCTGCCTAATACTTCCTATTATAAAGCAATTTTCAGATGTCTAGAACTTTTGAAATTTCAGCCTCAATGACTGAAATGTGCCATGTGTGGTGTCTGCTGAATTTTTTTGTTAAATTTGATCCAAAAAGGTTTAGTCGTTTCTGAGAATGAGATCAATGAATAATCAGTACTTTGGGCTATACCTTTGTTTGACTGGACTTTTGAACAGCTCTAGCACTTCAGGGGTTTGGAACAGAGAACTGGAATTAGGAGGAGGGTAGCCCTGAGGTCAGAGAGGTGCCTTTTGCTGTGCCATGAAAATCCATCCAAGTTATAAGCTATGGAAAATTGCCATTTGAGCATGCATCCCAGGCTGTCACATTGATAGGAGAGAGGTGGATACCTGCTGGATCCGGAGCATCTCTGTCAGCTCCTCCCTTGTTTCCAAAACTCCATTGTTTCCTCTTTGTGGCAGATTTTGGACTTTCAGAAAGCCTTTGATGAAGTTCCACACCAAAGGCTCTTTATCAAAATAGGCAATCATGGGATAAAAGGAACAGTCTCTCCTGAATCAGTAACTGGTTCAAAGACAGAAAACAGTAGGGATAAATGGTCAGTTTTCACAAGGGAGAGAAGTAAAGAGAGGGATGTAATGGAGGGCCCATCTCACAAAAGGCAGAGCAGGTTGTTAGCACAATTAACCTGATAGGCTGCACCTGCGTGAGAGCCAGATGAAGCCCAGATGGGTAGGGGCAAGCTGAGCTTGTATAAAGCCAGCAAGCTGAGAACAGGCTGCAGGGGTAGTAACTGACAGCTCCTGTAAAATCAATACTGATTTTTTAAAAAATATTTTGGAGAAATCAATGAGTAATGGTGTAGGAACCATAGTGAACTGCAAACAAAATTCACTCAAGGTACTAGAAGGATAAAGAACATCAGGCATGTGAGCAAAGGAGAATTGGCATTAACACAACGGACAAGAGGATTAAGTAGCATACTGTTTGCTCTGTGCCCATTATTACTGTTTGGAGGGTTACTTAAGTGCAAATGCAGCCCACGATGTGTTACCTGGGCTGCAGAGGGTGGGTGGCAGGGCAGCCCACCTGGGGTGGGCTGACAGCCCCAGATCCCACACCCCTGCCACATGGCTTCCCCAGGACCCATGAGGTTGGTTGGATGCCCTGGACCCCATGGAGCAGGCTGCCCCAACCCTGGACCCTTGTCATGTGGGGTAGGCTGGCTGCCCCAGACCCTGCACCCCTGTCCCGCCCCCAACCCTGTGGTGTCAGCCAGCAGCCACAGACCCTGTGAGGCCATCTGGAAGCCCTGACCACAGACTCCCGTCATGTGGGGAAGGCCGGAAGCCCTGACTCTGCTGTGATGGGCAGCGGGGAAACCCAGACCCCTCTGGGTGGGCAGCTGGGAACCTGCCAGACCCCAGCACATGGGCCAGCCTCTACCACACAGCTGAACTGAGCTGCAGCTGGGTGCTAATAGGGCCACATGTGTCCCACGGGTTGAGAACTGCTGCTCTAAGGGTATGTCTACCCATCAATTAAACATCCACAGCTGGCCCAGGTCAGCTGACTGGGGCCTGCAGGGCTCGGGCTGCAGGCTGTAAAACTGCTGTATAGAGGTTTGGACTCAGGCTGGAGCCTGAGATCTGGGACCCTGCAAGGGGGTGTGACATTCCCCAGGGTACAATCTGGACCACTGAACAAGCGAATCCCCTTAGTTCTCCACTGTGTGAGCAATATGGCTGCCAACTTTCTAATTGCACAAAACCGAACACCCTAGCCCCGCCCCTTCCCTGAGGCCCCGCCTCCTCTCTCTCCCTCCATAGCTCACTCTCCCCCACCCTCACTCACTTTCACTGATGTGGGAGGGGATGTGGGCTCTGGGTGAGGGGTTTGGGGTGCAGGAGGAGGCTCCAGGCTGGGGCCAAGGGATTTGGAATGTAGGAGGGGGCTGCGAGTTGCGGCAGGGGGTTGGGGTGTGGGAGGGTCAGAGGGCTCTGGGGGGGCTGGGGATGAGGGGTTTGGGGTGCAGGAGGGGGCTCCAGACGGGGGGTGGGGCTGAGGGATTCAGAGTACGGGAGGGGGCTGTGGGTTGAGCCAGGGGGTTGGGGTGCAGGAGGGGGTACAGGCTCTGGGCTGGGGGTGTGGGCTCTGGGGTAGAGCTGGGGATGAGGGGTTCAGGATGTGGGAGGGGGCTCTGGGCAGGAGGTTGGGGTGTAGAGGGGTGAGGACTCTGGCTGGGGGTGCAGGCTCTAAGGAAATGGAGGAGTTAACTGGACACTCACCTGAAAGTAGTGTTGACTGTCTGTGCCACTTCTTCTGTGTTATCATGAATAAAGTACTTCCCTCTGGGGTAACCACATATGCCCTTCTGCATTCCTCCTCCTCATTTGTGCCTGCATCAGAACTGCTCGCAAATGTCAACAAAATGTCCTATTCCTTAACAAAACAGCAACTTTTCAGTTGTGAGGATGCAATTATTCTTGTAAACGTCCTGCAGTTCTAATTTGCCTTGTAACACGTAAGTGAGTTGGTGATAAATTCATTCACTGCCACCCACTTAAATTCCAGACAAAGAAATCCAAAGCACTGACTACAAATATCTGAGGCACACAGCCTAAAATATGGAGTGCTGTGGCAAGCACAGGACCAGCTCTAGCTACTACACCCTATAAACTGGGGTTTATAGTGCTCTGGATTTCAGGAATTTTTGCTTGAGTAAAAGTTGACCACTATGATCCTTAATGTGTCAAATCAATATGCTGGGCTATGCTGTCTGTAAAATCTGTTCAGACCACACTCTGCTCCCTGAACCAGGACTAGATCTCTGGGATCTTAATTCCCAAAATTTTACTATCATCAAGCAAACACAGGCATATAATTAAAGACTGTATCATAATGCTTATGCACATGGGGCAGAACGAATGTTCCACAGGCAGGTTTAATGCTGGCATTGCCTAACTTGTGAGTGCTTGATCTTGCAATTCTAATGTTCTGTAATGTAGTTTGATTGTGGGGTTGTTGTTTTTTTTAATGTAATATAGATCCCCTTTTAAGTTACTACCTATTGAAAGACTTGATGCATCTGAATTGCTAATAAGCTGCACAAGCTTTCATCCACAGATCACCAGTTTTAATCCAGCTCTGCTGGCTAGGGGCTGAATGCTGTTTCCATCTTATGGATATTTGGTGGGTCAGTTCCAGTTCCCATCTTCTGCTAATTGCAGACTCCACAGAGAGGCCAAGACTTGCATAGGCCACGGAGACTGCACTAGCCCTGTTACCCCTACAGGTAGACTCCCATCCCCAAATCATTTGAGACATGCTGGCAGGGCAGTGTGGTGGGGAATGTTGCCCCTGTAGATCAGTACATTCATTTATCTGCTAGATGCTAAAAATCATGGACTGAACAAAAGCACTGGATTTACCGTTTATTAAAACAATCTGCAATTGGCTGTGAGAAAGCTTGTCTCTCTCATCAACAGAAGTTGGTCCTGTCACAGAGTGTGGGGGAGTCAAGGCCCTGCACCCTCACTTCCTATGATTCACCGTGACTTTCAGCCAGCCAGTACAACAGAATGTTTATTAGAGGACAGGAACACAGTCCCAAGCAGGGCTTGTAGGCACAACCAGGACCCCATCAGCAGGCCCCTCTGGGGCAAGGATCTTAGACCCCAGACTTGGGGTTCCCTGCATCTTACCAGCCAGCCCAAACTGAAACCAAAAACCCTCTCCTTCTCCTCCTCTCTCCGTCTTCCTTTGTCCAGTTTCCCGGGCAAAGGTGTCGCCTCGCCCCACCCCCTTCCTGGCTCAGGTACTGTCCCTCAATTAAAGTCATCCCCAGCTCTCCCATCCCCCATGCAGACAGTCCCAGTAAAACTAGACGACATTCCCAGGTCAATCCGCCCCGCTCCCTACTGCATCACAGGTCCAATAAAAGATGATATCTCACCCATCTTGTCTAATAGCCTGGAACCGACACGGCTACGACTACACTGCATACAAAATCTCTCCTGGTATTTTATTAAGGATTTATTCAGAAAGTGGCAACAGTCCAAGGTTTCAGACACTTCTGGGTCTTTCCCTGGAGTAACTGAGCTTTTCCTGTCTGCTGCTGCTTTATGAATAAAGTTATTATCTTTATAGACTCTCTCTATAACTATTGGCCTACATCTTCCCATGTAATGGGAAAACACATGGAAGGGGAACAGGAGAAGTAAAATTATACAAGGTTCCCCTTGCCGTTTCTTTAGTAGACAGAAGATGCGGAGTTTGGCCCCCCGGGAGAAGTACCAAGTCCAGCCCACAGACTTCACAATTACTGAGATCCGCATGTATCTTGGGAATCCACCACTGACACAGGGCCATCTGCACAGAGCATGTGCGCCTCCACACTAGCTGTTATGCCCCATGCAACTTTCCGTGGCAGAGTATTTTTGCTTTGTGGCAAGTGAGCCCAGAGCACATGCCTAGTAACTAGCAGAGAAGTGGCTGTTGTAAAATACATGCAATCTACTTATCCATCCACAGACATCTATTGTCCGTGGCTGTAAGGGTGGCAGGTGAGACAATCTGGAGATATTGTTGCCATGTGAATAGTGATAATTGTGCCACACTTTGTGTTCTGATGCAGCTGATGCCACATAGAATCATAGGACTGGAAGGGACCTCAAGAGGTCATCTAGTCCAGTCCCCTGCATTCATGGAAGAACTAAGTAATACACACTGGCATCCTCACCGATAGATTGTTCCCTGATGACTTTTAGATACACTATCCAGCCTCGTCACTGCTGCATCTACTTACTCTTGGCCCTGATTCAGTTATTGTGGGTATATTCTATTGTGATGTTATAATCTGTGCATGAAAAACAGCAGAGCACTTACATTGCACAGTTGATGTGCTGCTTCAGCCGATTAGACAGAGGTGCTGTATGACAAATGGACTTTGTAATTAGCTGCTGCCAAAAACCCTTTGATTCTGTCCGCCGTACAGCAATATGTTGGCAAAAAGCAAAATTGGGTTCAAGTACACACCATGCTGGCAGTCTCCTACTTGCTCCACTGGGCCTTTTAAACACTGTGGCAGGATTTGTTTAGCGTGCACATGATGCTCTGTTATTCTGTATATCTACAATATGTGAGCTGGCATAAATTATCACTGCTAACAAACCAGGGTCCAGAGTGAGGCCAACACTACTTGGATGATTATCCTCGTTGGCCCAGGGCTTGTGAATGGCTTTTGACTGAGCTCTATGTGGCAATATTTGTCCACCTTTAAACAGCTCTGACAAGGGATACACAGGTGACAAAGCAGCAAACTCACAATAAGTTCAAAGAGGATTTTCTTACAAAGAACATGCTTCAAAAGTCCCTGTAAATAGTGAAACCAAGTTATGGCAGGAAGACCAGTCTGAAGCAAAAGCAATTTAAGTACTATCCATTTCTATAAAGAAAAGGCGACAAGCTCAAATACAAAATAACCAAACCTTATAGCAGCTTGAGAGCAATTCTAAAGGGCTTGACACCAGAAAAACGCAGGTGACTCCAAGTACAAAATTGTACTGGGATGAAAGATTTAAACCTGTGGCTATAATGGGAGTCTATACAGAGGCCTCTGTGTCATAGTGGAAAATGATGGGTATAACTCACAGCCCTCAGGGTCACAAGAAGAGCAAGGACAGGACCGCAGGCAGAGTCTTACCCTGGTTGGGCACATGAGAGATGCCGGATGACAAAGAAACATGTTTCCTGTACACTGCAGTGTCACTCCCTTATCAACAAGCTGGATGAGTGAGCACAGGGAACCGTGAGGGTTATGGGACCACTGCCAGGCCACCACCATGGCTAGGAGGGGGATTTGAAATGGACAACAGGGGAGTAGAAGGGGCCATGCCAGCACCACAGAACGTGTGTGTGTGTGGAAGGGGCTGCTGCACCGTTACCAAAATTCATACATTTTAAGACCAAAAGGGCCTATTGTGACCATCTAGAGTCTGATCTTCTGCAGAAAGGCCAATGGAGGGGACTGGGAGAGGAGGAATCCTGTTTTAAATGGTGATGGTGATGGGAGGAAAAGGTACCATCACCATGGCGATGGGGGAAATGCTGTCACCCTGGTGATGGAGTGGGGGCCTTATCACCATGGCAATGGGAGAACGCTGTCTCCCTGGTGACGCGGTGGGCGGGGCTATCACCCTGGCGACGGGGCGGAACTCTCGGAGCGCACCCTGTGTCCAGCTGGGCCCCAGCACCCCGGGCTGCCCGGCACGTGCGGCAGGGTATCGGTGTGTCACGCGCGGGCGGAACCGGGCCACCCTCTGCGCAGACAGGTGCCGAGAAGCGGCGGTGCAGCGGGCTCCGCCCCCAGCGCTGCGGCGGACGCTGCACGGCACCAGGCCCCGCGGGCCAAGAGCCGGAGTCCCGCTGACGCCGGAAGTGCACCTGCTGCCCGCAGCTAACATGGCGGATGCGGCTTCCCGCAGAGCCGCGCGCGGCGGGACGGCAGTTGAGCCCTCACTGGGCGGCTGCCCTTTGCTTCCCTTCGCGTTCGAGACAGCACATGGGCTGTGACGCGTGAGCACCCGTACTCCGCGCATGCGCCCTGGGAGGGGGAGGAAGCCGGTGGCTGCGGAGGATGTCGGCGCAGGGGGATTGCGAGTTCCTGGTGAAGCGGGCCCGGGACCTGGTGCAGGGGGACCTGTGGGCGGCCAAGGCCTGGCTCATCACGGCGCGGAGCCTCTACCCGGCCGACTTCAACATCCAGGTCAGGGCGGCAGCCCACCCCGGCCGCCCGCTGTGTGTGCGGCTCGCGCCTCGCGCCCCCTCCCCACAGTGCCTTGCGGCAGCCCCCCTCCAGCCCTGTGTGCGGCTCGCGCCCCCTCCCACAGTGCCTTGCGGCAGCCCTGTGTGCGGCTCGCGCCCCCTCCCCACAGTGCCTTGCGGCAGCCCCCACCCATCCCTGTGTGCGGCTCGCGCCCTCTCCCACAGTGCCTTGCGGCAGCCCCCACCCATCCCTGTGTGCGGCTCGCGCCCTCTCCCACAGTGCCTTGCGGCAGCCCTCCTCTAGCCCTGTGTGCGCCCTGTGCCTCGCGCCCCCTCCCCACAGTGCCTTGCGGTAGCTTCAGGGGAGCATGGATGGGGTTGGTCCTCATATACCCCAAGTCAGCATCTGAGGTACTTGGCTGGTCTAACCACATGGAGCCAGCCGTGGCAGCAGGGGCCTTCCTCTGCCCCGAGCTGAAGGGTAGCACCGACACCAGCCTCCTCTGAACCCTGGGGAGGAGGGTGATGGCAGCACATGGCCTAGGCCCCCCACATGTGGGTGGTCATAGCATGCCCATTGCCATGGTGGGGCCCTTTGGGACCTGGCTGCATCCCAGCCTGCAAACCACTTGGAGCGTGGCTGAGGGCCCATGCTGCAGGGATGTACCTGTGCTGAGGCCTCACCCTGAGCTGGCGCACCCCTCGTGGAGTGACATGAGGGCTGCCCCACGCAGGGGTGCTCAGGTGAATCGGCTAAAGGTGTGAATTCAGCATGTTAAATGCCCTGGGGATTGCTCTTGCAGGGCAGTAAAGTCGCCATTCATGGGAACCCCTTTCCTTCTGAGAGCACATCCACACAGGGTTTGATGTGCTTTAATTTACATGCATTGTCTTTGCGTCTTCAGTTGATTCATTTGAGCTTTCCTTGGTATCTTCTTGTAGACATGACCTTCGCAGGACTGGGGGCCTTAGTCATGCTCTTGCTAGAGCTAGCCTGGAAAATAAAAACCTATACTAGAGAAGTGGTAGTCCAGAGTACATGGTGTACAGGGAAAGGCATAGAGACACAAGTTTTTTCAGTCCCAGTCAGCTCAAATGCTTTTCTTTCTCTTCACCTTTCAGCACAACCAAATTCCAACCTGGTGAAACAAATTAAAGTAAAAACACAAGTGGACTATAGGAACAATAAGTGGTTAAGATGCGAGAGTCATAGCCTCTGCTGTGTGCTGGCAGTGCTTCTTTCTGTTCCCACAATGTCAAAGAAGGCACAGCTGTATAAAATGATACATTACAGAATTCCAAATGTAAGAATTTTGGCATACAAAAGATAATTATTACTAAGACCCTACTTGAATTGCAGGACGATTGTCAACAAATTGTGGCTGAGTTACGGACAAGCCATGGAAAATTGTGGTAAAGTAATAATGGATCTTATTATTTGCAGTAATAAAGTCCATTATTACTTTTCCGCTGTCGGCTGCCCAGGGCTGACAGTGGGAACATGGGGCTGAGACGGGGGTTCTCACTGTCAGCTGCCTGGGGCACTGTAGCTATGCTGGTATAACCCTATTGTATAGATGCAGCCTACACCGACAGAAGGATTTTTTCCATCTGTGTAGGAATATCACCTCGCTGAGGCCTGGTCTACACTACGAGTTTATTTCGAATTTAGCAGCGTTAAACTGAATTAATGCTGCACCCATCCAGTCAACGAAGCCCTTTATTTCGATATAAAGGGCTCTTAATATCGATATCCCGACAAGGGGAGTAGCGCTGAAATCGGTATTGCCATTTCGGATTAGGGTTAGTGAGGCCGCAATTCGATGGTATTGGCCTCCGGGAGCTATCCCACAGTGCACCATTGTGACCGCTCTGGACAGCAATCTGAACTTGGATGCACTGGCCAGGTAGACAGGAAAAGCCCCGCGAAGTTTTGAATTTCATTTCCTGTTTGCCCAGTGTGGAGTGCTGATCAGCACAGGTGACCATGCAATCCCAAATCCAAAAAGAGCTCCAGCATGGACCGTACGGGAGATACTGAATCTGATCTCTGTATGGGGAGATGAATCTGTTCTATCAGAACTCCGTTTCAATAAACGAAATGCCAAAACATTTGAAAAAATCTCCAAGGCCATGATGGACAGAGGCTACAACAGGGACTCGACACAGTGCTGTGTGAAACTTAAGGAGCTGAGACAAGCGTACCAGAAAGCAAAATAGACACTCTCGGAGGGAGGGGTGACTGATGACTGTAGCTATCCAACAGTTCCCGCACTCTCTGAAAACCATTTGAATTCTTGGCTGAGCTCCCAAAGCCTGAAGGTTCAAAAACATTGTCGCGGGTGGTTCAGGGTATATGTCGTCAGCCCCCCCCCCCTCCCCCGAAACCAAAGGGAAAAAAATAGTTTCTCGCCTTTTTTCAATGTCACCATATGTCTACTGGATGCTGCTGGCAGACGCGGTGCTGCAGTGCTACACAGCAGCATCTCCTTCCCTTCCCTTGCCTTGCGGATGACAGATGGTGCAGTATGACTGATATCCGTCATTGTCATCCGTGAGTTCTCCTGGCTGGCCTCGGTGATGGGCAAAAATGGAAATGACTGCTGGTCATTCTCTTCTTTCAGTTTTGTCTCCTGGAGATTCACTCCTGCCTGAAATATCATAGCAGCTGGAGGCTGCCCTCCCCTCCCCTCTTTAATCTCTGCTTGCAGAGGCAATAAAGTCAGTGTTGTTTCTTATTCATGCATTCTTTATTACTTCATCACACAAATGAGGGGATAACTGCCACGGTAGCCCAGGCGGGGTGGGGGAGGAGGGAAGCAACGGGTGGGGTTGTTGCAGGGGCACCCCCTAGAATGGCATGCAGCTCATCATTTCTGCGGGATGTCTGGGGCTCTGACCTGGAGCGGCTGTTTGCCTTTCTGGTTCTTTAGTAGGCTTGCCTGATATTCTAGGCAGGACTTACTCTCTCTTTAGACAAAACTTAAAGAGGAGAATGACCTGGGGAGTCATTCCCATTTTTGTCCATGCGCCCCCGGCCTACCTCACTGAGGCCGGCCAGGAGCACCCATGACAGCAGCAGATGGTACAGTATGACTGGTAACCATCATTGTCAACTTGCAAGGCAGCAGACGGTACAGTAGACCTAGTAACCGTCTTTGCTAACTTGCAAAGGCAAGGGGATTCTGCTGTGTAGTGCTGCAGTACCACGTCTGTTAGCAACATCCAGTAGACATACGGTGACAGTGAAAAAAGGCTGAACGGGCTCCATGGTTGCCGTGCTATGGTGTCTGCCCGGGCAATCCAGGGAAAAGGGTGCGAAATGATTGTCTGCCGTTGCTTTCACGGAGGGAGGATTGTCTGACGACATTTACCCAGAATCACCCGCGACACTGTTTTTGCCCCATCAGGCATTGTGATCTCAACCCAGAATTCCAATGGGCGGGGGAGACTGCGGGAACTATAGGATAGCTATGGGATAGCTACCAACACTGCAATGGTACACGGACGCACACCGCCGAATTAATATGCTTAGTGTGGCCGCGTGCGCTCGACTTTATACAATCTGTTTCCAAAAATCGGTTTCTGTAAAATCCGAATAATCCCGTAGTGTAGACATACCCTGAGCAACAGAAGCTAGGGTGATGGAACCATTCTTCCATTGATCTACCTGCATCTATACTGGGGATTGGTCAGCATAGCCACATTGCTCAGGGGAGTGGATTTTTCAAACCCGAAGGATGTAACTATGTACATTTAAATGTTAAGTGTAGATGTGGCCTCATTCATTAGGGTGTTCTAAGTTGGATGTGCACTTTTTTCACTTCTGCCATTCTCGTGTTGCCTAGTTGCATTGTCAAGGCAAATAATCAGGGTTCTATTTCAGTTTTTTTATTTAACAAAACAAACTAGGGAATGCCATAGAAAACCTCCATTGAAAACATATACAGCCCTGATCCTGCAAACACTTAAGCACATGCTTGACTTCAATAGAACTACTAGGGATTAAAAGGGAAGGTCCTTTCATGGATTGAGAACTGGTTAAAAGACAGGGAACAAAGGGTAGGAATTAATGGTAAATTCTCAGAATGGAGAGGGGTAACTAGTGGTGTTCCCCAAGGGTCAGTCCTAGGACCAATCCTATTCAATTTATTCATAAATGATCTGGAGAAGGGGGTAAACAGTGAGGTGGCAAAGTTTGCAGATGATACTAAACTACTCAAGACAGTTAAGACCAAAGCAGACTGTGAAGATCTTCAAAAACATCTCACAAAACTAAGTGATTGGGCAACAAAATGGCAAATGAAATTTAATGTGGATAAATGTAAAGTAATGCACATTGGGAAAAATAACCCCAACTATACATACAATATGATGGGGGCTAATTTAGCTACAATGAGTCAGGAAAAAGATCTTAGAGTCATCATGGATAGTTCTCTGAAGATGTCTACGCAGTGTGCAGAGGCGGTCAAAAAAGCAAACAGGATGTTAGGAATCATTAAAAAGGGGATAGAGAATAAGACTGAGAATATATTATTGCCCTTATATAAATCCATGGTACGCCCACATCTCGAATACTGTGTACAGATGTGGTCTCCTCACCTCAAAAAAGATATTCTAGCACTAGAAAAGGTTCAGAAAAGGGCAACTAAAATGATTAGGGGTTTGGAGAGGGTCTCATATGAGGAAAGATTAAAGAGGCTAGGACTCTTCAGCTTGGAAAAGAGGAGACTAAGGGGGGAATATGATAGAGGTATATAAAATCATGAGTGATGTGGAGAAAGTGGATAAGGAAAAGTTATTTACTTATTCCCATAATACAAGAACTAGGGGTCACCAAATGAAATGAATAGGCAGCAGGTTTAAAACAAATAAAAGGAAGTTCTTCACGCAGCGCACAGTCAACTTGTGGAACTCCTTACCTGAGGATGTTGTGAAGGCTAGGGCTATAACAGCGTTTAAAAGAGAACTGGATAAATTCATGGTGGTTAAGTCCATAAATGGCTATTAGCCAGGATGGGTAAGGAATGGTGTCCCTAGCCTCTGTTCGTCAGAGGGTGGAGATGGATGGCAGGAGAGAGATCACTTGATCATTGCCTGTTAGGTTCACTCCCTCTGGGGCACCTGGCATTGGCCACTGTCGGTTGACAGATACTGGGCTAGATGGACCTTTGGTCTGACCCGGTACGGCCGTTCTTATGTTCTTACGTTCTAGTGCTAAAAGCTAAGCATGCTCATAAGTGATTACAGGGGGGCAAAGGCTGAAAGCGAAGCATCGATAACTTTGGCATTTCCTAACTTAATGTCACTTGAAGAAACTGCCATTGTGTGTTTGATAGGACTTTTCAAACTTTCATAATGTGACTCACAAAAGACATTGTCATTTACCACCTTTCCTTCTATTCCCAGTTGTGTGGCCCCACTAGCTCTCTCATTCATGAGCAAATAACATTCCTGTGACAATTACAGCAACTGTTTCCAAGGAAAAATAATATTTAAAAAAGTAACTATTGTACTTTTATGTAATTTAACAAGGAGGAAGGAGGCCCTCAGCAAATGGTTCACAGATCTGTGTTTTGGAATATCTGCTGTCTTTAATTATATTATTGCAAACTCATTTTTCTCTGAGGCTCTTGCATCATTAATACTTAGGTGGAGAGAATGCAGCAAATGAGTTGGTGTGGTGCATAGTGAACAAAGTGGTGGTACCTGTCATCCCCGCTTCCTTATAGTTCAGATTCTGTTTAATTACAACAGTGTAAATCTGGCATAAATCTCTTAACATACACCATAAACTTACACAGAATGTACCCAACTGTGAGAGTTGAATTGTCACTCAATACACGGGATAGATGGTGCCATTCATTGCACAGAGTAGTAGATGGGTACAGTGCAGAGGCAGGTTTCACTCATTTGAGAGGATAACACATTTATTCAAAAAATGAAAGTAAATTAATGTGCATTGACAAAGTAAAGTTTGTCACATACAGTTGGCTATGTGCACCTCTCATCTTCATTTCTGTTCTAATAATTTATTTACAAATATTGCACTGCTGTCTTGTTCACTGTACATGGTGTAGTCTGCACACTGAATGAGGCATTGGTCCTGTGGATAAAACAGCATGTGATCATATAGTAAAAATGCTGTATTGTAATGCAAACATTCAAAGGTACAGAGTTAACTTTAACTTTGCCATTTCTTGACCTTAGAGTTTGTGCCCACTTCTCAGCTGGTGTAAATTGGCATAGCTCCATTAAAGTCAAAAGAACTATGTTGATTTACACCAGTGGAACATCTGGCCCTTTCACTTTGCAGTCTTGAATAATCTTTTATCTTTATTTTGTACTAAATTTGCACAGCTTCATAAATGTATATGGTGGTTTACAGAAAATTTAAAGACTGGAACCTGCCTTCCCCATGAACTCACAGTTTGGGCTTCCAAAGAGGATGGATCTAGACTGTTCTCAGTGGTAGAAGATGACAGAACAAGGAGTAATGGTCTCAAGTTGCAGAGGGGGAGGTTTAGGTTGGATATTAGGAAAAACTTTTTCACTAGTAGGGTGGTGAAGAACTGGAATGGGTTACCTAGGGAGGTGGTGGAATCTCCTTCCTTAGAGGTTTTTAAGGTCAGGCTTGACAAAGCCCTGGCTGGGATGATTTAGTTGGGTTTGGTCCTGCTTTGAGCAGGGGGTTGGACTAGATGACCTCCTGAGGTCCCTTCCAACCCTGAGATTCTATGATTCTATGATACAGGACAAGAGTGAAGATGCAAGAATGCATGGACTCAGTAAGGAGTTCAACCTAAAAATTTTTCATAGAAGTGGGATTCAAAGAGGGATTTGAAGGAGGCAAGAGTGGGTACTTGGATATGCAAGAAACTGATCAGATTCCTTCAGCAGATGACTAGAGAGAACGGTTGGCAAACTCCAAAGAGGGTAGGGGTGTCACAATCCATCAGGTGAAAATGAGTGTTATGCTGAAAGTTGCACAGGCATTGTCAAGTTAAAGATCATGGTTTTGATTTGCTTTTTAAACTTTCCTGCAGTTAAAAATAAAAGCTTTGTAGAAGTTCAATTGCTTTTGGCATTTCACCCAGCAAAGACAATGAAAATAGACCAGTCAGTTTCATTACTTTTATAGTAGGTTTAAGCAGCAAAGAGTCTTGTGGCACCTTATAGACTAACAGACGTTTTGGAGCATGCTGTTAGTTTATAAGGTGCCACAAGACTCTTTGCTGCTTTTACAGATCCAGACTAACACGGCTACCCCTCTGATAGTAGGTTTAGTCAATTTTTATGTCTCCTGCAGGAGGACGGTGCTGCAGTGTTTGGGTTTCAGGCTTTGCAGCAGGATGTTTATTTGTATAAAAATAATCTTTTCCATTGGAGTTTTCCATTATTTATATTGGCCTTAGGTGTTGTCAAAACTTGAACTAAATTTGAGAAGTATCCTTGGGAGTAAATTTGCTTGTGTAATTGATGGAGTTAATTGTATTGCCATTGCTTTTTTTATTTTAGAGAAGATAAAATCAACTTATTTATCTTAACAATATTAAAACATATAGCAGTTAAAGTAAGATTTTTGTATGGTTACAAATATTTACCATCAGTTTTTAGTTCCTGAATTGAATACTGTTTGTGGTACTTTCAGTATTTACTATTCAAATATGGGCTCATTATGACAAGTTAGTGACAGGTGTCAGTATGGAAGAATGAAGTGGGTACATGAGGATATACAGTGTGGCTATTGTTCCATTCTCTTGTATTTCAGTATGAAATGTACACTATTGAGAGGAATGCTGAGCGGACAGCATCAGCTGGCAGACTGTTATATGACATGTAAGTAACAGAAATACTTTTGCTTAATTCTCTTTTGAAAGTGTATTGTAAACTTAGCTGAACCTAGAACTCTAAAAACACTCGTCATTTTCCATGCTGTATACCACAGTACTTTTATCGTAAGATGGGAGTGCAAGGATCTTCAGAGATCTAATGCTGATGTTATGTAGGCAAACTACACAGGCAAACTACACAGATCTTACTAATCCTTTTAAAAACAAAATCAGCCATGAAAGCAAAATGTTCTTTTGCATTTCTTCATACAGGTACTTTCAAAGTAAGCTTTCTGTTTTAACTGAATTTGGGATTATTCTAATTTTTTGCCTGACCCTTTATTCCAGGTTTGTGAATTTTCCAGACCAGCCAGTGGTGTGGAGGGAGATTAATGTTATTACATCAGCATTAAGGAATGACTCACAGGATAAGCAGACTCAGTTCTTAAGAGGTAAGGACTCTGTCATCTGGCAGAGGTGGAATCTAGTGGGAATCTAAGAATAAATCCCCAGGCTACACAGCTGATTTGGAAGCCGCAAGTCCTAGTCTGATGAACTATCTGTGGTCTGTTGTATACAGTGACTCTCAGCCACAGAGACTCACCCACTGTTAGGTTTAGGAGACACGGGGAAGAAGCAGGGCAGGGAGCTGAAGCACTATGAGAAGTGTAACTACCAGCTCCACTCCTATGTCAGTATCCCTTGCCAGGGAACAACCTCTTGGTGGCTAGGAGAGGATTTGGTGAACCACAAATGGCTTGTGAAATTAGGACTTGAATCTGATAAACTAAATGTAGTTTGCTGGCTAAGGAGATGCACCAGAACAGTTAGCAAAGGCTGCGGGAGCAGGTCATGGAGAACAGTTTGTGTAGTGATTATAGAGTCAAACATTCATAAATACCTCCCATGAAAATGTATGAGAAGGAATATGTAGTACTCTTATTTCTAGCCAGACACTTCACTACTACTACTTCTTCTGGACTCCTTTTCTCATTTACACAGGGTCGGAGGTGCCCACAATTCTTTGCCACTCATTCTAATGACTCAAACAAGACACCAATCAATAGAATGGCCATAGTGTGGTGATACTGACAAGAGACCTTCTTGGAAATTGACCTTCTTAAGGGTTTAATAAAGGATACAGAATCATAGAACCATAGGGTTTTACGGAAAGATGGAAAGGGTCATCTAGTCTAACCCTCTGCCAAGATACAGGATTTGTTGTGTCTAAGGCCTGGTCTACACTACGGGGTGGGTGGGTCGAACTAAGGTACGTGACTTCAGCTACGCGAATAGCGTAGCTGAAGTCGAACTACCTTAATTCAAATTTCCTACCTGTCCAGACGCCGTGGGATCGAACTCCGCGGCTCCCCCGTCGACTCTGCCACCGCCGTTTGCGGTGATGGAGTTCCGGAGTCGACGGGAGCGCGTTCGGAGTTCGAACTATCGCGTCTAGATTAGACGCGATAGTTCGAACTCCGAGAAGTCGAACTCTCCGCGTCGACCCGGCGGGTAAGTATGGACCTACCCTAAGCCATGCAAGACAGATGGCTCCAGCCTCTTCTAGAAAACCTCCAGTGGAAGAGATTCAATGACTTCCCTACCCAGTTTGTTCCATTGTCCTACTGTTCTTAAAGCAAGGAAGTATTTCCTGAGATTTCATCTAAAACAGCTCTGCTCTAGTTTGAACCCACTGCCTCTTGTCCTGCCCTCTGTGGCAAGAGAGAACAATTTTTCTCCATCTTTTTATGGCAGTATTTGAAGACTGCTATCCTGTTCCCCCACTTCATCTCCTCTTTTCCAAACTAAACATACCCAGTTCCGTCAGCCTTTGCTCATGTGGCTGCATTCCATCCCTTTGATTACCTTTGTCACTCACCTCTGAATCCTTGCCAGTTTCTCTAATCCTTTTTATACGTTGGTGACGAAAATTGGACACACCACTCCAGCTGAGGTCTAACCAGCGCTGAGTAGAGCGGTATTATTGCTTCCCATGATTTGCATGCTGTGCCTCTCTTAATGCAACCCACAATTGCATTTGCTTTTTTTGTGACAGCATCATATTGTTGACTCATATGATAGGCCATTGTCTCTTATAAACAAATTATTTATCTAAATACAACATTCATTATTAAAAATCTCAATGAGAATTCATGATAAGGCTACCATCTGTCTTAACAAGTATTAAATGGTTTTGATTTCAGTGTTCTCATGCATTACTATAATGTAGTTTTTAAATTTTCTAAATTGTTTTAAAATTTACTTTTATTAACCAGGCACTTTACCCTGAAATATACTTAGAAAAGTATATACATTGCTCTTCACATAGATATGGGTCCCTGTTCTCTATCTAAAACATCATAGTAGTTGCAAGAGCACTGTAGGATGCTTTTTGTAACTGAACAACAGGACAACATTTATTATTCTTTTGCTTTTTTTGTCTCCTCAATTCAGATAGATTGCTTTTTATTTCAATAACTGATTTTTTTTTTCAGGTTTATTTGAGACCCTTCCTGGTCGAATTCAGTGTGAAATGTTACTAAAGGCCACAGAGCAGTGTTTTAATACACTAGAAAGGGCAGAAATGCTACTGCTGCTTCTACGACGCTTCCCAGAGACTGTGGTGCAGCATGGGGTAAGAGAAAACTAGCTCCTTTTTGCTGTTAATAATCTTATCAGCCCATGCCTGTGTGTCCACGTTATGTGCTTTGTCAGATGAGGGTGGGTTGTTTGTTTTTTTAACTCCACACTTGCAGGTAATAATTCAGGCAGGTGCTGCTTTCATACCTTCAGACCCCCAAATGAAAGGTGTAAGTGTAAAATTAACCCAAGAAAGCAAAGCAGTCTTTCTTTGTAAAGTCCACAGGTGAGTCCATGATTAAAAGTAAGACAGAACAGTTAAAAAAAAAAAAAAAAAAAAAAAAAAAGAGATTGTAATCTCCTGTTAAAATGAAATGTAGTTTACTAAAAAATGATACTGCTTCACTGCTTTGTCAGTCACTTCTTATTTAGGAGACAGTGAACTTACTGAAATATGTAATGCAGTATATTTTTACTTTAGGATGTGTCCCCTGAGATTGACTCCACAGATACTAAGACATTGCTGTTTAACTGTAAAAGTAAATGAAAATTGCATAGTGTACTAATCTCAGTACATGATGGAATGCTGCTGATGGGAGCGTGTTTGCTCAGTTGCTTTGAATCTCATATTTCCAAAAACTTCTGAAAGTGCTGAGTAGATACTCATTTTAACCACTTCTTACACAGGTGGGCCTAGGAGAAACGTTATTAGAGGCTGAAAATATTGAGGACCAAGAATCCCCAGTCAATTGCTTTAGGAAATTATTTGGTAAGAAAATACAAGTGTCTCTGTTTTATTATAGAACTAAGTGATAAAGCTTGGTACCATCTGTTAAGAACTCGTCTGCCTAGGTTGGTATCGAACAAATCTTTTTAGTTTAATGGCCTGTGTGAAATGAGTTGGCAGTCCTTACAGCAGATGTGCAGAGGACTCTTGGATTTGATCTTTAACCTTGCTGTCACAAAAATTCAGCTACTGTTAGTATATCATCTGTTTGCTGAAATGATATGTTGAATTCTAGGTCACTGTATACTCTTATGGAAGTGAACACCTAAGACCTATTTATGCAGGGGAAATTTTCTAACCAATTTGAAAATCATTTAGAGCCCTAGTGGAAACCCAGTTTAAGGCAGCCTGACCAGTTTTTGCTTACATGGTTTCAGGACCGTCTGACCTTGGAACAGATTCAGGGGGGAAAAAAAACAGATCAGGCCACCTTAAACCAGGTCTACTCAGTGGTTCAAACTGGTTTGAAAATCATTGTAGTCTGAACTAATTTTAAAACTGGTCAAAAACTGGACAGGACCCACAGGGCATTTAGTGGCTAACTGTTGTGATGTTTCCTGTGGTGTACTGAAAAATGTATTAAAAGTCTTTCACTTTAAGGCTTGCAGGTTAGACAGCTGTATAAGAAAGTGTGTGATCTGGGTCTTTCATAGTTAGTCTTCAAAGAGCCAACTTAGAGTAAGGTAGGTTGAGTTGTGCCTCTCTGATTTAGGGAACAGCTTGCTTTGTCTCTCTCTTTTGGGGTTCTTGTGTGTTATCATTCTGAATTCTAAGAAATAAAGCACTGTTACATTGCAGCTTTTCAGCAAAAGTGTTCTATGTTTTTGTTGAATTTCTCTGTATATGCCAGGAAGATAATATTTTGCTAGACAGAAGGTTATGGAAACTTGCATTGTTGATTTTGAACTCTTATGTAGCCAAAACAAGTAACAGAAAAACCAAACCCAATGTGCTTTTTTCACCTCTTAGTTTGTGATGTTCTTCCTCTAATCATTAACAACCCTGATGTTCGACTACCTGCCAGCTTGCTGTACAAGTACTTGAACAAGGCAGCAGAATTTTATATTAATTATGTAACTAGATCTACACAAATGGAAAACCAGTATCAAGGTAAGAACACTTTTACCAAATTACGTTAAAATCCTCTTCTAAATTAGTGTAACTGAATAAGGTATTCATTTTACGTAATATCTGCCACTGAGTTGGGGTAATAAAAATATTGTACAGTTTCACAGGATCTTTTGTTTGATTTCAGAACACTAAATAATCCTGTAAGGAGGGTAAAAGATAGAGATCACTACATCCACTATGAAATGCAGCCATTTCAGTAAGATAATGCAGCAGATATCTAATGGCCCTTGTGAGCGCCACAAAGCAGTTCAGGGTAGGAAAGAGTTTCATATCCATTTGAAATATGATGTGAATTTAGGCTAGCAGAATATCATTGCCTGTGTTGGAACTTAGCGTACGTCACACCAGGTTAATTCCCTAACTCTTTGCCATTGGATCTCTACTGAGGACAAGTAGCCCAGGGATGGCTTTGACATATTTGGAGTTAGGCTGTGAAACAGATTTTGCTTTCTTTGATTCCCTGCACAACACAATAAATTCCTGTCCTTCATTATCCAAGCATTACACACAGGGTGAGACTAATGAATATGGGAGGGTTAGCAAGATTATTCTAAGGCAGCTGTTCTCAAACTGTGGGTCGGGACCCCAGAGTGGGTCACGACTCTGTTTTAATGGAGTCGCCAATGCTGGCATTAGACTTGCTGGGGCCCAGGACCAAAGTCCGAGCCCCACTGCCCAAGTGCTTCAGGCCCAGGCTATGAGGCTCAGGTTACAGACCCCCTGCCCCAGGCTGAATTCCTTGGGCTTCTGCTTTGCCCACCACCTGGGGTGGTGGGGCAGGGCAGGCTCAGGTTTCAATTCTCCACCTTGGGGTCAGGTAATAATTTTTGTTGTTAGACAGGGGTTGCGGAGCAATGAAGTTTGAGAACCACTGTAGAATCTAAGGAAAACATATTCTCTAACTGCCTCATTTTCCATAAATGTGTGTGAGCAGGGGGAATCTAAAGTCTCCTTCCCCAGCCTCCAATGTGATAGCACCCAATTGCTTGTTACAGTGGACCATAGTGACTGGTATATTTGGTTTATAACTTTATGTTTGCAAGGAAAAGAACTAACCCTCCTTTTAAAAAAGGAAGCCGATATTCTCCTTTACATGTCTAGTTCCCCCAAAGCAGGACTCTTGTGGCTACACTCACAGGGCCGAAAGGTCTAATCTGTTAGTCCGTGCCTCTATTTTAAGTTTAAGCCTTAAAGCTGGCGTGTTCAGCAGTACAGTTCCCCTAATACCATGCTGGAGCTTTGGCATGTTGCTAGGAGAAAAAAATGTCATCTGCTAAATTCTAACACCTACATGTTCTGTAGCATCTGGGGTTTCCTGGGAGGTTCCCAGTCCAAGGACTTAACGAGACCCGCCACTGCTGTGCTTGTGCGATTTGGTGTGATAGTACACCAAACAATGATGGACCTTGTTGAAAAATAATGTTAATAGCGCTCAGACCAGTAAAAACTCTCTTCTGCTTCTTAGAACATAAGGCCAAACATAAAAGAAACTACATACAACTGCATTTGGAGAATGTTTGACACAAATTAACAAAGATACAGAGATCTAAGACAGTTGAGATGTCCTTTCAGACTAGACATTTTGAGACACACCTATGTCTTGATCCTGATTTTACTTACTCTTTTTAATTTGTCTCAACTTGTTTGTTTTCTGTGAAATTGTGGATAACTTTAGTTACTTATGAAATAGAGGCTTGGATGTCATTTGATCAGGTTTCTTGTAGTGTGTGAAGTGCCATGTAGTTCCAAAGTCTGATCAGGTTTTATCTTTTTCCTCGCTCAGATAGGATTTCATAGTTATCCTGAAAACCCAAATATACTGTTCTTCTACTTGATTATTTTTTTCTTTTTAAAAATTAATAGTGACTTTAATTAATTTGATTTCTGCACAAGGAGAAAACTTTTTCTCCTTTTTTTCTAGGTTCACAAGATACCTCTGATCTCATGTCCCCCAGCAAACGTAGCTCTCAGAAGTATGTAATAGAGGGTCTGACTGAGAAATCATCCCAGATTACAGACCCTTGGGAGAGGCTGTTTAAGATACTGTCTGTCGTGGGAATGAGATGTGAATGGCAGATGGATAAAGGAAGAAGGTGAGCAATGTGTCCTTTTTCCTATGGTGCTTTGCTAGGAGAGTTTGGCTTTTCAATTCTTCAGTAAACTGGACTATAGAACAAATTGAATTTTAAGTTATATTGTATAATTTCAGCCCTGTATTTTTCTCAAAAGCATACAACCCAGAGCACGTATGTAGGCTTTGTTGAGCCTCTGTAAACGTTGACCACATAAGGATCGACTCAGTAGCCTGGTCTACACTAAGAAAACTACTAGGTTGGTGATGACAGACAGCAGCAATGGGTGCAGCTGAACTTCTTCATTAACATTCCCAGGCACAAACACTGAATTGCAAGCATAGGCTAGAACAAACTGTGTTCAGCACCTTATTTAGACAGTGAGTTTGCCCTTATTTACACTTGCATTAAACTGTGTTCTGCATCAGTTCACTTTCACCTGTTCCTTGTTGTCCACAGTGCATGATTTACTGGTGTACCAAAAGCTTGTTTTATTTACTTGTCTCTAAGTATGTTAGTATCCTTCTTAACTGGTGAGAGGGAAAACTTTCCAGTTTTTCCGAGAAAATGCAAGTCCCAGAATTACCTAGATCTCTGACTGCTGCTCAGTAATTTGTCTGATTGTCTGTGGAATACATTGTATTTCCTTCTAGGGCAGTGAGTCCTAGATGGTGACATCCTTTTCGTCACCTTCCCACTCCCCAAACTGCTACTAAATTTGCAATGTGTATTTTCATTTGCTTTTCTTGAGTTTAGAAGTCTTTGTAATGGATTGTATTCTTTGATTGTCTCTTACCTTTTAGAAGTTTTGGTGATATTTTACACAGAATGAAAGACCTCTGCAGATACATCAGTAATTTTGATAACGAAGCCCATGCGCAGTATAAGAATCAAGTAGTGTATTCAACAATGTTGGTCTTCTTTAAGAATGCATTCCAATATGTCAGCAACATCCAGCCATCTCTCTTCCAAGGTTAGTTTTTAAAACACTAATGAGTAAAGAACTTTCAGATATAAACAATATAAAAACCCTTCTAGAACTGCTGTTTTAAGCTTTAGAAATTATTTCCTCTAAAGGTAAATGTCTTAGCCTAAATCTCTACCTGTGGGTTGTATCTGGCATATCTTCTAGTGCTGTACTTAAGGCTGAGTTCCAGCTTGCATTCAGCCTCTCTTTTCCCTTTTTACTGTTGCTCATAATATTATCAAACTTACTTTCTTGGAGCTGAAAATTTCCAGCTTGCTTTCAGACCAGAGATGAGTTGGAAAATTTGCACAAAATCGGTTGAGCTGTTTGAGTTATAAACACATGAATAATACTTCCCTCCAGATGGTCTATTAAAAATATGCTTATGCATAATTCAATAAAAGCTGAAGCTAAAAAGTTCAAATGTGGCTTGTTTTAGATAGCTCATTCAGGTTTAAGGAATAACATGGCCTTGAAGAAAAATGTTAATTTTTTAAAGTAATTTAGAGGTTGAGTGTTTAAAGTGTGAATCTTGCTATGTTTTCCCCCTCACTCAAATCTAAAGCTAGAGCAGGGGTGGGCAAACTTTTTGGCCTGAGGGCCCCATCGGGATTGTGCAACTGTATGGAGGGCCGGGTAGGGAAGGCTGTGCCTCCCCAAACAGCCTGGCCTCCGCCCACTATCCGCCCCCTCACTGCCCCCCTCAGAGCCCCCAACCCATCCAACCCCCCCTGCTCCTTGTCCCCTGACAGCCCCCACCCGCTATCCAACCCTCCTGTCCCCTGACTGCCCTGATCCCCTGTCCACACCCCTGCCCCCCTGACAGCCCCTCCCCCCCGGGACTCCCACCCCCTATCCAACAGCCCTCTGCTCCTCGTCCCTTGACCACCCCCTCCTGAGAGCCCCACCCCTAACTGCCCCCCCAGGATCCCACCTCCTTACCAATGTCCCCTGACCTGCCCTCCCGACCCTTATCCACATCCCCACCCCCTGACAGGCCTCTTGGGACTCCCACTCCCAACCCTCCCTGTCCTCCATCCCCTGACCGCCCCCCCCAGAACCTCCACCCCATCCAACTGCCCCCTTCTCCCTGACTATCCCCCAGAACCCACCGCTTCCTTACCCAAGCTCCCCGACCCCTTACCAGCAGCAGGAGCTCGCAGCCGCGACACCCGGCCAGAGCCAGCTGCGCTTCACACGCTGCCTAGCGGGAGCGGCGGGCCAGAGCGCGGCCCGGTGTGGGGGAGGGGCCAGGAGCTCCGGGGCCGGGCCGGATGTGGCCCGCGGGCCGTACTTTGCCCACATCTGAGCTAGAATATCTTAGAAAAATCAGGATGCTCTGAATTGCTTGTGCTTGGATTGATCTAAATTCTTAGACATGGCCCCAAAGCTGAAGGATATGGTTTAAGCTCTGGTTTAAGTGGGTTTTGAAAGGCTATGTTCGGAAGTTATCAAGCTGTTTGCTTCATATGAAGGATTTTACAAGCCCCATTAGCAATGTTTATTCCCTTCTGTTTTCTTTAATCCCAAAGAGATTCCTTGCAAATATTAATGCTTATTAATATTGAAAAACGGGGCATTCATAAGTCATGAAATGTATTGTTAATACTGAAAGTCCAATTTAAATTGTCTCTAATTGCACTTATGACTTTCATTATGGACTATTGCTTGATATTATAAATTATTTGTGCTGTATTGTGTATGTAATTACTTAATCTAGAATTTCTTAACAGCTCTACATAAAGTAAGCTATAGTACATAAATCAAGCCAGTTCCCCTTCTCCCAGAATCCAACGAATCTGTCCTTTGTCGCTTCAGTTGCCATGAATCATAGAACTGGAAGGGACCTCAAGAGGTCATCTAGTCCAGTCCCCTGCATTCAAGGCAGGACTAAGTATTACCTAGACCATCCCTGCCAGGTGTTTGTCCAACCTGCTCTTAAAAATCCCTAATGATGGAGATTCCACCATCTCCCTAGACAATTTATTCCAGTGCTTAATAACTCTGACAGGAAGTTTTTCCTCGTGTCCAACCTAAACCACCCTTGCTGCAATTTAAGGCCATTGCTTCTTTTCCTATCCTCAGAGGTCAAGAACAACAATTTTTCTCCCTTCTCCTTGTAACAACCTTTTATGTACTTGAAAACTGTTATCATGTTCCCTCAGTCTTCTCTTCTCCAGACTAAACACACCCAATTTTTTCAATCTTCCCTCTTAGGTCATGTTTGCTAGACCTTTAATCATTTTTGTTGCTCTTCTCTGGACTTTCTCCAATTTGTCCACATCTTTCCTGAAATGTGGCGCCCAGAACTGGACACAATACTCCAGCTGAGGCCTAATCAGTGCAGAGTGAGGGGAAGAATTACTTCTGGTGTCTTGCTTACAATACTCCTGTTAATACATTCCAGAAGGATGTTTGCTTTTTTTGCAACAGCATCACACTGTTGACTCATATTTAGTTTGTGATCCACTCTGATCCCCAGATCCCTTTCCGTAGTACTCCTTCCTAGGCAGTCATTTTGTATGTGTGCAACTGATTGTTCCTTCCAAAGTGGAGTACTTTGCATTTTTCCTTATTGAATTTCATCCTGTTTACTTCAGACCATTTCTCCAGTTTGTCCAGATCATTTTGAATTTTAATCATGTCCTCCAAAGCACTTGCAACCCCTCCCAGCTTGGTATTGTTCACAAACTTTATTAAGTGTACTCTCTCTATGCCATTATCTAAATCATTGATGAAGATATTGAACAGAACCAGACTCGGAACTGATCCCTGCAGGATCCCACTTATTATGCCCTTCAGCATGACTGTGAACCACTGATAGCTACTCTCTGGAAACGATTTTCCAACCAGTTATGCACCCACCTTATAGTAGTTCCATCTATGTTGTATTTCCCTAGTTTGTTTATGAGATAGTCATGCAAGATGGGATCAAAAGCCTTACTAAAGTCAAGATATACCACATCTAGTGCTTCCCCCCATCCACAAGGCTTGTTACCCTGTCAAAGAAAGCTATCAGGTTGGTTTGACACGATTTGTTCTTGACAAATCCATGCTGTTATTTATCACCTCATTACCTTCTAGGTGTTTGCAAATTGATTGCTTAATGATTTGCTCCATTATCTTTCCGGGTACGGAAGTTAAGCTGACTGGTCTGTAATTCCCTGGGTTGTCCTTATTTCCCATTTTACAGATGGGCACTGTATTTGTCTTTTTCCAGTCTTCTGGAATGTCTCCCGTCTTCCATGACTTTTCAAAGATAATTGCTAATGGCTCAGATATCTCCTCAGTCAGCTCCTTGAGTATTCTAGGAGGCGTTTAATCAGGCCCTGGTGATTTGAAGATATCTAACTTACCTAAGTCATTTTTAATGCGATGGGCAGGGAGAGAGAGGGGGTATCTTGGGGTTTTTACCCCTCCTTTTTATAGTTTCATTTCCCACATTGAAAAACATTTCCAGCTGGGTACCAGGAGACACAATGTCTATGGAGAAGGATGTCCCCTGCTTTTTTCTCACCTGTTTGAGCTTCCTTTATTTCTCTTCCTTCTTGATGACTCTGTTTACTGCTTAAATGCAAATTAAGCAGAGCATGCATCCCTGTGTTTGAGAGAGAACTGTTTGCCAACCTGAGTTTGGAACATGTGTTACGAACGCTCTACAGTGGAATCTTATAACTTTGCATTCAATGTTGCCACACACATTTTATCAGGACAATAATGACCAGCAAATTACAAGTTTTCAAATGATACCTCACAAGGTGTACTTTGTACAAAGATTATTACACGTGTATGTAGGTGTGGACATGGATACATTCTGTCATAGGGTACTAGTAGGAAAGCCCACTCTAGTACCTTAAGCTTGTTCTTGCCAGCTGTGTTGCAAAAGATACTTTTGTGTGGGGGTAAGGGGGAGAGCAGGGGGCTTGTTTGTTTGATTTTCATGGAAGGTACTCAGATACCACAATGATGGACAACCTCATAGAAACCTAGGTATGTCAGAGTGGGGTCCTCCCAGGAGTTCCTTGATGTCAGGGGTAAGTGATAGAGCAGTGACCTAGAGCAGGATCCTCAGGAACAACCTTTTCTCAGTGGGGAGAGGAGCAGGCCAAGCCCTGCTGTTTCTTGTGTGAAGGAGATGGTACTGCCCTGGGTCTTCCAAGCCAGAACAAGTCCCTGAGGAGCCTCCTTGGAGCAGAGTTTAGTAGGGTTCAAGAGAAAATTAGACATTTACACAAATAACCTCTGCAGCTACCCTTAGCTAGAATAAAAATGTATAAGGAATATAAACCTTTGTTTAATATTCATGGAATGTAATCTAGCAGGTTGGGGTTAGGAAGAATGATACTGCGTGGGCAGGTTGTTGAAGAAACTTACGTGAAAGGGGATTTACACCTTTCTCTGAAGCACCTGGCACCATTCACTGATTGTGTCAGGATATTGGGCTAGGTAAATCATTCATCTGATCTAGTTAGTGTAGCATTTCCTATGACATTGGCCAAGTCACTTACCCATACTAGGCCACAGTTTCTCAGTTTGCAAAATGGGGGTAATTCTGCACTGACAATACCAGTATTAGTGGACTTCACCTCTTGGGTCTGTGTTACTGTGGGTGGGTCTGACAGGAACTCTGTAGTTTGAAGATTCTGAGCCTATTGGATCCAACAGGGGATGTCTTGTGCTGCCCCGATGAGTTACTATGCTTCTACAGTCACATCCTATCTGAGAAGAGTTGGGGAAGTCGCTCCCGAGGGACTCCATTCTGTCCCAACTTGGTGCAAGCCTTGGGCACTGTGCTTCACTCTCACATCCTTTCTGGTACTACTGAGTCAGTTCCTGAGCTCAGTAATACAATATATGTTTGTGACATCTCTTGCTGATTTATGCTGTGCCATCAAATACCGGTGGAGTGCAGTGCCATGGGTGTTAGCTGCGTCACTGGGCTTTTTTCTCCTCCTTTTTTAGAAAGGAACTGTCTATAGAAACAAGGGAGAGCGCCTACATGTTTCAGCAGGGAGGCACAAGATGCCTCCTGCTGGATCCAACAGCTCTCAACCTCCATCTATCAGAATTCTCACCGGTGCATGGACTGGGGTGGCATCTATTGAGATGTAGAGCTTCAGTGAACAACCATTAATCGTCTCTTGCCTATTTCACATGGGGTTGGATGGAGATTTATGAGATGAGCGGGGCAATTCACATGTCTCTCATAAGCTCTCAGGCTGTCTGCGGGCTTGGGCAGTAATCAGTGCTTTGGCTGATATATTTTCACGATGTTCATTTTATGTTTGGTGGTGCATCACCTCTTTTCTTGGCAGACAGATTTTAAATGGGATGACAGAGAAATAGATTCCCCATTCCTTCATCCTTCTCTCTGCAAGCATGCAGACCCCTAATACACAGGTTTTTGGAGGGTTTTTTTTGGTAAATTAAGGACCGAAAGACTTTTGGAGATCCCCTTTCAAAATACTGGCAGCACACTATGGCACATGGAGATAATACTTCCCTATCTCAGTTTTACAGACGAGTAAACTTAAGCACTAAGACCTGAAGTGATTTGCCCAGGATCAAACAGAAAGCTTGTGGCACAGTTGGAAGTAGAAATCAGATCTGACTCCCATTCCTATCCTTACCCGCAACTAAGCTGCTTTGGAGGTATGGTCATGGGAAGGGGTAGTGGACTTGGGCAGCCAGCTAAAAGCTTGATCCCACACATCTGAAGTCAGCAGGAGCAGGCCATAAGCAAGTTACACTACTAAGGAAATCTCGTGATAAAACTACTGCATTCCTCTTTTGAGGCTTCAGTGGCAGTCAAGGCTCTGCTCCATTTTCCTGTAAAGAGTTCTTTGGGAATTTTTCTTTGGTTGTTGCTTTTAGGCGGTTGGCCAAATGGACCAAATGACTGGCAGCATTTAATGATTGCTTTTAGTTGAAAGTAAATAGTGCTTGGAGACAAAATACTTAAAACGCTTACATATCTTGTGATTGCTCCCTTAGAAGCGGGTTCCAAGATTTTCTGCCAGCTTTGAGCAAATCATCATGACTTCTGGCAGAGGATGTGTGACCTCTAAGATAGGGCTCCCTTCAAAGCAAGTTGTATCATTACCAGGGTATTTTAAACATTGACACAATTTGTTGAATTACTTTCAAATTGTTCCGCACAACGTGCCTGAATGAAAAAAATTGAAGCAGGCAAATGGTCAATGAGTTCAGTTTAAAACAAGTTTTAATGTATTTTTTAAATGTAGGGCCAAATGCTCCAAACCAAGTTCCACTGGTTCTCCTTGAGGATGTGTCCAGTGTCTATGGTGATACAGATATTGATCGCAACAAGCACATACATAAAAAGAGGAAACTTGCAGAAGGAAGAGAGAAGACAATGGTAACTCCTTTAGACTGTTCAATTCTTAATAGAAATTATACATTTGGAATTTTGAACATTAGGAATTTCGGTTTATGCCCAAAATATGCAAAGAAAGAGACTTTTGGTTAGAAGCAGCAAGAACAAAACAATTTTACTGGCAATACTGTAAGTGCTAGTATCATGATGTGAAAGGAACTGAGCTGAGACTATTATCTATTTGATTGTACTGTGTTTTCAGGCAGGAATTCTATAGGCAAACTGCCATTACATAATAGCTGGCCTGTAATAATAGTTATGTGTTTGTCTCTTTCATAGGAGAAAAAATACTATTTTTATAGAATTACATTGTTGGTAAAAGTACACATTTTAGAAGAATTACATGTGATTTGCAGTATGCCATGATGGTTTTGGTTTGACTGAAAGGTTTAGCTCTTACTTCAGTAATAAATTATTCTAGTGCAATCTGGGTAACAATACCACAATTTGACTAATGTGTAACAGAGTGAACTCTTTAGAGAGGAGGGATAGCTCAGTTGTTTGTGGGGAGGGGTAGCTCAGTGGTTTGAGCATTGTCCTGCTAAAACCAGGGTTGTGAGTTCAATCCTTGAGGGGGCCATTTGGGGATTTAGTTGGGGATTGGTCCTGCTTTGAGCAGGGGGTTGGACTAGATGACCTCCTGAGGTCCCTTCCAACCCTAATAATCTATGATGCTATTTATGATGACGTGGCACTTAGGATCTCAATAGCTTATTTTTAGAGTAAAATATCAATTTTTCCACTATTTTTCATTTCTTTTTGCTAAAAGAGTTAGTAATATTTAATATATAATTAATGCTAAGCATAGAAATAGTGAAACATCTACTATGAAGATATTTGTATTGGGATTGTTTGCTTTGAAGCTTATACGCAATGTTGCAGAAGTTCCATAAGATTCTTTTGAAAAACATTTAATTAAAGAGAACGAAATGTTTTGTCTATACTGATCCTTAAGCAGAGTTCGGATGATGAAGACCCTTCTGGAAAGGGGAGAAATCGTCACATCACAATAAATAAGACAGACCTTGCAAACTCTGTTGAAGTACTAGAGAGCTTTAAACTGGCAAGAGAGAGCTGGGAGCTTCTCTATTCTCTGGAATCACTCGATAAAGGTAAGGATGATTGCAGGCGTTTCTGTGTTTATGCTTCCTTGTTAGAGGAGAATTGTTTGACTGTTTAAAATACAGTTCAGGTGCTGCTCCTTTATTTTGGAAGCTTGGATGGTTTGAGATTGGGAATTGAGATAAGAAGCCTTATCAATTATCTTGGAATTTGGTTTATTTGTTGTTTTTTAGTTCCTCCATACTTCTGTACTCATTCACTTGCCTTTCCTTGAAAACAGCTTTTACTAAGGTAGCACATAGGTGGTAATAGAAATGAGAGAACATAGTACCGAATGGATACCAAAACCTTAAGTGTGGAGGTGTTGCTAGTAACCTCCTGAAGATTTGCATGAAACAGATCATTTCCCCAGCAATTTGTTTCTTTGAAGATAGTTACTGGGTCTTTTCTTTTCTGATTATAATGTGTTTGTTTATGTCTTTTATATTTGTTATTTGAAAAAATACTTCATACAAATTGTACCAGTTAGCTGTATTTAGGTATGTTGAATACTTTTGGTCCTGAAGAACAGCATGATAAATAGAAAAATGGTGGATTAGGAATTGTCTTATGTTGAAAACGTTTTTGTTCAGTCTTACTATTTTTCAGTTTTATTATTATTAGATGCCTTTTAAACAAAAGTTTTGCAATGCTTCCCCTCCCACCCTTAAGACTACTTTCTGATTGTTTACACAGAATTCACAAGAATTTGCTTGTCATGGAAGACAGATACCTGGCTTTGGTTACGAATCTTCCTCACAGATATGATCATTTACCAGGTAAATGAAAGAATGAGACTTAGACTTTTACATAGCCTTTTGACCTAATGGATTTGTGTCATGGCTAGCTGCATCTTTGATCCCTCTTACATTTCTCTCTAGTGCACCCTTTCAGGTAGCAAGCCCTGTTTCTTCACTCCTCTCAAGGTGGAATCCCTCAATTCTCCTACCCACAGAGCAGGTCCCCGGCCTACAAGCACCCCTGTCTATCAACTGTTTCCTTAGCAGGCCCTCCTGGGTTTGGCACATGCAAGAGACTTCCTTTTGGAAGCTGTGAACAGTAGATAAATGCAGTCATTCTGAGCACCACCTTCTTTGTACCCCCCCACCCCCCAAAAAAAGTCCTTATTTATCCATAGGACATAGCAATCAGAGTAAAAAAGGGTTAAAGCAGTGGTCCCCAACCTTTCCGTGTGGCGGGTGCTGGACGACTAGCCGCCGAGGAGTGTGGCCGCCGGACAAGCAGCCGCCGAAATGCCGCTGAGAAGTGGCAACGCCAAGAAGCGTTGCTGCCGAAATGCTACCGAGAAGCAGCGTCACCAAGAGGCGTTGCTGCCGAAATGCCACCGAGAAGCAGCGTCACCAAGAGGCGTTGCTGCCGAAATGCCGCCGAGAAGCAGTGGCATTTCGGTGGCACTGCTTCTTGACGTTGCTACTTCTTGGTGGCATTTCGGCGGCTGCTTGTCCGGCGGCCAGTAGGCGGGCGCCCATAGATGCTCTGGTGGGCGCCATGGCGCCCGCAGGCACCACATTGGGAACCACTGGATTAGAGCAAAAAAAGGCTTACATGCATATATCTGACCTCCTGATAATAAATACAAATAATAATACTTACCTCTTATAAAGCACCTTTCATCTGTAGATCCCAAAGAACTTTGTGGAGGTCAATATCAGTATCCCCATTTTTCAGTTGGGGAAACTGAGGCCCAGAAGGGTGACGTGACTTGCCCAAGGTTACCCAGCAGACTAGTAGTAGAGCAGGGAATAGAACCCAGGTCTCATGAGTCCTAGTCTAGTGCTGTATTTGCTATGCTACACTTGAAGAAGGCCCTTGCATCTCAGGTATTTCTTCCTCTGGGGACTGGGGTTTTATCTGCTTCCCTGCTGACACCGCCCCACCCTTGAACTCAGGGCCTCAGGTTTTTATCTACTTAACGGTGCTTTGTTCCATGTTCCCCATCTGAAGCCCCTCCCTCCCAGCTCAGCTGTTGTGTCCAGGTTGGTCAAAGACAAAACTTCAAAGGCATTAACACTATTTTGTCAGTTAAGTACTGGTGGTTGGGTTTTCGAAAGCCTTTGCCAGCCTTTCTGCAGAGGGATGTGATGTGAGGGGAATGCCTGCAGGAAAGAACCTTTGAATCATCTAGCCAACAGCATAACAACGATCGAATAAACAGGAACACATAATAGTCATAAAAATAATAGCCATATCTCCCACAATTTTCTTAATTTACTTGTATTTTGAATGCAACATTTCAAAATGTTTCAAACCAACCTATCCTGTGTTTTCCCTTACTTACTTGATTTTTGGTTGACTGAGGCCTTGTCGACTCTAAAAAATTTTTGCTAACATACCTATAGCAGTATAATTATACCAGCAAACTCTTCTAGTGTAGATGCAGTTTATACTGGCATAAAAACACTTCTGCATAGCTTACTCCAGTTCCCCAAGATACATAAGCTATACTGGCAAAAACACTTTGATATCAGTGTAAGTGCATCTATTCCTTGACTTATGCTGGCATAGTTATGTTACTTTAAAAAAAAATCACACTCCTAACCAACATAGATATGCCAGTGTAAGTTTTAAGTGTAGACTAGGCTTTAGTGACACAGTGCATTTTGCAGCTGTTCTGCTGCTAGGAATGGTTTTCTTGGAACAACTTTTTAATTTTCTCCTTGCAGTCGCGATGTAAATAAGCATATAACAAAAGTCACCTAGTAGTTTCACATGCTTTGGTCATTCCTGCTATTTTAAATGGAAAATTACATTTTTTTTTTTTTTAGAAAGCGAGATTAAGAGCATCCTGACAAAGTAGTTCTTGGTCTTTCCCTGTACCCAGGTTTCCCTTAAGACTGCTTAGAGTGGGCCTTGAGTGATGAGGTTAAACTTAACTGAGGTTTGCTAAAAAATGCAGCCGAGTCCTCTGCTTGGAAGGGCACGTAGCTAAGAGAGCTGACTCCTACAGTTCAGTACCAAGCAAGGACTGGAAGGGACTCAAGAGGTCATCTAGTCCAATCCCCTGCACACATGGCAGGACTGAATATTATCTACTTCCATCTCACTGCAAAGTTTTACAGTGTGCTGGAGGCTTGATAAGAATGGGATTCCCCTAAAATCTTATCCATAAGCATTTGGGCAAGGTAAACATCTTGAAATACATTAGTTTAGCTTTTGGCGTGGTGACATTGGTAATGCTTCCTACGGGCCCTGCACGACTGCCCCTGCTGGGCGGCTGTCCCCACAGCAGGTAAAGGTCCCATGACTCATTCCTCATAGTTTACAAGCTAGCTCCCTTGTATCTTGGCTGACATTCTCATGCCCGTTTCACGGTGAGTTGGCATGGCAGGCACAAGGACTGCCATCAGAGTGTTAGTGATATGCCTTGTAAAGTGTTTGGGGTTACCTAGAATGTGAAATGTGCTCGTAGAAAGTCAAAATGTCCAGTGCACCCAGATCAGGCTGTCCGTCTGTTCTGAATTACCGTCAGCAGGTGAAGACACAGTGAATATAATGTGCAATAATGCCTTAGAAGAGGGTCAGTCTGCTGAGCAGTCTAGTTCTCCCTCTCATTTCCCATATTCAGTAGGTCTCCGCAGGTGAAAACTGCTCTGTGTGAGAGCTTTATAGCTAGTTTTCCCTTTGAGTTTTGGTTTTACCCTCTTCTCATTATTTTTTATTTTTAATTGGGAGGTTTTTAATAATTCGTCTTCTCTAAACAGAAATGTTTCATGCTCTGGCTGGAGCATGACTTATTGATGGCTTGTTGTTTCCTACCTTTGGCAGAGTCAGGATTTGCCCAGAATTTATGGCTCTAATCCCAAGTCTCCAATATCTCTTACCAAGTGAGAGGTTGTAGCTTTGGCTTAGAGGATTTTGCAGAGTCTACCCACCTTTCCCTCTCCCCCATCCCTGTAGACACACGTTGATTGTGGATAAGTTCAGAGTTTGTGGCCCCAGATGATGCTCCTATATGCTAGGAACTGGCAGTTTTCCCAAGTCTTGCACAGGAGTTCCTGGTTCTGGAAATGGTCAAATCCACTGAGGAAGCCTCATTTTGTTAGGCGCACAAGCTGCCATCTTTCTTGACTGCTGAACAAAGGTTAATGTGCCAAATCTAGATACCGTCAGACAGTGTGTTTCAGTCTTGATAGGTGAGATGCACTGAGGACACTTGTGGGCCCTCTTGGTCCTGGCCTGGAATTCTTCCAGACTGGAGTCCATGAATACCTGCCTAGAAATAGCCCTTTGGGTCTTGTTGCATAAATATTCCCGTCAGCTCTGATTTCTTGGTCTACTGGTCACCTCAACGTAGGTGTGAATGGGGACTAAATGACTAAAATATTGGGGTACCCACTGGATTTGAGAGCTTAAAACTGCAATTTAGATATAAATATAATTTTTGTATAAAAATGAAGATTGAATAATCCCTTTTGGATTTAAAACAAGGAGAGCTGGTCTCTGCTACAGTGCTGCAGCAATCAATGCAGCAGGGGTCGATTTAGTGGCTCTAGTGAAGACCCACTAAATCGATGGCAGAGTGGGAAGCTGACCGTTATTCACGCAGCTGGAATAGTATAACTTAGGTCGACTTACCCGGTAGTGAAGACAAGCCCGGAGTCTTGCCCACTCTTACAGTATAGGGTTTGTTTGGTAAAGCATTCTGTTCTTCAGGCAGTATGCCATAAAAAGGCTGTTTTGAATTTTTAAATAACTTAAAATCTGTCCTTCCCCTACAGACAGTTGTATGTTTAATTAGCAATTAAGAGAGAATCTTCCAATCAAGCAGGTACAAAAACTGTGTATGCAAGAAGATAGGGAGAGAAAGAGACAAGTAAGGTTTTCTTTGATCATCTAGAATTATTTTACCAATAAATAAATAAATAGCAATTTAGCTTAATCAGTTTTTGGCAACATATACCATGAAAACTGCAGACACATTCAATGCTTGACTCTTGCAGATCCATTCCAATATAGTGAACAGATTTTTTCAGTGGACTTAAATGGCTCCAAAATAAATGATTAGTTAGCCCTTGAGACAATGTTTGTAAATTCAAAATTTAATTTGAAACGAGTCTAATTAAAAATCCAATTTAAATACATATAAAGAGAATAATTGTTTTTATTTATTTTTCAAAATTAGGCCTGTATCTTCCCTTGTCACAAGCTCACATACGTGCCATTCAAACCCCTCTCTTACCGTGTCATAGCTTAATTAGCATGACATTGTGAAATCTTCACTACTTGGCTAACCTTGGCTTTGGAGACTTTCTAAGGTAGGATTATCTCCTTTATTTCTTTATGAATTGTGTGTGGGAAGTTCTAATGTTCTTTTTAATTCTTTTTTAAAAGGGTCAGTATAAAAAAGCAGTTACCAGCCTACATCACTTAGCAGCTCTTCAGGGATCTCATTCTCAGCAGCAGATCACAGGACAAGGATCACTCCTAGAGAATCAGAGAGCACTTATCCAGTTAGCTACTTGCCACTTTGCCCTTGGAGAATACAGAGTAAGTACAGCATACCGGCCTCGCTTCTCCAGGCCTTCCCCTCCATCTGCCAGTCCTCCCTGGGGGCTCCAAGCTAGCCTGTTTCCAGCAGATCAGACATGCCATCTGATGCCAGGAGGGCACTGCATCTCTGCCCACGCCCCCTGAATGCATGACAGAGCTGCCAAATGTGTATCATGTGAAATGTGTTCTATTTGGCAGCTGTGAACTTGAGTTTGAGTTATTTGTTAGATTAACCTTAATTTTGAATTACCTTCCTTTTTTAACAGTACGTTTGATAATTTCAGCCTTTGTCTCAGGATTCGTACTTTTATTGTTGACATATCTAACAAATAACTCAAACTCAAGTTCACAGCTGCCAAATAGAACACATTTCACATGATTCCCATGCTTCACCTTAGCTTCACCTTAGTTTTTAGCGCTGATCACATGGAGGTGATTTCGGGTATGCCGGGGCGCGGGGGAATGTCTGGGTGGTGGTGAAGGGGTTATTGGAAACATAATCTTTTTGGAGTATGTTCATAGAAAAGAGTTGCCACCTGACAACTCAGCAGACTTGGAGAATCATATTATCTGGCGTGACCTCTTAATGCAATTTAGCTTTGGAATGTCTTTTATACCTTATTATTATTACTACAGTAGTGCATAGAGGTCACGGTCAATATGGGGCCAGGGCGCTATGTGGGGTACAAATGCACTATTATTCCATGTCCCAAAAACGTAGGCTTTGTCTACACTGGCACTTTGTCGGCAAAACTTTTGTCATCCAGCTTCTGCTCGTGGTGGGTGGACGTTTTTTGCTGGCAGGAGAGCTCTCAAGAGTGACTTGCCCAAGGTCACATGGCATTTCAGTGGTGAAGCGGTGAATAAAATCCTGGTCACCTGAGTCCCATCCTCCGCTCTCTCCACTGGCCCATATTTCCTCCCCTACAGATAACTTTTTCATTAGAAATCCTTAGGTTTCTTTAAAATTGATTTGTCTGATTATATCTCCTTCTTGTGCACTTTTATTTCTTAATAAATTAGGAGTAGGGTTTACAGCATTTCTGCAGTGCTATCAGATTGCAGTTTTGACTTTTGGGGAATAATTTCTCTAAACAGGGACGGAAAAAGCCTAATTTTTATTAAAAACTTCCAGAAACAGTGAAAACAATTTGAACTCTAAAAGTAAATTCATTTTAAATGACCAACGGACTATTCTTGCACTGTTGAAATAAAAAACACTGTGAAAGAACCAAGCATCCACTGTTAAAGGGGGTAATTTCATCAATTCATAGTATATCTTTCTCCCTTTGTCCAGACAAATTAGATTACCTTGCCCACTAGTCCTTTATCTAATAGAATTTATAATCTATAATGATCTTCTCTGTTCCCATTTCTGCTGCCTACTGCAAGAGTTCTAATTCATTGTTCTGTTACTGATAAATCTGGATTTCATTTTAAATTTAGAATCTTGGGATTATTTATCTTTTATATTTTCTCTTGTAGTTGACATGTGAAAAAGTACTTGACCTCATGTGCTACATGGTACTTCCCATACAAGAAGGGGGTAAAACGCAGGAGGAGCAGCCTAAAGTGAAGTCTAAATTCAGGAAAGGTATGGGGATTTTGGGGGTTTCACTTCCGAACAGCTGTCTAGAGATACCTTTTGGGTAGGGGAGGAATTGTGAGATTCTCAGTGACATAGATTGTAGTAAAATCCTTACACCCTCTGCTCTGGAAAATGTTGCAATATGTATATTGTATGTCCGTTTCAGTCACTTATACGTGCACTAAGTTTCAGAGTTTTCCTTATGTTGCACTGTAGCGTGAAATCTCTGATGTCAACAGGAGAACATTGGTTTCACCCTGAGCCAGTATCGCCAGGACAAACCTGATTACAAAATACTCTAAGCATTTCATCCAGCTTAGTTTTAGGACACACTTGTCTATATCCTAAAGAAAACAAACTGTGCATTATTACTGTGGAAAGGGATGGTATTCCTTATCCTTCTTTGTCTCTTGTAAATGCCTTGTCATCAACATCACTTTCCTGTGTAGCAGAATATACAATCATAGCACAAGAAAGAAGAAAAGAAGACAGGCTTTTTAATATTATTTTACATTTTAATCATTCTGATTGAGGCATGGGATTAGGTAATTGCAGGTTTGTGTCTCCTGTTTCCCATTCTGACTTTTTAATCAAAATGAGAGGGTTATGTGACATGCATAATTATGTAATATAATTGCTCTGTTACAGGTTCTGATCTAAAACTTTGGCCATGTACCAGTAAAGCTATTATGCCATATTGCCTCCATTTATTGTTGGCTTGTTTTAAGGTAAGTTATTGTCAAAGCTCCATATTCTATGCGCATTTTAGATTTAAATTATGCTGCACTGTTCCTGAAATGGTGTGGCACTGCTCCCTCCCACATCTAGTACAGTGCCTTGGGAACAGTATCTTTTGTGCTACTCGTTTGGCAGTCAGAATGGATAGAGGTTTTAGCAGCTGGGTGGGGGACCACTGAGGCTTTTTGTATTCAGGAAAACGTGACGTGTGGTTTGTTAGTACCAGGGGACGGTTTGTGCACTTTGTATTGGGAGGGAACGAATATCCTCTTTCCCTCTCCCTATTTGGCATGGGCAGAAGTGACTAACTTAGGAAGAGAGGTTGAATTCCCCATTTCCTCATGTTAGCAACCCTTAACAACAACTAGCTGCCCTCTCACTCCTCCCAGTGTCTTGCCTTACTTCAGCAACTCTTAATAAGTGCGTAGTCTCTGCCACCACGGTTAGTTTTGGACACTGGGTGTAGTAATCTGTTGTGATGTTACTGATTCATACAGTGTGAATCTTTTTTCTTTTATAGCTGAGAGCTTTCACAGATAACAGGGATGATATGGCTTTGGGTCACGTGGTCGTTTTGCTTCAGCATGAATGGCCAAGGGGGGAGAACTTGTTCCTGAAATCCATCAACAAAATCTGTCAGCAGGGAAACTTCCAGTATGAGAATTTTTTCAACTATGTTACAAGTATCCTTTTTCCTATTAAAAAACTATCAGTGCAGCAAAAAACAATGCAGAGACCTCTGTTGTCTAAAACCTTCCATTGGGTTGTAGGAATAGTCACTTATGAAAATATTTATCTGCTTTTCCAAGAGACCAAATTCTGCATTTAATTATGCGCCATACAAACCTTTTGTAATCTATGGGAATGCATGAAGTGTAAATCAGAGTAGAATTGGCTATAAAATGGATGTGTGATTGCTGCTGGTACCTGGAAAATATACATCCCTACATTGCTATCACTCTTCAGTTTTTATAAAATGGCAGTTGCTTGTGCTATTACAAATAAGTCTCCAAGCACTTCCATAACAATCAGGAGTTGCGCTGGGTCATTATGCTGGAGTTTTTCAGCTATGCTCCTGGGTGGGAGCAGCAAAGTGAAAGTATGAGGTATCCATGCTTCAGAGATCCAAAATCTTGTCACTTTCACTTTGCAGCTGTTTGCAGCTGGTGGGTCATATATTCAGAATTAGGTGTATGCACGTTCATACAAAATATGTCTGATTTATGCACACAAATGTCAAATGCATATACAGTCAGCTAAGTGTATAATTAGACTGGTATCTAATTGCAGTAATTCTTAAACAAGGTGGGTCTAATTGCAGCTGTGGCCCCCTAACTAAAATTCTGTTCTTGTGTGCAGCAACTGTGGGAGATGTGGGGAGCAAATTAGGGCAGTGATTTTCAGCCTCGGGTCTGTGGACCTCTGGGAATCCACAGACTATGTCTAAGATTTATGAGTGAGTCATCACCTCCATTTGAAAATTTTTAGGGGTCCACAAATAAAAAAAAGCTTGAAAACCACTGAATTAGAACATAGGAATTGAGAAGGAAGAAAAGGTAAATATGAAGAAGAAAAGACACAAAAAAACCAGAGAGAATGAGGTGGGGGGGAAAAGCTAAGACGATGGTTGTAAAAGGGCTAGTATGCACCAGTACAATGTAGTGTCACTTCCTCCTCAATCCTAGCCTGACTACATTTACTTTGATGCCATGTTGCACAGAAAAAAGAAAGCTTTTCTGTCTGTCTTGCATAGATGTGGTGATCCTGACTTGTGTGGGTGCACTGTACCTTAAAAATAACTGTAAAATATTTCAGTGCCTTTAGTAGCATGGTAAGTGTGTTAAACCAGTGGTTCTCAACTAGGGGTATGCATATCCCTGGAGGTACATCAACTCATCTTTATTTGCCTAGGTTTACAACAGGCAACATAAAAAGCACTAGCGATATCAGTACAAACTAAAATTTCATACAAACAATGACTTGTTTATACTGCTCTACATACTGTACACTGAAATGTAAGTATAATATTTATATTCCAGTTGATTTATTTTATAATTATATGGTAAAAATGAGGAAGTAAGCAGTTTTTCAGGAATAGTGTGCAATGTCACTTTTGTATTTTTATGTCTGATTTTGTAAACAAGTAGTTTTTAAGTGAGGTGTAACTTGGGGGTACACAAGACAAATCAGACTCCTGAAAGGGGTGCAGTAGTCTGGAAAGGTTGAGAACCACTATGTTAAACTACCAATGTTTTGTTTGTGTATCAAAGAACCGTGTGTTACAGATAACTTTGCCTTATCTCTGGCTGGTCTTTCAGCAGGTATAGTGTTGGTTCAACCTTCATTTTTTTTGGTGAGATTGCTTTATGAAGATCTGTGTTTTATCATTTTCCCCCCCTATCAAGTCCTGAACCTTTTCTACAGATATTGATATGCTGGAGGAATTTGCCTATTTAAGAACACAAGAAGGAGGGAAGATTCATCTGGAGTTGCTGCCAAATCAAGGAATGTTAATTAAGTAAGGGGAAGAAATATTTGTTGTCTGTTTCAAATGATCTGAAATGCGTTCTGGTTGTTTGTTTGATTTATATGAGCCTATGGCTAGTATGTTTGTGATACAGTATTTCTAACATTTAGGAGGTCAAACAAGACCATAGGTTTGTGTCTCCTCCACCAAATTCAGGGCTTTTTGGTGCATTTCATCTTTAAGCTTGTCTAACTGCATTTTTTGAATTGTGTTGCACTGGAATAACTGGTATTGACTGGGTACTGTATTACTTTTTCATTCTGAAACATGCACAGTAACGGTATTCTTAACTATTTAGGCATTAGGTAGAATATGTTAAGAACTATAATTATAATTATTAAGGGGAAGCTCCCTTTTATACAGTTATGAAAGCTCGCATGGAGCTATGTATGAAATTACACTAGAGTAAACTTAATTAAACCTCTGCCTGGAGCCAATGGGTTTTCATCTCATCTGAGCTCACAAGCTAAGCAGAATCAGGCTTGCTTATTACAAGTTGCTGCAGGAAATCATTTTGGTAAGTCGGTAGGAAGCAGACTTCCCTTTGAGTCAGACTAGACCAGTGCCCTCAGCAAGGTCTTGGAGGCAAAAGTGCCTTTGAAGATCTAGAAGATTGGTTATAAAGAGCCACTGACATTTTTACAAATGTTAAGGTGTTAAACCTTGTGTCCTGGCCAAGTTCCAATGTTTTTAACAATATTCTAGCTACTAATATTCCCACTACTTACGGGCTAAGGTTTTCAAAAACAGGAGCTTACAGTTAGATTCTTAAGTCCATATTTAGGTTCCTCAGTACATCTGGCCTGACCTTCAAAAGTGCTGTGCATCCACTAGCTTTCATTGAAGTAATTGAAGCTGTGGGTGCTTAGAACGTACAAAAACTCTGACCAAACTCTCTCTGTGTATGCGCAATGTGCCCAGCTATTTGATGGTGTCATCATCAGCCAGGTGGAGAACTGGTAGGCTGCCATCAAAATAGGTCAATGGGCACTCGTCAAGGATATGCGACATAGTCTGAAATTGACCCAGCTGCATCACAGGTCATTATTAAAAAAAAAAAAAACATTTAAAGAGATTTAGGTGTTTAAATAAGCATTTAGGAGCCTAATTTATGCTTCAGATTTTGCAAACCTTGGCCCTGACATTTTTCACTCCTCTTCCTAAACTATGATGTAATAAGTTTATTATTTAACAGGATATCTGTGGTGCTGGTCCATGGTTCTAAAGCTAATCAAAAGTGATGACCTTTCTGATGCTGACAGTCTGGAGAGCAGTGCCAAACATGGTACTATAAGTGAGAGACCATCCTGCTTTACAGATACATAGGGAATTAGAAAATGTAACACTGAAGACCTAGGCTACCTGGGAACTTATCTGAGCATTGCCTCATGTTAATTACAATAGCTTAATACCATTTTGTTGTACCTTCTGCCTTTTTTTATTGCGTAACCATTATGCTCAGTGTTCTAACTGCACCAGCCAGGAGATAGGAGACAAGCATTGTCTATTGCAAGAGATAGAATCTTCCTAGTTGGCCTCCTGTCCAGGTAGTATGTTGCCTCCTGTATCATGGAAGCAAACAGGTACAGATGCCCAATTCCTTTTGCCCCACTAATCCTTCCTATTTCTGGATCTTGACCACTCCCCACTCTGATATATTTGGGCTGCACCTTTCTTCCAGGAGGCAGAGGCTACAGAATTTTGCCACATCCCCAGCAGTTCTGTGCTAAATTGTTTATCACCAGCCAGCAGAACAGAACATCAGCTCTCCTGTCATACCCCTGTAGAGCTTGGCAGTAATCCAGGCAGTAGTAAGTGGTTTGTATTCATCCCAGCTGTCCTTTCATCTGACTCAATGGTTTCAAGAAAAGTCTCTATGGAAGCTCTGCATCTTTGGTTCTTGGCAATTTTGGCAGTAAGGTGACCTCTTCTATATAAGGACATCAAGAAGTATCCCAAAAGCTACTTTCTTACAAGCTGGCAGTTTTAGTTGGTGTGACTTGGTTAATTGTTTCTTTGCCTTACATTTAGTTTTCCCTAGATGCTGCAGTCTAGCCTACCCTCCGAATTGGTTCCCAAAGGGAATCCAGAGTTCCACCTTTTCTACCAGCATTTTGCCCAGAACCTTCCACTTCCCTTCTGAGGAAATTTATATTCCTCCATGTCATGGGCTTGCCTGAGCCAGTGGAGCATCTCACAAACTTATCTTGTCTTACAGAAGTCACGTTAATACTCAGTTGAGGATGATCTTCCTGGGCCCGGCAATCCATAAAGTAAACAAAACAGTTTATTGACTGACAAAAGGTACAGTCAGTCAGGTGCTAACCAGGCCAGGTTTCTTGGGTTAAAATGGGGAGATTCTTCTCCTCTCCCAGCTTCACCCAGAACTGGCCCCTGGAAGAAGCAACCATGGTGTACCAAGCATTTGCTGCTCCTTGCTGTGCCCTGCAGCTGATGGTGCGTGGCCTTTCTAGGCAGCTCCTGGAGGACTAAACGCCATGCTCTCCCTCTCCCAGCCCCCTACCCCAATGACACATTGGGGTGCCCCAATGTGGTGGGTCTCCAGCAGGGAGCAGAAAATGCCAGGTACACCTGTCACTCTCCTCCTGAGCCCAGGAATTCGGGAAAACAGGCTACTGTTTATGTACTTCAAAGGCTGCAGTGAGGGCAGGGTAGCTTGGAAGACCTCGCTGGCCATAAAGATAAAGGATTATAGCGGTGGGTTTATAATTTAGGCTGGTAAAATTCATATGTTGTTTGTCACATTCCACTCCAGCCCATAGAGGAGACGAGATGGGGTAGGGGTGTGGAGGCGTATGCCTCTCTCATCTGTGATGCAGCCCCCTGGTGGTTTTAACATACATTCCTTTACTTCTGTCACTGGATTATCTGCAGTGACATCTGAGTTCAACCATTCAGTTGAATGGAGCTTGAAGCTCCACTGTAGGTAAACCGTCCTTCAGAGTTATACTGTTTGCTACGTCCACCGAGCCTAATGGTGACCGGTTAGGATAGGAGGAAATGAGACTGTATGACAAGGAATAACTTTAGGCTTCTATTTTTCAAAATCTTGTCCTGAGAATAATGCAATATAAATGGCAGTTAATTGCCTAGCAGGTGGTTTTTGCACCTTGGCTTGAAAGTTGATTATTTGTTTTTTCTTTACTCCTCAAACATATTTCTGAGAAAAATCTCATTCCTTAGTTATAACTTTATTCAGATTTCTACACTTAACTCTAGAGTTTATCCAAACATTCCATCTTGAACTTGTGGTTTTTATATTTCACTTACCAAATTTGAAAGAACGAATTACAAGATCCTCAGAGTTTTCTTTTATTGTATTGGCTGTTCACTAGTCAGTATGTTAATACTCTCAAACTGTCACAAGCCAGGGAAATACTTCTAATTTAATATCGGATACCAAGAATCAAGTTTCTAAATCTGGAATATCTCACAATTTAACAGGTTTTTGATTGGGTATATCAGCTGTCATTTGCCATTCAATATTAAAAACAAACAAAGTCCCTCTTGTTAAAGTATCTCACTTTCATGGTGGTACTTCGCAGTTTGGTAGAACTACAGGCATGTATAGAAATCATTACTATTTGTGTTTAAAAAATATTATGTAGACACACAACCGCAGCTGCAGTCTTCTGATGATGTACCTTAGGCAGCCAGATTGCAAAATTTGGTATGCCCTTTAATGTGTATCACTTTGTGCATGCATTTAGCCCTGATTATCGCTCTTGTAAGCAGCAGTGAAGTAACAGGCAAAGAGAACCAGTTTCCAGTCCTGCCCTGCACAAAATACTGGACCAGATTTTCAGCAGTGCTCAGCACCCAGCAGCTCCCATTGTCCTGATATAATTTCTCACTGTTCTCGATGTCTCTTTTAAAATCTGGCCCCAGTTGTGGGTACTGAGCACTTTTGAAACTCTGTCCCACTAGATTAACTAACCTTTGTGAACCATTTATTTCAGGCCAGGGTGGTCTAATTTTGCTGCAACTCAGTAGAAAAGTAAGCCCCCCCACCCCTTCTCCCTCTCTCTTCCTTTGAATTATTTGATTGACTTTTTGCATAGCTCTCCATCCCCCTGCATTAGTAAATAATAGATACTGGCCAGAATGTTCACACTTGCAAGCCTGAAGATAGGCACCTATGTCCATATTTAGGCACCTAATAGTGAGTGGCCTGGTTTTCAAAGGTGCTGAGTAACTTCAGCTCCTAGGAAGGCTAAGGCAGATGATGGATGCCCAACATTGCCACAAATCAACCCATTTACTTAGGTGCCTGAATATGGATTTGGGTACCATTTTCAGGTACTCAGTGGTCAAAATTTTCCAACTTATCTCTAAACCAAATTTCTCAAGTCTGGTCAGGCGGGACATTGAATTTGCTTTTGGTAGCCATCTTGAGCTTTGGATTCTCTGCTGTAGATTACACACATGCTGTGGACATGTGACCTGTCAGAGAGGGTATGAACTACTTTTCATCTAGAACATCCTGTGGTAGTTGGTCCATAGCCCAGAGGACCAAGACTTCACAAGAGACTGTCCCACACCCCAGGCCAGAGTGTTTTCTTGGTGTGTGAGCCCATATCACAAGGGAGAAGGTTTAAAAAGGTATATGAGTCGGGGGCAAAATGCCTAATGAAGAAATGATTATTTGCCATTCCATGTGAAATTCATGGGGCTGGCGTTTGGGCACCGACATTAGCATCATGAGCTGCTGTGCCAATCTCTAATACCTCGGTTTTCTGTTTTAATTTGGAATGACGAATGAAAGGCGATCCATGTACTAATTGCAAGATCCTTACGTAACACATTCATGCTGTAATGTACAGAACTTCACTGTTCACAAGACGGCCATCTGGCTTGGGCTCAGCACGAGTTCCCTTAGGTCAAAGTTCTAAATCGCTGGACTCAGCTGAGGTGTCTCTCGCCACCGCTGCTAAGGTACTTGGCTGCCTCCTGTGCTCCTGTAATGAATTCCTTTCTGACTGCAGTCAGTGAAAAACTCTTGGGGACAGTGACATTTCTTTGCAATGTGTCTCTGGATGGCTTCTGCCCCTCACGATATCCTTTGTCCTGGTGTATATTTTGACTGCCACTGAGGCACAGACTTGCAATGGTGTCCAGGTTGATGTCCCCAGGGCTTGTGCCACCTTCACCTGCTCTCCTTCAAGCATCTTTTGGAGGCCCCTCTGCACTGTTATCACTCCCAGGGCTTGGAGGTCCCTTTCTGCAACACCTTTATTCTCCTGTCCTTTCCCTGACTGACAGTCTGCCCTTCTCCCAGGAGCACTGAGGCAGGACCAATAGGTCTGGCTGCATGCAGGGGCTAGAACCATCCTTTCTGGAATTCTCCAGCGTTTTCTGCCTCCACCCCCTATGCAGACAGCAAACTACAGCTCCCCATCCTGCTTCCTCCTTATGGACCTTCATTTATCTGCCTTTTGTGGAGCTTTATGCTATGTTGCTCCTTATCCACCAGAGCATCTCTTGACATCAAGCTTGGGCATTGTAACTATTGCTTGATACATTGAGTTTCTTGCTCAGCACTATTCTGGATATTTTTGACTCCTTCCCATGTCTTTCAGGTGGCAAAGCAAACCAGTAACTTAAAATATTGTTTTAAGTGTGGTCATGCATGCCTGGTCCATCTTCTGCTTGAGAAAGGAAATAAACTGGCTGAAATGTCAGATGTGCTCACAGATTGAACTATAAATTCTCAGTTCCTGAGAAGAGCTCTTCAGAGCCCTATTCTGATCATTCTTCTAACTCAGCTACAAAGCTAGCACAAAAAGTCTCCAAAGAGTCCACGTCAAGATGCCATTGCAGGCACTGAGACTGTTGGCGTCTCTCTGGAGGGCACAGATCTGACAGGTTGTGTAGCTCCCATTCCACTGCACCAAAGTCTGCAAGTTAAGACTGTGTCTGATGCCATTCTGCACCAAGACTTCGGCATCCTTGTTGCCTCCATGCACCCAACAAGTGGTGCATGACAGAATCCTCATTACACAAGGCGTTGCTCCTCCTGAGGTCCCTTCCAACCCTGAGATTCTATGATTCTATGAACCAAAGTGTTGAGTTTAGTCTGTTTTTTTTTTAAAGGGCTTTGTTCTCTGTAGCTGTGCAGTTTGATCTGGCCACCTCTCTGACTCTTTGATTGTCAAGTTAGGTTCTGGTTCCCCAGCCCTGCTGTCCTGAGCTTGCAGCCTTCAAGTTGATTGCACAGAAGGCTTCTCTTAAAGTTTCACCTTGTTTGGCTAACAGTTACCAAAGTTTACTCGCAGGATTGTTACTTTTTCAAACTGGTGCATACAGACATATCACCTTCTACGCGCTCCCTTCAGCAAGTCATGGAGTTTAACAAGAACCTGAAGCTCTTCTTTCTGAGTGCAGGTTTCCGTAACGTTGGCCTTCTGGCATCCAAATGGCACGAGGAGTTGGGTTTCTGTGCTCGATTATCATAATCCTGTCCTTGCTGAGATAAATCCACACAAGCTCTAGGGAGAGAGGATGTGTGGCGTTCCCATGTAGTTGGATTGCCTAAAGCCTGACTCCTGGAGAGGATGAAGGGCTTGGGCATTAGGAAAGGGCACACTTTTTGGACAGTGAATGCTCTTTAGTGGCCTAGCTAAGTTTCCCCTCAAGAGCGTTAGAAGAATAGCTAATTCCGTCATCATCAGCACTGCAACTCTGGAGCCAGCCTTGCTCATGCCCTAGACTGAAGATGCCAATGCATTTGGCTGAAAAGTGGCTAATAGCAAAGGAGGCATCACAGGAATTCATCTGAAGTTGATTGCAGTCTAGTAAGTCTCTGCCATCTGTGACAGACATGAGTTTGTGACTCACTGTGTTTTTACATAAGCAAGCAGGGAGGAACAAGATGTTTCTTTATTCAGAAGCCCTGTAAGTGGGGAGTTGGACAGTGCCCACAAGTCATTGCTGGCTGCCCTGCGGGAAAGGAAATATACTGTTGCCAACAGGTTTGACCAGCTTGTAGGAGTCCCTCTGCTGGAAGTAATGGATCAGTCAATAGGACTGTGGATCCCTCGATAATCTTGCTATGCCATCAGTTGCATGAGGAAGGGCATATATGCAGCCTTAGTGGGCAGTACTTGTCTTGATGGTTCCAAGCTCATAGCACTGCAAAGGTGCTTGCACCCTAAAAGCATGGCCCTACAGAGGAAACGTGTCACACCAGAGTAGTCACCTTTTGTTCGGTTCAGGAAGGACTCCGTGCATTTCTTCTCTTGCATCCCCTCCCATTGAAGTCCAGTGTGTAATGGAATGTTCATTAACTAAGCTGCGGAAAGCTCCCGGTGAGACACTTGATACCTGTGAGTTTGTTACATGTAGGTAGGGCACTTTCCCCACTGGCGGTGACTTTAGCCCACAGAGTGAGGGAACTTGGAGGCCATTGTGCCCGATGCAGTTCTTCAAAGAGCAGCTGATGCCAGCATTCTGAATTCCTTGCAGAGCTGGTGACAGTGTTCTGTCTTAGGCTTTACTGGGGCAGGCTGATGGATTGGCTTTCTCCACAAACTCTGCCAAAGCTCCATAGACTTTTCCCTGGAGAATGCTAAAACCAACTATTTTTAGTTTACACCAATTCAGTACGTACTGGGAAAGAATTGTGTCTCTGACTGCATCTCATTGCTACAGCCTGGCAGGTCTACTGGTGTTCTACTGCAGGCCACAAGCTCTGCTCTGTGTCCATTCAAGAGATGTGCAAAGCAGCCCCGTGGTGCTTTCGGCACGTTTTCTGAACAACGTTGCTTCCATTCAGCCTCAGGCCAAAGGGGATTTTGCTTCTCAAGTTTATACAAACACTGCCTGACATCACGGGCCCCAAAACCCTCTTCTCTGTGACTGTTTCCTTCTGTTTGGAGCAGTATCTTATCTCTCCATATACCAGGATAAGGTTTGCGTTGCTCTTGCTATTAAAGGTATGTTCAGCACACAGCATATTGCCATTTTGATTGCACTGTTTTTTCTTCTCAGTCTTCTTTGCAGCTTTTTTTAGTCTCTAAGAATGGGGCTTTGCTTTGCTGGGTATCTCTGGTAAACCTGTAACTGTTGGTCTCTGCAGATCTACCTCAGCAGATTACTGCTCCCTAATGGCTCGACATTCTCTTGCTTGGCATTTGAAGAATGTCCATCTATTATGGAGTAATTTTGCTTCCTGCCCAAAAGGAATAGATTACTGGCACAGCCTGAATTCCTCACTGGGAGGGAGGAGGGTGCAAAGCTCTCTCTTGGATGTCCTACCACATAGAACATTGAGCTAAGGGAGCTCCTGTCATTGCCATGTGAACAAGCAAATGCCTACGAGTGGTAATTTGCTGAGATGTGTATCTGCAGAGAAGAGAGATTACAGGTAAGTAATGACGTGTGCTCAGTTCTCCATTGCATAAAGGTACATTGTCTGATACTCCCCATTGTACTGCTTAAAAACAGAGTGGAAATCTGGATCAACAGCTCGTCGCTCTTCTTGCTACAGCATCCTCTCTCTTCCCATTCAGCTTTCCAAAATGGTCTCCTGCTGCTCTTCACTAAAATCACTGTTATGGGTGCTGAGGAAAACATCCCGGAAAGCACTGCTGTACATTGGATTGTATTTCCACCCACTTGTGGCATGACAAGCCCTGGAATGGTCTATTGTGGGTGTGTTAGAGTGATGGGTAGAGGCGGCTAAGGCCTTGTTGCCTCCTATTACTTTAGCTGGACAGTTGGTCGCACTGTGATCTCCCTCCAGTTCTCTTCTGTATCTTTCTGGAGAGTTGTTGTGCAGCATGGGGGAGCCAGTATGGTTGTTTGAATGCTGCTGTTTGCTGTTTTTTAAAGGACTTCTAGCCCTCCCATGGGGTTACTGCAGCAGGAGTTCATACCTGTACTACAGCCCAGCATACAGACTGCTGACAGGTACCAAGCGGAAAAACCCTGCTCACGGTGTGCTGTGTTTTGTCAACATGTTTTTACTGCCCATGGTTTTCAGCTCTTTGTTATTCAGTACTTTTATTCATGACTTTTTTTTCTTTTTCCATTTGTGCCTACGTTCTTTGGGAAACCATGTTGTACAACATGAACATTTATTTTTTTCCATAAGTTGCCAAATGTGTGTATGTTCTTCAATTTAATAATCACTATCAAGTTCAAACAAAAATACAGGGATTCTGATCAGATGATACGGAAGTCCAGTCAACTTATTAAAATGCTTCTCAAGACTTTACTACTACCCCCATTGGATCCACTTGTAATAACTTTTCCTCAACCAAATTGGTTGCAGTTGAGAATTTTCTTTAATGCATACCTTGCTGTTAAGTCAGAAACACTGGCTTCTGCCACATGCTGCCAGTAATATTCAGTATTACAAGCTTTGTATTGATATTTTGTGTTCCTGATGGCTGATCGACACTGAAAACTTACACTGGTGTAGCTTCATCTCTTAGGAGCGTGGATTTTTCACACCCCTAAGAGATGTAGTGAAGCCAACTTAATGCCTGCTGTAGACAGCACTAGGTCAATGGAGTCAAGTATCAGAGGGGTAGCCGTGTTAGTCTGGATCTGTAAAAGCAACAAAGAATCCTGTGGCACCTTATAGACTAACAGACGTTTTGCAGCATGAGCTTTCGTGGGTGAATACTCACTTCTTCAGATGCAAGTCATCTGAAGAAGTGAGTATTCACCCACGAAAGCTCATGCTGCAAAACGTCTGTTAGTCTATAAGGTGCCACAGGATTCTTTGTTGCTTTTAGGTCAATGGAAGAATTCTTCTGTCAACCTAGCTCCCATTGACCTAGCCCTGTCTACAAATGGCATTAGGTCAGTATAACTGCGTTGCCCAGGAGTATGGATTCTTCACACCGCTGAGCGACGTACTTATACCAATATAGGTCTGTAGTGTAGCCCTGGCCTTAGATGAGAGCAGAGTGTGCAGCCCACAGCTGTTACCTATGCTTGTGAGAAACTGAGGCAGAGAGACTGGAAAGCAGGATTGTCCCATAAGCTGAATGTACAGAGCTCTATTTTCAGCACTGCTTGTTAGCATGTTAGTGCCTGGCTCCCATTAGCATTAAAAGTCATAACAAGATACCCATCTTAAAATCATTTCCCACTATGTTAAGAGTTGATGTCTGGATATTAGTTCCCTTTAAGTTGTGCTCTAGCAGAGCCATGTGCTAGTTCTGTGTAAAGTATTAAAATAGACTTGGTTTTTAATTTCTTTAAGGGCCGGGGAAGTTTTCTCTTCGCTTTGAGAGGGAGCGATTTGTTGATACAAATATTCAGTGCAGGAGATAAAATACTTAAATAGCTGGTTTTGGTTTAGGACAGTGCTTCAGTGGGGGTTTAATTTCTGATCGTTCCTTTTGGCTGATCCCTCCCCCAGCTCCGGGTATGTATGGTTTGCTGCCTCTTTCCACCCTTGCTGTAATTGGAGTTGCTCCTAGTTCCTCCCCACTCTCTGAACTCCAGCAATTCACTGATTCTCCCACCAGGACTCTTCCCCCAGAGCCCATTTGTGCTGAGGTATTTGCTAAACAGCAACTCCCTCCTCCTCTTCCCTGAGCAGGGACTAAGGCTACAAGGTCAGGGACTCTGTATCCAGTCCAGGACCCCTGCCAGGCTAAAAGCCCAGTGAGAGTAAAGCTTGGAATCCCAGCGTTCAAGTGTTACAGAACCGTGCTCTGCCGGCAGCAGTTCAGGACGTTGGGGCTCTGAAGTTGTGGAATGGAAGTGGGTGTTGAGGGGCTGGAGCAAAAACAGACCTTAGAATGGCAGTCTGATATCACATGACCTGCTCCGGCTAGAACCACTTGGTTGCAGCCGCACCAGAACCATTGTGCTTTTTCCAAGTACGAGTCTTGGACTTGTGATCAAAAGAAACCTTTGATCCTTGCCTGGAAGCTGATGGCTCTGACCTCAGTCTGATACTAGACATAAGGCACTCGCTGCCTCTGGGGTTAGTGTAAGTGTCTGATCAGCTGCCCCAGGCTTGTACATACAGTTCTGCACCCACCCACCGAGCTTCCCCACTAGCAGTAGTGAAGTGAAACAGACAAGAGCCCAGTAAGCTTCATGCTGCTGTTCTTGAGAAGCCCAGGGCAGGTCCAATTCCCTGCTGCTGCTGGAGAGGGAACTCAAACTTTTGTTAGTCTCTTTTGCATCTTTGCCCCCCAGCTGCAGAGACAGTGATCAGAATGGGGAAGTGTTGTTGGTAGAGATTTCCTTCCCCATGCAGGACAAGCACGGGTGGTGGTGGTGGGGCATAGAACAGTGCGTGGACGTGTCTGCTAGCTAAAACAAGTGACATTTGATGATTTAAGCATTAAACTAAAGGCATTTAAAGATCCCAAAACTGTTTAAAATTCAAGTAAGCAAATGAACACTTGAAAGTATAGAGAACACATTAATTCTTCCCAGATTAATTCAGATCTGGAAGGTAGATGTTGCACTTTATTTCAAGAAGTGCTCTGTGTACAAAGGCCTCATCTACTGCTCAGAGTAATTCTCCTCTGTCATCTTTTGTTTCCTTGATGACTTCAGGCATCACACAGTAACCCGGGGAATAACTAAAGGGGTGAAAGAGGATTTCCGCTTGGCTATGGAGCGCCAAGTCTCACGCTGCGGGGAGAATCTGATGGTGGTGTTACACAGATTCTGCATTAATGAGAAGATACTGTTACTTCAGACACTGACTTGAGTGGAGTGGACAGTGCAGCAGGGTGTCTTGCTGAGAAAGCGAAGAGGGCTGTATTATATACTCCAAACACAACATTGCTGTTGCAATGGGACTGTTCTAAGCTAATCACATTCATGATGTTATGGGACTCAGTCCTAGTTGCGTGTCCTAGAGTACATGTAAACTAAAGTTCATACTTAAACTCATTTTCTGTTTGTTAGATCAAACAAAGATTTTTATAAATAAATAAATTTGAAAATTCTTCTTTTGTGAAGTAATGTTTGTGTAGCTTCCATAGCTATTCTAGAGTCATGGTGCGAGAATTGCAGCTAAGTTCATTTGGAAAGAAGCACTTTTTTTTTTTTTTTAAAGGGAAGTAGGATGGGCAGGGCTGGAAGTGACGGTCACCCCATCACATTTTGTTTATGCCATTGATGTTCAATCTAAATTATTTAGTCTGTCCATCTTCCTGCTGGGGCTGAATTCGGTTCCCATTGACTACAATGCAGTGTTGCTTTGAAAGAAGGTTAAAGGCCTTGAAGTAAATCTAATTACTGTGGATAAAACGATGCCATTGCTCTAGTGTCATCTACATGGTCCATATAAAGTCAGTTTGTAATGGCTTGAAATGTGTCAGACACACAACCATAACCCAGAGTATCTATATCAGTTCCCTTTATGAAAGATGCTCCAAATTATCAGAACTGTCTTAAAACTGTCCAGGTGTTAAGGGCTATCCGGTATGTTGGTCTGTTTATTGAGGGTAGATCAGCAGCACTCTGCGCACTGAAACAGAATACTGTATACAGAGACAGGCAGACAACACAGCTCAGGCAGGTTACTGTGTTTTGGCTAAACAGTAAGATACTGTCCCTTAGTCACCAGAATGTCTTCATTCCAGTTTCCCTGGAAATGTAAACTGAACACATGAGCCCTTTTTAATAATGAATCCCACCAGAAATGGCATCATCTCTGGGGAGTCCAGCTTCAATTTCTTATGCCCCAGAAGAGACCGTCACGAACCCAATCAGATTTTCCAGAATATCCTTTTCCGGTACAGTAAATACGATATGATGACCCAGATTGATGTTGCAACCAGGTTCTGAGCCAAGTGCTCCCCATGGGACTGACTGTCCTTCACCTTCCACTTAAAAGGGAAATAGTTCTCAAATACTTCATGCCCAACATAGACCAGGATCGAGTTCATTCCTTAAAATAAACACAGACAAAGAAAACAGTTCTATACAATGCAATGGAGTAAGAGCAAGCTGCAGCAGCAGGGGCTGGCAGAGCATTTATGGGAAAGGGAATCAGGAAATCCTATGCATTAATATTTGTCTTGTAACTTGCCCTGTGGCCTTGAATAAGTCACTTTACCCCTCTGACTTCACAGCTAAAAGAGTGATTCATAATTCTTACCTGCCTCCCAACAGCAGTTTAATTAGCTAATGTCTGTACAGCACTATGAACATGTGGAGAGTGTAGTTTTTATAATTAAATCAAAGTTGAAGGATCTTTTCATCAAAGATTTTTTCATTGCAAAAATGTTCTTGAAGGGAAACAGTTTAGCAACAGCTCTTGCTGCTTGACATGGCAACAGAATGTTAATTTTACTGATGAGGACAGGACTGAACCACCTATTACATCACAGATAACTAAATATGCTTGAGTTTACTGACCTGGGTAGAAAAATGGAGCACCTGACCACCATCTCTTGACATCCACAAGGTAGTATATCAGCAATAAAAGCAGGAAGGCAAAGCAGCTCAAGGTTGTCACATAAGAGATTGACCTACATATTTTCAGTGGGAATTTAAAAGGATATTTAGAGACCATTCAATATGGATTGATGTTGCTACAATTAAATACATTCTCTCCAGCTACATGGATACAAACACATTGAATAGTAAAAAGTTACATGTCTACTTACCACAGATTCTTATTTGCAGGAATATACCCTTCATCTTTAGAGCATTTTGTCAAGATAGCAGAAATAATCCCCTGAAATAATAAATGTTTGGAGTTTATATGAATTTTCACTGCAGCACATCTTAGAAATAGAAAGCTTGCGCTGCATGAAAAGATGTGGTGTTAATGAGTAATTTAAACTGCAGTAAGAAAAGATGTTACTTACCATGACTACACTCCATATAAAAAACCTACTCATTATCTGCTTGTGCTGGTCTTTGTAAAACAAGAATATTTTTCCTGCCTATAAAAAACAAAGGCATAAAAACCAGTAAATTACTCTACTATACCAGACATTTTCCAGCAGCCACTTGCTGTAGAATTGAGAAGCTTAAACCGCTCTCTTTGTGCTAAGCTGTTGGAAGACCGAGATTAGGAACTCTTCTAGGAGAATGCATTCAGGTGGAAAACAAGTGATGTTTGTTTAGCAACAAAAATGTTCTGATTTCTACCCCATATGAGTAACCACACAAACAACTTTTAAGGCTGCTCAAGTGCAGTTCCTATTAAGGCAACCAAAATATAACATTTTCACCAACCTAAATGGCCAAGCTGTGCCATCTATATACCATTATACCCAAAAGCACTCCTAGATCCTTCATGGCACACACTCCCTTTCAGTTTCAACATCCAGCCATCTACAATCCATGTAGCCACTTCCTCAAACCCATACTCAGATACACAACTAATGCCACCCTGTGCACAATGCAGAACTCCTTTCCTCCAGGGGATATGCAGTGTGCCATTCTACCGGACAGACTATGACGGTTGGTTATCACACCTAAGTCCAGATACACAGATCTAGAGTCAGCCACCACAAGATCACTCCCCACGCTAAGTGCATTTGAGGAGGGTGATGGAAACAACACAGCCAAGTACGAGCTTAAATTTAACAGCCCAAGTCCATTTTTAGGCTTATTTTCAGAAGCCCTGAGCAGCCAGCTGCTACCAATGATTGTCAGGCCTCACCACAAACCACTGAGGCAATGGTTCCAGGCCTCCCCAGATATGACAAACCAGGGTTTCAAGAATTGAGCAAAACACTTGATTTTTTTAAACCTCAGAATCACGCTGGTCAATGTACCTCAAATTTTGATATAAAGCCTCTGCCAGATGCCCCCTCCTGCCCTGCCAACTTGGACTCAAGAAGTTTTCAGAGGGTTTGGGTAGTTTATAATGGACCTCTGACTGCAACCTTAACTCTAGAGAAGATGCTGCCGCTCCAGCTCTAAAAGCTCTTCTCCCCCTACCCCCACCTTCGACAAAATGCCTTCAGTTGTTTCTGGGAGATGAAGGCTTGCTGACAGTGTAGGTCCAAAAAGCAAAGACCATACCTGAAGTCCAAAAAACGCCATGCAGATTGAATTTATTGTTCCCAAGATGCCTTCGGGATCATAGGCCACTGTTGTTTGGTAGAGCACCTTGCAGAGAGAGAGAGAGAGAGAGAGAGATTTAGGATTAAAAAGGTACGCACCCAGCCCTGAACTACTTCTCCCCGCTCTCACCTCGGGGCCATTTCCCCAGCCCTCCCGACACTTGACTGTTATCAATGCCAGATTTAGACTTCACATTGAACTCGCTCCATTTACGCTGTGCTACAATCCCCTCCTCAGAACACAGCCCAAGGAAACGGGCTTTGGAGCAGAACTCTCTCCCCACAGCCCCCAGGCCAGTGTGCTGCTGATGTAAAGGAGCTGCCGGTGAACTTGCCTAGTTGCAGATAGGCCAGCCCCACCCATCCACAGCAGTTCCCAAGTCTAGCTTCTCCACCTCCCACAGTGGCACCACCAGAGTTGTCAACTAAGTTTCAGAGAGATCTAAGCAAGGAAGAGCCCGTCTTAGCTGTCACATCCCAGATGGAGTGGGAGAGTTGGCATTTAAAGGAGGAAGTAGCTTTTTCTCCTTGAAAACTTTAGCTAATTTTATATTACAGTTGTTGACATGTTAAACACGGAACCTCACTCTGCAGCGAGTCAATGGTTTATGTGCAAGTAAGAACCACTCACATTGGATGATGGGTGTTGGTAAATATGCTTTTCTCCCAAGAGCAAGTGATCAATGTAACCGGCTGCTCCTCCGGTGCAATTGGGATATTTTCCAAAATCCCCAATGCCACCGGGGCCAAGGTAACCCCTGGAAAGGAAGCAAAAGCCATGGGTCTTTGCAGCGCTGTACTGTTGAAAGGCTTGAGAATGAACAAGGCTACACTTGGCTGCTCTTTAGGGATCTGCTGAAACACAAACTCACCCCCACAGGCAATCAGGTCACCCACCAAACAACATCCTTCCCAGGTCCAAGTCGCAAGGGGAAGGGCAGCCCAGAGGAGATGCTAGCCAACGTCAGGTGCAACTAATTACCACCAGTGCGCTCTGTAACTGCCAATCCCCACAGCCAAACTAGACAAGCGCCAGAGTCAGGCTGATCAAGACAAGATCAACTGCCAACAAGCCGTAGCGCCCAACCTTGCCCTTAACACAGATCCAGCTCTCGGGCCCCTGGGAAGGTACAATGCACTGTGGAACTCAGCCCAGCTTTTTATGCTGCGGAGTGTTCCTCTGGCCTGACGCACGGGGGTGAACACAACGTGCTGAATACAGAACAAGCCAATGCAGCATCGGTGCCGCCAGGCAAGGAAATGTTCACAGACTCCCACAGCAGTAAGCACAACACAGGGGAGCTCCAAGAGACCCCTCAGGCTACAGCCACTTGGAAACAAGTGGATGAGAAATCTCTGTGGTGGGCAGCCAGGTGCCGTTAACAAGAAATCCCCCAAAACCCAGCAACTTGACGCTACGAGACCCACAGCCAGTGTCAAACTGAGACTGTACTTGGGAATGGCAGGAAGAGGCCACACACGGCTAGTCAGCGCCTGAAGCTGGTGGCTGGGGAAGCAAGCACTGGCAGGGCAGGGCAGGACATCTCCAGTGCTGACTGCACTCAGAAAGCAGCTCATCGAGAAGGGAACTTTCGAACAAGGTACTTTGAACAGGCCTAGTACGGCCCCTATCCAGCATCCCAGAAGCCCAGGCACTTCTAGAAGCAAGGAGAGCTCCAGGCTGTCGCAGCTAGAAGCACCAAGAGTCATTACTAGGACCCATGTGCGCATGATGGGGAGGTCCTCATCTGCCTGAGCACACAAGCTGCGGAAGGGATGTAGCTGCAGCGGACAGCAAGCATCAACAGCAGCGGCCCGAAAGCTCAGCACATATGAAAAGACTGGCTTATTAAGATGTCCTTTCGGGAAGAGAGCACCTCATTCCCTTACCTCCCAGGGTTGCAAGGAGGAGACATGCAAGAGAGATGTGAGCTGCTCAGACACTACAGTGATGGGGACCATAGGAGAACCTCAGAGGGAGATTTTAAACCTGTTTCTTATCTAGGTGAGTAATAAAGATGTCCTCTACATAAAGCCAAGTGTTTCACTGAGAAACCCCCTTTTCCTACTGACTCAGAGCTAGAGACACTGAAACATGGTCCCTACGTAGCAGAATAACCCGACACCACACAGAAGGCACCCAAAGGAGAAGGATGCCAAGCATTCAACTTACTTTGGGCAGCCAGGTACAGTTAACAGGAAGGTCAAACCCAGCCAAGTCGCTTCCAGCGTCAGAATGAAAACCCACTGTGGCCAGTAGAGCAGGATATCCCGCAGGGCAAAATACGGGGTCTCTAGCTTGAGAGGTAGGGAGGAAAAGGAATATTAACTGGCAAATGATCACTGAGTTTTTGGGGAAAAGACACCTTTCACTTTCGAACAGCCCCTGGCACTGCAGATGGGCGTGATAACAGCAGAGTTTGCAAGGCTTTCCATTGTAACATTGTTTTCACACGCCCACAATGTCTGAAACTGACATTCACCAGGTTTGCTTTCAAAAGTGATTTTGTTTTGAAAGTCTGAGCAAAATCCTTTCAGCAGATTGTGAGCCGCATTTTTCCTTGTTGTACAAATTCTAGCTATGCTAAAGAGAGTGACATTTGAAACTCTGGATTCAGCATGGACTAAACCCTTGCTTGGCTCAGGTGGGGGACAGAAGGGTTAAAATAAAAGCACTGTAAGTGACTGGAAAGGGTCACGTCCCAGCATGCTTAGTGTGTTTCTGCTAAAATCTCAGCAGAGCGTAAGAAAGCCCTGCACTCTTAGGGCATTGCTGCCTGGTCTGTGCCTCGCCTTCCGGCCAAGAGGGTGGTGCTCAGACCGACATGCGACAATTCTAGAAGAGGGAGGCATTTGGAGCCTTGAAGTGGACAGTGCACTGAATTAAGAGTTCAAAATTACACCTGTGTTTTTCAGCACCCTTGGAATCCAAGAGGCATCGATTGCAGATCAGGAAGGAGTGAATTCCTAAGGACCTTTATAATCCTCTACACGGCAACCAAGCTGGTGCTAGCCATGCAGAGCTGTTGAAATGCACCCCTCTCTGCTCAGTTCCTGAGCAACCCCCTTGCGCTGTTCTGTACAGTTAAACAGATATTAGTCTTGTGCGGCATGGCTCCTAAAACCACACAAGAGTTGCCGGAGACAGGACTACAGTGGCAGGCACGGGAGAGGCTACCATCCAACACCAGACTGCATGTGCAAGAGGCAAATGTGACGGTGCTGTGTATCCTACAAGTGTTTACAGCCTGCCCCTCCAGCATCATCGAAGCCAGCTATATCCAAGGATCACTCACCAAGGTATCGTTCTCAGCCACAGCTTTAGCAAACAGGAGTTCTAAAACGGCAACCACAAGGTAGGTAAATCCCAGTCTCTGGAGTACACCTGGAATCCGCAGATTATCCCAGGACACTACAGGAAACACACACCCAATGTAAGAGAGGGGCTGCTGACGTATTACTGCAGCTCTTTGGCAATGCACATTGGTAAATTCTGGCTCCTTCTCAGGCTCAGGTTGGCCACCCCTGGGTTAGGGCCTATGTACTCATGCTGCCGCAGGGAATGTCTACACAGCAAAGAAAAAACCCCAGCTGACCCGTGCGAGCCGACTCAGGCTGCAGGGCTGTTTCGTTGCTGTGTACACTTCCGGGCTCGGGCTGGGCTCTAGGACCCTGTGGGGTGGGAGGGTCCCAGAGGAGGTGTGTGATGCACTCACTTTGTGCCCCACTTCCACAGCTTGGGGGATATTTCCTCCCCACCCCGTCTCACTGCACAGGGCGGGAGCAGGGCACAGGGTGGGACCGTCCCATGAAATGCAAGCAACACACCTGCACTGCGCCCCTTCCTTTAAGCACAGTTTTTCCTACCCCAGGCTTTCCTTTCCCGCTCCCCTGCAACTTCACAGTCTGAGCACAACTGGTATTCTCAGGATACAGAGAGGAGGGTGTGATGGTCTAGAAGCAAGAATTGGGAGGTCCCAGTCTTCTATGGACTGGATGTCTCTCTGGAAGATACGCTTCAGTCAGTTCCTGGGCTCAGATAAATGGTTGAACGGATGAAATGCTCCAGCCCGTGTTACACAGGAGGTCAGACCAGATGATCTAATGGTGCCTTCTGGCTTTATAATGTATGAATATCAGTAAAGAGACAGCCCTAAGCCAGACGGCTGCCAGAGTTATGCAGCACAGCTGAACAGCTCACCATTCTTGGTCTATGACAGCACAGAACTGCCCTCTACCTGCAGTCGGTCCATGGGGTGGGACTGATCTTATATTCATTCTGTAACAGCCACATTAAAATGAAAGCTACAAATTCCAAAAAGGACAAGCAAACAACAAATGAATTCTCTCCACTTACAAGGTCCAAGGCAATAATTGGGATTGACGATTACAATGCCTATTAGAAACAGCAAGAAACTCCTCCAGAGAGCTTTCCCCAGCACTTTCCACTTCGAACATCCCCGCCTCAGCATGGAGTTCAGTGACAGCGAAATTGAGGTGCCCATGATAAACACAAACCTAGAAAAGCAGGCAGCTGTGAAATGGGTCTATTCAGGGGAAACACGCCTAATCACACATACTCCAGTGCTGTGACTCCGTGTGGCTCCTATGCGTAGGGGTAGCCAGGGGGCTCTACATACTACCCCTGCCCCAAGTGCCAGCTCTGCAGCTCCCATTGACCAAGAACTGCAGCCAAAGGGAGGTGCGGGGGTGGCGCCTGCAGACGGGGCAGCGTGCAGAACCACCTGGCCACGCCTCCACATAGGAGCTGGAAGGAGGACATGCTGCTGCTTCTGGGGACTGCCTGAGGTAAGTGCCACCCAGAGCCTGAACCCCCTGACCTTCTCCCACGCCCCAATCCCCTGCTCCAGCCTGATCCCCCTCCCACCCTCTGAACCCCTCGGTTGCAGCCTGGAGCGCCCTTCTGCACCACAAACCCCTCACCCCCAGCCCCACCCCAGAGCCCAAACCGCCAGCTGGAGCCCGTACCCCCTCCCGCATCCCAACCCTCTGCCCCAGCTCGGAGCCCCCTCCTGCACCCTGAACTCCTCATTTCTGGCCCCACCCCAGAGCCCCCACCACCAGCCCAGGGCCCTCATCCCCTTCCACACCCCAACCCCCAATTTTGTGATCATTCATGGCCTGCCACACAATTTCCATACCCAGATGTGGCCCTCAGGCCAAAAAGTTTGTCCACCCCTGTACTAGCCCATATATCACATCACCCAGACTAGCCCTGTTCCTGGCATAGCAGCAGACTCTCATTGGTCTGTGCTTAAAAAAAAACAAACAAAAAACAAAAAAACAAATACAATACACCTCAAAATCAATTTTCCAAATGGATTTAAGGTGCACTGAAGTGCAATTTAGCAGCATTCCACTGTGTGGCCCTTGTAGTCTACCATGGGGGAGGGATAGCTCAGTGGTTTGAGCACTGGCCTCCTAAACGCAGGGCTGAGAGTTCAATCCTTGAGGGGGCTATTTAGGGAACTGGGGCAAAAATCTGTCTGGGGATTGGTCCTGCTTTGAGCAGGGGGTTGGACTAGATGACCTCCTGAGGTCCCTTCCAACCCTGAGATTCTACGATTCTATGATTTATTCCTTTCAGGGAGTATCCTCCTTCAAACTCTCCTTTGCTGTGAAGCCCACAAAACCCTTGACAATGGTTCAGCTCTTGGTGTGCTCAGATCACAGCTCATCATGCTGACCAATACTGTCTCATTGTTTCTTTATACTTCCGTCTGTCCGTCCGTCAGTATCTGTCTGTTGTCTTTGCTGTAAGCTCTTTGGGGCAGGGACTGTTTTTTTGTTCCGTGTTTGTACAGCACCTAGCACAACGGGGCCCTGGTCCATGACTGGGGCTCCCGGGCGCTACGATAATACAAAATAATAATATTCACCACAAAGACTTACCATGGAAACACAAGATCTGCCAGCGTTAAGCCTACAAAGGAATCAATAGACAAGTTTTAATTGCCTTGAAAGACTGCACTCATGACGACCCTCCTTTCTAAGTCTGCAGAGAAACTGCAGAATACCTGTAGTGATTCAGTAAACCAAATTCTTAAGCAGCGTCCTAAAAGATACTGACAAATAACTACTCCTTTGACTGTATCTGCTTCACTTTCCCTTCAGTTTGTTTGCCCAAACACTGTCTGAATTAACGGCTGTGTCACAGGGAAGACTTCTGCCATGGGACCTTCACAATTTACCATGATATAAGCACAGCACAATATGTGTGAACACAAGACCATCAAGCATGATCACTGGGGCAAGGCTGCCATTAATGTTATCTATGCAGCACCTAGCACAATGGGACCATGACCTGGCTGTCACCTCTAGGTCCTACCACCATAAGCCTTAAATAAGAACACAGCCACTCAAAATGCGTGGCTGTGTTAAAGATGTAAGCAAAAAGGTTATGTGACAATATGGAGCCTTCCCAAGATTGTCTGATACCAGGAACAGTCACACCGTGCTTTGAACTATTCTCCTGCCAGATACTGGGGGCTAAATCCTTTGCTGGTGTAAACTGACATAGCTCCACTGACTTCAACGGCGCTACACCTATGTGCACCAGCTGAGGCTCCGGCCCTGAATGTTCATTTCTGTGACTAAGGTCTGTATTACACGTATGAACCATACTTTACCATTCCAACTCTGATGTTTGAAGAACCAGTATTTTCCTCCTCCGTAATTAACAAATACCATAATTATGAGAGAGAGCCTAAAAAGACACAAAAAAATAATGAGAACGCAGGTACAATATTGTGTGTCAAAAACAGACACGCACTTAATATTTTACCCCGTTAAAACATTTTTCAATCTGTCTTTTTTTAAGCAAGCCTGTAAACACAACAGCCAAGCATGCCGTTGAGGGATCAGTGAACGACCTTCATTCAGAGGAAATTGATGTTGACTGAGAGAAGGAGAGAGCACTTGAAAGTCACATTACAAAGCATGCTGAGTGTGATTTTTGTTCATATTCCCATATAAGTTCACAAAGCTGGCTCCCCACATTGCTCCAGCCCAATTCTAAACATTTCAGGAAACCCAAGAAGTAGGATCCTGCAGTTCTTCCCCATTAAATGGACCCCCTGGGGCTGTCAGATCTCTAAGCCAGAGATTGCACAGATTGGTCCTAGTAATTCCATGTACTCCACCAACTTCATTTAGCAAGTCCTCAGCCCCCACCCCATCCCCTGAAAGAGAGAAAAGCATCATTCCTCCCATTGTAGACAGCAGATAAATCAGAACACGGAGTTAAGAGACTTGACCAAGGCCACACAGGAAAATTAGGAGCAGGGCAGGGAACAGCGAGGCTGTCTTTTTACTTGTAAGCCTCCTGGAGGGAAGAGAATGACTGAGTACAATAAAGGAAAATCTAACTAAAAGTCATGCAGGAAAAAGGAAATGGAGGCTGGACACCAGAAAAACTTCCTGCCATGGAAATCTAGCAGCCTGTGGAATTGTCTGTCAAGGGACCTGGTGAAAGGCTCATCAAAACCAGACAGGACAGATACTAGTAAATGCACTACAGAGAACAATTCTCATAGGGAGGGAGAGGAAGAAGTTATCATAATATGTAGGGCTGGTCAAAAGTTTTCCATCTAAACTGTTTTTTTGATGGAAAACTGAGTTTTTGACACACAGTTTTTCATGAAAAGTGTCTGCTTTCCACGGAAAATGTCAATGTTTTGTTGAAATCCTGGATGCCTGGAAAAAAAAAAAAAAGTTTTCAACCTAAAAGTGAAATATTTTGATTCTGAAATGCGCCCACAGTGCCACATGGGAGTCATAGTTCAGTTGCCTCATGCTCCCCCATCTCCTCTATGGCAAACTTCCCATCCAGACTACATTTCCCATGAAGCACCAGGGTCACAAGACTGCCATGATGCATGGCCTACACTATCCAAGAGGGAAGACCATGATGCATGATGGAAGATGTAGTCTGACCAAAGAGCCACCCTATAGAAGAGGATGAGGCACCAGAACTACAACTCCCATGAGGCACTAGGACACCATTACCAATCAAAATATTTTGGTTTACAGCCAAAATATTCTGTTTTTTTATTTTTTGCTAACTCAAGTTTTCATAGGAAAAAATAATTTCCAGCCATCTCTATTAATAGGTAGTTTCCTTCTCCATACATATAAACCCACATCCAATACCATGACATTCTACCATCCCTGGGGGTGAAGATTTCATACTCTGGCCATAATTACATTTGTTCAAACCTAGAGGAGCTTTATAGCGAGTGGTACAGAAGCCTCTGAGGCTGTAATTTACCCTCGGAATGTGTCAAGGGAGCGCAGTCGCTGCTGGGAGACGGTCCACGTGGTAGCTGGGACATTACTGCTTGTGGAATCTGCTCTGGTTGGGGATCCGAGCTCCTTGGAATAGAAACACCACACAAGAGGAAAAGCTAGCAACTGCCTCGACACCTTCGCTATCCTGACCATATGGGGAATGTGACTTTGCCAGCTGAGGCCTAGAGATACTGGACATTTTCACACACCATAACTAATTCTGTTCTTCCCATTTCTCTCTCTATTCCCCACTGAGGGATTCCTTGTATTTCACACTTCACACTTCTTTAATCATCGGTGGGCAGGGCACTGGACTGTGACTCAGGATAGCTGGGTTTAATCCCAGTGTTGACCATACACTCCATGTGACCTTAGGCAAGTCACTGAATCTACCCTGTGCCTCGGTTCGGCATGAATAGAGTGGGGATAACACTTCTCTGCCTCACAGGGTGCTGTGCAGATAAAACTGATGCACTCAGCACGCCACCAGTGATGAGGACCATGTACAATAGACTCCCGAGAGAATAACTGGGGAGCATAACACTGAAGCGTGCTCATCCTGTGTGGGCAAAGTACACTAGGCCAGATGCTGATGTCATTTATATCAGTGTAAATCCAGAGAGATTCCAACAGCTGTACTCCACATCTGCAAGTGTTTAACAGCGCAGAATGTGGCCCACAGCCTCTGCAGCACTTGCAGGCCCTGGTCTAATCACTGAACGTTAGGCCTGAGTTCAGAGTTCCTAGAACTGCCTCTAGTGCTGGGAGCAGTCAGCAGAGTTTTCCTCTCTTGACACTGTCCACGTCACAACAGGATAATTCTCTCAGTGGAATATTTCCTGCACTGAAACTAGCGAGAGAGGCAAAACACCTAGCTGTGCAGTAACTGACAGGGTACACGTACACTGGAGCTAAAGGTGTAATTTTCAACTCAGGTAGGCGTACGCACATTAGCTCTGTTGAAATTGGCTTGTTACAAGCAGGAGTGTGGCCAGGGCAGCATGGGCAGTAGGACAGGCTAGCAGCTAGCTGCCGTGAGTACGCAACCAGGGTCTCGGACAGGATTGTACCTGGTGAGGCTAGCCCGTCACAGCTGCGCTTCTACGTTTAGCATGCTAGCGCAATCATGTATGTCTGCCTGAGCTGGACATTACACCCACAGCTCCGGCGTAGATGTATCCTGAGAGTCATATATATCCACTGCACATACATTAACCACAGGTGGTGAGCCCCCTCCAGCGCTCCCCACAGATCGAGACAGCAGGGCCGCCCAGGGGAAGGGGGGGGTGGCACAAGTGGGGCAATTTGCACCAGGACCTGGGCCCTGCAGGGTCCCCGTGAGCCCTGGTCGAAAATCCCTTCTTTTTTAATTTTTACTCACCCGGCAGCGGTCTGGGTCTTCGACGGCACTTCGGTGGCAGGCCCTTCACTTGCTCTGGGTCTTCAGTGGCACTTCGGCGGTGGGTCCTTCAATGCTGCCAAAGATACGGAGCGAGTGAAGGACCCCCTGCTGCCGCCACTGCCGAAGACTCAGAGCGCCGCCTGGTGTGTACAAGTGCTGCAGCGGGTGGCGCCTTTTTTATGTCCGCTCCCCCGCTTTGTCCCAGGCCCCCTGAATCCTCTGGGCGGCCCTGGAAGACAGCTGTCTGCCCACACTTCAAGGATTGCCCAGGAACCTGTTCATGAGGGGGATGTGGCTGATAATTTACTGAATCTCAAAAAGGCCTAGTTCGTGTGAACGCTTCAGTGTAAAAACATGGACGGCAATTTAACACATTCTAACAACTCACAGAATTAATGAGACGATCAGTGTCTCCAGGGTGCAGTTTCTTGTAAAACCAATTCCTGATTGGATCGATGCTGTGAACCAAGAACAGTAAAAAAAATCATATTCTATTGCTTATTCAGAACAAACACATGCTATCAAATCATGTTGGAGCAACATAAACCAGACGCTGAGAACATCTACCCCCATCCCCAGTCCCCTCCCTGGATTAGTACAATGTTATTAAGCTTGCAAAGTCAAACACACAAAAGTTAAAGTGCCAGAATTAAGGTGGTTCGTGCAACCTTAATTCAGCCCTGTTGTGTATACACACTATGGTACAATCACCACATGCTCAGATTCCCCCCCCCCCCACACACACTTTTCGTTTACACGCAGGACCACCTCATTCAGTGCACAGGATGGATGGCTATGTTAACAGATTTTCCAACCTTTATAGTTAAACACATACGTAAATCCTATAGACTGGAATGGGTCTTAACCAGGGGCTGAACTGCTGTTCAGGGCCCTAGATACTCCGTAGTACTGGAAGCATATGGAAACATTCCCTGTATTAAACTTTGCAACACTGTGGTTTAGTTGGAGGATATCAGCATCTGGAAAATGATAACTATGTGATGATTAAATGATGCTGGCCTGAACTGTTGGGCTGCCTGAAGCAGAATACAAAAGGGGGTCCCCCTGGGATGACAACAAGGATTTAATCACATGCTTCAGTACGTTCCTGAACTCAGGCCTACGTTCTCATATTCATTTCTCATCCCAGCTCCTGTGCCACAGTCTGATAGAAAGCCTACAGAATGACAGCCTGTCAGAAGGTATCCCTAGAAAAAAAACATAGCACAGGCAGCACTAATGCATGTCTCTTCACCCCATCCTATGCATAGGGCCCAGCACTGAGATGCAGAGAATTCTACTGTGAGGAGTTGGTTAATATGCTACAGCTGGCTCTTCAGTAAGACTGAGAAGAGCAGTATCAATCAGCCACCAACTGAAATGCAAACACCCAGCACTCCAGCCCTGGACTGAGAGCACCAACAGCTGTGTGCAGTGTTATTGGAGCCGTGCTGGTCCCAAGATATTAGAGACAAGGTGGGTGAGCTCTGAAGAAGAGCTTTGTGTAAATTCAAAAGCTTGTCTCTCTTACCAACACAAGTTGGCCCAATAAAAGATAATACCTCCCCCACCTTGTCTCTCTAGCACCAACAGCTGTCAGACTGTTCAGACTTTCAGACACTACCCATCATGACCAGAAGAAGTGAAAGGTTCCATGTTCCATTGCCAATATTGTGAGCCACCCAGTCCCCCATTAAATCCTTTGTTTCACAGTAGCTCTACTGAATTCAGTCAGCAGTTAATCTGTGGAATAAATTTCTTATCCTTAAATCAAGAGCTTGGCCCTTAGCAAACTAAAGGCGAGATAGTCAGCTGGTGCAAATCAGCCTAGCTCCAATGAACAGGAGACTCCAGCTGTAAGACAGCCCAGCTCCCGGTTTGCACTCATGAGACAGCAGGATCTTTTTATTTTGTGTTTGTACAGCACCTAGCACAAAGGGCCCTGGTTCATAACTGGGGCTCCTGGGTGTTATGGCAATACAAATAAATAAGAATAGTGAGTGTGCTTTCATCTACAACAAACCCCCCAAGAGAGTCTCTAACGTGTACAGGAATGTTTCACAAACAACGTCCACTTACATCACGAAGACATGTCCCACTGTCAGGATACTGAGGACCCCCATATAAATGAGGAATGCATACAGGATAGCTGCAGGAAAAGAAGACATCTTCATAGCTGAGGTAACAAAAACAATGGGCATTCTGGGCCTGATACATCAATGCGTTATACCTGTGTAAAACTGGAGTAACCCAGCGAGAAGTCAGGCTGACAGCTTGCTACAGGAACCTCTCTGAGTGGTACCGTAACCTGAAGGAAGGATTGGCCAGGGGCTAGGGCACTAGCATGGGACTTGGGAGACCAAGGTTAAATTACCTGCTCTGCCACAGACTTCCTGTGTGACACTGGGCAAGTCACTTAGCTTCTGTGCCTCAGTTCCCTATCTGTAAAACGGGCATAATACTTCCCTCCCTCAGCCCTGTGGTTGTTGTACACATTGAAGACTGTGAAGCACTTTGAGTTCTAGTGATGAAAATGCTAGGTATTGTTATGTGAGAACACAAGCCCCAGCAAAAAAAAAACCCCAAAGGTGACTGCAACCTAGTGACTGTATATTCCAGTATAAAAATAACCAAGGCAAAACATATCATAGTGGTAGTGGTAGTGGCATATGTGGTAGTGGCATATGTTGTAAAGGAAAAACTGGCTGGATTTAGAAACAGCCTGAATTCAAGGAGTAAAAGAGGTAGAGGAGTCAAAGATGTATGGATTTGCAAGCATGGGGAATGTCTCTGTCAGAGCTGAGGGAAACAGTTTGGTCAAAACTATTTCACCAAAAAAAAAAATGCAGATTCGGGGCATTGAAATATTTCATAAATTTAAGACAAATTTGCCAATTTGTTTACTCCCCCCAAAATCTAAAAATATTCCAAAACAACAAAACATTTCACTTTGACCTTTTTGAAGCATTTCAGTTTTTTGATCTGAAATGACTTTTCATGTCAAAGCTTACCTCAATTTTATTAAAAATAAAAAACTCAAAACATTTAATAAGGCTCAAAAACAAAACAAAATGTTTTGTTCAACCTGAAATTAACCCTGAAAGTAACCTGAAATTTTTGGTATGGCCAGGAAAAAAAAAAATCACTTCTTCACACAGGTGTAGCTTCTTTAGAGTTAAAGGAATAGGAAACATTAAAGAATTATCTACTGTAAAGAGCAAGAATGGGGAAGGATGCTGATTAGAGACTGAAACAGCTCTGGGAGGGACACACAAAGAGAGACAACAGGCATTAACATAACACAGAACGGGCAGCTAGACAAGATTGAACAAACACACCCAATGCTTTGTGGCAGAAGCAGAGCACACTGAGTGCAGAGGAACCAGCTGGGTGGGTGTGTTTTGGGAGGAGGAGGAAGTGGGATCTAAATCTGAAAACAGAACGCAGACACATACCTTGTGACCAGTGATTTCCCTACACCCCCCCCAGGGAGGGTGTACACCCCCCCTGAATTTTCCCAACACCCCCCCCCCCCCAGTTTTGTGAGCTAGTTACATACCCATTTAGTGACTGTTTGGAAATCTGAATTTAAACTGAAACATTAATACACACTTTAAAAGCTTATACAGTGTATGATAAAATATGTGTATCTGAAAAAGTATAATAGATTTGAAAAGTATGAACATAGACTAGCTTCCTTGCTTCCTTATACAGCTGTTTTTTATGATGTCAGTGCATTCATTTCGGTGATGTTGGCCAACCTAATAATTTCAAATGATGATTTGTAAGCAAAGCCTAAATGAGCTCTCCCTGACAGCTAGTGATGAGCTGGGGGCTAAGGCTTCAGGGCCAGATTATATTTACATTCACACCTAATCTACCTAGGTATCCAGCAAACAGAGCTGTGTTGTCCAAGTGATAGATTTTGGCTGTGGTTGGGTTACAAACCACTTGAATGTAGGGGGAAGAGGGGATGAAATGTTGTTCTTATTGTATGAGTAAAGGGCAGTAGAACTGTACTTAGCCTGTGATGATTTGAAGGCATCAAGAGAGAGGGTGGGGACCTGTCCCTCTCCACTGTTTAAAGACAGAGCTGATTAGGCTCCATAGAGAGTCTTTTGTTCTGTTAAGTGACCACTGCAGCTGAAATCACTGACAATCAGGTCTAAGTGCTTAGTCCTGTTGTGGGGACAGTGTTCCTGTGGGTACAGTGTTTTTGTGTAAGAGACAGCCCAGACTGCACTAGCAGTGAGGTTCCCGCACTGAAAGCTCAGCTGAAATCACTGAGAGCTGGTGGAACCTCAAGAGACCAACTCGCAGAGATCACAGTGGTAGGTGACAGCAGAAGGTGACTGTGCAGGGCCATTGGCAACAGAGCGGTGGAGTGAACGGTGGCACAACGAACAGCCATGGCCAGAGCGAACTGTGCCTTTTTGTCCCCCACCTGGGAGGTGTACTCATGTGAAAGTGAAGTCTGAGTCTCCACTGACCAAGGACAACACCGGTGAGTGGAGTGCGGTGGAGGGAAAAGTGAGGGGCACGTTAAATAACCATTTGTTTGTTGGATTATATTTTAGTCACTTTGCTCCAGAATGCTAGATTTGTGACTGGGAATGGAAACTTATATAAATATGTTTCCCATTGGCCATTATCTTTGAAAAATCATGGTGATCAGGGGAGATCCCGGATGACTGGAAAAAAGCTAATGTAGTGCCCATCTTTAAAAAAGGGAAGAAGGAAGATCCAGGGAACTACAGGCCAGTCAGTCTCACCTCAGTCCCTGGAAAAATCATGGAACAGGTCCTCAAGGAATCAATTCTGAACCACTTAAAGGAGGGGAAAGTGATCAGGAACAGTCAGCATGGATTCACCAAGAGCAAGTCATGCCTGACTAACCTAATTGCCTTCTATGATGAGATAACCGGCTCTGTGGATGAGGGGAAAGCAGTGGAGTGCTATTTCTGGACTTTAGCAAAGCTTTTGATACAGTTTCCCACAGTATTCTTGCCAGCAAGTTAAAGAAGTATGGGCTGGATGAATGGACGATAAGGTGAATAGAAAACTGGCTAGATGGTCGGGCTCAACGGGTAGTGATCAATGGTTCCATGTCTAGTTGGCAGCCGGTATCAAGTGGAGTGCCCCGAGGGTCGGTGCTAGGGCCGGTTTTGTTCAATATCTTCATTAACGATCTGGAGGATGGTGTGGACTGCACCCTTAGCAAGTTTGCAGATGACACTAAACTGGGAGGAGTGGTTGATACGCTGGAGGGTAGGGCTAGGATACAGAGGGACCTAGACAAATTAGAGAATTGGGCCAAAAGAAATATGATGAGGTTTAACAAGGACAAGTGCAGAGTCCTGCACTTAGGACGGAAGAATCCCATGCACTGCTACAGACTAGGGACCGAATGGCTGGGCAGCAGTTCTGCAGAAAAGGACCTAGGGGTTACGGTGGCCGAAAAGCTGAATATGAGTCAACAGTGTGCCCTTGTTGCCAAGAAGGCTAATGGCATTTTGGGTTGTATAAGTAGGGGAATTTCCAGCAGATCGAGGGATGTGATCATTCCCCTCTATTCAGCACTGGTGAGGCCTCATTTGGAGCACTGTGTCCAGTTTTGGGCCCCACACTACAAGAAGGATGTGGATAAATTGGAGAGAGTCCAGCGGAGGGCAACAAAAATGATTAGGGGGCTGGAGCACATGACTTATGAGGAGAGGCTGAGGGAACTGAGATTGTTTAGCCTGCAGAAGAGACGAACGAGGGGGGATTTGATAGCTGCTTTCAACTATCTGAAAGGGGGTTCCAAAGAGGATGGATCTAGACTGTTCTCAGTGGTAGAAGATGACAGAACAAGGAGTAATGGTCTCAAGTTGCAGAGAGGGAGGTTTAGGTTGGACATTAGGAAAAACTTTTTCACTAGTAGGGTGGTGAAGAACTGGAATGGGTTACCTAGGGAGGTGGTGGAATCTCCTTCCTTAGAGGTTTTTAAGGTCAGGCTTGACAAAGCCCTGGCTGGTATGATTTAGTTGGGTTTGGTCCTGCTTTGAGCAGGGGGTTGGACTAGATGACCTCCTGAGGTCCCTTCCAACCCTGAGATTCTATGATTCTATGAAGATTTTTAAAATGCAGTATTTGCCAAGGTTGTTATCTCACATTGTTGCTATCTTGGGAGGTCATTATGTTGGGGAGTTTCTGTACTAAACATTTTTATTATAATTAATTTTTACATAAGAATGGTCATACTGGGTCAGACCAATGGTCCATATAGCCCAGTACCCTGTCTTACAACAATGGTCAAGGCCAGGTGCTTCAGAGGGAATGAACAGCACAGGTAGTCATCAAGTGATCCATCCCCTGTTGCCCATTCCCAGCTTCTGGCAAACAGGCTAGGGACACTCAGAGCATGGTGTTGCATCCCTCTCATCCTGGCTAACAGCCACAGAAATTCCTGGAGAACAGGTCTATATCTAGTTCTTTTTAAAATCCTGTTATAGTTTTGGTCTTCACAGCATCCCCTGGCAAAGAGTTCCCTGGGTTGACTTTATATTGTGTGAAGAAATACTTCCTTTTGTTTTTTTAAATCTGGAGCCTATTAATTTCATTGGGTGACTGCTAGTTCTTGTGTTGTGTGAAGGATTAAATAAAATTTCCTTATTCACTTTCTTCGCACCAGTCAAGATTTTGTAGACCTCTATCATATCCCCATTAGTCATCTCTTTTCTAAGCTGAAAATTCCCAGTTACTTTAATCTCTCCTCCTGTTTCATACCCCTCATCATTTTAGTTGCCCATCTCTGTACCTTTTCCAATTCCAATATATATATTTTTAGGATGGGTGACCAGATCTACACACACTATTCAAGGTGTGCACGTACCATGGATTTATATAGAGGCAATATGATATTTTCTGTCTTATTATCTATCCCTTTCTTAATGATTCCCAACATTGTTTGCTTTTGTGACTGATGCTGCACATGGAGTGGATGTTTTCAGAGAACTATCCACAATGACTCCAAGATCTCTTCCTTGAGTGTTAACAGCTAATTCAGATGCCATCATTTTGTATGTATAGTTGAGATTGCTTTCCAATGTACATTACTTTGCATTTATCAACATTAAATTTCATCTGCCATTTTTGTTGCCCAGTCACCCAGTTTTGTGAGATCCCTCTGTAATTCTTCGCAGTCTGCCTGGGACTTAACTATCTTGAATAGTTTTGTATCATCTGCAAATTTTGCCACCTCACTGTTTTCCAGATCATTTATGAATATGTTGAACAGCGCTGGTCCCAGTACCGACCCCTCAGGGATACCACTATTTATCTCTCTCCATTCTGAAAACTGATAATTTATTCCTACCCTTTGTTTCCCATCTTTTAACCAGTTACTGATCCATGAGAGGACTTTCCTCTTACCCCATGATGGCTTACTTTTCAAAAGTCAATTTAAATTAAATACTTTTTTTTTAAATGTGTATTTTTTTTAGAAATCTAGACCTGTTATGTGTTTTGGTGTAACTTGCATTATTCTTACGTTAAATTTGCATAATCCTAACAAAACATTTACTTTATTCATCTCTCTTTTATATATCTCATTGGTCCTGACACCCCCCCTGTAAATTCGAACACCCCCCCTAATTTCAATTCCTGGGGAAACCACTGCTTGTGACCGTTTTGCTTTTGTGTGTCTGTCTTGTCCGTTTAGACTGTAAGCGCTTCGGAGCAGGGACTGGCTTGTGCTATGTGTTCGTACAGTACCGCACACAACAGGGCCCAATCCTGGTCAAGGCCTCTGCGTGCTGATGTAACGTATATAAATAAATAGTAAGATACAGAAGAGCAGCAGGCCAAGGACAGAAGCCCACGGGACACATTAATGGAGTGTACCCGCCCCTTAAGGTGTGAGGGAGACCAGCTGAGCCAGCATTATGCTGCTGCACATTTTGCTGGGAGACGTACCTGTGTGACAGATCAAGGTCAAAGAGCAAGAGAAAGGGGTATCAGAGTGGCATTCTGGGAGAAAACACTGCCAGCTCTGCTTTTAGGGCCCACAACTGGTGCTCCAGGAGCAGGGCAGGCTGGAAAGCTCCTCCTGCCTCCATGGTGAGGAAAAGGCCTGGCTCAGGGCAGTTTCCAGCCCTGGCAAACGTCTTTCCTGGCAGCCAGATTGTGGTCCTGGGCTGGGGTAAGGCATCCTAGGAGATGAAGGCATATATATATATATATATATATATATCCTGCTCCCTCCCCATATGAGGAGAAACCTGGAAGGCAGGGCTATGCCACTGGGTATCTCCTGAATCCAGCTTTCACTGTTTGTTTGGGATGCTTCTGAGCCAGACATCACTGAGAAAAGTCTGATGTGCTTTAAAACAACCCAGCAACCCTGCACGCATTTTTGACAGTCTTACACAACCAACTGGAGCATTTTGATATGGTGTGGCCTGCCCCTGGCACCAAGGGAGAGCAGAAACTGACAGGACAGAGGAAAGGGTAGACACTGCAGGAAGGAGAGCAGTCAAGCATGGAGTCAGGAAACCTCATAGAAAGCTGGGAAGGAGGGCATAGCTAACAAGCAATGAAGGATGCAGATGGGTTCGTTGGGGACATTCACGGGAACAGACGATATTAAGAGGAGGAGGTGGATGAGAGGAAGAGATCACGAATCAGTAAGAGTGGAAGAAGAAAGGCAGTTGTTAGGGAGGTAAGGAAGTGATAGGATCAAGGGTTTGGAGGAAGAAGGTATGCAAGACCATACAATGTCTGAGAAAGGAGCAGGTAGTGGAGTGTGGGAAGGTGGTGGCATAGCAGGGCTGGCAGAGGAAAGGGAAGGAGGAGAGCCCGCATTACACAGAGTCAATATTTTCCCAGAAGTAAGTAGCCGAATCTCTGGCCAAAAGGGAGGCAGGGACATGAAGAGGAGTGGATTTGAAGAGCGAATCGAAGCCAGAGAAGGGGCTATGAAGGATGTAAGTGAGGGAGTCCATCAGGGAAGAGAAATCAAGCTGTGCAGTAAGGGAAAGGCAGAGTTGAAAGAAGAAAGGACAAAACTCTAGTGGAGACAATTACTGGAGTCACTGTATTGAATCCAGAGATATGTTATGATGGGAGTTGGGCAATCATACCACTTTGAAGCTGTTGGGTCTGATATTTAGCCTGAATAGAAGGCAGCTGAGGGAAAAATAAAATGGCCCTTTGTTCAGTAATAGCTAAAACAATGGAAAACTAGCTCCCAAAGACTGGGCCACATGCAAGCCTGGGCCATATAGTCCAAGGGGTTTCCCAGAGGTCTCATGACAAAGGCAGGGGATTGATCTGATTGCAGCTGCATGTCTGCGTGCTAGAAGCAGCAGAAAAAACACAAAATGTCCTGGAGAAGGTAGCAAGGAAGTGTACATGCAGGCAGAGATGCACCTGTAGCATGACCCTGAAAAAAAGCTAAGAGAGAGAATGTTTGGGTAGAGTGCTGGCTGAAAGAGGCTTGGGACTCTAAGCCAAGAAACTGCTTCATGCTGTTTGATTCCTACTGTGTTCAGAAAAATAAGACTTTGTACATTCTTTGTAAATAAACAGGATCACATCAAAGAAATATCTGACTCCATCATCACTTTCTCCTCCTAATAGGAACAATCTGCAAGACCCCTGAATATCGGCTAACTTCTCGGGCCAAATGGATAACAGATGCTCTGGGGCATGGGAGCAGGAGCACAGGGAGTGGATGCAGGGAGTTCATTAGGCTCAAGGATTTGCTAGGAAGGGGGCTAAAGCGAATTTCAATGAGATAATTTCCTGAAAGAAAAAAACCCAACAACTTGATTTACACAAGGAAAGGGGGAACATAAGGCATTACGTACGGAGATGGCTGTTGACAGGACTTTCGTTGATGATTATGTCACAGGAAATCATCTTGGTGCTGCTATCAAAGCTCTTTACCACAAGCGAATAGTTTCCAAATTCTCCAAAATGATAATGGATCCTGCAAAGAATTAAGGGAGACGGAAAGGGAACCTGTGCTGGGACTTGCTGTACCATCGCTACTGCCTGCAGGTACTGTGGTAGGCACTGCGGGGCTACAGGGTAGGCCAGCTGGGAGGTGGGCTGAAAGGAAGGGAGGGCTACAAAAACAGGGCTATGGGAAGAAGGGTAGGGGCATGTTGGGAAGCACACGGCCCATGCCCCTCCTTGCAGCGGGGCTGCAGTGACCACCTCTCCCTGCACATACAAAAGGAGACAGGGGCTGAAAAGGCCCAACCCAGTGCCCAGATTTTTCTTTTTTCCTACTTGGTGAGATCTTTTAGCTGCGTTGCCATAGTTACTGCAGCTTGGCTCCTGCTCCCTGATTTGGTGCTTTCAATGCACTGTTCATTCAGCCATTTCCTTGATTGGCCACTGAGCGGCTCCCAAAGCCCCTTCTCCTGTCAGCATTGGTTTGGCTTCCCCTACTGTATCAGCCCACCCTTGACCCACTCCACCCTTCATATGTCACATGACTTCTTCCGCTATTGACTGTGTAGCGGGAACCATGACTTCATAGACTTTTGGTCTGGTTTTGTTGCTGGGTTTAGTGTGCTGGTGCCTCGTGGCCTGTGATATCCAGGAGGCCAGGCTACGTGATCCGACTGTCCTTTCTGGCCTTAAACTCTGTCTCTATGTGTGTGCACAGCACACAGCTCTACGGGGTGCAACTTGTGATTGGACAAGCTAGGCACTATCGTAACAAATTATATTTTTATACTGTTGGTATTATGAAGATTAAATTGCAAATCTAGCTTCCCAAAGGCTCAGTAATAACTGTGGTGAGGAGGCCACAGACTTTAGGGACAGTGGCTGGCAAGTGACAGAAAATATAAGCATTAGTGGGTTATTTCAACACACGTTATCTTCAGATCAGTTACAAACCTGGGAAACTCTCTGCCTGCCCCAGTGCCATTGAGATGTAGGGTGACTGAATGCTGAGAATCAACTGCAACTGCTACAATGCTGGCCTTTCCCGCTGTGTTGCTCATTGGGACGGATACCAGATCTTGATACAAGCACTAGAAAATGAGGACAGATGAAGGATTACAAAAACAAAAAACCTACTTGATTTTACTAGGTAGAGCAAAATTATTATTATTATTTTAATTCAAAGAGGAGTACAAAGGAAGCCTGGCTTGTCCAACAGCAAGCAGGTAACATTTCTGTGAGCTGAAGGATGGAGGAAGAATTATTGGCCAAGATTTTCAAAAATAGGAGCCTAAAGTTAGGCACTCAAGGTGGGATTTTCAAAAGGGCTAAAACCCAACAGATTAAATACAAATAACAAAACAGGAATAAATTAAAATACTGGAAAGTTAATCATGTAAAAACACCAGACACACTGCACTAAGAACTCAGGAAATGCCATATCAGATCAGAGCAGCTAGCCCAGTATCCTGTCTCTGACAGGGCTAGCACTAGGAGGATATAAGGAAGCCTGAAGGAGGCAATTATGGAATATCCTGACCATAAGAGAGCTGCTCTCTTCTTAACCCCTCACCAGTCATCGGTGGTTAGCTTATGTCCTAAAGCATGAACGTTTATACACCTTTCAAACTTAAAAAAAGAAATCCTTATACTTGCACTGTAACTACGGACAATCTCATTATCCAAAGGAAAGACCTATCCTTTTTTTGCATCCTGCTGCTCTTTCCACCAAGACATTGTTGCGGGTATGAGTCCCATAGATATCTGTGATTCACTGGCTGAGGGTCCAGAATGGGGTCATGGTTCACGAGGGATAAAGGAGTTGGGGGAGATTTTGGAGGCTGTGGGGAGCATGGAAGATGTCCACCTTTCCCCACCGTCTATGACATGGATCCTTTGCCCACCCAAGAACTAGCTGAAAAAACTGAACAACAGAAAATTTAGGACTTTCAAAACACGAGTACTTCCACAATCCCTTAGGGGAACAAGTCTTTGGGTCTGTCTACACTGCAGTCACAGGGTGTGACTGTAGCTCGTGCAGACACAACCCTGCTAGCTTTAATCTAGCCAGCTGGAGCGGTGAAGGCGTGTGGCAGCGCACACTGCAGCATGGGCTAGCCCCCTGAGTAATTATCCAGGGTTCTGGGGAAGATTGTACAGCCCACAATGAAGCTCACACTCCTGTGGCTTCACTGCTCTGCTACCTGAGCTAGCTAGATTGTGTCCACAAGCTCAGGATTGTCCACATGAGCAGCAATCCGACTCTGGGTCCAGCGCCATATTCTTGCCTTCCCCTAGAACAAAACCTGACATAGCAAACAAAGGGAGAGGGCTGTGTACCTGGTAACAATAATCAGAAAGCCAGGAGACTGTCAAGTTCTCATGGATCAACTCATTGTGCACCAGCAGTAAAGCCTGATCAATTTTCAGCCCTGAGGGTCTCCTTCTGGATAAATCTGATGCAGAAGTGGAGAAAGACATATGTTAATATTTTAAAAGAGGAAAGTCTGCATAACACACTTCAGGACATAAAGCAACTTTGTTAACAGAATGATGACAGCTCAGTAGACACTATATTGCAGCCTTACCAATCCTCACCTATTTACGGTGGCTCATACTTGAGAATCTACGCACCACAGAAATTGTACGGGAAAGATCCCATCTCTCCAGCCCTGCTTCACCTCAGCATGGCTCCGGAGTACTATTATTCCATTGGGGAATCAGACTGGGCAGGTAACAAAACTGCTCATCATTGGCGTACAGACTGAAGGTATGTGGCTACAGTGGCACAGATACAGCGCTGAAGCTGTTCCACTTCCTACATCGAAAGAAGGGATTTATCCATCAATATACAGAATCCATCTCTCCAAGACATGGCAGAATTATTCTGTCAACTTGGCTGTGTCTACAATGAAGGCTAGGTTGGCCTAACAACATCACATAGGCCACAACATTTTTCACAGCCCAAAGTGAGATAGCTAGGTCAAGCTAATATTTAGGTATAGACCAGGACTATGTCTACACTTCAAATGCTACAGCAGAGCCACTGTAGTGCTTCAGTGTTGACAATCACTTCAGCAACGGGAGGGGTTCTCCTATCACTGTACTTAATCCCTCTTCCCATTAGGCAGTAGCTAGGTCAACGGCAGAATTCTTCCATCAACCTAGTGCTGTCAACGTGGGTCATGTTGGCTTAATTATGTTGCTCAGGGATGTGAGAATTTTTGTGCCCTATGCAATGCAGTTAGGCCCGAGTTAAAAACCACATTGCCACGTTCTCCCTGCTGTTAAAACCCAAGCAGGCAATCCCAAGTTAAGAACATGCCTTTTAGTTTCAGTATAGACATACTCACAGATGTAGCCGGGTGAAGGAGAGAGGGATAGTGCATGAGTAGTACTTGCTCCCTCTGAGCTCCCCGCAAACTGGGTGCTCTCATCCAGTAATCTAATCATCAGAAGACAGATCCTACATACATACAAAGTCCCATTTTGTTTTGCGTGGGGAAGGGAATCTCTTCTGAGTGATGAGCTCTGGGGCTCTGATCCTGCGAGTTACTTCACATCCTGTCACTGCATAGAACCTGCTGTCAGCTGGCATACATATGTGTTCTCGCTGTGTGCCGCTCCAGCTCTGCACAGACAGCTGGCTCAGCAGACCTTGATAGTACTAGCCAGAAAAACCACAGACTTGGGGCAGTGGCAAAGGCACTTGGCCAGGTTTACTGCCGACGAAGCACGGTCCTAGTGCCTCATAGATTCTACATGTACAATAACACATGTATGACTCTGACAATGGACCAGCTCAGTCAGCAGTGGGACTTTCTGCTGTCCCCTAGGCGGAACAAAAGTGCCCCTCCTATGACTTCTCTTTCATACATTGATACAAACAAGTTACATATTACTCTCCTGACCCTACACCTTGTACCGTCTGGATTAAACAAAACATCTTCATCCAATATCCTGCCTTGCCGTCCTTGTCTTACTTGGGGTTGATGTGTTCCTGTACCATCTCCCAGGACTGTATTTATGCCATAACTCTATGTTGGGGTGTACCTGTACTAGCCTTCTGGAATGCGTCTATATGAATACCCAGTGCCCAGTACTTCTTAGGCAGGGTGGATAAAAATCAGTGATTAAAAAAAACAAAAACAGATTTTTTAAATTTAAATCTGATTTTTTTGATAAAATGCTTTTTGAGGAAAAACCTATCTAAAGATAGTTTTAATTAAGATACATTATAGCTCAAAGATATCTCATCATGGAATAGGGATTATAAATTCTAATTCTCTAGTATGAGAATACATTCATGTAATGTTTAGGAAGTTTTGTAAATGAGTTCCAATAGTTCATGGAATAGGGACCCAATTTTATGGGGTTGCAGGGGCTTCTGTATAGATTATTTAGGTTAATCTTTCTATCTACCCAATGGGACTCAGTGCTCAGTCTAGAAGATACCATCTGAGGTGCTTAGTTTTGCAGTTCTCAGACTGTGGATTTGTGTCTCCAGAGATAACATGCTTGTTAACAGCAAACATGTTTTTAAATAAATAATATATAGAGGTGAGAAATAACAGACCTCAAACCTATTGTCCCTCAGCAAATTTGAGTACACAGAGTCAATCCCATACCTCTCTCTAAAAGTGCAAAGTTTCAAAAAGTTCAATGAATAGAAGATTGTTGGGGGCGGAATAGATCTGGACAAGGAGAAGAAGTCTGGAGATAAATGTGAAAAAGGAGGGACAGGCAGTAGAAACAAAAGTGAAACTGTTTTGAGCAGCATATTCCAGAAGTCTTGAGGGCTTTCTGAGTGTAGCCTTCATTGATTTGAGATCTACCATACCATTCTCTCACTAGAAGGGAAAACTATAATGGCGGCAGGCCATAAAACAGACCGAGTTTGGGAATATTTTAATGAAGTTCCTCTACCTGTGGGTAAGACAGGCATGCTTGCAAAATGCAAACAGTGCAACAAAGAAATGCAAGGCCAGGCTGCCCGAATGAAACAACATCATGAGAAGTGTTCCTTCTCAGGAGGAAGCTGCATTGAAGATGATGAAAGGAACATGTCTGAACATGCAGGATCTTCAGGTTGGTAAACTTTTTTATTTCATACGTCTTTCTTAAGGACTGCCTGTCTTCCTTCCGGACTAGTCTAGAATTCTCATGTTTGAGCAAAAAATATAGTTATTACTCTATGGTACTATTATTTTAGATGCAGTTGTGATAAAAAAATAAATAGCTGAAATAGGCAGGTCTTCATTTTACAATTTCACCTTTAAAGTCGTTCTGAGTGTCAGTGACTGCAATAAGTAATACTAAATGAGCAGTATGGTAATAACAATTAAATAACTGCATTGACTTATTTTGTTTAGGAGACTCCATCCTCAACATACAGGATTTTGAAGACTATCCACCTTCAAGATCACCATAATTTTATATGGTTTCAGTTATCTGCCAATGATAGGGTTTCAGTCACAGCATGTATGTCACATAGCCACAGTATATCACCTGTAGCAAAAAAGAGAAAAAAAAATCTCCATCATCCAGAAACAACCATAGATAAGTTTGAGATAAGAACCAGCAGATTACAAAAAGAGGTAACGGATGAAAAAATTGCCCAGCTTGCTTATGAAACAAACTCTCCTTTCCCTATGATTGAAAACCAACACTTCATTAACATGGTTCAGTCATTAAGACCAGGATACAATTCACCCAACAGAGCAGATGTCGCAGGCAAACTGCTGGATAAAGTGTATGAAAGAGAAATTGAGCAGTGTGCAAAAGGTCTAGAGGGTGAAATTGTGAACCTTTCATGGGTGGAGCAATGTCCACAATGATCCTGTTGTATGTACTTGTGTTACAACAGAAGAAGGGAATGTCTTCCTTACAGAAACAATTGATACATCAGGAGATGCACACACAGCAGAATACTTACAAGAAGAACAGAATACTTACAAACAAACTGTGAAAAAAAATTCAAATGTCTAGTACACAGCTTGGTCACAGACAATGCTGCAAATGTATCCAAGATGAGAAGAAATTTAGAAGAGAGTCCTAAGCTGATAACATATGGTTGCAGTGCTCATTCGATGAACCTCCTAGCCAAAGACTTCAGTGTTCCAGAAATAAAGGCTAATGTTGTTGAAATTGCAAAATACTTCCGTAACAACCACTTTGCAGAAGCTGCTCTGAAAAAAGTGGGAGGAACTAACTTGCCCACAAGACATGTGCTGGAACTCAGTAGTGGACTGTTTTGAGCACTATATCAAGAACTGGCCTAATCTGATGACAGTTTGTGAACAAAATCGTGAAAAAATAGATGGCACTGTCCCAGCCAAAGTTCTCAACACATGCTGCCTGAAGCCTATTTCTGTAGCCTTGAACAGAAAGCAGAGAAATAGCTGTTTTATTGCTGACACTGTTGAAATTTGGAAGGAACTGAGATCTTAAAAAAAGAAATATGCAACGACAGAGTTAAATCACAAATATTAAAAAAACGAATGGGACAAGCACTATCTCCAGCTCATTTTCTTGCAAATATTCTCAATACTCTGTACTAGGGTCAAACATTAACTGCTGAAGAAGAGGAGTTGGCTATGACATGGACATCCAGCAATCATCCCTTCATAATGCCAACTATAATAAACTTCAGAACTAAGGGTGAACCATTCAAGAAATATATATTTGCTGATGATGTTTTAAAGAAAGTTACACGAGTTAACTGGTGGAAGTCACTTAAACACTTGGATTCAGGGACTGTTGAAGTGATAATCTCACTTTTAACAGCAATAGCTTCTTCTGTCAGTGTAGAAAGAATATTTTCTTCTCTTGGGGCTTGGCTACACTTACAAATTTGCAGCGCTGCAGTAGGGTGTGAAAACACACCCTCTCCAGCGCTGCAAATTGCGGCGCTGCAAAGCGCCAGTGTGGTCAAAGCCCCAGCGCTGGGAGCGCTGTACGTTATTCCCCACAGGGAGGTGGAGTACGGACAGCGCTGGGAGAGCTTTCTCCCAGCGCTGGCGCTTTGACTACACTTAGCGCTTCAAAAAAAGCGCTAAGTGTAAAGCGCAAAGCGGCAGCGCTTTGAAGTGTAAGTGTAGCCAAAGCCTGGGGGAAGGACACAGCAAGGTGGTAGGAGAGAGAGTGATGGAGCAGGGTGACCAGATGTCCCGATTTTATAGGGACAGTTCCAATTTTTTAGTCTTTTTCTTATATAGGCGTCTATTACCCTCCACCCCCACCCCAGTTTTTCACATTTGCTGTCTGGTCACCCTATGATGGAGAGACAGTGAGTTGGGGGGAAGAGGGTGGGTAGGTGGGGGTATATGTGTGTGAGTGTGAGAGAGAGGAGTGTGAAAGGGCAGTGGAGAGGGAGTGACAGAGGTAGGGAGAAGGAGGCAGGTACTGAGAGGCGCAAAGTATAGGAGGCAGGGGTAAAGGGAAGGGGAGGGCAGATGAAGTGATGGGGGAAGGCAAGGGGCAGACAGGATGGTGTGGACAGGGTGACCAGCTAGCAAGTGTGAAAAATTGGGACAGGGTGGAGGGGTAATAGGTGCCTATATAAGACAAAGCACCGAATAGCAGGACTGTCTCTATAAAACTGGGACATATGGCAATTGCAGGTGTGGGGGAGAAGGAAATAGGGGGTAGACTGGGCAGGAGCGAGCCAGCTAGCAGGGGAGAATGGGGGGCAGGCCCGGTGGGAGAGCAGGCCAGACGGGGGGGGGGAGGGAATGGAGAGCAGGTCAGGTGGGGGGAGAACGGTGTGAAAACCAGGTGGGGGGAGAATGGAGGCAGGGAAGGAACCGGAGGAAGGCCGGACGGCTCAGGCCAGGAAAGGGGGGAAGGAACGCGAGACAGGCGGGAGATGGAGGAGCTCAGACCAGCGGGAGGGAGGCTGGCGGGGAGGGGGGGCTCAGGGCAGGCGGGGGGGGGGGGGGGGGGGAAAGGAGCGGAAGGGGGAGCCGGGGGGCATTACCGTGCAGCTGGGTGAGGCGGGAGGGGGAAGGAGCGGGGGGGGGGGGAGCCCGGGGGGCATTACCGTGCGGCTGGGTGAGGCCGGGGGGGGCGGGAAGGAGGCGGGGGGGGGCTCACACCAGGCCGGGGGGGGAGAAGGCGCGGGAGGGGGAGCCGGGGGGGCATTACCGTGCGGCTGGGTGAGGCCGGGAGGGGGAGCGGGGGGGAACAGGAGCCGGGGGGGGGCTCAGACCAGGCGGGGGGGAGAAGGCGCGGGAGGGGGAGCCAAGGGGGCATTACCGTGTGGCTGGGTGAGGCCGGGGGGGGGGGGGTTCAGGCCGGGCGGGGGGGGGAGAAGGAGCGGGAGCCGGGGGGGCATTACCGTGTGGCTGGGTGAGGCCGGGGGGGCATTACCGTGTGGCTGGGTGAGGCCGGGCGCCAGCAGCGCGGCGCTCAGGGCGGTCATCGCCACGCAGAGGGTGGCCGAGGGGCCACATCCCCGGCCGGGCCCCGCCATCCCCGCGCCGCCGGGAGGGACTCCGCTCTCCCCGCCCCCGGGGGCTGCGGCTTCCGGCTCCCGTCCGGGGCGGGCTGTGCCCGGGAAGGGGGAGGGCGCTAGCAGCACGTGGCAGCGGAATCGGGCCCCGGGACGGGCGGGCCCAGCTCCCCCCGGTACCGGAGAAGGCCGGAGCCGGGCTGGGGGCGGTGCATGCTGGGGCAGGGCCCGGGGACCGGCGGCTCCTGCACCGAGAGCGGCACGGCCGGCGGGGCTCAGCGACCTCTGTGCGGTGCCCGCAGCGGGAAGCGCCTGCACCGGAGTCACGCCGGAGTCACACCGGCTCGCGGGGGTGACACACGCCGATCGGGCCGACACGCCTCGGTTGGCAGTAACAGCCCCTCTCCAGGGGTCCCCTAATGTCCGGCCGTCACTGAATGCAGGGCCGGGGCCGGAGCCGGAGCACCCGGCACAGACACCAGCTCACCTGTTGACAGGACGGGAGGAGCCGGAGCCTGTAGCGGTAGGTGTATGGGCCTAATGGAGCCCAAAGAAACCCAGACCCAGTGGGGTGCCGTGAGTTGTTCCCAAGTGCCTGGGGCAGGGAAAGGGGCCTGTTTGACCTGTGTAGTGGCCCTCAGTTTGGGGGAAGTGATTTGCCTTTTGCACTATTGAGGTGACTTCTTAATAAACATTGTCAGGGGAGTTTCAGGTTTAGATTCCTGCACTGGGATAGTTAAATAGATTTGATTTGGCATTTTGAATGTTTGCAATCCGCCTTTCCTCCCTTGTCGTTCCCTCGATGCTTCATATTGTCACCCTCAGAATTGCAGTGGTAACAGCAGTCTCAGGCACTGATCTGTTCAGACAGGCCCCTGTCCGTCCAAGGCCCCCTTGACCTCAGTGGAATGGGGCACAGCCTAGGTTCAGGGACTACAAGGAGCTTGCAGCAGGACCTAAACATGCTCTCTGCTCTGTGATTGGTAGGCACAGGAGAGTGCATTTCAGATACACTTTGATTCTAAAGTTCACTGAATTAATCATTTGAAGTCTCTTTATTTGTTAATAGTCAGATTCTGCTCTTGTCAGGAACATACTGGCCCTGGATGCTTGGGATTTTAATTTTACTGCCTGTCCCCCACTCAAGTGGTCTGTGTCCCTGTCTCTTTCAATTTCACAGACACAAGCTTGTCAGCAGTTCTCTGTGTGAAGTAACAGACTGGATGTGGTGGAATACCCTACAGTGCACCAGTACCAAGAGTGGTCTCCGCACTGAGGAATGCACCCCACCAGTATGACAGCATCAGTCCTTCCTTCTCCCTGGCTCTGCAGCTCTTCTTTCCTCTCCCTGGGTCCATGCAGAGCGCCTTCATTTCCTGGACAAAGCAGGTTTGTGGAGTGGGCCCTATGTTTGTAAAAATCACAAAAAAGGACAGGGGGATGCGGAGGCAGGAGTAGAGCTTGAAGTGCCTTTTAATGCTTTTTTAAAATCAGCTTACGCTATTTCACACTGACGGTGTCTCTTTAAAGATCTTATGGAGTATTTTGGTGGCTAAAGGGGAGGGTTTTGCAAAAAGTCCCCCAAACATTTGTCTCCAGTCTTTCCTTGTCGCAAAAGAGTGTTGTGTTTACTGGGTGTTTGTGTATTACAGAGAATGTAGAAGATAGCAACATGGACAAAAAACTCCATTATGTTAAAAAAGAGCTGCTCCGAAGGGAAATTCCTCCAGTCTTGTTGGTGCTGCTGCTTCTCGCTGTGCTGCTCCTGAGTTTCCTTCTGTACATGCATCTCAACAATTTCTCCGTCACCACCGGGCAGCCTGACGTGGACTCCAGCCTCTGCCCATTTGGGTACTTCAGATTAGGACCATTGAAAAATTGCTCGCCGTGGCTGTCTTGTGAAGCCATAAATACAGAAGTCAGGAAACTGAAGTGTGTTGGTGAAGGGGCTGTGAAAAAGGTTAGTATCATGTTGGGTAGATGGATCTCCAAGAGGAAAAGTTCACATGGTGTGTTGGCTGATTATCAGTGCTTATGCTGCTTCTGGGATAATTGTTTCCATAGTAGCTAATTATTACAGAAACACAGAGAGTTATGATGACAATAGATGGCATAAACAGAATATGGATGAGATGATCTCATAGAGTCAGACCTTGCTCACTTACACTGAATGGTAACTTACTCTCTCTGCAAGAAGTGCCACTGAAATCAACAGCACTGCTTGCGGAGTATGATGCTTCTCAGGGCTGGTCTTCACTAGTGAAGACATGCTCAAACCTGAACGCTCTCCCATCAATTTCTGTACTCCACCTCAACAAGAGGCGGAAGCAATGTTGGCGGGAGAGCGTCTTCCATCGACACAGCGTAGTGTGGACCCTGCAGTAAGTAGATCTAAGTTACATCAGCTTGAGTTATGTTACTAACTAGGGCTGTCAAGCGATTAAAATAATTAATTGTGATTAATTGCGCTGTTAAACAGTAACAGAACTCCATTTATTTAAATATTTTTGATGTTTTTACATTTTCAAATATATTGATTTCAATTAAAACACAGAATACAAAGTGCACAGTGCTCACTTTATTTTTTTATTATTACAAATATTTGCACTGTAAAAAGCAAAAGAAATAGTCTTTTTCAATTCACCTCATAGAATTACTGTAGTGCAATCTCTTTATCATGAAAGTCGAACTTACAAATGTAGAATTATGTATAAAAAAAAACTGCATTCAAAAATAAAACAATGTAAAACTTTAGAGCCTACAAGTCCACTCAGTCCTACTTCAGCCAAACAAGTTTGGTTACAATTTGCAGGAGATAATGCTGCCCGCTTCTTGTTTACAATTCACCTGAAAGTGAGAACAGGCATTCACATAGCACTGTGGTAGCCAGCGTCGCAAGATATCTACATGCCAGATGCGCTAAAGATGTCCCTTCATGCATCAACCATCATTCCTGAGGACATGTGTCCATGCTGATGATGGGTTCTGCTCGATAACGATCCAAAGTAGAGCGGACTGACTCATGTTCGTTTTCATCATCTGAGTCAGATGCCACCAGCAGAAGGTTGATTTTCTTTTTTGGTAGTTCAGGTAATTTCCACATCGGAGCATTGCTCTTTTAAGACTTCTGAAAGCATGCTCCACACCTCGTCCCTCTCAGATTTTGAAAGGCACTTCAGATTCTTAAACCTTGGGTCAAATGCTGTAGGTATTTTTAGAAGTCTCACATTGGTACCTTCTTTGCGTTTTGTCAGATCTGCAGTGAAAGTGTTCTTAAAATGAACAACATATGCTGGGTCATCATCCGAGACTGCTATAACATGAAATATATGGGAGAATGAGGGTAAAACAGAACAGGAGACATACAGTTCTCCCCCAAGGAGTTCAGTCTCAAATTTAATTAACACATTTTTTTTAATGAGCATCATCAGTATGGAAGCATGTCCTCTGGAATGGTGGCTGAAGCGTGAAGGGGCATACGAATGTTTAGCATATCTGGCATGTAAATACCTTGCAACGCCAGCTACAGAAGTGCCATGTGAATGCCTGTTCTCACTTTCAGGTGACATTGTAAATAAGAAGCAGGCAGCATTATCTCCCGTAAATGTAAACAAACTTACTTGTCCTAGTGATTGGCTGAACAAGAAGTAGGACTGAGTAGACTTATACTCAGTTTTACATCCTTTTGGTTTTGAGTGCAGTTATGTAACAACAAAAAAATCTACGTTTGTAAGTTACACTTTCACTATAAAGAGATTGCACTACAGTACTTGTATGAGGTGAATTGAAAAACACTATTTTGTTTATAATTTTACAGTGGAAATATTTGTAATAAAAATAATAATATAAAGTGAGCACTATACACTTTGTATTCTGTGTGGTAATAGAAATCAATATATTTGAAAATTTAGAAAAACATCCAAAAAATATTTAATAAATTTCAATTGGTATTCTATTATTTAACAGTGTGATTAATCACAATTAATTTTTTTGAGTTAATCACGTGAGTTAACTGTGATTAATCGACAGCCCTATTACTAGCGTAACTCAAATTGCATAGCTTAAATCAACTGGCAGCAGTAGTGCAGGCAAGCTCTCAGATGGAGTAAGGGTGGCAGGAGAGAGAGTGGTCTGTATAAGTTCTCTCTTGTAGACAGTTTGATTTAGTGGCTGATTTGCATTTAATCCATGTCATTTGTTCATGAGGGGAGCACGAGAGATGAGTAAATACTATATGCAGGAATTATCATGTCAGAGCTGTGTAGCTAGCAGTAACTCCACTGTAACATGTGGGTGTATACAAAGACTCACCTAATAACTTCAGTAGCAGTTGAAGTCTAGTTTGTAATTGTGTAACTTGTTCCCTTAACAGCATTGTGTCTCGTGAATGTATAGCTCGCAATGTTCCATTACCTGCAGGTCCATAATAGCTTCTGCTGATCAGTAGGAAAAGGTTCCAAATGTTTTGCTTGTCTCTTGCTTTGTTTTTAGGTGTTTCTTTCTGAATGGAAGGAAAACAAAGTATCCCTTTCCCAGCTCGCCAACTCAGAGCTGAAGGAAGATTTTCTTCATGGACTGAAGATGCTGAAGTCTCTCCAGAGCAAGTATGTTGTCAGACTGCTTGGCTATTGCGAGAAGCAGTTCACAATCCTTACCCAGTATCACCCATTAGGCTCCCTGAAGAGCCTGAATGAAATGCTGGACCTTCCCAGATATAAGGGCTTGAATACTTGGCATCGCCGATTCATGCTCGCAATAGACTATGTGAGCATCATCCATTATTTGCACAACAGTCCTTTGGGCACCTTAGTAATGTGTGATTCCAATGACTTGGACAAGGTGTTATCGCAATATCTGCTGACAAGTGACTTTCATGTTCTGGTGAATGACTTGGATGCCTTGCCTCTCGTGAACAAGAGTGCTGGCAGACTGGTGAAGTGTGGCCATCGGGAGCTCCAAGGCGAGTTTGTAGCTCCTGAACAGCTTTGGCCCTATGGGGAGGAGGTGCCATTTGAAGATGACCTCATGCCTCCATATGATGAGAAGACGGACATATGGAAAATCCCTGATGTCTCCAATTTTTTCTTGGGCCACGTTGAAGGGAGTGATATTGTCAGGTTCCATTTGTTCGACATCCATGCAGCATGTAAGAAGAAGAACCCAGCTGAAAGGCCTTCCGCCCAGATGGTCATGGACACATACAGGAAAATTTTAACGTTGCTGCTCAGAGAGGCTGCCATGCCTGGTACCAGGGAAATGTTATAAACGACTGTGAGAAGACATACATGTACTCTGGTTGATGTCCTTTTATTTATTTAGCACCCACAGGGTGCTAGGTCCTTTACAAACTGGTAGCAGGACAAGGTCTCTACCCAAAGAACAAAGGAGACAAAATTGACACTTGTGATGGTTTGGAAAAAGGTAAATCTTTTTCATGAAAAAAATTGAAATGTTTTGACCAAAAAACCCCAATTTTGAGGGGTTTTAGGGTTTTTTTGTATCTCCCCTTTTCCCTTTTTGCCACTGGAAGAGATGGGGCAGGAAAGGAAGATAAAGCGGGGGTGGTATTTTTGGTTTTGAAAAATGTGGGGTTTTTTTTATTTGTTTGGTTTTTTTAATCAAAACATTTGAAAAATTCCTTTTAAAATATTCCACAAAAAATCTAGCTTTTTTTTTTTAAAGGACAGTTTTTGTCAAAAAATGGTTTGAACAAAAAATTTCATCCAGCTCTGATTTACACCTGAAGGCAGGGCCGGCTCTAGGTTTTTTGCCTCCCCAAGCAAAAATTTTTTTGGCTGCCCCCCCCGCCCTCAGACATGAGCCCCCCCCCGCCCACCAGTACCCCCCACTCACACCCCCTGTTGCCCCAGCACTAGCCTCCCCCCGAAATGTGGGATCCGCTACCAGCACACTGCAGCCGAGCCCTAGCCCAGCTGCGACTCTGTCCCCATGCGGGTGGAGCTGCTGGGCAGCACGGAGCGGGAGTACTTCCAGGTGGCGGCACGGCTACGGGGTGGCGCAAAGAACACGGCCCCCTCCCTGGGCTTCGCAGCACTGCTGGTGGCCACGGTGGATCAGTTCGTGCTCACCGCCCTCACCCTCGACATGCTGACGGCCAGAGACCTTGAGAGCCCCCTGGACCTGCTGCTCTTCAGCCTCACGGTGCCCTGGCCCAGCCCTGGCAGGAGGGAAGGCGAGGATCTCCGGCTGCGGGGCTACCTGCTCAGCACCGACGAACCCAGTCGGCCGCTCACCTCCTCACACACTCCAGGAGCCCCTTGCCGCCATCGCAGCCCGGGCTCGGCTCCAGGGGACCCCATTTCCCTCCCTCCCCGGCTTCTCACACACACTGGGTAGGGCCGCCCAGAGGATTCAGGGGGCCTGGGGCAAAGCAATTTTGGGGGCCCCTTCCATAAAAAAACCTTGCAATACTATAGTAACATGTAATTGGAAATGTAAAAAATAACTAGTGAAAATTAATTTGGAATAATTTGAAAATACACCAAATACATTATTTAAAAACATTAAATGCTTTACTGGTCTTTATACATTTGCAATTACAAAATGGGCTGTTGCTGGGTGATGGTGATGATTGGTGCCAATGGGCTGTCACTGCCTGGAGGTGGTGCTGCTGTTGCCCAGGGCTGGGTGGGGAGCTGGGCTCTGGGGGGTGCCCGGCTCACAGGGGCTGGGCTCAGGACTGTGAGGAGATGGGGTCGGAGGTTGTCTGGCTCAGAGGGGCTCGCCTCAGAGCTGGGGGTCTGGGGTGGGGGGGATGGGGTCGGAGGGTGCCCACCTCAGAGCAGCTGGGCTCAGAGCTGGGGGTCAGGGCAGTGGGGGATGGGGTCGGGGGGGTGTCCGGATCAGAGGGGCTGGGCTCGGAGCTGGGGGTCAGGGCTGTGAGGGGAATGGGGTGAGGGGGGTGTCTGGATCAGAGGGGCTGGGCTCGGAGCTGGGGGTCAGGGCTGTGGGGGGAATGGGGTCAGGGGGGTGCCCAGCTCAGAGGGGCTGGGCTCAGAGCTGGGGGTCAGGGCTGTGGGGGGAATGGGGTCGGGGGTGCCCAGCTCAGAGGGGCTGGGCTCAGAGCTGGGGGTCAGGGCTGTGGGGGGAATGGGGTGAGGGAGGTATCCGGATCAGAAGGGCTGGGCTCGGAGCTGGGGGGTCAGGGCTGTGGGGGGAATGGGGTCAGGGAGGAGTCTGGATCAGAAGGGCTGGGCTCGGAGCTGGGGGTCAGGGCTGTGGGGGGAATGGGGTCAGGGGGGTGCCCAGCTCAGAGGGGCTGGGCTCAGAGCTGGGGGTCAGGGCTGTGGGGGGAATGGGGTCAGGGGGGTGTCCGGATCAGAAGGGCTGGGCTCGGAGCTGGGGGTCAGGGCTGTGGGGGGAATGGGGTGAGGGGGGTGTCTGGATCAGAGGGGCTGGGCTCAGAGCTGGGGGTCAGGGCTGGAGGGGGAATGGGGTGAGGGGGGTGTCTGGATCAGAGGGGCTGGGCTCAGAGCTGGGGGTCAGGGCTGTGAGGGGGATGGGGCTGTGGGGGTGCCCAGGTCCTAGGGGCTGGGCTTGGAGCTGGGGGTCAGGGCTGTGAGGGGGATGGGGGGAGGGGGGTGTCCGGATCGGAGGGGCTGGGCTCGGAGCTGGGAGTCAGGGCTGTGGGGGGAATGGGGTCAGGGGGGTGTCCGGATCAGAAGGGCTGGGCTCGGAGCTGGGGGTCAGGGCTGTGGGGGGAATGGGGTCAGGGGGGTGTCTGGATCAGAGGGGCTGGGCTCAGAGCTGGGGGTCAGGGCTGTGAGGGGGATGGGGCTGTGGGGGTGCCCAGGTCCTAGGGGCTGGGCTTGGAGCTGGGGGTCAGGGCTGTGAGGGGGATGGGGTCGGGGGTGTCCGGATCAGAGGGGCTGGGCTCAGAGCTGGGGGTCAGGGCTGGGCCTGGGGGGTAATGGGGTCGGGGGGTGCCTGACAAACACCTCCCTGAGACCCCCTCAAATCCAACCCCCCTTCCCTGGCCCCTGACCGCCCCCCCACAGAACCTGTGCCCCTCCCTGCCCCCGGGACTCCCTGCCCCTTAGCCACCCCCCCGGCTGCTTACCCCCGGCTCACCGCGCGGCAGCCGTATGGCTCCGGAGGGGGCTGAGCTCTTCCCCAGAGCCGCGTGGGGAGGGGGCGGGGCCGCAAGCTCCAGGCTCAGCTCAGCTGCCTCTGCTCGGCCCGGAGCTTGCAGCCCCGCCCCCTGACCACGCAGCTCTGAGCGGGGCGGGGCTCAGCCCCGCCCCCCCAGCCAAGCTGCTGCTGGGCTGTTTAGGACCCGGGGAACAAGCGGAGGAGGAGCGGCCCGTCTTCTGCAGCCAGGCGGGGCCGCGCTACCGGTAAGGGGCCATCCCTCTCCCCCAAGCGGAGCCGGTAGCGCGGCCCTGCCCGGCTGCAGGGGACGGGCCGCTCCTCGGCTCGCAGCAGCAGGATGAGCTGGGGCCCCAGCCCCAGCCTTTTGCCGCCCCCTATATTTTGTCGCCCTAGGCAGCAGCTTGTTTTGCTGGTGCCTAGAGCCGCCCCTGCCTGAAGGACTGGAGAAAGGAGAGCAACAAATAAGCAAAGTGATCCAGATGAGAGAGAGACATATTCCTTATTAGCTCTGTGCCAGTTCCATACCACTAAAAAAAAAAAAAATAATTGGAGAGATACCAATCTCCTAGAACTGGAAGGGACCTTGAAAGGTCACTGAGTCCAGCCCCCTGCCTTCACTAGCAGGACCAGTTTTTGCCCCAGATCCCTGAATGGCCCCCTCAAGGATTGAGCTCACAACGCTGGGTTTAGCAGGCCAATGCTCAAACCACCGAGCTATCCTTCCCCTACCTTGTCTAAACAGTGCCCTCCTCCTCTCCTTTGCACCTTCCTCTCGCCAGTCATTGGGGGCTGTTCTAATGGCCAGCCAGCACCCTGTGGTACTGAACAGTTCTCCCTAGGAGAGGCACAGTGAGCTGGTGTCTCCAGCTGTTTATTGGGGCAGGAGTCTGTCATGGCTGGTCAGATATCTGCCGCCCAAGCAGCTCCCATCTCCTGGAGATGTGATATGTCAGTCTCTCTAGGCCTAGCTGGAGGTAGTAGCAAGAGCCTGTCTTCAAGGGCCCCCTTGTTCAGAGCAGCTACTTGCTGGCTCTGCCTCCTTCTGCCTGGGGGGGCGTGGGTGATTTCTGGCTCCAGCTGGATTGGGGACAGAGGAAGCCCATCCTGTCAGCTCTACTGTCACTTTTCTGTCTGTGGGCCCAATTGCTATTGTTCCAGCTCCCACAAGCATGCTAGGCACTTCAGACATACAAACATTACAGGTGTCTGCCCAAAAGAGAGCGCAATCCAGGAAGTGAACATACGGACAAAGGAGCGGGAAACACACTGCCTTGATTTCCCAACCCTTGCCCACTTACCCATTATATTCTCATAAAAGCCCTTTGGAGCAAGAGCCTTGTTTTCCCATGGCTGTGTGAAGTGACTAGCACACTGCATACACAATAATCATTTTTCTCACATAACTTCATTCCACAGAGATTTTGCTAGTTTGTCTTCTGCAAATTAGAAGCTCCCTCCCTTCCCCCTGCATCCCAGAAAAATCCCACCACCTTCAGAGTAGAAATGAAGTACTATCTCTTTGCATTCACCTTTCCATGACAGTGTCCTAATGACCCAACGGGAAGATGGTGTTAACAATGGAAAACGATCTCTTCCTTAGACACTCAAGTAGTATAATTAAAGGAAGGGCTGGAGAATACAAATCCTTCTGTATTTTGCATACAGAATTCTCTGAGGGCCTTCTTTGGCTTCACAGAGCTTTGGATCAGGTTTTTATTGCCTAGATTCCATGGTTATGGGCTTGATATAAATAACTGGACAGAGCATTATCAGGGAACAGAAATGCCTTAGTACAGCAGGAGAGTTTGTTTTCAGCAATTTGGTTATGCCCACACTGCCTCAATGGGCATGTTGAACATATGTAGAGTATTAATGATGTCACATGGACTTTACAGTTTTCTGTGGATTATACTTTCAGATACCTAGGAGCAGTGTGGAGTAACTGCCGTGTTGAGTTGAGACGCAACCTGTGTCAGAGGAGACATACACTGTACTCCCCCTTGGAGAGTTTACTTTTGTTCCTTCTTGTTTTGCTCATCTCCTTTAATCTAAAACAAGCCTGAAAATGTATGGCTGATTTTTGGTATGGAATAACATACCCCACACACTGTGTGGGAGAATCTCTGAGTCAGACTGGCAGCAAATCGTTTGCTCACCAGCTGAAAATACAGCTTCCAAATATGTAAATTTTAAAAAGTGGGAGCAGAGATCTTGTATTGGTGACATTGGTGGCCATTCTCCTGGTTAATTATTTGTGATCACGTGCGGACAGATTAACATGACTGTTTAGTAAGAGACAGTCTGCTTCAAGCCTAGCCAGCTAAGATGCAAGAGAAATTATCTTCTGTGGAGGCCTACTAGTATTATGTTGCTATGTTGACTCCAGATGTAAAAATCTTGCTTAGAAATGGGAAAGTTTTTCTGCAAATGGCTATGTTATAGTTGCTCTCATCTTGTGCTAGTGTCTCTTTTAAGGAAATCTGCCTTGTTATTTTCAAGTTTGGCCTGTTACATTATATGGATTTTGTCATGTGCCCCTACTCCCCCAACGTACTCATCAGCACCCTCACAAGCCTCCTCATTGCTCTGCCGTGTAGGAGCCGGGGGCCAAGATCATAAGCCAAGATTTTCAAAAGGGACTTGGGATTTTTGGATGTCTCACTCTTTTCGGCATTCTCGACTTAAAACACCTTAAGGGAGCCTGATTTAAAAGAAGTGAAACGGCAGTGGTATCATCCCATTGATTCCTATGGGACTGCTCACAGAGTAAGGGGATACCTTTACTCACACTGAGTATCAGGATCTGCTGCTCCTGTATTAACAATACTGATCTGAATTAAATAGCTTTCATTTTAGTCGGGTATGAAGGAAAGCTGGATATGTTGAATAAAAGACGGACACAGAGTTTAAACAGCTAGCCAATAAGTTTATTGTACAGTTAAATGGGCTTGCAAGAAATATCAATATATGATGGCTATAAAATAGACATGTTATACATCTGCTGTAAAAAGAGCCATCACTGACAAAAAAACTGTCAGGTTTGTTATACTGAGCTCTCAATAAGGACCAGAGTCTGTCCTCCTCATTCATGTTGCACAGTATCTTACTCTGCAAGCAGCCATATTGATTTCACAGAGTGAGGGGGGACAGATTCTGGCCCTAAAATACCATTTTGCCTTGGAGACTTCATGAGGCCATCAAAGTCTCTCTATTTTTGGTTACAACTTAAATATGAGATATTTGTACACACTGACTCCAGGACCCAGAGCCATCCTCTCCACTGCCTTCCACTGCGCCTTAAAGTTTTCTGCTAGTGTTTTTCATTTGAAGTTGAGCACCAGCAATGAATTAAACCTGGTTTGAATGTGGTATTGTGGGTTTAAAAAAAAAATCCTGAATGTTGCCTGCTATTCTGTGTGGAAACACTAGGTGGTAGCATGAAATACCATTTAACTTCAATTGTGTGCAGTTGCACAGTGACTGAATAACTGGCACCTTAGACCCTAGAGACACCTAGCCCTGCATCCAGTAGTTTGTGCATAAACTGCCTCTTAATTCCTTGGCAGGGCTTATAATGATTGGGTTACTGGAATCCTTAATTACAGTGAATGAGTAAATCACATGGGGCAGGTTTCAATGTATACATTACTTCATTGGGAAAACCTGTAGGATGAGTGTAAATGAAGCGGTTCCCCCTGGGAGCCATGCACTCAGTACAGAATAGTCTGTTGTCTTTGCTGTGTCACAGTAACCCCTTTACTGTGTACCTCTGGGACAACGCACAGCCCATGGCATGGTGCAGTCCAACAGCCAGCAAGGACATATGTGGGTACCTGGTGAACGTACAGCTGGATGGAGAAGGTGGGAAAAGTTGTACATGTGCAGGATTTTGCTTTTTGTGAGGAAGAGCCCTTGTGCTGTGCTGTTAACACTTCAGCAGCAGGCTTTGCTTTTCATCCCTTCATGTGCAAATCTTCAAATAAGGTTAGAGGCTACCAGCAGCAGCCGCTAGAGGCTAGAGCAGGGGTGGGCAAACTTTTTGGCCTGAGGGCCACATTGGGGTTCCGAAACTGTAATGAGGGCTGGGTAGGGAAGGCTGTGCCTCCCCAAACAGCCTGGCCCCCACCCCCTCGAACTTCCCACCCTTGACTGCTCCCCTCAGAACCCTGAACCCATTCAACCCCCCTGCTCCTTGTCCCCTGACTGCCCCCTCCCGGGACCCCATCCCCTATCCAACCCCCCCTGCTCCCTGACTGCCCTGACCCCTATCCACCCTCCCCACCCTGGGACTCCCACGCCTATCCAACCGCCCCCCCCCCGAACCTCCGCCCCATCCAACTGCCCCCCAGGACTCCCTGCCCCCCTGCTCCCCACCCCTTACCATGCTGCTCAGAGTAGCAGGACTGGCAGCCGTGCTGCCCAGCAGGAGCTCACAGCTCCAGTGCCCAGAGCACTGGCAGCATGGTGAGCTGAGGCTGCAGGGGAGGGGGGCTGGCTAACCTCCTCGGTCGGGAGCTCAAGGGCCAGGCAGGACGGTCCCGTGGTCCAGATGTGGTCCGTGGGCCGTAGTTTGCCCACCTCTGGCCTAGGGTGTGCCTTCCCCAATATGCCAGATATGGAGAATGTCCCTTTGGTGGAGGGCACTTGGGCAGACAAGAAAGTCCCAGTCTTCTCCTGGGCCAAGGAGCCGATGCACTCTGCCACCTTTGATCATTTGACCCTGGTCTGTGTTGAGTAGTCCCTCCACTCCCACCAAGGTGCGAGCTGCTATAAAAAATACCCAGGACATAGATGAGAGTTACCTAAACAACCCCAGCTTGTGCCCCAGAACTGCAGGCCATCTTGGATGAGACCTTCTCTGCCAGGACCATCTGTTGTGTTTGGGGTACAATTTATACCACAGTGCATGTGAGGAGAATGACTGGCAGGGCAGAGAGAAGGACTCTGAATGAACTACTGCCCCTTTCTGTCTCCACAGAAGCACCCAAGGAACAGGCTCCAACAAGCTTATGCAGTCTGTCTGATTAGCAAAGTATGTGGAGCCAGGTTCTGGCTGTCTGCAGGTTCATCTGTGCCCAAGGTCTGATATGGGGTAGTTCCGTTGACTGAAGAGGACTTTGGAGCAGACTGTAGACGGACAATCTCAATAGCAACCAGCACATTTGTATTTTTTATAGAAGCTTGAACATCTTTTTCCATGTCCCATCAACTTTCACACAGAGTTGAATAAAAACTGAGAAAGCAAGATAGGATACGGCCCCATTTAATTCACTGGAGGCATTTTGTTAGCTGAAGTAATTTTAGAGTCCACGTTCCTCTGCATTTAATGACACAATAACTATTCATCAGGATCAAAAGTTCACAGTATGAGAGGGGCACACACTGAGTAGCTTGTGTAGGCTGAGCTTATTGCACATCGAATTAGAAAGGTAAGACTCCTGATATTAAAATATGAGTGTGCTTTTATTTGTAGAACAAAAAAAGTTAATTACTTTTTTTTATATAGCGCTTTATCCAAAGCACTTTACAATAGTTAGCTAATGGTACAAACAACATTTGGAAAGATCATTAAGTGGTCCATTGAGACCCTCAGCAATTTTCAAGTGATCCATGAAAAAAAAGTTTGAGAACCCCTGGACTAGGTTATCATAGAAGATTAGGGTTGGAAGAGACTTCAGGAGGTCATCTAGTCTAACACCCTGCTCAAAGCAAGACCAATCCCCAACTAAATCATCCCAGCCAGGGCTTTGTCAAGCTGGGCCTTAAAAACCTCTAAGGATGGAGATTCTACCACCTCCCTAGGTAACCCATTCCAGCGCTTCACCACCCTCCTAGTGAAATAGTGTTTCCTAATATCCAACCTAGACCTCCCCCACTGCAACTTGAGACCATTACTCCTTGTTCTGTCATCTGCCACCACTGAGAAGAAGCCAAGCTCCATCCTCTTTGGAACCCCCCTTCAAGTAGTTGAAGGCTGCTATCAAATCCCCCCTCACTCTTCTGCAGACTAAACAAGCCCAGTTCCCTCAGCCTCTCCTCGTAAGTCATGTGCTCCAGCCCTCTGATCAGTTTTGTCCAATTTGTCCACATCCTTTCTGTAGTGGGGGGCCCAAAACTGGACACAGTGCTTTAGATGTGGCCTCACTAGTGCCAAATAGAGGGGAATGATCACTTCCCTCCATCTGCTGGCAATGCTCCTACTACTGTAGCCTAATATGCCGTTAGCCTTCTTGGGAACAAGGGCACAGTGTTGACTCATATCCAGCTTCTCGTCCATTGTAATCACAATGGTTCCTTCTTCTCTTGAATCTACACTGAGGGAATTCCCTGGGCCAGCTAAGCTGGTTTTGTAGTCTCTTCACAGCAGTCGAGCTGCTATAAAGAGGCTGCAGCAGGCCCCAGTTAGGGCTTACCCCTCCAAAACCCTGTGGGGGGGGGAAACAACAGCTCCCATTTGGCAGGTTCCATGTTGTCTCACTGAAGGAGAGTTGTGGCACATGCTGCAGGTCTGGGAAGATGCCTTTCTGAGGTTAGGTCTACACCATAAAGAAAAACCCACAGGTCTAGGGTCCCAGAGCTCAGGCTCCAGCCTGAGCCCAGAAGTTTACACAGCAATAAAACAGCTCCTCAGCCCAAGCCCTGCAAGCTCAAGTTGGCTAAGACAGGCCAGCTGTGGGTTTTTCTTTGCTGTGTAGACAAGAGTTAAGCAAACCACTGATTTTAGATGCCCCTTTCCTGCCACCAAAAGCAACATATAATGCTACTAATCACAAAACTATGTGTGTGTGTGTGAGAGAGAGAGAAGCGGGAGATAGAATCCCGCTTTTTTGGCTGCAGGAGGGGTGTAGAAACAGGCCCTTAAAGATAATCAGTGTTACATTTAATTAATTCAAACAAAAAACAGTACATTGACTAGCAGTCTAGATCAGTGGCTAGGATACAGGACTGGGAGTTGAGACCTGAGTAATATTTCCAAGCTCCGCCACTGACCTGTCTAACATTCGGTCAGTCACTTCAACTCTCTGTGCTTGTTTCACCTCCCCGCCCCCCTTTGTCTTGTCTATTTAGCCTGTAAAGCCCAGATCCTCAGAGGAAATCAATGGGACAGGCACCTTTGTGGCAGGGACTGTCTCTTACCATGTGTTTGTCAATACCTAGCACAATGGAGCCCCGGTTTCAATGAGAGCCTATAGGCATTAGTGAAATACAAATGACAACAACAAAATCGAGAGAGCAAAAATTGTTCTTTTGATTCCTTCTATCTCCCTGTACAGATCACAAAAATCTTGTCTTGGCAGGCTATCTTAAGCCAGTTAACAGGAGATTTCAACAAGTTGGTGAAAAGAAAACAAGACCCCCTAGAACACTGCAATTCAGTGGGAAACAGCTTAAATTTCCTGTGAATCAGCATTTAATTAACTGTTCTAAATAAAGTTGGCTAGATGATAAACTCCCCGTAGGACTTTACACAGCAGTCTAACTGGATGCTATTATGCTTTAATGAAATGTAATTATGTCTAACGTGTTCTTCAGCTCTTGTTCCCCATGTTGTGTGGGGAATATCACTCTTCCCAAGAAGCAGATACCAGTCTCTATTTCTTTTGTATAATAGCAAGCGTTGTGATTTTTATTGAGATGTGGTAGTTTTAACTTGTCTCAGGTTCATAGCCTACTGATTCAGTAGAAACCTTTTGAAACAGGCAGTGGGCATCTTAACTTTTCACTGAAAAGTAAGCATGTTCTTACTTAAGATGAATTTAAGTGCATGCTTAAGTGTTTTCCACAATGTGGTCCTGGATAGAGACCATGCCATAATCATCCATGTCTTTGTCAGCTCCAGGCTGGATTACTGCCATGTATCCTACTTGGTGCAAAATGCAGCTGCCCACTGATAGCCTGATCTTGTGCCCACTGAAGTCAACAGCAAGGCTTCCATTGAGCTTAATTGAGCAGGCTCAGACAGTGGCTTAGTTGTGCGTTATGCCAGGACCATATTACCCCGGTGCTCCCTGTTTTCTAATTCACTTACAGTTCAACTTAGAGAGTGAAAGCCATGTAAGTGTTGGAATGTGGGTAGCTTTCTCTCTTAGTATTTACTCAGGCAACTGAGATCAGCTGGGATACTCGTACTAGTAAATCTGAGCTGTGTACGCTTGCCTGTTTTTGGTAGAGGCCACATGGCTCCAGAACCTGCTTGGTCTGATACAGCACAGGTTGGCTGACTTTCCAGGAATCCTAGAGCCTTTCTTGTCAGGCAGGCTTCTTCCAAATGGATGGGCTGAGAGCTCTCTGGCTGCCTTGCTCTGCCATGAGTCTGGGCTGCATTTCACGTAGTTACCCCTGTATTGAGCCCAAGAGCTTGTATTTAGCTAAAGCATATATTTCAGAAAGGCATCAAGTCTTGACTTGAAGATATGGAGAATCTACTACTTCCAATAGTTAATCACATCTCACCATTAACAATTTCTGCTTTATTTAAACAGAGTGGAGATTAGGGATAATCTTGGCATGGCACAATATCTAAACGAATATTTTGCCTCAGTCTTTAATGACGCTAATGAAGGGCTAAGGAATAGTGGTAGAGGGACTGATGGGAATGAAGATATGGGGGTAGACATTACGGTATCTGAGGTAGAAGCCAGACTTGAACATCTTAACAGAAGTAAATCGGGGGCCCCGGATAATCTTCATACTAGAATATTAAGGGAATTGGCGAGTGAAATTGCAAGCCCGTTAGCGATGATTTTTAATAAATCTCTAAACTCGGGGGTTGTACCGTTTGGAGATTAGCTAATATAGTTCCTATATTCAAGAAGGGGAAAAAAAGTGACCCAGGTAACTACAGGCCTGTTAGTTTAACATCTGTAGTATGCAAAGTCATGGAAAAAATTTTAAAGGAGAGAGAGGTAACGGACCTTGAGGCCGATGGCAACTGGGACAAATTACAGCATGGTTTTACGAAAGGTAGATCGTGCCAAACCAACCTGATCTCCTTCTTTGAGAAAGTAACAGATTTTTTAGACAAGGGAAATGCGATGGATCTAATATATCTTGATTTCAGTAAGGCGTTTGATACGGTACCGCATGAGGAATTACTGGTTAAATTGGAAAAGATGGGGATTGAAATGAAAATCCAGAGGTGGATAAGGAGCTGGTTAAAGGGGAGACTGCAGAGGGTCGTATTGAAGGGCGATCTGTCGGGTTGGAGGGAGGTTACCAGTGGAGTTCCTCAAGGTTCGGTTTTCGGTCCGATTTTATTTAATCTATTTATCGCTGACCTCGGAACCAAAAGTAGGAGTGGGCTGATAAAGTTTGCGGATGACACCAAGTTGGGAGGTATTGCCAATTCGGAAAAGGATCGGGATATCCTCCAGGGAGATTTGGATGACCTTGTAAACTGGAGTATTCGTAACAGGATGAAATTCAATAATGAGAAGTGTAAGGTTATGCATTTAGGGATGACTAACAAGAATTTTAGTTATAAGCTGGGGACGCACCAGTTGGAAGTAACGGAGGAGGAGAAGGACCTAGGAGTCCTGGTTGATCGTAGGATGACTATGAGTAGGCAATGTGATGTGGCCGTTAAAAAAGCTAATGCGGTCTTGGGATGCATTAGGCGAGGTATTTCTAGTAGAGATAAGGAGGTGCTAGTCCCGTTATATAAGGCGTTGGTGAGACCTCATTTGGAGTATTGTGTGCAGTTTTGGTCTCCCATGTTTAAGAAGGATGAATTCAAACTGGAACGGGTACAAAGAAGGGCCACTAGAATGATCCAAGGAATGGAAAGCCTGTCCTATGAAAGGAGACTTGAGGAGCTCGGTTTGTTTTCCTTAACCAAAAGAAGGATAAGAGGAGATATGATTGCACTCTTTAAATATATCAGAGGGATAAATACCAGGGAAGGAGAGGAATTATTTCAGCTCAGTGCTAATGTGGACACGAGGACAAACGGATATAAATTGTCAGTCGGGAAATTTAGGCTTGAAATTAGACGAAGGTTTCTAACCATCAGAGGAGTGCAATTCTGGAACAGCCTACCGAGGGAAACAGTGGGGGCGAAGGACCTCCATGACTTTAAGATTAAGCTGGATAAGTTTATGGAGGGGATGGTATGATAGGATAACGGGTTTAGTCAATAGGTCAATAACGTGCCACACTGGTAATTAGTACAAAGGGTCAATGTTGGGATATTGTTAGCCTTTTCCAGAGGGTCTGGCTGGAGAGTCTTGCCCGCATGCTCGGGGTTCAGCTGATCGCCATATTTGGGGTCGGGAAGGAATTTTCCTCCAGGGTAGATTGGCAGTGGCCCTGGAGGTTTTTCGCCTTCCTCCGAAGCATGGGGGCAGGGGTCGCTTGCTGGTGGATTATCTGCTACTTGAAGTCTTTAAATCATGATTTGGAGCATTCAACAGCAGAGTCAAGGGAGAGAATTAGTTCAGGAGTGGGTGGATCAGCTTATGTGGCCTGCATCTTGCAGGAGGTCAGACTAGATGATCATAATGGTCCCTTCTGATCTTGAATTCTATGATTCTATTTCTAATGTGAATTTGTCTTCCTTCAGCTTCCAGCCATTGTTTCTTGTTCTGCCTTTCTCTACTAGATTAAAGAGCCCCTTTGTACTTGGAATTTTCTCCCTATGAAGATACTTATACACTGTAATTAAATCACCTGTCAATCTTTTTAATGAGCTAAACAGATTTGGTTCTTTAAGTCTCTTATTGTAAGGCATGTTCTCCAGTTCTCAAATCATTTGTGGGGCTCTTTTCTGTACTCTCTCCAATATTTCAATAGTCTTTTTAAAATGTGCACACCAGAATTGGACATATTTCAATATCTGGCTCACCAATGCTATACACATAGGTAAAAGTTCCTCCCTACTCCCCATTTATATGTCCATGTATCACATTAGCTGGTTTTGCCAAAGCATTGCACTGGGAGCTCATGTTGTTGCTTGTCCAGTATGACCCCTAATTTTTGTAGAATTACTGTTTTCCAGAGTTTATTTTTCCATTTTGTAAGTACGACCTTGTATTTGGTTGTATTAAAATATATTTCTGTATAATTGCCCTACCCTCATATTTTACCATTCCACCAATCTGTCATCTGCAAATATTATTAGCAATGATTTTATATTTATTTCAAAATAATTGATACAACTGTTGCATAGTCAGTCCTAGAACCAATGCTGATGGAACCACTCTAGAAACACACCCATTCAATGGAGATTCTCTCTTGACTACTTTTTGAGATGTCAGTTCTTAACTCATTGAACATGTGCTTTATTGTTGTTGTATAGTTCTAATTTTTAATGGAATGCCATGCAGTACTAAGTCAAATGCCTTACAGAAGTTTAAGTAGTTACATCTATGCATTTATCTTTAGCTATGTCAACCAAACTTGTAATCTCATGAAAGGATGAAATCAGGTTTGTTTGGCCTGACCAGACCTATCTTCTATTTTTTTCCTTGTGAGGCTATAATTTGCTGTTCAGATAGTATTTAAAATACTATTTAAAAAACACCTAATAAAATGTATCAGGTGGTTTCAAAATGCTGTAAAAAGGACAAAAAAATTGCAGTGAACAAACTTGACAGCATTACACAATGTGTATCTTACACTAGAGCACTGAAGTTAAGAAGGTTTAAATTCCATGTGAACCAATGTTAATTAAATGTTTGCTAAGTGGCAAATTCCTCTCAGTGGTTACACAACACCCTAACTGTATGCTGTTATGTTTCAATGAAATATAATTATGCCTAACTGCCTGGTGTTCTTTAACTCTTGTTGCCCATGCTGTGTGGTGGAGCTATTCAGTCCCATGCAGCAAAAGGCCAAAATGGTTGGTTTTTATAAGGATTGGGTTTGTAATTTTTATTCTGATATAACAAAGTCTGCTTTGTCTGATACTCGTCAGGAGTGACATTCTTGCTGGGTCATGATTTTGGGAGTTTAAGGCCCCAGTTCCTGGAGGCCTCTGATAATTATAAACATGTGAGGCAGGAGGGACCTCAAGAAATGAGCTAATGCAGCCCCCATGATGAGGCAGGGCGAGTTATTATACCTAGACCATCCCTAGCAGGTGTTTGTCTGACAGCACCTGTTCTGCAAAACGTCTAACAGGGACGCCCCCGCCCCGGGGGGGGGGGGGGGGCCTTGCGCCTCAGCGCTATTCCTGGGGCAGCGGGGCCCCGGTAACCCGCTCGAGGGCTGAGCTAGCCTCAGGGCGCGTGTACGCTGGCCACGCCACGGGCTGCTCCCCAGAGCCAGCCGCGAGCCCCTTGGCGGCCGCTGCCACCGCCCTAGAGGGGGGGGGGGGGAGGGTCTGTCCGCCAGTGAGCGGCGCGGGGCCGCCACCGCCACCGCCTATCCCGCCTTCTCGGCAGCCCCCTCGCGAGCGCCTCACCCTGATCCGGCCAGGGGCGCCGCGGCCCGCCCCCAGCCGCCGCATAGCCCCGCCCCCAGCCGCCGCATAGCCCCGCCCCTGGAAGTGACTTCGGGACCCGTGACCTCACGTCCGGTGCGCTCCAGTGTTGTGTACCCGGGGGGAGCGGGCGCGGCTTTCCGCCCCGGCGCTTTATGGCAGCGGTAGGCGCGGGCGGGGGCGCCGCGGGGCCCGGTGTCATGAGCGACAGCGACGCCATCGACTACTCAGTGCACGAGGCCTGGAACGAGGCGACCAACGTCTACCTGTTGGTGGTGCTGGCCAGCCTGGCGCTGCTGGTCTACGCCCGCCGGTGAGGGGACCCCCCGCCCCGCCCAGCGCAGTGCCGGGGCCGGGGGCCTTTCCTCCCTGCCCTGCCCGGGGGGGCTGCACGCAGGCACCGCGGGGATTTCTGTGCCAACACAAAACTTAAAATGGTGCATCATGTATTTGTCAGACAAGCACCCTGTCATCGGGCCAGCTGTAATGAGCTGGGTGAGGTGTTTCACAAGACCTGCCTGCAAGTGTGTTATCAACACTACAGAGAACAACAACACGAGATTCAGGAAACGGCTGCTTGACAAATAGATTCCTGCCGAGGCATATTAATTCGGAACTTTCAGTAATAATTTATTTAGGCTACAATACGGAAATCTATTTCCTGCACCCCTCAGAAGCAGTGCAAGGTCTTTGGGGAGCCATGGTGATGGAGGAGCTCAGGGAGAGGAAAGGAGCCTGGGAGTAAACCTGTAGGGTTGTTGGATGTGGGTGGGAGAAGTATGGAACCGTTTTTTTAAGAGGGGGAAGGACTGTTGGGGAGCATCCACCATGTAGACCCTGGCTGACCCCTAGCCTGTCCCATTCAGGCATGCATATCTGCCCCTTTCCCCATGTGTCCCTGCAGCCCTCTCCCCTCCCTTGCAGCCCCCAGCTCAATGCTGTCACCTCTCTAGCTCCCCAGTCTGTCTCCCCCCACTAGCCCTTCTGAACCTACGTTCACTGTAAACTGGCTGTACAGCAAGCTCTCAAGGGCCATGCAGGCAGGTGGGGAGAGGTGCCTCTCCCCCAGCCCTGCCCCACCAGAGCTGTGGGGGAGAGGAACCCTAGCTCAGGCCCACCAGAGCTCCTGGGGAGAGGAGCCCCTCACCCAGTCCGCAGCTGCTGCGGCAAGAGAGGGCTGGGAGGGAATACTCCCCACTGCAGCCTTGGGGCAGTTTGCACCCCAAGCCTCTCATCTCTGGCCCCACCCTATAGCTTGCACCCCAACCCTCTGCTCCAGCCCTGAGCCCCCTCCTCCACACCCAGCCAGTGCCCCCCTTCCCCCACATCCCAACCCTCTGCCCCAGTCCTGAGCCCCATTCCACACTACAAACCCCTCAGCCCCATTCCTACCACATGAAATTTGTTGTGCTCAAGGTAGTCTTTTAATACTTAGCTTGTAAATAAACACCCTGGAAGATACTCTTTTTTAAATACTTGGAAATATTGTGTTGCAAGTTATTTAATATTCCTTTCTATATTTTAGGAATAAAAGGAAGATCATGCGAATATTCACAGTGCCTCCTACAGCAGAGGCACCGTCAGAGCCAAACTTTTATGATAGTATGAAAAAAATTCGCTTACGACAACAATTAGAGATGTATTCTCTCGGTAAGATCATGCTCTCACCTCTGCGATGTCCAGATTCCTGAATAGTTAAAGAAAGATGCATGTTTTAAAATGGAGTAAATGTTTGGACACTGTAGCTCTTTGTATTACGAGTAGAACAAAACCCAGAATCTTACACTGAGGGTGCCCTGAGCTATTTTGTGAAAGGCTCTACGTTGTCAGAAACTAACAATTATGGAAAATCTAAGGGCCTAGTTCTGTCCTCACACATGTGCAACTCTCATGTAAGGCTCTGATCCTGAAATATGATAACTTCAATAGGGCTCTATGCAAATTCACCATGTGCAGCACATTGCAGAATCAGGCCCCTACTATGGGTAATGAATCTAATGTGGCAATTAGAAATAACTCTTAAGGCCAGAAGGGACCATTATGATCATCTAGTCTGACCTCCAAATACTAATGTGCAACAGAAGTATTTATAACTGCAAAGAGCTCAAGGTGGGATTTTCATAGGCTCTCAGCATTGGCCTAACTTTGCTTCCATGAAAGTTTTATTATTGTATGTGTATTATTTATGTGTACCAACAGTTCCCAGTTCTTTATTACAATACCAACTGTATCTGTTCAGATGGCACAAGGGAGGTGGGATCTGGCCATAAATGGTCATCAGGGAATTTCCCTGGTGTTGGGCAACTCTTCATTGGTATGTAGCTGTCAGAGCTGCACCAGCCACCCCCAGATTGGCATAGGAGACAGTGTGGCAGAGCAGAGCTCCAAGGGGCTGCTCTGACACTTGGCCCATCTCAGGCACACCCTCAGAATCAGCCTCAAAAAGCTCCCTGATGGCATCCCACCACCCCAATGAATAAGAACCATACACAGTTATGAAAGGGTAGATGACCAAGAAATATCTAGTGTTTTTGAGTTCTGGCGTCTAAAAGGTGGTTTCAGTTCTAAAATCAGGCCACCATCTAATCTATGAATGAGCAAGGAAGGACAGGATCACATCTCCCATATCCTACTGCCCTTCTGGTGTGGGAATTTTTAGTGTCCCACAAACTAAGAACATAAGAAGGGCCATACTAGGTCAGACCAATGGCCCATCTAGCCCAGTATCCTGTCTTCTGACTGGCCAATACCAGATGCTTCAGAGGAAATGAACAGACCAGGGCAATTATTGAGTGATCCATCCCTTGTTATTCACTCCCAGATTTTGGCAGTTAGAGGCTTAGGACACCCAGAGTATGTGGTTGCAACCCTGATCATCTTAGCTAATGGCCATTGATGGGCCTATGTATTCTGAGTTACTTTTTTGGCAAGGAACAGCATGATTGCAGACTGGCTGAACTGATCTTTGTGATGAACTCACTCACTGATAGATGGTTCCTAAACTGAGTGGGTGGGTCAGTATCAGTCATGATCTCTGGTTAACAGGTTCCTATGCTCCTCTGAGTGCTTACCTTTTAGAAGTTCTTGTCTTATGGGGAAAGGATTCTGTTTCTAGAAAACTCTTCAGCACTTTGTGGTGGTGGTATACCTTTACTTACATACTGCAGGGTTGATACTGCTCCTCTTCCTCCCCCCACTTAGCTGGAGAATGATGGGATGTTTCCATAGTAGATGTGGGATATTTATGATGATGGTTCTAGGAGTGGTTTATTTACTCCAAATTGGTGCTGGAAAACTGCAATTGGCAGTTTAACTTTTTTATTCATTGATCCTTTGGGTGCTATTTTTCTCTTTCTGTGGAGACCTCTCTGAACTTTGTAGCCTCCAAGAGGGGGATTATTTTACAACTGTTGATATAGGTGGGGTGGGTGGAATTATTTTCATAAGGTACAAATTGTAATAGATCCTTGTCACCTTCCAGCTGCTTTCCCTGCATAGTTGGAGATATGTTTGATATGTTGATACTCCAAACTTCCATGGCAGCTGGAAGTGTCAGGGAGCCCATTACACTGGGAGCTAGCATCCTTCAAAACTCTTCAGGTATGGGAGTTTTCAGCTGGTTTTAGACTAGAAGCACAAAACCCAAATGTGTGCATCTATTACAGTGTATACCTTCTGAAAAGGATTGTTAGAAGAAAGTAAGTTTTTGGGGGTTCCTCTCACCAGGCCCACAATGGCCATATAGCACTTATGCATTAATTTGATCTACAGTAATAAAATATACCATATATATGCAAGAGTATAGCTAGAGTTGCTGTGGGAACCATAACTTTGCATTGTTTCCTTATAACTTCTGAGTATATATAAATTGGCAGTATAGGTTTTGCCAGGACTGTCTCAATGGGTCAATGGCAGTAAGTCTGAGCAATGTCATCACAGGAGGCGGTCCCTGAAAGGCATATCCATTTGGGGAGAAGTCTTTGGAGAGAAATTTGACTAAAGGTATTGAACCATTGTGTACCTGCACTCGCCTATTGGAGTAGTTCAGAACATAAGAACGGCCGTACTGGGTCAGACCAAAGATCCATCTAGCCCAGTATCCTGTCTACCGACAGTGGCCAATGCCAGGTGCCCCAGAGGGAGTGAACCTAACAGGCAATGATCAAGTGATCTCTCTCCTGCCATCCATCTCCATCCTGTGACAAACAGAGGCTAGGGACACCATTCCTTATCCATCCTGGCTAATAGCCATTTATGGACTTAACCACCATTAATTTATCCAGTTCTCTTTTAAAAGCAGCCTTCATCGTGCATTCTGCTGTGTACAGCTGATGCTGATGGTAGCTTCTGCTTTCAAATCACTGCCAAATAATGCGACTTGTGCTCACTGGCAACTGGATACCTCACAGAGTGGAATAGATAGAGTTTCTCACCACTATGAGTTTTGCTAGTACTTTAATTGCCTTTGAAGATATAGAGGTAATTGTTTAGAAAAAATTTAGGGAGATCCTCTCCCCTTTCTGTCTACATTTGTGACTGAAAGATTTCAGGATGTATCCCAGATGTTTCCCTTCCCACCTAGGGTGACAACTCTCCTTTCCATCTTCCCTGGCTTTCATTAGGATGTCTTAAGTCTACCCTCTGGGTTTCCAGAACAGGTGAGCTGGATTGAGTGCCCCACTCTCCCACCCCTTCTGAAGTTGTGAGCTGTCTTTATAAATAGTTTATCTCAGGCTGAGATACTTTGCTTCATGGTCACAATTGGCATATTAGAAGCTGTTTAAATTACCACCGGGTAATAAACTTGGCCAATCCTTTTTTTCTAAGTAGTCTCTAGAGCTTTTTAGTCACAGAGAGTGGGACTATATTTTTACTAATTAGAATATTTTACAAGTTGTAATAGATTGATTCATGCCCACACAACCTTCTCAGCAGTGTTGTGTATATATATTTGCATCCTTTACTGTTGTCTTCAATTAAAAAATAACAAATTGTGGCATTAAGGGTTCTTACACCATGTCAGTTTAAGTAGAACATAACATCTAATTTTTGTTGAGTAGTTACTGCCTTCAAATTTAATGAAATCAGTAGTTTTCCTTCAATGAAACATTTATTTAAATTACAGACCAAGACTGGTCTCATACCAGAGCTACTCTTCCTATTAAACCCACCTTCCCAGTGATCACCATGCCTTTGTAGAGTATAAGGGATAACATAATTTAATTATGTTTTAACTCTTTTCCAGCAAGGAAGTATGACCAGCAGCCGCCACAGAAACAGACTGACAGCGTACAGCTCTTAATGGAATGAAGTCTCAAATTATGGGAACTCAAGCAATTTTTACAGTGCTGATAATGACAGGAGAGTTGGTATGGAGTCATTTTCAAAGGAACTTTAATGGCATATGTTTTTTAAAAAACCCTCTCCTATAAATATATTTCTTGGAAACTTTTCTTTGGACCTGTTTAGATACTTACCGAACATCTGCTGATTCTTTAAAAATGAAATGCTCAAAGAAACACTTGAGGGAAGATGGCTGTAGTCCATACTAAAGAGATGTTCAAAATGTTCCAGTGGTTTCCACTGTTGCCAATACTTTGGTGGGCAGCTCCTTTGCTGAACCAGGGGTATTTTTGCAACATGGCAGTAGAGGACATTGGGGTTATTGGGTAAGTTTCTACTGTCTGTCTCCTCCTCTGATGGTTTCTTAGGGGAACACATGGAAAAGTCATGCAGTGCCTATGTGCCTGAACATTGCCAAGTTGTATGTCTCATTTGAACACCATTGGCTTCTGCTGTCAGGGACTACAGAACACTTACAATACACATAATTGTGCTGCTGTAAATTCACAGCTGAAATGAATAGCTCTTGAGAGCCAGAAATTTATATCATTGGCCTTATGGAAAAAAGGAAAAAAAATGAAATTTTCATCTGTACGGAGAGCATAATTATAGTACTGCATCTTTTCCATGCTAAAGCTTTAATGAAAGCTAAGATCAGAAGGGTAGTACATAAGTCTTGTTTGCTAAAGGACTGTATATTGAAATGCTGTAGCAAAGATTATTAAAATTAGAGAGGACTCCAATAAACCAGCTAGCTAAGTGAGGTCTCTCTGTGGCTAGCTGGAGCACTTGATTGCCTGTTCTTTTCATTCCCTCTGAAGCACCTGGGATTGGCCACTGTTGGAAGATGGACCATTGGTTTGATCCAGTATGGCCATTCTTATGTCCTCCCCCAGTCCCAGGGGCAGTTATCAGCCAGTGCAATCTGGTGAGTCTCTTAGGATCAGATTGGGACAGAAAATCTGATTTGTATCCTTTAAAATGCCAGTAGAGCTGTATAAACTATAATCTGTACAGAGGGAGAAATAATACAAAGAGAGAAATAGAGGGAGGAAATGATGATTCTGACAGGAAAAATGCAGGTGAATACATCTGTAAAATAATATTCAGTGGGCGGGGAAGTTAAACTTGTAAACATGTTGGATATCAGAGAAATTAGAGATTGAAGAAATGTATTAATTTGTCTGTCCTGCTAGTGAAGGATTGTATTTATACTAAAGTTTCTACTTGTACATTTCAAGTGGTGGATCTTCCTTTGGAAGATTAGATCTCATGTTGGGAAGTTTATCCTGATTTTCAGCCTTAATTTCCCCTTCTTAAAGTACTCCTGGGTATGTGAAATGCTGTTTTTTGTATTATGTTTTAATTTGTTTAATGGCATTGAATAGTAAAATACATATTGAGCTGAAGTTGACTGAAGAGCTTTTCTGAGAAATGTGCTTGGCTGCAGTGGGCTTTGGGGGACACGAGCCTGGCGTTTACATGCAGCTCCCGAGACACCCTGCAGTGAGTGACGCTTCCTTGCCCCCCGGCGACCAGAGCCGCTCTCCACGATGGCGGTGGACGAGTGAAGAACGAGCTCCGGGCCCTTGCGGATCCAGCCCTTCCCCGCGGAACCCGGGAGTGTCCGGCTGTGACGCCGGGGGGCGAGAGGGGTCAGTCCGAGGAGCCGGGGCGGGGGAGAGCGGCCTCCTCAGGCCCGTGCGGCGCAATCCCTAGCAGGCGCGCGCGCTCCTCGGCCACCGGGCCCGTGTCCTCGCGGCCCTCCGCGCTTCCGTATCCGGGTCGCGCGCGCGCGCTGCGGGAGGCTGCTGTGCCTGTGCCGAGCGCGAGGCTGGAAGGCGCCGGCTGGGCGGTAAGTAGGAGCTGCCGCGCGCGCGGCGCAGCCCCTCCCCCCCCCGGTGTGTGTCCGGCCCTGGGGCGAGGAACGCCCCGAGCCACAGCGTCCCGCGCGCGGGCGGGCTTGGAGTCAGGCTCCCCGGGCGGAGGTTACCGCCGCTCCTCAGCCGGCGGAGCGGGCCGGAGCCCGCTGGGCGATGGGCTGCCCCAGCCCGGCCCTCACTAGCCCTCGGGGCCCCGCCTGGCGCCACAACCCCCCTCAGCTCCCCGGCGCCAGGCCCCCGCCCGTGGCGCGAGGCTGCGTGGGGGGAGCGCAGGAGACCCGCCGTAAGGGGGGGGGGCAGGGTCCCAGCGCACTAGCTGGCTTGTGCCGCCAGCCCCCCGGCCAGGACAGGCTGCCCCGGAGCGAGAGCGGGTGTGTCAAGCCGCACTTACAGCCCAGCCGCGCGAGGGCCTGGTCGTGTCCCCCCCCCCCCCCCGGCCGGCCGGCCGTGTTCAGACAGCAGGGCCCGCGTGGGCCCCAGCGAACCCAACACTCTCCGCGGGGCCGGCTTCAGTGCGTGTCATGGTGCCGAGACACGCCGCCAGGGACCAGGCGCAGGGAGCAAACTCCGGTCACTAACCTTTAGACTGTGTTTTTTAAAGTAAAGAATGTAGTTAAAAAAATCCATGCAGGCAGGATTAGGGAAACTAAAAATTGTACCCTGATGCTGGAGACTATTCAAGTTAGGGCAGGTCTGCGGAACAAAGGGATCAGCCCAAGGACATCGCCCAGGGCTGCGAAAAACTTCATGCCCCGTGTAAGCCAGTAGATAGAAGAATTATTTTGATCTATCACAGGGGTGGGCAAACTTTTTGGCCCAAGGGCCACATCTGGGAATAGAAGTTGTATGGCGGGCTGTGAATGCTCACAAAATGGGTTGGAGAAGGGGGCTGGGGATGAGGAGTTTGGGGTGTAGGACAGTGCTCTGGGCTGGGGCTGAGGGGTTTGGAGGGCAGGGGTTGGGGTGCAGGATCCAGCTGGGGGTGTGGGCTCTGGGGATGAGAGGTTTGGGGTGCAGGAGGGTGCTTTGGGCTGGGATCAAGGGGTTCAGAGGGTGGGAGGGGGATCAGGGCTGGGGCAGGGGGTTGGGGCATAAGTAGAGGCTCAGGTGTGAAGGCTCCGGAGGGCGCTTATCTCAAACAGCTCCGGGAAGCAGCAGCATGTCCTTTCACTGGCTCCTACGCAGAGGCACGGCCAGGCACTTCTGCATGCTGCCCCGTCCACAGGCACCACCCTTGCAGCTCCCATTGGAGCACCGGAGGGGGCCATTGGAGTGCATAGGAGCCAGAGTGGGGCCATGTCACTGATTCTGGGAGCCACGTGGGGCAGTCCCTGACCCTGCTTCCAGGCTGGAGTACTGGAGCGGGGCAATGCGGCTGCTTCCGGGAGCAACGTGGAGTGGCCCCAACCCCGCTCCCCGGCAGCAGCACCAGAGGGGGACAAGCCCCAGATCCCGCTCCGCAGCAGGAGCTTGAGGGTCAGCTTAAAACGGCCCATGGGCCATAGATTGGGGTGGGCAAACTATCGCTTCTCAGAGAGATGGATTTACTACAGCAATGGAAGAACCCCCTCCATTGCTATAGTAAATGTCTATGCTACAGCCAGGGCCAAAGTGGGGTGGGGGAAGCTGGTATAAATTACCGGGGCCTGGCGGTCCGGAAGGGGGCCCAGCTTCCCTGCCTTTGTCGGCCCTGTTTAGCCAGTCCGGCCTTGCTGGGGGGCCTGAAAATTGTTTTTCACTGGGGCCAGAACCTGCTCTCGATGGCCCTGGCTACAGCCGCAGCGTTTCTAGTGTAGATTTATCCTTAGTCCATGTGATACCAATAGAAAAGAACAAATGCAAGTAAATGGAAATTAAGAGGACTAAGAGGAAGCTTGAAGGGCAAAGATCCAGAGATATAAACAAATAAGAAATTAATAAGCAAGAGCTTCTAGAAGCAAGAAGCCTGTGAGAATTGTTATGTTCATGAACTAGCAAAGAGTAAAGGGAGCAATTAATGTCCATTTCCTCTTGTGGAAAACTAATGATTCTTTGCATTAGGCTTCATCACAGACCTACCACAGACCTATGATTTTTAGGCATGGAAGTTCAGATACTGTCAGGGACTGATATGTCAAAAGAGGAGATACTGGAAAAATAACAAGTTACTAGGACTGGATGATATAGACCCAGTAGTTCTGAAGGAATTTAAGAATAAAATGCTTAACTATCAATGAAAATGTGCAGTCTCTCATTAAAATCAGTCCCTGTATCAGAAGACTGGAGAGGTCGGAAATGCTGTCCCTATCTAAAACAAATGCTAGGGATGTAGTGTGATTGACTGTGCATAGACCTTGTCTGCCTTCACACTGAATCTGTGTTAGTAAGAACAGGTTATCCACTAGTTCGAGCATTCCCAAACAGATGTGTGTAAACCATTGGCGGTACATGAATTTGATGTTCTATCAACTCACTTCACAACAATTTTTAAGAAGGTAGTATATGAACCAATAAAGTTTGGGAGCAGCTGCTAGTTGATTACCATGGCTTTATAATACTGTTTATGGAAATATGGCAGTCTTGACATAACCTTTTAAATATAATCTTACTAGAAACTTAAATCTCATCTAAAATATTGTACCTATTAGTATTACTAGTAAAATGTCCATTACCTTAACCGAAATAAATCAGAGGAAAATATATTTTTTTCCACTTTGTACACTCTTATTTCACATGAAGTCTGTCAATTTCTCCTGTTTGTGGTTTTTCCACAAAATAGGAGATGCAAGTTTTAAATAATCAAAAATGTTGGGAGGGTTTTTCCCCCTTGGTGTTTTTTTTTTGGGGGGGGGGGGCTGGGGGAATGAGAGGGGAGGGAGGAAGGGGATGAGAGGGGAGGGAGGAAGGGGAGGAGAAGGGTTGCTAGGGAGCATGGGCAGAGCAGAGATAACCAAAATAATTTTTGCTTTTTGTGAAATTGACTAGTTTCAATTTCTCCCTTTAAAGATGGCTCTTGCAAAGTCCCTGGTTCCAGCATCCGTGTAGACTGACTAGTAGAGAAGTTGCTTTCTTTCCTAGTTGAGGAAAAGGGGAAAAAAGGGACAAAGAGATGTATTGGTCTCTGTGTGGGAAGGGATTGAGAAATGTGGGCTTGCAAAATTAATGTAGTGGAAACAACCAAAATTACTGTCCTTTAGTTGGTAGTAATGTTACATGGGCAGGCAATAGTTAAGCATCCAACATACTGTGTACAATACAGTAAATGAATCCAAATACTGTATCCACTGGGTCCATGGATGGTTCTTTTTAATACCCCTCCAGAAGATGACTCAACTTCACACAAGCAGAGAGTTCTGAATATTCCTTTTCTGTACAATACATATCTCACAATAATGGAAATGGAAAAGGTCCTGATGGTTCATGACTGGATTTCAGAAGTTTCACACTGTCATCAGTGAAAAGAACTGGCTTACAGACTGAGAAATAAGATGTTGAATCCTTGAGTAAATACTTGTAATTTTCTGGATTTGTTTAAAATTATAAAAAATAGTGTTTGGAAAACTGGAGTCCCTTTCATGGTACTCACTAATCTGTAAAATGGAAGCGTGGCTATGTCTATCAACTATCTCTAATACTCCTTGTTTGTTTGTTTTAATAAAATATTTTAAAAAATCTTTCCAATTTACTAATCAAAATTATCTTTCTATGTACAGTAGCTAAGAATTTTCCAGGTTTCTGCTAAACCGAGCTGGGAGCAACTGTGAAATGTTCAGAAATTCTGTAATAGTATGAAGCTGTGTTTGTTTTCATGGAATCAGGGTACAGATATTAAAGCAGATTAGGTTTAGCTCTTATGACCTTTACTTTGAAGAGCCAAGATAGTTTGGTTATTTTAAGATGGAGCAAGAAGAGAGAAATCTTGTTGTCCAGAATACATATATTTTACAGTAAAGAAATCACTACTTGTAGTGGCTTGTGAAGAATGGTGCTTGAACCATGAATGAGAGAAGTGATTATATTTTTTTCCCCTCTGTTGGGTAATACTACATTAAATTTCAGCAAATCATTCACTACATCATTTGATTCCTGTATTATATTTAATGTTGTGTGATAGTTTAGGGTAGATGTGAGGGAGAGTACTGTTGTTCTGAACTTAACAATGCAGACAAAGCAGCCAGCAGGTAACTTTTAAACATGTACAGTTTAGATTATACATTTGTAAGATGTCTTTAGCATTTACCAGTTAATTGTCAATATTGACTATGTGAAAAAGCTAGTTACTTTCATGGTAATAAAGACCTATACCAACAAAGGGACATATGTAAGATTGTAGCATCTGGTGTTGAAATGATAAATCACATTTCCTGCATCAATTCATAATAGCTTGACTAATAAGAACATACAGGATGTCTCATTACTAATTTTCCTGTTGACTTTATTCTTACTAGATTATTGGATCTCATTGGACAGGACATATTTGTGATCTTTTAAAAATGGTGTGCCAGGTTTTACGTAAGCTGCATTTGTTTTGGAGAATGTTACATAGAGACGGATAATTATATTTCCTGTTAGATTGCTCAGCCCTATATAAAAAAGATGTTATGGAATCTAGATACAAGGTAGTGCTGTATAATCACAGAAAGTGTGTAAAGGAGAGCTTTCATAATCTGGTTTTGTTCAACTGTAACATTGATGTTCCAGGGTTATGGCTGCAAATGTTTTTAACTTTGCTTTTTGCACACAACTCCAGGGTTTTTTAAGAAGTGATACCATCAGTCTGAGAATATTGAATTAAATGCTAAAAGTAACAGAGCTAAGGTAAGCGATGCAATACTAAACAAGTGTAGTGCTTTCTGCCTTCAAAGTACTTTATAAACATTAACTAGTTTCTGTAAATTACAGGTTAGATTTTTAAAATTGCACGGCGTCTGGCAACTCTCACTGCTCTCCAGGGGAGTTGTTAGGTGCTGAGGCTCTTGAAAATATGGCCACTTAATTAGATGCCTAAATAGGAGCTGTTAGGTGCCAGGCTTTTTTGAAAATGAGGTCCTATAATTTTAACTAATCTTAACTATCCTAATTTAAGCACTTCTGTTGTTTGAGTGGTAAAAAATAATCTTTTGGTCATAACTAAAATTATGGTTTTGCTTAGTATTGTGCATACCTAAATTCTGCTGGCAGAGCTTATAAATTTAATGAAGCTGCAAATGTGGTTCTTAGGAGTCACATACTTGTATTGTTTGTGAGAACAATCATATAGGAGCGCTTACGTTTTCTAATGAACTTTGCCAGTTACGATAATTGAAATATTCCTACCGACACACACAGACATATTTCAAGCTTTGATAAAATTAATACGGTCACATCCTCAGCCTGGTGTAAATTGGCATTTCTCCACTGAAATCAATGGAGCTATGCCAGTTTACACCTGATGAGAAATGTGGGACTTTGAGAGATCATCGAGTCTAACCCCTTGTGTTGAGACAGGGTCAAGTAACCCTAGACCACCACTGACAGGAGTTTGTCCAGCCTGTTCTTCAAACATCCCATGATGGGGATTCCACAACCTCCTTTGGAAGAGCTTAACTACCCTTATAGTTAGAAAGTTTTCCTAATATTTAACCTAAATCTCCCTTCCTGTAGATCAAGCTTTTTACTTCTTGTTCTGTCTTCAGTGGATGTGGAGAACAACTGATCACTATCTTCTTTATAACAGCCCTTAACATATTTGAAGTTTGTGGTAAGGTGACTGGTTCCCCCCTTAGTCATCTTTTCACAAGACTAAACATGCCCAGTTGTTGTTTTTACTTTTCCTCATAGGTCAGATTTTCTAAACCTTGTTGCTCTCCTCTGGACTCTCCAGTTTGTCCACATGTTTGCTGAAGGGTGGTGCCCAGAATTGGAGACAGCTGAGGCCTCACCAGTGCTGAGTAGAGTGGGGTGGAATTACCTTCCAAGTCTGACATATGACATTTGTGTTAATACACCCCAGAGCCTTTTTCTCAGCTACCTCACATGATTGACTCGTATTCTATTTGTGATCCACTATAACCCCCAAATCCTTTTCAGCAGAACTACCATTTAGCTGGTTATTCCCCGTTTCATAGTTATGCATTTGATTTTTCCTTCCTAATTGTAGTACTTTGCACATATTGGATTTCATCTTGTTGATTTCAGACCAATTTTCTAATTTGTCAGGATTGTTTTGAATTCTAATCCTGTTCTCCAAAGTGCTTGCAGTCTCACCCTGGTTGGTGTCATCCACAGATTTTATAAGTGTACTCTCCACTCCATTATCCAAGCCATTAATGAAAACACTGAATAGTACCAGACCCATGACTGACCCCTGCAGGACCCCATAGATATGCTCTCCCAGTTTGACAGTGAACCATTGCTAACTATTCCTTGAGTACAGTCTTTCAAGCAGATGCGCACCCACTGTATAATCATTTCTAGATTACGCTTCTTTAGTTTGCTTATGAGAATGTCATGTGGGACCATATCAAAAGCCTTACAAAAATCATGGTATGGCCCAGGAGCTCCAGGGCATTGTGCTTACAAGATGTTAAACTCTGTCAGAACTTGGTTTTAAGCTTCCACGTGATACATTGTAAGAACCACAGAAGAAACCTCTGCAGGACTTACACTACCAAACAACACTAGGGGCTCTGAAAGTGGGAAGACAATCCTGATAAAATCACAGCCTATCATGCTGAACAGTATTGTTGCATGGTTTACTTGTACTCCCCTGTCTGCATCCATCTATTGTCTCTTGTTTTATACTTGGATTGTAAGCTCTTTGGGACAGGGATTGTTTCTATTCTGTGTTTGTACAGCACCTAGCACAGTGGGGTCCTGGTCCTAGGCACTAAGAAATACAAATAAATACTATTAATGATGCCTTCACCCCAGGATGCCTTGTGCGGAAGTCTCTTTTGTAACCTTAAATCATTAGTCATGGTGATTCCTTTTGACACTGTTATGAATCTTTTTATAACTCGATAATTTTACTTACATGCATATATGAATGGGCAGAATCGACCAGAAGCCCAGCTGATTGTGCTGGGCTCCAGTGTGCTCCCCTTCTAAAGCAGCCTAATTTTGTGTGATCAGTAGGGAGGCTTGTCATGGTCTCATGATTCTCTGCTTCCTGAAGCATGACTCCCTCTTTTAAAATTCCTCTGAGGTCAGGAGTGCCATAGCCATGGGGCAAGATGCAATTGCAAGCCCCCACTAAGGTGAATATTCTGCTGCCCAGCCCCTGTGCAGGGGAGAGTTGAAGAGTTTGCCACTACTTACCTTCCTCATGTGAGAGACAGAAGACTATCACTACATGCCTTCCACGGGGTGGGGCAAGAAGTAACTTTTGTTGGGGGGAAACACAGCAGAATTAGCTCCCTTCTGTCTTTGGCCCAATGCACTGCAAGAACAGTAGTGTGAGAAGACCTGGCTACAAGACTGATCACTCCAGGTCTCAGTTTAGTCATGCCTATAGTTTGAGGAAATGAGTAAAAGACTATTCTGTCCACATTACATGCTTGGACTGTGTTTTAACCATGGTAGGAGGTGCCCTTATGTTGTAACCTGGTTCACTGACATGGTGGTTCTTTGACTGAAGATGTAGCCTTTGATGTGGACATGAGACAGCTGCTGCTTAGGAATAGAAGGCTTAGTGCTTCAGACTCATGAGAGTGGAGGTAAGATCATCTGCTTTCCAGTTCTGCTCTACAAGTGTTATAAGGGCTGGGGTGGGAGGGAGGAAGGGAAGGGTGTTTCCTGGTGTCACCTTCAGATGCTGAATGCAGCACAAACACTCCTTCCTACCTTCCTGGGGACACCCTCATTTGGGAGGGATGGTGAAGGGGCAGGCACTGAAAGCTTAATAGCATGCCAGCAGAGTTACTGAAGCCTATGGCAGTTGTCTGATGGAGGTTGTGAAGGGAGGAAGATTTTGCTGCTGTTTCAGCAGAGGGTGTAAGGAAGACAAGATATACCAAGAGTAAAAAAAATGAAGGGCTTTGGCTGCTGTGAGATGGGGGAATAAAAAATGCTGCTTCCCCCAGTAGGTGGAAAGTGCGGGGAGCATTTAGCCAGCCAGTAGGGAGTGTTATCAATCTTTATGAAGGGTTTTAGGCAAGGTAAAGGGCTAGGAGCGAGGTATTTTTGAAAGAATGAAAGCTTAACTTTTCGTCTGACCTTTGTGTGGAATGTCTAAAATTGAGGGTGTTACTATAGTTTAATAAAAATAATTCCAAACTCCAAGACTAACAGACTTGACAAATAGTCAAAGGAACCAATCTTGAATTAGAAAAACAATAGATAAAATTTTAAATTTCTGAGCCAAGCCCGTTTTATTAATTTAAGATACACAGTGGCAAAACCTGGTAACCTTTTTCATAACTGAAAAATCTCCCCATTTTTCAAATACTTATCCAGCATTCTTGTCAATTACACCCACACATCCCTTTTAAAAAAAAACAACTCCTCCCTGGCAGAGGTATATGAATGATACATTTTAGGAGGCTTGGTTTAGCAGTGGTGAAATCGGAAGAGGATTGATTTAAACTAGGAGGATTTAGTGAAATCGGAGTGGTAGAAGCAAAATCAACTTTGTATATATAAATACAAACTTAGATTCTGCATAAACTTATGCTTAACTATTCACATGGGTAGTCTCATTAAGGTGCTGACTAGGGCCCCAGTCCTACACGCACAGATGTGCCTAACTACATGTGGGGCTACATTCATGTGTAAAATAAAGCATGTGCATAAGTGTTGGCAAGGTCGGAATCCTAGTCAGCAACTATATAGATTGATTCCCCCTTTCCACAGATCATTAGTGAGGGTTTTTAAAATACAGCACTCAACATCTATTATCCTAGAGACTTTTTTTTTTGGTAATGCAAAATAGAAAGTTATCTTTAGAGAGAACTGAACACTAAGTGGATGTACTGCTTACTAAAATATCGCCTGTATCATCTGGAAAGAATAGCCTGTAATATTCTTTTGACTGACACCGTGGGGTGTGAAGTCTAAATTCCTGGGTAGAAAGATGTACACTGGTTGTGCAAGGGGGTTCCATGTGATCATTTTATTTATGGCATGTTTCTCAGATGTCTTTCCATGAATAGAGCAGCTGTTATGAACTTTAACCAGCATGGAGCTGTGAGTGCGTTTAACCTACTCCCTTTTACTATATTAAGATATTGCTGTAGACCATGTTGAGCAATATCAGAATTAGTTTGAGACACTAGTTTTATAAAATCAAGCAGTAGCTTAGTAAATACATTTTATTGACAGCAGATAGAAAACTTAAGCATAAAAAGGGCATATTTTTTTGTAGCTCAACTTCAATGGAAAATTTAGATTAGGAACACAAATTGGTAGCTGATATAAGCCTCCCACATCCATTTCTTTAGTGTTTAAGATGAAGAAAGGATGGCTAGAAGAAGAGGAGGGCTTAGGTTGTTTTCGGAGGTGGGAAGAGATGGGGTGGAGAGAAGGGGTTCTTGACTGTCTTTACCTATCCTCTTTACCCATGTCTGTCGTGTTAAACAGCAGTGGAGCCATTAAATAAACTTGCAGAGATTTTCCTTCTTTTTGGTGATGAGCTGTGCATTGATAGAAGTTGGTGCATGGGCAAGACTTGGAAAAATCTATGTCCATAACTATTCTAATTGATACATTTACATGACTTGTATGTGGAAGATGGATTTTTTTTTCTGGCTTTAGGTAAATATAGAGTGTAAGAAATACACCTTTACCTCGGTATAACACTGTCCTCTGGAGCCAAAGAATCTTACCGCATTCTAGGTGAAACTGCGTTATATCAAACTTGATTTGATCCGCCAGAGTGCACGGCCTCGCTCCCCTGGAGCGCTGCTTTACCGCGTTATATCCGAATTCGTGTTATAACGGGTGGCATTATAAAGGGCTAGAGGTGCACAACTTTTTGTCTATATCTAGCACAACTTATTGAAAATTGTAGCAGCTAAAGCTCTCTCTCCTATGTGTTGTAATAGATTTCTTTTTCCTGACTCTGTTTCTGCAGATCCCAAAGCTTTAGCATGCTAAGTCCATTAATGACCTAAAACTGATGAACCAGTGTTGCTCTTACTGCTCGTAGGAGTATCTCTGCCACAGCTGAAGGCAGCAGAGCTCTCCATCACTACTGCTATTCTGCTTGGACAGTAGCAATGTAGTGAGGGCCCAACACTAAACTTCTCTGCTTGAATTTCTGCTATTGTCGATGAGGTTATGGGGTCTGGGAGCAGCATTGTGCTACAACATGTGATTTGGACCTTTGTTCCTCTTGGTTTGTGAAGGGCAGTGGGGAAGGGCCAGCACCATTATTGATTATTCCTTAGGATCTGTTGATCTCCCCTGCAGGAGGGGAAGGAGGACGAGGGGCAAGTGCTTTTAAGGAAGGTATTTTAAGGTCATTTTTCTAGAAATCAATTCTTGATACTGATACACAAAGTGGGGGAAGCAGGAAGGTGAACTTATGAGTGTATCCGGAGGGAAAAGCAATTGGTTGAATAAATGCCAACCTTCTCATAACCTCATAAACTTGGGCATCAGGTTTTTCTGGACTGAGAGTGAGAGGAATTATATTTCACTTTATCCCAGTTTGTGTTACTAGTCCTTAATAGAGCTTAGCGATTTAGGATGATATGTTACTTGGGCTTTGGCTACACTTGCATTTCAAAGCGCTGCCGCGGCAGCGCTTTGAAGCGCTAAGTGTAGTCAAAGCGCCAGCGCTGGGAGAAAACTCTCCCAGCGCTGTCCGTACTTCACCTCCCTGTGGGGAATAACGGACAGCGCTGGGAGCGCGGCTCCCAGCGCTGGGGCTTTGACTACACTGGCGCTTTGTAGCGCCGCAATTTGCAGCGCTGCAGAGGGTGTGTTTTCACACCCTGCTGCAGCGCTGCAAATTTGTAAGTGTAGCCAAGCCCTCAGTTAAAGATGTTGGGAAAGAAGGGAAATGGGCCTGTATCCAGTGCCCTCTGTTAAAGTTTGAGTGGGCTGTTTATGTATAAACCAATAGCTCACGCTCACTTGGAAGATGGTGTTCAGTCGTGGTCACCCCATCCAAAAATACATACAGCAGAAATATGGGGCTTCAGTGGTGGATAATGGAAAAGTATTAGAGGCATGGAGAGACTTTGAATGAAGAATGGAATAGAGAAGGTAAATAGCATCACCCATTCTCCCACTACAAGAACAAGAGGACATTCAATTAAATTGAAAAGCAGTACATTAAAAACCTTGATACACGGTGCATACTCATGCCACATGATGTTATTGAAGCCAAAAGCTTAGTGAGTTTCTAAGGAGGATTAGACATTTATATAGATAATGAGAACACGCAGAGTTATATTAAATAGGATTAAAAATAAATTAGGGATATAAACCTTCATACTAACTGATGAGGTTGGGAAGGAATTTCTCCTGTGGGAAAATTACATCATTGTCCACTATAGAATTTCTTGCATCTTCCTCTGAAGCATCTGGTACTGGTCACAGTCAGAGCCAGGATTATAGATTAGACAGACCACAGACTTGATCTGATATGGCAGTTCTTGTGATCAGCTATGGTGTCCTATCTGGATAAAGTTCCCATGTGAAAGATTGAGATGGGTCCTTTGAAGTTTTACAAGGCAAGCTACTGCACACTGAGGGCTCTGTTTTCTATATTTTTTTTAATGAAAAATGACAACTTTCGTTGAAGTGGTATTAAAAGAAAGGATCCAGAGGACTATACCTTCTTGGTAATACTAACATCTTACACAACTATGGAGCCCAGGATCGCTCTATGCACTACTGCAATACAAGTATGTAATATATTATAAAGAACTAAGATCTTGTACAAGCAGGCTGCTTTTTGCAGATTAGTTTTCTTAGGGATATCAAGAAATACAAGAACACACCCTTGTTGTTTGAAGTACAAATTGACTTTAAAGGGTGTTCTGTCGAACACTGGGGATTTCAGCAAGGGCAGAAGAGAAAAGGGGTTGCTCTTTTGATGGTCAGAGTAAGGCAGAGCACACTAATAGAGCTAATAGTTCCAGCAGTTTTTACTGAGCTAGAGGATCCTCCTGGCAGTATTGGCACAACAACAAGGGTCGAAGTTGGTCTCAGCCCTCTAGTAAGTAAATGTTTTCCTCTTCCTTGAAAAAAATCATTAAAGGTCTCCACTGGTCTGAGCTTCAAGGTAGTGGACAGAGTTTGATTTTTCTTGTATATTTGGGCTCAGCTATTTCAAGATCCTTAGATACTTCCCACGGGTGTCTTTCCACATATAATGTTCAAATAATGTACTTAGATGTCCTGTACTCTCTATACATGCACGTGGATGCGTGCCCACACAGAGACCTGTATCCATTAAGATTCTTGGATACAGATAGACTTATCTGTGTCCACTGAGACTGGTGAAGACGGCAATTTAAAACGGAGAGATACCAGTTTCTCCCTTTATGCAAATATGTAGCGTGGTGGAAGATCCATGTTTTAAGGTATACCCTGATGCAGGAAGACTGGCTGGTGAGGTTAGACCTGAGGAAAGTGTACCTCTCAGTCCAGTGGTGAAAATTCCTAATGTTCTGCTGGGTGGAGGACTTTTGCAGTTTAGTCCACTCTTTGTCTGTCTCTGCTCCATGGCATTCCGCTAAACTCCTGAACTCTGTAGTAGCCCTCTTCCCTGTCAGCATGTTACTTGTTAGGTGGCATGCTGGTCGAGGCACCGAACTTGCGGGCTGGTTGTATCACAGGGCTGTTTGAAGAAAACAACTCGAGAGAGCCTGGGATTCTTGAGAAATTCACAAAAATGATGCAAATATATTTCAGGCGGGCCTCAACACTGTCATGCCTGAGCACTTGGGATTTATTGTGATTTCCCTCTAGCAGATTCTCAAATGCCACCTGGAAAGGATGCTGAGGACAGATCATAAGGTTTCTTCCTGTATCCATCCAAGCTTTAGTCCCGAGCCACCTCACCTACTGTAATCTACAAGGCTCAAAGCACAAGCCCTCTGGCGATAGAGAGTGAGAACCCATCTGTATGCTCATCCCTTCTTGCTAGAAGTGTAGGAGGAACTGGCATGATTGCTCTGTCATTTGGAGCAGGTTGAGGGGTGTTAATTATGCAGTCTATTGTGGGGCAAAGTGTCCCTGTGTTGCTAGAATGCTATCATTAAATAGATTAAAGAGGGAAGGAGGGATTTGTATTTAATCTCAGGAGGTTAGACTCATGGGAGTTGGAATTTAAGGAATTTGGGATGGCAGCTGATAAAGTGGAATGTGTTGTGGTTCTCTTGGGAAGGGATTTTGGTGCTGGTGTGTGTTTAAAGATGGCTTTGCCCCTAGTAGGGACAGATGGAATTGCTTTAGTATCTGTTCTGTTCTCTGTGAAAGAATTAGAGAGCAGTTTTGGGTAACTGCTCCTCTGCCTAGAGGGGTTTGTGACTGTTGCAGAGTTCTGTTCTGTCACCCCCTCCAATTCCGTGTCTATGTGAGAACGTGAGGCACTCTGGATTAGGGTGTCTCCAGTCTCTGGGTGACTCTCATTGCTATGCTTTCCTCTCATTTGACTTGGAAAGTGCTGCGGTCTGGTTGGTCTCAGGACTCAGATGAGAATAAACCAGCTGAGGTAAAACTGAGGGTTATGTTGGTAGATTGGGGGAACTACTAGCAAAAAGACCAGAAACCTGCAACACTTGTTTTGGGATGTGGACTTCACAGAGTAATACAATCCTTTGTAACCTCATGGTTAGATTACTGTAAGGTCAGTGGAGCATATGCCTGGGTGGCAGTTACGTATTTGTTTTGCACTCGTGTTTTACAAGATACATTATCAGAATGTCTGTGCCCTGGAACTCTTCCCCCTAGAAGACAGGCTTAGAAAGAGAAAATACAGTGAGGAAACCTAGAGGAAAGATTTGCATTTTGGGGGTGTGTAATATGTTTTCCACCATTATTGTGGCATAGAATTCTAGATCTAGGGAGTCCTGCAGATGAAACCTGGATAGAAAGAACTTAAATCTCATTCAGCAGTGGATGAGTCGGCAACTTCTTTTAGCTGAACTGGCTGCTGGAGATTATATCCAGAGGCTTTAGCAATAGATCCCATCCGCCAGGGCATGTAAGGATAGCATAAGCTTTCCTCCTATTCACCATGTTATCATGGACAGAGGCTCAAATGAAGAGATTGTACTGTTGACCCCAATGCTGGCAGTATTGGAACTCTCTGGTCTTGAAATAAAATTCCTTTTTCCTAAAAGGATCTCAAATCAAAGTTAGGATTTTATTAAAGACACAGAGGAAAGTTGTTGTGCATCCTTCTTTTTTTCACCCCTGTGATGTTTCCTGTTTTGCTTCTTGAGATACAGGTCTCATGATGAGGAGCTTCTTGGAAATGGAAGTCTGTTGGATGAGTCGGAATGAAGAAGAGTCACAAATTTAAGAAGTTGGCTCAAGTTTTCATTGCAGGCATTGGATGTTTCTGAGACCAAGCCCTGTGAGAAGAGCATGGGCAAAGAAGAGGGAAATGTAGATCCAGTCATTATAGGAGGAAGCAGGGACTGCAGGATCTGAGAGAGGACGTTCCACATACAGCACATAACTTTTTTTTTGTTCTTCTCCTTCATCCGTGAACTATAACACTTCTTGTTTCTCTGTTCTGGAAATTTAAAAAAAATAGAACTCATATCTGTGTCTTTAATACAATCCTGACTTTCCTTTGAATTCACTCTCAGAAGAAGTATGAGTTCACTGCACTTAGATTTTTCTTGATGATTGGATAGCTGCTTCTTTGTATTTTGGAAACAGATTTTCTTTTTATAGGAACATAGCAAGTTCCTAGAGAAGTTTTCAGCATGTACCAGTTACAGAACATGGCATAGCTGGGCTTTGCTTATATTTAACAAAGCAACTTGTAATATAAAATATTATAAATGTGCATTTAAATCCGAGGAAAAAACTCCAGTCCCCTCTCGTTCTATTTGCCCCATGGTATATTTACTTTATAAAATGTTCCTGTCCCGTACTCTAGGTGCATGTCAATATCAAATAAACTTTAAAAAAATTGAACTGGTTATCAGTCTTCCCAAAATGTTCAGCCCAAAAGAACTAGGAACTTTTACTTCCCAACTTCTCTTCTCCTCAAATCCCTACTCCTCTTCAAGCTCCTGGGGAAACAGGATAAGCTTATTCCTGTGCTGCCTAGGCCAATGGACGTTGGCTTTGCGTGACCAAAGGTTGAAGGCATGTTCCAGAGTTGAGTGTTCTTCACTGAGCAGAGCTTGTGATCAGCTTCTTCCTGTCTAAACAAAGGGACTGTTTGCTGAGGCACTTGAACTGATTCCACTGGCCACAGTATGAGGCAGGGTGAGAGGTGATCTAAAGTAGCTTTGGCCCAAATCATATAGGGATTTAGAAGTTGAAACCATCACCTTGAATTGCACCTTAAAATGAATTGGGAAGCCCTTGGAGACCATGGTGCACAGGTATCATGTGAAGTACTGCTAAATACTTTTGCCAAGCTGTTCAAAAATCACCTAAAGTTTTGGGTCTTGAATAAATAAAGTGATTTTCAAAAGTCAGAATGGCCAGCAACTCCCATTGATGTTAGTGGGGAGCTGCTGGGTGTTCAGGACTTCTGAAAGTCAGGTTACTTATTCAGAAGCATAACTTTAGGTTCTTATTTTTTAACATCTTGGCTCCTGTATGAAGCATCTCCAAATAACAGCTAGCCATGTTCTGCACTACTTGAGTGATTTTCAAGCTACACATGATATTGCCTAATATGTTATGATCATGTAATTATACCTCATTGTTTATAATCAGTATGTGCAAGGGGGCATTTAAAGTTTGCTTGACATGTACGTTTAAAATCTTAACGTTTAATATAGTTTTCTGTATTTAATAGTGTTTCTGATGAAGGTAGATAAGAAATCTGCTGGTCTTTCTAATCTGAAGAAAACAATGTAACTGTAATGGTGTCCTACCCTTAATAAACTGTTTGTTATTTTTTGCATCATGATTAAATGCTTGACTTTGGGGGTTGGGATTTGTATATATAAAAAAATTATAAGATTAGTTGTTGATAGGTATAGTTCTTTAATGAATAATTTGTATAATTTCACTTGGGAGTAAATAAATGTAATTAGAGGAATTTATTAATGTGTTGGAAATGGTTTAGAGTTTATGATAAGGGAACAGACATTTTAGACACCGTAATGGACAGTATATCCTGACTCACCTTCCTAGCCAACAATTGTATTCAAACCAGTATTATTTTGCTAGGTAAAGAAACAATGAAAATTCTCATGTAACTGAAAATTCCCATGTAACTGAATTACTAAACTATAATTGGGTTCAAAGTGTCTGCTTTTAGAGATTTTATCAGTGACATTCTTTTTAAAAAATGCACTGTATTACTGTATATGGCATACTGATCCATTAGTAGCTCCCAACTAATGTGAGACACTCCAGTACTACAGTGATGGGACCATATAAACACCTGGATAGACCGTCCGTTCTGAGAAGTTACTCCTGATGCAATACTAAAACCTTTTCAGGATTCTTCAGCTGCTGACGCACAAAAAATCAGCTACCATCCATTAGATTGGAACATGAAAACCTGAACATTTATCAGTGTCTATATATGGCTCTACCCATTGCTGATGTTTCTCCCAGCTTCGCTTGTTTCATAAAACTTACCTTGTTCAGCTAGGCATTCCTTTGAGGCACTCTTGTTACTGGTGTTCTTTTAAGATATCTATTAAAGCTTTACTGTAAAAGTGAGGGACTTTGTGTGATTTTACTACTCTCCTATCTTGAGATGCGGCTGAAGGTATCAGAAGAGAAAAATCCCTATGAATATAGGGGAAAACATCCCTCTAGAAACCCAAATATTAGTAGAATCACAGGATTAGCAGATTAGGAGGGGGTGCAGTCAGCAGCTTCTTTCTTATTTTAATTTTTTTCTTATTAGTCTATGAAGAAGAGTGTGGCTTGAATTTGATAAAGTTCTCCGCCGTACAGCCCAATGGCCCAGAATTGAACATGAATTGCAGAAGACAGTTTTCACAATTCTGGGTTATTTTGGATGGTGGAAATATATTTTTGTTGATTCTGAATAAATTACAAGGTAAATTAGATGCCATGGTTGAATCTTGTCTAGACCAAGGAGCTGTTAGAGGAACTTGTGATAGATGGATTTGATGAAGACCGTACCAAAACCTTTTGTATTTCAATGGGCTAGATATTTGAGTTTTGATGGGAATTAGGTTGTTTTTCCATACTCAAATCTGTTCCTCATAATTTTTTGTTTTTATTCTTTGCTTTACCTGTTTCTTCAGTGGTATGCTATATTACATATTCATATTTTAAATGTGATAGAAAACCTTTCTGGGATTATGAGTTTCTTCTTTGAGTGATTGCTCCTATGCATTCCACGTAGGTGTGCGCGCCGTGCGTGCACGGCTCTTCGGAACATTTTTACCCTAGCAACTCCGGCGGGTCGGCTGGGCGCCCCCTGGAGTGGCGCCGCTATGGCGCTGGATATATACCCCAGCCGGCCCGTCCGCTCCTCAGTTCCTTCTTACCGCCCGTGATGGCCAGTTGGAACAGTGGAGTGCTCCTTTACCTCCACAGCCCTAGCGTTTCTCTGTTTCCTACGTGTACATAGTTGGTTAAGTTAGTTTAGTTGTTAGTTTAGTTGAATAGTTTAGTTAGATATAGTATAGTAAGGGAATTAGGGGGGTTTGCCCCTCTTCTTCCACAACCGGTGTGGGCTCATGCCCAAGGCACCGGGGTTTAAGCCCTGTGCGGCTTGCCAGCGGCACATGCCTGTCGGGGGCCCGCACGACTCCTGCCTGCGCTGCCTCGGGGAGACCCATCGGCCAGATAAGGGTCCCATCTGCACGGCGTTTAAGCCGCGAACTAGAAAGGAGCGGGACTCTTGCCTGAAGCAGCTCCTTATGGAGGCGACACTTCAACCTCCCGCGCCGACCCCAGCGGCACCGAAGTCGTCATCGGCGCGCAGCGCACCTGCGGCCCCGAGCCGCTCCGGTACCGAGACTGCTCGAGCTCCGCAACCGGCACTGGCGTCCCGGCACCGTTCCCTCTCTCCAGCGAGGAAACGGAAGACGGCGCAGACGGCCTCTAAGCCGCATGCTCCGGGACCGCTTGCCCAGCCACCACCGGCACCTCCGGTACCGGCTGCGGCGGTGCACAAACCGTGCACGGTACCGTCGACTCCGGCGCCACAAGAGCCGTTGAGTCCGGTACCGCCCTGCTCCCCGGTGCCAACCGCGGTCAAGCTACATCTCCCGTCCACGCCCGAGACCTTCTCGATGGCGAGAGAGCTCATCGAGCTCACAGAGGCACCGAGCCTCCGGCCCCCGGCACCGCCGGTGCGGGCCGTTCAGTCAGCGGGCAAGCCGGCGATGATGTGGCTGCCTCCCCCTGACGGATGAGATAGACGACGGTCCCGGTCCCGCTCCCACAGACGGTCACTGCCACGCCGATCCAGGTCCGGCACCGTTCACCATCGCGGTACTGCTCCCCGTCTCGGCACCGGTCACAGTGTCGGTACCGCTCAACATCGCGGTACCGGTCACACTCCCGGAGACGCTCCCGGTCCTGGTCACCCGACCGTCGGTACCGAGGGAGGTCCGGATCCCGGTACCGTTTCTGGCACCGCGACTCCCAAAGCCGCTCCCGACACCGTCGGTCGAGATCGCGGTCGAGCTCCCGGCACCGAGGCAGCCGATGGTCCCGCTCTGCATCCCGGCACCGCGACGACCGGCACCGATCCTCGGCACCGTCCAGGGACATACTGCCGGCATCCACGGCGCAATCTATTAGCGTCTCTGCCCCGCCTTGGCCTTCTCATCAGCCCTCAGTCGCCTCTCAGACGGGCAACAGGAGAGATCTCCGGGCCGACCCCCAAGGCCAGGACCACGGACCGCAGCAGTGGGGTTTTTGGGTCCCCTGGGCCTACCACGAGCCTCAAGGGCTCCCCTTTCCCCTGAGGCACGTGGGCGCCGAACATAGGGTGCTGGAAGCCACGGTGAGCAGACCTCCCCCATCACCACCGGGTGAGGCCCCGTCGCCACCTGGGGTCCAAGGCGGCTTCACACCCCCTGGAAGAACCACCTCCAGACGCGGTGGTCCAGGGTCTGTCCTCATCATCCTCGCCGGATGAGGCGGTGGCGGGGGCTTCTACGGCAGACCCCCCTCCTATTGACTTGCGGGCCCACCAAGACCTTCTTCGCCGGGTGGCGAAGGCTATCGACCTCCCCGTGGCGGAGGTCCCAGAGGATGACGACCCGGTGACCAACGTAATTGGAGCTGAGGCCCCGCTGCGGGTGGCCCTGCCCTTCATCCACACCATACAGCGGAATGCCACTACCATCTGGCAGTCACTGGCGTCCGTCCCTCCCACCGCGCGTGGCATGGAGCGCAAGTACTCGGTCCCGCCCACCAGATACGAGTACCTCTATACGCACCCGACTCCGGACTCCCTCGTGGTACAGTTCGTAAATGACCGGGAGAGGCATGGGCAGCCCGCTCCGGCGCCAAAATCCAAAGACGCACGGCGCATGGATCTGTTGGGCCGGAAGGTCTATTCGGCGGGTGGCCTCCAGCTCCGGATTGCCAACTAGATGGCTCTTCTCGCTCGTTACACCTTTGACATCTTGGTGTCCCTGGCGAAATTTTCGGAGCTGATTCCAACAGCCTCACATCAGGAGTTCTCGGCCCTCCTGGAAGAAGGCAGAAAAGCCTCCCGGTCCTCCATCCAGGCCGCTCTGGACTCGGCGGACTCAGGAACCAGAACCCTGGCCTCAGGTGTGACCATGAGGCGTATCTCCTGGCTGCAGTCCTCCACCTTGCCGCCTGAGGTGCAGTACACCCTACAAGACCTCCCGTTCGACACTCAGGGTCTCTTCTCGGAGAAAACGGACTCCAGGATTCAGACCCTCAAAGATGGTCGAATTGCCATTCGCACCTTGGGTATGCACACACCGGCTACCCAGAGGAGGTCATTCCGGCAGCAGCCCTACCGGCCCTTTACTCAGGCCAGGTCACGACCGTATAATAGTCGGCGTGCTAACTTGAACCGCTGTAGACCATCGGGCAACAGGCGCAACCAGGCCCAGGCACCTTCCAAGGCCCCTCAAGGGCCCAAACAGGCCTTTTGATGGGACGCCCGAGGACGGCCCATCAGACTCTTTCCCCGATCCTACCCCATTATTTTGCAACCGCCTTTCCCACTTCCTCTCGGTGTGGTCCCAAATCACATCAGACAACTGGGTACTTCGTACTATCCAGTATGGTTACCGACTTCAGTTTGTTTCGCCCCCTCCTTCCCACCCACCTTCCCTGTCCCTCTTCAGGGACCCCTCTCACGAGCAATTCCTCCTACAAGAGGTCGAGACTCTGTTGAGCTTGGGTGCCATAGAGGAGGTGCCGCACGACATGCGGGGCAGGGAATTTTATTCCCAATATTTTCTCATCCCCAAGGCGAAAGGAGGTCTCCGACCTATACTAGACCTCCGGGAGCTCAACAGGTACCTGTTCAAGCTCAAGTTTCGCATGGTCACCCTGGGGACCATCATTCCCTCCCTGGATCCGGGAGACTGGTTTGCCGCCCTCGATATGAAGGACGCGTACTTCCATATCGCGATTTACCCTCCCCATCGACGCTACCTGCGCTTCGTGGTCAACAGCGCGCACTACCAGTTTGCGGTGCTACCCTTCGGCCTGTCCACCGCGCCAAGGGTCTTTACCAAGTGCATGGCAGTGGTTGCCGCAGCCCTCCGCCGTCGTCGCATACACGTCTACCCGTATCTCGACGACTGGCTGGTTCGCGGGACATCCCGACAGCTGGTAATGGATCAAATGACAGAAATACTATCCCTATTTCGGTTCCTGGGCCTTCTCATCAATGCCGAGAAGTCCACTTTAACTCCATCACAACGAGTGGAGTTCATCGGAGCGGTCCTCGACTCCAGTTTGGCCAGGGCCTGCCTCCCTCGACCTCGGCACCAGACAATGGTCTCCATCATCCGGGACCTACACACCTTCCCCATGACGACGGTTCAGTCCTGCCTACGCCTCCTGGGCCACATGGCGTCCTGCACATTCGTGACCACGCACGCCAGGCTGCGCCTTCGCCCATTTCAATCTTGGCTAGCGTCGGTGTACTGCCCACATCGCGACCCCATAGACGTGGTCACGGTCACGAAGCCAACCCTCAATTCGCTCAGCTGGTGGCTGGACCCAGAGGTCGTGTGTGTGCAGGAGTCCCGTTCCGCCCTCCTCGCCCATCCGTCACCCTGACCACGGATGCCTCGGCGTTGGGATGGGGGGCTCACCTGGGCGACCTTCACACCCAGGGTCTCTGGTTGCCCCAAGAGCTCTCCCTCCACATCAACGTCCGGGAGCTGCGAGCGATCCGCTTGGCGTGTCTCGCCTTCCGCGCCCGTCTGCAAGGCCGCTGCGTGGCGGTGTTCACGGACAACACGACGGCGATGTTCTATGTGTACAAGCAGGGCGGAGCCCGCTCCTCCCTGCTCTGCAAGGAAGCGATGCTCCTATGGGACTTCTGCGTGACCCACTCGATTCGCCTGGAAGCGTCCTTTCTTCCAGGAGTGCAGAACACGCTGGCCGACCATCTCAGCAGGTCGTTCCTCTCCCACGAGTGGTCTCTTCGTCCGGATGTGGTGCACACAATTTTCCGGAGGTGGGGGTTTCCCCAGATAGACCTGTTTGCCTCCAAGGAGAACAGGAAGTGCCACCTGTTTTGTTCGTACCAGGGTCGCTCTCCAGGCTCCCTGTCGGACGCATTCCTCTGCTCCTGGACGGATCACCTCCTCTATGCCTTCCCTCCGTTCCCGCTCATACACCGGGTGCTACTCAAGCTTCGGAGGGACAGGGCCCACGTAATACTCGTCGCTCCGGCCTGGCCAAGGCAGCACTGGTACACCCTGCTGCTCGAGCTCTCCGTTCGGGATCCCATTCCCCTTCCGTTATGGCCGGACCTCATCACGCAGGACTTCGGCAGACTCCGCCACCCGAACCTACAGTCCCTCCATCTTACAGCTTGGTACCTGCGTGGTTGACCCACGCAGAGAGGGACTGTTCGGCGGCAGTACAGCAAGTCCTACTTGAAAGCAGGAAGCCTTCCACTCGCTCCACCTACCTCGCGAAATGGAAGCGTTTCACGCTCTGGTGCGATCAGCGCGGCCTTAATCCCTTCCTAGTCCCTATCCCTACAATCCTGGACTACCTCTGGTACCTTAAAGAACAAGGACTCGCAGTCTCCTCCTTGAAGGTGCACCTGGCAGCCGTGTCCGCCTTTCGTCCATCCATGGGAGGTCGGTCCATCTTCTCCAACCAGATGGTTTCCCGCTTCCTTAAAGGCCTGGACTGCTTGTACCCGCCGATACGGCGTCCTACCCCAACCTGGGATTTAAACCTCGTTCTGGCCAAGCTTATGGGACCGCCCTTCGAGCCCCTGGCCACGTGCTCTCTACTCTATCTCTCCTGGAAGACGGCCTTCCTCGTCGCAATTACGTCGGCAAGACGAGTTTCTGAGCTCCGTGCCCTAACGGTTAGTCCACCATACACCGTCTTCCACGGAGACAAGGTGCAGCTTCGACCACACCCGGCCTTCCTCCCTAAGGTGGTGTCGGCCTTTCACCTCAATCAGGAGATCTTCCTTCCGGTCTTCTTCCCGAAGCCGCACGCCTCACCTCATGAGCAACAGCTTCACACCCTGGACGTCCGCACGGCCCTCACTTTTTATATCGAGCGGACGAAGCCCTTCCGGCGTTCGCCCCAGCTGTTTGTAGCGGTTGCTGATCGCATGAAAGGCGAGCCGGTCTCCTCGCAGTGGATTTCCTCCTGGGTGACGGCATGTATCCGGACATGCTACGAGCTTGCTCGCATGCCACCATGCCGCCTCACCGCTCACTCGACGAGAGCGCAAGCCTCGTCGGCCGCCTTCCTGGCCCATGTCCCCATCCAGGACATCTGTAGAGCGGCCACCTGGTCTTCTGTACACACCTTCGCTTCCCACTACGCGTTGGTGCAGCAATCTAGAGACGATGCAGCCTTCGGCTCCGCAGTCTTGCACTCTGCCACGTCTCACTCCGACCCCACCGCCTAGGTAAGGCTTGGGAATCACCTACATGGAATGCATAGGAGCAATCACTCGAAGAAGAAAAGACGGTTACTCACCGTAGTAACTGTTGTTCTTCGAGATGTGTTGCTCCTATCCATTCCAGACCCGCCCTCCTTCCCCACTGTCGGAGTAGCCGGCAAGAAGGAACTGAGGAGCGGACGGGCCGGCTGGGGTATATATCCAGCGCCATGGCGGCGCCACTCCAGGGGGCGCCCAGCCAGCCCGCCGGAGTTGCTAGGGTAAAAATGTTCCGAAGAGCCGTGCACGCGCGGCGCGCACACCTACATGGAATGGACAGGAGCAACACATCTCGAAGAACAACAGTTACTACGGTGAGTAACCGTCTTTTTCTCCTGACTGAGGTCCATGATGTTGATTAAATAGAACAAAAACTTTAAAGAGGTTTCCTTCTATTATGTTTACTTTTCTTTGATTTAAAGGTTTAGATATTTTTTGTCTATGCAGTTTAAAATGAAGGATAAAATAATCTCGGTGACAGGGCCAGCCTGTGGAAAGTTGCACGAAAAACAACCACAGACAACTGCGCTCTTGGGCCTGAGTTGGAAATGGGGGTTGGAAGTCCTGATTTTTTGATTAGCAGTAAATATATCTGTTAAACCAGACATAAGCAATTCTTTTAATCTGGGTGCATTCATTCATTTTTACTGAGTGGGAGTTTGTGAGAATTAGGGTTGGGTTTGGGGTTTCATTCTTGGAAATTCTCACTTCACAGCTGGAACAGAAGAGATAGATGAGACTTCAAGAGGGATATATATACTGGAGTTTTATCAAGCCAGATGTCAACAGGCCAGCAGTGACAAACAGAAGGAATATATTTTAAATCCATCTCTGTCTTTACATGCTAAAGACTGTTCCAAAAAGTGGATATTTTGCATTCCCTCCCCCATCAAACCTGGGGCTCAATGCTACAGACATTGATCGTGATAGTGTATTCAACCATGAGGAGTCCCTTCATTAGGATTACTTGAGAGTACCTTTAATCAGATGTGTAAGAATCTGCAGGATTGAACCCTGGTCTGTATTATTAAAATAGTGTCAATAGGTATGGAAAGGCCAATAGGAAAGTTCCAGGTGCTTCAGGCTTTCACGCCTGAAACTTGTGAGCATAGTCATCAGTTATTCTAGAATCAAAAGGAAACACTCTACAACCAAACACAGCACTGTGATTTCTTAACTAAATTATCAAGTGTAATGCAGGCTTAATAGCATTTTGGACCTTGAACATAATTAAGGCAATGTTTTCTATGGGGGATTGTTGACTGGAAGAGAGGACTGAATTTTATCTTTGACTTTAGGCGACTATGCGTTGTTGTTTTTGTAACTGGAGTTTTGCCCTGCTGATTCTTTATGTGGAATACAATGTAGACTTGCTAGAATGTCTGAGACTCCTTGTAAAGAACTGAGTCACTTTCAGTTTCACTAAGTTACACATGGATGACTATGATCACCTACTTAATCTGGGAACAGACAACTAGTGTAGCCATCTCTAAACACTCCTTACTAGGAAAGATACTTTATTCAAAAATTTTAAGGGTTGGATTTTCAGAACTGGCTGCATAGTTAGCCTCCTAAATCCATATTTAGGCACCGAAATCGATGGCCTGATTTTTCCCAAGTGTTTACCACCCAGCAAATCCCATTGCTTTCAGTACTTTTTAAAATCAAGCCACTTTTTAGACACCTAAATATGGACTAGAACAGGGGTCGGCAAGCTTTCAGAAGTGGTATGCCGAGTCTTTATTTATTCACTCTTAATTTAAGGTTTCGCATGCCAGTAATACATTTTAACGTTTTTAGAAGGTCTCTTTCTATAAGAGCAGCAAAGAATCCTGTGGCACCTTATAGACTAACAGACGTTTTGCAGCATGAGCTTTCGTGGGTGAATACCCACTTCTTCGGATGCAAGTGGTGGACATCTGTCCCTGTAGTCTATAAGGTGCCACAGGATTCTTTGCTGCTTTTACAGAACCAGACTAACACGGCTACCCCTCTGATATCTTTCTATAAGTTTATAATATATAACTAAACTATTGTTGTATGTAAAGTAAATAAGGTTTTTAAAATGGTTAAGAAGCTTCATTTAAAATTAAATGAAAATGCAGAGCACCCTGGACCGGTGGCCAGGACCCGGGCAGCATGAGTGCCACTGAAAATCAGCTCACATGCCGCCTTTGGCACCTGTGCCATAGTTTGCCTACCCCTGGACTAGAACTAGGATCATAACTATGCATCAAGTTCTACATGTTTTGGTCAAAATGTTCAATTTAGAACATAATTTATTGGTAAACCTGAAAACTGTCAAATTAAGTTTACTGAAATCTGAAACATTATGATTGAAATTTTACAGTAAATATTTTTTCATATAAATCAGTTTTTCAATTGTATGCTAAACTTAAAATAGTAATGCAAATATCTTTTATAAAGCTAACCCAGGTGCTCCTTTGGTGGGGAGGGGGGAATTAAATCTTTGCTAATGTATATTAATAAGACTGTTTTTAATTTGTAGGAAAATAGATCAAGGAATTTTGATTGGGTATTTTAATGTGAAGTTTTATAACAAAGTTTTGTGTGCTTGGGCCTCAGTCCTGTAAAAATTCATGCATATGCTTAACTTTATGCACTCTGAGTTGTCCCGTACAAGCCAATGGAACTACTACTCACATGAGCAAAGTTACACACAAGCAAACATCTCTTTAGTACTGTTAATGCAGTTTTCATAATGTGAAATAGATAAGATACTTGGTCCTGCTTTTGAATAGCAGACTTGTAACTTTTTAAAACTACTTGATAGTGCTAAAAATCCAAGCAGTGACTTCTGAAAATGAGATTTTCCCCCTATCTGTGCCAGTGCTTTGAAAGGGAGGGGGGTGGAAGAGAACATTGTTTAAGATGAGATTTATTGGATTGGTTTGTATGGTTAATATAATCATGACGCTATGTTGTTTGATCAGTGCCCGCCCCCGGCAGAATAACTTGTTAAGAAGAGGCAGATTTTCACTTAGTGAATAAATCCCTGGACACACGTTGTTGCTTGTCGGTGTTGTCTTGGCTGTCTTCTGTGTTGGAGTTAATTTTATCCAGGAGCTGCTGTGTAAGTTGTAGAACTGTTTACCCTATGTAAGTTTGTATGTTCAGTTGTGGCTCTGCCGAATGTGATAAGATATCTATTTTAGATTTCAGACTCTGTATACAATCAGAATTAGCTCCTCTTTCTCTTTGAAACCGCCTGTAAATATTAGGTGAATTTTCAAGATCTGTGTGTCTTTACAAAATCTATTTTTGGTATCCTTCAATACTTATTGTTTGGTTTCTAGTTCAGGAACTAAAGTCTGTAGTGTCAAACAATAAAAAGGTTTGATTCATTAGAAAGTTTTTTCTCATTTGCTGCAGGACAAAATCTCAGTTCTTCCAGCAACAGTTTTTAATTTAAAACCGAACGAGCAACAAGGACTTGTAGCTGCTTGCATTTGTTTCCTCAGCCTATTTCTTTGATTTCTTTATATGGTGAATTGAACCTCTTTAAATAACTAGTTAAACATAACTGCTGTTTGTATTTTCAGTGACTCTTTTCTGCAAACGTTCTGAATTCATTTCACCAACGGAACAAAATGCCCATGTTTAGTATTTTGTATGGGTTGAACAGGAACAATACAGAGAAGCTTGATCTTAAAAATATGTGTAAAGGAATTTTTTAGCTGAGATGGGGGCAAGTATTTTTAACCTTTCAGTGGGAGAGGGAGGAACAGTAGGAACTAATAAATGAAAGTATCCTCTGGAAATTTTAGTAGCAGAAGCTCAGACCCTCCCCCACCCATGTTAAACTTGATCTGAGTCCTTACAAAACTATGAATAGCAGTAGTGCTGCCCTGCAAAGTAATTGCTTAAAGCCTTCTTAAACTTTAACAGGAGGGCTGTAGCTGAAATAGGAATTGGCTGATATACTGACTGCTTCTATGTGTACAGTGTTGGGTTGTTTTTTTTTAAAGAAGTCAGGGCACCTCTGGTGTCCTGGAGCATAAAACTTGTATCATAGTTGGCCCTGTGACAAATGCTATGCCTGTAATTTGGAGCCATATAGGGATGTTCTTTGCCTAGAACCACTTGAATTATACCACCTTTCATGTCATGGATGTAATATCTGCAGCTTAAATAGATAATGGGTGAGTGTTGTGGCCTGTGGAGGAGCAAGGGAAGATCAGAACTATTAATGTGAATTTTAATTTGCTTGTATCTTCAGTTACAAGCTGTATTTGATGGTAATAGAATGGCGTGCAAGATCTGTGGGATGCTGTAAAGTCCGTAGAGCTATAGATCAAGAAGGAAAACTTGACACTCTTTTTGAATGAAAAACACGATTACATGAGAGTTTGAGGGGTGTGTAATAACCTACCAAGTGCTCCAGTGTACTAAATTTTTAGACAGACCTCTCAACTAGTGGTAGCTAGAAGTGAACTTGCTTTTCATTATGATCAAATGTGATTACTTAAAGAGAAATGTCTATTGTTTTGAACACTGCAGGGGGGAAATCCTGTTGTCTTGCATGTTTTATCATCTAAATTTTTCTAAAGGGTACTATTTGTTACATTTGCACCTAAAAAATGATACATTTACCCTTTAATGTTTGCTAATATTCAAGCAGCAAAAAGTGCTTTTTAAACTGAATCTCCCTGAAAAGAGGAATTGTAATTCACCTTTTCTCTTGCAGAATAGATTAAAACATGTTAGCCTAAATCAACTGTTGTGGAGGGAAGAGGTAATGCACAGCAAGGTTCACGTCACTTAATTTTTGCCATTGCCTGAATAGATTGTGTCCTAGTTTTCATCAGAGGGAAGATTAAAAGACACCCTGTGGGTTCTCACTCTGGTTGTTTGTTTCCTTCATGCAGCATATTTGTTTTTTGTCACTTGTTGGTAATGTATTCTAGTTGACCCCTTGGACTCTGAACTTGGCTTTGTGAGTGTCGCTTTCACCTTTCACCACTGTTGTCTGATGGTTCCTGGCCCTCAGATTTCTCTCTCTCATAGCAATTTGTTTGACTATAAGGGTAAAAAACTGGCAACTTTATGCACTAAATTTCTCACTAGTTTTTCACGAAGGGCTTTTCTGTCTATAGTTGAAAATTTACCAAAAATGCTATTTCAGCATAGTTATTTTGGTATAAGCCCCTGTGTAGACACTCTTACTCCCCAACAGGTATTTTGGTAAATTTCCAAATGTAGACAAGCACTAAGATGAAGTGTTGGTGTTACACCCCAAGTTCATTCCAAAGGTCCCCTCTGAATTCCACATAAATCAGGTATGCACCTACCTGTTTTCTACTCCAACCCATACACCACCATAGAAAACAGAAGCATATCCATCGAGCTTTCGCTTTCCACCTGCAAAGGGCCAGACCCTTCAGGAAATCTCTGGGACTCTTCGTTACCATTGCTGTGCAGATGAAAGGGGAAGCAATCTCACAGAGACTCTAAATGGATCTCAGATTGCATCCTGCTTTGCTGTGAGCCGGTGGAGACTTTTCACCCAAAGTGTTATGCCACACTCAACCAGAGCCCTGGCTACCTTGGTGGCTTCTCTTTAGGGTCTCCTCCTCCTGAAGATCTGTAGAGTGGCAACATGGGGTTCTGTGTGTAACTTTACTAGACGTGATACCCTAATACAACTGTCTTCAGCAGACGCATCCTTCCGTACAGTGGTCCTGTAGTCTGCGGTGTAGCATGGTTCCTCAATGAGACTCCCAGAGTGAATACCCATAGGGATCACAACTTGAAGAAGGAAGGACGGTGACTTACCTTACGATAATTGGAGTTCTTTAAGACGTTTGGTCCCAATGAATATTCCACTACCCAACCTACTTCAGATCCTTTACTCGGTATTCGCAAGAGAGTAGGAACTGGAGTGGCAGTCAATCTACACTGCCCCTTATGCCCTTGCTTTGGAGCGTGAGAAGACTCAGAATCAACAGACGATAGTAAAAATCTTCCAGTTTCAGGTGCATAAAACGCATGCACACTCCCAATGGAATGCCCATAGGGACCACATGTCTCAGAGAGCTTCGGTTATTGGAAGGTAGGTAAGTAATTTTTCTTTTTGCCTGGCTCTCTGTCTTCATCTCCCATTCATGATGATAATTCAAGAGGGGAAAAATCTGCTGGGGGTTTACATAGATGACGATGAAGCTTTTTTTAAAAAATGTGTGTAAAAATATGTATATTGGCTCCTGTTGAGAAAGTTTAAGGGCTTGAGAGGACGGAGATGAGGTTTGCGTAATTGTGTATGTGTGAAGAAATAAACCAGGCTTTTTCTCTCTTGAAATCCATTTGTTTCTGTCAATTTTTTGTTTGGAAAATCTGAAGAAGTAGCACAAGAGAAAACTTTAGCCAAAGGATATCAGAAATCTGTCTGAAAGCTACACAAGAACCATTGAAAAATGTATATTTGAGTATAATAGATCCAGTAGTGCATCATACTGTTCAATGAACTAATTAGCTTTCCCTAAGAGGAAAAGAACCTTACATTTATTGTTGTTTAACTTTTTCATTAAATGTCTGTTCTGTGACCTGGATACATACAGATGCATGTAGGTACACTGTGAAAAATCACAGTATGTTCCATTGATTGGAAGGCCATAAGGCTAAAAGGCTCCAATATTCCCATTACCCAAATGCAGCAATAGATAAATATTTGGAGACGTCTGGGTGCCTTCTCCTGTGATGTGTAATGTTTATGGGGGGGAGAGATAGCTCAGTGGTTTGAGCATTGGCCTGCTAAACCCAGGGTTGTGAGTTCAATCCTTGAGGAGGCCACCTAGGGATCTGGGGCAACATCAGTACTTGGTCCTGCTAGTGAAGGCAGGGGGCTGGACTCAATGACTTTTCAGGGTCCCTTCTACTTCTATGAGATAGGGATGTCTCCATATACACCTCTACCCCAATATAACGCTGTCCTTGGGAGCCAAAATTTTTTACCACGTTATAGGTGAAACCGCATTATATTGAACTTGCTTTGATCTGCCGGAGCATGCAACCCCGCCCCCCTGGAGCACTGTTTTACCGCATTATATCCAAATTCGTGTTATATTGGGTCGCATTATAGCAGGGTAGAGGTGTATTAATAAATATGTTTTCAAAATTAAGGGCCAGGTCCTCACCTGCAACTGGTGTAAATTCACATAGTTCCATTGAAGTCAATGGGGAAAGGCCAATTTACATCAGCTGAGGATCTGCTTCTAGTTAAGCCATTCATTTACTGCAAGAAAAAAAAAAGGCATCTCGTTTTTCCGAGAGGACCAGTCACATTATTTGCTTAGAATTTAAAACAAAACAAACTTTAAAAATACATCCTTTCAAAGTGACCCAGTACATTTTTCAGTCACTGATAACGCTAAAAACCTGTATTGCTTTTGAATTGACCTAATTTTAATCTCGTCTGAATTGCTTTATGGTTAGCATTGTCACGTGCCAAAAATAGATCCCATTAGTGGATTTAAATAATTTCTTTACTTCTGAAAGGACACACTGTTACAAGCTTTGCAGAGTGTTTCACTTTTTCAATCTTTCTTCTGTTCCAGGACAGGACACTGCAGTTGTACCAGTTTTGAAGCAAAATATGGAATGTGTTTCACTGCTGACTGAACACAGCCAAATGAACAGTATTGACAGTAGTTTGAAAATCAGCAGTTAGCAGTTTCTTTGCTACCCAGCACTTTCCAGAGAGAACGAATTGTTTACAAGAAATCTGCTTTACAAATCCGTTACAATAACCCTCCAACTTTGTCTATTTAAATATTTGCAAAGGGGAAGTATTTACCTACAAGCACACTCTGGGAAAAATGGCAATGGAGGAGTACCTGTGGATGGTCATTGTGGGTTTTATCGTCGCTTTTATTTTGGCATTTTCAGTTGGTGCAAATGACGTTGCCAATTCTTTTGGGACTGCGGTGGGCTCTGGGGTGGTCACTTTGCGCCAGGCCTGCATTTTGGCTTCAATTTTTGAAACCGCTGGCTCGGTATTACTGGGAGCTAAAGTAGGAGAAACGATTCGGAAAGGTATCATTGATGTTAATCTGTACAACAGCACGGTGGATCTGCTGATGGCAGGAGAAGTTAGTGCAATGGTTGGTAAGTAACCATCTTTCTTTTTTGAGTAAAAATAGACATCTAGTTATAATCCCAGGTTTCAGAGTAGCAGCCGTGTTAGTCTGTATTCGCAAAAAGAACAGGAGTACTTGTGACACCTTAGAGACTAACAAATTTATTTCAGCATAAGCTTTCATGGGCTACAGCTCACTTCTCCCATTCATCATGCATTTTTCTATGCCATTTAGACATTCCAACTTTCAGTACTTACATGTCTGGTTTTTCTTTCTCATTTAAAAGGAGACCTGGACTACTTGTATGAGTCTCTTGCTTTTTTTATTACTTACATTCTAAGCACTGATTTTTCTTTAATGTTCATAACTTTTAATTTTAAAAAAAGAACGCTCGTTTTGTAAAATGGATTGAATAAATGGTCTAAAGAGGTACTGAACAAGTGACTTTTAATTTGGAAAAGGTATTAATAGGATAATACACCATTTATGGCCACACAAAAAATCTTGAAGAAATGGCAGTTTATAGTGAATACCTATTCTGAGGATTTAGTCAAACTGTTAATTTTACTAGAAGATTAAAATATTCACTTAGACTCTTCACTGACCACATGACTGATTATAATTACTGTATACTTGTTCTAGGGCCATAACAACATTAAAAGGAATAATAGATTAGAGCATGACCCACTTCATGTAATTTTAATCTTTCTGATTCATAGTCCCTCATAAAACTAAAAGATGTTTGTTTTTTCTGTCTACTGACATAGTTTTTGTTTGCTTTTAATCTAAGCCTTAGTTAGATCAAATACTGCATTCAGAGGGAAATGAAATTAGTCCCAGACCACGTTCTTCGTTTCTATGCAAGAAGTGCTGTGAACTTTGGAGATGTGTGATAAGAAGGGGGAGCAATAAGCACAGATGCAACCACATTTTTAAAAGGTCAGGGAGAGCCAGAAGGGCCAATTTTCAATGTAAAAAACAATTAAAATGGGGTCAGGGTGGTCACCCCAATCTCACCCTACATGCTCTCTACAACCACTCTACTGTCTTGCAATGTGTGCCTTAAAGCCCCAGCTGCTGGAGTCATCTGATTATGTGGAAATATCATCTTATTTTTAAATGAAAGTTTCCACCCCACCCAGCACACGCAAGTGTTCCTCCCCTCTGAATCTCCCCCACCTCTAGCATCCTTCCCTTCTATAGCCACCCATGCATTTCTGTCTAATTCCTCTAATCTCGCTACAGTTTGCATACAGTGCTTGTCAGCGAAGTATCTGCTGCACAAAGCCTAACACACACAGCTGTTTTTCTCTGTCCTTTCCTCCAGAACACACTTTGTGTGGGGCTTCAGTCTGAGCATTGACTGCTGGTTTCTCTAATACTATTAGGAGGTTGTGTGCTCTGGGGTGGGGAGTCAGGATACCTCTTCAAAAGGGGAGATGGCATTCTGTTAGCATGGGTCCCAGAAGATCTTTGCTTTCTTTCACCAGCCAAGAGGGATAGGAGTCAGTCACATGGGTTGCGCCCCCGCCCCCCTTCTCTCTTTCCATGACTACTACTTGTGGAGATAATGCCAAATTCCAGGAAGAAGAGTATAATAATATCTCTGGCCCAGTGCCTGACTTATTGTCTGGTAAATCCTCAGACACTAAGCCCTGGTCTACGGGGAGGGTGTCGATCTAAGTTACGTAACTTCAGCTATGTGAATAACGTAGCTGAAATCAACATACTTAGATCGACTTACCGTGGTGTCTTCACTGTGGTGAGTCGACTGCTGCCGCTCCCCCGTCGACTCTGCTTGCGCCTCTCGCGGCGCTGTAGTACAGGAGTTCACAGGATAGGGCTCAGGGGTCAATTTATTATGTCTAGACTAGATGCGATAAATCAATCCCCACTGGATCGATTGCTGCCCGCTGATCCGGCGAGTAGTGTAGACATACCCTAGGTCTCTCTAGATCTAGGATAGTGCCTTTTTCTAGGTTTGCTAGTACCACTATACTATATACTTAGACTTGCCAACATGGGGGGGGGGGGAAGGGGAACTTTTAGCACAGACATAGCTGCATAAATTTAAACTGCCACTTGCTCCAGTGCAGCATACCCTGCTTTGAAGTTGAAGTGACACATGTCTGCTGTCTGTACATTCTTAATAAACACGATTGCCTTTAGCAGGAAGGCTTCATTTTCCTCATTTGTATCTATTTGACACCCCTGTCCTGGAAACCTCTAGTCCAGGCAAAGGTGGCCAAATTTGTAGGCATTGAATGCTGCCTGCAAAGGCAACTGGCCAGAAGCTCAAAGAACATAGCTCATTTGCAAAGACATTTATATAAGCCAGTCTGAACTTTGTGACCTGTTGCATTCCTGTCCTCCAGTGATGGCTTTAAAAATAAATTCCACATTTTAAATCTCTGAGTTAATGAAATAAAGTTCACTAACCACAAATGCTCTTTTTCTTTGCCTTGATTCCCTCTCCAAATTTCCTTCCTTCCTTATCCATACCAATTGGTTTTTTTCCTTTGTGTTTTTCTCTCTGCCTTTTAATCAGGTTGTTTTTCTCCTTTTCTTTTTCTCCCTTTTCTTTGGGCAGGCTTGGGAAACAATATTTCTCCCCCTCCCTACATGGAATGGACTCTTACCCACCATGATCACACTATTGTGCACAGGGTCTGCTTTAGTAATTTGAGGAGGGTCAGTGAAATGATTCTTCAGGGCACACCTAAATGTAACTCTCTTTATATAAAGAGCAGCAGCAGCAGTGGAGCTTTGCTACTTAGTCTGGGGCTGTGCAGAGTTCCCAACGTTTAAAATGTTTCATTGAATTGGTTTCCCAGTAAGCTGGAGGTTTGGGGACCATTAGGATTTGGGGGGCATTTTGGTGAATTTTACCACTTGTATAGCATCAACCAATTGTCACAATATCCCAGTGCTGTGGATAACTATTACCCCAGTGTTAGTGCTAGGAAACTCAGGCAGACAGTTTAGGTGACCTGACTAAAGCAGCAGAGGGAGACTGTGTCACAGCTGGGATTAGAAAGCCTGGAGTCCCTTGCTCTCAGTCCTGTGCTTGGTCCACTCTTCCCAGCTGCCTCTTGCACTGTGGGATGCTCTACGGCCACGTGCACAGCACAAGAGCCAGATCAGCAGCAGGCAGCTGACTAGGAGGAGGAACATGCAGCAGCCATGCTCATAGCATTTACCCACAGTTGCAGATTGGTCTGAGGTCCCCCCCAAAATCAAAAATCATGGAGTTCCCAACTCTCAAAGGCCAGCCCTAGGTGGTCATAGTGGGAGCAGTGCAAAGCCTGTGGTCTTTATAAAATAGTGACAAAGATGGAGAATGGTTGTAGTGGCGTTATAGCCGTGTTGATCCCAGGATCTAAAAGAGACAAGGTGAGTGAGGTAATGTCTTGTATTGAACCAATTTCTGTTGGTGAGGGAAACGAGCTTTTGAGCTGCACAGGTCCAGACAATCAGGGGCCTCCGTGACTTTGGGCTTTGCAGGCTCAAAAAGCTAATTCTGCCCTCACCCAAATTGTATTTCCCTCTGGTCCCCAATCTCCTGCCTTAAGTATCTCCAGGTCACCTTTATTCCTTGGGTCTTACCATCTAATAGTGCCCCAGTTACTTTCTCTCTAGCTCTCCTACCTTCTGCTGGCTGGGGATGATAAAATAAGGGATAGTATCAGACCTTGTGTATTCACTAGCAATCTTGCCACAATTCCAGCACGGCTTTGGTTTTGTTGCACATATTTTTGTGACCTATCAGGGAGGGAACCAAGTATATTCTATTTATAAAAAAAAAATTATGTAGCAATTTACAATTTTATATCTGGTTGACCTATCTGATCTTTTTACAGACTCTACCACGTCTTCTCATTCACAGCACACCCCACGTGCTGGCCTCAAAAGTTCATTTATTCTTATTTTAGAGTCGGACAACAGAAACCTATAAATTACAGAGCAGGTGCTCCTTGTTTCAGCTGCGGCTTCCAATAGGGATAGAAGTGCCAGTTGTTTTGGGACAGAGTCCCGGGAGAGATTAGTTATACTAGCTGACTTCCATACTGAGCTATATGCAGTGCCAAGATTGAATAGCTCCATCTCTGTAAGAGGGAAATTTGATCATGAAATAGCTGATTTAAAGTGATAAATCCTTGTTCAAACCTGTTTAAAGCATTTTCCTAAGTGTACTGTGGGTTCTACCCTCATGTTCGTTGATCAGAGTTACCTGTGTCAGTTTGGACAGTCTCAGCCAGAGTAATATTGATGAGCTGGTGCTTACTCCCGTGATAGTTGTCCTAGCAGTGGGCATTGATATCGTAAAATGTCAGTCCCCATCCTCAGAAGGGCTTGTATGGTTTAGGTCCCCCATTTGGAGTCATTCCCAGAAATCACATTAGGAGTATTGGGCTTCTCTTCTCCTGCTCCTGTCACTTCCAGCCCCTGCCTTCCTCTTTTTGAGCAACGCTCAGTCTGACTTGTCTCACCTCTCCCACTCTGTTACTATTATCCGCTGCCCACACAGCCCCTCCATCCACCTTCCTCTGTGACTCCTGTCTCTCCCTCTCCTCACAGTCCTTCCACTTGTCTCCCCTTGCCTTCCACTTCCATGTTGATGGCCTGTGCCTGCCACTGGCTGCCCACCTCTTTGCTCTTTCTGCCTTGTTTGATCTTGAACCCTAGATCAACTCGTCTACTTGCCAAAACAGTCTTCACAAAGCACTGCTCCCTCTGGTCTTCCGATTCTGGTCATCACCTTGTCTCCTCAGCATCACCCACCTGTCCCTTATCCATTGCCGCTCCACCCAGCGCTCCTGTAACTTTCAATCCCCCAATGTTTTCTCTGCCACGTGACGTCTTCCCTCTCTGTCCTCACTCTCGTCCATTGAGTCACTTGTCCTGGTGCTCCTGAACCTTCTCACAGTGCTCTGTTTCAGCACTTCCGGGGCCTCGTCTGGTGCATAATTTTTTCAGCATGTTACCCTGTGAACTCTGAAGGCCCGAGACCTCTCTTGTGAGGCACCCTAGAGAGGCTCCTCTAAATCCTAAGAGTAGGAAATTTGAATCGGCCAAGACCCCAGAGTGTCAGGACTGGGACGCATCAGTACACGCCCATTTGCCCTCTGCCAAGCCCAGCAGGGCAGCTTCCCCTCCAGAGCATCTGGCACTGTCGCGCTGGAAGCAGAGGACCACTTCAAGCTCTGGCTTCTCTACACAGTTGCAGCTGTGGTGCTGAGCTCCAACGAGAGACGGAGGCAGTGAGAGGGGATAGCAGCTTCCTGTATGCTTTTGTCACAGCCTCCAACTCCCAGGAGGCTCCATGCCAAGGCCTCCAGAGTTTCCCTGCTTCTAGGAGCGGAGGGGGGTTGGGATTCTGGGTAACAAATACATGCTAAGAGACCTTGCCCAGTCATTGAGGGTCTCTGCAAAGCACTCAGTACTGGCTGCAGTGTGTCGGGAGAGGTAGGATCTCTCAGAACAGCAGAGGTGCTGTGGCTGGTGCTCCCTGGCACAAGAAGATTTGGTCCAGATGCAGAGTTCCGACCTCTAGTGCAGCCCGTGTCAGAGCCCTATGAACTTCTGTCAATGCACCAAACCTCACCCATCACAGAGACAATTCAAGCCACTTGAATCCTCTACCTGGGCCAGTCTGTCCTCACTTTGAGCTGAAGGACCTTGCCTGTTAGCAGGAAGGAGAAGGGAAAGCAAAGGACCTCTGCTTTCCCCAGGTGACAGAGCATCCATCCTGGGACCAGAAGGTCCTTGATCTGCCAGAAAAAGCCAGGGAACTTCCTGTTTGTCCGTATGGCCTGCCTAAGGGGTTCCTCAGTTCCTGCAAGTGACAAGTAGCAAAGGGCACAGCAAGGCACCCTGGTCTCTATGCTATTGAGCAGTAGGCCTGTTGACCACTTTGACTAGGGTGAGCTGCCCAGTCCAAGAGGCAGCTACCCACGTAGGGAAGATTTATTCAATCCTATAGCCACCAGAGAAAACACAAATTTAGTTCTGGGTGTAAAATCTGTGTTCAGTGCCTGAGAAGCCAAAGTTAGCAGGGACTTGTGAGAAACTGAGCCAGAGGGATTGCAGCCATAAGGAGACTGTGGAGCCCGGCATTTTGAGATATGCCCAGGCTGTGACCTCAATTGCCTGCATCAGGCCAATCAACCTGACTCTCTAGCTTCAATAATTATGGCTTTGAGAGAAGTAACCTGCCTGACCCCATGTGTCAAACCTGTGAGATGGGTCTATTTTACAGTCTCACCATTTACCTCCAGGAAGAGCTGAACTTTATTTTCTGCACAGATTGTGGCTTGCTCTGATTTTGACTCAGCAGAGCTTCCTGGAGTGCTGCAGCCTAGGCCACCATCGCCTTGTGAAAGAGACAGGATGCTGTGGCAGGACTGGAAGACTGCATTTTGATCCGCCAGTGGCATCCTAGATGCATAAGGAATTCAGTCAGCTGGGGATTCGGGGGGGCGGCATCCTGCAAGGTCACTATCCAGTGGCCCCTGCCTTCTTTCTGTTCTAATCCCAGTCTTGAACTCTGGGGTATCTCCTACTGTCACGGTGTAACCTGTTGATGTGTCCTCTTGACCCTATTCTTACTCCTTTTCTCATTCTCACCCTCTATGATCTCTCTTGGCATGCTCTGGTTTTCCAGAACCTAAAAATCCTCTCCCTCAGCCCCATCTGTCTCTTCAACTTCCTTCCTTTTCTCTGGAATATACATTCTGTTCCCACTGCCTTCCTCCTCTAATTCTCTGTTGCAGTGGTTCTCAACCTTTCCCATACCTGAACTCCCTCAGACTCTGCCCACTTAGCAATATGCAAAGGATATGGTAGCCACTCTCTCCGACACCTGTCTGACCCCCAAGTTCAGAACCAATGTCGCCCTTTGCCCCTAGATAGAAGCATTCAGAGAAAACCACTGCTGGTCAGTAAGGTATTCAGCAAGGTCAGAGCCACATTCAGCAAGGAAAATCTTGTGTCTTCTCTGAGCAATATCCAGTGATTCTAAACTTTGCCATGTGAAAGCCAACCGACGTCAGTGTAGAAGAGGAGCAGCCAGTGTTGAATGCCCTTTTCGTCACATAAAATAGCAAAGAGGGGTGTACTGGTGGGCTTACCTTTGTTCACAACTTTTCCAACCTCAACTACCTTTTTTCAGTTCCACTGACATCGTCTCTGCCACCAAAGCTTCCTGGCGAATTGAACAATGTGTCCAAATGAATGGGATGTACTCATTGCCTTTGAATGGAGCATGCCGAGTTCTCAGTCCAGACAGCAATGGCACTGGAATATTGCCTGGATGTTAAGAACTTGAGCTTGACAAACTAGCATTAGTGTTCTCTTGATGCACTTCTCCAGTTATTTGCTCACACTGTGTCTGTCCCTTAATTGTGAATCTAGTTCCTTCTCTGATTTTTCTTTTCCTTGCCTTACCACTCATCACCCAGCAAAAGCATTGCTGTTCTTACCTAGGCTGGGATATTCAGCCCTTTTGGAGCATCTCTGTGTTGCTTCATGCACCCCTGGTAGTCAGAGTTGTTGAAAGGCCATTGCACCCTCCAGTAGTCACCTTCGCAAAGCACCCAAAATGCACCACAATGTTCTGCTGCCAAGTAACTGGACTTGCTCCAGCAACATTTGAGACTAAGAACCTCCACAGCGTATTGGTCAAACCTTTCATGTCTCTTTGGGCTTTGCTGGGATATTCATGTCTCATAGGGTATGGAATGGCTTCCGTATGAGGAGAGATTAATAAGACTGGGACTTTTCAGCTTGGAAAGGAGATGACTAAGGGAGGATATGATAAGAGGTCTATAAAATCATGACTGGTGTGGAGAAAGTAAATCAGGAAGTGTTATTTACTCCCTCTCATAACACAAGAACTAGGGGTCACCAAATGAAATTAATAGGCAGCAGATTTAAAACAAACAAAAGGAAGTATTTTTTTGCACAGTCAACTTGTGGAACTCGTTGCCAGAGGATGTTGTAAAGGCCAAGACTATAACAGGGTTCAAAAAAGAACTATATAAGTTCATGGAGGATAGGTCCATCAATGGCTATTGGCCAGGATGGGCAGGGATGGTGTCCCTAACCTCTGTTTGCCAGAAGTTGGGAATGAGCAACAGGGGATGGATCACTTGATGATTTACCTGTTCTGTTCATCCCTTCTGGGGCACCTGGCATTGGCCACTGTCAGAAGACAGGATACTGGGCTAGATGGACCTTTGGTCTGACCCAGTATGGCCGTTTTTATGTTTGCCCTGTATGCATGAGGGTACAGCAGTCTTTACTGAAAGTGAGTTTTTTTCCCCAGCAGACACTCTTATGCTTATTAGCTGTGACTCTATGCACAAACTGATTAAATGGGTCATAAGGGTTAAAAGCTACACAAAAGCAGCACAGCTGTAGTAAAGCACTTCTGTGCCACCCCAATGTCCCGTTAGCCTGAACTAGACAACAGGACAGATATGAACTAAAGATAAACCTGGTCCGTAAATATTGGAGTGATCAGGAAGTGCTGTTTGTAAGACAGAATCTCAAGGAGATTTGAAGTTCAGAGCTCAGTTATGTCAATGTGTCCTTCTAGCGGCTGACGGAACATCATAAAGAATGTTTTGTTCTAGTTTCTATTGTGGGTGCAGGGAGTAGGCAGCGTTGGGAGAGGAATGTGAGCATGTGGTTGAGAGAGCCATGCAGTACACTGTTGTTATTGTTGGTGCTATTATCATTGTTTATATCTGTTATTTTCCTCCCCTTTCAACTTCTAGGTTCTGCTGTTTGGCAGCTGATTGCCTCTTTCTTGAAACTCCCGGTATCTGGGACCCACTGCATAGTGGGTGCTACCATTGGATTCTCACTTGTTGCAATCGGTACGCAGGGTGTTCAGTGGATGCAGCTTGTCAAGATTGGTAATTGACATTTCCTTTTATGCGTGAGGGTATGTGGAAAATCATGCACTGACTGCAAACGTTTTTACAGAAATACTCTTTCATGATTCTAATGTGCTGTATTTAACTTCCATCCCCCTCAAATCCTGTTGTTCAGAAGGCATGTGTGTGTCATGTTCACTAAGGGCTAGATAGTGACTTGAGGCACCTCCCGGAGCAAGGGGTGGTGTGTAAACTGCATCACCCCAGGAGTAGCTCCGGGAGACTTTGTTCCTCGGGGGCACTCACTGGGCTGACAGTTCCTCCCCTGCTAACTCCCAAGGGGGAGTACTTTTGGTGGTGGCTGATACCAGCAGCAAATTATGACATCTCCCTTCTCTTCTCTTCTCTCCTCACACACACACAGGCTCAGCTGTACTGGTCAGCAAATGAGGGGTGGAGCCAAGATACCCCTCGTCCTTGCCCCCCCCCCCTGCTCCAAGGACAGAATAAGCATTCATGCACCACCCACCTATGCCTGAGCACCTGGTCCCAACATCTAGGGTAGCCTTTGTAGGAGTTTAAGGGGATTCTTACCGCTCCGCAAGTCACGCTCTAGCCCTGTGTTTGTTTTATGGAGAAGGTACTAGCGTACCACAGGGGCATTTGACTAATTGAAACTAGAATTTTTTTTAAATTCTGTTCTTATATTTTTGTTGAAGGTAAAATAGCCAAAGGCAAGCGTGAAACATCAGTGTGCGCAAAACCTTTAAACTGATCCGTCTGTTCTTAAAACCACATGTCCCGAACCGTAAGCACTCTTAGGTGGGATTTTCAGAAGTGTTCAGCACTGGCTTAACTCTGCTTCCAGGGAAAGCAGTGGGAGTTTTACCCCTGAGTGCAGTGGGAGAAGAGCGAGGTCAGCTCTGAGCACTTCTGACAGTCGTAAAAAGTTATTTGCCTTGTCAAAACTCAGATCACAACAGTATATTCTGTAACTTGTTGCAATAAATCTTGGCCCTGATCCTGTGAGTTGCCCCTAACAGGCAGATCCCTGTGCCTGCACCGAGTCCCACTGAATTCAGTAGGGCTCCAAATGGGAACAGAGGTCTGCTCACCCAGAGCAGCTTTCAGGATTCAGGGCCATAAAGATTAACCAAAGATCAGGATTCTTATTCCGATAGCATTCAGCCATGGGAAAATTCTTGTGAGTGGTGCAGTTGCTGTAATTGCAATGTTATTCTGGAAACCTCTTGCGTGAGATTTTCAAAAGTGCTTAGCATTAGTAAAACTCCCATCAACTTCAGTGGGCGTTGACGTAAGCCAATGCTGAATGCTTTTAGAAATCCTAGGAGAGCACCCAAGCTATATGATCACAATGCCAGCTGTGCGAGAAGAATCAGCATAAACTTTGTCCACTGGTTATTTTCCTATTTGATAAATACAGAACTTCCTCAATTACATGGGATGGTGCCACTTATTGGTTGTTATATCTTTTTTTCCTCAGTTGCCTCTTGGTTTATTTCCCCACTGTTATCTGGTTTGATGTCTGGAATGCTGTTTCTGCTGATTAGATTCTTAATTTTAAAGAAGGTAAGAGGCTAGCAACTCTCCACTCCGGTGCATGGAGGTCATGACTGCCATACTGGAGGCTGTGCACCATTTGGTTGTCGACATTTCCAAGGAGTTAAAAGGGAGCTATGTCAATCTAAAGCATTATTTTAATATACACTACTTCACTGGGACATGACATATTGGGATGGCTGCTTTATCAGCATATCTCCTTGAAAATGGCTTTGCACAATGATAAATGATAATGAAGGATGCTTAACCAGGACAGTGCTAGCGTAACCTTTATTTAATAGGAGTGAATTAGCTAATGCCAAGTAACAAAACCGAGTTTAACAGGTGTGAAATTCTAAGCTCTGCAGGCAAACCGCCGGAGGCAGCCTGCCTGCCGTGCTTGGGGCGGCAAAATCCCTAGAGCCGCCGGAGGCAGCCTGCCTGCCGTGCTTGGGGCGGCAAAATCCCTAGAGCCGCCGGAGGCAGCCTGCCTGCCGTGCTTGGGGCGGCAAAATCCCTAGAGCCGCCGGAGGCAGCCTGCCTGCCGTGCTTGGGGCGGCAAAATCCCTAGAGCCACCCCTGTCTGTCTGCGTTTGTTTGCAAACCAGCAGTGCTTGAAGTCAGATGCTCCTTTATTATCATTTTCTGCCTCCCTCAGACCTCTCAATCTGCTGTGGCCAAAATGTGGGATGCGGTGTCACAGAGACCCAAAACAAGAACAAAAAAACCCATACAGGAAATTTAAATAGATGCAGTATTAATTCCTTTGGCATAAGTAACTCTTCAGTAGCCTCAGCTTCATTTTTTATTTCTAATATAAATAAATGTAAACAATAAAAGTGGGGGGATATGGAGAACGTTTGGGATTATAATGCATCATGTCCTACCTTTCATGTGGGACATTTCAGTGAGATGGTCTCCCTCACCCCCTCTCTTTTTAAACCTGTGAAATGAAATGCAAAAAACATACATAGAACAACAATCAAGCCATATATCTAAGCACTTGAAACTCAGGAAAAGTCACAGGTTAGGCTGAAAATGCAACTTAAAACTCAGCCCACTTGTGTGTATGAATTACATGATGGCATATTTCACAAAAAACATATACAATTTTTTCTACAACGTTAGATACACATGGGTAGCAACTTGTACAACTGTGCATGTATCACAGTAGTTCTTTGAATATGTATCAGCATGGATCCGACTGTTCGGTGAGAGGTGCCTCATGTGTGAGACCAGAGTGTTTTTGTATAGCAGTGTCTGTCCGGGCTGTGCATGCCTCCTCAGGCTGCCGCCTCCTGCTCCCATATGAGGGTAAAAAGGATGAGATGGTCACAACCCTCCTCTCAGTTCCCTCGCGTTTGGCAGTGAGGTAGAACCTGGTGAGTGTCCAACCCACTAATTCTAAGCGTTGGCTAAACCTTCTACAAACAGTCAGAACTCTTCTGATTCTTCCACACACAACCACCATGATCTATATCAACTCATCTGGACTGAGTATTATTGGTTAGGCCCCGTCCTTCCACATTACATTCCCCACCCCTTCCATACAAGGTTGCTTAGCATGGTGGACTCAAAACCTGCAGGCTTCAAACCCTGTCCATCCTGCAATGGTCTAATTCCACAGAAAGATGTACACAATAAGTGTTTCTTCTGCCTAGCAGAGTCACATACACTGAGCAAACATTTGCGCCTATCCTTCAGTGGTCACCACCATGGAAAGACCTGCTAGCTTCACCTACAAGGCTCAGCTGCCACCAGCCTTGTCTGGGTACTGACCACTCCAATGCCTGTCCTAAGAGCCAGCCGTATTCCTGTGGTATGCTGCCACTGCCCTGTTGGGGTTACTATGGTCTACCATCCATGTATTGAGAAGGTCAATTGGTGACCAAAGTGGCCTTGCAAACAGTTACGGATGTCTTTGACACCATGGCCAGGTCTGTGGCCACTGTAGTAACAATGCGTGCTGGGAATCCCAAGAGAGGTACAGGCCATAATCGAGGACTCACAGAGCTGTGTAGCAAGCAGATAGTACTCTACGCTCATTAAGACTTGTGATGCTGCACGAGATGCTGGCAGGCAAGAAGCTGCATACTTTGGATGTGTCCAGAATTCTGCTCTATTTTCTTAATAGGCCCAACCCTTTCTGGCTGTCTCTCTCCTTCTTTGTGGCCAGTTCTGGCACTCATCAGAAGGCCAAGCCATCCAGTCATAGAGACCCTCCAAATGGATCACAATATGTGTTTCCACCTTCTATCAGATGGCTGGCAAGTCTCTCCCTCTGAACATCAATGCATACTCCACCAGGGCACAGACAGCCTCTTCCACCTGCTATAGGAACATTCCAGTCTTTGAGATCTGCAAGGCTGTAGGCGAGCCATTCACTCCCTTTAAACATTATGCCTTTGACAGGACAACCAGGTCAAGTGCCAAGCTCAGGAGAGCAGTACTGCTACCATTGTTTGATTTAATGCAGCTGAAACGCCTCACTCCTACCTTCCAGAGGAGAGGCTGTGTGCCAGTCACCTGTAGTGGGATCTACAATGACATGTACTCGAAGAAGAGAGAATGTTTACTTGGCCTAGAGTAACTGTGGATCTTTGAGATGTGGTCCATGTGGAACCTGTGAGTCATCCTCAGCTGCCAAAGGAACCATTGGACTAGGTTATCATAGAATATCAGGATTGGAAGAGACTTCAGGAGGTATCTAGTCCAACCCCCTGCTCAAAGCAGGACCAACTCCAACTAAATCATCCCAGCCAGGGCTTTGTCAAGCTGGGCCTTAAAAACCTCTAAGGATGGAGATTCTACCACCTCCCTAGGGAACCCATTCTAGTGCTTCACCACCCTCCTCGTGAAAGTGTTTCCTAATATCCAGCCTAGACCTCCCCACTGCAACTTGAGACCATTGCTTCTTGTTCTGTCATCTGCCACCACTGAGAACAGCCGGGCTCCATCCTCTTTGGAACCCCCCTGTCAGGTAGTTGAAGGCTGCTATCAAATCCCCACTCACTCTTCTTGTCTGCAGACTAAACAAGCCCAGTTCTCTCAGCCTCTCCTCACAATTCATGTGCCCCAGGCCCCTGATCATTTTCCTTGCCCTCCGCTGGACACTCTCCAATTTGTCCACATCCTTTTTGTAGTGGGGGGGGAATCAAAACTGGATGCAGTGCTCCAGATGAGGCCTCACCAGTGCCAAATAGACGGGAATAATCACTTCCCTCGATCTGCTGGCAATGCTCCTACTAATACAGCCCAATACACTGTTAGCCTTCTTGGCAACAAGGGCACACTGTTGACTCATATCCAGCTTCTCATCAACTGTAATCCCCAGGTCCTTTTCTGCAGAACTGCTGCTTAGCCGGTCAGTCCCCAGCCTGTAGCAGTGCATGGGATTCTTCCATCCTAAGTGCAGGACTCTGCACTTGTCCTCATCAGATTTCTTTTGGCCCAATCCTCCAATTTGTCTAGGTCACTCTGGACCCTATCCCTGCCCTCCAGTGTATCTAACTCTCCCACCAGCTTAATGTCATCTGTGAACTTGCTGAGGGTGCAATCTATCCCATCATCCAGACCATTAATAAAGATGTTGAACAAAACCGGCCCCAGGACTGACCCCTGGGGCACTCCACTTGATACCAGCTGCCAACTAGACATGGAGCCATTGATCACTACCCATTGAGCCTGACAATCTAGCAAGCTTTCTATCCACCTTATAGTCCATTTATCCAATCCATACTTTTTTATCTTGCCGGCAAGAATCCTGTGGGAGACCGTATCAAAAGTTTTGCTAAAGGGAGTGTGAGAGTCCTGGCTGACCTACCCTTAGGAGGAGGCTTGGGGTACATGCACAGCCCCAACAGATCCTGCTATTCAAAAAACCTCAGGTCTTGTGCACATGAGGTACATACAAATTACAGTGAGACCCCCATGACTACATCTTAAAGAACTGTAACTATTGGGGAATAGCAGTTCTTTACACTGAACAGCATTACTTGTGAGGCACAAAAGGATTTATATGCATTTCCACTGTTACACTCATCTGATACATTTATACATGTGATTGTCAATATGCTACACCGATTTAATACAATTACCTGTTTAGCACATGCAGAAACCTTTGTCAGCAGATGGAAACATTCAGTGTACACTTGGTTTTAAACAGAGGCTAGAAATAGATTTTTAGAAATCATTGAATAGGTCACTGCAGTAATACCTAGAGCCCTAGCAAGATCAGGGCCCCATTGAACTGGGTTCTGTACAAACACACAGTGAGAGTCCTTGCCCCAAAGAGCTTAGAGTCTAAATGGACAAGACAGATAAATGGGTGGGTGGGTAAATAGAGACACAGAGAGATGAAGTGACCTGCCCAAGGCCATTCAACAGGTCAGTGGCAGAGCCAGGGACAGAACCTAGGTCTCCTGACTGGAGTCCAGCGCCCCATTCACGAGACAATGCTGCCGCCCATATTTTTAAATTACTCGCCATCAAACTGCTATGGTGGCCGCCTTCCCCAAGCTGCTATCCTGTTTGTGACTGGAGGCACCATTGCTATGAAAGTAGGTTTTATGAATAATCATACAAACCCAAATCTTTTCCTCAGCATCTATCCAGGGTAACTGGGCTGGAGAGTAGGGAACACAGTGGTTGGAAGTAGGGGGGGAAGCCAGAAGATCCATCCAGCTGATGGTGGGGATGGGTGATTTTTTGTCTCAACCTTTGCTAGTCCTGGTTCTTGTGTACACAGCAAACCCATGTGACTTTTCCTCTTTTCTCATTATTATGCAGGAAGACCCTGTACCCAATGGTCTTCGGGCACTTCCAGCGTTCTATGCTGCTACAGTAGCCATTAATGTGTTTTCCGTCATGTACGCAGGGGCCCCAGGTGAGCGCAAACTCTTGCATTTGAAGTCCAGAAGGAAAGCTCTGTTCTGCCCTGCATTAGTATTAATTCATTTTGTATTTGCTAACAGGTCCTGATGTGCACTGTTGAATAATAATAAAAATTTAGTGCATGTTAAATTCTCATGTTAACAAATAATACAGGCAAAGGATTAGTAGATCTCGCTCCATTAGTCTCCCAGAACCTTAATGGTTGTCTTGATTTTTAAAATACACATGTATGGCAATCTGAAGATCAACATTCTGTTCAGGAGAGGGTTTTATCTTTTTATCCTTAGCTCCATTGCTGCCCTCTTCTCTGTCACTTGTGGCTTCCTAGGAGGCGCAGGACCAGCCCACAGGGATTCTTTCCAGATGTTTTGCCATAGAGGACATAGTGCTGCTTGGGTGTTGTGAGAGTGGTCAGGCTTTTTAAAGCTGCAGTTATCAGTGGGTGTAAATTGGCTACATTGTTGAGGGCCTGGCCCCGTGTATCTAAATTCATTTCCTTTGTTTTCCCCTCATTACAAGAAACTGTCCATAGCCAGTGTAGCATTAAGGCAACTCCTTTGAGGGGGTGTGTGTATTACAGAGACACTACTAGCAGCGCTGCGTTGCCATAGCTATGCTGGCATGAGCCAGCCGGCAGTGTAGAGGCAGCTTACTCCGACCGAAGGAGTTTTTCCATTAGTGTAGGAACAGCACCTCCCTGAACGATAGTAGCTATATATGATGGAAGCATAGCTGCATCTACATAAGGGATTAGAGCAGCATAGTCAGAGGTGTGGTTTTTCACAGCCCTGACCAACAGAGCTATGTTGACTGACATTTAAATGTAGACCAAGCCTCATATAGTACATGGAAGGGACTAGGGATTCTGAGGGGGATGTTGATGGATAGTACTGCAATTATTCCCTTCTCTTAATTGGATTGGTGCACACGCTGTTTAAGGATAACCAGAAATGTTCCTTTCTAGTTCTGTTCACAGTGTGTTAGCCAGGCATTCTGCAGTGGCTTAATAAACAACATAAACAAAAGAGTAATCTTATCATCCTTCCTTTCTCATCACACATTCTGCAAGACATAAATGAAGAGAGACGTCTGTTTTAGACATAGCAAAATAAGTGGTCAGACTCTGAGGCCCCTGTTCTGTAAGCTCTTACACAGGTGCTTAAGTAGTCCCATGGTTTTCAAGATAAACACAAAGATAAGTGTTTGCAAGATCAAGGCTCAAGTTCTTTCTTCCTTGCGGGCCTGATCCTGCAACTCCTAAATGCATAATCAAATTGAACTTGCACAAGGCACTCTATTGACTTCAGGGAGGCTACTTGTGTGAGTACGAGTTACTCACATGATTGAGGATTGCAGGATCGAGACCTTGGTGAGCAAGGCACTCAGGTGGCCTATTAAGCAGATGTTGAGGTGAGCATCAGGGTTTACTGTCCAAAGCAAAGATTTACTATAGTAGACAATAAGGGTTGATGTATGCTAAAATACTTGATGTTCACACTCATTATGCGGCTGGTCCAGCACCAGTGATGTTGATTGGAATTTTGCACTGACTTCTATGGGAGCAGGAGCAGGGCTTATGTACATTGTTGCAGAAATCCTAAGTATCATGTCTTCAAACCTGTGCATGCCATTTTAGGACTTCAAATAGCCCATTGTGCAACCACACAAGTCAGGGTTACCTATGGATGTGTGTGTGTACCTGACCATCCCTCTCACATGGGTTACCAGTAGGCTATGAACTGAGGACATTTTGCATGCAGTGCAGATGAGCTGATGATGTCTCTGCTGATGATGTTACTTCCTTTGCTGATAGTAACAAAAAGCTGCTGTGCTCTAGGGGACAATCCTCAGAGGAGGAGACAACACCCACTTTGCCAGTGTTATTACCTTAATACCAACTTTCTTCTGCATCTCAAGGGTATATACATGCCTAAATAGTGCACTAGAAAATACTCGTGAAAGTATGGCCCCCAAATCTCTACGTGTTGAGGCTGACAACAGCTGAGAATCTGTAACACTCAAGCCTGTACATTTTCAAGAGGTTCATCTTTCTTCTTTTAGGTTTCAGAGTAGCAGCCGTGTTAGTCTGTATCCGCAAAAAAAAACAGGAGTACTTGTGGCACCTTAAAGACTAACAAATTTATTTAAGCATGAGCTTTCGTGAGCTACAGCTCACTTCTTCGGATGCATAGGTCATAGACCATGTCATAGGTCTCACCCCCACTTGGAGCTGTTGGGCTCCAATGTGGGGACCTGACTTGGTTTCCCTCTAAACTAAAATCCTCGTTTAGATCTAGTAAGCTGCCACCACTCAATCAGATATGTGGATTGAGACACAGTCCTTCCCCAAAATCCTAGGGGATTCCAAGAGCCCCAAATCCATGGAGTTCTTACACCCAGGAGAAATAAACCATTCCCCCTGCTTCCTCCCCGCTCCCTTTTCCTAGGAGAGATACCGGGATTCTGTATTTTCTTGTTTTTCTTTTAATAAATTCTTTCTATAAAGATTTGATTAAATCCCTCTACTGTGAATACAGGGGAGGGGCTAAGACGGTCTCTCTCGGTGGTGAGACAGCTTATCTCCGGGCAGAGAGGGGAGGGGGAAGGTTCCTCCTCTGTGAGTTGATCTGTATTTCCCCAGGGAACGTCTCTGGAAAGAGGAGGGGGAGGGGGAATACAGGGGTGTCCCAGCCCACGTAAATTGACCGAGGTGGTGGCAGCGAAAAGGAGACCTACCCTAGGATTTTAGGGTGGGGGGAATATATGCGGGTCCTCACCTTGAAACCCCCCAGTTTCAAGTGAGGGTAGACTCTGACATGGTCTATGCATCCGAAGAAGTGAGCTGTAGCTCACGAAAGCTCATGCTTAAATAAATTTGTTAGTCTTTAAGGTGCCACAAGTACTCCTGTTTTTTTTTCCTTCTTTTAGTCAGTGTAAATAAAGGAGTTGCACTGAATAGTCTCAAGTGAAATTCCTGTTCCAATGCATTTGTTTTCAGTATAGTTTGTAAATCCACTTCAAACGTTAACTTTCTAGCCATAGAGAAATAGTTCATTCTTCACCTCAGTGTATGGCATTTGCCAAAGAAGTGAAATTTCATTTTTGCCATAACTGAGGTCTTAATTGGCCAAACTGACCCTTTTCAAAAGCTTTATCCCTTCCCTTGTACAGGCTTGCTGCATCAAAACAATGCCAGCCCTGCTGAAAGAGCTTCTTGGCTACCAAGATGTGGGGTTCAGTTAGGCAGGGTGTTATCTTTAGTACTGAAGTTGTAATATTTTAAGGAACTGACATTTTTGCACATTAACCTTTAACTTTCTTCTCCTTTTCTCTTCACAGTGCTAGGACTGGTACTTCCTATATGGATAATAGTCCTAACATCATTTGGTATAGCTATAGTATTTGCTGTTCTAGTGTGGATTTTTGTGTGTCCGTGGATGAAGAGAAAAATAGCAAGTAAGTATTTGGTAGATGAAATGCTAGTGGTGTAAAATCCCTTGTGAACTTTAATATATTCTGTTTTAGGTTTTGAAATATAGGCGTTAAAGGAAAGAAAAAGGACTTGCACAATGACTATATTTAAAACATTTCTTTTATTTTACTGTAAAGTTAAACTAATCAAGGCTTTTTGTTTTACAATAGGTTTTTAACTTAAAACTACCTTGTGATGTCCGCTGAACAGGGTTGCAGAGTTTTAAAAAATAGAAAGCTTCAGATTGCATTAGCAAATTGGAGGACTTCAATAACTTCACCTAGTGAACTTGTAGATAGGCACAAGGCATTTTCATGGTTCTCAGAGAGGCTAATGAAGATAAATATGCTAGTAATAAATTCCCATGAAAGAATGTATGTCTAGATTAATTAACAAAACAGAAACCAAACCACTCAAGTTGCTGTATTCAAGTTTATATTTTTAATGATACTGGCATTTTGTTAGGAACACCAGCAGTAGTATAGATAAGTTTGAATAACCCTAACCATCCTATAAAAGATTGGTTTAGAATTATAATCATGACATTTCCTTAGGCCGGTTAAAGAAAGAAGCCGCGTTGTCAAGGATATCGGATGAAAGTCTTGATAAAATTCAAGAGGAGGAGACACCTGTTTTTAAAGAGCTTCCTGGAGTCAAAGCAACTGATGAGAGCACGATTCCCCTCACTGGCCCAATAACAGAAGCTGCTGGAGTGTCAGATAGCGGCATAGCAAATGGAAACCATCCCCGTGTGCCATATGGTAAGAAAACATTAACTGTCTTGTCTTTCATTGTGTTGATGGGGTATCTTCGTCATGGGCACGTGTTACATCCATCTATATTAAGTATAATTGTCTTTGTAACTTAACAGTTCTTACAAACCCTTCCTCTCACTATGTATCCACTTGTATGTTTTCCTACAGCAGTTCATGTTAGCTATTTTTTTGCTTGCTCACAACTTAGTGAAAATATTCTCTTTTTTTGAGGTAAGTTTTCCAAAGATGATTTAAAAAACAAAGAGAGGAAATGTTGTTTGGCAGTATTTGAGTTTTATATACAACTGAAAAAGGAAATTCTTCTATTCCTGATAATACTTATATCCTATTCTTAAAACCACATTTTAGAAGGCAGAGAGTACGAAAGCAGCTGAACTATAGAAGTTCAAATTTAGCATGGAAATTCAGAGTATACTGTTCTAGCTAGTTTGGGAAAATGTTGGGCTTGAGTTTACAAATTTATGACCATTTGGAGTATATTCACTAGAAGAATGACACTTACAAGTCCATGTGTGTAATAAAGCTCCCGTTTGAAGCCCTGATTCTGCAAGCTGGTTCGTGTGGCTGGATCCCTGTGCTCACACAGAGCCACATTGATTTGGATGGAGCTCTACATGGATGCAAGGTTTTGTCCTTGCGGCACGGTGCAGTTGGCATGGTTATGGCCTAAGTGTGCAGTGCATATAAGTAAATGCCGTTTTTCACAATTAAGAGGCACAGTTGGCTGAGTGGTGCCTATTAGCTAGTCAGCTGTGAGTTTTTCTTTTTCTCATTGACACCGAAGCAGTGTCTATAATGACCTGTATAATTACTATTAATAGTGGACCATTTGATCTGGTGAGAACAAACTAACTGGATATATTATCTCCATAAATGTATACTACCACTACAGACCTTCTTAAAATAAAACAAAACAACAATATTTTAATGTTGAATAGTTAAAATCCCCAAAGTTCAGAAATGGAAAAGTTAAGGTGTCTTCAGCAATGTTAACTTAGCCACTCTGTGAATCCTGTAATCCACATTTAATATAAACGTGTGTAGACAAGCATACAATATAGATAAAAATAGCAGTGTGTCACTATGTTTATTATGTCAATAGAAGTAAAAAATACAGGATATTCAATATGTTTATTAACATTTCTTTAGCAGCTTTAACTTTTCCATTTCTGAACTTTTAACTGGGCAACATTAACAACTTTATTTGTAATATTGTTAGCGTGCCCACAGTAATATGCTTTTATTCATAAGCTTTGGGGTTCAGTTCATGGCGTCTGTACAATCAGTGCTCCCAAAATCCAATGATTGACTACCAGTAAAGTTGCATGGCACTATATTATTTATTTAGTGTAAAATTTTCAAACACACTTAAATCTCCATTTTCAAAAGTGACTTAGGCACTTTTAAAAATGGGAGTTAGGTTTCTAGGTCATCTAGGCACTTTTGAAAATTTTCCCCTTACTCTGAAGAAACCCATAGTCAGAGGACTGTTCCTGTCCTGGAATGCTTACAATCTAAATAGACAAGCCAAACAAAGGTGAGTAGGAAGGTAGTATTTACTACCATTTTAGAAATGGGTAATTCAGACAGAGAGAGATTATGGGTAGAATTTTAAAAGTTGCCTTGTGTTAGGCACCCAAATTCCAGTCTAAGGCACATGCCCAAATTCACACAGCGGGTCTGTGGGAGATCTGGGACTTGAGCAAAGATGTACTGAGGCACAGATCAGTGCCTTAACCATAAAACCATCCATACTCCCAACTGTAGACATTCCCTTAAAAGTTAACCGTGTTTGGTTCAAAGCGACAAAGAGTCCTATGGCACCTTGTAGACTAACAGACGTATTGGAGCATAAGCTTTTGTGGGTGAATACCCACTTCGTCAGACACATGTAGTGGAAATTTCCAGAGAGCATGTTTGGTTTTAAATTGATCAATGCATTCATGTATCCGAGATGAACTTCTGTATCATATACTGCAGATGGCTGTCCCTTCAGCCATTTACACCTTGTTTTGGTGTCTTGATAAGCATAGAACTTTCATATTTCATATGATAGAAATAAAATCTGACCATCTGCCTTTACAGGAAGGGCTTTTTCTATGACGCAAACCACCATGAAATCTCCTGTTTCCAATGGCACTTTTAATTTTGATGGCGGCCATGTGAGGAGTGATGGCCAGGTGTACCACACTGTGCATAAAGACTCAGGGTTGTACAAAGACTTGCTACACAAAATACATCTGGACAGGGCAAACAACGATAGGCCCTCACAAGAAAACAATTACAAGATACTGCGTCGCAACAACAGCTACACTTGTTACACAGCTGCCATCTGTGGAATGCCAGTCCATTCATCCTTCAAGGCAGTTGATCCATCAACCCCAGAAGACAGTGAAAAGTTGGTGGGAGACACAGTGGCCTATTCTAAAAAGAGAGTTCGTTATGATAGCTACTCTAGCTACTGCAATGCTGTAGCTGAGGCAGAGATTGAGGCAGATGAAGGTGGTGTGGAAATGAAGTTGGCATCAGACCTAGCAGATCCTAACCAACTCCCAGAAGATTCTGTAGAAGAGGAAAAGGAGGAGAAGGACACCTCTCAGGTCCACCTACTTTTTCACTTTCTCCAGATCCTAACAGCCTGCTTTGGATCTTTTGCCCATGGCGGTAATGATGTCAGGTAAGTGTGTGAGAACTCACAAGCGGAGTGCTTATTAATTAAACTCAGTGCTTGGAGAATTATTTGGCACCCAGGAGGGGTGTATGTAAGCACTGAGACATCATTGCTTTGCTAGAGAATCTTACTACATTGATATAGCCAATGTTTCTAAAGACTTGGGCTGCTCAATGAATATTTTCTTTCCCCATAGCGGTAACCTCTTTTCTATTCTATGCTTAAATAGTTCAAGTTTTGGTGAATTGCAGCACACGGAGGCCCCTGTCAGGGATCAGGGCCCTGTTGTGTGGTAGACTCTGCATAAACAAGCAAAACAAAGACAGTCCCTACCCTTGTGAGCTATTTTTACTCAGAGATCAGAGCCCATCAGCAAATGAGAAGTTTAGACTATTTTTGTCAGTGTGCTTAGACTGAAGTTAATCTTTCATCATGGTGCCCAATCATTCAGTGTGTTCCAGTCATGTAGAATTTCTCTGTTCTCATTTTACTAACCAAAACAGCGTCACCAGCTCACTGTCTACTTCTTCCAAAGCTCTGGGGGCTGGGGGGGGGGAGACTTCCCAAGGTGCAAATGGGGCCCACCAGGGAGTTGCTGCCTCTTGTGCCTTTGAAAATATCCCTCTTAATAAGCAGGCTTAGTGATGCTGGTCCCACTGCTAAACTGTGGGGCACCCTACTATTAACGTCTCTCCACTCTGAAGATCAAACGTTCTGTTACAAACTGGCTACAGTTTGTGTTGGGGGGTAAAGAGTTGACATGAAAACCAAACTTTGAGCCCGCTTCTGACACCTTTGCTCATGGGGAATAGGATTTTACTCCCATTCATTTCAATGAGACCACTAGCATGATTTCCAAAGTCTGCACTTCTGTAGGAGAAAAGACATGGCACAGACTCTCTCCAGTCTGACTTATTGCGCTTAATAGTTTAATCCCTTCACATGATTTTTTCATTTTGACTAGATTCATACTTTGTTCTGGGATCCACTTTATTCCCCCCTTTGCCCATTTCAGAATATTTTTGTAATGTGGTTATGGGAACTAAACAAACGTTTAAGTGGTTTTAACTGGCTGCATATACTATAGTACATTCTTTTGAGACTGACTTGCTACTGCAGCAATGATCCAGGAGTGCATTTTGCATGTCACATAGTGTTGGTCCATAGATGTGGACCCTTACTCCCACACAGCCCATGCTGAAATAATTAAGGATGTGGCAGGTGCTAGGGTCTTCCCATCCATATCACACTGCAGAGCAGGGGTCAGAGGCAGGGACGGCTCCAGGCATCAGCGCACCAAGTGCGTGTCTGGGGTGGCAAGCTGCGGGGGGCGGCCTGACGGTCACTGTGAGGGTGGCAGTCAGGCAGCCTTCGGCGGCATGCCTGCGGGAGGTCCCCGGTCCCACGGCTTCGGCAGCAGGTACGCCGAAGGCGCAGGACCGGCAGACCTCCCGCAGGCATGTCGCCAAAAGCTGCCTGACTGCCATGCTTGGGACTGCCGTGCTTAGAGCCACTTCTGGTCAGAGGGTGCACATTTTTATCATATACTTTGTTTATTTCAAGGTCTCTTGACTGATAAAATTGCAAGGACAAAACAGACTTCACTTAATTTTGTGCAAGGCATTTATTTAACTGTTGCTTGTTAGCCTGTTTTTCTTTAATTCTGTATTGCGTATTATTTGTATTGTGGTGATGCCTGGAGGCTTCAGCAAAGGCTTGGGGTTCCTTCAAGTTAGGCACTGTGTATATACCACAAAAGGATGGTTCAGGATCTCAGGGCTCCAAATCTAAGGCCCTGATCCTGCAGTTGACTCATGTGGATGTATTCCTCCCTACTCCTCTGCGGAGCCCCATTGACTTTACTGAAGCTCAGTGCAAATACAGGAGTGTGTCCTCGTGCAGTCAGCTCCAGGATCAAGGCCTGAGCGTAGGAGTATATCCCAAGCAGTGTTTGGGATAAGCACTGTAAGAAATGGCAAACTTCTTTATATCTCACCAACTCTTCTGGTTCCCTCCCCCATGTTGAAAAAAGGCCCCCTCAATGTCAATAATGACTGGTGGGACTGGTTGCGAGAGCTTTAGACCAGGACAAAAGGGTAGAATAAGGTGACAGGAGTCAAAAAGGCAAAGTGGTAGCGTAGCAGGGGGTGGTTTAGGAAGGGGAGAGGAAACAGGGCAATAAATATGGAGTTGCACTGGACAATACCGGAATAGAAACCCTTTAAAATAAAAAGGGAGGGATGTGAGAAAGGCAGAGTCTCGTAGAGGCTGAGCAGTGATAGTGGCCAGGAAATTAGGAACCCATGTGTAATGCAGCATGGCAGTGCAAAGGATAATGAGGTTTTGGGCTGCTGTATCGCGCGCACACAGGCTACTGGCACAGTGCTTCTGATCAGGAAGCCTTTTCTCCTTCTGCGTGGCTTGCGCCCCTAGGTTGCAGGAAGTGGCCATGAGCAGACTGTGTGCTGTTGTGTGGGTTGCCTTTTGTCTGGGAGGCTTGGGGCCCAGCGCTTCCACTCTTCTTTTGGATTTGTGGTGGCCGCTGTTTATGTATGTTGGAGGAAACTTACGAGGCTTAGCCAGCTCACTCAGTTTGTATATGCCACCTTCCTCCAGCCTTCTTCCTCCTCTCTCACCAACAGAAGTTGGTCCAATAAAAGATATTACCTCCCCACCTTTTGTCTCTAATGCCTTGGGACCAACACAGTTACAACAACACTGCATACCTTTCTCCAGGGGAGAGCACACTCATTTCTGCCCGGTATTAGAACCAATTCCTTGGGGCCAGAGTAAGATAACTTGTGGGGCAATTATCACGGCTGCTGAGGCATTTTCCAGTGACGAGTACGCTGCCCTAGAGAGAACCTTTGACTCATGTTGCATGGCAGTTCTTGTGGACTGAGTGTTCCTGGTGGATTCTGACTTGAGGTTTCCACGCTGCCCTTCCTGGCTCTACACTGTTTGCTAAAACTGCAGTTTCCCTGAGACGAGAACTCTCCAAGTTCTCTCAGTCTCCCCAGGGGAAGGGCACCCTTCTGCTTGGTCTCTCTTTGAGGCAGACGGCTTTCTGTTTTTAGCAGGCTCTACACAAGTCCCAACTTCCAAAAAGGCTGTGGTTAAGCCCCCAGCGCTGCTTGCCAAGGTTAAAGCTGTTTCAGCCCCCTCAATTCCCGTGGACAAAGCGGACCTGTATCTTTGGTGAACTTTAGAAGGATGTGATTCAGATTCCCAGATAAGAGGCAGCCCCCTGAGTATTGAGCTGTGGAGCCACATCCCTTCAGGCTTGCAAGTTAGCCCCACAGAGGTCAGGAATTTCCACTCTAGCAAGGTAGTGGACTCATTTTTCAAGTTGTCCTCTAAAGCAATCCAGAGATTTGGAGAAAATATATCATTTAAGAGACTGTAGTCTTGCGTCCAAAGAAGTGGGTATTCACCCACGAAAACTCATGCTGCAAAACGTCTGTTAGTCTATAAGGTGCCACAGGATTCTTTGCTGCTTCTGTAGTCCCAGTGTCATCTGATGCTTTTCCAAGATTATAGCCTATACAACATTGCTAAAATCCTACCACCAAAACCCTGGGCCAGACTCTCTCACATTCCGACTTCTGCAGCCTTTTTAATTCTGTCTTCAGCTTCTCAACTTACCTGTTTTCAGTCCTTTACAAATGCTGCTGCAAGGCTTCTCTTTCACTCTCTCTCTTTGAATCCTGTCAGCTAACTTCCCTTTCTTTCTGTCCTAAGTTTCTCTCTTAATCCACATCTTCAAGGCTTCATCTCCTCCTGCTCCCTTACCAGGCTCCTCACTCCCGTCTTGTCCTCCTTCCCCAAGACTCCCCCTACATTGGAACACCCACCCCTCATTTGCCACATCTCTTCTGCCAGGCCCTTTCCTACGGACCCTTCAAGTGTGGGAGAGGATAAAGAGAGAGAAGAGGGGGAGAGTTATAAATTATCAGCTGTATGAAGTTTGATGTTTGCCCTATTTTATATTTTATGTAAGTTCATTATAGTGATGTACAGGCTGGTTGATAATTACATGTAGACTCAGCAAAGAATCCTGTGGCACCTTATAGACTAACAGACGTTTTGCAGCATGAGCTTTCGTGGGTGAATACCCACTTCTTCGGATGCAAGTAGTGGAAATTTCCAGGGGCAGGTATATATAAGCAAGCAAGAAGCAAGCTAGAGATAACGAGGTTAGATCAATCAGGGAGGATGAGGCCCTGTTCTAGCAGTTGAGGTGTGAAAACCAAGGGAGGAGAAACTGAACAACTGATGTCTAATGTGGATTGTATTGTAAGCTTCCTGCAGGTCAGTGTTCTCCCATGCTTTGTACATTGTTGATTGGACTTTTGGTGCACAGTAAATAATAATATGGATATGTTCCATGTGTTCCATCATACAGAAGAGACTAGGGGAAGACTTTTGATTCAGGCCTTGAAGAGGTTAAATCGGTGTATTGCCTCCCAAACCAAGTTAGAATGGACTCACTGACCATGATAGCTGAGCCAGGAAATCTGGCCTCAACAGTCCTTCATGATGTATATTTCCACATGCTAATATCATACCAACACCGTAAATAGCTCAAATTTTTGCCTTAGGATTCAGCATTTGCAGCACTCTGGGCTCCTCTTTGGGCTGACATCAACAGGGATAGTAGCAATAGCGGCTGACTGTTCAAAGCAGCAGAGAGCAACGATAATACCTTATTTGGCTGGTTGTTTCGTTCAGGCCACCTCCATGCTGTAAGCTTAAATGTGCTGTGGCAACGACACTGGATCTGTTCCAGAGCCAATCCAGGAGCCATGTGACAACATGGTGTGCACGTGCTGAATAAAAGCTAAAGAATTTTAAATCCCAGCTAAATGCGTTAGAACAGAAGCTCTGAAAAAATGTTGTTGTTAAACTTAATTAATTGTGTGGCGTGTACAGGTTTCACTGGCTCAGCACTCAGGCACAAGCGGAGCACACGGGACCACTCAGAGGTTAACACAAGAATGAAAAGGGCAGTTTAGCAAAAAGATGTGCCCCAAGAGTGTGACTGCATGCAGAGCTGCCAGTGTTTGGTTGTCTGGGGCTAAGTCTCCGAACAAGCTGGAAGGGCTGGGGCCCTACTGGCCGCCAGAGAGGATTGTATGCATCTTCTGGAGGACTATGGATTTTAGTGATCAGGAGCACAATACTGTTCCTCGTGCAATATTGTAAAAATACCTAACCGTAGGTGATGGGATCCAGCTAGGCATTCAGAAGTCTGAATTGATGGCTGTCCCCAAGAAGCCTCTCAGTCCTGTCTCTCCACACAAAGGGGTTACCCTGCCTGTAGCTGACTTTTGGCGGGGGACCCAGTGACCTAATAACCCACTGGCATGCTGGGCACCTTCCTAATCCTCTGACACCATCAGAGGCAGGGCACAGTGCTCACCAAGGGCTTGGTCCAGAGCCCACTGCAGTTAATGGAAAGGCTTTATCTGAATTCCGTAGTCTTTGGATCAGGCTCCCAGGGATGTGATGGATTCTCCATCCCTTGGGGTCTCTAAAAGAGAAGATCTAGTTCCACCACAAATTTCTGGACTTGCTGCAGGAATTTTTGGATGAAATCTAGGGCCTGTGTTCTGCATAGAATCAGATTACAGGATCCCGCCTGTGTGTGTGTTGGGAGTGGGGTGGGAGGAGAGTCTCCCTTATTAGCTCATTTCCTCAGATTAGATTGGATGTTTTTGTAAAAGAGACATGCTCTGGTTCAAACAGGAATTGATTCAGAGAAGTTCTGTGGCCTGTGTGTTACACACGAGGGCAGACTAGGTGACCAGAGTGGTCCCTTCAGGCTTATATTTATGAGATAGATTTTGTTTCTTCCCACCTCATCCACAAGGACTGGGAGTGTTGGAGGGGACAGATTCCCTGCTTCACAGGGTTTCCTGTGTCAGCTGTGGCAACTCAGCCTTCCTGTGCTTCAGTTCCCATCTGGCCAGTGGGGATAATAGTCTCCCCTATTCAGGACTCATTAGGAATCACCTCCTCTATCTCTGCTACTACAAGATGAAATTAGGTTGTCCTCTATCCAGTGCCCTGGTGTGTGAGGCAGAGGGGAACTGGGGGGAGTATCTGTTCCTTCTGAAACCAAGTTGCTCATCATCCTCTCCTCAAGGTACCCTATCAGACTCTGTGGCCAGATGCTGGCCCAACAGTCAGATTCCCCTCCTCTCTGCCCCTGCTTAGCAGCAGCCTGCCCAGCCAGACTCCTCCAGGGCTAAGCACTGATCAGCAGGTTTTGCCTTGCCTGTTTGTTGTGTGATACTAGCAGGTAACCCTTTCATTGTGGACTGGGCTTGTTCAAGTCAGAGATACCTTTTGCCAGTGAAAAGTGTATACAGTATAATTAAAACTATTTTAATACAAAAAAGCATCTGTGCTGTTGCAGTGTATGAAGACTTTTCTATCTTCTGACCAATTGCTAGCAGGGCTTTTAAGTGTCAGTGATGAGTCTCTTACCATCACTATGAGCCAACAATTTACTTGTTCTAAATTTACCTGCTGTTAATTTCAGTGACACTTTGTTCCCGTATTATGTAACAATATAAAAAGGAGAGACTGATCAGTTTTCACTACATCCTTCAAGTCAGATTTTCTGCCTGGCCGTACCCCCAGTCTGTTTCTGCACCCATAAGAATGCAGGTACCAGTAAGTGCATTTAGACGTCTACTTACTTATTTGGGCATGCAAATCTGGTACTTAAACACCTAAATAATGTAATTTGGACCTACAAACTGTGGGCACAGCAATGAAGTCTTGGTTTAAAAATTGTAAGTGATTCAATCACGTGACTCTTCTTCCTTCCAGGCAGAATCGTGTTTGCAATCCTACACTACAAGGCTTCCACTCATTTCCTTTGTGCTTCTATTGACTTTATCATTCTGAGCTATATCTCAAGCATTCACAATGACTCCTTAGAAGATATATCAGCATATGGGAATCTTAGAATATTTTTGCTAATTGAAATTACCTTATATTTAGCTAAAATTTATTTAATATGCAATGGATTTAATCAGCGTAGTGCTTCTAAAAATCAGATTTTTATCTCCATTTTTCAGAGTTTTTACTAATTTAAACCATTTATTGCTGCTAGGGCCTTTCTCCAAATCACTAAGACTCTTTTACCCAATTAAAAGTCAAACAATAAAACCACTTTTAAAATAATACAATTTACCATGCAATTGGAATGTCTCTCTTTTTTTGTCATGCATTCCTAAAAGAAACTTCCTTCCTGATTACTGCTCCAGGCCAGTTCTTGGAATTATTTGCTTGGGATGGAAATATTATACTGATCTGTAAGCAAAATCCATTTATGCAGTGTTTCTCACATCATTTTAAAGCTTGATTCCTCATGAAACAATGGAGTGAGAGTAAGGGCCTCATTTTAGATGGAAGAAAAGAAGATACAGGTAGTGGAAAATAATATAGTAAAGAGAATGGCAGGCAAGTGGAGGGTACACAGAGTGTGCATGGAAGAAATTAGAGGAAAGATGAACTTGGGACTCTGAGCGATAGACTGGAGAGTGCACGGTTGAGGTGGGCTGGACATATGGTAAGTATGGGAAAAGAAAGACCATCAAAGAGAGCTTGTGAGGAAGAGGACTGCCAGAAAGGATGTGAAAGCCCGAGGATACGATGGAAAGACTGTCAAAAGAAGTCTGAAGAGAAAAAGACAAACTCCAGGACCTATGAACCCAAGCCAAGGACCAGATGGAGTGGCAAACAATCATGGGCACCTCTTTCATCCCCCATGTAAATGGGAAAAGGAGTCGTGAAGTGTAAGGGTCGCATTCTGCTTCAGTGCTTCCTAGGAGGTGCTGAGGACTCTCGACTCCCAGCGACTTGGGCAGGATCAGGCACTGATACTTTATTCCAATGAAAGCTGGGACTCCAGTTTTGAAACGATATAAATGATTAACTCCTAGCCCTGGTGGCTTGCCTTGTACAGTATCAGACCTCAAAGCTGTCCCTTGCTCCAGCTGTGTGTTTTGGTACTGTGCCAGGAGTAAATATAGCCAGTCCTGGACCCAGGACAAGTGTAACTGTCCATCCTTGGACTCTGCATTCTCAGAATCCTACTCGCTGTTATCAGTTTGTAAAGAGAGTAGCTGCCTATTAGATTTTAAGTCTATTGAATTGTGTTTGACTTTTTAAAATTATTTATCTTCCGTTTTGTAATCACTTAGATGTGATTAGAATCTGATAATTACAATGCAATCTTCCTTTTGTGCTCCCTTCGGTTGGGGTAAGGAAAATACCAATTAGCAAGTCATATTGCAACGTACCATATCAAGGAAAGTCCTGTACAATCAGTAAAGTATATTTGCCTTGGGTAAGAGTTAGTATGCTTTCTTCAGCGGTGTTAGCCTTGGCATTGTGACACAGGATTCATAGAACCTCACCTCAGCTGTACAACTGGGGCCAGATTTCCAAAAGCATTCATTTTACCTTTAGGTACTTAAGTGAAGCATGTGTCCTGATTTCTCAAAAATATTGAGCTTCCGCTTCCCTCTATTGACAATAACAGGAGCTTTTGCTGGATGCTGAGCTCTTTTGAAAATCTGCTGTAGTCTGCTAAAGTGGCTGCATATATCGATAATCCATAGAATCACAGGAAAGCAGGGCTGGAAGGGACCTCATCAAGTCGAGCCCCCTGCAGTAAGGCAGGACCAGGTAAACCATGACCATCCCCGACAACCTCTCCCAGCTTGATGTTATCTGCACATTTTAAAGCATATTCTCCACTCCATTGTCCAAGTCATTTAATGAAAATATCGAATAGTACTGGACCCAGGACTGATCCCTGTGGAACTCCACTAGATATGCCCTCCCAGTTTGACAGCAAACCCTTGGTAACTACTCTTTCTATAGGGTCTTTCAACCTGTCGTATAGGCAACTTAAAGTAATTTCATCTAGACCACATTTCCAAAGTTTGGTTATGAGACTGTCATGTAGGACTGTGTCAGAAGCCTTACTAAAATCAGGGTTTATCATGTCAACTGCTTCTCCCCCATTTACCAGGCCAGTAACTCTGTTAAAGAAGAAAATTAGGTTGGTTTGTTCTTGACAAATTTGTGCTGGCTATTCCTTATAATCCTGTTCTAATCTAGGTGTTTACAGATTGATTGTTTAATAATTTATTCTAGTATCTTTCCAGGTATCAAAGTTAAGCTGCCTGGTCTATAATTCCCCAGGTCCTCCTTGTTCCCCTTTGAAAGTTAACTACTGTGTTTGCCCTTCTCCAGTCCTCTGAGACCTCACGTGTCCTCCATGAGTTCTCGACGATAACTGCTAACGGTTCCGACATTGCTTCAGCTAGTTCCTTAAGACTAAGTACTTTAGGATGAATTTCATCATGTCCTGCTGACTTGAGTACATCCAACTTATCTAAATACTCTTTAACCTGTTCTTTTCATATTTTGGCTTGTGTTCGTTTCCCCCGGTTGTTAATGTTAATTGTATGGAGTATCTGGTCACCATTTCACTTTTTAGTGAAGACTGAAGCAAAATAGGCATTAAACACCCCAGGCTTCTTGAGGTCATCAGTGATTGGTTTTCCTTTCCTGCTGAGTAGAGAACCTCATGTTCCTTTGTCTTTTTCTTTCTCCTAATGTATTCATAGAACCTCTTCTTATCACCTTTTATGTAACTCATTTTGTGCCTTAGCCCAGCCCTGCACAACTCGTAAAGTGACGAGGGCCATATTACTCCAAAGAAAATAGCTGAGGGCTGAAACCCCCCCAGCTGCACTGAAACACCCCCCTCCAGCGCCGCACAGCCCCGCTGAACCCCCCCAGCTCCGAGCCCAGCCCCTCTGAGCTGAGCACCCCCCTGACCCCATCCACCCGCAGCCCTGACCCCCAGCTCTGAGCCCAGCCCCTCTGAGCCAGACACCCCCCTGACCCCTAGCTCCGAGCCCAGCCCCTCTGAGCCGGACGCCCCCCTGATCCCAGCCCCCCCAGCCCTGACCCCCAGCTCCAAGCCCAGCCCCTCTGAGCTGGACACCCCCCTGACCTCAGGCCCCCCTCCCCTTGGGCAGGGGGCGATCCCAGCAGCCGGGCGGTCGGAGCGCGGCACATGGGGCTGTGAAGTCGGGCCCTCCTCGGGCAGGGGATAAACCCGGCAGCCCCCCCCCCGCCGCTTGCCCGCGGGCCGCACAGAGGGCCCACACGGGCCATGTGTTGTGCAGGCCTGCACTAGCCCTTTTGATTTTTTTCCTACATGCTTGTGCTATTCTTTGATACTCCTCCTTAGCAATTTGTCCTTGTTTCCACTTTTGGAAGGATTCCTTTGTGACTTTCTGGTCACTAAAGAGCTCCTGATGGAGCTATATTGGCCTTTTCCTATTCTTCCTGTCTTTCCTTCACAGGGGGATAATTTGCTGTTGTGCCTTGAGAAACTGCCATTCTCCTGAACTCCTTTCCTCAATCATGATAGTCTTGCTGATCAGTTTAAGCCATAAGAATGTTAAATATGTTCCCTCTACGTGTATTTGGTAAAGAAATATTTAAAAGTATTTAATGTCAGTTCCTTTAGGCCTGCTTCACACATTCCTACATTTATTTTTTTCCTAATGAGAAAATATGAAACAGAATAATGCAGATGTTAGATTTGATCCAGCCAACATAGCAGACGTAAACTCTTACCAAGGATCTCTGATGTGGTGCCAGAAACTGCAGGTTTTTCCCTGAACGCTGTCACCATATTCTTCCATAATTCTGACTCTTAAGTCACTGAAAGGAATCGCTGAAGACCACAGAGTAACAGCATTGAATTGAGAGTTTACATGCAGCATTTATTTTAGCGTTAGGTCTCTCCCTTTTTATGTCATTCTGACTTGATCAGCTGCAGGGCAACACTTCTCATCAGCACTAAGGCATAAGAACAGATGTTGCACATATTCGTGCTGCTGATACTTTCAGAGTGCAAGTCAGAGGTGTGTACAAAGTTGGCTTACAAGCTCTCTAGTACCCTTCTCTGACCCTGGCACAGCTTCTGCGCAGAGCTGGGTCCACGGTGTCATGTCAGAGCAGCCTGACATTTGCTTTACCTTGTAATAGCTGTAAATGGCCACAAAGAGTTGATATTGCAGCCAGAGTTTAACATGGTGCACAGGCACACCAGCCATGTCCCAGTATTGCCATCCCTGAGCATTCAAAAATGAGATTTAAAAAAAAAAACAACCAGTCACCTTCTTGTAACTGTATCAGAGGGGTAGCCGTGTTAGTCTGGATCTGTAAAAAGCGAAAAAAGAGTCCTGTGGCACCTTATAAACTAACAGACATATTGGAGCATGAGCTTTTGTGGGTGATACCCACTTCATCAGATGCATGCAGGGGTGAAAGTAACTTACAGGACTTACTGGTACTGCTGGAGTCCTGAGGGGGCGTGGCCTCATCTGGAAGAGGCAGGGCCTCTTGAGATTTAAAGGCCCTGGGGCACCGGCTGTGGCTGGGAGCCCCAGGGCCTTTAAATCAACCCGGGGGCTCCCAACTGCAGAGGTGGCTGGGAGCCACTGGGGCTCAGGGGCAAATTAAAGGGCCCGGGGCTCGGCCGCCGCAGAGCTCCGGGCCCTTTAAATCCCCACCGCAGCTCCGGCAGCCAAGCTCGGGCGTGGATTTAAAGGGCCCGGAGCTCCCACTGCTGCAGGGAGCCCCAAGCCCTTTAAATCCCAGCCCCGGCCTGGCCACCGAGCTGCGGGCAGGATTTAAAGGGCTCTGGGCTGCCCGCAGCAGCGGGGAGCTCTGAGCCCATTAAATCCCGTCCCCAGCCGAGCGGCGGGATTTAAAGGGCTCAGAGCTGCCCGCCGCAGCGGGGAGCTCTGAGCCCTTTAAATCCTGGCCCCAGCCTGGCCGCCGAGCCGCGGGTGGGATTTAAAGGGCTCTGAGATCCGGGGAGCTCCGAGCCCTTTAAATTCCTGCTGTGGAAGCCGGTGCGGTCTGGCACGGCATACTGGCTCCTGCCGGTACGCCGTACCGTACCGTACCGGCTTACTTTCACCTCTGGACGCATACCATTCTTGTAACTGTTGCTCTTCGAGTGCTTGTTCATGTCCATTCCAATCAGATGTGTGCGTGCGCATGGGCATGGTAGCCGGAAGATTTTTCCCATAGCAGCATCTGTCAGGTCTGTACAGGAGCCTTCTGGAGTTGCGTCTTCATGGCGCCAAGACATCTGTAAGGTACCAACTATCCAGCATTTCTGGAAAATTATTTGCCTAATAGAAACTTCTGTCAGTTTCTGCCATAGTGATCAACAGTGAAATGTAGGCAACAAGGGGCTCCCGAATTTGGATCTGATCACATTTGTCACACCCTGCAGTCTTCGTTACAAATGCCATTGTACAAAGTTTTAATCTATTTCATGTGGTGGGATTAGAATAATGCTACACCCAGTTTTGGAGAAAAATGAATACAACAAATGTGACTTGTTGAAAAGCACTTGCCTCTGTTTTTATAACCCCGATATATTTTATTTTCTCAGCAATGCAATTGGTCCTCTGGTAGCTCTCTGGCTTATATATGAACAAGGAGGTGTAATGCAAGACGCTGTGACTCCTGTCTGGCTGCTGTTTTATGGAGGTGTTGGGATCTGTGTAGGTCTCTGGGTCTGGGGTAGAAGAGTTATCCAGACAATGGGGAAAGACCTCACACCAATCACACCTTCGAGGTATGTACAGGATTACTAATTTGATTGCCTGAATTTCTAATAGGATCTAGTTTGAGAAATTGCTGCTGTAGTTTTGCTTTTAATTGTGTGGACTGCTGGGTTTGCTTTTGATTTGATTCTAATGGTAACTTGTTTGACCTCCTACCTTGTTAAAAAAAATCCCTGTAAATGAATGTGGTATGAGTTTGAATTGTAGAGGTCTAGTTGACAAAAGTATTCTACTGCTGTCCTAATTAGCATGTGAAACTATGACATTTGGAAATGACAAAAATTAGCTTTCCCCATGTGCTTCATAACATTAAAAATATGAATCTGACTCTTATTTTTGCTTTAAATGCATACTAGACCTCTGCTGCCACTAACCTAATGACTAATTAAGCATGATTCACTGGACTGTAGAGTAGTAAAACAGCCTGAAGCAGTGAGCTGAGCAACTAGTTTAATGCAGATAACTAGTGTGTATTGTTTCCATTATTCAGTAGTCCATTGTTCTCCTAATGTAATTCTATGACCAAATCAGCTGGAGGTAAACAGTTAAAGAAGATACTGGTAAGACTTTGGCACACTGCATGGTGTCAGTCCAAACTGATACAAAGAGTGACTGTGAAGTGTTTTCTTATGCTTCCTGCAGTGGATTCACTATTGAGTTGGCTTCGGCGTTCACAGTTGTGGTAGCTTCCAATGTTGGACTTCCTGTCAGTACTACACACTGCAAGGTATGCTTTTGCCATGTGACTGCAGTCATGGCAGTCTGGACTGTACATCTTTAAGTTTGCTGCTCAGGTCGCTGTACAATGGCATGATTCAATGCAGGGAAAAGCTGAAATAGTTCTCTTCTGCAAGGCAAAATCAAATGTATGAGGCATGGCCCAGTTCTGTTCTGTCAAAAACAAACAAAGATATTTACATCGATGGAGAACTGGAAATGTTCACTGTAAAAAATACATTTTTGATTTTCAGATTGAAAATCAATTGTAACTGGGGCATAGGAGCATACGGGGTTTGAACTCGATAGGCTCCACCCAAAGTAACCCTTCACAAATACGTCATCCACAGCTCTAAAGAGAGAATGATCACAAGCAAAATTAAACAGTTCCATAGTATGTTGGGAGTAGAAGCAGAGGATTTGCTTTTCTTTGATCATGCCATTTGAGCCTAGATCTGTAGCATTCCTCAGTGTTCAGAGGCTATGACACCTTCCATCGTTCATACTTCACTGTCTTGATAAGTGCATGGCATGGGATTTCCTTCATGTAACTCTTATACTACAACATTTCCATCTATCTTTTTTTATTTCTTCACAGTGGATTTTGCATTGAAGTAATGTGTGCGCTAACGGTACTTGTAGCCTCAAATGTGGGTATTCCAATAAGCTCCACTCATTGCAAGGTATTGGAGTTTGCAGTGATAATATCAATCTAGAACAGTCAAATTATGAGAAATGCTGATTGTTGCATTTTGCCTTCATTATGTTTTGCACCAAATAGATTTTGATGACCACAAAACAAACAAACAAAGAACTACACAGATGCAAAGTTAAGACTGAGCAATTGCACAAAAGGGTGGAAAGTTTAAGGTTCTTACCATGTTAATTTGGCCAGTGTGAATCTGACCAGTTTACTGTTCACAATGTTACATGTATACCTTATTGTAGACTTCGGTAGTCAAGTTAACATATGTTTAGCGGCCTTATGTTGAGCATCCTCAATAAAGCACGGAGCATATGCACCATGTAGTGTTCAGACAATTAGCTTAAATTGATAATTATGGCAAGTAGAAATGCAACATTCCTATTCTGTGAGAAGCTCTGAAATTTAAAAGGAAAAATCTTTAGTTTTGCAACAGCCAGACCCCTGTCCCTGTGGAGAGATCCAGGAGGGCACAGAGTCCCTGTGGCTTTAGTCACTAACCCCAAAACGTTCGGTACCTTTTGGCTGTTGCAAGGTATAATAATATTTGTGAGCCAAGCAGGTTCCATCCCCAAGGAGCCAGTTGTAGCAGCAGAGCCTGGAGCTTTCGATTTTGGCCATTGTTTCGCATGCCAGAAAGTTACTCTGGAACCAGGCGTTTAGTCGAGTTAGCCTGTATTTCTTCTAACCCATGAAGCCGGCGATTTAACACACAGGGGCTTCTGAATAGCTTGTGCTGCACGTGACAGGCAGATTTGATGAGCTTGTCTATGCACTGAAATAACAATGGAAAATGGGTGTTATAAACATCCTCTGCACAGAAGTGTGTATTTTAGCAGGCACCACTGTTGAATGCAGAAGTACTTGTTCTATACATCTGTAGTTAAACAGAGCATATGAAGGCAAACTGCACTGATCTGAAACCAATCTGAAAGTAGCTGTCATCAAATATCTACAAATCATTTTTGTTTTTCTCTTTTGAAGTTTTAACTGCTTTCCTAATCTTTAATTCATCAAAATCATTATTAATAAACTAAACTTTCATAGTGTTTAGAGCTGGATTTACCAATGCCGTCATTGCTGATATCTTTTTAAATTCCAAGAAAAACCAAAAATTACATCTTGCTTACACACTAAACCAGCCTGAAATTTGATACAGTGACCTTACACAATAGCTTGGAGATACAAGCTGATACAAAAATTGTGTGAAATGTATAATATATGTAGGACTTCTGATTGTAAGTTTGAACTGATAATACACCCCGATATCAAAAACAGACAAACAAAACACCTGTTTTTTATCCAGAAAACACCTGTTTTTTATCCAGTAAACACCAGACATGTTTACTTGTATCTAAGAGCTTGTTTGCACAGAGCACTAATGCAGACTGCGGTGCTGTGATTTCTAAAGTGCACTAATACGTTGCACATTAATTGGTCCGTGTAGGCCCTGCTGGTGCGCACTAAAGGTTCACTAGAGTGCTATAACATAGTGCTGTTTGAGAGAGTTCTACATTAAAGTGTGCTAGGGAACATTACAAATATTACTCATTACGATATTTACAGAGAGAGCCTTGAAAGACCCTGATTTTTGGACACAGAAGTGTAGGACCAGAAGGGACTTCAATAGATCAACCAGCCCTGTGCACTCCAGACAGGACTAGTAATAACTAGACCTTTCCTGGCAGATGTCTGTCTAACCTGTTCTTGAAAACCTCCAATCATGGAGATTCCACAACCTCCCTAGGCAATTTATTCCAGTGCTTAACCACTCTGACAGTTAGGAAGTTTTTCCCAATGTCCAACTTAAACCACCCTTGCTGCAATTTAAGCCCATTGCTTCTTGTCCTGTCCTCAGAGGTTAAGGAGAACAATTTTTCTCCCTCCTCCTTGTAACAATCTTTTATGTACTTAAGTGTCATCATGTCCCCTCTCGGTCTTCTCTTCTCCAGATTAAACAAACCCAATTTTTTTCAATCTTCCCTCATAGGTCACGTTTTCTAGACCTTTAAATCATTTTTGTTGCTCTTCTCTGGACTTCCTCCAATTTGTCCACATCTTTCCTGAAATGTGGCACCCAGAACTGGACACAATACTCCAGCTTAGGCCGTATCAGCGCGGAGTAGAGCGGAAGAATTACTTCTGGTGTCTTGCTTACAACACTGCTGCTAATACATCCCAAAATGATGTTTGCTTTTTTTTGCAACAGTGATATATTCTTGACTCACAGTGGACCACAAGCTAAATATAACCCACAAATCTCTTTCTGCAGTATTCCTTCCTAGGCAGTCATTTCCCATTTTGTATGGGTGCAATTGATTGTTCCTACCTAAGTGGAATACTTTACATTTGTCCTTATTGAATTTCATCCTATTAACTTCAGACAATTTCTCCAGTTTGTCCAGATCATTTTGAATTTTAATGCTATCCTTCAAAACACTTTGCTATCCCCTCCCAAACTTTATAAATATACCGTCCGCAAACTTTATAAATATACTCACTATACCATTATCTACATCATTTATAAAGATACTGAACAGACCCGGAGCCAGAACTGATCCCTGTAGGACCCCATTCAATATGCCCTTCCAGCTTAACTATGAATCACTGATAACTACTCTCTGGAAATAGATTCCCAAGCAGTTATGCACCCATCTTATAGTACTCCATCTAGATTGTATTTCCCTAGTTTGTTTCTGAGACAGTCTTGAGAGACAATATCAAAAGCCTTATTAAAGTCAAGATATACCACATCTACCACTTCCCCCCCCCCTCCACAAGGCTTGTTACCCTGTCAAACAAAGCAATTAGGGTGGTTTGACATGATTTGTTCTTGACAAATTCATGCTGACTGTTACTTATCACCTTGTTACTTTCCAGGGGTTTGCGAATTGATGTGCGTGGTTATCTGCGCGATTATATCTCTGGGTACTGAAGTTAAAATGACTGGTTTATAATCCCCCAGGTTATCCTTATTCTCCTTTTTATAGATGGGCATTATTTGCCCTCTTCCTGTCCTCTGGAATCTCGCCTGTCTTCCATGAGTTTTCAAAGATAATTGCTAATGGGTCAGATATCTCCTCAGTCAGCTCCTTGAGTATTCTAGGATGTATTTCATCTGGCCTGCTGAACTGAAGACATCTGACTTGTCTAAGTAATTTTTTAACTTGTTCTTTCTCTGTTATAGCCTCAGATCCTACCTCATCACTGGTGTTCACTATGGTAGATGTCCAATCACCACTAAACTTTTTGGTGAAAACAAACAAAAAAGTCATTTAGCACGTCTGCCATTTACATATTTTCTGTTACTGTCTTTCCCCCCTCATTGAATAATGGGCCTACCCTGTCCTTGGTCTTCCTCTTGCTTGTATATGGTCAATGTTTTTTTGTTACCTTTTATGTCTCTAGCTAGTTTAATTTCATTTTGTCCCTACATGATTGTGTTGGGGTTTTTTTTATATTCATCCTTTGTAATTTAACCTAGTTTCCACTTTTTAGGGCTCTTTTTTGAGCTTCAGATCACTGAAGATCTCCTGGTTAAGCCATGGTGGTCTTTTGCCATGCCTCCTATCTTTCCACACAGTGAGATAGTTTGCTCTTGTGCCGTTAATAATGTCTCTTTGAAAAACTGCCAACTCTCTTGAACTGTTTTTCCCCTTAGACTTGCTTACCATGGGATCTTACCTACCAACTCCCTGAATTTGCTAAAGTCTGCCTTCTTGAAATTCATTATCTTTATTCTGCTGTTTTCCCTCCTACCCCATTCTGTAGAATCATGAATTCTATCATTTTACGATCACTTTTACTCAAGCTGCCTTCCACTTTCAAATTCTCAATCAGTTTCTCCCTAGTTGTCAAAATCACATCTAAAACAGCCTCTCCCCTAGTTGTTTTCTTCACCTTCTGAAACAAAAAATAGTCTCCAGTATGTTCTAAGAACTTCTTGGATAATCTGTGCTCTGCTGCGTTATTTTCCCAGCAGAAGTCTGGTTGAAGTCCCCCATCACCACCAAGTCCTGTGCTTTGGACGATTTTATTAGTTGCTCAAAAAAAAGCCTTGTGCACTTCTTGTTTCTGGTTAGCTGATCTATAATAGACCCTTGCCGTGACATCAGCCTTGCTTTTTACCCCTTTTATCCTTATCCAGAGACTTTCAACAAGTTTGTCTCCTATTTCCATCTCATCCTCAGTGCACGTGTATATAGCTCTGATTTACAAGGCAACAACTCCTCTCTTTTCCTTGCCTCTCCTTTCCAAGCAAGCAAACATCTACATAAACTCAAAATTGCTATAAATAACCTCCCCAAAAGAAGCCCTAAATGTATCATTAAGGAGCCAAGCATCACGATCCTTTCTAGACACAGTTTTCTTTGGACTAAGGGGCTATTCAGAAATCTGCTGTTGTTGCGTTTCTCTTTATTTAGGCTGGTTGCCACTTCTCCTCTAGACAACTGCAAACCATCTAGAGCCATCTACAGTAGTTGCTAGCCCCAGGCTAGCGTATCAGTGACTGATGGGTTTATTCAGATTAAATGTTACATAGCTAATAACTTTCTCTTCGAACGGGTTTTTATACTCTCATGATCTCATTAGGTGAAATCTTCTCTTAACTTACTCCCACAGGGAAAGTGTCTCTCTTCACCCTCTCCTAAAACACCTTGCTCCACCCAATGTCTCTAAACCTCTTTAAATGCAGGGAAGTTTTTATTTAAAAAAATTAATGTGGTTCAGTCTAGTCCAGGCAAAGATGCCATTTAGGACCAAATCCAGCTCCGCTTTGCGCTCAATGGAAAGATTCCTGTTGAGAACAGTGCAACTGGGATTGGGGCCTTCCCTTTAGGAAGAATTCTCAGCCACCCCTTATCCAACCGCCCTCTGCTCCTTGTCCCCTGACCACACCCTCCCAGGACCCCCTGCCCCTAACTTCCCCCTGGGATCCTCCCTGTCCCCTGACTGCCCTCCTGACCCCATCCACATCCCCGCCCCCTGACAGGCTCCCCGGGACTCCCACTCCCAACCCTTCCTGTCGCCCATCCCTTGACTGCCCCCCTAGAACCTCCGCTCCCTTACCCAACCCCGCCGCTCCCCGCCCCCTTACCAGCAGCAGGAGCTCGCAGCCGCGACACCCGGCCAGAGCCAGCTGCGCTCCCCACGCTGCCCAGCGGGAGCGGCGGGCCAGAGCGCGGCCCGGCTGCAGGGGAGGGGCCAGGAGCTCAGGGGCTGGATGTGGCCCGCGGGCCGTAGTTTGCCCACGTCTGGTCTAAGGCCTCAATTCTGCAGTGAGCCCCACACAGTATGATCCCTATGTCCATGCAGGGCCTATCTAAGTCAACAGGCTCTGGGTGGGTGCAGTGCTCTGCCTATGTAGAGCTCATTGCAGGACTGGGGCCTAAAAAGGCAGAGGCACATAGACCTGCATTGACATAGCAGAGTTAAGTGCCATTTGACTGAGATACCGGAATCTCATGAAGCGGCTTTAAGCTGAGGCATATACTAGGAAAGGCATTTCAGAGTCAGCTGCTGAGGGGTTTTTCTTCATTTTTTTTTTTAACCCCAGCAACCTGCAAGAGCTAAATTCCAGCCATCCTTTAACAAAGCATCACTCTTCACTGAAGTCTGCATTATTGAAAGATCTTGGCTACTTACATTGCTGGGTATCAGCAGATTGGCATTGGATTGGTCATAGAAGTCTCTTAGAGGCTTTTAGATGTTAACCTTGTATCTCCTAACCCTCTTCTCAAACTCCCAAGGTTGGTTCAGTGGTGGCAGTCGGCTGGATACGTTCAAAGAAGGCTGTTGACTGGCGTCTGTTCCGCAACATCTTTCTGGCCTGGTTTGTGACAGTTCCTGTTGCTGGCTTGTTCAGTGCTGGAGTCATGGCGATCTTGATGTATGGGATTCTGCCCTATGTCTGAATTGCCACTTCCCCATGAAACAAGCAGAGTAGCCCGTGGCGGGGGAGGAGAAGAGCCCCTATTAACCTGTCCAATGGAAGTGCTAGTTGGCAAGGATTCATCTTCCATATCTAACTTCTTATCTACTGTATATAACAATGTGTCCTATTGGTGACATGGTGATATAATGTGGTGCCATTCTTATATATTAAAGAAATATATGCATATAGTAGGGAATAGTACCTAAGTTATATTATAAGTGGGGTGAAAATATTGCCTAGAATTTAATATTTAGTAAAGTTTGTACATAATGTAACATTTCAGTGGCGATTTTTTTAATCTTTTAAAGAAGAGTATGGATTGGGAAATGTTTCTTGTCTATTTGATATAAGATAAAGCGAGGTACAGGATTGCATAACATGAATTTTTTTAAAGTTAAAAGATACTGGAACAAAACATGTGCATAAGTGCTTTTCGTAAGATAACTTTGTTCATATCAGATTGATCTTTGTGTACAATACTATATGGCAACCGCTTTTGTAAATACTTACAAACAGTAACTTTTTAATGGTGCATTTCCCTTATATATTTTGGATAAGAAAGTTTAGAAAGTACCAAAGAAGCAGGGAAATAGCTTGCTAGAGTTATGTTGTCGTCTACCCGTGTGTGTACCTGTATGTTCCCACTTCTAATTAAAGATTGTTTTCACTAAGCTATCACCAGCAAAGCTGGGATAGTTCTGTTCATGTTTGATTGTAACTAGCAAAAAAAATGTATTTTACAGTTATGCCTGTTCTCGTTATTCTGTATGCTTAATACTACTGTTCATGTGATTAGTCAACTAACTTAATTATGTTTTGAATCTGAAATACACTAAATATTCATCTTCCATCTTCCCCCACTCCTGTCAAATCTGAACCCAGTCCTGCCATCAACCTGAACAGGAGCAAGATCAAGCCTTAAATATCTTCTCCTTCCCTAATAGTTCTCCACCACAGACTCTCGGAGAAATGGGTGGGGGATTCCATGGCCTGTACTCTAAAGTCACGCATAGAAATTGAGGAAGGTAGCTAGGTAATAAGCATGCCTGGCACTTGGGGATTAGAAAGTAATGAATAATAATGGGCCCTGCCCCATGAATGAATTGCTTTCAGGAGTACAGTTGTGTAATTGAGGCTGTCGGATCAGCCTGTGTTTGGATACTAACAAACACTCTAGGGCCAGGTTTGCATGTTGAGTAGTTCCCTCCTCCCTCCCTGTGTTCTTCAGTGGAATAAGATGCTGCTCGTTGTGACTAAGGGCAGGTGTGACTGCAGCACAGGTAGACATGCCTGAACCAGCATGGCTAACAATAGCAGTGCGGATGTGGTGTGTCAGGCCTCGGTGCAGGCTGGGTACAAACTTGCATTCCTAGCCTACCCTGCTGTTTTTAGCCAGACTGCAATGACCCTGTCGATTGTGGTGCAGACATGACCTGTGTGGGGATGAGAGTCTGGCCCTACAGGAACAGAGAGTCTGTGGATACACATGTTTAGGTTGAGATTGTCACAGCAGCGCAGGGGATTACATGGAACAAGTGTGGCTTAAATCTCAGCCTAGGAGTCTTGATGCCATTCAGGCTGAGGTTACTGTTCTGGGGGTGGAAGCCAGTGTTTGGATGGAGATGGGAACCTAGTACTGTTTAAATGCTGCTAAAATTTTGATAGACAAACATTCTTGGTACTCTGTTATGACTTTTTCCATTGGTCATTCATACTAAATTTATAATAAAAAGATAAATAGCCCCTATCATTGTTTGTTTGCCTTGTGAATTTTTTGAATGTTACTCATCTACGTCAGGCATGACTGGAAAAGGCACAAGTGCTAAAGATTTCTTACCATGGGCAGCTAGAACTTACACTTTGCCTTTGTTCAGATCCTGGTTGGTTTTTGTCCACTTGAGTCCTTGGATAGATTTTGACAGTAGTAGCTCCAATAAAGGAACTCGGAACAGCTACCAACCCCTTCCCTGATTTCTGTTGGTCTGGCAATCCCAGCACACCCCCCCTCTCTCCTGAATCACCACAGCCTGATCCAGTGATGGCTCCTGGTGCAAGTGTCCTGGGCAGATGCATATTAGTGTCCCCTCGATGCTGCCGTGTATTCAGCAACTCCTGCCCTGCTGGCTGGTTCAAACAGACAGGGCGCTTCAGGGAAACTCCCCGTCAGTGGAAGCCACAAACATTTCCATCGTGATGGTGTCATGCTTCAAGAGAACTGCTCCTATAATCCCCCTCTGTGGTCCAGCAAGGGCACCCACTCTGGGCTTCAGGCTCACCGGGTTGTCGAATGGAGACCTGCACCTCAATCCCTTCTGCCCGGGGTATTTCCAGGCTGCACATCCCCTGACTATACAGAGATATCCCAAGCAAGAGCCTCTGCCTAAGCAGGCCTGCTTACTTTGTATTCAGAGACCAAAAGTGCAATTGCCCACCATTGTAAGGTACCACACAGCACTTCCTAGGCAGGCCTATCTTATCCATAAGGTAAAAGCACCGCAGAGAAAACATTAACAATAAAAGAACCTACATGCATGCTAATAGGCTTGCCAGAGCTCACCGCAGATCTCTGGCAGGAACAGGCCTTAAAAACCCCATCCAATGGGTCTCCTTGTGGTTTCCAGTTCATCACAGCTTCAGCTCAGAACTAGCATGGTCTTTATCGAGCCTCAGTAGGCCCAGTCCTTCAGCCACACCTTAGGATTCGGCTACTCCATGGACCAGGTGTTCTGTCCATTTGCTGGATCAGGAAGAAGGCCCTGAGCTATTTATCCCCAAACCCTTTTTATCTGTTAGTCCCTGGAGAATCCAGCGTGAACTAATCCATACCCACCCCTCCAGGAGTGGCTTCAAAGGGCTGATCACCGGAGGAATGACATTAGTCTCCCCTGCCTCCTAGCAGAGCTACATACACAATGGCATGTTTAATGTAATGGACCCCAAAGGGATTAACCCTAATTCAGGAAGGTTTATGTTAATTCCACCAGGTTTGTCCAGTGACAGACGGAACAGTGGTTTTTAATGGTCAAACACTCTGAAATTATATAAAAGCTGTAGAGTTTTGGCCTTGAGGGTGGGATTTATGGTAGGTGACTGAGTGACAAAACCGCGTAATAGCCCCATGCTAAGAATGTAAGACTCAGGGAGGCTGCTGAAAGATTTCTCAAAGGAGCGGGGGGAGTGCTTTGTGGGAGGAGAGAGCGCTGGCCTGAACGAGATGTGCTTTCAGAGGGGGTGGCTGTGGTTCTGAATATACATCCACAGCAGGCCTTACATTGACAGGAGCCTCTGCCCCTCCGGATGAGCACACACGTGGCACCATTCTCACAAAGGGCAGCCTGGAACCCAGGGGGTATCTAGGCACAGAAGGCTAAGAGACCATGTAAAAAAACCTCAGAGTGAGATGGGAGAAGAGCACGACAGCCATGGCACAGGAGAGGACTCTGGCAAAAAGAACACACACTCGCACTCCACTCTCTCTCTCTCTCTGCAGGAGGGGGCTGTGTGTGACACACAGCAGCAGCAGGTTACTTGTTTGCTGATCGTGGATAGGCACCCACTACTCTGCTTCCCGCACTGATCAGAAACATGGGGCAAGCACAGTGCTACACACCACAGAGCAAACTGCTCCTTTCCCAACGGCCTGGAGTGTTGACTGAATAGCTGGTACAATCAAGTCAGATGCAAAGCTGAACCAAGCAGGTGGCATGTCCTGTGTGAGTTACGTCCTACTCCATCTCTGGGCAAAACTGAGATGGTGCATTGCTTCTGGGAAGGCACATGACAATCCATTTGGGCTGACAGCCACACACATGGATACACGTCAGGGACAATGAGCCGGGATTCCGGGAACACTCCAGGAGCAGCGGCACCATCACACCAACAAAGCAAGTGACACCATTGCAAAGGCACGTGGAGAAGGAATTCTTGGTCCCCTACATGCAAATGGAACAAGCCCCACAACCATGGAACATCTGAGGCAGAGAGTGGGTGAGGCTCTCCCTGTCTGCTCCCCCCATCAAAGCAAAGACTTAGGACTGGGTTTTCTAAGGAGTTCAGTTCCCTGGTAGGCCCCTCCATGAAGCGGCCAGATTTTCAAAAGGGCTCTGCCAGCAGACCAGTGAGAACTGTTGGGCACTGAGCTTTTGAAACTGGCCCTAAAACAAGAGTGCAACAAAAGCTGAGATTTCCAACCTTTTCAGCTACAAGCTTATGAGAATTTCTTGCAAGAATTTGAGCCCATTAAAGTGAGTGGGGGTGGGTCTGAGAAAGTAGCTAGTGGGTGCAAGGTGTCAGAAGGGAGCTGCAGGGCTGGCAGAATGAGAAAGGAGAGGAATGGAGGATTCCCTACGGTGCTCATTGCCGTTATGAAACCCCATTACCATGTAGCCTCAGACGGTACCGATCGTGGCATTTCCGCAGAGAACACCATTGTTACATATGCCTCTGCTCTTTGCAGGCTAGATCCATCACATGTCACCCTGAGAATGGGGCGTAACGGCATATTGGCCCAGAGAGGAGCATTCCCCAGTTTTACAGGGGAGTCCCCAGGGCTTCCCCAGACTTAGTGGAGGAACTGGGGAGATTTGGAGCACACAGTGTCCGTGAACTAAGCACAGCATGTGCTGGTCAGGAGAACAGGTAACGGTAACACAAGCAGCTTTGATTGCCAGCCGTGGGAAGCCTCCATCGTCTGTGTAACATTGCAGTTGCTTGTCCGTCTGAGGACCCACTGACCGTGTGTCTGACTCGTTATCTCACGCCCTAAAGAAGCCCAGTTCCCACAAGTGCCGACTTCTAGGCAAAGCAAGTGAGCAGCAGCACCTGCTGAGTGCTTGCAGAAAGCAAAGCCATGAGCCATGCTCAGCAGTTTTAACTCCCATGACTAAGGGCTCACCACTGAAAGCCATCACCCAAGGAGTAAAAATCAGCATAGCTGCTCTCTCTCCTAGGAGGCCTTCCCAATGCAGCCAAGCCAGAGGCACAGAAAGGAACAAGGACACCCATTTCAGTCTAATACAATATACTCTTCTTCCCAATGGCAGAAATTCCCCAGAGATGAGCCTTACCCTCATTCTGTTAGAGAAACGGCGTTATCGCTAAACCAGGTTTATTTACCAGGGACTCTACATCCCATTAATACCCAAAGCCCACAGGATGATGCTATATTGAATAGCATGAATGTCACCAAGGCACAGGGACATCTGCAACCACTGGGACATCATGGTTGTGACTTGGCTGCACGGCAGAACCACTTAGCAGCAACACCAAGTAAAGGGCTCTGCTTCGCCCCCACAAGCTAAAGGAGAATTCCCCTCTGGTACTACCAGTACAGGGCCTGGTAAGTTCTCATTCCATCCCCAGGGAGCGGTGGTGCACACCCTCGCAAATCTGTTCTGGTACTTTCAACACGTAACCCTGGCGTTACAAGGATGCCCATAGCTAATGTTCCGGTTCAGGCTGCCTGCCAGTATACTGATGTCTGCTGCAGTCCTGCACCAAAGCTATGTGGTTAAACACTGGGAGAACAAGGACTGTGTGCTCCCTACCCAATCAGCAAGAGGCTAGTTCAAAGCCAAACAGGCACCTTTGAAAGTCCTTCCTTCTCCCTGTTTGATCAGTAAAGTCGCATGCCTTTGGCAAGTGGTTTCAAAGAAAGCCTAGTCAACTTTTTGGCCTGAGAGCCACATCTGGGTGGGGAAATTGCATGCAGGGCCGGGGCGGGGGGTTGGGGTGCGGGAGGGAGTGCAGGGTGTGGAGGGGTGCGGTGTGCAGGAAGGGGTTCAGGGCAAGGGGTTGAGGCAGAGAAGGGGTGCAGGGTGTATGAGGAGACTCAGGGAAGGGGTTTGGGGTGCAGGAGGGATGCAGAGTGCAGGAGCGGGCTCAGGGCAGGAGGTTGGGATGAAGGAGAGGTGCAGTGTGTGGCAGGGGGCTCAGGGCAGGGGGCTGGGATGCAGGAGGGGTTTGGGCTCTGGGCTCCAGCCCGTGCCACTTACCTAGAGCGGCAATAAGTAACAGCCTCGGAAGATTCCTGTAACCCCCAGTTCTCCCTCTGTGCCCTTTGCCAGTTGGTACTAAAAGGTTCTGGAGTCACACCATTAACCTAAAAGAGTTTTCAGAAACAAATAGGATTTGTTTTTAAGTGTATCAATTTCTAAACCTGGCAAAGAATCCTGGGCCAGACTCTCAGCTGGTGCCAATCGGCCATAGCTCCACCGAAGCCAATGGGCCACCATGACACCCTATATAAACTCAAACAGTAGATTGTTTAAACATGTCGCCCTTTGTTCCTGGCCATTCCCAGGAGATTAAGGCCAGGATTCCCGGATGGACTCAGCACATGCAATTGGGCCCAGATTTTCTGAATTGCTCAGCAATGGCTGCCAAGTCCTTTTGAATCTCGGGCCTCGATTATGGGGGCAGAGCACATGAAAACCTCATCCCATGTATCGAAACTAAGCTCTTTTCTCAATCTGCTATTGGGCCTGTCTGCATTGCCATCAAAATATAATCAATGAACACAGGATGCCAGCAACTGTATAAATAGACAATGTTCCTATCACAACAGCTGAAGCCAGGGTTGCACCGAAATAAACAGTGTTGCAAGCCACAGGGGAGCGGTCTGTTTGCTTTATATTTACTTGTCCCTCTAACACACCTAATCCTGCCACAGGCTTTTTTCCAATACAGTGAGATTTTTCATAGGATATTGTGACACTCACCCAAACTACCCCCCAAAGATCATGCTTTCTGAGGCTCTCAGTAACTATCAGGCAATAGTACAAGCGTCTTATCACAGCTTCTAACAGATGGATCAAAACCAGGGGCGGCTCTAGGTTTTTGGCCGCCCCAAGCAGTCATGCCCGGGAGGCGCCCCCGAGCCGCGGGAGCAGCGGACCTCCCGCGGGCATGACTGCAGAGGGTCCACTGGTCGCGCGGCTCGGCTGGACCTCCCGCAGCTGCGGGCGGTTCGCAGGTCCGGCGGCTCCGGTTGAGCTGCCGCAGTCATGCCTGCGGGAGGTCCAGCCGAGCCGCGGGACCAGCGAACCGTCCGCAGTCATGCCTGCGGGAGGTCCACTGGAGCCGCCAGCCGAGCGTCCCCTCCGCAGTCATGCCTGCGGCAGGTCCGCTGCTCCCGGGGCTCCGGTGGACCTCCCGCAGGCATGACTGCGGCAGGTCCGCCGGCCCAGCCTGCCGCCCCCCCGGGAAAGGGCCGCCCCAGGCGGGTGCTTGCCCCGCTGGGCTCTGGAGCCAGCCCTGATCAAAACGGCTAGGTCAGCATCCATGGCGCTACGGGAGAAATTTTCCAAAGTTCCTCAGAGATTTAGGAGCATAAGACCCATTGAAAGTCAATGAGATTCATCCTCCTAAATCCCACTGACATTCTGAAAATCTTCCTCTTTATTCATTTAAATCATATATTTTTAAGCAGATTATTTTCTATATCAGGAAGGAAGAAGCTAGGTCCTTACTGCAACATTCTAAGCTCCCTTAAACACTCCTGGACTCTCATTTTTCTGTGCTGAAGTAAAATATAAAATAATTTGTTTTTCACATGTTCCCCATGTTAGTCCCTTCTTCCTCACAAATGGGACATGACACTTTTCATAAGTACATCTCAAAGCACTTTACCAAGGAGGTCAGTATCATTATCCCCATCTTACAGATGGGGAAACGGAGGCACAGAGCAGTGAAGAGACTTGCTTTGCTCAAGGTCACCCAGCAGGCCAGTAACAGAAGCCAGGAACAGATGCTAATAATTCACCGAAGGGAGGCCTGCAACGTCTCTACCGAGAGCCAGTAGCCCACTGGTCATCATAATCACTGTGCAATGTACGTATGGGCAATATCTAAGGTGTTGTGTATCAATACTAGAAATGATGTTCTCAAAGCCTAAGAGCTGAGACAGGGCACCAGGCGGTGGCATGCCTCAGACAGACTCCTTTCAGGCAGGGGGGTCACAGATACTTACATCTCTGTCTGGTCACTGTGTGCCTCACGGCATAGGCCTGTTTGCATCCTGAGCGAAGAGATGGTGAAGCCTACACAAAAAGGAATAGATAGGAAAAAACAGCCAGCAGGGGGCGTCTTGTTTATGAATAAGGACAGTGGATCGTTCAGATAGGGCTAGGGGTGTAGACACCAGAAATCTTGCCCTGAGGCAGCAAGCTGACAGGTGACTTCGCTCATGAACAGAAGCTCAGAACCAAGCCGGGCTGTAAAAGACTGCAAGGACTTGGGTGAACAGTGCTCTGTAAGACATGACAGTATCTACACTCAAGTAAGTCTAGGGTCTAGAATGCCTGTTATGATTTTATTTTATATGTGCCCATTTGTTTCCAATATGTCTACTTGCTATCACGTGAATCTCTGTTCTTTGTTAAATAAACATGTCCTGATTTCACTAGAGTCACATCCCAGTGCTGGCTGTTAAGCAGAGCGGGGAGCTGAGCTGAGCTGGAACTGGTAAGCAGGGGGCACCAGTTCCTCGAAAGCAGCCAATCTGTGAATACTGCGAATGTCCAGCAGACAGGGGCGACACACTCCAGGGAGGTGCTTGCAGGGCTCAGGGCTTGGGTGTGCCTATCGCTAATCTGTTGAGCCAGAACAGGGCCTGTGAGCCTGAAGGGGAGTGCCTGTGTTGCCCGTGGCTGATGGAGTCAGGGAACTGACCCCTGGCAGGCACAGGGCAGGTGGTAATGAGGTGTCTCCCAGCCCTGCGTATCCGCGGGAAGCCTCACAAGAGGTGCAGTGATTTACCCAAGGTCACACAGTGAATCAGCAGCAGCACTGGCAATAGAAACCACCTCTCCTCCCAGCCAAGTCTATGCTTTGAGCAACTAGCTGCCATTTCCTGCCCTCAACCCAGAAACCCGCAGGTCACATCAAGGGCTCAGGGAGGGAAGTGCCATGAACCTGGAGGTGGGAGAGTTGGACGACAGTCCAGAAGCTGAGCTAAGACAAGCAGAGATTGTGTTGGGATCTCTGTGCTTTGGGTTGCTCTCCTTTGCATGAGATTATGGGATGGGTAGATAGGGCTCAGCTGCTCTTTGCTGCTGATGAGAAGGGAACGGAACAGCTTGTGAGGGAATTCCTGTGCCAGGCATGGAAGGCAAACATGCTATTTCTCCCTGTCCTGAGGTTCCACATGTTCTCTCAACAATGTGTATGGTGCTGCTCTGGCAGCAAGGTCGAGGGCCCTTGCCTTGGTATGCAGATTTCAAAAATGGCTGTACATAACTGCAAGTAGTTGCTGCAGCTGTGTGCACAAATGGGTTATTTGCTTAGCCAGCTAATCAGCCAGCCACTTGCAAAGACTTGATTTGCACACACTCACAGAAGTTGCACATTCATTAATATTAGGCATGCAATTGCACATGTCCTGGGGGGGAAAAATCAGTAGAAGTCTTTCCGTAGAAGTATTGCTATTAAATAAATAGTTACAGGGAGTGCAGAGATCCTGATGTTCTATTCATTCACAGGGTTCCCCTTGGTGTAGTTCGGCAACGAAACCTGCCCTGAGAACCGTAGGAAACTGAGGGTGTATCTACACTACCCGCCGTATCAGTGGGTAGCGATCGATTTATCGGGGATCGATTTATCACGTGTAGTGTAGGTGCGATAAATCGATCCCCATCGCTCTCCCGTCGACTGCTGAACTCCAGCTCGGTGAGAGGTGGAAGCAAAGTCGATGGGGGAGCAGTGGCCGTCGATCCCGTGCCACGAGGACGTGAAGTAAGTCGATCTAAGATATGTTGACTTCAGTTACACTATTCTCGTAGCTGAAGTTGCATATCTTAGATCCCCCCCGCCCCCCAGTGTAGACCAGGCCTCAGAAACAGAACATGGGAAGGAGGTTTGGTCAATTAACACATATCCCCTGCGATCTCCGGAGAGCCACTGTATGAGATACGGGTCAAGCTTTGGGGCCCAGAGTTAGGCTCCTAAATACATCGTTGGGCACTATATTTAACGTGACTTGGTCTTCAGCAAGGCTAAGCACCCAGCAGCTCCCAGTGATTTCGCCAGCAGCTGTAACCCTTATGTTCCATAGCCATGTCCCGGATCCCCTCCCCCTCTGCAAACAGTTATGCACAGGAAGAGTCCCATTGATTTCCATCAGAATAGTCACGGGCTTCATGTTAGGCACGTGTGTAAGTGCTTGCAGGACTGGGGTCTGGGTTAGGAGCAGCAGGGGGAGAGGACACTGGTTACTGCAGGAAGTATATGGAGGAAAATAATTTTAGATTAGGGGTAAAATTTTCAAAAGCGCCCAGCTCCTATTGACTGTCCCTGCCATGTAGGCTCCTAGTGCTCCAGTCATGTCGAAAAATGGGTCTTGGCACTTTTGAAAATGTTATCCCCAGGATTTTTTCTACCACATTTGGGCCCAATCCTGCGTGGTCAGACACTCTACTCCAGTGGGCCTCCCCTGTAAGCACACACAGAGAACACGTGCAGGAGGAGGCCTGTAAAGACTTTTCAAGAGTCCCTCATGACCTTCCTTAATAACCATGGCGCTGTTACCCACGGACAGGGGAGTCCTGGGAGGAGACAGGACCCTGCAGAATGTCACCTGGGCAGATTTTTAAAAAATGGGAGAGGATTTCTAAAGAGTCTGCCCTACTGTTGCTTTATTAGAAACCAGCAAAGCTGCTTTGCTGCTGGATGGTCCGTCAAGAACCATGTTAGCATGCAGAAAATGACAAACAAAATCCCAGCAGTTTGCGCCTGTCAAGCTTAGCCTGGCAGATGTGCTTGCTAAAAACAACACACGCTGTTTCATGGTCTAAAATAATATTCCAGAGCTCCCTGGCTGTTCCGAGAACTCCCCGCTCTCACCATAGTGGGGTTGCTGGTTTCCAAATGTAGGTTCCCCAGAGTCTTCAGTGATTTCAATACTGTCTGCCAGCTTCTGTTTGGATTCTTTGAATTGGTGAAAGAACTTTCTGCATAAATTATTTAAGCAGATTAGCTCTGGGCTGTTTTATACCTAACTCAATTAAGGATCACGTAGTTTACATGTCTAAAGTTTATATATTCAGTTATACTAATGGGCCAGATTCTCTGCTGGTTTTGCTTCTCTGACTTCAGTGGAGTGACAGCAGCAGGGAATTTGGCCCTATGCATTTATAGATAGATTTTAAAGAGGGCTCAGCTCCCCCCTCTAGGCACCTAAAAGAACTGGCCAGATTTTCAAGAGGACTCAGGACCCAGCAGCTTCCACTGAAGACAGTGGATAATCCCCCTTTCCTACCTCACTGAGAACAATGGGAGCCGCTGGGTCATTTTGAAAGTGGGGCTCAGGGTTCCCAGACTGCTGCGTGGCCATGGGTGAGTCACGTCCCTTCTGTCTCCCCTTCCACTCTTTGGCTGTGAGCTCTTTTGGGGGGGGAGAGAGTGTGCGCGCGCACGTACAGTGCCTAGCACAATGAGGAGGTGATCTCAGTTCAAGACTCGGTGCTACTGCAATACACATAATCAAAACATGTATATAGTGAGCTAAATCCCACACTCTCTGCAGGTGTTGAGCTAACAGTAAGCATTATGTTGGACTTGAACTAATCTGTCTACTACAAACAATGGACAGATTAGTTCAAGAGAATTAAGCAAATGATGGTTCAATGGAAACTTGCTTAACCAGACCCCACTGTGCTAACAAAATATTCCTTGACCAGTTTCATAGCATGTAACAGAGAGACTGAAACCACGGCCTGGATTCCAGAACTTGGCTTGGTAGGAAAAGTTGATGCAGGTACGAACTAGTACCGTGCACCGGGTTCTGCCCTAGGAGAGCAAATAGCTGCTGTGCACTGGCATATGGACTGTGAGATACACTGCTGCCCGGTACCTAACTTACTGCAAAACATTGCTCTGTTCTGACATTATATTCCAGTACTTGGAACACCTGCCCTTCCCTGGAACAATGGCCCATAGAGCCAAACACCCGAGGGGTTAGGGAGCTGCTGCTTGTCCGGCGGCAGCACAACTGGGGTGGTGCATGGGGGATAGTACAGTCCAGGGAAGGCGTGGGGACTTGTGCCATCACATGAGACCACATCTGTCAGTTTCACAATAATGGTGGGGAACCACACGGCCATGACAAAACGCTCCCTAGCACCTGCAAAACCAGCCCTGATTGGTACAAACATTCAAAAGCCACATGACCCTGGGTAAAAGGCCCTTCAGTTCCTGAGTGCAGGAAAAAACAGACATGGGCGATCTCTACCCTAGGTTATCACACACGCCCTTTGGACAGATTTGGTGAGCTGCTAACTAGCGCCATGAGGTCCTCCTGTTGGATTTGGGGCCTCTAGGGGGCAGGAAGAAAGGTCATCTGAGGTCACCAGTTCAGTTTGTGAGGGTTATACACAGGGCTTTAGCCATGAGAACTCAAGCTGAACCTGCATGCTGCAGCCACTGGCAAGCAGCCTGTTCTCATCTGATACGTCTATGCAGTGTCCTTTTTAAGTCACACACACCCTCCAGGCACCAGCGCCTGATCTGCTTGCCAAGGGCTCCGCTGGAGCTCAAAGGGACATACCTGTGCTAGCTCCGATCGAGTTAGTGTGCCAACAACAGAGTGTAGCTGCGGCGGCAACAAAAGCAGCCAGGCACCCCAAGTATGAGGCTAGTGTCTCGGACCGTTATGTACCTGGGGCAACTCCCTCCCCCTGCCCTGGATACGCTCCTATTTTTAGCGCGACCTGAGCTAGTGTGGACAGGTCTACTCAAGCTGGGAATGAGAGCTCCAGCTCAAAGCATAGACACACCCGGTGTCTCTGGTCGGGGGCTTAGGGCGTCACTCACTGTTGCCGCCTCCCTGTAGCCCAGTGGCAGCGTTTGCGACTAAAACCCTGGTCAGTTCCTGTCCTGGTAGCAGCTGGTTGCAGTGACTTCTTTGAGGGGACTTTTAAGCAGACACCAGACACAGTTTCACCTGAGCTTGCCTAGTAGAGAGGCACTGGCTGTCACGCACTTTGACATTTGCAAAGCTGCAAGCAAAGTTTCCTTTAACCCCCGAAGAGAAAGGCAAGTCCAATCATCTGCCAGCTTCACCCCATTTAGCTCAGTGCAGCATTTAGGCTGTTCCTAGATGATGGAGTTGAAAAAACCAAACCAAACAGCACACACACGGGTGCAGGAGGGCCTCCCTGCAAGCACTTGGCTGTTTACATTGCAGCCGCTCTCCAGAGCCCCCAGGAAGCTCCCCATATTTACAAACAGCCGTCCCGGTGCCACCAGCTGGGGAGTGACTGTACTCACGTGGAGAGCCCCAGTAGCTTCAACAGGGCGTCTCCCGCGAGTCAGGTTACTCACTTGCTAAAGTGCAGGCAGCATGGGGCCCGCTGTCCGTCATGCGGGAAGCACAGTTGCTGGGCAGGTATTTTTGAAGCATTCCAAACTAGATTAGCCTGTTGGCGCGTACCCCTCCTCTCCGATTACACTCCTCTCCGATTACACTGAGAAGCTCCTGCTTTCTCCTCCACTCTGCCTTGAGTAACTTTACATTCTTTCCATGCACGGTGGCAATGACCTGATACTCTCTTTAGCCCTGCTGCTGGTTATAAAAATATCAGAGTACTCCGTGCTCCCCTGCAACTCAGTCTTCTGGAAAGGGCCTTGTCTCCGCTCCGACCCTGCCATAGCCTATGCTCTTCGACCCTGCTGTAGCCTTTGCTTGCTAGCTAGGACATATCAGAGAGCCACCAACTTCCCAGTTCCAGGTGACTGCATGTAGACTTTAACGTCACAGCATTCTACAAACCCCATAGTCTCCTTTAACAGCGTAATGGGGAGAGAGAGAATGTGTGTGTGTGTGTGGGGGGGGTCTACACACCACTGCCCTTTACCGGATGCAACAACAGCTGCTCAATTGTGCCATAAAGTCTATCCTAGAAGCAACACAAAGATTTTCTTTTGGCTCAAGTGGTAGGTGTCTGCCAGGAAAGAGAGTAGCATGGATGATAATAATAGGCGATATACCTATCTCCTAGAACTGGAAGGGACCTCCAAAGGTCATTGTAGTCCAGCCCCCTGGCTTCACTAGCAGGACCAAGTACTGATTTTTGCCCCAGATCCCAAAGTGGCCCCCTCAAGGATTGAGCTCACAACCCTGGGTTTAGCAGGCCAATGCTCAAACCACTGAGCTATCACAGGGCCATGCATTGACCCCAGATTTCCTGAGTCTCACTCCAGTGCTGCCCTGTAGGGTGCGCCGCCCTCTCCCCCCCCAGCCCGAGTGTCCCCCGCTCAGAGCCTGCCTGGCCCAGCCACAAGGTGCGGGTGCTGCTCCCCGCGGCAAGAACCGCAGCGGCCCCAGAGCGCCTCCCACACATGACGCGCTGCTGCTGCTGCCAGGGCCGGCTCTAGGCTTTTGCTGCCCGAAGCTGGCCGGAATGCCGCCCCTGAAACTGTGCCGCCCCAAGCACGTGCTTGGTTTGCTGGTGCCTAGCGCCGGCCCTGAGCGCAATGGGGTCTCGGGGGGCCGGGGGGGGGGTGTAACAAACAAAACTAATAAACCTGTTAGGGCAGCAAAGGGTCCTGTGGCACCTTATAGACTAACAGACGTATTGGAGCACGAGCTTTCGTGGGTGAATACCCACTTCGTCGGATGCATGTCATGTCATTCACCCACGAAAGCTCATGCTCCAAAACGTCTGTTAGTCTATAAGGTGCCACAGGATTCTTTGCTGCTTTTACAGATCCAGACTAACACGGCTACCCCTCTGATACTTGACACCTGTTAGGGCTTCTCTAAAGATCACAACGGGGCCAAAGAGTCCATTACAATATCATACTGGTCACCTTTTATAAACCTGTTTCCTTTGTTTATAGGCATGTCACTGTCAGTTTACAGACAACATTTAGGGGTGAGATTTTCAAAGGCCCAAAGAGGAGTGAGGCACTTTGAGACCCTCCCTCTTAAAGCCCCTGGGTCCAATTTTCCAAAGAGCTCAGTTCCCATTGCCCACCTAACTGAAGTGGCCAGATGTTGCAAGGGCCCAGCAGCTCCCACTGTGGCCTGAGATAGCCGCAAGGCTGCCATCCTGCTAGTGGCACCCCGGAGCCAGGGGCAGAGGCTCAGTTTTGGAACAGGAGAGTTGGCTAAAACAAGGAAAGAGGAAACCACTCCCAGCAGGCGCTCTCTGTAGTAAGAGTGCCCATATTAAAACAAAACCAAGTCGCGAACGCAGGCAGCCCCCTTCCAGAGCCCAACAACTTGTGAAGCACGAGACACACACAGCCTTGCCAGCTCTCCCTCATTCAGCGCAAGCCCCAGGACCTTGGCTCATGACTGAAGAGGTCACAGTGCTACGAGCTGCTTCAGGCAGCTAAGGAATTTCTTCCCGCTGCTGGCGCCCACCTCCTTTCTCCACCAGAGCTCGCTGCTGTCCCATCTCAACTCTCCGGGCTCCAGGGCAGATATTTCGATCGTGTCCTTTATGCACAAGTCCAGAGCATGCCATGCGGACACTGGCAGGACTGAGAAGCTTGTGCAGCTGGAGATGCAGCTGTCAGTCTAGGCAGACAGAGCCAGGGGCAAGGAGCTGGCGGGCTCACGTATCTCCTCCTGTCATTATGCCCTGAAGGGGAAGGGAACAAGGCAGGAGTCCCTGGGGGGCAAGGAGTCAAACAGAAATCCCAGGAGCGTGGGCATCTCACCTCCATCTTTGTCCCACAGCAAAGCAAACTGCTGCAGTGCCCTTGCCATGTGCGGTCTAGGCAGGGAGGGGAACTGTTCTTAGATGCTGTTCATTCACAGCGAGCTGGCAATGGGAACTAGGGACCCCAGGGGGGATTAAGAACTCCCCTTCATGGGCTACCCATGTATTTCCAGAGGCCAGTCCAGGATGGCTGAGACTAGCCTGCCACCCGCAAGAAGAATCCCAGTGACACACTTCCAACCCTGACAATTGTCCCGCTTTCAGGGCTAGCAGGAGGCAGAAAAGGGCTAGAATCTGACCCTCTCTCTCAAGGAGATGAGATCAGCCTTTGCGTTGAGAAGTGCCCAGAAATGGGGGAGGGGTGTGGATGGTGAGATCCCCAGCCAGCCCCAGAGGGGGTCTCCAGGTAAGGTTGCTGTGCTCTGTGGAAAGGGAGGTTTCCAAGCAGTGGGAGGCAGGGCCATGCCGATGTGACTCCTGTCTGTGGTAAATCATGATTTGGGCAAAACTTCCCACCTTGTTGGGAGCCTTTCCCCCTTTTCCCAGCCTGCTTTCTCCTGTCGCAGCACCCAGAGTCAGTCTGCCTTAGCCAAGGAACACAACCACAGACACAGTCAGGCAGGCAGCCCTAGCTTTGCCTCCTGGGTACCAGTCACCCAGACAGCCCCCCAACCTGAAGCAAATACTCACCAGCAACTACACACCACACAACAAAAACACTAACCCAGGAACCAAACCCTGCAACAAACCCCAGTGCCAGCTCTGTCCGCATATCTATTCAAGGGACACCATCATAGGACTCAACCACATCAGCCACACCATCTGGGGCTCGTTCACCTGCACATCTACCGTGTGATATACGCCATCATGTGCCAGCAATGCCCCTCTGCCAGGTACATTGGCCAAACCGGACAGTCTCTATGCAACATAATAAATGGACACAAATCTGACATCAAGAATTATAACATTCAAAAACCAGGAGGAGAACACTTCGATCTCCCTGAGCACTCAATAACAGACGTAAAAGTGACAATTCTTCAACAAAAAAACTTCAAAAACAGACTCCAATGAGAAATTGCAGAACTGGAATTAATTTGCAAACTCGACACCATCAAATTAGGCCTGAATAAAGACTGGGAGTGGCTGGGTCATTACAAAAACTAATCCCTCCCCCAGCTGATACTCACACCTTCTTGTCAGCTGTTTGAAATGGGTCACCTTGATTACATTGGCCTCATTAGCATTAAAAAAGCGATTTCCATGCTCGTTAGCACTGACCCCCCCCCACTTGGTAAAGCAACTCCCATCTTTTCATATGCTGTGTATTTATACCTCGCTACTGTATTTTCCAGTCCATGCATCTGATGAAGTGGGTTTTAGCCCATGAAAGCTTATGCCCAAATACATTTGTTAGTGTCTAAGGAGCCACAAGGACTCCTGGTTGTTCTCACCATCTGGAGCTCTACTAAGCATGCAGCGACATCTAGTGGCTACATGATGTAGTGCAAGTAAACAGACCATTGCTTTTTCAGGGACCTCTCTGCCCATGTTATGGGGCCCTGTTTGGGATCTCAGCAGCAGCCCTGTGTAAAGTGTTCCTGGTACAGAGTGTCCCTATAAAGGGAGGCCAGACCGCAGAAGGGTTTCCCTGCTCAGTGGGAACAGGCGCTTCCTACATTCAAGAGACCCTGGGGGAGGTGGGAGGGAAGAAGTGCAGGAGGCACTCGTGCCAGGTAGTGCACACCCTCTGTCTGGGTGCAATTCACCCCAGTGGAAAGGCAGGGCCGTCTTTAGGATTTATGGTGCCCTAGGCGGGATTATTAAACTGGTGCCCCTGTGCCTGTCTTGATCTTAGCAACACAAACATACGCTTACACTAGTGGAAAACTTGCCACATGCATGTTATTAAAACCAGTTTAACTTAGGGTACGTCTACACTACAGGATTATTTCGATTTTACAGAAACCGGTTTTGTAAAACAGATTGTATAAAGTCGAGTGCAAGTGGCCACACAACGCACATTAATTCAGCGGTGTGCGTCCATGGTCTGAGGCTAGCGTCAATTTCCAGAGCGTTGCACTGTGGGTAGCTATCCCGTAGCTATCCCATAGTTCCCGCAGTCTCCCCCACCCCTTGGAATTCTGGGTTGAGGTACCAGTGCCTGATGGGGCAAAAATCATTGTCGCGGGTGGTTCTGGGTACAACCTCACCCCTCCCTCCGTGAAAGCAGCAGACAACCGTTTTGCGCCTTTTTTCCTGGGTGAACTGTGCAGACGCCATAGCACAGCAAGCATGGACCCTGCTCAGCAAAATACCGCAATCGTGGACGTTTTAAACACCTCGCGCATTCTCGTGCAGTCTATGCTGAACCGGGACCTGCAAAGCCAGGCAAGGAGGAGGCGACTACGGCAGCGCGGCGATGAGAGTGATGAGGACATGGACACAGAATTCTCTCAAACCATGGGCCCCAGCGCGTTGGAGATCCTGATGGTAATGGGGCAGGTTCTAGCCATTGAACGCCAATTTTGGGCCCGGGAAACAAGCACAGACTGGTGGGACCACATAGTTTTGCAGGTGTGGGACAATTCGCAGTGGCTGCGAAACTTTCGCATGCGTAAGGGCACTTTCATGGAACTTTGTGACTTGCTTTCCCCTGCCCTGAAACACCAGAATACCAAGATGAGAGCAGCCCTCACAGTAGAGAAGCGAGTGGCGATAGCCCTGTGGAAGCTTGCAACGCCAGACAGCTACCGGTCAGTCGGGAATCAATTTGAAGTTGGAAAATCTACTGTGGGGGCTGCTGTGATGCAAGTAGCCAAAGCAATCACTAAGCTGCTGCTACGAAAGGCTGTGACTCTGGGAAACATGCAGGCCATAGTGGATGGCTTTGCTGCAATAGGATTCCCTAACTGTTGGGGGGGTGGTAGATGGAACCCATATCCCTAGCTTGGCACCGGAGCACCAGGGCACCCAGTACGTAAACCGCAAGGGGTACTTTTCAATGGTGCTGCAAGCACTGATGGATCACAAGGGACGTTTCACCAACATCCACGTGGGATGGCCGGGAAGGGTTCATGACGCTCGCGTCTTCAGAAGCACTACTCTGTTTAAACGGCTGCAGCAAGGGAATTACTTCCCAGACCAGAAAATAACAGTTGGGGATGTTGAAATGCCTGTCGTTATCCTGGGGGACCCAGCCTACCCCTTGATGCCATGGCTCATGAAGCCATACACAGGCAGCCTGGACAGTAGTCAGGAGCTGTTCAATTACAGGCTGAGCAAGTGCTGAATGGTGGTGGAATGTGCCTTTGGCCGTTTAAAGGCGCTGACTCGCTCAGACCTCAGCCAAACCAACGTCCCCTTTGTTATTGCTGCTTGCTGTATTCTCCACAATCTCTGTGAGAGTAAGGGGGAAACCTTTATGGCGGGGTGGGAGGCTGAGGCAAATCACCTGGCCGCTGATTACGCGCAGCCAGACACCAGGGCAATTAGAAGAGCACACCAGGAAGCGGTGCGCATCAGAGAAGCTTTGAAAACGAGCTTCATCACGGGCCAGGGTACGGTCTGACTGCTGTGTTTGTTTCCCCTTGATGAACCCCCCCCGCTTGATTGACTCATTCCCTGTAAGCCACCCACCCTCCCCCTTCGATTACAGCTTGCTTAAGGAAATAAAGTCACTATCGTTTAAAAATCATGTATTCTTTATTAATTCATTATAAAAAGAGGGAGAGAACTGAGAAGGTAGCCCCGGTGTGGTTTGGGAGGAGGATAGAAGGGAAGGAAAAGGCCACTAAAAAAATTTCACAGTAATGACAGCCTTTTGGTTGGGCTGTCCATGGGGGTGGAGTGGGCGGGTGCACGGAGCCTCCCCCCACGCGTTCTTACACGTCTGGGTGAGGAGGATGTGGAACATGGTGAGGGGTGAGGGTGGTTATACAGGGGCTGCAGCGGCACTCTGTGATCCTGCTGCCGTTCCTGAAGCTCCACCAGACGCCGGAGCATGTCAGTTTGATCACGCAGCAGCCCCAGAGTTGCATCCCGCCACCGCTGATCTTCGTGCCGCCACCTCTCATCTCGAGCATCTCTCCTCTCATCTTGAGCGTCTCTCCTGTCCTCACATTCGTCCCTCCTATCCTCACATTCGTCCCTCCTATCCTCACGTTGGTCCCTCCTGTCCTCACGGTCACTGGCATTTTTCCTGTACTTTGCTACCACGTCCTTCCACTCATTCAGATGCGCTCTTTCATTGTGGGTCACTTCCATGATTTCGGAAAACATTTCTTCTCGCGTCTTTTATTTCCCGCCACCTTATCTGAGCTAGCCTTCAGGATGGAGTAGGGATGCTTGGAAAATTTGCAGCTGCATGAGGGAGAGAAAAAAGGGAGAGAAGTATTTAAAAAGATACATTTTACAGAACAATGGTTATACTCTTTCACAGTGAACAGCACTATTCACCTTACATAGCACATGTGCTTTCACTACAAGGTCGCATTTTGCATCTTAATATTGAGTGCCTGCGGCTCTGGTATTACAGATCTCACAGACCCAGGTCCGGGCATCAGAATTCAGCTTGCATGCGGCCATGGTAAGCCACTGTCTTTCGGCTTCTGCAGTGCTTTACCCCTCCCCCAACCGCATGGCTGGTATCATGAAAACTCACTGCTAATCACCCCGCATCACCCCACCGCATGGCTGGTAGCTGGGAAGATCCCTGCTAGCCAAACGCGAAAAAGCTCATCGCTATTTCACTCCTCCCCTCCCCCCGCTTGGCTACGTGCAAGGAAGGATTTTTTTTAAGCAGCAGGCCACGAACCCAGTAGGAAAATGGGCATCTCTGTCCCCTTAATTAAATTCTTGATTTTCAACCAGGTTACCCTGAACGATATCACTCTGCTGAGGATAACACAGCGAGATAAAGAACGGATGTTTCTTGAATGCCAGCAGTCACCAGGACCATACGCAGCTATGCTTTGCCATGCAATGATACCCGATTACTTGCTACATGCATGGCGTGGTAAAGTGTCCTACCATGGTGGACGGAACAAGGCTGCCTTGCCCAGAAACCTTCTGCAAAGGCTTTTGGAGTACCTCCAGGAGTGCTTCATGGAGATGTCCCTGGAGGATTTCCGCTCAATCCCCAGACATGTTAACAAACTTTTCTAAGTAACTTTACTGGCTGCGAATGCATCCCAAGTCCTCAGGGCAAATCAGTCATTAAAAAACGCTTGCTTTTAACCCATGTTTTATATTTACAAAGGTACACTCACCAGAGGTCCCTTCCATGGCTTCATTGTGTGGGATAGTGGCTTGGGAGGGCTGGGAGGGTAATTCCGTCTGGGTCAGAAAAAGATCCTGGCTGCTGGGGCTCACGGAGTGCTGTGTGCTCTCTGCAAGCTCGTCCTCCTCTTCCTCCTCCTCATCTTCCCTGTCCGCAGAATCCTCAGCCATGGCTGAGATTACCACCCCCACCTCGGAATCCACGGACAGGGGTGGGGTAGTTGTGGCGCAGCCCCCTAAAATTGCATGCAGCTCAGCGTAGAAGCAGCATGTTTTTGGCCCTGCACCGGACCTTCCGTTTGCTTCTTTGGTTTTCTGGTAGGCTTGTCTGAGCTCCTTAACTTTCACTCTGCACTGCACTGAGTCCCTGCTGTGGCCTTTTTCCATCATAGCCTTGGAAATTCTTTCAAATACTTTTTCATTTAGTCTTTTGGAACGCAGTTCTGTTAGCACTGAATCCTCTCCCCATACAGCGATCAGATCCAGTACCTCCCATGCAGTCCATGCTGGAGCTCTTTTTCGATTCTCAGGAGGCTGCATTGTTACCTGATGAGCTCTGCGTGGTCACCTGTGCTGATGAGCTCTCCACGCTGGGCAAGCAGGAAATGAATTTCAAAAGTTCGCGGGGCTTTTCCTGTGTACCTGGCCAGTGCATCCGAGTTCAGATTGCTGTCCAGAATGGTGCACTGTGGGATACCGCCCGGAGGCCAATACCGTCGATTTGCAGCCACACTAACCCTAATCCGATATGGTAATACCGATATTAGCGCTACTCCTCTCGTTGGGGAGGAGTACAGAAACCGGTTTAAAGAGCCCTTTATATCGATATAAAGGGCCTCGTAGTGTGGACGGGTGCGGCGTTAAATCGGTTTAACGCTGCTAACATCGGTTTAAACGCGAAGTGTAGACCAGGCCTCAGTTAAGCACATTGTAATGCTGATGGACTAGCACTAAAGAAGTAGCACTATAGAAAAAGTTCTGATTTGACAGAATGATGCAAATATAATTTTTTTAATTTGTCAAGATTTTATTGGAAATTTATATGCAGAGGTATTGAAACAAGGATTAGTTTTTAATTAAAAGCAATCTTTCTGGCTTTTTGGGCTGCAAAACCAGTAATAATGTCATCTTTGACAAAGACAAAGTGATGTCTTGTTTGATTGCAAGAATAGCAAGACCAGTCAAGTGTTCCTGACTCCTTGTAGAGCGGAGATAGTTTTTAATGAGCTTTAGTTTTGAGAAACCCCGTTCTCCTGATGCTCCTGTTACAGGAAATTGTCAGTAGAATACGAGTGGCAATGTACACATTAGGGTATATGTCAACAAGTTTGCTGGTATGAGTAAACTGTACAATGTCCATCATTGATTTTCCATGTGGCAACATTGATGACAGTGTCCTCAATTCTTTATACAGTTCAAGTCCATTTAAATCAAAACAATCGCCGTGCTTCAGGAGGCTCTCTAGGTCGGGGTCCCCAACGCGGAGCCCAAGGGTGCCATGGCGCCCACAGGGGCCTCTCAGTGCACCTGCGTACTGGCCGTCGGACGAGCATCCGCCAAAATGCCACCGAAATTCGGCAGCATTTCAGCAGCGACGCCTCTGGATGACACTGCTTACTGCCGATAAGCAGCGTCATCCATAGGCGTCGCCGCTGAAATGCCGCCAAATTTCAGTGGATGCTCGTTCACTGCCATGGTCCTTTGTCTGGTGACCGCCAGACGAAAAAGGTTGGGGACCACTGCTCTAGGTTCTTGCATTTTGTCATTAGTTGCTCTTAGAATCATAGAATCATAGAATCTCAGGGTTGGAAGGGACCTCAGGAGGTGATCTAGTCCAACCCCCTGCTCAAAGCAGGACCAAACCCAACTAAATCATCCCAGCCAGGGCTTTGTCAAGCCTGACCTTAAAAACCTCTAAGGAAGGAGATTCCACTACCTCCCTAGGTAACCCATTCCAGTGCTTCACCACCCTACTAGTGAAAAAGTTTTTCCTAATATCCAGCCTAAACCTCCCCCTCTGCAACTTGAGACCATTATTCCTTGTTCTATCATCTTCTACCACTGAGAACAGTCTAGATCCATCCTCTTTGGAACCCCCTTTCAGGTAGTTGAAAGCAGCTATCAAATCCCCCCTCATTCTTCTCTTCTGCAGACTAAACAATCCCAGTTCCCTCAGCCTCTCCTCATAAGTCATGTGCTCCAGCCCCCTAAGCATTTTTGTTGCCCTCCGCTGGACTCTCTCCAATTTATCCACATCCTTCTTGTAGTGTGGGGCCCAAAACTGGACACAGTACTCCAAATGAGGCCTCACCAGTGCTGAATAGAGGGGAATGATCACGTCCCTCGATCTGCTGGAAATGCCCCTACTTATACAACCCAAAATGCCATTAGCTTTCTTGGCAACAAGGGCACACTGTTCACTCATATTCAGCTTTCCGTCCACCGTAACCCCTAGGTCCTTTTCTGCAGAACTGCTGCCCAGCCATTCGGTCCCTAGTCTGTAGCAGTGCATGGGATTCTTCCATCCTAAGTGCAGGACTCTGCACTTGTCCTTGTTGAACCTCATCATATTTCTTTTGGCCCAATCCTCTAATGTGTCTAGGTCCCTCTGTATCCTATCCCTACCCTCCAGCGTATCAACCACTCCTCCCAGTTTAGTGTCATCTGCAAACTTGCTAAGGGTGCAGTTCACACCATCCTCCAGATCGTTAATGAAGATATTGAATAAAACCGGCCCCAGCACCGACCCTTGGGGCACTCCACTTGATACCGGCTGCCAACTAGACATGGAACCATTGATCACTACCCGTTGAGCCCGACCATCTAGCCAGTTTTCTATCCACCTTACCGTCCATTCATCCAGCCCATACTTCTTTAACTTGCTGGCAAGAATACTGTGGGAGACTGTATCAAAAGCTTTGCTAAAGTCCAGAAATAGCACATCCACTGCTTTCCCCTCATCCACAGAGCCGGTTATCTCGTCATAGAAGGCAATTAGGTTAGTCAGGCATGACTTGCCCTTGGTGAATCCATGCTGACTGTTCCTGATCACTTTCCCCTCCTTTAAGTGGTTCAGGATTGATTCCTTGAGGACCTGTTCCATGATTTTTCCAGGGACTGAGGTGAGACTGACTGGCCTGTAGTTCCCTGGATCTTCCTTCTTCCCTTTTTTAAAGATGGGCACTACATTAGCTTTTTTCCAGTCATCCGGGACCTCCCCCGATCGCCATGATTTTCAAAGATAATGGCCAATGGCTCTGCAATCTCATCGGCCAACTCCTTTAGCACCCTTGGATGCAGTGCATCCGGCCCCATGGACTTGTGCTCGTCCAGCTTTCCTAAATAGCCCCGAACTACTTCTTTCTCCACAGAGAGCTGGTCACCTCCTCCCCATACCGTGCTGCAGAGTGCAGCTGTCTGGGAGCTGACCTTGTCTGTGAAGACAGAGGCAAAAAAAGCATTGAGTACACTAGCTTTCTCCACATCCTCTGTCACTAGGTTCCCTCCCTCATTCAGCAAGGGGCCCACACTTTCCTTGACTTTCTTCCTGTTGCTAACATACCTAAAGAAACCCTTCTTGTTACTCCTAACATCTCCGGCTAGCTGCAACTCCAAGTGTGATTTGGCCTTCCTGATTTCACACCTGCATGCCTGAGCAATACTTTTATACTCCTCCCTGGTTATTTGTCCAATCTTCCACTTCTTGTAAGCTGTTCTTTTGTGTTTAAGACGAGCAAGGATTTCACTGTTAAGCCAAGCTGGTCGCCTGCCATATTTACTTTTCTTCCTACACATCGGGATGGTTTGTTCCTGCAACCTCAATAAGGTTTCTTTGAAATACAGCCAGCTTTCCTCGACTCCTTTCCCCATCATGTTATTCTCCCAGGGGACCTTGCCCATCAGTTCCCTGAGGGAGTCGAAATCTGCTTTTCTGAAGTCCAGGGTCTCTGTTCTACTGCTTTCTCTTTTTCCTTGTGTCAGGATCCTGAACTCGACCATCTCATGGTCACTGCCTCCCAGGTTCCCATCCACTATTGCTTCCTCTACTATTTCTTCCCTGTTTGTGAGCAGCAGGTCAAGAAGAGCTTTTCCCCTAGTTGGTTCCTCCAGCACTTGCACCAGGAAATTGTCCCCTACACTTTCCAGAAACTTCCTAGATTGTCTGTGCACTGCTGTATTGCTCTCCCAGCAGATATCGGGGTGATTAAAGTCACCCATGAGAACCAGGGCCTGTGATCCAGCAACTTCTGTTAGTTGCTGGAAGAAAGCCTCGTCCACCTCATCCCCCTGGTCCGGTGGTCTGTAGCAGACTCCCACCACGCCATTACCCTTGTTGTTCATACTTCTAAATTTAATCCAGAGACACTCAGGTTTTTCTGCAGTTTCATACTGGAGCTCTGAGCAGTCATACTGCTCTCTTACATACAACGCAACTCCCCCACCTTTTCTGCCCTGCCTGTCCTTCCTGAAGAGTTTATATCCATCCATGACAGTACTCCAATCATGTGAGTTATCCCACCAAGTCTCTGTTATTCCAATTACATCATAATTCCTTGACTGTGCCAGGACTTCTAGTTCTTCCTGCTTGTTCCCCAGGCTTCTTGCATTTGTGTATAGGCACTTAAGATAACTCGCTGATTGTCCTGCTTTCTCGGTCTGAGACAGGAGTCCTCCCCTCTTGCAGTCTTCTGCTTGCGCTTCCTCCCGGTATCCCACTTCCCCACTTACCTCGGGGCTTTGGTCTCCTTCCCCCGGTGAACCTAGTTTAAAGCCCTCCTCACTAGGTTAGCCAGCCTGCTTGCAAAGATGCTCTTCCCTCTCTTCGTGAGGTGGAGCCCATCTCTGCCTAGCAATCCTTCTTCTTGGAAGACCATCCCATTGTCAAAGAATCCAAACCCTTCTCTCCGACACCATCTGCATAGCCATTCGTTGATTTCCACGAATGGCTTTTCTTGTTTTCCTATTTCATTGAATTTAGTCCTGCTCAGCCCACCTACCAGCTGAGTGAATGGAACCCCAGGCCGACAGCGGGTTGAGTGGCTCAGCCAGGGTATCAGCCACCGGCCTGCTCAGCCCGCTGCCAGCCTGGGGTTCCTTGGGGGTCCCCAGGCCAGCAGTGGGTGCTGAGTGGGGCCGGTGGCCAGGACCCCGGGTGGCAATGGGGCAGCAGCCGGACCCCAGAGCAGCCCACCGCCGCATGCCATCGAAAATCAGCTCGCGTGCCACCTTTGGCACATGTGCCGTAGGTTGCCGACCCCTGCTCTATACATTAGTAAGGAGATGAGCATATTACAGTTGTTGGAGGGCTCTATTTAGCAGTAACAGGGCTATAGGAAAGTCAATCAACATTTTTTGTTTCTCTGATGAAAACTGGCCCATACCCTTCCCCATACCAAACTTGTCACAAATAATTGTCAACAACTTAATTTTCTGTTTTTGGCTAAGATACTGATTTAAAAAAAATTATTGAAATTGAATTCAGGATTGTTAGCAAGCATTTTTGGCAAACAAATTTGTTAAATGACAATCTAAATGGCAACACAGTACTGCTTTCATGCTTGGCTCACCCCCCAGCCTGCTGGTCCAACAGCTGCAGTAGAGGAGGAGATAGGTGGAAAACTGCAGGACCCCAAAATCCACCTCTTGGGGTGCAGACTGGCAACAGCAGCAGCAAACCCTCAGATCCGATCACACACCAATGGGCACCACCGCCAGCCCAATGACCATGGTGAAGTTAGCACAGCCTCTGATCTCAGGGACGGGGCACCCATGGAGCCACAGCAGCTCATCCTGCCCTGTGCAGCTCCCCCCGGATGGGATGGATCGCTGCCAGCCCGGGGGAGAGACACACTCCCCAGCTAGGGTGACCAGATCCAGATGTCCTGATTTTATAGGGCCAGTCCTGATATTTGGGGCTTTGTCTTATATAGGCACCAATTACCCCCACCTAGGGTGACCAGACAGCAAATGTGAAAAATCGGGACGGGGGTGGGGGGGGATAGGAGCCTATATAAGAAAAAGACCCAAAAATCGGGACTGTCCCTATAAAATCGGGACATCTGGTCACCCTACAGGTGAGTTCCTTCCCCCACCCCTTCCCAGAGACCCCAACAGCCAGTCCCCTCCCTCAGACTGTGCTGCATTCGGCTCTCTCTAGGACCCAGCAGCCCTGCTCTTACATGCTCCACTGCTTCCCGTCTGTCCGGGCTCCCGGCAGAGTGGTGCCCTCAGATCTAGTGGTGCCCCAGGCGGCTGCCTGTTCTGCCTATGGCTAAGGACGGCCCTGTGGAAAGGGCTGGCACAAGCCATTGGAACCTAGCCTAAGGGCCAAGAGCAGTGCAGGAGAAGCTTCAGCCGTACCACACGAGTATTAAACACAATCCATTCAGTCTCTTCACCGCCCTGTGAGGAGCTGGAAGGAGCTGCCCGGGCCCCTCACTTGTATGGCGGGGGACAGAGACTATGGGGGCTCATGAGGGATGCACTCATTCTCTTCAAGGATGCGTTTAATCACTCGGGAGATTCGTGCCATTTCACGGCCACCTGGGTGTGTGGAGTTACACGAGTCACAGATGGGTGTCCGTGAGTATCCTCCCAGCAGAGTCACCCTCCTCCAGCCCACAGCTATAGAGTCATAGATTGTAAAGCCAGAAGGGACTATATTACGTTCATCTAGTCTGACCCTCCTGTAGAATTCTACCCACTCACTCCTGCATTCGGGCTGCAACTTCTGGTTGAACTACAGCCAATCTTTTAGAAACACCACCCTCTTTAGGCCCCACTGCTGCCTCCCTCACTCAAATTCTCTCCCTCTCGTTTCCTGCTGGGCCAGGATTGTGTGCAACACAAAGGACACGAGAAAACATCCTGGACAAGACTGAGTGAAAGAGATACATCTGCTGCACAGTGCCATGCCAGACCCTGACACAGAGACTCTACAGGTACTACATGGGAGCTGAGAGCCAAAGGACAAGTGGGAACATGTGGAGATCAGCTTGTTTTATTTAGTCATTAGCTCTTTAAACATAGTCCAGGGTGGAACCAGGAAGTGAAAAGTCAATAAATAGTTTGTTAACTTGTTGAGGCCCAAAAGGGGGAAAAACAGAGACTTAGGACGAAGACACTCAGAGCTCTGGCAGGAGAAGGATAAACTCTAAGAATAAGGAGCAGGAGTTCCCTTGGAGTAAAACCTGTGGAAGCCCCCTGATACCCAGGTATTATACTGCACAGGGCGAGAGAGGGTGGGATACATTTGCATTTTCCTTCAGATTGTTTCCTTTTGCTTGTATGAAAGATGGCCTTGATCATTCAAGGAACCTGGGGAGAAAAGGGAGCGTGGCTGGTCCATTTTGTGTGCACTGCGCAAGCCCTTGGAAATTGTGATCTGCTCAGCTGCACACAGGCTCAGCTGTTACTCAGGCTTAGGGTGACCAGAGGTCCTGTTTTTAAAGGGACAGTCCCATATTTAAGCCCTCCTACAGGTGTTCAGACTTTTTCTTAAATATGGGCAAATTGTCCCATATTTTCTGTCTCCCCCACACAGGGCCGGCTCCAGACCCCAGCGCGCCAAGCGCGCGCTTGCGCCGGCATTTTTCCGGGAGGGCGGCAGGCGGCTCTGGCGGACCTCCTGCAGGCATGACTGCGGAGGGTCCGCTGGTCCCGTGGCTCCAGTGGAGCATCCGCAGGCATGCCTGCGGGAGGTCCACCAGAGCCGCGGGACCAGCGGACCCTCCGCAGGCACGTCTGCAAGAGGTCCCCCGAAGCCGCGGGACCGGCGACCGCCAGAGCGCACCCCGCGGCGTGCCGCCCTGCTTGGGGTGGTGGAATTCCTAGAGCCGCCCCTGCCCCCACATCAATACTTGTGGGTCCTGCTGCTGGCCAGATTCCTGCTCGCCAGCCGCCCGCCTGCCCACCGGCGGTAAGTGGGGGGTCCAGTGGCTGACGATGAGGGTGGGTGTGCAGGGCTGGTGGTGGGGCAAAGCTGCAGCGCATGGGGCTGGTCCATCAGCGCAGTCCCTGCTGCGTGCTGGCTCTCGGCCAGCAGGGCCCCGTCCCCGTTCCCAGCCGGCATGGGCTGCGTGCTGCGGTGGCTGGTGAGTGTGGGCAGGCACCAGGCTGTGTCCGGTTACATGTCGCCTCTGCTGCCCACCTTTCCGTGCTCCCCCTCTCGCTGTCCTCTCCCTGCTTTGCCCCCTCACCCCCCCCAGCCCCACTGCTCCTCCACATCCCCCCTGGCGGAGCGCATCCTGCTCCCCACGCTGTGCAGAGAACCAGCCCCTGGTTGGAGCACTCAGCTGACCAACAGCCTGGCCGGCAGCTCCTTCCTTCCCCCACTGCCTCTGGCTGGGCCAATGCCCCAGGAAAACCCAAGATCCTCTGGCCAGGAGGAGCCGGGCCCTGCACGTGCCAAAGCCCCGCACACCGGGGAAGCCTCTCCAGCCCTCAGCTCAGGTCTGGAGTGTCGGGGGGGAGCAATATCCAGCCTTTTCACACCCCAAACCTGCAGGCTCTACAGCAGCCCCCCCCCCGCCCCGAGCAGGGACTTAGCTTAGCACCCCTTTCACCCCCCCCCCCACAATGCTTTGGGTTTTGCCTCCAGGGAGCGCAGGGCTGCTCCGTCCCCTGGGCACCCTCCCCTGCTGTGCCACCGCTCTGGCCGGGTTCCATGAAGCCCCTGCAGGCAGGTTCCGTGGGCCCTGGTGCACAAAGCATCCTTAGGGCTTAACCCCTTCCTGCCCGTGCTGGAGCCAGGAGCCAGGAGGGTTATGTTGGTGACGGGCAGCAGCTTGGGGGTGCTGGCTGCCTTTCGACACTGTGAGGGCAGGAAGGGACAAGCTGCTTCCAGCCACAGAGGAGCAGAGGGCGAGGGAAGAGATGACCTCTCCAAAGACATAGGCCAGGTCGTCCCTCCCCTGCAGCTGGAAGCAGCTCCCCTACCTTCCCTCCCACACAGCGCTGAAAGGCTGCTGCTGGCCACATTCTGGTATGAACCCCAGCAGAAATCTGGGGGGGGGGGAAGGGGCATGTGACTTTGCATGCCCCCTCCCCACCTGCTGCCTTGGGAAAACATGGCACCAGATACTAGGAGAGGCGGGTCCAGGGCCGTCCTTAGCCATAGGCAGAACAGGCAGCCGCCTAGGGCACCACTAGATCTGAGGGCACCACTCTGCTGGGAGCCCGGACAGATGGGAAGCAGTGGAGCATGTAAGAGCAGGGCTGCTGGGTCCTAGAGAGAGCCAAATGCAGCACAGTCTGAGGGAGGGGACTGGCTGTTGGGGTCTCTGGGAAGGGGTGGGGGAAGGAACTCACCTCATGGGGGTAACTGGTACCTATATAAGACAAAGCCCCAAATATCAGGACTGGCCCTATAAAATCAGGACATCTGGATCTGGTCACCCTAGCTGGAGAGCGCATCTCTCCCCCGGGCTGGCAGCGATCCATCTCATCCAGGGGGAGCTGCACAGGGCAGGATGAGCTGCTGTGACTCCATGGGTGCCCCGTCCCTGAGATCAGATGCTGTGCTAACTTCACCATGGTCCGTTGGGCTGGTGGTGGTGCCCATTGGCGTGTGATCGGATCTGAGGGTTTGCTGCTGCTGTTGCCACTCTGCACCCCAAGAGGTGGATTTTGGGGTCCTGCAGTTTTCCACCTTCGCGGGTGCACTGAGAGGCCCCTGTGGGCGCCATGGCACCCTCGGGCACCACGTTGGGGACCCCTGACCTAGAGAGCCTCCTGAAGCATGGCGATTGTTTTGATTTAAATGGACTTGAACTGTATGAAGAATTGAGGACACTGTCATCAATGTTGCCACATGGAAAATCAATGATGGACATTGTACAGTTTACTCATACCAGCAAACTTGTTGACATATACCCTAATGTGTACATTGCCACTCGTATTCTACTGACAATTCCTGTAACAGTAGCATCAGGAGAACGGAGTTTCTCAAAACTAAAGCTCATTAAAAACTATCTCCGCTCTACGAGGAGTCAGGAACACTTGACTGGTCTTGCTATTCTTGCAATCAAACAAGATATCACTTTGTCTTTGTCAAAGATTACATTATTACTGGTTTTGCAGCCAAAAAAGCCAGAAAGATTGCTTTTAATTAAAAATAAATTCTTGTTTCAATACCTCTGCATATACATTTCCAATAAAATGTTGACAAATTAAAAAAATTATATTATTTGCATCATTCTGTCAAATCAGAATTTTTTCTATAGTGCTACCTCTTTAGTTCTAGTCCATCAGCATTACAATGTGCTTAATTAAGTTAAATTGGTTTTAATAACATGCATGTGGCAAGTTTTCCAATAGTGTAAGCTTATGTTTGTGTTGCTAAGATCAAGACAGGCACAGGGGCACCAGTTTAATAATCCCGCCTAGGGCACCATAAATCCTAAGGATGGCCCTGGGCGGGTCCATCCCGGGGGTCCAGTCAGTCATGGAGGACAGAGAGCACCGGGCAGAGAGAGTTGGGTCAGTCAGTCATCCTCCCTGTGAGAGAGAGGTGTACGGGAGTGTATGTGTGCCACCTCTCCCCATGTGGGGTAGCTCCCAGTCCGAGAATCTGCTCTTAGCTTTCCTGAGATCCCTCTCTTGGCCGTACCTGCAGCTGTTACTGAATATCACACTAGTTTTGATGTTACAATACACAGTGTGTGGCCCAGCCTCTCTTTTTGCAGGTGCAAATTGCATTTGCATGGGGGAAACACCCTTTTACATCTGTTTGGGACAACAGTGTTGTCAGCTCTTGTAGTTTTATCATGAATTGTGTGATATTTGACATTTCCAGGAGTTATGTACTCTCAGTTTTCATTAAAAAAAAAAAGTTTCTAGCCTTCATGATTGTAGGGAAAAGCTTGAAAGCATTTTCTGAGTGGACCCAAAATGTTAAAAAACAGAAGGCAAATAGAAAGATTCCAATTTTCTTAAAACATGATTTTTAAGCCAGTCTGATTATTCTGGGGGTCTGACTCATGATTTTTGAATGCCTGGGGTTGAGAACACTGCACAAAGGTAAAAAATGAACAATGCAAAGAAAACAGTCAAGGAGAAATGTTATGTCCTAGGGGCAGCCGGTGTAGGAAGCAATCACTTGAGGCCAGAGAGCAGACAGCTAACCAAAACCTCCATTTTATTTACAGAAACAGAGAGCTCACTCAGCCGGTTGAAACCGGCTGAGCTATCCCTTAATAGTCTCACTCAGTTGCCATAGTAACAAAACCCATGACAACCAAATACACAACATATTCCTCCCCCCCTAATAAGAACATCCCCTAAATAAAACACACACTAAACTAGAGAAGGAGGGTAGACTGCCTCCATTCCCGGCTAAACCCTGGGGATTATTTTGCCCCATAACCGTGGGTTTGCCCTAACTAAAGATCCAGCCGATGAGGAGGCCTTCTGTCTCTAGGTGGATTACGGCGAACTTCTGGTGTTGTTGCACCCGAAAGTACTAGGGGCTCAGGGTCCGCAGCACGAATAGGTGAGGAGGTGGTATCAGCTCGTGCTGGGCAAAGGGGTATCTCAGCTGCCGGCAGTAATGGAGGAGAACAGTCAGGAACAGGTGACTCATGATTCGGTGTCTCACCAGGAGGGGTGAAGTCAGACCCCTCAACTGCAGATGCGTCCTGAAGACTGGCATGACCTGGCAACAGCTGATCTACATGTCGCCGCCAGGTAAGATTCTCTGCAGTCCGGACTGTATAGGAAACAGGTCCTGTTTGAGTGATGACTGTGGCCGGGACCCATTTAGCTCTGGAAGTATAATTCCGAGCCAAAACTGGCTGCCCTGGGCTAAAGGTTCGGTCATTTGCTCTGGGTGCCCGTCTGATTACTTGATATTGCTGCTGATGTTGCACAGTTTGTCTGGGTTCAGAAGGTTTCAGCAGATCAAAGCAAGTGCGCAGCTGTCGTCCCATCATTAGAAAGGCTGGGGAAGCCTGGGTCGTAGCATGAGGTGTGTTTCTATAGGAAAGTAAGAAGGTATCCAGACGCTTTTGAATGGAGTGTTGTCCCTTTGCTGATTTCAAAGCGTTTTTCATTGTCTGCACAAATCTTTCAGCTAATCCGTTGGTGGACGGATGATATGGTGCTGACGTGATGTGGTGTATCCCATTTGCCTTCATAAAATTTTGAAACTCCTGAGAGACGAACTGCGGTCCGTTGTCGCTCACAAGTTGTTCTGGCAGACCAAAACGACTAAAGAGTCCTCGTAGTTTTTGGATAGTACTCTCTGCAGTAGTGGACTGCATTATAGAGACTTCTGGCCATTTAGAATGGGCATCTACTGCCACCAAGAACATGCTTCCTTCAAGGGGGCCAGCAAAGTCAACGTGAATACGTTGCCACGGGTTTTCAGGCCAGTCCCATGGGTGTAGGGGTGCCCACTGGGGTGCATTTCTTACACTCTGACATGACATACAAGCTTTTGCCTTCTCTTCAATAGCACTGTCCAATCTAGGCCACCAAAAATAGCGTCGTGCAATTTCCTTCATGCGCACTATTCCACAGTGACCGGAATGTAGCTGTTCTAACATCTGTGATCTCAGGGGTGGTGGAATAATGACACGCCTCCCCCACAACAAACAACCAGATTGGACCGATAACTCCGTCCGCCTGGACATGTAGGGAACAAGGTCGGGTGAGACCGGAGAGGTTTGTTGAGATTTTCCATGCATCACCAGGTCCATAACTTGGGATAATACTGGGTCAACGCGGGTTGCCTTCTTTATCTGAGTAGCAGTGATGGGTGTATTCTCTACCTGTTCAAAGTAGAAGATTTCCTTTTGGGCACTATCTTGATGTTTGACCGGTAAAGGCAACCTTGAGAGGCCATCTGCATTGCCGTGCAGAGTGGATTTCCGATATTTGATTTCATATGTGTGTGCAGAAAGTATCAATGCCCAACGTTGCATACGACTAGCAGCTAATGGGGGAATGCCTGTGTAGGGTCCAAAAATTGATGTCAGAGGTCGATGGTCTGTAAGAAGAGTAAACTTTCACCCAAACAGGTACTGATGAAACTTCCTAATTCCAAAAACAATTCCTAATGCCTCACGTTCGATTTGGGCGTAGTTAGTTTCTGCTTTGCTTAGAGTGCGTGAAGCAAAAGCAATAGGTCTTTCTTCTCCCGAAGGCATAATGTGTGACACGACCGCTCCCACTCCATAAGGGGAAGCATCGCAGGCCAATTGCAGGGGTAAGGATGGATCAAAGTGCGTTAGAACTTCAGAATTTAACAATGCATCCTTAGCTTTGTTAAATGCAACATCACAGGCTTCAGTCCACTTCCAGGCCTTGTTCTGCCCAAGGAGCTCATGAAGTGGTTTTAGCAGTGTGGCTAACTGTGAGATGAACTTTCCATAATAGTTCAGTAGTCCTAGAAATGAGCGTAGCTGGCTTACATTTCGAGGTGGGGGAGCCTCCACAATAGCTTTAACTTTTGCAGGGGCCTTATGAAGACCTGCAGAATCGATGATGTGTCCCAAATATTCAACAGAGGGCTTGAAGAATTCACACTTGTCTTTGCGAACTCGTAGGCCATACTCTTCCAGTCTTTGTAGGGTAGCCTCTAAATTCTTTAAGTGATCCTCTTCATTTCTTCCAGTGACCAGGATATCATCCAGATAGCACTGAACTCCTGACAAGCCACACAAGATCTGGTCCATAGCCCTCTGGAACAGGGCGGGAGCCGATGTGATTCCGAAGGGTAGGCGACAGTATCGATAAAGCCCCTTATGAGTCACAATAGTCAACAGCTCTTGGGACTTTTCATCGACGTGCATCTGTAAATATGCTTGACTCAGATCAATCTTACTGAACTTTTGTCCCCCAGCCAGGCCTGCGAAGAGGTCATCGATGCGGGGAAGCGGGTATTGCTCTGCACACAACACTGGGTTGACAGTGACTTTAAAATCACCGCAAATCCGGAGAGAGCCATCTTTCTTCACTATTGGAACGATAGGAGTGGCCCATGAGCTATGGGTAACTGGTATTAGGACTCCATTGGTGACCAGGCGCTCCAGGTCTGCTTCAACTTTTGGCCTGATGGCATATGGCACAGTTCGGGCTTTCAGATATTTTGGTGGACTGCCAGGTTTAATGTTCAATGTCACAGTGATTCCCTTCATACTTCCCAAATCATCTCCAAAAACAGCAGCATGTTTCCTTAGTATAGGGGTTAGACTGGTTTCTTCTTTAGTCATCCGGTGCACTTCTGCCCAGTTCAGCTGAATCTTCCCAAGCCAAGACCTACCCATTAAGGCTGGGTAGTCACCTCTCACCACAAACAGTGGCAATTTAGCCACCTGTCCATTGAGCTCCACCTTAACATCAATAGTGCCCAACATGGGCACAGCTTCACCTGTATACGTCTTCAGAACAGTTTTTGTTGCCTTAAGCGGAAGATGCTGTAGCTTTTCCTTATACACAGTCTCAGGAACCAGCGAGACAGCTGCACCGGTGTCTAGTTCCATGCGTATAGGTTTGCCCTCCAATAAGGGGGTTACCCAGTATTCATGTGAGCCCGCTGCCAAAGACAAAACATGCAGTGGCACTTCCTCTTGTGAGGAGGTGTCACCTTGATCATCCTGGGTCTGCTCTAGGGTATGCAAGGTTCCTCTTTTTGTCGGCCAGACCACAGGCCTCTTTTTCTTTTGTTTACAGGCATACTCAATGTGTCCCTTTTTGCCACAGTGTCGACACACCAGGTCCTTACACCAGCATTCTGATGCCTGGTGACCCAGCTTACCATAGCGGTAACATTCTTGACTCTGCACCGTTTTGTGGGTCAGTTCTTGTGACACTTTTTGCACCCTAGGGGATGCACCGATGTATTGTGCCTCCCTTGTAGCCAGTTCCATGGAGACAGCAATATCAACAGCCTTCTGTAATGTAAGCTGAGCCTCTGTCAGTAGGCGCTTCCGTATAGCTTCACTGCAGAGGCCACACACTAACCTGTCACGCAGGGCATCATTTAACATCTCTTTAAATTCACAGTGTTCTGCTAGCTTTTTTAAAATGGCTACAAATTGTACAACTGTTTCATCTTCCTTTTGGTCTCTTTTGTGGAACCTATATCTTTCAACAATTACCAGTGGTTTTGGGGAGAAATGAGACCCCAGGATTTCCACAATGTCACTGTAAGATTTAGTCTCAGGCTTAACAGGGTGTAGTAAGCTGCGTAGCAGAGAGTAGGTTTTAGCCCCTACAACACTTAAGAATATTGGCACCTTCTTCGCTTCTGTAATGTCATTTGCAATACCAAAAAGCTCAAAACGCTCAGTATACACATGCCACTGCTCTGTATTCTCATCAAAAGGCTCCAGGGGCCTGGTCAGAGTAGCCATGATTTTTAGTTTCACTTTCACAGTCAGTGCAAACAAGCAGCTTTTTTCCTTTGTTTGGTCTTTACTTTGACTTCTACTTCCTTCTGTTACTGGAGCAGCACCAGGATCCCATCCTCGTCGCCAGTGTTATGTCCTAGGGGCAGCCGGTGTAGGAAGCAATCACTTGAGGCCAGAGAGCAGACAGCTAACCAAAACCTCCATTTTATTTACAGAAACAGAGAGGTCACTCAGCCGGTTGAAACCGGCTGAGCTATCCCTTAATAGTCTCACTCAGTTGCCATAGTAACAAAACCCATGACAACCAAATACACAACAAGAAAGGCTGAGATTTCTCTGGGTTACTTCCTTCCACGTCAGAGAGGTTTTCTCCTCTACTAACTGAGGTTGCACCATTCAGCATTTCTTAGGTTGATAATTAGCAATAATAAAACTGTAATGACTTGGGTTTATGTGGGAGAGAGGTGAAGCTAGGATGAAAGCAAGAGATATCGCCTACAAGGAGAGCTAGGTAAGATCTACTTCTAACATTGTATACATCTGCTTTTCAGGGATTTAAAACTCTGCAATTTGCTCTCTCTGGGGTCTGCAACACTTCCTTAATATGTGCATTACCACCATAAAAATGGAGTGAAAGATGGACAGAGACAAAAAGAAGCTAGCTCATTTGTAGCGTTGTGTTGTAAGACAGGTTTTATGTATTCAGGCCTGACAAGTCACCTCCCTGGGAAATGGAATCATTGTTTTTCCCAACTGAAACGTAACACTATGATAGCAACACAGGGACCCTTTAAATTTGCTACAACTTCAAGGGGCAATCTGGTTCATCATGCCATTATGGCCTGATCCAAAGCCCAGTGAAATCAATGGAAAGAATCCCATCAAGTTAGTGGATTTTGGATTGGCCCCTTAAAGTCTTCCTGTCTAAAATTCAATCTCAGATTTTAGATGGAGCAGAGATATGGAGCCTAAAAGGTAGAAATGTCATATAATTTGTTATTCTGAGAAAGATACTGGGTCTTCCCACACACCGTTTCAGGAGCAGTGTGGAAGGGAAAGCCTGGGGAATGATCCCTACAGAAGGCATTTTTTGTTGTTTCTGTTGAAAGTTTTGGGATTTAGAGGAAGGTCCTCTGCTCAGGTTACGCCTTTAAGAATGGTGTGAAAAATACAACATTCCAGCCTCTCCTTGCTCGTCTGGAATCTCAGAACATCTGACATTCGTCTCGCATCCGACGAAGTGGGTATTCACCCACGAAAGCTCATGCTGCAAAACGTCTGTTAGTCTATAAGGTGCCACAGGATTCTTTGCTGCTTTTACAGAACATCCGAGGTGCCCAAGATTAAATGAAGACTTTATTGGTGATAACAAAAGTTTAAATTTTATTTTTTAATCAAGCAACATTCTACTGAGAGAGACGCTCAAGAGTATCTTATCGGGGGTTATGCTGCCATAGCGTCATTTTGCCTTTCCGTAATTAAACCTCCCACAGGCTGAAAATATATTTGATGTGTTTAATCTTGTCCATTCCAGATGGCTTTTGCTTGACTGAGGTCCCATAAAATTGCTAATGTTGTGGTCCAGTTAAAGCAAGCAGACTGGGTCAAATCCTCAACTGGTGTTCATTAGCATAGCTCCATTGAGAATCTAACCCACTGACTTCAATGGAGTTACGCTGATTTACACCAGCCCAGGATCTGCCCCATAGATTTAACTGACTAACAGTAAGGAGAAAGTAATTAGGATGGTTACAACATTTGCCCTATTGATTTACACCAGGGTCAACAGAAAGAGAATCAATTCATATATTTATACACTGTTTATAATTTGCATACATTGCAACTTTGGGATTTGAAGTTCGGTCTTATTTTTAACAAGCTCATTTGTGTCTATTAACTCTTTTTCCTTGTGCTATGGCAAAAGCTGATTGACATGAATACCTGGTTTTGTAGTAACGAAGATTGGATGGTAACACACACTGGTAACATTAATTTCATAAGTGTAACATTTTTAAACTGGGTTTTAGCTGCATGATGCTCCTGAAAGTTTTACTTAGGACAAAAAGATGATGTTGTGAGGATTCCGTTTCTAACAGCCCATCTTCTATTCCAATGATTCATTTCAACATATTATAATCCAAGCATTTTGCATTAACCACTTAAAAGGCATGCTATTTGCATCACAAGAAAATGTGCCTATGCCTACCTACCCCTACAATACTGTATAATTAACATTTCATAACAATCAGATCACTCAAATTCTATGCATTATAAATATTCTTCTGATCCACTCAGACACCACACTGTCAGAATTCTATACATTTCCTCATAATCTAATATACCCTAAAACCATAATCCTTACAAAACCATACTCACATTTTCTAGTTAAGTACTTACATGGACCTCATTACCGTAGGATCTAAGCACCTTTTCAATCTAGCACCTCGTGAGGTAGGACAGCACTATTATCCTAATTTTACAAATAGGGAACTGAGGCACGACAAAGGCTAAATGAGTTGCCTGAGATCACACAGGAAGTGTGTGGCAGAGAATTAAACCCAGGTCTCCCAAGTCTCAGCCAGAACCCTAACTGCTGGACCATCCTGCCTGTTTAAGAAACAGTATATAAAATCAGGAGTATATCAAACAGCAGAGTTCCATTATGGAACAAACCCAGGAGGCAGTTAACACTGGGTGAAAGCTGCAAGTTGCCTGGGGTGATAATGAATGAGGAAATATTACATGGCAGCAAGGAATCAAGCTGTTCCTTTCCAGCAACATGAACGTGCCTGTTGTTTTAAAGAGTCTAGATTTTTGCAAAGCACAAGTAATATTGCTCTGGGGCATTAGCTTGTGTAGAAAATGATTTTAGTTTATTGTTCATTTATTGTGTGATGTTATAATTAACTGACATGTTATGTTATATATAATCATTGTATGCTAAATAGAGTTAAACTGTAGGATTATAGAAGTTTAAGATTGATGAGTTTGTAGAAGGAATTCTCATGTATTAGGTATCTAAGTAAGTAGGGTTGAAATGCAAGGCCTCTGGGATGAGGCCTGTAAAATTTTATCTTAGCCATACATAAGCCATAGAGTTAAGGAACGCTGATATAAGTAAGTGACCAAAGAATAACCTGATGCCCTAAGATTACTGGAAAAGCTATACCAATGGGTGATATTGCAAAGATACCTGGTAATCACATTTTTGTAACACATGCCCTAACCGCAGAGTGCACTATGTGCAGAAATGCTAATGACGGATAGTCAGAATCACATTATAAAAGAGGGTGCCTAGATTAGGAAAATTGAGCTCCCTATGGGAAACTCCAGCAGGAACCATCCCTCTACTGATGATCAGTCCGTGAGAGACCCATCAGACCCTAACACTATTGTGAAGGACGTGAGTAGAACTATATTTGTAACTTGTGCCTAGCTAGGTCTGTATATAATTTCTACATGCCTGGGTAATCATCACTTTAACTGTAACTTTAATAAAACTTGTAGAACAGCCCAGACCTTGGACTTGTGAATGTCTGTGTGGTCACTACCCTTGGTCTTTGTGTGTCCCTAGAGCAGTGGTGAGCAACCTGTGGCCCATGGGCCACATGCAGCCCATCAGGGTAACCCGCTGGCAGGCCGTGAGACAGCGTTTACATTGACTGTCGGTTCGCCGTTCCCTGCCAATGGGAGCTGTGGGAAGCATTGGCCAGCACGTCCAGTGGTGAGCTGGAGACGGTTAGCGCCGGTTCCCAGGAACCAGTTGCTAAATTTAGAAGCCGATTTAGAACCGGTTGTTAGGGTTACCATACAGCCAGCAGCCGCCGCTGCTGCTGGGAGACAAGACACCTCGCTCTGTGCAGCTAGAGCGTCCTTTGCCCGATCGCTACCTTCCCCCGTTTGCACTGCAGCCCCCCGAACCTCGTCACCCCCAATTCCTCTCCCCCCTGAGCCTCATCACCCCCGGATTCCTCCCCTCCGGGTCTCCTCTTACCTTGGGCTCCGGCAGGCTGATTGAATCAAACTGCAGCTCTCCTGCCTGAGCTGATTCAATCACTCTGCGGGAGCCCAAGGTAAGACGAGACTTGGAGGGGAGGAATCCGGGGGTGACGAGGCTCGGGGGGGGGGGGGGGAGGAAACGGGGGGCTGCGGGGCAAACCGGGGGAAGGTAGCGCTGGAGCAAAGGACTCTCGGCTCTTCAGCTGCACAGAGCCTAGGTGTCCTGTCTCCCAGCAGCAGCTACCGCTGCTGCAATCAGCCTGCAGCTGGCAGCCTGTGGAGCCCAAGGTAAGGAGGGGAGGGGAGGAATCAGAGAGTGACGGGGCTGGGGGGAGGAATGACGAGGCTCGTGGCGGGGAGGAATTGTGGGGTGACGAGGCGGGGTGGGGAGAGGGATGGGATCCCAGGGTGGCAGTGAGTTCCCTGTCTGTATGTTCTAAATAATAGCAGCTGTTCCCCTAGCAAAATCCTCTCCTCTACATTTCCTTTCTATTTTTGCCTCATTTTCTCCAGTTTATAGTTCTGTTTTTAAAGCCTATATTATCTATTCATGTTAATCTGTCTCTTTGTTTCAGACAGGGTTAAATCTGTAACTTGATTTACATAGAAAAATAGCTAGAGAGATAATGGTAAGACTGTATCACCCAGCATTCTAAGAGGAGCTGTCCTTTACACTTTGTGACTAGGAAAAACAAAACTTGTCTTTGAATTTTATTAACCAATGTAAGTGCTTTTAACATATCAGGAAGAAAGGCAGTGACTTTAAGACCTGTTTGTATAATAATGGAAATACTATAGTTTCTCACTGGCTAACTGTTAAAACATCATTTCTTTTGTTTACAGCCACTGGCAGTAGCTATATAATCCCTTACCCCACGATGGTGTTCTGTAACATTTGCCATGGCTACTGTCTAAATTCTTGCCAAGCTTTTCATCATATCCACAGAACAGAGATTAAATTAATGTAACTGCTAGCTTCAATTCATACTAGTGCTTGTAAAAACTGCTTCATCAATGCACTTAGTTCAATTTTGCAATAAATATCAGAATCCAATAAAGACTATTAAATCTGATTTATTGGCTACATACGTATTATATTTGGAGATGCAGTCAGCTATTATTCAACAGTGAGTTTTGGGGGGTGGCTGTCAGGGGGCAGGGGTGTGGAGGGGGTCGGGGAAGTCAGGGGACAGGGAGCGGGGCAAGTTGGGTAGGGAGTGGGGGCCTGGGGGGGTAGTTAGGGTGGGGGGATCTTGGGAGTCGGTGGTCAGGGGACAAGGAGCAGGGGTGGGGTTGATGGATTGCAGGTTCTGAGGGAGGCAGTCGGGGGCAGGACGTGGGGGGGGTGTTGGATGGGGAGGACAGCTGTTTTGGGAGGCACAGCCTTCCCTACCTGGCCCCGATACAATTTTGCAACCCCGATGTGCGGGGCCAGCTTTAGGAAGTGTGGGGCCCAATTTGAACAGTTTTGACAGGGCCCCAGCAGGGATGAACTTAAAAAAAAAACACGTAAAAAAACACGTGGGGCTTACTCACCGGGCGGCGCTCCAAGTCTTCGGCGGCACTTTGGCGGCGGGTCATTCACTCGCTCTGAGTCTTCGGTGGCACTGAAGGACCCGCCGCCGAAGTGCTGCTGAAGACCCGGAGCGAATGAAGGACCTGCCGCCAAAGACCCAGTAGGGAGCCGGTTGTTAAGATTTTGGCAGCTCATCACTGAGCACGTCCCTGCAGCCTGCGCCACTTCCCACAGCTCCCACTGGCTGCGAACGGCAAACCGCGGCCACTGGGAGCTGCGGGTGGCTGTACCTGTGGATGGTCAATGTAAACACTGTCTCACAGCCCGCCAGTGGATTGCCCTGACAGGCCCCATGCAGTCTATGGGCCGCAGGCCGCCCACCACTGCCCTAGAGACTCTAAATCTAAAGCAAGTAGCATAGGTGACTTTCACTGTTAAGCTTGAAACTGTCGCCGCCAGAGCTGAACCCACGGTGGTGTAATACCACGTTACAAAATTTAAATAAAATAAATCTACACTGGGCTCCAGTGGAACACTTCCAGTCGTAACTCTTACAGTTTCCTGGGTTTTGTTTGTTTGTTTTGTTTAGAAGTTGCAAAGTATATTGATTCATGTAAGAGAGAATACAGAAATCAATACAAATGGAATTCTACCACCCCCAGCTCTTGGAAACCAATGTTAGTTCCCAGGATGTGCAGGAATGTCTTCCATACAGTTATCATGCAAATAATGAGAGCCATTTAACCCCTTTTTTCTTCACCTTAACTCAGCTCTCCCAACATGGAACATTTGTCAAGGCAGGAATTAGAGGTTATCCATGAAATTCCCCTCTACCGGGCTTTTGTGGAGAAGTGGGCCCAGGTGGAATCATTCCAGGCCAGGCCAGACGACCTTCTCATTTCCACCTACCCGAAATCAGGCAAGTAAAATAAGAGTGTATGTAAATAGCAGGAGACAGAATACGCTTACCTCTGAAATGCTGCCTTTCAATCTACGTTTCAGGCACCACCTGGATTAGTGAAATCGTGGACATGATTTACAACGACGGGGACGAGGGGAAATGTAAACGGGATGCAATTTTCAATCGAGTCCCTTTCATGGAAATGAGCTGCCCTGAACTCCTAAGTGGTAAGTGCTGTACAGGAGAGCAGACAAATGCACGAGTCCCCTCCCACAGGAGCCATGGAAGGAGGAGAAGCAGGAATGCTGTCTCTGGACTGATTCTAATACTGTATGTAATTCAACCTCTACAACAAGGCAGCTGGTTTTATATTGTCTTTGTACAAACTGTACACCAACATGCTTTACAGGGTTAAACACGCAATTATAGAGCCAGGAACACCTTCCCTGACCCAGCCAGCATCACATTATCCCATTCGCCCCCAAAGCCTGCCTTAAAACTCATTTGTTTCCTGCTTATTAATCCTGCTCCTCATCACAGAAAAACAAAGTCAGTAGAAAAATGTTGCGGCACTAGTGTGTGATGTGTGTTCTGCTTCTTTGAATCTGTAGCTGGAAGCCAGAAACTCTAGAGTGAAACAGAGCAGCATTAGGGACACAGCCTTAGGTTTAGCTTATTCTGGTGGAGTTCCTTGTTCCGTGTCAGAAGAAAGCAGCTCTCTCACTGTGATTCTCATGTGAAACGTTTAAATGGAGTAAGGGACAATTACGCTGCTTTTGTTCCCATCCTAGCCCAGGTCTCTACCCGTGTGTAGATAGACTGTAAACTCTTAGGCTCAGAGACCCCGTCATGTCTGTAAAGCACTGGCAGTGCTATATAAATAATCATAATTTATTTTTCCTTTTGCTGCTTCTAATCATAGAAATGTTGGGCTGGAAGGCACTTTGAGAGGCCTTCTAGTCCACCTCCCTGTGCAGAGGCAGGACCAAGTATACCTAAATCATCCTTGATAGGTCTTTGTCTAACCTGTTCTTAAAACCTCCAAAGGTGGGGATTCGACAGCCTCCCTTGGTGACCTGTTCCAGTGCTTAACTAAGGAGTAGTCGGCCAGGATGAGATCTGAAATGAGAGAGGCCCTCTTGAATGAGGCGGAGAGATGCAGGAAAGTCATTCTAGCCAGCAGCAGTTGCCAAGAGGGTGAATCTGCACCACCAGTTACAGGATTGTTTGGCGCATCACAGAGGAAACCAGAGCTAAATGGGCAGAGGGACAGGGCAGGGCAGGGCAGCAGAGGGACAGGCAGGGTCCAAGAGACAAGCTGAAGTGGTTCCATGGGGGGTTTTAAAGAGAGAAGGTAAATTTGGACTGGTGGCTGCAATGAACAAATCAGTGGAGCTGATCAAAGATTCAGGTGCAGCGGTTATGCACGAGAAGGCTGCCAGCCACAGGAGAGTTAGGATGGGCGGGGGGGCATTTAGCCACATCTCCCTCTTTCTAGGCATCATGAAAGGAAGAGGCAGGAAGTGCAGATTCATTCTCCAGTGAGCGCAAGCTGTTCATTCAGGACGTGCCAGGTGCTCCAGACGATACCTTTACCCCCTGTGTGTTTTCCAGGCACAGAGCAGCTGGCTATGATGCCATCGCCTCGGCTAGTGAAGACCCACCTCCCAGTTCAGCTCCTCCCCGTCTCCTTCTGGGAGCAGGACTGCAAGGTAACCAGCTCCAGAGTGACATGGTGATGCAGGAATTGTCATCTGTCAGCTCACCTAGGCCTGCCTCCTGGTTCCAGCAGCCTCCAGTGCCCAACACCTCAGAAAGGCAACCTCCCCATAATTCATATGCCAGTTGTGCAGTGATGGTGTTTGTACTGGAGCAGGGGAAATCTCTTCCAGACCTATGCAGGGGGTCGCAGTCCCTGCTAATTCAGACTGCACTACATTCCCTTTTCTGTCCTGCAGATGATCTACCTTGCCCGAAATGCCAAGGACGTGGCTGTCTCTTATTACCATTTCTACCTGATGGCAAAGATGCATCCAGACCCCGGCACCTGGGATGAGTTCCTGGGGAAGTTTATGGCTGGGAAAGGTAGGAGTAACCTCTCAGACACCACAGTAACAGGTGTGGCATAAGATCGTAAACAACAGAAAAGCAATTCTCCCTTCACCCCCTGGGCAGGAATCCAGGGATATGTTATTCAGTTGGGCTCTAAAGGGTTCAGTGTCAATGACTTCCCTTGGCTCCTCAGAGCGTGGCAGGACGGTGAGTTCCTTAGTGCAGTTTGTGAACATTAGGCCATGGCAACATGGTTCAGTGGACAGGGCACAGAACTAGAAGTGAAATGACCTGGGTTCTAGTCCCAGCTCTGCTACTTACTTGATGGGTGACCGTAGGCCAGTCACTTCACCTCCCTGTGTGACCTTGGGCCAGTCACCGCTCTGTGACTCCATTTGCCCTCCCATCTTGTCTTATCTAATTAGATTGTGAGCTCTATGTGGGTACGGTACTTAACACGAGGGAATCCCACAGGGCTACTGTAACAGAAATAATTGTTACTATACTCGGTGCCCTCACAATCCTCCCCCTTCAGGAGCAGAGCCCGAACGTTTCTGGCCTGGGGCCAAGACTCCAAACCCACCAGAATGTTTACACACTCCTTAGAAGAGGAGTTTGCAAAGCCTTGTTGAGGCCAAAATAATAATGATTATTTAATGTTGGCATTGCAGTGGGGCCCAACAGCTCCACGCAGGCACCGCGCACACACAGAGAACGACATGGCTCCTCCCCAGATGGCACAGTCTAACTAGACAAAACCCCTGGCCAGACAACATACCCTTAGATGCCTTTAAAAATTCCAGCTGGTTATTGAAGAAAAAGGACTAGCGGTTCATCCCATCCACCCCTGCCCCTGGGCAGGATTAGTGCACATAACACACAGTCCACTCTTCTGTCCAGCCTGGTTTTAAACGTCCCAAGCAATGGGGCTCCCAGCCTCCTGCTGGGAGACTGGTATAATAACCTAACAGCTCACGTCCCCTGTGACACTCAGTACTAGCTGTGATGTCTCTCTCCTCCTTTTCTTTGTTGCTTGTTTCAATCTGGATGAAGTGGCTTATGGATCCTGGTACGATCATGTCAAAGGCTGGTGGGAGAAGAAAAAGGCCTATCGAATTCTGTACATGTTCTACGAGGACATGAAAAAGGTGAGGAAGGGGAAGCGATGACCAGATGCCAGGGGATCCTGCTCCAAATGCCCCCTTTCGCTAAGGAAGGAGGGTGATTTTAACATCTATCTAGGTATGTGTAGAGCTCCCCTCACTGTCCTATCTGAGCATGTCCCAATCATTAACGAGTGTAGCCTCACAACACGCCTGATGGGAGGGCAGCAGTGTTACTCCTGTTGAACTGAGATACTGACAGATTAAGTGATTTGCCTAGAGGGAATCTGTCACAGACCCAGGAGTTGAACGCACATCTCCTGAGTGCCAGTCCAGAAATTCATCGTTCCTCCCCTGCATGTCCATTTGCAACACTGGCATCGTTAGGAGTGGAGGGGTGGTGCTGAAGTCGCCTATTTTACTACACCCAATGGGACAATACTTTGCATTTGGCTCTGAGGCACATTGACGTCTATCTGGAATATTAACAAAACAATGCCGGAACCAGCCACGTTCAGTGCGGAACTAAGGCAGCGAGTCCACAGCCCCAAACTTCCTGCCTATGGCTGCCAGCGCCACCCATAGGTATGACAGTGGATTCAGTTGATCCAAGCCATGATTCATTTTAACCTGCCCCTTAGCTTCTTATAATAATATGGTAAACAATCCCTAAACTGCTAGATGGCTCATGTCCCGTTGGTTTAGAAAGCAATGACCCTGGCTTTTCCCCAGACCTGATTTAAGTCTGGTCCATAAACACTCCCTTTTGTGCCCCTATCAACCCCAAGAGAAGGTAGAACTAGGAGGGGACGGAGGGACCAAGACCCTCCTCTCATCTTCTAGGTAACACAATAAGCCCCCTGCCAACACACACATCCTGCCCCTCTTAGTGAGCTCCCACCACCAGGCAAATCACCACCACCAGGCAAATCAATCAACAGGGTTCTTCCCCAGCCAGTTCTCTTTTGCACCCAGAGCACTAACAAAGAGGAAGGAGGTACCAGGCTTAGCCTGAGTCAGTGACATATTAGGAGTCTAATGGATCTTTAATTCATATTTGAGCCATCCTTAAATAGTCTCATGTCTCGCATCTTTGCATTCAGACAGACAGCATCACAACGAACACACATGGTCATAGATTTTACACACTGAAGTGCTGAGGGGGAACACAGGGTAGTTTGGTGACTAAGTACAGGAAGGGAGTCAGGGGGGCTTTAGGTTTGTTCCATTCTGCATCAGAGTCACTTAAGGCAAGAGTTTCAAAAGCGCACCCACAACAGCGACTAGATTTCCAGAAAAACCCAGCTCCTATTTACACACCTAAATACGGAGCTCTAGATCAGTGGTTTCCAGACTACTGGACTCACTTTCAGGAGTCGGATTTGTCTTGTGTATCCCAAGTTTCACCTCACTTAAAAACCTACTTGCTTGCAAAATGAGACATAAAAATATAAAAGTGTCACCACGCACCATTACTAAAAAATTACTTACTTTCTCCTTTTGGCTGTATGAAATTTTCGGTTGTACTGACTTTGCTAGTGCTTTTTATGTAGCCTGTTGTAAAACTAGGCAAACGTCTAGATGAGTTGATATACCGCCGGAAGATCTCTGTGTACACACACTGAGCGAGATTGCTGGCAGTTGTACAATTACATCCATAATGTTCTGTGCAGGGGTGAATGCAGCTGAAATCTATTTGGCAGGTGAAGCTGGTTGTGACTCAGCAAACCTCCACAAAGGTTAAGGGGTTGAGCCCTTGAGTTGGCTGTAACTTAAGAAAGAAAGAAAACCAACCAACCAACCAACCACTCACTCACTCCACTGCAGGCTGCAAACTGCAGACCTGGCTTCATTATCTCTCAAAAGAAGACACTTAGGGCTTATCTTGGGGAAAGCCTGAGATGGGAGTGTGTATACAGGAAGTTTTACCTGCATAGCTATGCTGGTACTTTTTTGTGTGTGTGTAGAGAAGCTTTAGCTATTCTTACCTTAAGGCAAGGGGTTTGGGTTGAGTTCTCACTGGAACCAGAAGCAGCTACAATACTAGCCATGGGCTACTAGACTCCACTTAAGGTCATATGAGGCAGGGGGCTTCTAAGGGTAGGTCTATACTCACCGTCCGGGTCGACGCGGTGAGTTCGACTTCTCGGAGTTCAAACTATCGCGTCTAATCAAGACGCGATAGTTTGAACTTCCCGCATGCTCCGGTCGACTCCGGAACTCCACCACCGCAAATGGCGGTGGCAGAGTCGACCTTGGAGCTGCGGAGTTCGACCCCGCCGCGTCTGGATGGGTAAGTCAGTCGAACTAGGGTACTTGCGTACCCTGGTTCGACCCCCTCCCTTACTGTAGACCAGGCCTAAGGGCTGCTATTTATACCTTTCCCCAGCACTCCCTGGTGCTAGAACTGCAGCATTTCAGGGAAGGCCACACTGCAGCTTCTCATTGAAGAGTAGGGAACCGATTAATATTACTTGGTTGGTTTGTTCTAACTTTGGTTGTTTTGGATTTTGGGTGGTTTGTTGGTGAGGGGCCCCTTTTTCCTCCTGGCTACAGAAAACAAGATGGAAAGGTGTTTTAAAAGGGGGGGGGAATACAACAGGCACACTCAAAAGAATAAAAAAGTATGTAGAAGTGGCTGATTGCCTAAAACCAGTAAGGGATGGAGCCAAGAGATTATATAGCTGAGCTGCAGTTAGGCTGAAGTTAGAGTTTAGGGCTGGTGAGAATTTTGTTTAAAGGTTTCGGCTAGCTTCCGTCTCTGCCTTTAAAAGGGGAGGCCATTTCATATGACTATCAGTGCTAGAACTTTAGAAGCTTAATTAATGCCCTTTCTGTGAGATCTCAGATTAAAGCAATTTACTTTTAATATTTACAATGGGCTTCTGATTTTTTTTCCCCTGCCCCTCCTCTCTTCACTGATTCTATGAACTTATACGCTCTGCTTCTAGAATGCTAGTGTGGTATTAGTACTGTATGTAGCAGCCCACTTGGTAAATGGCGTGTTTTGTTTAAAGTTGGTTGTACAGGATAGCAAGCCTTTGCTGATCCTTTTTTTCAAAAGTTTTTCTGGGCTCTAGAAATCATTGGTTATTATGATGCATCACTCATTAAAAGAGCTGCTCTTTGCTCATCAGAGGCCTACTCCACAACCCACTGGTCTCTGGATTAGGTCCCAAATGAATACAAGAAAGATGTGTCACATTCTACCAACACATCCAAGAGTGGCTAGGAAAACTTCTGCTCAGTAACATATTATCCTTCATCATGTCTCACCACCTGAGAGTCTGTCTGCCTGTCTCTCTGCAGGACCCAAAGCGCGAAATAGAGAAGGTGCTCCAGTTTCTGGGAAAGGACCTGAAGGAGGAAGTGGTGAATAAAATCCTCCACCATACCTCCTTCCAGGAGATGAAGAAGAATCCTACTGCTAACTATGAAATGATGCCAGTCTGGGCTATGGACCACACTGTGTCTCCATTCATGAGGAAAGGTAAGAGGTTTACAGGAAAAGCCATAAGATAACAGCAGGAACTGTTTTCTACAATTCTTACTAGCTCCTGATTCCACTTTCACAGGAAGGGAAATTCCCAGGGTCAGTGTTTTTCTCTGTGAGCCAAGCCCAGTTAATGGTGGAGCTGCATATGGAAGGCCCAGCTCAGATAAATGACTATAAGGAAGGTTCTCCTGTTTATTTTCTACCATGCAGATCCTGGTGTAGCACTCTGGAGAGCATGATTGATCTTGTGGTTTTGGCACTAACTGGGGCTTCAGGAAATGCGAGTTCTGTTTCCTGCTCCAATATTAACTCGCCATGTGGCATTGGGCAAGTCTCTGAGGCCCTGAAATCAACGGCTATTGGGAGCCTAAATATCTTTGAGGAAGTGGGCCTTGATTTCCATGTGCCTCACTTTTGCCATCTGCAAAACGGGGATATCCAGAAGGAAGTGCCCTTGTTCGTTTACACTATAAACTCCTCCAGGCACAGTTTGTCTCCTACTATGTTTGCGTACAGTACTTACCCTAGTGGGGGACTTCAGGTGCGATACAAATAACATTAGTGATTTGCCATGCCTGGACCTGAGTTAATATGTGACTGTGGCCTGCAGGAAGAGATCACAGATGTCAGCGTCCTCAATTTGGGAGTGCACAGAATATCCATTGACAGTTCAACAGTGCTAATTACTGGTGGTGTTTCTTGCATGCATCTTAAAAACAATTGTTTGGATACAAAGATCCTTTTCTCTCTTGAGAAGGAAAAATAGACACTGGCCTAAGTTTTCCAAAGTTCCTGGTGCTTTTGGGTGACCAGCCTGAGACACCTTTTAAGGTTTTGAGTTTTAGAAGGTGGGTACTGAGCATTTTCTGAAAATTGGGGACCCTTAAAGGTGTCTCAAGTTGAGCATCCAAGATCACTCGGAAGTTTGGAGAATGTACGTGCATTAATCATACATCCTGAGATGCATGACTGGTGTGAAGAGATGTTCCGTAGGACCCCTCTGCTCCCGACTCACACACAGTCCCCAGCAGTGAGGACACTGTAAAGTTTGTGTGAACCCCATCAACCTCAAATACATGTTTCCCGCTGCTTCTAACCTTAACTTGCTTAACTGGAAAGTCTCTTGCAGCCCTTTGATCTGTTTCATTTTCTCCTTTGTTCCTGTTAAGCACCTAAGCAAAGAGAACACCAAAAACCTGACTTAGGACCACAGTGCTATGCTAGGGCCTTTTGGAGTATCTTTGGGAAAGAAGATAACAGAACCAGAACCTCAGAAGTGGGGCAGGAGCCCAGAAGGGGAGAATAAACTAGCCATTCTTTTGTTTTCTTCCCATCAGGGATGGCAGGAGACTGGAAGAATTACTTCACCGTGGCTCAGAATGAGATATTTGACGCACATTATAAAGAGCAGATGACAGGCTCGACATTCAGATGCCAAATGGAGATATGAAGAAAAGGCTTCCCTATGTTTCATCAGACAAATGCAAGCTGTCTAAATACTAAGATGGGTGAACTAGAGTGCCTGGCCTTAAATGAGGATATTGATATAATAGGCATAATGGAAACTTGGTGTAATGAGGATAATCAATGGATTTGCGATAATATGAGGGTACAAAATATATATGAATGACAGAGCTGGTGGGGGAGTGGCACTATATGTGAAAGACAGCATAGTCAAGTAAAGTAAAAATCTAAAATGAATTAAACTGAACCATAGAATCTCTATGGATAGAAATTTCATGTTTGAATAATCCGAGTATAGCAGTAGGAATATGCTACTGACCACCTGAAGGCGATGGTGACTTTGACAGAGTTTAGAGAGGCTATGAAGACAGAAAACCCAATAATAATTTCAACTGTCCTCTTATTGACTGGGTACATGGCAACTCAAAAAGGGATGCAGAGGTAAAATTTCTAGACACATTAAATGACTGCGTCTTGGTTCAGCTTGTCCTGGAACCCTCAAGGGGAGAGGCAATTCTTGATTTTAATCCTAAGTGGAGCACAGAATATGGCCAAGAGAGGTAAATATAGCTGAACGTCTCAGTAATAGCGACAATGATGTAATTAAATTTAACATTCTTGGAGGGGGAGAAATGCCAAAGAAACCCACCACAATAGCATTTAACTTCAAAACAGGTAACTACACAAAAATGAGGAAGCTAGTTAGATGGCAATTAAAAGGAACAGTTACAAGTGGGAAATGCCTGCAGACTGCATGGAGACTATTTAAAAGCACCATAACTGAGGCAGTAAAAGGACCAAAAAAATTCCACCATGCTTAAGCAGCTGAATAAAAGAGATGATTAGAGGCTAAAATGTATCCTTTAAAAATTGGAAATTTAAGTCCTAGTGAGGAAAATAGAAAGAAGCATAAACTCAGGCAAGTCAAGTGTAAATGTATAATATAACAGACCAAGAAAGAACTTGAAGAGCAACTAGCTAAGTACACAAAAACTAACAGCAAAAAAGTACATCAGAAGCAGAAATCCCGCCAAACAGTCAGTGGATCCACTGGATGATTGTGTTGCTAAAGGAGCACTCAGAGATGACAAGGCTCTGACAGAGAAGCTAAATTAATGTTTGAATTGGTTTTCACTGAAGAGGATGAGGGGGAGATCTCCACATCTGAGCCGTTCTTTTTAGGTGACAAATCCGAGGAACTGTTGATTGAGGTGTCCGTAGAAGAGGTTTCAGGACAAATTGATAAATTAAACAGTAATAAATCACCAGGACCAGACGGCATTCACCCAAGAGTTCTGAAGGAACTCAAATAAATTGCAGAACTACTAGCTGTGGTTTACTTAAATCAGCCTATGTACCAGATGATTGCAGGATAGCAAACGTGATGCTGATTTTTAAAAAAGGCTCCGCACAATGTAATAAAATGGTTAATAACTAGAAGAGCATATGTGGCAGCAGTGAGATTCAGTGGCTAGAGCTCTGGACTGGGAGTAAAGTGACCTGTACTCTGACAATGACCTGCTGTGTAACCTTAGCCAAGTCTGATAACTGTTCTGTTGATGAGATTTTTGTGCTGCTGCCATAAATTAGAGCTACTCTGACTTACGCCAGGGGCTACTCTGGCTCCTGAAACAATGTGAAGCTACCTTGGCACCTCCCCATCCCAGCTGCAAAATCCCACCTTGTGTCTCAGTTTTTCCCTTCTGTACCATGGGGATGGTGATGCTTAATGCACTACTGCAAGGTGCTCAGATACCTATAAAAACCTATATAAGAATAGAATAGAGTGCTGGAGCTTATTATTAAAAGCACTGAAGTGACTTAGGAGCACATGTCCCGCTGAACGTCAATATGACGTGTACTTCTGAGTCACTGAGGCACTTTTGAAAATCCCACCCACTCACCCTCTTTTGTAAGGCACTTTGAGACCCATGGATGTGCTCAGTAAAAGCTAAATATTATTAATCTAATTCCTCATTGCCCTTTCAATGCAAGCAATAACAAAGTACAATAACTCCACTTTAAAAACAGATATTCATCATGTCTCTTGGTTATACGAACTTATAAAATTGCCAAGTGCCTTTGGAAACCATTGTTGTATGCAGTGCTGTGGTAGCCATGTTGGTCCCGGGGTATTAGAGATGCAAGATAGGTGATGTAACATCTTTTACTGGACCAACTTCTATTGGTGAGAGAGACAGAGATGAGACCTGAAGAAGAGCTCTATCTAATCTCGAAAGCTTGTCTCTCTCACCAGCAGAAGAAGTTGGTCCAATAAAAGATATTACCTCCCTCACCTTGTCTCTCTTTTTGAACTATTGTCCATTTCGATCCTATTTGTGAGACTTTCCTTCTTAGTCTATGGTATAATGATCACCTTAAAATTATCCCTTTAATAGAGAACAAAGTTAGTTACTAACTGCCAGTCTCTGAGTTAATGTTCAGAATCTCGATTGTATTGCAAAGCTGAAGAACTGAGGGGCAGTTTAGTTGTAGGTTTTTATTAAGTTGTTGGGAGGCTGGGATCCCTTTCTGAGCAGTAGCTCTTGCACTCAGGTAGCTTTTGCCTTCAGGCTTCCAAGTTGATCACACATCCAGCTTTGTACTCTGAACTCTAACCAAAAAATCTTGATCTCCACTTCCTGGAAATAAAATCCAGGGAGCCAGACTCCGCCTCTCAGAAGGCAAATCCTGTAACATAGCACTGGGGAAGAGGAAAGGAATGAAGCTGATCTTAGAAAGCAACTGAAGGACGAAAACTGCTAGAGCCCAGAAGGGATCCTAGGCTCTGATCAGCGAAAAAGCCTACAACAACCAAACTGAATACACAGTAAGTTCCCCAGCTTTACGGCACAAGGGGGTCCTTAACTTCGGATCAGTGAGTAAGGTTTATAGCAGGGGTCGGCAGCCTTTCAGAAGTGGTATGCTGACTGTTCATTTATTCACTCTAATTCAAGGTTTTGCCTGCCAGGAATACATTTTAACATTTTTAGAAGGTCTCTTTCTGTAAGTGTACATACAATAATAGTTGAGTTATATAATATAAAGTAAACAAGGTTTTCAAAATGTTTAAGAAGCTTCATTTAAAATTAAATTAAAATTCTGATCTTATGCTGCCAGCCTGCTCAGCTCACTGCCAGCCTGGGGTTCTGTTCACCTAGGCCGGCAGTGGGCTGAGCGGGGCCTGCGGCCGGGACGCCGGCTGGCAAGGGGCTGGCAGCCGGGACCCCAGACCAGGGAGGGAGGGAGGTTCAGGGGTCAGGGCAGAGGGCTGGGGTGTGTGGGGGGTGTAGGGCAGAGGGCTGGGGGGTGTGAGGGGTGTAGGGCAGAAAGCTGGGTGTGGGTGGGGGGGTTCAGGGGTCAGGGAAGAGGGCTGGGGTTGTGGGGGGGTTCATGGCAGAAGGCTGAGTGTGGGGGGGGTCAGGGCAGAGGGCTGGGGTTGTGGGGGGGTTCACGGCAGAAGGCTGAGTGTGGGGGGGGTCAGGGCAGAGGGCTGGGGTTGTGGGGGGGTTCATGGCAGAAGGCTGAGTGTGGGGGGGGTCAGGGCAGAGGGCTGGGGTTGTGGGGGGGTTCACGGCAGAAGGCTGAGTGTGTGTGGGGGTCAGGGCAGAGGGCTGGGGTGCTCAGCCCGTGGGGGTGCTCCCAGCCCCCTGCCCTGAGCGGCTCATGGCAGGGGGCTGGAAGGGTTGTGCCCTGTTCCACCCCCTTCCCCAAGGCCCCGTCCCTATCCCTCTCTGTGGCCTGTACGGAGCAGCGAGCACGCTGCCACTCTCCGCCCTCCCCCTCGCAAGGGCCATCAGCTGGTTGGCGCAGGGAGGGAGAGGAGAAGGGGCAGGAAAGCACCAGGCTGGGGGAAGAAGCGGGGGAGGGGGAAGCTTGGCTGCCACAGGACTAAGCTTCTGCCTCCTGCCCCCGCAGGGGAGAGCGGTGGGCGGGGGGGTTAGTGGGGCTGGGGGCCGGGACTGCGGCAGGCAGCAGCGTGCCACTCACCATCGGCTGGCGTGCCGTGTTTGGTGTGCGTGCCATAGGTTGCCCCCGTGGTTTATAGGGATGTAGGTTTGTTATCAGTTAAATGGGCAGGTCCAATGAGCTGACAAGTTTTAATAGAAGCCAGTCAAAAGCAGCCTTCAGAGGAATTATTGTGTTGTGTTTAGTTTATGATACTCATTTCAGCTCCATTGACTGTATTTTGAATTAAGAGACTTGTGACCCAGAGACCTCTGCATGCCAGCTGGCAGAGGGCACAGGAGTGCATAGGGTTTTTTTTACGGGAATTCCTGGGTCAGATGTATGTAAAATAGTTCACCAAAAGGGGTATGTGAGGTCTCTACTGAGAGCCGCTAGCCCGCTGGTTAACACAATCACAGCAAAATGTGTGTACAGATCAGATTTAAGCAGTTAAGTATCTATACTGAAAATTATGTTCCTAAGGTCTTAAAGTTAAAGCAGGTCACCAGGAGGTGACATAACTCTGGCAAGTTCCTTTCAGGCAAGCGGTACCAAATTGCCTATTTTCCTGACTGGTCATATGTGTGTCAGGCTTACAGTTCATGGCAATGTTGGGTCTATTTTCATACTGAGCCCCAGGCAGAAGAAAAGGTTTTGAAAACTACCAGAGAGGAAATTCACAGGATACAACAAACAGCAGGGGGTGTCCTGTTTCTGACTAAAGACAGAGGATTGTTAGGGTATATCTGGGGGATACAAGGAAACGCAGAGACTCCTTCATCAAGGAAGCAAGCTAACTGTGTTTGTCTTGTGAAAGGGGCTGAGCCAGCCTGGCGATGAAATTCTGGGTGAGCAATACTCTACAAGACATCAGAGTATTTTGTTAATTAAGTCTAGAAGGCATGTTATGTTTTTGTTTTGTACATAACCATCTGTTTCCAATATTTCTACTTGCTCTCTCATATGAGCTATACCGATCTCATAGAGTGGGAAGGGACTATGAAAGATCATTGAGTCCAGTCCCCTGCCTTCACAGCAGGACCAAGTACCCCCTGACAGATTTTTTTGCCCCAGATCCCTAAATGGTCCCCTCAAGGATTGAGCTCACAACCCTGGGGTTAGCAGGCCAACGCGCAAACCACTGAGCGATCCCTCCTGCCTTGGATTGCTATGCTGTGTTAAATAAACTTTTACTTTATTTGACTATAAACGTGTCAGTGCTGGGTGTTAAGTGGAGCGGGGATCTGAGGTGAAACTGATAAGCTGGGGGTACTGTTCCTTTGGAAGCAGCAAATCTGTGAATACTGCTAGTGTCCAGTGGACCAGAGGTGGAGCCGCCGGGAAGAGGTTCAGAGGGTTTAAGAGCTGGAGTGTGCTGATTGCTAACTTGTAGAGAGACAGCAGGGCCTGCAAGGCCTATCGGGGAGGGCTTGTGTTGCCTCTGGTCAATGGAGTTGGGGAGCTGACTCCCAGCAGGCACAGCCAACGCTTCCTCACACCAAGGGCAGACAGCAGCAAGGGGCCTCACAACTCTGGGCATCCTTGGAAAGCGTCACAGGGATGTTACTTGTTCAACTTCTTATTTAGTACCTGTTTTCCCCCCTCTTCTGAATTGTTGTGTATTTTGTTATTTTAGTCAGTCTAGAGCGTTTACCAATGTCAGTTATGCTGCTTCCCCTCCAGGTACTGAACAATCATTAAAACTTGTCTACAGATAAACATGTCAAATTATCAACTCACAGTCAATCCACCCATTTGTCCTGCTGACAAACCAAGTCATTTCAATCATTTTATGCCTTTTTCCCCTCGAGTGTTCTGCGGGGAGCATGTGATGGACGGATCATGTGATTAGTGATCAAAAATTCCCCCTCCTGCACCGTACCTTGTTCTTGGCTGTTGGAGTCCTCCTCCTCCTCCTCCCTCTTCTCCCAAGGGATTGCGCTAGTGCCCTCCTCTTCTCTGTCAGAAAAACCATGACGTGCACATTCCTTTGCAGATCAACACGCTCTTCCAGAGACTCCAATCTCACTGCATAAAGCTGCACCTCATTCTCTTGATGCATGGGGACTCACTCTGCCTTCCTGTTTTTCCAACTCATTTTGGCAATAAAAAACTCTCTCCAGGCAGCAGTTTACTGTGATCTGCCCCCTGCTAGCAAAAGAACACAGATGTGAGGGCAAAGCTTTGCTGGCAGATGCTGCTGTTAGGGCTGCTGTCTGCATAGGACCAGTCACACGGGGATGATTGAGAATACTGAATATATGTAACAAACCTAGTTTGCAAATGGCCTCTAGTCCAGGAGAAGTTCACACAAAATGTTCCACAAACACACACATCTGAGAAGCAGCATGTTCTTGTGGATAAGGCATTGGACTGAAACTCAGGAGACCTGGCTTCATGTCCCAGCTCTGCCACAGCTTTCCATGAGCAGATTTCAAAGCACTTTACAAAAGAGGTCAGTATGTTTTATCCTTATTACACAGATGGGGAAACTGAGGCACAGAGCGGTGACGTGGTCAGCCCATCACTTACTCTCTCCGTGTCCCAGTTCACCATCCTTTCTCCATCCCTTGTCTGTGTAGACTGTCAGCTCTCACAGCAGAGGCTGGCTCTAGCTGTTTGTTCATAGAGTACCTAAAACCGTAGGGCCCCAGTCTCAGTTGAGGCTCATAGAAAGAACTGCAATAATGATAATAAATACATTTGTCAAAATCAAAGTCTTCTAATGACTCACTTCCAAACAGAAAAAGGCCAGCTCGGGCTGAAAAACAATTCATGGCAAAGAGTTCACTCTGCTCTGTTTAAGAATGAACTAAACAAAATGCCATTACTAAGGCACTACTTGAATTGTGGGATGATTGTCAAAAATTGCAGCTCACTTGCAGACAAGCTGTGGAAAAGTAATTACCTTGTTATTTGCAATAATAAAGTCCATTATTACTTTTCCGCCATTTTCCACTATTGGCCACCCGGGGCTGAGAGCAGGGGCCTGGGGCTGAGAGAGGGAACATGGGGCTGACAGTGGGGGCTCCCACTGTCAAAATCGTGGTGGAAGCCTAATATTGTGGAATCCCCAGTTTCTGCAAGTTAAGTAGGGCCTTGGCCAATACACATTATAAAAGAGCTAAGCCCTAATGGGGACACAATCATGACAGCCAATCTGCAGCTGCCATCCTGTTTTCCCAATCAAGGCTAACATAGGCACCTATGGTCTCCCAACAACCATAAGCTCAGTTAACTCTTCCACTGCCTAACACATACAGTAGGACTAGTGTAAGAATCATCCCTGCTGAGAGCTGCATGGAGATCCGGTGTGTGCATCTCCCCTCCTCCACATGTAACTGGAGCTCCAGATCCTCCCTGGCACCGTCCCCCTGCACTTCCTAGACTCTGCAGAGGGCTCACTGCAGGCTCTAAGATCCACACTGGGGGAGGAGAAGGCTGGAGTAGAATCAGGGAGATGCATATCATCCACCCTCCAACTCCCCAGAAGATGCCTGAAAAAAATAATACTGTTCCAGGCCATTTTGACTTATCTTGACAGCCCTCGTCCCAGGAACCTGGGAACTTCCACAGCCACAGGGGGAATCCAATGGCACTGGCAGGGGGTTCGGGTGTCCAACAAACAAGAGAAGGAATGTGGGGCCTTTGTACAGATGGCCGTGGCCTCTTGCAGATCCCCCCAGGATCGAGGTGAATCTTGTGGAATCGAAAGGTCTGGGAGATGGCAACCTTGCTCCCTCAATGGGGCAATTTGGGTTCATCTTCATGAGGATTTTCAGTAAACATTCCCCTGTCATGGCTAGTAATGCCAGAGGGGACAATCTATGTCAGTGCAATGTTAAGTCTGAGATTTTAAAACAAAAACAGAGAGAAAACTGTTCAATTCTCATGGCAGCATAAGCTCATGTGCAAGTGAATGATAGCTAGTGTGACCAGATGTCCCAATTTTATAGGGACAGTCCCAATATTTGGGGCTTTTTCTTATATAGGCTCCTATTACTCCCCACCCCGTCCCGATTTTTCACACTTGCTGTCTGGTCACCCTAATGATAGCAGGACCTTTCCTTACATGGTTTATTTACAGGCATACTCATCAGTATAGGCTGACTGCATAACAGTGGGTGATGTGACAAGTTATCGGGCAAATATGGCACAAATATGGGTTAATGAAAACTTGCAGCAGCAAAGACCTTTTCAGAGCTATTAACGTCAGTCTCTGGAGTTTGCTAATCTCTCATGACCTCCTACACCACAAAGTAAACAAGAGTGTTATAAAGGAAACTAGAAACGCCTCTAATTACTGAAACAGCTTAAGCCACTGCTGAGTATAAGTGGGCTGAAAAGACAGAGGCCAGTACTTTTTCAACACTCTTTGTATTATGTGTTATGATTTTCTCTATGGAGAGTGCTGCCATAATGGCTCTCTGGGTCTTTTGTGTAGTGCTGAGAGAGGCTTCCAAAATCAGTGATTGGGATGGATGTAGGAATCACTGGATGAAATTCTCAGGCCTGTGTAATGCAGCTAGTCAGATTAGATGATCATAATGAACCCTGATGGCTTTAAAATCTCCAACGCAGAAAGTAACTTTTTATTTTCAAAAGCCAGTGTGATGGGGCAAGGCCGGATGGTTACAGTAAAGTACTGAGGAACAGGTATGTTAGCCCCAGGCTAAACAAATCCCTAGCACCGTGGTAACCAAATGGCAGTTTCTCCAGGTTAATCAAGGCAGGCTAATCAGGGCACCTGGGGTCAGATAAGATCTTTCTAGAAGGCAGTGGAGATAGCTACACTGATTTGGCTGCTGCAAGCCAAACGTGTAGCAGTGACATGTGTGCATGGGGCCATGAGCCATTATGTTGGGATCAAGGAGACGCGGAGTCAAGAGGTTTGTCAAGCAGGCATCCCGAGCTCTCTTGAGCTCGGTTTTTATTAGTAATTACATCAAAGAGCATGAGATCATAGTTACTTGTAACATATTGATTGGTTCACCCATAGCCATATCCCCTTGTGCAATATATCATAATTGGTGAAGGGACTACGTGAGCTATTGGAGGGGCTACGTGCGCTATTGCCTAGTCTATGCTTAATCAATAACCTGAGCATTGCTTTACCTTAAGATAAGCCAGGAGTAAATGTAATAAACACGGGTGTGGTTTGCCAGCACAGCATGTTCACTACAACTCCCCCTTTTTGTTTTTAAGCAATTTGCAGGCATAATGAATGCTCTGTTTTGTATTAAGTCGTTGCCAAGGGCAGCCTTGGACAAATAGGCTAATAAGTGAAGGAATACACTGTAATATGCAGCAACAAGCTATTAATCCTGCAGCTATAACAATAACATATGCAAACATTTGCTTTAGCCAGGATAGGTCTGGCAGCCATCCAGTAAGCCAGTCCCAAAATTCTGAAAAATCAACATCCATAGTAACTTCTTTTGTTAAATTATGTAGTTTTACAATTTGGTTGTCCACTGCTTTTTCATTATTGCTTAGGTTAAAGCAACACATACCATCAAATTTTTCACACCCATAATGATGTTGCATTAAAAGATAATCTATGGCCGCTCTGTTTTGCAAAAGTCCATGTCTTAATTCGCCCTGTTCCTCATTTAACAAGGCTAGAGCTTTAGAAGTTGTATTTAAGGCTTTTACTGCCGAGCAGGCTAAGGCGTTAATGTTTTTACTGTTTCGTGCCACCAGACCGGGCACCCCGACCAGGGATACGGCCAGCGCGACGTATTCGGCCTTACTAATGAGGGCCGCGTGACTATTAAATTTTGTTCTAGAGAATTTTGTTCTAGAGAATTATAAAACCATGTATCATTGTTGATGTCTTTGGGATTATGGCATACTGGTATTAGGCAAGATCCTAGCACCTCCCCCACCGCCCTCTGCTCCGTTAAGCAGAAGGTACTTTGGTTTAAAGTCTTTGCAAATACCTCCCATATATTAAGACGAACCCCCCCAGTCATTACCGGCCCCCCTTCCGTAGGGACAGTAGTTAAACTGAAAATAATTATTGTTAACAAAAGTACAGAATTGGCATTTAAGGAGGCTATTAATGCCATCATATAGTTCTCTGCCATTTTCTCTTGTCTTGTTTTTTCCAACAGTTGTTCAGCCTGATTAGCTAGGTTCTTCACTTGGCCCCATGTGGCAGGTGCATTTCGTTGGCCCCCTCGTTTTCGGCCCGTTGTCACTTTTCCTTGTTCATCATATAAGTGTATGTTGAAGTCAGGGATGGGGTTGCTCAGTCCCTGATGCCACGCCATCCTTGTATGGTCGAACGTATCGTGCAGGTACCCAGAGCGGGCCGCTTGGTGTTGATACAGCTGCGTAACCGCGCCCCCAGGTGATTAGTGGCACAGGTTCGCTCCACTCCGGGCCAGGTAGCTGACGATAGGTTACCTTTGGAGCAGGAAGAACTTCGGTCGTCTGATAATGCCGTTGTGCCCTTTCTGCCATGGCTTCGTTGACCTTATGCACTACCTCCTGTTGTTCGTTTGTTAGTGATATTATGTCTCCCGGTTGCTTTCCTAATTTTAGGGCATTAAACAGTGGAGTTAGCATAGATGTGGGAATCTTGTAATACGGTCTTATCCAATTTATGGATCCCAGAATTTGCTGTAGTACTACATATGTTAATTTTTTTGGCAAGGTAAGTTTTGGAAGTATGGGCATGGAGTATGCTGCAAGCATTTTATGACCTAAATATTGAAAAGGTTCGGCTTCCTGTATTTTTTCCGGGGCTACTACCAGACCCGATTGACTTAAGATATCCGTTAACTCACTTTTCCATGTGGTGGGTAGGGGCCTACCGGCTATTAAGATATCATCCATATAATGGTATACAAGTAGCTTTTTGAACTTATTTCTGAAAGGTTGAAGAGCAGTGTTTACAAAATACTGACACATGGTAGGGCTATTTAACATGCCCTGGGGTAACACTTTCCAATGATAACGTGTTGTGGGTTGGGCATTGTTCAGGACTGGCACTGTGAATGCAAAATACTTTTTATCCTTTTCCTGTAACGGTATTGTAAAGAAACAATCCTTTAAATCAATTATTGCTACCTGGTAGTCATAAGGGATTAAATTTGGATTGGGGAGGCCACACTGCAGGGGGCCCATTGGTTCTAGTATTTTATTAATTTCCCGCAAATCGTGAAGGAGCCTCCATTTTCCTGATTTTTTCTTAATTACAAAAACAGGAGTATTGTACGGGCTTGTAGTATGCTCAATGTGTTCATCTTTTAATTGTTGCTCAACTAATTGCTGCAAAGCTTCTAATTTTTCTTTAGGTAATGGCCATTGTTCTACCCAGACTGGTTTATCAGTTTTCCACTGTAACGGAAGAGCCTGAGGCTTACTCATCTTCCAAAACCAGTTTTGCCCCTATCTGTTCTAACAAATCTCTTCCCCAAATGTTAAACTGTAAAGGCAATATGCAGGGTTGAATATATGCTATTATGGGGCCTTGTTCCTGGGATTTTACCGGTAACCATTGAGAGCTCTTTTTAGATGCTTGGCTTCCTCCTACCCCGAATACCGCAGGGGCTATCTCAGAAGGCCATTTAGGTTCCCAATCCTTTTCAGCTATGACAGAAACATCCGCCCCTGTGTCCAACAAACCGGTCAGCCACTTACCTTGGAGTATATACTTACGTTGAGGTTTGTGCAGGGATATTCGGTGTACCAACGCCGCCACCTGTGGGTGAAAGGAAGAGTCGCTGTCGCCTTCAGTACGGGTGGATCCGAAACCTCCTGTACGTGTTACCTGTGATTTTTCTCCAGGGAGCTCATATGGCAACAGTATCATTTGTGCCCAGGAGTCCCCTAGTCTTAAAGTAAAAGGCAGGTGACTCCAATACTGAACATATATTTTTCCCTGATAATCAGCATCAATCACTCCTGGAACTACCATAATTCCTTGTTTACTTGCTGATGACCGAGGGAGTATAATGCCCACCGTCCCTTCAGGAAGGGGCCCTTTTAGTTGAGTAGGCATTAAAAGAACTTCCCCCGGTAAGAATGAGGATTTTTCTTCTTGATTATACAAGTCTATTCCAGCACTGCCGATCATTGCCGGTTGCGCCCTAGTCAATTCTTCCGCCCCCGTTGTTTTTCCGGGGCTTGGGGAGGGCCCGATCACTGGTTTCCCTGCCCTAGTCCTGATCGACATTGATTTGCCCAATGATACCCCTTGTTGCATTTAGGACATTTTCTGGAGGGCCTACCCCCTTCCTGGGGTTTTCCTTTATGTGCTCCCCCTCCGGGTGCCCTACACTGGCTTTTAAAGTGTCCCGGTTTTTTGCAATTAAAACAATTTCCTGCTGGTTTATTACCTTGTCTTATAGCCCCCGCCAAAAGAGCCATAGCATGGGTTTGACTACCGACATCCACGCAAGCCTGAATCATGTCCGCTAAAGTGTACGAGGGGCGATGTATTATAGATTGCAGTACCTTCTTGCAATCAGCATTAGCTTGCTCATAGGCCAGTTGCCGTAAAAGCTCTGTCTGTGCCTCCTCGTTATCAACCTGCCGCTGTACTGCTTCCTTGAGCCTATCTATGAACTGCGGATACGGCTCTGTAGGCTGCTGCCGGGTGGCTGTGAAAGACCTAGTCGGTTTCCCACTTACGGGAACCCTTCTGAAAGCTCTCATAACACTAAGTTTAGTACGAATATATGTGTCTGGGTCTAACTCCAACTGTCTCTCTATAGTGCTAAATTGGCCTGCTCCATAAATCTGGTCAGGCACGGCAGCTGGGGTTGAGTATCCTACAGCAGCTAACCTGAACTCACTGTCCCACACCATATACTGGGCGGGGGTCAGCACCATACGAAATAAGTCTTTCCAATCTTGTGGAGCCATCGTGTAGCCATTTCCAATTCCTTCTAAGATGCCTGCCACGAAATTAGACCTGATGCCTGTCTCCGTGATAGCTTTTCTCACCTCCCTCAGTACTGTATACGGTAGCGCCGTCCACTCTCTGGCGGCATTGCCCTGTGCATCGACTCCTGCCGTTATAGGCATTAACATGGGCAACTCCCCCTCCCACTGATGTTCTTCCTCCAAACTCAATTCCCCCGTCTCACGCGCCAACGCAACCGCCGCCCGGACGCAGCCCCCACGATTCCCCCAGAAACAAGGCTGATCAGTTCCTTTATCAACGGAGGGATCCGAGGGCCGCTGCCCCGTATCCGACACCGCAGGCGCTGGTGGTAGCACCCGCGGGTACGGAGGCGGTGTCGTCAGCGCGAGAAGCGGGGCGGCAGTGAGAGACGCCTGTGGCCCCAGTTTTCCCACTGCCTCAGTACAGCGCTGCCACATGAGCAGGTGCTGTACTGCTGCTCTCGGTTTCTCAAAGAGCTGTGTTCCTATCTTTTGCCAATCCTCTTGCTGCAGGGACCCCTCTTCGGGATACCAGGGGCATTGACATTCTATTTCCTTAACAAAATCCTCTACATGCCGCAGCGTAACCGCTGGGCAACCGCTCCCCTCAATGAGCTTAAATAATTCCTTAGCATGAGCCTTTTGTGGCACTGATAAATCGCCCCCCATACTCACGAGTGGCTGTTTCCAGCGGGTGCACCTAGACTATTCCAGTCGGATGAGCAGGGGTCCTCGGGATCCGGTGAATCACGTCGGGGTCACCAGATGTTGGGATCAAGGAGACGCGGAGTCAAGAGGTTTGTCAAGCAGGCGTCCCGAGCTCTCTTGAGCTCGGTTTTTATTAGTAATTACATCAAAGAGCATGAGATCATAGTTACTTGTAACATATTGATTGGTTCACCCATAGCCATATCCCCTTGTGCAATATATCATAATTGGTGAAGGGACTACGTGAGCTATTGGAGGGGCTACGTGAGCTATTGGAGGGGCTACGTGCGCTATTGCCTAGTCTATGCTTAATCAATAACCTGAGCATTGCTTTACCTTAAGATAAGCCAGGAGTAAATGTAATAAACACGGGTGTGGTTTGCCAGCACAGCATGTTCACTACACATTACCCCACCATTCCAGTGGAGATAGAGGTTCAGGGGAACCCCATTGAGGTGACAGTGGGCGTTGTTCCTAAACTCCCATATCCTGTAGTTATTGGGAGGGACTATCCAGGGTTTGATAATTTACTCCCCCCGGAGAGGCTGGAGGGAGGTGGAGACCCTGTTGGCAGCGACTCATCATTGAGGGAATGTCAACCCCCAATGTTTTCTGAGTTTTCTCAGGATCTATTGTCAGCCGCCCAAAAGGCCCGGAAGACAAAAAAAGAAAGGAAGGCCGCGAAGGCTTTGGGAACCCGGATCCTGACCCAGGGCCAGAAGACCGCGCTAGTAGGTAGATGGACACGAGTAGCCATCAGAGAAACTACCAACACGGAAGGTGAGCCGGAGGCTGGCCCCAGCCGTGATGGCAACGAGCCGTTGGAAGAAGCAGAAGCCGGCCCTTGGGAGCTCAGGCAGGTTAGTCCTGGGAGAGAGACTTTCGGACGGGACCAGGCAGAGGACCCTAGATATGATAACGTCAGGAAAGAGGTGGCTGAGATAGATGGGAAAGACTGGGATACCCTATTGCCTTACCTCATGTTCGCCATCCGGGAAGTTCCACAAGCCTCCACAGGTTTCTCTCCGTTTGAACTACTATATGGGTGCCACCCCCGAGGCATATTGGATATAGCCAGAGAAGCCTGGGAAGAGGAGCCAAATCCCGGAAGGAACATAGTCGAGCATGTACTACAGATGAGGGATCGGATAGCCCAAGTTACATCCATTGTACGAGAACATTTGGAGAAAGCACAGGAGACCCAACGGACCCATTATAACCACCAAGCAACGCTTCGACGGTTCCAACCAGGGGATCGAGTAATGTTTCTGGTGCCCACAGCAGAAAGCAAGCTGTTGGCCCAGTGGCAGGGACCCTATGAAGTGATTGAAGCCGTGGGAGAGGTAAACTATAAGGTGTGGCAGCCAGGCCGCAGGAAACCGGAGCAAATTTACCACATTAATCTTCTAAAACCTTGGCATGATCGAGAGGCATGCTTAGTCACCTGGGAGACCCTTCCCCAGAAGGATAACTTACATGAGCAAGTGAAGATATCACCCGACTTGACGCCAATCCAAAAGATCGAGGCAGCCGACATGATTAATCGCAACCGAGATGTGTTCTCTACAAAACCGGGGTAGACGACTGAGACCTATCACCATATCCGCACGATCCCTGGAGCCAAGGTAACACTGAGACCCTACCGAATCCCAGCAGCCAAAAGAGAAGAAATCAAGGCCGAAGTAAAGAAAATGTTAGAATTAGGCGTTATTGAAGAATCCTACAGTCAGTGGTGCAGTCCAATTGTTCTAGTGCCCAAACCTGATGGTACCACGAGATTCTGTAGTGACTTTCGCCGACTGAATGAAGTATCCCAATTTGATGCATACCCCATACCACGCATCGACGAACTGGTTGACCGACTGGGTAGTGCCCGATTCTTGACTACACTGGATCTGACAAAAGGGTATTGGCAGATTCCCCTGACCAAAGAAGCTAAAGAAAAGACAGCGTTCTCCACCCCAGACGGGCTATTCCAGTACACTGTCCTCCCTTTTGGGTTACATGGGGCCCCAGCCACATTCCAGCACCTCATGGATAAGCTGCTGCGCATCCATACTAGCTATGCAGCTGCATACCTAGATGATGTCATCATCCATACGCCAGACTGGGGAACCCACTTGGAGAAAGTTGAGGCAGTACTACGCACCTTAAGGTGGGCTGGCCTCACCGCTAATCCTGCTAAATGTGCCATAGGACTAGCAGAGGCTAGGTACCTGGGATATATTGTAGGAAGGGGTATAGTGAAGCCCCAAACTAATAAGCTAGAGGCGATTCAAAACTGGCCCCGGCCGACCCGAAAGAAGCAGGTCCGTGCGTTCCTAGGCGTGGTAGGCTACTACCGACGTTTTATTCCCCACTTCGCCTGTAGGGTGAGTCCTCTGACGGACCTGGTGAAGGCTTGAGGTCCAGACATGGTGAAGTGGCCCGACGCTGCAGAGGGGGCATTCATAGACCTTCGGACAGCCCTCTGTAATGACCCCATACTCATAGCCCCGGACTTTACCAAGGAATTTATTTTACAGACAGATGCTTCTGAGGTGGGGTTGGGGGCAGTTCTGTCACAAATGATTGGAGATGAAGAACACCCGATTCTCTACCTAAGCAGAAAGCTGCTGCCAAGAGAACAGAAGTATGCAGTAGTCAAGAGAGAATGCCTTGCTGTCAAATGGGCCATGGAGACACTGCGTTATTATCTCTTGGGCCGGCGATTTACTCGTGACGGACCATGCACCCTTCCAGTGGATGCAGAGAAATAAGGAAAAGAATGCAAGGGTCACCAGGTGGTTCTTATCCCTCCAACCATTCCAGTTCCGCATACGGCACAGGGCTGGATGCCACCACGGCAACGCTGATGGTCTTTCATGAGCACACTGCCTTGCGTCCCAAGTTGCCCAACCCTATGGTATTGAGCAGAGGGGGTGGATATGTGATGGGGCAAGGCCGGATGGCTACAGTAAAGTACTGAGGAACAGGTATGTTAGCCCCAGGCTAAACAAATCCCTAGCACCGTGGTAACCAAATGGCAGTTGCTCCAGGTTAATCAAGGCAGGCTAATCAGGGCACCTGGGGTCAATTAAGATCTTTCTAGAAGGCAGTGGAGATAGCTACACTGATTAGAACACCTGCAGCCAATCAAGGCAGGCTAATCAGGGCACCTGGTTTAAAAAGGGAGCTCACTCCAGTCAGGGGAGGAGGAGCCAGAGGAGAGAAGTGCGTGTGAGGAGCTGGGAGCAAGAGGCACAAGGAGCTGAGACTGAGAGGGTGTGCTGCTGGAGGACTGAGGAATTATCATACAATCAAGCATTATCAGACACCAGCAGGAAGGATCTGTGGTGAGGATAAAAAGGTGTTTGGAGGAGGCCATGGGGAAGTAGCCCAGGGAGTTGTAGCTGTCATGCAGCTGTTACAAGAGGCACTTTAGACAGCTGCAATCCACAGGGCCCTGGGCTGGAACCTGGAGTAGAGGGCAGGCCTGGGTTCCCCCCAAACCTCCCAACTCCTGATCAGACACAGGAGGAGTTGACCCAGACTGGGGGTTCCACCAGAGAGGAAGATCACTGAGGTGAGCAAATCCGCCAAGAAGCGCAGGACCCACCAAGGTAGAAGAGGAACTTTGTCACACCAGGCAGATGAAATTTTTATAAAATCTATAGTTGCCTATTCCTGGTATTGACTGCAGAGTGGAGAGCTGCTGTAAATGGAAGAATAAATGTTGATATGTGCCAACTTTTCCCACCCCTTTTAACATGTTTTTTCTTATTGGCATCACTGAGACGTGGGGGCATAACAGAACCACCTATCCCCTCAATTTGTGCTTTGTTTTGGGTGGTTAATCAGTTAGCTAGAGTGAAAGGGATAAAATACAGGTATCTAGAGGGCACACCTCCACATGGTATTTTGCTCTTTTGTAACTTAATCAACTTACACCAATGCAAACTTTTAATGTACATGCAGTTAAACTGGTTTGTCACTTTTAAAGCAGTTTAGCTTGATCTGATTATTTTACTGAATTCAGAGAACCAGTATAAACATGGTTTAAAGTAGTTTAAATTGTTCTGCACTAGGAGTTTGCTCTGATGTAATAAAACAATTTAACATTGATTCACATATACTGGTGATCTTTGCTAATATAGATAAGCCCTCATATTCGGTGAAAGGTCTGCTTTACAGCTACAGAAGCTAGAACATTCTCGTGCTTAGAGATTGTAGTCCATTATTTTGAGAGAGAGCTAGTCTCTTGCATGCAAGACACCGCCCAGGTTTAATGAGCTCTCATAAAATGATTTATTCCAGAATGAGGCAAGTTGGATTCACCTGGCAACAACAATTTTTAAATCTACATGAAACGTCCACTAAAAAAGAAGTGGTTTCCACAGAAATGTCTATGCATATTCAGTTTAAGAACATAAGAGTGTCCATACTGGGTCAGACCAAAGGTCCATCTCGCCCAGTATCCTGTCTTCTGACAGTGGCCAATGCCAGGTGCCCCAAAGAGAATGAACAGAACAGGCAGTCATCAAATGATCCATCCTGTCGCCCATTCCCAGCTTCTGGCAAACGGAGGCTAAGGATGCCATCCCTGCCCATCCTGGCCAATAGCCATTGATGGACCTATCCTCCATGAACTTATCTAGTTCTTTTTTGAACCCTTGGCCTTCACAACATCCTCTGGCAAGGAGTTCCACAGGTTGACTGTGCACTGTGTGAAAAAATACTTCCTTTTGTTTGTTTTAAACCTGCTGCCTAATAATTTCATTTGGTGACCCCTGATTCTTGTGTTATGAGGAGTAAATAACGCTCCTTATTTACTTTCTCCACACCAGTCATGATTTTATAGACCTCCATCATATCCCCCCTTAGTTGTCTCTTTTCCATGCTAAGAAGTCCCAGTCTTTTTAATCTCTTCTCATACGGAAGCCATTCCATACCCCTAATGGTGGTGAGGGCTACAGCTGGGGATGAAGGCTCTGGGGTGGGGCCGAGGATGAGGGGTTTGGGGTGCAAGCAGCCCCAGGGCTGCGGTGGGGAGAAAGGACCCCCTAGCTCTCTCTCACTGCAGCAGCTTGGGCTGGGGGAGGGGCTTCTCCCTGGCCACGGCAGCTCTGGCGGGGCTGGGTTGGGGTGCCTCTCTGTGCAGGGCTGGGGAAATAGCACCGCTGTCCCAGCCCACGGTCACAAGCAGCTCCGCTCCCCGCAGCCCCTCCAGCTCAGAAAAGTTCAGGGTATGAGGCTGCCTGTGGGGCACCCCCCAACACAGCCTCCCCACACCACTGTGGGCACCTCCAGCTTCACAGGCTGCTGGCCTAGTGGGCAGCTTTGCAAGGGGTGGGGTGGAGCTCTGCCTTCTGCCCCCTGTGCTCCCTGGGGGAGGTGCTCATGGGTGGGTTCAAGCTCCCCAGCTCCCACAGGAGGGGTAAAACCACCCTTGGCGGCATCAGCCACTGGAATTGCACTCACGACTGAGCCCGCGCGTGGTTACACACGCCCCACGAGTCACACAGGGGATCAGCCTTTGCCTCCCTGTTGCCGGCACAGAGGGCCCGAGGCAGCAGCAACAGTGGTTCGTTGCCCGGTGTGCTTCGCTCCAGTAAACACACCAAGGTGGAGAAGCAGACAAAGTTTATTTGAGCCCAAATAAGGTGCAAGGGAGACATAGCAATCTCAAATCCTGCACACAGATACAAGCCATTTTCCCCTTTTTATACATGATTTCAGCTAAGCATTCCCATTACCCCCACACTACTTATCCCCCTTTACCCCCCCCCCCATTTCCCATGTAGCAAATACATTATGCAGCTAGCAATTACACTAAGCAGGTTAAATCATACTTGGCAAAAACCACTTTAGCTCGTTAGTAACTCTTCTGTAAACAGTTACCTTGTTTTACTTTCCTGGATCCGTTATTCTGCCCCCCCTTAGCCAGGTGGAAGCAGGCCTCATCATTATCTCCTGGCAGTATCAGGGTTGAGCTAGCTGTTGCACATTCCATTCTCGGTTACTGGCCTGCTAGGTCGATTAGAGTTTAACATGGGGGGCCCTCTAGGCAAGCATAGAATAACTTTGGTTCATTCAGGCCTAATACAGATGCCTGATGACACCAACATCCCTGATCCCACCGGCTGACTCGCAAGGTTGGGCGAGCTCAGGGGCAGGCCTGACATGCTGGGGGGCAGCAGCCATGGGGGAGCCCAGGGCAGCGTGGCATTTCATCCCGCGGTGTGCAGCTGGGTCTTGGGGCGGCAGCTCGGGCACTTCCCGCTAACTCGCAGTTGCTCATTAAACCCACCGCATGAGTTGGCTGAAGCACAATGGGCAGGGGTCGCCGCTGCTTGTCTTGGGGTTTTAATTCCTCTCCACTCCATATGACCCGTCCCGGACCTGGCCATGGCAGCTTCAGATAGGCTGGGCCAGGCGAGGGACGCTTCTCCCCGGCTGTGGCAGCTCTGGCTGGGCAAGGCAAGGCTGGGGTAGGCCAGGGGAGGGGACCTCTCCCCACCTGTGTGGCCCTTGGTAGCCTGCTGCGTGGCCACACAGCTTAGAGAGAACTTAGGAGAGGACCTTCCCTTTTATCCCATGGCAGCTTACTTTGCTTAATAGCCTTTGGTGAGGGACCTTGTCAAAGGCTTTCTGAAAATCTAAATATGCTATATCCACTGGATCCCCCTTGTCCACATGCTTGCTGACCCCCTCAAAGAATTCAAATAGATTGGTGAGGCACGATTTCCCTTTACAAAAACCATGTTGACTCTTCCCCCAACAAGTTATGTTCATCTATGTGTCTGACAATTTTGTTCTTTACTATACATTTCTGCGGTGATAATCTTTCTGTTTATGTAATGGATGCCTCTTCCAATACACCTTAAGTAAAACCATTGTCATATAGTGCAGCATGACCTGCAGCTAGCTTAATGGCACTCACCCAGCTGTTCATCTCTGAGTCAGGGGGTTGATTTTTGCATTATTTTTTATGTAGGAAAAAGACTACAAGGCCCACATCCTCAGCTGGTTTAAATCAGCACTTACACTAGCACCAGCTGAAGATCTAATCTTAATAATAATCATTTCTATCATGGCTCGTGACGTTTTGTGAGGATTTCAAGTATCCAATCTACCTGCCTATTTATCTGTCAATCAGACTTACATGCCCCACAACATTTCCATAGGATCTGAGTGCCTGAACGTCTTTAATGTATTTGTATTGTGTGTGGGAATAATTGGCCAGGATCATAGCTCTCATCAAACAAAATTTGTTCTGAAAATTAGATACAATCAAGCTGTGTTTTAAAAAAGTGCAAATATACAAGTCTGGGCTATATGTAGTAACTTAGGCTATTTTATAGGATCTAAACGGAGACAATTCATTCAAATAAAGATTTAGATATATATTGCTAAAGATGAGGGATCACAATCTGACCCTCTTACTCATGTTGAGTAGGTGGCAGAATCTGGCCTTTTATAAATGAAAATGCTAGGTATCGTTATTGTTGTTTTTCTTCTTGGAGCATGCATAAATTCCCATTAATGTTCTGGCTAGAATCAAAATGTTGGTTCCCATTATAGTCATTTACTGTAGTGCTCTGAGTGCTGTTTTCCTGCATTCTCAATAATATTTGCAATCGGTTCAAAATTCTACGACTTGCTTCATTTTTTCCCCCCTGTCCCCACTACTCTCATCTTGTTCCTTCCTTCAGCTGAGAGCATGGCTGCTTCTGCTGCTGAGAATTAGGATAGAACTCTTCTAACATTCAGGACTTTATGGACCAGCTCTTCAGTAGCGTACAGTAGAGCCCCATTGACTTTATGCCAATTTAAACCAGCTGGGGATCTGGCCCAATGAATATGTAAATTGTGCTTCCCTCTTCTAGGGATAGGCTCAAGTCTATTTGCCACGTCACCTTCTAGTGGCAACATTCAACATTGCACACAAGCCCTAAAACTATTACACAAGCAGGAATGTTGCTCGGGTTATCACTAGCAATTTAATATTGACAAGTCTCCCAAACTCCACTGTGCAAAATAAATGCTAAGTGGAAGAGAGGGTCTCCCAGCACTTTTTAATGGAAGCAGACCACTTCCATTTACATTCTTTTCTCTTCCTTTAGCCTAGCATTACCAGGATGGAAAATGATGAAAGTGTATTAAGGAGGAAATTAGAAATGGTCTGTGGTGTTCCCCTATTCTGGAGTATTGTTGAAGAATGGGCCCAGGTGGAATCATTCCAAGCGAGGCCAGATGACCTTCTCATTTCCACCTACCCGAAATCAGGTGAGTGCCACTGATCTATTAGGAGATTCTTCTTATGCAGCTTAAAGGCACAAACCCAGGGCAGAAATGGAGGCTGCTGCCCAACTCTTATACTACATATATGCCACATTCACATCATAACCCCTTTATCAATTCCACAGTTAGGTATAGAAATCTCTTACTCAAAGCCTCCTCCATCTGTGCCTTCGTGATCCCTTTTTATTGAAGAACCCTATTCAAAACACTGCAGTATATATGGGTTTTACTTGACCTTGTCATGTAGGGAAGAAGCTAAGAAGCCTACCAGGCCAAAACTATAATGGGATTCAAAAAAGAACGAGATAAGTTCATGGAGTACAGGTCCATCAGTGGCTATTAGCCAAGGTGGTCAGGGATGCAACCCCCATGCTCTGGGTGTCTCTAGTCTCTGACTGCTAAAGCTGGGGGGTGGACAACAGGGGATGGATCACTCAATGATTGCCTGTTCTGTTCATTCCCTTTGGGGCACCTGGCATTGGCCACTGTCAGAAGACAGGACACTGGGCTAGGCGGACCATTGGTCTGACCCAGTATGGCCGTTCTTGTGTTCTTAGGAATGTAGTAGATTTACAGCCAGAAATTGGCTCAGTAGCTGGTGCCTGTGAGTAGAACTGGGCCTAGCTCTTCTGCATCAGAGCACGTGAGCCCAATCCATCCAATTAAAGGGGGCTGGGCTACTCCTGGGCCTATAAAGGGCTGCCAGAGAGCAGGAAATAAGAGGTGAAGGAAGTGGGTGGGATAGGCTGTGCCTGGGGAAGGGAAGCCATGGTGGAGTAGAGCTAACTCCTGCAGTGGGTCCCTGGAGCAAAGGGCTAGGTGTGAGGAAAGCAGCGCTGAGCCTACTGCTCCAGGAAGGGAGCAGCGCTGATTAGAACTCAGTGGGGAACTACCAGGAGGAAAAGTGCCATAGACTCTCCGGTTGCTGAATGCCATAGACTTTGTGGGCTAACAGGAGTGCCCTCACTCAGTGTTCAGGAAGGGAAATTGTCAACTTGATTCTGACCAACATGAGCCGGGGGTGAGTTCTTCTTTCACAGGATGGATGAAGTGGCTTTTTGCCCTCAACATAGGCTCAGCGCTGAAGGGTGGCAGGATTCTATCAATTCACACCTCCATTTGTGAGTAGTTTATTTCCCACAAGCCTAGTGGGAAATTTGCATTGGGTCTTCAGGCAGTAGCAGAAACATTGTGATGTTATATCAAGTTTGGTGATATTGGACTTCCATGATGATAGGCCCTTTGAGTCACTTTGTTACTGACATCACATATTCAAGCGCAGGCCAAGAAAGCCCAGGAGCACTGATTTCACCACCCTCAAAGTCTGTTGCTAAAGGCCAGAGGCTAGAAGGGATCATCATCTGGTGTAAATTGGCATAACTCCATTGTCTTCAATTTACACCAGGAGAGGATCTGACTCCGTGCTTATGACCTGCCTACTGCATGCTAGAAGAGTATTTAGTGAGGTTGCTTTATATTTCCAGGCACAACCTGGATCAGTGAAATTGTGGACATGATCTATAACAACGGTGATGCTGAGAAGTGTAAACGGGATGCGATTTACGTTCGGGTCCCTTTTATGGAGCTGATCATCCCAGGAATTTCAAATGGTAATGATTCGCACACTGCAGGCAGGCTCCCGGAGAGATCGGAGCTTTGACAACCCTCCCTTTAGGAATTGTGTTGCCCAAAACTGAATATGAGGATATATACTTACCTGTTGGGAGGGTTGGTTAACTGGCGCCAAATTCTGTCCTCAGATATATACAAGCAAATCTCCTTGACTGTGCTGGGAGATGCACGTATAGATCTGAGGATAGAATTTAGCCTTTACTGCTTCTAAAGCACTCTGAGTTCTTTGGAATGAAAGGCACTCTGAATCTGATCCATAGTGCACTGAAGTCAGTGGAAAGATTCCCACTGGATCTGACCCTATATAAGTGCAAACTGTCAATGGTATTAGGATCCTGTGCACAAGGAACTTAAATATGAACTGAAATGTTTTAAAAATAACTTAATACAAAAATGGATTAAGGTGGGATTTTCGAAAGTTTATAGGAATTAGGTGCCAAATTCCCAGTTATGGTCAACAGAGGTTGAGCACCTAACTCTCATATTTTCTTTTGAAAATCCCACCCTAAAGTTAAGTTTTCCACTGTTTGCAAGGGGAGTTGTTAGGTGCTGAGCTCTTTTGAAAATCTGGCCCTAAAAGGGGTATAGAATATTATATGTTCACACCCTGACATTTTAAAGATGTGCTACTATGTTTTTACAGAGCTATAGTCACACCTCATTAAAAGATGGGGGTGGGGGAGAGAAGATTTCTCATACAGCTTCACATAAGTACATTTCACTAGAATCAGAAAAGTTAGAGATGCACAAGGCTGATTAGATCTAGTCTCACTTCCTGAAAACTACCCCCTGTGGAAACTCTGCCAGATGTGCACACAACTTGCCTACCCAGCAGTGAGGGAGATTTCACCAGCTTCACTTTCAGAACCAATGTATGGTTCTTTAGTTGCTTAAATCTACTTCTATCCTTATCCACATCTATCTGGACTTCATCCAGTAGAGAGAGACAGAATGGCAGCTCAGGATTATTAGTGGCTGCGGGCCCAATTCCTCTCTTCGTAACAGTGGCCTTCTGAGTATAAACAGTTTACGATCAAAGCTGCAATAGTGCTGTTTTTTCCTTTAATCCCTTTTGTATTTTTTAGGTGTTGCACAGCTGGCTAAAATGCCCTCTCCCCGATTAGTAAAGACCCATCTTCCTGTTCAACTCCTTCCTGACTCCTTCTGGGAAAACAACTGCAAGGTTATTATTATTTCTTTGCATTGCGGTAGCAGAGGCTCCAACCAAGATGGACATCCCATTGCGCTACACTCTGTGAATACACATGCAAGAGAAAATTCCTGCCCTGCAGAGTTTGCAATATAAATAGACAAAGGAAGCACTACTATACCCGTTTTACAGATGGGGGACTACGGAATGGAGAGATTAAGTGACTTGCCCAAGATCACATAATGAACCTGTGAGAGATCCGGCAGCTGAACCTAGATCTCAGGCAGTGCCTTCTCCATATGAGCAGCCTTCTATCTGAGATTTGCCACTGGAAAGTAATACACTAATAGATTAAGCTGGAGTTTCCATAGGATTCTAGTGCTGCTGTGTGTTTAGTTTTTTTTTTTAAACACACACAAAGATTCTCAGTGACTAAATCCAACCACCATCGTAAGTACTGATGGTCAAACAATGAATCACTCAAATGAGCCTAATTTGACATGAGATATCATCCCTGAATTTCTACAATCCATGCACTTTGCAGACATATTTGATACCCTCAGCAGTGCTGGAGAGGAGGATTCCAGGGCCAGGTCATAGCAGGGACTAACGGTATGTCTACCCTGCAACCAAAGGAGTGATTTGAAGCACAGGTTGGCCTACTCACTCTAGCTTTAATCTAGCTAGCATGGCTAAGAATAGCAGCGAGGACATGGGGGTGCAGGCTAGAAATGTGAGTACATCCTCAGGATCCCCGGCATGCCTGTACAGGCCGTGCTGAAGCCCATGTCCCGGTGTTCTCCCTGCTATTTTTAGCTGTGTTAGCTAGATTAAAGCTAGAACAGATATATCTTCTGTGGGCTGCAATCACACCTCCAGTTGCATTGTAAACATACCCGGAGGGTGAAATCCTGGCCCCACATTGACTTCAGTGGGGCTAGGATTTCCCCCCTGAGAGCAGGGTGCTCTTTTCTAGGCAGCTGTGAAGGAAATTCTGATTGTTGGACTCAGTCTCTTTCTCTCTCCCCTCCAGCTTGATTCTTTGCATTGATGGGGGAGGCAGCAGTTATGGTTAAAGAACAAGAGTAGCCATTAGGCCTACTGGGTACTAGTCACAATTCTGCCACTCCTGCTCAGTGTACCTCCCTGTACCTCAGTTTCCCCATCTGCAAAACACTACATTACTCAGGGCTGTAAAGTGCTGTGACTTCCCTGGGTGAAAGCTTCGATATAACTGAGGAACAGTAATGTTGCCTACTCTGCCAGTCCCCATCAGTTGACTGTGACCTTGTGAATTTCTGCCACGCCCCTTTGGTTCTGAGCAGTTCATTTTTTTCAAAATTTGGAGGGATTTTCCTTTTAATGCCATGACTAAGCCTGAAAGGGATTGCTCTTAGAGTGATTTATCCAATGAGACTTATAGTGACTCTAGTGAGAGACCTACAAACAGCTGAAGTGCCTTAAAGACTTGTAAAAACTGGTCACATTTTTTTTGGAAGTTTGGTTGGAAAATTGATGGAAAAATAGACACAGTGTTCATAAATCTCCCCACCCCTCTCTTTTTTTGGCCAATGTCAGAGCTAACTGAAATGTTTAGAATTGAAAATATGTCAGATTTCAATGAAAATATGGGTGGGGGGAAATCTGAAAATATTTTTGCAAATTTATTTTCTTGTTTTTCAATCAGTTTTGTTACTCTAACATTGACTCGATTGATCATGGTAAACATCCTTCTCTTCTCCACAGATCATCTACGTTGCCCGAAATGCCAAGGATGTGGCTGTCTCTTATTACCATTTCTACCAAATGGCAAAGATGCATCCAGAGCCTGGCACCTGGGATGAATTCCTGGAGAAGTTTGTAACTGGGGAAGGTAAAACTTGAAGCTAGAGTCTCCCTACAACACTGAGCTCACAGGCTGTGACACTGCTAAGCCAAGAACTATGGAGCAGATCCTCTGCTGCTCTAAAGATACTTTATTATACCACATGAGAATCTCTTCCCATGAGTGTATCCAAATTTCAGTTAGACAGAAGCCCCTACAGGGCAAGATAAAAGAACATTAACACATCTCCCATCAACCTCCACTTCTTGGTTTCTGGTCCAGAAACAAGAACAGGATTCACCTAGAACATCTCTAAGGGTATGTCTACACTACGAAATTAGGTCGATTTTTAGAAATCTATTTTATATAGTCTATTGTGTCTGTCCACACTAAGTGCATTAAGTTGGCGGAGTGCGTCCTCACTACCATGGCTAGCATCGACTTACAGAGCAGTGCACTGTGGGTAGCTATCCCACAGTTCCCGCAGTCTCTGCCGCCCATTGGAATTCTGGGTTAAGCTCTCAATGCCTGATGGGGCAAAAACATTGTCGCGGGTGGTTTTGGGCACATGTCGTCAGTCGCCCCTCCCTCCGTGAAAGCAACAACAGACAATCGTTTCGCGCCAGACACCAGGGCGATTAGAAGAGCACAGCCAGGCACGCTGCGCATCAGAGAGGCTTTGAAAACCAGTTTCATGACTGGCCAGGCTTCCGAGTGACAGTTGTGTGTGTTTCTCCTGGATGCAAACCTGCCCCCTTTGTTGATTTTAATTCCCTGTAAGCCAACCACCCTCCTCACTTCGAAATAAAGTCACTATTGTTTTGAAACCATGTGTTCTTTCTTAATTAAAAAAAAATGAGATAACAGACAAGGTAGCCCGGGTCGGGTGGGGGAGGAGGGAAGGACAAGGCCACATTGCTTATTGTAGCCACACTAAAAATCAAACTGTTTGAATGACAGCCTGCTGCTGCTTGGGCCATCCTCTGGAGTGGAGTGGCTGGGTACCCAGAGGCTCCCCTCCCCCACGTGTTCTTGGGCGTCTGGGTGAGGCGGCTATGGAACATGGGGAGGAGGGCAGGCGGTTAGACAGTGGATGCAGCGGGGGTCTCTGCTCTTGTTGGCTTTCCTGCAGCTCCAACAGATGCTTCATCATGTCCGTTTGCTCCCCCATTAGCCTCAGCATCATGTCCTGCCTCCGCTCTTTGTGCTCACTTAATTCTTTCCTGGCCTTTGCCACTGAAGGCCTCCATGCATTAAGCTGGGCCCTATCAGTGCGGGAGGACAGCATGAGCTTGCATGAGCATCGCGAGTGAGTTTTTTTCACCTTCTAATCTGCGATAACCTCAGGGATGGAGATGATAGGGGGAGCGTAGAAACATTCTATGCTCTACGATTCTGGGGGGACTGCATGGTCACCTGTACTGCTGAGCTCGCCACGCTGACCAAAGAGGAAATGAAATTCAAAAGTTCCCGGGGCTTTTCCTGTGTACCTGGCTAGTGCAATGGAGTTCAAAATGCTGTCCAGAGCGGTCACAATGGAGCACTCTGGGATAGCTCCCGGAGGCCAATACCATCCATTTGCATCCGCACTACCCCAAATTCGACCCAGGAAAGTCAATTTTAGTGCTACTCCCCTCACTGGGGAGGAGTACAGAATGGAATGGATAGGAGCAATCACTCGAAGAAGAAGTCAATTTTAAGAGCCCTTTAGGTCGACAAAATGGGGTTGGTTGTGTGGACACATTCATTTTTAAATCGACCTAATGTGGCTAAATTCGACCTAACTCTGTAGTGTAGACCAGGCCTTAGATGCTCAGACAGTCAGCTTGCCTAGCTAAAGTCTCAAATTATCCATTCCTGGAGGGGGGACGGGAATGAGTTGTGTCAAAAGGGGTGTCATCCAGCACCCCCTTATTTCCCTATCAACCCATTATCCTGGTATGATTGTGCCATTATGGGGTTTTTTTGAGTCACCCAAAATATTCACTATTTAACCTGACTTCTTTGATGATATCACAGTGAATCCATATTAAATGTGAATGTTTCCCTTCTTTTCTACTCCTCTCTTTGCTTTAGTTGCGTTTGGACCTTGGTATGATCATGTGAAAGGCTGGTGGGAGAAGAGAAAGGACAAGCCGATTCTGTACCTGTTCTATGAGGACATGAAAGAGGTGAGGGAGAGAAACTCATTGGCCCCACATGCGTTGTTTGTTTGCATGAGTATAACAAGTAGGAAGCAGTTATGCCTATCAACAATACTTATTCAGAGAGCAAGAGAATCAGGCAAAGGGATCAGGCTTCACAGGTAATATGCTCAAGTTCTGAAAAGAGCTACATCACAGCTGACAATAGGCATGTCTCCAAGATCCAACTCCTGTACATTCAAATAAACAGAACTAGCCAATATAATTTGCAATAGTGCTATCTGGTGATTCCTAATAATATCACACACACACGGATTTGGGAGATTAGGGATCTCCCTTTGAAAGGAAAGGCCAAACCCCTCCATTCTCGCTGTCCCCAGTCCCCACCACCTGGGCTGAAAAAGTGACATTGTACCAGCACCTTTTAATAGTTTCCACATCATTCTGTATGGCATCTGACAAAGTGTCTTTCTTTCTAGGATCCTAAACGTGAAATACAAAAGGTGTTACAGTTTCTGGGAAAGGACTTGAAGGAGGATGTGGTGAATAAAATCCTCCATCACACCTCATTCCAGGAGATGCAGAAGAACCCCACTGCCAATTATAAGATGGTATCAAAAGCTCATATGGATCACAGTGTGTCTCCCTTTATGAGAAAAGGTGAGGGCCCCCTGACAAGAAAGGAGGAATGGCTGGTAACATGGAAGCAGGGCCAATAACAGCTATAATCTGAGGAAAAACCAGCCACTAGTTCTGCTTCCATAGGTGGGGAAAATCTCAGGATCCAAGTTTTATTCTTTACCAGCCAAACCTGGCTAATGATGGAGCTGCCTAGGAAAAACACTGCTCAAGGAGAAATGGAACTAATGGGGAATTAGGGTGAAAAATTGTCACCATTTAACCAAGCACTCGTGAGATCTCTGAAAGAGGCAAGAGACAGAAGGGGGAAAGTAGACTATAGAGTGAATCATTCCTTTGTTTTCACAGATTTATAGGCCAGAAGGGACTATTATGGTGATCATCTAGTCTGAACTCCTGCATAGCACAGGCCACAGAATTTCACTCAGTGATTCCTGGTTTTCTCCTCCAGGTATTGCGGGCGACTGGAAGAATCACTTCACCGTGGCCCAGAATGAGGCATTTGACTCAGATTATAAAGAGAAGATGAAGGGATCGACACTGCAGTTCCGAACGGAGATCTGATGCAGCAGTAGCTTCCTTCCCCCATCTGGCTTAAGTGTTTAGTTGGCTTGGACAAGGGAGAAACTGAAATTAAATGGGAGCACCAAAGCGAACAGCAACTGTTAACTACTTTAAATATGATTTTTTCCATATGTTTCTATTTTTGTGGGGTCTTCAGTTCCATAACTGCCATTTGTATAATGCAGATGGGACTTCAAGCCCCACCCCTCTGGACTGTCACTAGGATCAGTGATGGTTTCAGATGTTGTGTGCGGAGATTCTCACATAACCACATGACTCCAGGGGCTGGGGCTTGAAGAAAACCCACTAAATATCATGTCTTGTGGTAAAATCACAGGAGATGGCAATACTGAGGTTACTCCACCAGAGTGATTATGCAGCCACTATCATTAGCAAACAACAGCAAGCTATCGTTGGGAATCTTGGCCTCAGTTTTTAAGGTCTCATGTACAAGGCCCTACACTGTAAACTACATGGTACCGAGTTTGTCTACTAGACCTGAAAAGCTGAGCTGAGCCTGCTGTGACTCAAACCACCAGGTTCCAGAAAGTCTAGCTATGCCAAAGCTGATGTGTAGACCGTTAGGTGCTTTGAGAGGAAAAGCACTGGAAGAGCTAGATATTAAGTGATGCCCTCCAAAAGAGTCTTTCATTCAAATTGCATATGCATGTCAAATGTGCCTGCCTGTGAGCACACTCACACACACGGATTAAAGGCTGTCAATCTGAGTTTGCTTTCTACTACATTTGACATTGTCAGTGAACCCCCATAATGTCTGGAGGCAGGTAGCCTGGGCGATGTGACTTCCCCATGGTTTTGTAACATGACCTGCCACACGGCCATGGGGGTGTCCCAGAAAAGGGGCGTCCCTAGACCATATGGCGCTCCAGGTGAAGAGTGTCTTCAGCGTCCCCCCCTCCATTTGTTAAACTTTTGAATACCTCGTTTTTTATTGCACAATTTGCATGCATGATTTATCCCCTGTCATATAGGATGACAAATTTGCATGCTAGGATCTGTACATCAGTATTTATTCATGCCATATATAAGCAATTTTTAAAAAATGGTTTCCTCTCAGCTTATAGAAACTTTTTAATTTCAAGAATAACTGAAATGTACTAACATCAAATAATTGAACTGTGCACCAACGTTAGGTGACCAGTACTAAACAGTGTTACGGTAGGGGACAGCCTTAGAATATTAACGCTTGTCCTTTAGTTCAAAAGTCCTAAGCGCTGCCAAACAGCTGTTAGGTGGCGTGGGGGGACGAGGCATGCTGGGGGGTAGGGGGGGAGAAGGAGGCGAGGAGTGGGGAGCTTGGCTGCCAGTGGGTGCAGAGCACCGATAATTTTTCCCCATGGGTGCTCCAACCCTGGAGCACCCATGGAGTCAGCGCCTATGTTCCCATCACATTTGCACCTTGCTGCAATACTGAGCCCAATACTGAGCTCCTGAAGGCTTTTTTTGGGACATCTTTTATTTTCTATGGGGGAAAACAGACAGCATTAGGGACAGCAAAAGTCTTAAAAAGTCATCAAACATTACATATTATGCATGGCAAGAGAAGTAACGGTATTTCTTTTATATTGTTGCACAGATAGGGGTTTGATAGATATCTCTGGTGTCTCATTAAATATGCCCTTTATTAGTTGCTACTTAGACTCTTCAACTCTTAAAACACAAATACACTTTCACAATATTGCAGCTGGGCTCTCACTTCGCTTCACTTCATTCTCATATCTCACTGACTGACTGGCAACGCCCCACCCCTTATATACCTGTGGGCCATGGCTGATAACACTCTAGGAGGTTCAAGGAAAATGTGGTTCTGAGAAAGTCTGGAAGATTCCATGAACTTCTACAAAGGTCCAGAACATTCTAGGAGGTTAGTTAAAAATGAATCCACAACATTTCACTTCAAACATTCTATTTTCCCAGCACCCAGCGCCCCTCAAGCCTGGCAACCCAGGCAGTCGCATGCGTCGCCTACTCCTGAATACGATCTTGACCCAGAAGAAACACTTGCATTCCTCACTGCTCTTGGAATAGCCATGGGGACATGGTGACCCTGGCCTCCTGCCTTTTCCAGTTGGCCTCATTGTGAAGCCTCTCAGCAAGCTGAATGTATTCCGCCCTGGCCTTCCGCAGAGCTTGTCTCTTATCCCAAGCTCCTCCCTCTCCAAGACACTGTTCATAGAACTGGGAGGTTGTGTTTCCCTTGGTTCCTGAGGGCTTTGAGCCCGCCCCAATACTTTCACAATCTCCTTGTACAGATCATGCACATTTACATACAGCCTTTCCTTCTGCCTACAAGAGCAGCACCGCCAGAGGAGAAAGGTAAATTCAGACTTCAGCTCTTTGGCCTGTGACTGTTAGGAGTTTGTCTGTCTGTTCTGTTGTCGGAGCGAACAGCCAGGCAGAGCAGCCTGTCTAGGACTGGTGGGATACACATCCAGGAAGAAACCTGGGCATTTTTAGTAGGATTTGACACTGCAAGCTTTCCAGACCAGAATGTTCAAGGCACAGGCTTGTGATTTCCCCCTTTAAGAGCATGGAAGAGGAGCTGAGTGCATTGGGGAAGAGTATGACTGGATCAGGGGCGGCTCTAGGAATTGTGCCGCCCCAAGCAGGGCGGCATGCCGCGGGGGGCGCTCTGGCGGTCGCCGGTCCCGCGGCTCCTGTGGACCTCCTGCAGACGTGCCTGCAGAGGGTCCGCTGGTCCCACGGCTCCGGAGGACCTCCCGCAGGCACACCTGCGGATGCTCCACCGAAGCCGCAGGACCAGCGGACTCTCTGCAGTCATGCCTGCGGGAGGTCCACCGGAGCCGCCTGCCACCCTCCCGCGGCACGCCGCCCCAAGCGCACGCTTGGCGCGCTGGGGTCTGGAGCCAGCCCTGGACTGGATGCACCATTATAAAATGGGTCTATAATTTTATTGGGGCTTCAACACTTGACTCATTTTAGTCTGGGACCTCAGAAATGGTCAGTGTTGCAGACTCCAAGCTTAGGTTTTGTAAAAGGAGAGCAGGGCAGGATTATGAATTGCCTGGTGATTTACATATGAATTTAAGACTCACAATGGTCAATTATTTGCTAGTTTACAGCATCTTTATTTGCCTTTCTCTAAAGACAAGGGGGGAGGGATAGCTCAGTGGTTTGAGTATTGGCCTGTTAAATTCAGGGTTATGAGCTCAGCCCTTGAGGGGGCCATTTAGGGAACTGGGGCAAAAATCTGTCTGGGGATGGGTCCTGCTTTGAGCAGGGAGTTGGACTAGATGACTTCTAACCCTGAGATTCTATGATTCTAAAATTCCTTTGCTCAGCAGCTTCTAAAATGTGACTATTTCTGAGCAGCAGCTAAAATATTCTTCATTTGCTCTTTTCAGAGGAAAATGAGGTCTGAAGAGACAAAACTGAACTTTCCTCTCCTGCCTTGTGTGTTGGCAGGAATGAGGAGGGTTCAGAAGGCTAATTAGAGTTGACACTGCCTGTCATTTGAGAGTGCTTCAAAGCTGGCTGAAGAACAGTGATTCCCCATACACCCAAGTAGTATCAAAGTCTGCCATTATCACTAACTGGAACTAATGAGATTTCCTTACTGCTTAAAGTTTATTGTTCAATCAGTGAATGAGAGTGCTGTGTGTTCCTTCTGGTCATGGTGCTTGCAGCCCTGCTGCCCTGCTCGGCTGAAAGTTTTATTATTAACTAGTTATGGGGTCATAGAACGTGGTTACTTGACTTGCTGCAGATAAGTTCTCTCTTTTTAGGACTTAATAGTTTTGAACTGCAGATTTCACAAAATGCATGTCGTGAGATTTTCAAAAGCGCTTGGTGTTGGCCTAACTTGGGCCATGAAAGTGCCTGCACCCAGGTCTCATGCTTTCCTGGAGTCCTTCCTCTTTCCTTGGGATAGGGCTACGCAGCAGTTAAACACGCGCAGCTGGCCCATGTCAGCTGAGTTGGGCTCAGGGGACTCGGCCGCAGGGCTGTAAAACTGCAGTCATTTAGACTCGGGCTGGAACCCATGCTCTGGTAGCCCATGATGGGGAGGGCTCCAGCCCAGGCCCAAACAGCTACACTGCAGTTTTACAGCCCAAGCTTGCAAGCTTGACTCAGCTGACACAGGCCAGCTATGGGTGTTTAACTGCTGCGTAGACGTACCCTTGAGTCTGGAGCAATAACTCACTCCAGGACCTGCATTCCTAGGGTGTAACACTACATCCCTGGTGGCTGAAGTTACTGGCACTGGGCCTGGCCTTTAGAATGTGCCCAGCATATGTAAGTAATAAATCTGGAGCACTGGACTCTCCACATTTTTGCTTGATGAAAGCACTCGGATGCAGCCTGAATTAATCCAGTGGTCTCGCCTGAGAAAGGGCTGTTACAAGAAATGATTAATATTATTTTTATCATGGTAACAGTTAGAGACCTTGATTAAATTCAGGGCTCCATTGCGTTAGGAGCTGTACAAACACGTAGAAAGTCAGCCTCTGCCCCAAAGAAGAGAGAGATCTGAGAGAGCCTGCATGCACATCAGACGTCTGCACACCCCCCACCTCCACCCCCCTGTACACCTTTGTGGTGACAAAGGAGTCAGTAGCTGAGCAACAAACTCTTTTGAAGCATGCTGCTGTCTGCTGCTGTCTGTTATGTAATGTGGTACAGTGTGTGCTCATCAGAAATTCCTTGGCTGCCTCAGTTTTCAATGGAAACATAGCCAAGGGCACGCACTATTAAACAGTTGGAAAGGGACTGGCCAGCTACTGCAAAAAAAAAAAAAAAAAAGAAATATCCCACCACACTCAACTGAGTGTCTGGGAGTACTGGGAACATAACTGAGCTTCCTGGCCAGCTGCTCTCCCATTTTCTCCCCTCCAGTTATACTCTGTTGAACTCTCCCCCCCAGCATGACTTCACCAGAAGATTACCTTCGGCAGGACTGGAGGATAGTCCATGACATTCCAATGGTCTGCGCATTTTCCTACCACTGGGAAAGGATTGACAACTTCCAGAGCAGGCCAGATGACATCGTGATAGCCACGTACCCCAAATCTGGTGAGTTTTCATGGCTTTCAGGATTAGGAGCCACAATGAGTCCTTTGGTCCTGGAAATGTAGGGGGGGTCCCTTAAACCCCATCATACTCCCCTTGTGAAAGCTAAGCAGCTCCACTTAGTCACAGCTGTTGCTAACAATAATGAGCAAGAATGCCAAGGAGCCTTTCCAGTATTTCACAGCTCCCAGCCTACATTTCGCTCATTGGAAACCAGGGCCGGCTCCAGGCACCAGCTGAGCAAGCTCGTGCTTGGGGCGGCAGATTCTATGGGGCGGCATTGCACCCAAACCTAGGGCGGCACGGCCGCTTTTTTGGGTTTTTTTTTGTTTGTTTGCTGCTCTGGCTGCCCTGTAGGGGGCGGAGGAGGGGCGCGCCCTGCAGCAAACTCGGCAGGCAGCCCGCGTCCTTCCCTCCCCGCTGACCGGAGCGGAGCGGAGCCCTCCCGGCAGGCGGCGCGGGGGTTGGGGCCGCGTGGCGAGCGCCCTGCTGACGCACTGGCTGTCCCCCTTCTCTCTCTCCCCCCCGCTCCCTCCTCCTCCCCTCCACTAGACCGGGCGCGCACTCTGCAGCACAGGGAGTCCCCCTGCACCCTGGCTCCAGTCGCCCGGCAGGGTTTTTTTGTTTTGTTTTTTAACCCTGCTCTGCTGGCTGCGCCGTGTTCCCCCGCCCCCGCTTTGCCGCTCCAGCCGCACCGTTCCCCCGCCCCTCCCGCTTTGCCGCTCCAGCCACACTGTTCCTCCGCCCCCCCGCTTTGCCGCTCCAGCCGCGCCGTGTTTCCCCCCCCGCTTTGCCGCTCCAGCCGCGCTGTGTTTCCCCCCCGCTTTGCCGCTCCAGCCGCGCCGTGTTTCCCCCCCCGCTTTGCCGCTCCAGCCGCGCTGTGTTTCCCCCCCCGCTTTGCCGCTCCAGCCGTGCCGTGTTTTCCCCCCCCGCTTTGCCGCTCCCGCCGTGCCGTGTTTCCCCCCCCCCCGCTTTGCCGCTCCAGCCGCACCGTTCCCCCGCCCCCGCTGTGCCGCTCCAGCCGCACCGTTGTCCCGCCCCTCCTGCTTTGCCGCTCCAGCCACCCTGTTGCTACGCCCCCCGGGTTTGCCGCTCCAGCCGCGCCGTGTTTCCCCCCCGCTTTGCCGCTCCTGCCGTGCCGGGTTTCCCCTCCCGCTTTGCCGCTCCAGCCACACTGTTCCCCCCCCCCCTGCTTTGCCGCTCCAGCCGCACGGTCCCGTCCCCCCTGCTTTGCGGCTCCGGCCGCGCCGTGTTTCCTCCCCCCCCTGCTTTGCCACTCCAGCCGCATGGTTACCCCCCCTCCCACTTTGCCACTCCGGCCGCGCTGTGTTTTTGTTTGTTTTTTCCCCCTGCTTTGCCGCTCCGGCCACCCCCCCCACACTTTTTTTTTTTGCTTGGGGGCGGCAAAAAAGCCAGAGCCGGCCCTGCTGGAAATGATCACATCAAATGTAATGCCAAACCCTTCTGGACTGGGATTGGTTCCTTTCTGAAATTATCTTTCTATGGCCTCCAGCATCTGAAAGAGCAATACCCAGGCACCATGCAGTCACAGGGAGATGGATGGGCACGTCCCCTCCCCCAGAATGTAAAGGGACAAACTTAACATAGTACACCTCTACCTCAATATAACGCTGTCCTGGGGAGCCAAAAAATCTTACCGCGGGTTATACTGAACTTGCTTTGATCCACCGGACTGCGCAGCCCCGCGTTCCCCCCCCCTCCCCCCGGCCCCGCCGAGCACTGCTTTACCATGTTATAGCCGAATTTGTGTTATATCGGGTCACGTTATATTGGGGTAGAGGTGTATTTTCTTGGGCTGTCCTAGTGTTTGGTGATGTGCCTTGCTAGGCTGGAGACTCAGGCCTGGTCTACACTACAAAGTTAGGCTGACATAAGCTGCGTTAGGTCGATTTATTAATGTTTGTTTCCAGTATAACACTATTCAGTTGTAAGGGGCTGGAGACTTTGTGGAGTCACTAAGGTCAGGTCCTGGGATACTTAGAGTTGTTCTGGTTGATTAAGGAGGGAGACCGATGCACAAACTGTGATCACCGCAGTGCAGCGCCTTAGAGCCCAGGTGCTATAGAAGAAGAGGGAAATTGAGGCACCCATGAATCATTTAACAAGTAAAAGGTCTTTGGTTCCAGGGACGGGTGAATTCTGAGCAATCTCAGGCAGTTCATTTGCCATCTGACCAATAATGTCTTATTTATTTACTTAATTAATTTTTACTGTTTTTGGCAGCAGTTTCTGTCACTGTCCCTCATGCTGATTAGCACTTTCCTGCCGGGGATAGCTCCCAGAGTGAAGTAATATTAAATGTAAGCAACACCGGCAGAATCTGGCCCTTGAATTGATAGGTTTATTTTGAGTGGTTTGTTTATTTTACTTTAAGCATAAACAAAGCAGCAGGCTCAGAAGAGGTGGAATTAAAGGTCTGGATTTTCTCCATTATGCTGTGGATGGTTTAAATGGTTGTGAGCCAGAAGGGCTCAGAGTTCAAATTACTGATTCATCTTTCCAAACAGAGATCACCTACCATTCCAGCAAGGAACCAGTCACAGTCGGCAAACCTTGCTGTGACTCTATGGCATAGCTTGGAGGATTGTAGCACAAGCAGCTCTGCTGCACTAGCTCATAGGGAAGCCGGCAGGGGTTAGAAGAGGGGAAATTAAGATGTTGAAGGCCAGCATTGGGATGTGAGAGGGGGCAGCAGCATCTCTCTTGTCCCACATTAGCTGGGATAGGCCAGTGTGGTGCATTATATAAATGGTAAACTCCCCTCGGGGCTGCAACCATGTCTTCTCCTGTGTCGTGTAGGCAGCTGCTGAGCACAGTGATGACGCCCATCAAAAACATAACAATGGAAAATCAACTAGCAGTTGTGTTGGCCTAGGAGAGGCCTCTCGCCATCCCTGAAAATGGGTGTGGTGGCATAGCTTGCAGGCCTGCCACAAAAAGAGCTGTGGAGTGAGCCGCTTGCCATCAGTACCTGCATTTGACAACGCTGGCACACTATCATGTTTGACTACAGATTAATGCTTCTTTCCAGGCACTACATGGATGAGTGAAATTGTGGACATGATTCTGAACGATGGAGATCCTGACAAATGCAAGAGGGATGCAATTTTCAACAAAGTGCCCATGTTGGAATTTGCTGCCCCTGGAAAGATGCCACCAGGTAAACGTAGGACTAGTGTCGGGTGATTCCAGACAAAAAGGTCAATGATTCTGTGTGGCTGGCTTGCAGCTCAGGAGAGGAAAGAAGGGATTATGGTTAGAGCACTGGCCTAAGACTCAGAAGATCTAGGTTCGGTTCCTGACTTTCAGTGAGATTTGGGTGCTTTTGGAAATGTTACCTTTAATGCCTTCTCTAGCGGCATCAATGATCCCTTTGAACCTCTGCTTACCAGGTACAGAGAAACTGGCCGAGAAGTCATCTCCTCGTTTAGTGAAAACCCACCTCCCAGTCCAGCTCCTTCCAATGTCCTTCTGGGAAAATGGCTGCAAGGTAACCAGTAGCTGGGAACTCAGACCTTCTGGACAATAGGATGATAGGGGAAGTATCGTGTGCCTTGAGCACACAGAATACTCATGGTAGTCCCACCCTCCGCCAGGTTCCTCTTCCTCATTTTTACCCACTGACTCTTTTCTCCAGTGGGAAGAGGTTTAATTGTGAGTTTCCATGGTGATATTTACCTAGAGCAGCATTTTTGCAGCTTTACCTTTACAACATTGGGCTGCAAGTTTGTATTCATAGTTAGGCTGAGATTTTCAAAGATCCCTAAGGGATCTGGATGTCCAGTCCCATTAAAATTGGCCTCATGGGATTCCAGTACCTTTAGTTGAGTGTTTTTCCAGCCTTCAGCTTTGCAGGCTCCCCCTGGGATCTGACAATCAGACTGGGTTCTTCCTGGCTCATACATCACCATCAATAACAAAGATCCTGGAAAGCAAATTTTGCCATCACCACCAACATCTGTGCAACACCCATTGTCTTAAAATACTGTTTCCTGGGCAATCCCCATTGTCTTCAATGAGGTTACCCACCCATAACTGGGGGGTAAATGTGGTCTTGCAATTGCAACTCAACTAACAGTTCCGCCTGATGGTATGAGAGCCAGAGTACAATCCAGCTCACTCCTCTGTAGCCATGTTGGCCCTGCAGGGCATGATGTATTTTGCCACGATATGAATGGCTATGTCTGAATACACATGGGAGCAGACCCACTGACTGCTACACCCAGGGGAGTAGGACGATGTGCCCCAAGGGCAGGGCACATCGGGATCGCATTGTTTCCATCCTTCAGAGGTAGGCTGGTTTAACCTGCGACTCGGGCTCTGTAGGAGGTTCCCAGGGGGATGCACTTAACTTAACTAATCCCCCAGGCATCCTGGTCACAATCCCTCCTTGGCAAACACCACTCCCTTTGGCAGTTGTGCTGACCGCTTGTTGTTCCGCTAGTGGAGTACTAGTACTGCCAGAGTTTCCATCCCTGCGGGGCCTGTGCACTAGGTTACACTGGCAGAAATGTGTGGTGTTGTTTTCCCCGTTTTTACAGACGGGGAAGCTGAGAAACAGAGAGCTCGACCCAAGACCACAGAGCCAGTGGAAAAGCTAGTGTCCGAGCCAGGATTAGAGCTCCTGTAGCTTCCATTCCCATGCCCAGTCCATGGTGCACTACTCTCAGACCACAGTGTCCAGGGGCGCTTCCAGTCCCTGCAGCTTTAATTTGGGCCTTGAGCCACAGTTTGGATCCCCTGCAGTAGGGCTGGGATTTTGAAAGGAGACTAAGGCAATTAGGCACCCAACTCCCTTAGGCACCTCTGAAAATCCAAGTCTAGAGCCACTCAGAACTCAAGGACACCGAGGCAACATGGATTCTTCTCTTCTTCCTGCCACAGATGATCTATGTTGCCCGAAATGCCAAAGATGTAGCTGTCTCCTTCTACCATTTTGACCTGATGAACAAGCTGCATCCAGACCCCGGCACGTGGGAGCAATACATTGAGAAATACATGGCAGGCAGAGGTGAGACTGACATCTGTTAGCAATTCATGTTCCTGAGGTTTTAAATTGATGCTGCTTGAAGCATAAAGGAAAAGAGACTTGCAACTGCAGGTGAATTTCTCCAGGCCAGGTTCTGCCTCTTGGTGGAAAAATTGGATGCTGTGCCTTTCAATGTACTCTCTGTATACTAGGAAATGCAGTGAGAACTGAGGGAGGGAATTTTCCTAGTAGACCAGAGAGTTTGAGTAGCCTCCACTGCATCTGTGCTCCCCTTCAGAGGGAGCAGTGGTTGGGGAATCTGCATAGCAATGCGGCCACTGGCCCAGACCTTATATAACTATAACGTAGGGCCAGATCCTCAGCAGCTGTAAATCAGCATAGATGCATTGACTTCAAGGGAGCTACACCTCTACCTCGATATAACGCTGTCCTCGGGAGCCAAAATTTTTTACCGCGTTATAGGTGAAACCGCGTCATATCGAACTTGATTTGATCCGCCAGAGCGTGCAGCCCTGCCCCCCCACGGAGTGCTGCTTTACCGCGTTATATCCGAATTTGTGTTATATCAGGTGGCGTTATATCGAGGTAGAGGTGTATGGCTAATTTACACTAGCTAAGGATCTGGCCCATTTTCTTTAATGAAGCTACGCTGATTTACACCAGCTGTGGATTGACTTCATTGAAAGTATGCCAGTACCCGCTGGGATCTGGCCCTAAGCTGTATTTATATAAGTGTTTGTTAATATCTAGTTTCTGCTCTAGTCACATAAAATAATAGATGAAGATTCTAACCTGACAGTGGAACCAAAGGGACAAAGAATTTGACCTAGTGTAGGCGAATAGCTGCAACTGGTGGTTTGTGCCCAGTTACCCAATTTACACGTGATGTCATAGTAATTGCACACACAATGCATTTCAGTGGCATTGAGCCAAAAGAGAACATGACCCCCAGGGACCTGACACGCTCATGTTACTAAGAGTATTTGTGTGTGTGCCTTTTTCTCTAAGTTTAGTTGCGTATGGTTCCTGGTATGACCATGTGAAAGGCTGGTGGGAGAAGAGAAAGGACCATCCCATTTTATACCTGTTCTATGAGGACATGAAAGAGGTGAGAGGGCAAGAGGTACCCACTTGAAGGGCCACTCCACACACACCAGGATGGAGGCAACGAATCTGACACCTGTTGAATGCCTTACCCTACTGTGCAATGTCCATCTGAAGAGCAGTCTGGCTGTCCTGAAGAGAATTTCTCTCTCTAGGGTAGTGCGGTCCACCATGAGTAAAAGGGCCAGACTGTGACTCGTTAAATGCTTTGGCTGGCGCTAATACTACCCCTGAGCTCCCTCCTTCCCCACTTATTCTCCCTTATCTAGAAATGTGTCTAGATTTATCATGAGCCTCATGATATCAAATGGATTTATCCTCATAACACCCCTGTGAGGGAGGTCAGTGCTGCTATTCCCCATTTTTACGGAGCTGAGGCATAAAGAGGTTAAGTGACTTGCCCAGGGTCACACGGGAAGTGTGTGGCGGAACAAGGAACTGAATCCAGGTGTCCTGAGTCCCAAGCTAGTGCCCTAACCACTGGGCCATTTTGCTTTCCCAAAGCCTCTTGCCCATGCTGGAGTTCAGGCTTGTGGGAGTGCTTCTCTTGAAGAGCAAGCACCAAAAGAGAGCTCCTTTCTTTAAAGAGACTTTTACCCCTCTCATTTAAAAATGCTGAGGTAGCACATTTATTAAGAGGCAGGAAGGGGAGGGGGAAGTTAGGGAAGCATATAATTAAAGATGGGGGAGCTAGTCTAGAAGTGACTTAACCTCTTGCTCAGGCCCAAAGTGAACCTTAGATGGGGATTTGAAAAAGAACAGTTGTTCCTGTTCCCTTTCATTTCACTCTGGAATTCCTGGTTTTAGCTGGGAGAGGAATTGGGTATTTCCAACCCAGCAGTACCAGAAATCTCATGAGAGCCTGATCTTGGGTGATTTCCGTACCAGAGAGATTTGGATAAACATCCCAACTATAGCTTTGAACCACACGAAATGGAATGAATCACTACCTTCCCAAGTAACAGTAATATGGGCTAGTATTTGGAGCTGGGTTATCCTGAAGCTTAGCATCCACGTATTGCTGAAGAACAGGAAGTGAAGTTTGAGAGCAAGGGCCGGGTCCTTAAATCAGCAGAGTTCCACTGGTGTAGTCGTTAGGGCTGCAGCAGCTGCGGATCTGGCCCTAAGAATTCTGTGCGTGGCTGGGGAAGATGTGGCTGAAATGAGGGTCCCTCTGGAGTGGCCGTCTGCATCACTTTCTAAATAAAGTGATGGGACTGGTGAGTTACAGACCAGTCTTGGTCTCTCTCTCTCTACACATCTTGCACCCCCCAAAAAACTATGTTAAAATAACATTATTTGGGTTGCAAAGCCAAGTACTCAAAAGTTAGATAGAGCCAGAATTAAGCTGGCCTGTGCAATGTGCTAATGCTAGGGAGGGAGACAAAGAAGGGTTTTTTTCTTTTTGGGCTATTAATCTCCTTTCTATTTTGGGAAAGGGTGTAAGAATTGGGTGCAAGGTTGATGAAATGTATTGATGGGTTGCTGGATATTAGTTTTGATACAGTGGAACAACTAAGGTTGCTGGCATCTCATAAAAGTTCTAGACTTTCACCGTGTTACATGGTGGTAACCTGACTAGTTGAGCCACTGGGTCCCACCACCTGAAGTGCCACTTGTTTTTCTGTAGGATCCAAAGCGTGAAATTCGCAAGGTGATGCATTTCCTGGGGAAGGATCTGAAGGAAGAGGTTCTGGACAGGATCGTCTATCACACTTCATTTGAAATGATGAAAGAGAATCCCACCACAAATTATAAGATGATCCCAAAGGATGTTATGGATCAAAGCATCTCCCCTTTCATGCGTAAAGGTAAGGATTCGCACAGGCACTAGCAACCATTTTTCTTCTCCACAATAGTAACAGGAAGATACTTTTTCATCCAGTTTTCCTTCGTACGCTACCCAGAAAGGTGGTCATGTTTATATCTGATAGCTTTTCAGTGGCTTGTGTAAAACAGGTTGGTGGTACCGTTTCTAGTGGATAGGTGTTTATATCTCACAGATGCCTTGACAGAAGACACTAATTAGCGATCCCAGTCTCAGGAAAGCGAGACTGAACGACATGGAGACTGAACGACACTCTCACCCCTAGAAGTAGTCACCCGAAGAACAGAGCAGAGTGGCATTGCGGAAGCCTGCACGCTGCTGCTGCTACCTGTTTACAACTTGATCTTTGACTAAATGGGGGCAACTGAGCCAGATTTTCAAGAGTTCGGCTCCAGTTAAACATCAAAACGAAGTGACTGGATTTTTCAGAAGTGCCGAGCATCCAGCGGCTCCCACTGAGAACAACGGGAGCTGCGGCGTGTTAAACCCTTCCGAAAATCTGGCCACTTTTTTCGGTGCCTAAATGGGAGCTACGGTCTTTCAAAATTTGACCCTAAAACCCCACGTCCCCATATGATATCTTTGTCATGCCTCACAGTCACTAGAAAAAGAAAAGCAAAGAAGCACGTTGGCCACAGGAGACAACTGAGGAAAAATAAAAATAGAACCAAAGGGAGGAGTGCAGATTGTGACAGACCCAGACCAGTTGGGTGCAGGAGTCTGGTAGAAGGAAAACATACCGGACACTGGCTGAATACTATTCTGTTCCCTGAGTGATCAGGGCAGGGTCTGCCTCAGAGCAGTGAGGAAGGTGCTAGAAGCAATTAAGTCAGGCAGACTCCGTAAGACACCTGGAACCAATTAAGAACGGATTAGAAGCAATCAAGGGAAACAGGCTAATCAGGTCACCTGAAGCCCATTTAGAACCGGCTCGGGTTAGTTTAAAAGGAAGCCCCCTCACTGAGGTTGGCTGGTAGGAGGTGGGAGTAAGCAGGTGTGTTGTGAGAAGATGGGGAGAATGAAGGTGTGCAGTAAGAGACCCTGGAGAACAAGCGTGGTCAGGTACCAAGGGGGGTGCTAGGAGGGGCCATTTGGGGAAGTAGCCCAGGGAAGGGCTATAGCTCCGGTAGTGTAGGAAAACTACCTGTTGCTGGTGCCATTAGGGACCCTGGGCTGGAACCTGGAGAAGAGGGTGGGCCTGGGTTCCCCCAACCCTCTCCACACCTCTACAAAAGCGCTCCCTGAGTAGGAAGACAGGGAGTCAAGAGGGCTCTGACACCAAACCCATTGACTGACCGATGCTGAAGGTGGCTCAGTAAGCTGTAACCCTCCTCTCTAGGAGGGGAGAGAGGCTCAATTGAGGGTCACAGCAAACCTCTGAGGCCAGCCCTAACCGCCTAGAAGCGCAGGACCCCCTGAGGCAAAGCCGGAGCTCTGCCACAAGACAGAATGATACAGCGTGCACCATTTGGGACTAAGCCTCTTTATTACTCTGTGTGTACAGCGCCTAGCACAATGGGGACCCAGTTTTGCTGTTCCCTGGACACTACCGTAATAAACATGTTTACTAATAATAATATAGGTGAGAGGGAATAATTTCCATACTAAAACTATGTTTAAAACAATCAATATGGAATGCAGGATCTGGTTAGCTGGTTTGCTTTCTCTGGCATCCACCCAGTGCTTCCACAAACTGTTAGCAAATTGACCAATACAATATTTCAGTTCACCAATTTTCCAGTGACTAATTTCCAGTTAAAAGCTAATTGCTACCAAAACATTTTTTTCAAAGTCTGCTCTTTTTATCAATTCGTTATCCTGGACACCAGCATTTTTCTTGATGCCTTTTTGTGCTCATTATATGGAAAAGGTGCTCAAAGTGTTAAGCTGTTAGGAGTTTTTATCCAATGAACATTCAGTTTAACTATATTTTTGTTTGTGATGCACAGAAAAATGTATTCACTTAATAGATCGAGGTTCAAATTCTCAGTTACACCCTCACAAATCTTTTGGAGCTTGAGGCAGTGGTTCTCAAACTTTTGTGTTGGTGACCCCTTCCCCATAGCAAGCCTCTGTGTGTGACCCTCGTTATACATTAAAAACGCATTTTAAATATCTAACACTATTATAAATGATGGAGGTGAAGTGGGGTTGGGGCGGAGGCTGACAGGTCATGACCCCCCCATGTAATAACCTTGTGACCCCCTGAGGGGTCATGACCCCCAGTTTGAGAACCCCTGAGCCAGAGAAAAGAATGTAACTGAGAGTAGAATTTAGACCATTAGTGTTTTCTTGATACTCTTTTTCTATTGCATTTCCACCACTGGGAGTTCTCTTGCTTCACCAAGAGCTCTGCTGTTTCATTCACTGTCTTTTTGTTTTGTTTTGTTTCAGGGATTGCTGGGGACTGGAAGAATCACTTTACTGTGGCCCAGAATGAGACATTCAATGAAGATTACGAGAGGAAAATGGCTGGGACCAACCTGCAGTTCCGAACAGAGATCTGAAGGAGCCTGGCATCTTAGTGCTGTAGTTCTAATACACGGTTCTCTGTCGTTTCTGTTGAGAATAGCTTCCCCCCCCCCCACCTCCTTTCTTCAACTAGAAGTAGTACACTGAGAAGTGTCTGTGCCCTGGTGATGGTCAGACACTTGAACCCGGAGTCTTGGGCCATCTAGACCATGGTGCAGTTACACTCCAGAGCAGAGGAATTGTTCCAAGAGTCTAGGGCCACGTCTATACTTACCCGCCGGGTCGACGCGGCGAGTTCGACTTCTCGGAGTTCGAACTATCGCGTCTGATCTAGACGCGATAGTTCGAACTCCGGAAGCGCCGCGGTCGACTCCGGTACTCCACCGCGGCAGGAGGAGTTGCCGGAGTCGACCTTGGAGCCGCGGAGTTCGCTTCCGCGGCGTCTGGACGGTAAGTCATTCGAACTAGGGTAGTTCGAATTCAGCTACGTTATTCACGTAGCTGAATTCGCGTACCCTAGTTCGAACCAGGGGCTGTGTGTAGACCAGGGCTCGGATTCCATATAGGGTCTGAGTAGCAGGGAAGGCTCCTTGTTCTATGGTTAGCCCCACCACGCCCCCCCCCCTTCTTTTATGTTAAACTTTGAGTGCTGGCCAGGTTCAAGTGAGGCAAAGGACTCAAGCCCAGATCCTCAAAGTTATTTAGGCACCTAGCTCCCAGTCCCTTGAAATGAAAAGGAATTAAGCACCTAACTACCTTTGAAGATCTCATAGAATCATAGAATCTCAGGGTTGGAAGGGACCTCAGGAGGTCATCTAGTCCAACCCCCTGCTCAAAGCAGGACCAAACCCAACTAAATCATCCCAGCCAGGGCTTTGTCAAGCCTGACCTTAAAAACCTCTAAGGAAGGAGATTCCACTACCTCCCTAGGTAACCCATTCCAGTTCTTCACCACCCTACTAGTGAAAAAGTTTTTCCTAATGTCCAACCTAAACCTCCCCCTCTGCAACTTGAGACCATTACTCCTTGTTCTATCATCTTCTACCACTGAGAACAGTCTAGATCCATCCTCTTTGGAACCCCCTTTCAGGTAGTTGAAAGCAGCTATCAAATCCCCCCTCATTCTTCTCTTCTGCAGACTAAACAATCCCAGTTCCCTCAGCCTCTCCTCATAAGTCATCTAGACCTGAATGATTCAGATGCATGAAGATACCACCATTTGGGCATATCTAGCTGACTTTTTGACCACTGTTTATTCAGCCAATGCTGTAATGCAACAGTTTGCAAACTCTGGTCCATAGATAGAGCTCTTGGTTGGTCCTTCTCTACATCTGGCTCGCCTTGTAAAAACAGCTGGAACGATGGAAGGGCAAACCTCACAGCTTTCACAAGAAGCTTCTAAAACTCTAAGGGAAGAGGCACCTATAGTCATTACTGGGAAAAGAGCAACATGTCACCAAGACAACCAAAGCCACCAGTGAGGCTGAAGCCAGACAATTGCTCAGTAAGACACTTTAACAAGGGAGTGGGGCAAACAGGAGGGGAGAGGTAGCTTGGTGGGGAGGGAGGTGCTGGGGAAATTCAATGAAGAGAAAAATGAAATAGTGGAATTTGGTTTGGGAAAGGAGGCTTTCTTGATTTTGAAGGTATTAATTGTAGATGTACAGATTCATCAAGTATTGTAATTTCTCTAGATACTTCCCTACTTGCATCCGACGAAGTGAGTATTCACCCACGAAAGCTCATGCTGCAAAACATCTGTTAGTCTATAAGGTGCCACAGGATTCTTTGCTGCTTTTCTAGAGAATGGTGGCTCATAAAGGGGATAGTGCCAGGGAGGTGGGCGACCAGTTCTCTCTTAAGAAGTGGTCCCCATTCTGACTAAATATGAGAGCTCCTGTATAAAACCACTTCTCCTTCTTCTAGTTTATGCTGACACAAAGTCAAATTCTACAACTGAAAAGTGCTTGCTCACCTGTGTAGCTTAGTCTATTCAGGTTCTTGTAGCCTTCCTGTCACCCTGGTATCTGTGCACCTTCCATTCACCAATGCAACAAGCAGCGTGTGCCTCCTTCTTCAACCCTCTTCCCCAAGGGGAACACTTGCAAGTGGGGACTTTTGAATGTGTGCCTGGGTGCACAATGGGATCTCTTCTGCAAATAAGTGCTGCTTAACATGAGGAAAGGCTGCCCCCTAGTTTTGTTAATGAGCAGGGCAGTGAGCAAAAATATCAGCAGGGTTCACGAGTGGAAAATAAAATGTCTTTATGATGAAGTGCTACTTAAACTGGTTATCTTCAACTGCACGTTTTCACACTTAACGACTGGCCTTGTTTGACTTATGCTGCTCTGAAAACCTGGAGGCCTACCAGCTAGAATATATAGAGAGAGAGCTCACTGGTTTGAGTGTTGGCCTGCTAAACCCAGGGCTGTGAGTTCAATCCTTGAGGGGGCCACTTAGGGATCTGGGGCAAAAATTGGTCCTGCTAGTGAAGGCAAGGGGCTGGACTTGATGACCTTTCAAGGTCCCTTCCAGTTCTAGGAGATTGGTATATCTCCAATTATTACCTCACTATTATGAGCACTCCTAACTTTATAATTATATTCGTATTCACTGTACAAAGAAGTTTTGATTATAAATCTCAGTTTAACAAATAACATGACTGTTCCCTTCTGGGGTGTCCCCTGGGTGAGTTCTTTGTAGCGTTAATCACTGAGAAAGGGTTGATTAAACACACCAGCAATTAACTAGTCTCACTACTCTTTAAATATAAAGTACCCCTAGAAAAGAATGCTTCAAGAAATCAAATTATACATTCTTGGTATATGTACATTACAAGAGTTTGTTATTTTTTATTGGCAGTTACTGCACTTTGTTCTGTTTTGCTAAAAATCAAATAAGAATAGTACATATTAATATATACCCTCAAAACGAATGAATACTTCTTGCTATGCTCTTCTTGCCTGCCTGCAAAGAGATGATCAGATCCAAATCACCAGCTCCAGTACAGCAGACAGATTACAGTGGTGAATCCATATTGCACATGGACCATGCTGATGAATCACACATCATGATTACACTTGTACATGGATTACACTGCTGATTCGACACTGGACATAGCCTGTATTCCTGGATCCACCTAGATTACAGCGCCAGATCGCCACTGGCTGCAGCGATACAACCCGTGAGCGATGTCGATCTGGCAGCAGTACAATCATGTGGACGCAGCAGGGCAGTGCACACGGATGAGCCTGCTCGATCCACGTTGCGCGCAGCCCGGATCGCTGACTCCGGAGCGCAGCGGGGCGAGCCGGCAGCCTGCAGCCCTGCCGTGCCCACCCCAAGCAGGACGCTCCTCTCCAGCTAAAGGCGCCCGGCTGTATTGCGTGCTGGGTATTTGCCCACGTGACGTCAGAAAAGCCCCTCGGGACGTCACGGGGCCCCTGAGTTTCCCACGGGGCGGGAGGGATGGAGGGGGTTTAGTGCGCGGGGCGGAGAAGGCAGCCAGCCAGCGCCCCCCACCGGCTGCCCAGCCCCACTGCGTGGGGCTGAGAGGGGCAGAGGCAGCTGATGCTATGGGGGAGAAGAAAGGTGAGAGGGACCAGGACATCGGGTCACCCTAAGAGGGAGGGGGCTTGCCCTGTGGGGCTTCCCTGCACAGAGACCAGGCTGCCCCTCTGCCCCAGCGGGGCGCAGCAACCCCAGCTATAGGGCACAGGGCCGGCTCCCAGCTCTCCCTGTGTACCCAGCCTCACTTTAGCACTGGTGTCCCAGCCCACACTCAGCTGGCAGCTGCCCTGGGCCCCAGGCTGGAAATGCTGCCGGCTCCCTCTGCTCCCCCAGATGTATTTTAAATGACACCCATTGCGCTAGCATCCAGGGAGCATGGCGGCAGTTCAAGCCCAACTCTGCCCTCAGGAGTCGCAGTCCAAGTCAGCTGGCCCAAAATACTAAACTGCAGCTTTACCAGCATGATGATTCCTGAAAGGCCTGCCAGAACAAATATACCTTGGACCCAGAAAGGGGGAAATTTGGATCCTGACCTGGAAATGCCCTGGCCAGACAATAAAGTCTTGGGACTTGTCAGCAAGAGCAGCCCTGGTGATCTGAGAAAAGCCCCTCCATCCAGACAAGTCCATGTGGCTAAAACTCAGGAAAGCTTTAGTAAGCCACAGATCCCCAGGAGGTGTGTTTACACTTCTGTTTCATGTCCTTCTCCTGAGGTTGTTTAAAACATGGTCTGTGCTGGGGTTTATACCAGTTCAGGGAGTCTATGTATTTCTCTTGGTGTATAGTAACAATGCTTGAAAAGTCACTAGCATCTTTGGGTTTCTGATGTGGGAGCCTATTGTCATTGTGTCTCAGTCCTCTGATGTCTCCTGAGTGGCTCAACAAATCCATGGATTTTGCATCATGCTCTGAAGCCTTTACTGGGTTATATCAAGGCAGAGCTGAGATACCTAAAACTTATTTCACAAAGTACCACTTCATTATTATATTATAGCGCTACATCACATATGAGAAATGTTGGGGTCCCTCTATGGTGCTTCCAAATCACCTAATTGTCACAAGGATTCTTACATGGCATTTTTGAGGAATAACTGGTACACTATGCAGCTTAATTTTTTAAGTTCCATTCTATGCATCCGAAGAAGTGAGCTGTAGCCCACAAAAGCTTATGCTGAAATAAATTTCTTAGTCTCTAAGGTGCCACAAGTACTCCTGTTCTTTTTGCGGATACAGACTAACACAGCTGCTACTCTGAAACCTTACTTTTTTCTCTCTTTCATTCAAATTGTATCCCAAATTGCTTTGCTGAGTTAAACAACACAATAACAGCAGAGAGAAAAGTTATGTTTCCACCAGCTGTTTGAAATGAGATGGATAACTGGAGAGGCAGAGAGATACAATCAGGCTGTTTCAGATGGCAATAACGGCAAAGGAGAAGCCTCCTTCACAGGCAGCACCCAGTTGCACGGAGGGAAGCAGAGGCGACCACATTAAAACAAGAGGTGTGAAAAGCGAAAGGAGAGGGGCTAGACAAATCTGTGAGATTGGCATCCCAGGGGCATGAGTTAAAGTGGTCAGTTTAGAACTGGATTTTGCAATGCATAGGGAGGCAGTAGAGTTGTTTGATGATGGAACTAATTTGGTCATGTCTTCCCACTCCAAAAAAAATGCTCACTTAACAGAAACAGGAGTCCCCAATGCCTTTAAGATTTTTCTGAATGGCCTTGTCTAGAAGAGTTTCCACTGTTGCTAATATTTCTGTGTTAGCCATGTGAGGAAGTGTGTCAGCACTGTGTCAGCTAGGCTCGCTTAAATAAGCTGATGCTGAAAATGGCTGATAGAGCCAGAAAGCTACCTACACTGGGGCTCCTAACATTGCAATGGTAGCAATCTTTTGCAAACATTTCCTAGTATAGACCTAGCCTATGCGTCTAATCAGCACCAGTTGCTCAGTTTGTGTTTAGGTTTAGAGAGTTCAGCCAGAGTCAGGGTTCATCTTAATACGGTGTAAATTTTTAATGGTGAGTGTAATCAATCATGGAAACAATTTACCATGGTAAAGTCTCCATCCCTGATAATTTTTAAATCCAGATTGGATGTTTTTCTAAAATATATGCTCTAGGAACTATTTTGGGGGCATTCTAGCACCTATCTTATACAGGAGATCAAACTAGATGTCCCTTCTGACCTTGGGAAGCTATAAATCAATCGCTTTCCAGGTTTAGGGTACATTGAAATCCCTGGGATGAATAAACTGGAAGGCAAAAGCCCTACTGTCCTTCTGTCTTTTGCTGTTCTGCTCACAGGGAGCTGGAAACAATGTTTTTGCTGTGCTGGCCCTCCGCAAACCAAATCTTCAATAAGGTAAGGCACGTTTCTGTTTCTAAGGAATTGACTAACTTGAAAGTTTTGTTGGCTTATCTATCTAGGTAGGTAGTGTGGAAAAATTGCCCCCTATCTGATATAACAGCTGTGCCAGCAAAAACGCTCATGTAGATGCGGTTATACTAACATCCTTTTGCTGGTATAGCTTATTTTGTTTAGGGAACTGGTATAAGCAGTAAGAATTCTTTTGCTAGTTGTGGTAAACCCAGGACAAACAGCTGCCGGGGGGGATTAGTCCCAGGGGGTTAAAAGGACTCAGCTGACCCACTGCAAGAGAGAACCACGGGGAAATAAGGTTCAGCTGGAAAAGGGGTTACCAGGGAACTAATTAGGTTCAGCTGGCTCCAACTGCTTGTGACCTTTTTAAACCCTCCCCTGCATGGAGGGGTGAGAGAAGCGTAGCTGAAGTCGAAGTATCTTATATCGAATTACCTACCGTCCTCACAGCATGGGATTGATGTCCGCGGCTCCCCATGTCGACTCCGCTACTGCTGTTCAGGTTGGTGGAGTTCCAGGGTCGACAGGAGCGCGTTTGGGGATCGATATATCGCGTCTAGATGAGATGAATATATCGATCCCCGAGAAATCGATTGCTACCCGCCGATACGGCGGGTAGTGAAGACGTACCCTGAGGCTAAAAAGAACTGAGCCTGCTGAGGAGAAGAAGGTACTTTGCCACACAGTATAGACTGTGTCTCCCCTAAGAGTGTTTTTCCACTATAGCTAAATAGGCACCCCATCTAGTGTAGACAAGGCCTTAGTTGTAAGTCTGGTATGAGACAACACATGGCCCTGGGGAAGGAGGGGAGAGAAGGGGCCCTTTTAATAGGGAGATGTTGGCATTTCCAGAACAGTTCTGCTTTCCATGGCTTTGTTCTGCCCTTTGATGGAGGGCTGAGTGGTGTTAGACAGTTTAACAATACATTGCATCTATAATCTTGTAAAGCACTTCAGGAAACCTTGAGATGAAAGGTGCTTTATTACCTTTATTACCTTTGCTAAACAAAGTTGCTGCAGGTATTTTGTAAAAGCAATGCAGTTTGTGATTGTCAGAAGGTATTAAATGTGTGACTGGTTATGGGCACAGTTATGCATAACAGTATGTAGGGCTCACTTCATCCTTCACTGAAATGCAGCCACCTCTGTGGTAGAACACGGCAGCTGTTTAATTGCTCACAAGAACACTACACAATGCTTTACGAAAGGAAGTGAGGAAGATGCTGTGATTATGGCATGTTGTTTATTCCCTTTTCCTCATAGCTCTGCTGTAGTCCCTTACCTCTTGCATTTGTTATGCTCCCTTTTAATCCTTATGTAAGAAAATGAACTATCAGCAATTTATTTTTGTCTTTAACAAAAAGTTGGTAACTGAAATACAATACAGTAATACTGTGTGTTCATCCTTATCAAATGCACTTTTCCAGTGCTCCCAAGTCCTGTACAATGCCATCAATTACATGCAAAAGTTCAAACTGACTCAGTTCAACCATAATGATTCTTCCCAATCCATAAAATCCAAAGCCTTTCCCCTTAGCCCTTCTCTCCCATTCACCCATCTTCCTGGAAATAGCATGTTTATAATAGTTCCTTGCAACACTCTGAAAGTCAGCAAATGGTGGCCTAGCTGGACCAGCAGGTCCCAAACTCTTTACCATCTGACCCTGTTCAAAGCAGACAAAGCTTGGGCCTGACCTTCCTGCATACTAGGGACAGTGTTCACAGCCATCAGCTACTAATGCAGTACGAGGATACTACGGTCTGTATGGATATCCCAGCCCTGGCTGTGGCATGTTTCAGGGACATGGTGCAGGTGGTTTGAGTGCACAGAGCTTATCCTGCTGGGACAGAGTGACCCAAACTGAGACTGGGACTGACCTGCCAATCTCCCCCTTCATGGAAGGGCAGAATGGAAGTAGAAGGGCTCAAGGGGAACCCCCATGTTCCTTCTTGGAGCTGCTGTCCCTCCACCTTGTTCCCTCTTAAGTCCTCTTCCCTCCCCCCAGCCAGGCCCCCGAGCAATTTGCCCCTCATTGTGTCTGTCTTACCTGGCTGCTGACAAGGCCCTGCGGCATCCAGCTGTGCCCTCTCCGTGGCTCCACGGGCAGGGTGCCCACAAGGAAAAGAGGCCATCTTGCTGCCCTTGGTGCTAGCACCCTGGCTGCCCCGGTGGCCAAGTGGGCTCCGTGCAGAGCCAGGCCTGGACAGGCTCCGCTGGGCTGGGTGTGTGGGAGGGACGGTGCGGTCTGAGCTGAGAGGAGTCACCAGGGGACTCTCAGGGCCTCCAGCCAGCCACAGGCATGGCCAGGGGAGAGTGTGAGTGAGTCCAGAGCAGGGCGCCCTGCCCCCAGCAGACACAACAAGGGGCCGTCGGCTCAAGCTCCACCAGCTGAGGTAAAATCATGAGGCGAGAGCCCAGCGCCAGTCTGAGCTCTCTGTCCTACGCCCAGCACAGGGGAGGGTGGAGGAGCTCGAGGTCGGCTTTGTTCTCCGTCCTCTGGGCCCTGCCTGACCCCTTCTGACAACAACATTTCTACGTGATCCCCGGGGGGGAGGAGGGGCAGGGCCTGGGCCTCTCACTGCCCTGAGTGGGGGGAGATGGGGCCGGAGCCCAGGCCTCTTGCCACCCCAGGTGGAGGTGGAGCTCCGATTTCAGCTTCAGCCCTGGGTCGCTGGCCCTGGCAACCCCAATAAAATGGGGTCACAGCCCACTTTGGGGTCCTGACCCACAGTTTGAGAACCGCTGCTGGCCCACACTCCGTTTCCCATAGCCCTCAAGGACCCAGCCAAGCAGAGAGTAACTGGAGCACAGTATGCTCTGGCTCCAGCCCCTTCGTGCCCCTTGCCCCGACATGAACCCTGCACCTGGGGCTGGGGACTGGCTTGGTGCTCCTCCAGCAGCTCTCCACCAGTGGGAGATGGCATGGCTAGACAAAAAGGGGTGTGGGACTGTAGGCAGCCAAGTATGAAGTAGAACAGCCTTGAGGTTGCTCTACTTTATGCTGGGGGCCAGACTGACAGCCAGCTGGCCCTGTGATTGAAGATTTCGCTGCAAAGAGGTCTTAAAACCACCTGTGCCATCACCTCTGGCCCTCCATCCAGAAAGCATGTTCAGCACTGGATTGTTAAAGATGGAAATTCAGAAAGGACAGTTTTGTGTTTTGCTGTTTGTAGGTATAGAGATGTGTAGCAAAATCTCCAGTCCCTGGCCTAGAGAGTGTACAATCTAGGGGTGAAATCTTGGCCCCATTGAAGTTAATGGCAAAATTCTCATTGACGTCACTGGGACCAGGATTTCACATATGACAGGATGTGCTAGGTGGACAAAACAAATGTGGATTGCAGAGAGGGTGTTGGGTTGAAGTTTGGAAGGTGAAGTAACAATAAAATGAAGGTTTAGCAGGAAAGCTTAAGTCTCAACTTGCCGGTTGCCTGCCAAAACGCCAGACAGGAGGGATTTATAGGTGTTTTGGCAGAGTTGGGTTTTAAGGAGGGACTGAAAGAATATAGGGTGGCAACTTCATGCATTTGTATGAGGAGGTTTTCCTACACATAAGGGGTGGCAAGGGAGAAAGCACAGCACCTCTACAAGTATAATTCCTTCCTGTGCCAAACGTGAGGGAAAGACATTCTGCTTGAAGTCACCCCAAAATTGTTAGAATCTGTTGGGGTCGTGTCCTTCCTATTTTACAGATTTTCTGTGTTGTGTATTATGATAGCTACGCATTATTTTATTGCAGGAGTCCCCAACCTTTTAGTGTGGCGGGCGCCGGACAAGCAGCCGCTGAGAATCAGCGTCATCAAGAGGCGTCGCTGCCGACCTGCTGTCGAGAACCAGCGTTGTCGAGAGCAGGGCCGCCCAGAGGGGGGGGCAAAGGGGACAATTTGCCCCGGGCCCCGGGCTCCGCAGGGGCCCCCAAGAGAAGAGCGGAGGCTCCCGCCTCCGCCCCTCTCCTGGAGCCTCAGCGCATCAAGCGCCGAGTCTCCGGCCGAGCCCCTGAGTCCCGCCCCGATCCGAGCCGCGTGGTGAGGGGGCGGGGCTGGGAGCTCCAACGGGGCCTGAGCCCCGCCCCGCTCAGAGCGGCGTGGGGAGGGGGCGGGGCAGCTGCCTCCGCTCGGCGTGGAGCTCACAGCCCCGCCCCCTCACCACGCGGCTCTGAGCGGGACGGAGCTCAGGCCCCGCCGGAGATGCGCTCGGGTAAGAGGCTGGGGCCGGGGCCGGGGCGGGGGGAGCGGGACCCGCCGCTGCCGTCGAAGCGCAGCCTGGTCTTCGGCGGCGGGGGGCCCCTTCTGTTCCGGGACCCGCCGCCGAAGTGCCCCGAAGGCTTGCGGCGGGGACCCCCCCCCGCCACCGAATTACCGCCGAAGACCGGGCTGCGCTTCGGCGGCGGGTCCCGCTTCGGCGGTAATTCGGCGGCGGGGGGCTCCCGCCGCAGGTCTTCGGGGCACTTTGGCGGCGGGTCCTGGAACGGAAGGGCCCCCCGCCGCCGAAGACCCCGGGCCCCCGGAATCCTCTGGGCGGCCCTGGTCGAGAGGCGTTGCCGTCGAAATGCCGCCGAAAATCAGCAGCATTTCAGCGGTGACGTTTCTTGATGACGCTGGTTCTTGGCGGTATTTCAGCGGCTGCTTCTGTGGCGGCCAGTAGGCGGGCGCACATAGATACCCCAGCGGGCACCATGGTGCCTGCAGGCACCGCGTTGGGGACCCCTGTTTTATTGTATTAATTAAATGCACCATTACAGAGAGATTAACAGGCTCTGAATCTCTCTGTCCCATCCCGTGTTGCAGTATAAATCTAAACAGTGTTGAGCCAGAGGAACCTGCTGAGGAGGCAGAAGAAATAAAACAGGTAAATATTTGCATGAGCAGAAGCACCTGTGGTGAGTGGTAGCTTTAATTACGTATGCTCTAAGTAAATAATGCATGACGCAGCATGTGTTATATATAATCACATGGGTTGTGTGCACTTTGAGTCGCATCTTTCCGACAGCCTCTCTGCTAAATTCACTATGATAAACATAGACATCATCTGGAGTGCCTTTGGGTTATAATATCATAGAAATCATAGACCTATAGGCCTGGAAGGGATCTTGAGAGGCAGAACCAAGTAAACTTAGACCATCCCCAGGTGTTTGTCCAGCCTGTTCTTAAAAACCTTCAGTGATGGGATTCCACAACCATCCTTGGAAGAGTATTCCGGAGCGTAACTACCCTTATAGTTAGAAAGTTTTTCCTAATCTCTCTTGCTTCAGATTAAGCTCATTACTTCTAGTTCTACCTTCAGTGAACATGGAGAATCATCCTCTTTCGTAGTAGCTCTTAGCATATTCGAAGACTGTTATCAGGTCTCCCCTCAGTCTTCTTTTCTCAGGACTAAACATGCCCATTTTTTTTAACCTTTCCTCACAGGTCAGGTTTTTTAAACCTCATTTTTGTTGCTTTGCTCTGGACTCTTTCCAGTTTGTCTGCATCTTTCCTAAAGTGTGGCACCCAGAACTGGACACGTACTCCAGCTGAGGCCTCCCCAGTGCCGTGGGACAATTACTTTCTGTGTCTTTCAAATAACACTCCTGTTAGTACGTCCCAGAAAGATACTAGCCTTTTCGATATGTCCTACCCTATCTGTGTGTGCGCATGGATTTTAATGGGATTTGGGCATCTACCTCTCTTAGGCGCTTTTGAAAATCACAATATATATCATGTAAGGCTAGCCCCTGATACCCTTACTGCACGCGGAATGCTAGTGTACTCTGGAAGTAGTCCCGTTTATTCATACAGGTGCTACTTGTGGAGTAAGGTCCTATTCATTGGGAGTACCTGTATCAGAATTTAGCTCTTAATAGCTTGCAGTTCATTGTTATGCTACAGAGAATGAGTCCTTTTAAAATTTAAAGAAACACCGTCAAGGGATATAAAAGTAATTTTATTCTTCCATTGATTTCAAGAATAAAATGTCTTTCTGTTTTTATCTTTTTCCACTGTGCACATAATGAAATCCTACAGCTCCTCCCGCCCTCCTGTTTCTAACAGGATTTGGAATTTATTTGTCCTTTGATTTGTTTCATGTGTTTCCCCCACCATCCAAAATCTTTGGTGATAGGTTTCACCCCACTGTAGGTCTCTTTGGCTGTTCTTGCCATTTTGTTGGCTTGTGTGGGTTGCTGTGCCAAGCCAGCAGGGGTGAAGGACTTTCTAGCTGTGGAGCTGTGACAGGTTCGGTCACAGAGTCCCCCTTGGGACTGTCACCTGACATGCTGGAATTACCTCTGAGCCCGCTTCCCCTGCCAGCTTGGGACTCCAGAACCCTGCCTTGTGGGCTCACCCTTCGCTGGCCAGCAAAATCCCCCACCTTTCACTCAGCTTGGGATTACAGAGCCCTTGGGGTTGTTTCCACTGCAGCGGTCGTCAGGATCCCAACTTCCATCTCCGGGATTCATGTTTCTGTGCACCCCAAGGCAGGACCTGTCCCCTGCTGACCTGCAACTTCCTGGCAGTCAGCTGGGAAGGCATCCCTGTTACAAGGTGGAACATCCCCCTCCCCCAGGGAGATGATCACAGGACAGGAGCTGGCTCTATCCAGTCCTTCCTGCAGGGACCTGTCTTGAGCCCCAGAGCTACACGGCCCATTTTCCACTGCTACCAAGGAATTAAACAGACACTCTCCTATTTCCCCAGCAGCACATGTGACTTTACTCTCCCCTCTGGGGCCTTCAGCACAAAATTCCTTCGTGCTGCTAACAAACCATGGGACAGATTCTGCCACATCAAAAAAATGATTCCCCAGTAGAAACGGTGCAAAATTGTGTGCCACCGCTGCAACAGTCAGTTCAGCCTGCAAATCACCAGTTTCCATGTGTACCTTAGCTAAAGGTGCAAAGACTTTGTAACCTCCCACCAATTCTAATTCTGCCATTTGTCCTAGTAACAAATCCTTCTGCTGGATCAGGTCCATCTTGACCACAGAGATTTCTGCACCAGTATCCCTCAAACCTTGAAGCACTTTGTCATTAAACTTAACAGCATGAAAATGCTCACTGCTTAGTCGTGTAAAAGCAACCGTTACAAATCCTGTGTGGTAAGAGGCAGTAGCCTGGGATACCCCTGTGCGCTGAGAAGCAGCAGCTTCATGTTTTACCTGATGCCTGTTCCCACTCAGACAAGGGTATTTATTCCTCGGGTGCTCAGTGGACTTACAATGATAGAACCTTCTGGGCTCCTCTGCTTGTACAGGAGACTTTGGACGAGTAACAGGGGAATGGGGAGATGAACGTTGTCGTCAGATGCTACCGGTGTGGTGCTCTTCTCTGTTCAATGTTGATATCAGTCAGCTGTGTGCTATCTCAGCTCTGCAGATCTCTAACACAGCAGACCCCGAGACAACCCCCAATGACCACAGACTCTAGTAAGGTACGAAGGCACGTCAGCCAGGTTTATTGTCAAACGAAGCACAGTAATAGTTCCCTCTAGACTTTACTCTACAGGACATACTACGAGTATGTGCCCCCGGCAATGGACTCAGCTCAGTCAGTGGCGGGACTTTCCACTGCCCTCTAGGCTGGACAAAGACACTGCCCCAGGGATGCATTCTTATACACAGGTACAAACAAGTTACACATCACTCCTGACGTACGGAGGTGGAACCCCTCTACGCAGCAAGGTACAACCCCTCTACGTAGCAAGGTGCCGCCTCTCACCTTGTACATGTTGGTTCGAACAAAACAACTCTATCCATCATAGTCCCCTTTTGGCCCTGTCATTGGGATGGGTCAGCCTGTTCCTTGTTATCTGTGTGGAGTGTACGAGTATGTGAATGTTCTGATATCTGGTGTCCAGGACCTTTTAGGTATGTCTCTTTTTGCAGCATCAGCCCTTCCTTGCCAGCTTCTGTGAGCAGGGCCTGCCTCTGGCTCACAGCTTAACTCTGCTTTATGTTAGCAAAGTCTTGACCATTCCTTTAGTTCAGGCCTCATACCAGGCCTCTGATACCAAGGTTTATATCCCAGGGCCTCCTCTTACTACAAACGTCCAGCCTCCTTTTTCCCATGGATAAAACGATGATTTTGCTTTCCATCAACCCTGTACCCCTCTGCCAGCGGTTTATGTTTAAATTGCAGCTTGTGATTGCTCAAAAGAGTCTGCAAACCCAGCTAATTCACCCACTTCATCCACCTTTTTGTCCCACAAATATTATTTTACATCATCACTGCACATATTAAGGAACTGTTCCTGAGTAACCCAAATCACACATTTCTTCCAAGCTTGTAATGCCTTTCCCCCTCACCCAATTGTCTAACAAATCCCTCCCTTTCATTTACATAAGACACATTACTCAATCCAGATCCCCTCTTAAGACTCCTGAATTTTACCCTGTAGGCTTCAGTTGTAATCTGGAACGGTTTCAAAACCAGTTCCTTAAATTTACCATAGTTTGAAGCATCAGCAATAGGCATCTTATTGAATATGTCCAGAGCTCTCCCAGTCAATTTTGCAACCAAAGTGGTCATTTTTTGGTCCTCAGGAATCGCATGTAGAGTGCACGGTCTCTCAAAGGTGATGAAATATTCAGCAATATATCAATGGATTTGTCATACTGAGGGCATAACCGTTCCCATTTGTGGATTCTTGGGGAAGTGGGGCCAGCTGCTGGAGGGTTTTGCCTCTTCCACTCCATTACAGCCAGTTCATGCTTCTGGGCCGCAATCTAGGCTTCAATTTCTTTGTCTTTTAACTCCAGGGTTAGCTGCTTCTCTCTTTCCTCCTTCTCCTGAGCATGCTGTCTCTCTTCTTGAGCAGCTTGTTGGGCTAAGCTGTGGGCTTCCATGGCTCTTTCGTGAGCAGCTTTTTCCCTGGCAATTTGCTCATCAGTTTCCATTTGTCTTAATTCCATCTGTCTTTTATGTTCATTTTCCTTCTCAACAGTCTGAAACCTGTGCAGTTCTAGCTTCTTCGGAGCTTCACTCTCACTTTTTTTGTTAATTTTCCTGCCTCTATTTCCTTTACTCGAAATAAGCAAACAGAAAATAACAAACCAGTATCCATTTTCTGTTTTCTGGCCACCACACTTAAAACTCACTTAAAATCACTACCAGTGTCTCAAAGCTATCAGCTGTGCACAGATCCTGCTGACTGCACCACTGTGACGGGTTCCATCACAGAGAGCCCCTTGGGACTGTCACCTGACATGCTGGAATTACCTCTGAGCCCACTCTCCCTGCCAGCTTGGGACTCCAGAACCCTGCCTTGTTGAGCCAGACATGCTAGCCTGCTGCAACACAGACCCAGGTCTGGTCCACACCCCCAAAGCTGCAGACTTTAACCAAAAACTGCTCAGCAGGTCCCCTATCTCCAGCACCCAGACACCCAACAATCAATGGGATCCAAACCCCAAATAAATCTGTTTTACTCTGTATAAAGCTTATACAGGGTAAACTCATAAATTGTTCACCCTCTATAACACTGATAGAGAGATATGCACGGCTATTTGCTCCCCCAGGTATTAATCGCTTACTCTGGGTTTACTAATACATAAAATGATTTTATTAAGTATCAAAAATAGGATTTAAGTGGTTTCAAGTAATAACAGACAGAACAAAGTAAGTCACCAAGCAAAATAAAGCAAAAAATCGCAAGTCTAAGCCTAATACATTAAGAAACTGTTTATAGGTAAAATCTCACCCTCAGAGATATTCCAATAAGCTTCTTTCACAGACTAGACGCCTTCCTAGTCTGGGCCCCATCCTTTCCCCGGGTACAGTCCTTGTTAGTTCCAGCTCAAGTGGTAACTAGGGGATTTCTCATGACTGGCAGCCCCCTTTGTTCTGTTCTACCCCTTTTTATAGCTTTGGCCCAAGTCAGGAATCTTTTGTTTCTCTGGGTCCCCATCCTCCTTCTAAATGGAAAAGTACCAGATTTAAGATGGATTTCAGCATCATGTGACATGGTCACATGTCCTGTGAGACCCCCCCAGCCTCCATTCTTCCTGGGCTGGCTTAAACAAACACAGGAAGGCTTGCAAGTAAACAGAGCCATTTACAACCAATTGTCCTAGTCAATGAGAGCCATCAAGATTCTAAACCACCATCAATGGCCAACACTTTGCATAATTACAATAGGACCCCAGAGTTTTACTTTATATTTTTCTAGCTTCAGATACAAGAATGATACATACATACAAATAGGAGGAATATATTCAGTAGGTTATAACCTTTGTTATGATACCTTACAAGAGACCTTTTGCATAAAGCATGTTCCTGTTACATCATATTTACACTCATAAGCATATTTCCATAAAACATATGGAGGGCAACATCACAGGAGCTTCATTTTTGCTTTGAAAAGTTGATGGCCATATTTATGGGGGTTTGGTTTTTGTCGTTTACAGCAAATTGCAGAAGACTCATTCTGTGCTGATGTCCAGGTGCAAACTTCCTATGTCGAAATACCACCAGGAGATAGGTGGCGTTGGTCGCGATTACAAACAGAAGCTCAGGTGCAAACCTCAAATCTTGAACTACCAGACGAAGAGACTTTCCTCCCATTTGAAAGTGAGGTCCAGGTACAAACCTCAGATCTTGAAATATTAGAGGAGGAGACTTCATTGCCATCGCAAACGGAGGCCCAGGTGCAAACATCACTTATTGAAGTACTAGATACGGAGAGTTTATTCCCCATCGAAAGTGAACCCCTGGAGCAGACCCCAGATCTTGACTTTCAAGACATGCAGGTGAAGAATTTATTCCCATTATTTGTTGAAGTTGAAGTGCAAACCTCATATGTAGACATACCAGCAGGGAATAAGTGGCGTTCGACACGACTACAAGCCGAGGCCCAAGTGCAAACCTCAAATCATGAATTATTAAAGACACTTTCTTCTCTCTCACAAAAGGAAGCCCAGGTGCAAACCTCCAAACTTTCAATAACAGAAGCAGAGGAGGTGCCTCTTTTCCCATCACTTACCGAGGCCCAGGTGCAAACTTCAAGACTTGCATTAACAGAAACGGAGGAGGAGGTGGCCCCATTTCCGGTAGAAGAAAAGCCTGTCCCCACAACTCAAAGTGAAGCTGCTGTGCAAACCTCGTATGTGGACATACCAGCAGGGAATAAGTGGCGTTCGACACGACTACAAGCCGAGGCCCAAGTGCAAACCTCAAATCATGAATTATTAAAGACACTTTCTTCTCTCTCACAAAAGGAAGCCCAGGTGCAAACCTCCAAACTTTCAATAACAGAAGCAGAGGAGGTGCCTCTTTTCCCATCACTAACCGAGGCCCAGGTGCAAACTTCAAGACTTGCATTAACAGAAACGGAGGAGGAGGTGGCCCCATTCCCGGTAGAAGAAAAGCCTGTCCCCACAACTCAAAGTGAAGCTGCTGTGCAAACCTCGTATGTGGACATACCAGCAGGGAATAAGTGGCGTTCGACACGGCTACAAGCTGAGGCCCAGGTACAAACGTCAAGTATTGAGTTACTGAAGAAGCTTTCTTCCCCATCGCTAACCGAGGCCCAGGTGCAAACCTCTAAACTTGCAGTAACAGAAGCAGAGAAAGTGCCTCTTTCCTCCTCACTAACCGAGGCCCAGGTGCAAACCTCTGAACTTGAAGTAACAGAAGCAGAGGAGGTGCCTCTTTCCCCCTCACTAACTGAGGCCCAGGTGCAAACCTCCGAACTTGCAGTAACAGAAGCAGAGGAGGAGGAAGCCCCATTCCCAATAGAAGAAAAGCCTCTCACCAAAACCGTAGCTGACGCTGCTGTGCAAACCTCATATGTGGACATACCAGCAGGGAATAAATGGCGTTCGACATGGCTACAAGCTGAGGCCCAAGTGCAAACCTCAGGTATTAAGTTACTGAAAAAGCTTTCTTCCCTCTTAGTAAACAAAGCCCAGGTGCAAACGTCAAGTATTGAGTTACTGAAGAAGCTTTCTTCCCCATCACTAACCGAGGCCCAGGTGCAAACCTCCAAACTTGCAGTAACGGAAGCGGAGGAGGTGCCTCTTTCCCCCTCACTGACTGAGGTCCAGGTGCAAACCTCCGAACTTGCAATAACAGAAGTAGAGGTGGAGGAAGCCCCATTCCCAATAGAAGAAAAGCCTCTCACCAAAACCGTAGCTGACGCTGCTGTGCAAACCTCATATGTGGACATACCAGTAGGGAATAAGTGGCGTTTGTCACGGCTACAAGCTGAGGCTCAGGTACAAACGTCAAGTATTGAGTTACTAAAGAAGCTTTCTTCCCCATCGCTAACTGAGGCCCAGGTGCAAACGTCAAGTATTGAGTTACCGAAGACGCTTTCTTCCCCATCGCTAACTGAGACCCAGGTGCAAACCTCCAAACTTGCAGTAACAGAAGCAGAGGAGGTGCCTCTTTCCCCCGCACTGACTGAGGCCCAGGTGCAAACCTCTGAACTTGCAATAACAGAAACGGAGGTGGAGGAAGCCTCATTCCCAATAGAAGAAAAGCCTCTCACCAAAACCGTAGCTGAAGCTGCTGTGCAAACCTCATTTGTAGATGTACCAGTAGGGAATAAGTGGCGTTCGACACGGCTACAAGCTGAGGCCCAGGTGCAAACGTCAAGTATTGAGTTACTGAAGACGCTTTCTTCCCCATCGCTAACTGAAGCCCAGGTGCAAACCTCCAAACTTGCAGTAACGGAAGTGGAGGAGATGCCTCCTTCCCCCTCACTGACTGAGGTCGAGATGCAAACCTCCAAACTTGCAGAAGCAGACGCAAAGATGACCTTTCCTTCCCCATCACAAACTGAGGTTCACATCCAGTCTTCGTATTTTGAAGTACCAGAGTTGGAGGATGAGATGCCCACAACCCCAATCAAAGAGAAGCCCCTCCCCCTAACACTGATGGAGGCCCAGGTGCAAACTTCGTATGTAGACATACCAGCAGGGAATAAGTGGCGTTCATCACGACTACAAGTGGAAGCCCAGGTGCAAACCTCCAGGCTTGAACTGCCAGAGGCAAAAGAGAAGGCTCCTTCCCTATCCCAAACACAGGCTGAGATGCAAACCACCAGGGTTGAAATAACAGAAGAGAAAGCAGCACCTCTGACTCCTCCAGATGTTAAAATATTAGAAGAGGAGATGCTGAAGGAGGAGGTAGAGCTGAAGCTTCCATGCCCTGAATATACCGAGGCCCAGGTGCAGACCTCACTTGTTGAAATACCTGTGGGGCAGAAGTGGCGTTCATCCCGTTTATGTACCGAGGCCCAGGTGCAAACTTCATATCAAGAACTCCCAGTTGTGAAGAGCAAGACTTTGCCCCCACAAGGTACTGGGGTGGTAAAGAAGGTCACTGAGCATGCAGCATCAAAGAAGTAAGTAGAAAAAGCTAGTTCTGCCATACTTTCCCTGCTGCAGGGCTGAGCATCCAATCTTTTCTTCTAGATCAGCATTGTAGAAAGCTAATACAGTGTTCGGTTTTGTGCAGATTTGAAAGGATTGGGTTGAAAGTTAGCTGTGAAGTCATTTACCGTTTACTCATCTCTTCAGAAAAACCTGTAGCTCTTGTACCACCAGTACATTCTTTGTATCCATAGATTCAGAGGATTTGAGAGCAGAAGGAGCCATTCGATCATCTAATCTGAGCTTCTGTATAGCACAGGCCATTACATTTCACCCAGTTATTCCTGTACTGAGCCCAGTAACTTGTTTGGCTAAAGCATCTCTTCCAGAAATTAGGGCTGTCAAGTGATTAAAAAAATTAATCCTGATTAATCATGTGATTAAAAAAAAGAATCGTGATTAATTGCATTGTTAAACAATAATGGAATACAATTTATTTAAATATTTTGGATGCTTTCTACATTTTCAAATATATTGATTCAATTACAACACAGAATACAAAGTGTAGTGCTCACTTTACATTTATTTTTTATTACAAATATTTGCACTGTAAAAGACAAAAGAAATAGTATTTTTAATTCACCTCATACAAGTACTGTAGTATAATCTCTTTATCATGAAATTTGAACTTACAAATGTAGAATTATGTACAAAAATATAACTGCGTTGTTTTATTTTTCAATGTAAAACTTTAGAGCCTACAAGTCTGCTCAGTCCTACTTCAGCCAATCACTCAGACAAACAAACTTGGTTACAGTTTGCAGGAGATACTGCTGCCCACTTCTTGTGTACAAATATCACCTGAAAGTGAGAACAGGCATTTGCATGGCACTGTTGTAGCCGGTATCACAATATATTTACGTGCCAGATGCACTAAAGATTCATATGTTCCTTCATGCTTCAACCACCCTTCTATAGGACATGCATCCATGCTGATGATGGGTTCTGCTTGATAACAATCCAAAGCAAAAAGGACCGATGCATGTTCATTTTCATCATCTGAGTCAGATGCTACTAGCAGAAGGTTCATTTTCTTTTTTGGTGGTTTGGGTTCTGTAGTTTCCAGATCTGAGTGTTGCTCTTTTAAGACTTCTGAAAGCATGCTCCACACCTTGTTCCTCTCAGATTTTGGAAGGCACTTCTTATTCTTAAACCTTGGGTCTAGTGCTGTAGCTGTGTTTAGAAATCTCACACTGGTATCTTTGCGTTTTGTCAAATCTGCAGTGAAAGTATTTTTAATACAAATGTGCTGGGACATCATCCGAGACTGCTATAACATGAAATATATGGCAGAACATGGGGAAAACATAGCCGAAGACATACAGTTCTCCCCCAAGGAGTTCAGTCACACAATTTTAATTAACACCTTATTTTTTAACGAGCGTCATCAGCATGGAAGCATGTCCTCTGGAATGGTGGCTGAAGCATGAAGGGACATACGAATGTTTAGCATATCTGGCACATAAATACCTTGCAACACCGACTACAAAACTGCCATGTGAATGCCTGTTCTCACTTTCAGGTGACGTAAATAAGAAGCGGGCAGCAGCATCTCCTGTGAATGTAAACAGACTTGTTTCTCTTAGTGATTGGCTGAACAAGAAGTAGGACTGAGTGGACTTGTAGGCTTTAAAGTTTTACATTGTTTTGTTTTTGAGTGCAGTTATTTAACAAAAAAAAATCTACCTTTGTAAGTTGCACTTTCATGATAAAGAGATTGCACTACAGCAGTGGTTCTCAAACTTTTTTTCCCGCGGACCACTTGAAAATTTCTGGGGGTTTCGGCAGACCACTTAATGATCTTTCCAAATATTGTTTGTACAATTAGCTAACTATTGTAAAGTGCTTTGGATAAAAGCGATATACTGTATTTAAAAAAATATATTTAATTTTTTTTGTTCTACAAATAAAAGCGCGCAACTCATATTTTAATATCAGTAGTGTTCTTCTTCGAGTGATTGCTCCTATGCATTCCAGTTAGGTGTGTGCGCGCCGTGCGTGCACGGCTCTTCGGAAGATTTTTACCCTAGCAACCCTCGGTGGGTCGGCTGGGCGCCCCCTGGAGTGGCGCTGCTATGGCGCAGGATATATAACCCTGCCGACCCATCCGCCCCTCAGTTCCTTCTTCCCGCCCGTGACAGCCGTTGGAACAGTGGAGCGCGGCTTAGCTGACCTCCACTTCCCTAGCTACTCGTACTTTCTCTCGTTTAGTATATAGTTCAGATGTTTATAGTTGTAGTTAACTTTATTTGTTGTAGTATTTATTTTCAGGGGTTCGGGGTTTATCCCCTTCCCCTCACCCGGTGCCGGGTCCGATGCCCGGTCCTCAGGGTTCTACACTGCTCGGCCGGCCACAAGCCGATGCCGACAAGAGATCCTCTCCTAAGTGCCTCGAGGAATCTCAACTAGCAGATAAGTGCCGCATTTGTGAGGCCTTTAATCCGAGAACAAAGGGGAGCGGGACTTTCATCTCAAGCAGCTCCTGAGGGAGGCAGCTCTTGCTCCTCCGCTCTTGGCGCCGAGCGCTGGTTAGTCTTCAAGGAGCGCTCCCTCGGCACCGGATCACCGGTACCGCCAAGGCCTCTCGGCACTGGCCCTCGCTGGCTCCGACGTCCACTCGGCATGGTTCCCTCTCCTGGAGGATGAAGAGGCACGATATACTTGCTGCGTCCGAGCCGCCTGCTCCGCAGCCGAGCGCTATGATCAGTCGGAGCACCCGGCACCGATGTCGGCCGCGGCACCGACAATATCCACACCATTAACTCCGGCCAGGCAAGAGCCGTCGAGTCCGGTGCTGGAAGGCTCCCCGGTACGAACCGTGGTAGAGCTCGCTATGAAGCTGCGTCCGAGCCACCTGCTCCGCAGCCGAGCGCTATGCTCAGTCGGATCGCCCGGCACCGATGTCTGCTGCGGCACCGACTATATCCGCACCATTAACTCCTGCCAGGCAAGAGCCGTCGAGTCCGGTGCTGGAAAGCTTCCCGGTACAGACCGTGGTCGAGCTCGCTATGCCACTGCGTCCGAGCCGCCTGTTCCGCAGCCGAGCGCTATGCTCAGTCGGATCGCCCGGCACCGATGTCTGCCGCGGCACCGACAGTATCCACACCGTTAACTCCGGCCAGGCAAGAGCCATCGAGTCCGGTGCTGGAAAGCTCCCCGGTACGGACCGTGGTCGAGCTCGCTTTCAAGCTGCGTCCGAGCCGCCCGCTCCGCAGCCTGAGCGCTCTACTACGTCGTACTGCCTGGCACCGGTACCTGCTGCGGCACCGACAGTATCAGCACCGTAGACTCCGGACACGCAAGAGCCGTCGAGTCCAGCACCTGAACGCTCCCCAGTGCGAGCTGTGGTCGAGCTCACTATTCCCTCCACGCTGGAAACATTTCCACAGCGAGGGAGTTGATGGCAAGGGCAGAGCCTGCGCTGCTTTAACCCCTGACACCGCCGGTGCGGGTTATATTGTCTATCGGCGAGCCTGTCTTGCTCACGCCACCCTGCGTCGGTACCGCAGAGCGGCACCGTTCCCGATCACGGTCCCGCAGACGTTCTCGGTCCCGTCACCGATCGAGGTCCCGACACCGCTCGCAGTCTCGGCACCGTTCTCTATTTCGGTGCCTTTGGTACTTGCGGCACCGGTCGGCGTCCTGTTCGCTGGCCCGGTACACTCGGCACCGATCCCGCTCCCGGCACCGCCCCAGGCACCGAGACTCCCGTAGCCATTCCTGAACATCGAGCCTCGCGCTCTCGGTCGACCGCCCGGCACAGATCCGGTGGCAGGTCCCATTCTCGGTACCGGTATGTCTCCCGGTACCAATCCCCGGGGCTGCGTCGAGCGACGTCAGTTAGAGAAGGAGACTCTACCAAAGGTTCTTCAGCTCCTTCAGGGCCATCCAGCCACGCATCAGTGTTGCCACGTGCGGACACTTCATATGCGCAATACCCTGTTTTCCGATGTGCCCTCCACAGTCTTCCAGGAGACCTATCAGTGGTCCTTCTAGTCACCTTGGGCGTACTACCACGCCAGAGGCGTACCGGTGATCCCATCTCGCTCCGTTCCGTCGGAGCTCTGGGTGCCAGAGGCGACAATTAGCCGTCCCCCTCCGACCGGTATGGAGCAAGCCCCGGTTCAGCCACCGGGCTCCCAGATCCCACCGGCTCAGGAGGTCGTCCAGGAGCGCGAGCCCACATAGGACCCGCTTGTCCCTGGCCTTTCTTCTGCCTCCTCCCCAGATGAGGCGGGGGCAGAAACATACTGCTCGGGCCCTCCTCTGATCGGAACGCAAGTGCATGGTATCATCCAGGGGGTACGAGTACCTATAGGTACATCTACCCCTCCCTCCCCCGCTCCCTTGTCGTCCAGTCCCGCAAGGGGACGGAACGCCATGGCCAGCAGGCACCAGCCCCTAAAGCAAAGGAGGCTAGCCGAAGGGTCTTACTGGGCCGTAAGATGTAGTCGGCGGGTGCCCTGCAACTTTGTGTAGCAAACTAGCAAGCCCTGCTTAGCCGCTACTATGGGTGGCGGTGGGCAAATTTACAGAGTCGGTTCTTCAGAACTCCCGTCAAGAGTTTGATGCCCTCCTGGAACAAAGGAAGTCGCTAGCGAGAGCTTCCCTCCAGGCCTCGTTGGATGCAGCTGACTCCGCTGCCACGACTCTGGCCTCGGGTGTTGCCACGAGGCGCTTTTCATGGCTCCAGTTATCAAGCCTTCCCTCGCAGCTGCTGCACACTATACAGAACTTGCCCTTCAATGGCAAAGGCCTGTTCTCTGAAAAAACTGGCCCTAGGCTGCAAAGCCTAAAGGGCAACAGGGTCACTTTCCACTCACTCTCGACATGCACACACCGGTGCTTCAGCGCCGACCCTTCCGTCCCCAGCCTGACCGCTCTTACCCTGCGCCTAGACAAAGCCAGGACTTTGCCAGCAGGCGTCGCTTACGCGGTCGTAGGCGTCAATCAGGACCCCAAAGGAGCCAAAATTAGGGTCCGTCTAACCGCCAATGGGGCAAAAGCCTACCCATCCTCGTCCCTCTTAGGGACTCCTCTCATGAGCGATTCCTCTTGTAAGAGGTGCGGACGCTCCTCTTCATCGGAGCTATACAGGAGGTACCTAAGGACGAAACCTAATCCCCTAGGCGAAGGGAGGTCTCAGACCTATCCTAGATCTGCGGGACTCAACAAGTTCACGATGCAGATAAGTTCCGCATGGTACCCATGGGGACCGTCATCCCATCCTTGGATCCCGGAGACTGGTATGCTGCCCTCGATATGAAGGGCGCGTATTTTCACGTCGCCATTTCTCCTCCACAGAGAAGGTACCCCCGGTTTCGTGCCTACCGTCGTTTCCAGAGGGACCACCGAGCCCAAGTTACCAGTCATGTGGGCATCGACATGGACCTATTCCTGTGTCTAGGCCTGATGATCAATAGAAAAATCCACTCTGATTCCCACACAGGGAATAGAATTCATTGGGGCCATCCTGGACTCCAGTCTTGCCAGAGCCTGCTTACCTCCGCCTCGGTTGCAGGCGATGGTAACATTTGTACAAGGTCTACGGACCTTCCCGACAACTTTGGCTCGCACTTGCCTAGGTTTCCTGAGTCACATGCTTGTCTGCACGTTGTTTCCAAACATGCCAGGCTTCGCTTCCGTCCACTTCAATCGTGGCTCACCTTGGTGTACCACCCGGGCAGAGATAGCATTCTCATGGTCGTCTCGTTCCCCCTGAGCATCCTAGGCTCCCTCGACCGGGAGTCAGCGCCCTCCCTGGTGTATCCAGGGATGCTGTTCCATTCACTCCTCGGGGTCCCTCATGACAGACACCCCATCTCTCGGCTGGGTGCTCACCTGGGTCAGTTTCGCACTCACGGCCTTCGGTCGGCTCAAGAGCTGGCCTTACACATCAATGTCCGAAAGCTGAGAGCAGTCTGCCTTGTATACCAGGCATTTCAGCTGGCGGATCACCTCAGCAGATCCTTCCTATCTCACAAGTGGTCGTTTCCTCCGGACATTTCCATTCCGTTTTTCGGAAGTGGGACTTTCCCCGCATAGCCCTCTTCGCTCTCGCGAGAACGAAAAGAGAGAGAAGTTCTCCTCATTCCAAGGCCTCTCCCCGGGCTCGATCTTGGAGGTGTTTTCTGATGCCGTGGATGAGCCATCGGCTGTACGCTTTCCACCGTTCCCGCTGGTTCACAAGGTCCTGCCAAAACTCCGAAGGGACAGAGCGCACCTGATCATGGTTATGCTGGAGCGATCCAGGCAGCACTGGTACACCAGGTTGCTACCCCTGTCAGTAGCCAACCCTATTTCCCTGCCTCTTTGCCCAGACCCCATAACGCGGGATCACGGCATGCTTCACCACCCAGACTTGTAATCCCTGCACCTCACAGCATAGCTGCTGCGTGGCTAAACCAATCCCAGTTGCATTGTTCTGCCTCGGTTCTACAGGATTCTCCTGGGTGGTAGGAAATCTTCCACTCGGTTAACGTATCTGGCAGAGTGGAAGCGTTTCTACTGCTGCTGCGAAACGCACAATGTTTCTCCTGCCAAGGTCCCGATCCAGTCTGTCTTGGACTACCTCTGGTCTCTCAAACAGCAGCACCTGGCGCGGTCCTCATTAAGGGCACTCTTGGCAGCCATCTCTCCCTTCCACCCAGCGGAGAGTGGCTGCTCCGTATTCTTACACCTTGTGGTTTCTAGGTTCCTCAAGGGCTTGGAGCGTTATACCCCCCCAGTTGGCCCCTGCCAAAACCTGGGTCTTCGACCTGGTTCTAACCAGTTTTATGATTGCCCATTCAAGCCCTTGCTGACATACCTGTCCTGGAGGACAGTTTTTCCTTGTGGCCTTTCCATAGGCCAGACGAGTCTCCGAGCTTCAGGCGCTCACGATGGACCCATGGTATACTGTGTCTCTCAAGGACAAGGGCAGTTGTGACCATGTCCGGCCTTCCTCCCTAAAGGTGGTGTCAGCCTCTCATATCATCCAGGATATCTTCCTTCCGGTCTTCTTTCTGAAGCCTCACTTATAGCAAGGAGAGCAACAATTGCCCTCCCTAGACGTCCGTAGGGCATCCGCAATCTATATCGAGCGGGCAAAGCCCTTTCGTAACGTCCCCAAATCTTCGTCGTGCTGGCGTGCCGGACGAGGGGCATGCCTGTCTCCTCCTAGAGGATTTCGTCTTCAATGACATCGTGCACCCGCACCTCCTGGGGTTTGGCCCATGTTCCATAGAGCCACCTTACTTCACATTCCACCAGGGCTCAGGCTTCTCTGCTGCCTTCCTGGCTCACGTACCCTTTCAGGGGATGTGTAGTGCAACTACCTGGCCCTCGGTCCACACCTTTGCCTCATTGGCCCAAGAGTCCAGAGATGATGCAGCCTTTGGCTCAGCAGTTTTGCATTCTGCAACATCTAACTCCGACCCCACCGCCTACGTAAGGCTTGGGAATCATCTAACTGGAATGCATAGGAGCAATCACTCGAAGAAGAAAAGACGGTTACTCACCGTTGTAACTGTTTTTCTTCGAGATGTGTTGCTCCTATCCATTCCAGACCCGCCCTCCTTCCCCACTGTCGGAGTAGCCGGCAAGAAGGAACTGAGGGGCGGATGGGTCGGCAGGGGTATATATCCTGCGCCATAGCGGCGCCACTCCAGGGGGCGCCCAGCCGACCCACCGAGTGTTGCTAGGGTAAAAATCTTCCGAAGAGCTGTGCACGCGCGGCGCGCACACCTAACTGGAATGGATAGGAGCAACACATCTCGAAGAACAACAGTTACAACGGTGAGTAACCGTCTTTTAACTTTCTAATGGATGTGCCCTCTCTCCCCCACCACAGCAGCCCCTGAGCTGGGGGTGGGAAGGAGAGGGCTCTCTCCCCTGCCGCAACAGCCATAGAGCTGAGGCTGTGAAGGAGGGCCATCTCTCCCCAGCAGGCACAGCCCTGGAGCTGGGGAAAGTCTCCTCTTTCTCTGGCTGCTTCAGCCCTGCATGTCCCAAGTTCCCCGCACTCGCTCATTTCACTCCACTGCCCCCTTCCACCTATGCCCTATTCCCCCCAAGGCCACCGACTCACCTTACATGTGCGTCTTCTCCAGGGTCCAGGCACCTAATTAGCGGAGCCACGCCTGTGTGGCTCCACTAATTAGGTGGGTGGCTCTTCTTTCTCTCATATGCGGCTGCCCAGACACACACCTTAGAGGAACTATCCATGGACCACCTGAATGGAACTCATGGACCACAGTTTGAGGAACCTCTGTGCTACAGTATTTGTACAAGGTGAACTGGCCTGCTAAACCCAGGGTTGTGAGTTCAATCCTTGAGGGGGCCACCTAGAGATCTGGAGCAAAATCAGCACTTGGTCCTGCTAGTGAAAGCAGGTGGCTGGACTCAATGACCCTTCAAAGTCCCTTCCAGTTCTATGAGCTAGGTATATCTCCATATAATATTATATTCTTTCTTGTTTATCATTTTACAGTGCAAATATTTGTAATAAAAATAATATAAAGTGAGCACTGTACACTTTGTACTCTGTGATGTAATAGAAATCAATATATTTTAAAATGTGGAAAAACATCCAAAAATATTTCATAAATTTCAATTGGTATTCTGTTGTTTAACAGTGCGATTAATTGTGATAATTTTTTTAAATTGTGATTAATTTTTTTGAGTTAATCGCTTGAGTTAACTGCAATTAATTGACAGCCCTGCCAGAAAGGCATCCCATGTTGATCTGAAGACATCAAGAGAGGGAGAATCCGCCACTTCCCTTGGTAGTTTGTTCTAATGGTTAATCACCCTCCTTGTTAAAAATGTGCCTTTTTTCTAATTTGAATTTGTCTGGCTTCAGGTTTCAGCCATTGGTTTTTGTACTGTCTTTCTCTGATGATTCAAGAGACCTTTAGTACCTGTTGTTTTCTTCTTGTGAAGGTACTTAGATGCATCTGAAGAAGTGGGGTTTTTTTTACCCATGAAAGCTTATGCCCAAATAAATCTGTTCGTCTTTAAGGTGCCACCGGGCTCCTCGTTGTTTTTACTTAGGCCAGGTCTACACTGAAGGGGATCGATCCAAGTTAGGATCATGAATAACATGGCTGAAGTCGACATACTTAGATCGACTTACCATGATGTCTTCACCATGGTGCATCGACTGCTGCCGTTCCCCTGTCGACTCTGCCTGTGCCTCTCACCGAGCTGGAGTACAGGAGTCGATGGGAGAGCATTTGGGGATCGATTTATCATGTCTAGTCTAGACACAATAAATCTATCCCCGCTGAGTCGATTGCTGCCCGCAGATCCGGCGATAGTGAAGACATACGCTTAGATACTGTAATCAAGTCCCCTCTCTATCTGCCTTTTGATAAGCTAAGCAGCTCTTTAAGTTTCTTACTGCAAGACATTTTCACCAGCCCTCAAATCCTTTTTGTGGCTCTTTTCTGCATCCTCTTCAATTTTTTGACATCCTTTTTAAAATATGGCATCGGTGTGGATGCAGTATTCTGGTATTGGTCTCACCAATGCTGTGTTCAGAGGCAAAATCACTTCCCCTGTTTACACACTCAAGGGTCTGGATGTCTGGAGACTGGTAATGGGGTGGCTTTTGGGGGGTTTCTCAATTGTCTGAAAGAGTTCGTTATAACGTTCAGTGCATAGCTCTTTTGTTTGTCAAGAAAGATTGAATTTTTAACTGAAGAGTAGGTTGTATTCCCTTAAATGCACCTAAAATGTTGGATTGTTATTCATGTGCTCATCCTCTTTAGGCAATCGGTGTATTTTTATTTTTTTATGATAACCAGATATATGTATTTATTTTACTTTTAACATTACGTGCTTTCAAGATGAAAAGCACTATATATCTACTAAAACATTCTTATTCTTATTATGATTTATTTATATTTGGAGAGTAATTTCTTTTCTCCTTTGGAATGACTCCAGTTGCTCCAAATAAGCAGCATTTCCTGGCAGAGAATCGACCTAGCAATGCCTTATCTTGCCCTCATTCCTAAACAAATTATTCGGTTTGAACCCTGATTGGCAGCTTGAGATGCTTGGCAGCTAGAGATGGGTCAGAGCCTGAAGCATTTATCTATTATGCCCTGAAACTGTGGGGATGTGGATGTAAGGGTCCTATATCCAAAGCACCTCAGATTTGGGTTTTGTTTGCCTAGAGCAAAATCTTGAGGAGCAAGTTTTGCAGAAGTGCGCCAAAAAGAAAATTAGAATTTGCCCAATGTTATTGTCAAAATTTTCAGATGTGTTGACCTATACCAAGTGAGGTTTACAAACCTAGGGGATTTGGTGCTAAAAACCCATTAATTTTGGCAAGAACTGGTTGTCCTGATCTTTTAAGCAGCTCTGAATAATCTGTTACCATATTTTATAGTAGTCCCAGCCAAAAAATGAGGTGGCACCACCTAAGGATTGAAAATGAGTATATATCACAAGGCATGGATAGTTAAACCCCTTTCCTTTTATTGTTTGTCTTTTTGTTGCAGACTAGCAAAAACCTCGACACGAGCAACACCAATATCTGTGCACTTACATGTAAAGATGACTCCACGGCGCCGGAATGGGAATAAAAAGAACTAGTAAAAACTTGAATTTAAACAAATAAAACCTTGTAAAATAACAAACTTAACCTGTGAGATTTTTCTGGAGATGGGCCTCACAGTTTGAATGCACAGGGCCATGCCCCAGCTAGTGTTTATTGGCATAGCTTCACTGAAGTAATTGGAGTTGTGCAGATACACGCCAGCTGCAGATCTGACCTGTAATTTCTTACTTTGTCATTTCATAATCTCTGTTATAGTTAGTTGCTTGGCATGGTAAACTCCGGTTTTGGTCCTGTCCCCATCCTTACTAATTTGCTAGATTGCACACTGTGTAATTCACACACAAAACTGTGTTGCTACACCACATTCTAGTAAAATTTGGAACATAGTGCTCAAATGAGGCCTCATGCCGTAAACCAAGCAAAGCTTGGTCAATACAAATCACAACTTTCCTTGTCTACACTATGAGTTTGTACCAGTTCAGATACATCATTGGCTGGCCATTAATTGCTCCAGTTGGGACAAATTTCCAGTGGATACTACTTCTGCCATAATAAAAGCATAAGCCTTGCTTTACTGAACAGTTACACTTGTGCCACTGCAGATATTTCAATTTGATGTTACGTCTGCATGATTGCACTGTAACTAGCATCCCTAGTTAGGAATGAATTGGGATTTAAATTATAGACCTCTTCTTTTATCAGTCTGATCATTTTCCCAAATAAAATGAGCTTTTTGGGCTTTGATTCCTAATGGAGCCTTCAGTTCAGAAGTTGCTTTTTTTCAGAAGAATTAACGGAAAACTGCAGTTGTTTGGAGTGATCCCAACATGAAGAAACATTGTTTTCCTGTTCAGAATCTTCTTGGCTATGGATGGCTCAAAAATGATTTGGAAATAAAATAGAAATGTCATATACACCTAGACACCATGGTGCAAATAAGTGATGGTCACATTACCACCACCCTATACCGAAACCTACCGACCGCTATGCCTACCTTCATGCCTCCAGCTTCCATCCCGGGCACACCACACGATCCATTGTCTACAGCCAAGCACTGAGGTACAACTGCATCTGCTCTAACCCCTTAGACAGAGACCAACACCTACAAAATCTCCACCAAGCATTCTCAAAACTACAATACCCGCACGAGGAAATAAGGAAACAGATCAACAGAGCCAGACGTGTACCCAGAAGCCTCCTGCTGCAAGACAAACCCAAGAAAGAAACCAACAGGATTCCACTGGCCATCACATACAGTCCCCAGCTAAAACCCCTCCAACGCATCATCAGGGATCTACAACCCATCCTGGACAATGACCCCACACTTTCACAGGCCTTGGGTGGCAGGCCAGTCCTCGCCCATAGACAACCTGCCAACCTGAAGCATATTCTTACCAGTAACTGCACACCGCACCATAGTAACTCTAGCTCAGGAACCAATCCATGCAACAAACTTCGATGCCAACTCTGCCCACATATCTACACCAGCGACACCATCACAGGACCTAACCAGATCAGCCACACCATCACCGGTTCATTCACCTGCACGTCCACCAATGTAATATACGCCATCATATGCCAGCAATGCCCCTCTGCTATGTACATCGGTCAAACTGGACAGTCTCTACGGAAAAGGATATAAAGACACAAATCAGATATTAGGAATGGCAATATACAAAAACCTGTAGGAGAACACTTCAATCTCCCTGGCCACACAATAGCAGATCTTAAGGTGGCCATCCTGCAGCAAAAAAAACTTCAGGACCAGACTCCAAAGACAAACTGCTGAGCTTCAGTTCATCTGCAAATTTGACACCATCAGCTCAGGATTAAACAAAGACTGTGAATGGCTTGCCAACTACAAAACCAGTTTCTCCTCCCTTGGTTTTCACACCTTAACTGCTAGAACAGGGCCTCATCCTCCCTGATTGAACTAACCTCGTTATCTCTAGCTTGCTTCTTTCTTGCATATATATACCTGCCCCTGGAAATTTCCACTACTTGCATCCAACGAAGTGGGTATTCACCCATGAAAACTCATGCTCCAAAACGTCTGTTAGTCTATAAGGTGCCACAGGATTCTTTGCTGCATATACACCTAGACCACGATTCATCAAAGTACTTAATTTGTACATGTACTTAAATTTTAGCATATGCTTAAGTCCCAGAGGTCTCCGTGGGAACCATAACTCTGAATTTCATAACTTTTGTGTGACTAAATCTCAACCTTGAAGAACCAGTGGCCACTAAAGCAGGTTAGAGATGTGTCAATTACTATGGGATTTGGGATTTGTAATACTGGAACTGTGAAACAGGTCTGAAACATAACACCTGCAATTTTCCAACCTACTTTCTCATTTGTTTGCCACACAAACCTTAAAAAAATTCTTTGTCAGTTAATCCTCTCAAAAGGCTTTTCTTCTCCTTTTTGCATTATGGATAATTTGATTATCAGCTTTGAAAAGTAACCACTGAGAATACTGGAACTTGAAACCTTTTTGCTTCCATTAGAAGTGACTCTAATTTCCCATGGAGCTATTTATTAAGAAGGAGGTTTTCAAAAGCACCTAAAAGATTTAGAAGTACTGCTTCCATTGACTTTCACAGGGACTTTTGCTTCTACGGGTTGGTCTACACCACAAATAAAGGTATAATTGCAACATGAGCAGGTATACCTGCCACTACCTTCAGGTAACAACATCAGTGAAGATATGACAGCAAGGACCCCGGCGCAAGTCAGCAACTCAAGTACATACCTAGAGTCCCTGGAGGGCTTGTGCCACCGCATTTTCGCTGCTGTTGTTACCTGCACAAACTGGATTAAAGCAAGCACTGTACGCCTACCTGTGTTACAATCACACCTTAATTTGTGGTTTAGACATACCCTTAATCTCTTGTCTACCTAAGAAAGTTTTGCCAGTTGTGTCAATAGAGTTATACAGATATAATCCCTTGTGTCGACACTACTTATGGTATAGGAATGCCTTATCTTGATTTAACAAAATCCTTTCCAACGCAATATAAACAAAACCAAAAAAAATACTGTTATATCATAATAAGTGTTGACGTGAGGTTATAGTGGTATGACAATGTTGGTTTAAATTCACATCATAGGTTATACTTTCCCATGTAGACAAGGCCATAGGTACTGTTGAAAATCTTGCCTCACAGTCACCTTTCTGGCCTGATTTTAATGGTAGAATGTGCCCTACATTCTGAAGGTTTTTCGGAAAGGTTGAAATTGAAATGTGATACTAAGGTCAACATTTTCTAAAATGGTGGCTCCTAAGTGTGTATGAAATGCATAAGTACGAGTCCTGATTTTCAAAAGTGCTGCAGACCCAGCAGCTCCTGCTGAAGTCAATGGGAGCTGTGAGCCACTGAGCATTTCTGAAAATTGTAAATACAAACCACAAGCAATAGTTTCTCTCTGGACTTTGGTGGGGAACTACTGAGTGCTCAGCAACTTTGAAAATTAGGCTTTTATTTAAGGGTCAAATTTTCAGAAAAGGCACTTAAATGAACTGAGCAGATTTTTAAAAAGGCTCAGCACTCAGAAGTTCCCACGTTTTTCAGTGGAGCTGAGCATTTTTGAGAATTTGGATGCCTAAACTGAATTGATCGATTTAGATGCCTAAACTGAATTGATCTCTTCTGAAAATCTGGCCCTAGTAGATACTTAGCACTTGAAAATCTGGCCCTATTTGGCTATTGGAGGTTGCCAATTACGATGTTCCCCCACATACTAGATCTGTGGAAATAATATTTATTATTTAGTAATTGGAGCATAAAAAGGTGATAAATGATTCCTAAAAATATTTCCTGGTGCTTATCATATTACTTTCTTCCTGTTTAAGAGCTCTATTCGGGGTAAACATATTTAAGCTCCTTTTATTTTTGCCAGAGCACAAGTGCTGCCAGAGCTTCCAAGGGAAAGATCAGGTGAGTAGCAATGGGACAGAGTGTGCATTTGGTAATACATTAGGTTGACATAAACTGGACTTAATTATGAAGAAAAAGAAGTAATTAGTTTAAATATATATCAGGATGTTCCGTTAGGTAAGAGATTTTTGCATGATTTTTTTCTGCAATTTTCTGTGGGGAAGTTCCATATTTTGTTTGTTTGGTGATGTAATTTTATATCGACTTCTTACAAGATCATCTTGTTGAGATAATGACAGGCAAACCAAAGCCCAGGTCTTGCAACTGCATCTGTGCTTTCAGGCTTCAAAGGAGAAATCTGACTAAGAGGAACCAGTTGCCGGATTAGGGCCCAAGAAGACTGCTTTCTGGTACATGTATATGCATCAGCTCATAGGGCTTGTTTACATGGGGAAATTAACCAGAATACCTCCCAGTTTGGGCAGTCTATTCCAGACTAAAAGTCACTTTATTCTGGAATTATTAGTGGACTTTGTGAGTGCACAGATTATTCTGGAATACAGTGATTTTTATTCTGGAATAGTGTGTCCACAGCGGGGCTATTCCGGAATAGCCACCGCATAACAGTAAAATTGATTAGTGAAAATCGGGCACTGGCAGAATAGTTAATGTTACGAGGTTGGTGGTGAACTGCATTGGGGTATATAAGTGAACCCCACTTGTCTACTTAAATCATAGAATTAGTAGCAATTGAAAAACTACCTGTTGATTATAAGAACTAGGTATGAATTATTATTGTGATGGTAAATGATTTTGATTTGAGATATACTGTACTGTTCCAGGACACTGCCTTAATTTGCTTTAGATTCATGGATTTGGGGAATTTTGTCAATTTAAAAAGTCTGAATATGAAAAAGACCAAAAATTTCAAAATTGGGGATGTCATGTTAGACTCCTACATCCACATTTAGGCATCTAAATAACGGGTCTGATTTTCAGAGGGTTTGAGCACCCACAACTTCTATTAGTCAGAAAAAGCTTCATAGGATACTTATTTAGGTACCTAAGTAGAAACTATGGGGTTGAACTTGCGGTGCCTGTGTTTTAAATGTTGTCATGTGTGAATTACTAGTTATGCTGGATGGTATTGGGAGTGACAAATATTCACGGGTGTTGACAGAGGCTCAGAAGGTCATGGCAGTCAGAAAACATTGTTAAATCAGCCTCTGTACTAGTACTACTAGCTGATTAGAGGAGGGCTAATGTAATGCCTATTTTTTAAAAAAGACTGCTGAGATGATGTTGGCAATTCCAGGCCAGTAAGTCTAACTTCAGTTCTAGGCAATCTGGTAGTAAGGAACAGAATTATTAGACACATAGATGAACACAATATCTTGGGGAAGAGTCAAGATGGCTTTTGTAAAGGGGAAATCATGCCTCACCAATCTATTTCTTTGAGGGTGTCAGCACACGTGGACAGGGGTGATCCAGTTGATGTAGTATACGTGGACTTTCAGAAAGATCCCACACAAAAGGCTCTTAAACAAAGTAAGGAGTCGTGATAAGAGGGAAGGTCCTCTCATGGATCACTAACTCATTAAAAGACAGGAAACAAAGTATAGTAATAAATGTTCAGTTTCCAGAATGGAGAAAGATAAATAGAAGGTCCCCTAAGGATCTGTACTGGGACATAAAATATCAGGGTTAGAAGGGACTTCAGGAGGTTCTAGTCCAACCCCCTGCTCAAAGCAGAACCAACCCCAACTAAATCATCCCAGCCAGGGCTTTGTCAAGCCTGACCTTAAAAACCTCCAAGGAAGGAGATTTCACAACCTCCCTAGGTAACCCATTCTAGTGCTTCACCACCCTCCTAGTGAAACAGTTTTTCCTAATATCCAACCTAAACCTCCACCACTGCAACTTGAGACCTTTACTCCTTGTTCTGTCATCTGCTACCACTGAAAACAGTCTAGATCCATTCTCTTTGGAACCCCCTTTCAGGTAGTTGAAAGCAGCTATCAAATCCCCCCCTCATTCTTTTCTTCTGCAATCCCAGTTCCCTCAGCCTCTCCTCATAAGTCATGTGCTCCTGCCCCCTAATCATTTTTGTTGCCCTCCGCTGAACTCTTTCCAATTTTTCCACATCCTTCTTGTAGTGTGGGGCCCAAAACTGGACACAGAACTCCAAATGAGTCCTCACCAGTGCTGAATAGAGAGGAACGATCATGTCCCTCGATCTGCTGGCAATGCTCCTACTTATACGTCCAAAATGCCATTAGCCTTCTTGGCAACAAGGGCACACTGTCGACTCATATCCAGCTTCTCGTCCACTGTGACCCCTAGGTCCTTTTCTGCAGAACTGCTGCCTAGCCACTCGGTCCCTAGTCTGTAGCAGTGCATGGGAGTCTTCCGTCCTAAGTGCAGGACTCTGCACTTGTCCTTGTTGAACCGCATCAGAACTTATGCTGGTCAACATATTCATAAATGACCTGAAAAAGGGGACAAATAGTGAAGTGGCAACATTTACAGATGTCACAAAATTCAATGTTGATAAGTGCAAAATAATGCACATTGGAAAACATCATCTCAATTATACATACAAAATGATGGGGTCTAAATTAGTGGTTGTCACTCAAGAAAGATCTTGGAGTCATTTTAGATAGTTCTCTGAAATCCTCCACTCAGTGTGCAGTGGCCATCAAATGTGCAGCAGCAGTCAAAAAAGCTATTGTGTAAGGAACCATTAGGAAAGGGAAAGATAATAAGACAGAAAATATCATAGTGCCACTATATAAACCCCTGGTACGCCACTACCTTGAACACTGGAACTGGAAAAGGTATAGAGAAGGCCAACAAAAATGATGAACAGCTTCCGTATAAGGAGAGATTAAAAAGACTGGAATTGTTTATCTTGGAAAAGAGATGGCAAAACAGGGATACGATATTGGTCTATAAAATCATTATTGGTGTGGAAAGGGAATAGGGAAGAATTCTTTACCCCTTCACATAACACAAAAACAAGGGAACAGCCAATGAGATGAATAGGCAGCAGGTTTAAAACACACAAAAGGAAGTACTTCACACAACACACAGTCAACCTGTGGAACTCATTGCCAGGGATGTTGTGAAGGCCAAAAGTGTAAGTGGATTAAAAAAAGAATTGTATAAGTTCATGGAGTATAGGTCCATCAGTGGCTAAACCTTTGAGTGTCAAAAGGTGAGACTGGATGACCAGAGGTGGATCACTTGATAATTGCCCTGTTCTGTTCATTCCCTTCAAAGCACCTGGCATCGGCTACTGGGCTAGGTGGAACATGGGTTTGACCAGTATGGCCATTCTTATGTCCTTATGTACACAGTGATGTGAGTTGGTAGATAGCCAAGCTATCAGTGAGTAAGGTTAAGATGAATCTTAGTGTGTTTCTGCTCTTCAGGCAGCTGATAGGGATGAGGGGTTGGAGCCCAGGTTACTATGGGAGCAGGGGAGCCTTTGACCGCTGCTGCTGGCTCTCCTTAGGGAGGAGGAAGCCCTCCAGCCTCCACCACTGGTCCTTCAGTGAGCAGGCAAAGCTCACTCCTCCCTAACCCACCACAGCTGGTGCTGCCACTCATGAGACTTTGAGGGGAGGGGGCTACCCTGGCCCAGTATTCCTGTTCTATGGGTCACCCATCCTCAGGGCAGAGGGCCAGGAAAGTGGTGCTCTCCCCACCAGCCTTGGAGCAGATGGCTATGGGAGGCACCAGCCCCTCCTCATTGCAGATAGCCCTATGGGGGATTCACCACCTCTGGCCCCTGCTATAGCAGCCTCTCCCCACGCAAGGCTCAGTGCTGTGGTGGCAGGTTGCCTCCCCAATGCCAATAAGCCTTTCTTGAATAGACCTTATCACACCGCTTATAACCGCACCACCTGCTGGCGGCCACTAGTGTCACCACATCTTTTTCTAAAAAGGGGGGGAGAAAAGAAAATATTTAGACCAAAAAAAATCCCTGTAAGTTACTATACTAAGTAACACAAACATTAGAACAAATAAATACCAATCATGCTACAGTTAAAAAAGCTAACCTTCACAGCCCTGAGACGGTGACATGCTTTCCAGTGGCCCTGCATGGGAAAATTAACAGGAGGCATATCCTCATACTTCCCTAACAAATCGATACATGAAGAGCATCATGAGACAGTCTGTACTTACCCTCATTTCCATGGTTAATATTTTTGTCTGGAAATACTGTGGTACTACCACAGATAAAGCCAAAGGATTAAATTCACCCCTATCAGAGGGATCAACACAAGGCTTATGTGCCACTTAAGTCTCATTTGAAGCCCTGTTTTTGAAGACTTAACTAATGTTTAGGATTTCTATTGGCCGTCTTTCTCCTCAGCCGAAACTAATGATTAAAAAACAAGTGGAAAGAGAAGAGCTAAGCAAGAAAGAAATGTCATAACCCTTTCTGTCTTTTTATTCCAGACACCTAAACTGTACTTGTGTTCCAGGTGTATCCATCGCCATCCAGGTTTGGAAAACCCACTCTTCTGGAGCGTGTCTGTTCATCGTTAGGAGTACTGGTCAAGTGGCTATTCCACATCACTGAGAGAGGCTGAGAAAGTGATTGAGAGTGAAAAATATATTCCTGTCCAGTCACCAAACCTGCCATGGCCTCCGCCACAGCCCGAACCAGTGTGTCAAAGAAGCACATCCAATTTATAGCTTTTCAGGTCACTCTGATAGGAACGGTCTTCTGTGGGAATGTGCTGATTTGGCCTGCGGAAGCCAGTCACTGGCTAAATGTTAAGATCATTATACAGGAACTGATACGCCGAGAGCACAATGTCACCATCCTAGTGGCAAATGCTTCCCTCTTCATCACACCGCATGCTGAGACGGCCGAGAGGTTCGAGGTGTACCCTGTGCCCTTCGGAAAGAACTACATTGACTCCTTGATCAAGGAGATCGTGAGCTTGTGGGTGTATAACAGACCAACTGCACTGACCTTCTGGCAGTTCTACAAGGAACTGGGGAAGCTGATCAGCAAAGCGAATGAGATGACTAGACAGCTGTGTGATGGCGTGCTAGGCAACCGGGATTTAATGGCCCGGCTGCAGAGGGACAAGTACGATGTGCTTCTCGCCGATCCGGTGACTATCGGCGGTGACCTAGTTGCTCTCAAACTCGGAATTCCATTTGTGTACTCTCTGCGTTTCACACCCGCCTCAACAGTGGAGAGGCATTGTGGGAAGATGCCCTCTCCGCCTTCGTATGCACCCGCAGCCCTGTCTGAGCTCACAGACAAGTTGTCATTCAGCGAAAGAATAAAAAACATACTGTCTTACCTCCTACAAGACTATGTGTTTGAGAGCTACTGGGGAGAATGGGATTCGTATTACAGTAACATTCTAGGTAAGCATTTCACTCTTTCATTCTTAATGATATTACTTCCAAAAATCTATGTCAGAAGAATGTTCATGTTGCAAAGACAAGCGCTTTAATTCTGGTACCTCCTAACTTTTAAGTTGCCCCAGACAACATCAGTCCGGCCCCACTGTGCATCTGCATAGGCATAACTGAGCCTTGCCCCACACCACACCATTGTGGCACAGCTAGGAATAGAATTCAGTTCTCTTAGGTTCCAGTCCAGTGCCTTAACCATGGGAGAACAGCCTTTATTATTATAATTATTATTTATTATTTGTATTACTGTAGGACCTGGGAGTCCAACTCATGGACCAGAACCCCATAGGGTGACCAGATGTCCTGATTTTACAGGGACAGTCTTGATATTTGGAGCTTTGTCTTATATAGGCACCTATTACTCCCTGCCCACTGTCCTCATTTTTCACACTTGCTGCCTGGTCACCCTGGGACCCGATTGTGCGAGGCACTTTAAGGACCTTACAATCCAACCTTTCCAACTGTCTGTCTCATTTACTGTCCCTCCAATGCACTGAATGAGGTAGGGGTCCTGTAGAACAAATTGCATGTGGTCATGTAATTACAGATTGTTATAATGTGTACTTACAAGAGGATAGATGAGGTTCTAGTCCCAGCGGTGCCAGAAGTGAACTCATGTCTCCAGTGGACGACAGTTATCTCATCTCTAAAAGAGGGTTAATGATGCTTGTTTCTCTTCCAGGACAGGGGCACAATGACTATCTCAGTAATAAGGGGTGTGAGGGAACTACTAGAGCCAGGTGTTGGAAGAGGTGACACTAGAAATCCTAGTCCCTAGCCCAGCACTGCTCCTAGACCAAAGGATGTTTGATGGGTGTATATAAGTGTAACTCACTGGTTCAGTGATATTATGTGTCCTCTTCAAGTGGCTGGTTCCCATAAGATGATAAAACCTACAAGGGCTGCTAGCTCATTGAGGTAGCTACTGTTTTAGCTCAAGTGGTAAAGATCTATACTGTGGTGTTGGAGGTCCTGAGTTCAAATCCAGCTGAGAAGCAAGCAAGCACATCATTTTGCCCATTCCCTCTGTGCTTTTTGTTAGGTTCAGAGGAGAGCTAGTGCTGAACTCAGTCAGGAGTCTGCAGACAATGCTAGTGAGCCAGACATTGATGGATTTTAAGGCCAGACAGGACCATTAGATCCCTTAGTCTGACCTCTATCCATGAATCACCAGCAGTCCCCGTGGTCTTTCCATAGCTCAAAAAAAAAATCCTAATACCTTTCTGAGTGGAAGCCATGTTAGTCTGTATCAGCAAAACGAACGAGGAGTACTTGTGCCCACTTCAGGTGCCACAAGAACTCCTCGTTCTTTTTGCTAATACCTTTCTGTATTTTATGTGCCAAATTTACTTTGTAGTCCCAGGCACAAGATGTCAGCCACAAAAGCACAGGGCTAGATGTTTCACCCCTCACAGAGGGTGAGCAGAAAACGTTACAATTTTTTTTTATTTTCAAAAGAGTCCATTTTTTAGTGTGCTATGTCTTAGGAACCCCTAGTTCAACTGACTTGAGATTCTCCCCATGAAGCGAACCCTGGCCCATGGCACAACCTGCCAACATTCACAATGAACTGTCTTTTCTGGGGCATTTTTAGAATCCTAGCTACAGCCTAAATTATAGAGAGGCTGCTGCCACAATGTTCTAAACAACCACCCCGGATACTCTCCTCCTTGAACCGCTTCCATATTGGGTAGCACTGATATGACCTAGAACCCAAGCCATGTTTTCCCCTAATGGCAAGATACGTTAACTTTGGAGGCTCTTCTGTGATATAGGGCTCAATATAGGGGTAACTGGTGAAATTCTCTGGCCTGTGTTACACAGGAGATCAGATTAGATGATCAGTTGTGGATAAAGCCTGAAGGCAAAATACACTCTGCCCTAACTGTTCAGCATGGCAATTTGGCCGGGTGAATGAGAGGAAAATTCAGAGGTTCTCAGCGGATATACTGAAATCAAGCATGGCTTTGTAACCAAAGCCCATACTTACATCACAGGTTAGTTAAAACCGAGCCTCTCTTTTCAAAACAAATTATGCTTACATACACTGCATCCGGTAATAAGCAATGAGGGCACTGCGATTTCTTTCATTTCACATAGAACCCTTTGTTTTGAATTGTTGTCAGTGGAGCTAATCTGTCTTGTAACGCTGATAGTTTACTTAAATATTAGTTACATAGGATCAGTGAATGACATTTTAATAGGTTTGGAACTGTGAACTGCACCTTCAACTCTCACTGACTCCAGCACCTGACCGAGGCTCGGCACCTTGCAAGACTGAGCCCTTCATGCTTTAAGAAAATGAACCTCTATTGTCATACTGCAGTCACAGCAGATCACTTGACTCCCCTTGGTTTCCCATAGCTATTCCATTACAATACCTGTCTGCTTTTGTATGGGAAGAATGGACAGAGAGAATGAAAAAGGAAAGAATGATCCAAACCGTACGCATAAGCTGCAATGAAAAACATTAGGACAATAACAATGTGACTTGGTAAACAATGAGAACTTTTGCAGAGCAGAAGCTTAGAAGCTATTTTTCTCTCACAGTGAAAGGGACTTTAAGTGATTTCTTAAGTGCAGGGAAAATAGGTTACCCGGAAAAAGCTAGTGCTTTACCAGACTTTCAAATCCAGTCTACAGTACGTTACTGTCCCCTAGTGGCATACAGAAGAGCAAGCAGCTCTTATACCAAACATCTCATTGCATGGTATCTAGTCTAGTTCCATTTCAGGTACTTATTTGTCCTTTGTTACTATAGCATCTGAGCATTTCACCATCTTTCATGTATTTATCCTCCCAACACCCCTGTGAGGTAAGGAAGTGCTATTGTCTCCATTGTACAGAGTCAGGGCCACCTCAGCTCCCAGGGGGGTCAGGGAAAGGAGCTCAACTTCCCCTCCCCCAAAGGGGCAGGGGCCCTCAGATCCTGGCTCGCATACAGGGGGCAGGGAAGGAGCTCAGACCCAGTCCCCCAGATCCCAGCTTGCATGGGGGTTTGAGGAGAGCCCCCCCCCCAAAGTTAGAGCCCCTTCTAAATTAGCTGTTCTACTCAGGGCCCATTCCTAGGAAGAGGAAACCCATTTATCAGAAGCAGATGGTAGCAACAGGCCTGTAGCTCATTCTCACATTTCTGCCAAGGGCAGAACTTGGAGTTTGAACTTGGAGTGCAGCGCAGATTCAATGGCCACAGTAGGCCTCTCATCCACCCAGTTACTGAGAGAACAGGCTACCTGCAAACCCTTTTGTTTCAACAGAGCCCTGGGCTTGGTGCACGTGGGTATTTCATTCTCTTCAGCAGGTGGCAGTTGGGTGGGTATTGTTTGCTGCCAGGGTTATTTGGCCAGCCAGTAACACTGAGGAGTCCAGAAGGACCCCAAGCTGCAGAAAGACACCCTTGATCGCTGGGGATGCTGTAGAGGAGGCAAGTTCTTCAACCCACTTCCCTATGTGTGTGTGGTCAAACAGTGTTGCTTTAGAGCGGTTTCATTCTAAGCAGGTTAGGTGCCTAACTCCCTTTGAAGCTAAGGGGAGTTAGGCACTTGCCTAAATACCACTAGGCACCTAAGCAGGTTAAGCACCTGTCTGCCTCATTAGGCACCTAAAGACCTTTGTAAATTTGGCCCTTATCTCTGATTAAAAGTCGGTGGGTGCCGAACTCCCAGTTGTGCCGTTAGCTTTAAAAATCACATGAAACAGCAAGTTCATGGTGTTCACTGTTTGTACCGTCTGATAGGGAGATCTGCAAAGTTTGCTCCATTCCATGCTGAATAGAATTCCCATCCAGGTTTTCCAGAAAGAGATGGGTGTATCATAAATCATGGGATGTTTCTTACTGACAGCATGAATTTTTTATGACTCACTCTTTTAAGGCAGATCCCTGTGTGAACACAGCCTTTGTCTGCTGATTCACAGCTGCTGCAGCGATGCTAAATTTGCAGTGCACCTGCAGGGTACTAGTTTGCCTCTCCGTGCTGGCTGAGAATGTGCTCTCTGGGAAGGTGCTGGTGTGGCCTGCGGATTACAGCCACTGGATGAATCTGAAACTGGTGACTGAAGAACTGGCAAGCATGGGCCATAACATTACAGTGCTGGTCCATTCAGCATCCCTTTCTGTCAACGCTACTTCAGCTTCCGCTCTTCATTTTGAACCCATCGAGGTTGGATTTACATCTGACAGGCTGCGATCACTGTGGGAAAAATTCCTGCGTTTCTGGGTCTATGAGAAAGCTCAGGTCTCCTTCTGGGAAATGCATAGCACGATGAGGAGCCTCTCACGTAGCGTTTCTCACACGCAGAGGCAGATATGTGATGGGGCAGTAAAAAGCAGGAAGCTGCTGGAAAAGCTGCAGATGTCCCAGTATGATGTCCTCCTCTCAGACCCAGTGCTGCCCTGTGGGGAGCTGCTGGCGGAGCTGCTGAGGGTGCCGTTTATCTTCACCCTGAGGTTTTCCCCAGGCTTTGCATTTGAGAGACTGTGTGGTCAGATATTGGCTCCTCCTTCTTACGTGCCAGCTGCCACCTCTGAGCTACAAGAAAAGATGTCCTTCTTGGAAAGGACTGAAAACCTATTGCTCTACCTCATTCATGACCTTCTGCAGCTCCTGATTTGGAAGGAATGGGACTCCTATTATAGCAGCGTATTGGGTGAGTTTCCATAAGTACTCACCTCTATTTTCGAAAGGGATGGGTAACATAAGGTGACAAAATGATTGAGGACAGGGCCAGATCCTCAGCTGGTGTAAATGGACTTCAGTGGAGTGACACTGGTTTCTATGAGCTGAGTATGTGGCCTTGTCAACGTAGAGGTTTCCCTGGAGGGTAAACATCTGTATATCAGAAGTAGGGAAACATAATCAATGGTCTGTTTCCTCTCACACAGAGGAAGATAGTTGATGAAGTCAGTGGGGCTGCCTCTTCTCTGACACTGTTGTAACTCAGGAGTGACTCTGTTGAAGTCAACAGAGACATTGGCCTAAAACAGAGATAAATGAGGTCCAGGACCCTCTGATTATAGCAGCTACATTGAATCCATACGACTCTCCTCCTTCCCCTTCTACTCAGCCAGTGACGCTGTCCATTCTGATGATGGAAGTGTGTGGCTGGAATCTCCTCTGAAGCACTTGTGAAAACCTTGCAGGAATGAAGACTCCTTTTGTTGTTTATGTGCAGTGGTGTCACATGTGGCTGCTACCAGTATGTTTCACCAAACCACAACTGGCCTGGAATGCCATTGGAAGAGAATAACAAGAGGATCCATGAATAGTTCACTTCCAATTATTTTCTTTGTCATGGTGCAATATTTCTTTAGAACAGGAGGATGCCATCATGCACATGGGTTGAAAATTTCCCTCCTCAGTCGGACACTTCTTGTTTCTCATGTCAAATGCAGCACAGGCCGCCTCAGTTATCCAAACTAAGGTCATGTCCATCTTTGGTTAAACCATCTTTGCACATAGACAAGCCCTTACACCAGAAACTCTTCTGCTATCTGAAACCTCACTTATCTCAGCTTATTCTTGCCTTCCCTGCATTCAGATAATGGAGGTTATACCTAATTTTGAAACTGCGAGATACATCTGAGGGTATCTAATGCGTACGAAGGAGCTGGAGCTGATGACTGCAATTGTTCTGTTGCTTTTCTGCATGGCTTCTTCCAATTGCTTCATGATGAAACTGCATTTATTTTCTTTTGGGGACTACTTAAAGTTTAGGCCTGATTGACAGCCCGTTGGAAAGAATCCCATTGGCTTAACTGAGCCCTTCTGACACGTAAGAGGGAAACCCTTCCATGAAGAGGATTAAAGGCTGTATATTCCCTGCATAAGAAGAATTCCCAGGTGGCCAGGTCAGCTGGCTTTGGGGCCCTTTTATGCTATAGAGTGATAGAAGGAGGGCATGACAGAGTGAGAAGAGACCCAGGGTATTTAACCTAGCCTACTAGCCTAGGGAGAAGCAGCCAACATAGGAAACAAGACAAAGCAGAAGGAAGAAAAAAACGCTGGTGAAAACAGAGGCCAAAAGAGTCACAGATGAACTATCCCAAATAGAAGGGGCCTGTGCTTGTCTTCACTGGACTTTTGTAGCTGGAGATAATTGATTGACAATTAGCTTGAGGTACTTGATTGCCAGTTAACTCCAGGTAATTTAACATGTTCCTAAAGACTTACTGTGGACTCTCCCCACTGCAGACAGGCTGTGCTGATCCCTAGAGAAAAGAACAAGACCTGTGTAACATGATGAAATGTGTGCACTCAGGGGCGGCTCTAGGCATTTTGCCGCCCCAAGCACGGCAGGCAGGCTGCCTGCCGCACTCGCGGAGCCGGCAGAGCGCCCCCCGTGGCTTGCCGCCCCAAGCACGCGCTTGGTGTGCTGGAGCCGCCCCTGTGTGCACTGTGTCCACACCAGCCTTTACAAATCTGTTAATTACCTCAAGTTAATTGGCAATCAATTAACTCCAGGTATAAAAGTCTTGTGAAAGTGTCAGACTCAGGACTCAGTTTGTCAGACCACTCTGTTTTATTAGCACAGCGCTCTGCTAATAACACCCAGATAATGTGAGCCCCCATACAAGACCCAAACAGTCTTTTTTATACAGATAAAAGGGCGCGAACTACACAAAGGGACAAAAAGAGCAAAATTGTAAAATTTACCTGGGGCACAGCATGCATCTCCTACTTCCTTACTAACTCTTATCGATCTAAGGCTAATACTTCACCAATCGCCCTTAAGCGGAGCAATTGTTCTACCTTAATGTCTGCTTTCCTGACACCTGGATCACAGCATTCTTTTCATTTCTACTTAAAGGCACATCCAGCATTCTTTAATTCATTCTATTTCTTTAATATAATTCATTTCACTTTCACAAAAGCAAGCCCCTAACTTTACAGACTGGCTATAGTAGACATGCTGTCACTTTCCTGGCTTCCCTATCACAGCTCCTGTAGGATCTATCGCTGGAAAACAGTTACAGAAACCCACATGCTGCAATACAGTTGGCAATGCATTTCTTTCTTTCTCCTTAATGCTCTTTCTCCTACAGTAAGGCAATATTATTTTTCTAGAGTCCTTCCTTTATCTGGTGGCTAGTTCTCTCTCTGCAGTAGGGGCAGTAGCAGTTAGTACGAAGAGCAGTGATTCATCCAGAGCAAGAATGACTGTTAGTGATTGCTCAACAGAGGGAGTGATCTGACTCGAATCTTGTTTCCTGCTGTGGATTGAAGCAGGCAATTCATATGGTCTTATCCAGGACAGGATTATGTGCTAGCACAGATTGACTTTTACTGCCAAAGTATTCCCTGTGCTCTGAGACAATTAAGGTTAATCAATGTTGGAAGTTTTAGAACATAAACTCCTCCGTGGGCTGTCCTCTTGTGTACTGGCACCTGGATCGAAAGAAGTAGGCAAGTGCAACAGCTTACAAGGAAACGCAGCCACATGATGTCGGGGAAGTATATTGCAGCACTCTTTTTGGTTCTGGGCTCTGGCTTGGGCTCAGGGTCCTGTGGGAAGGTGCTGGTCTGGCCAGCTGATAACAGTCACTGGCTCAATGTAAAGTCCATTTTAGAAGAGCTCGCAGACAGGGGCCATGAGGTGACTGTGCTGTTGTCTTCATCCTTCCTGGGCATAGATGCCACCAGACCTTCCCCTTTCAATTTTGAGGTGATCCCTGTGCCATTCACAAAGGAGGATATGGCATCCCTGATGGAAGACATTCTCCACATGTGGCTTTATGAACTGCCCAACTTTTCATACTGGGAGACCACTTCCAGGATGTGTAACTTAGTATCACGGCTGCTGTCAATGAGCAAAGCAACTTGTGATTCGGTGGTGTGGAATGAGGAGCTGATGAAGATGCTGAGAGAGGCTGCCTTCGACATTCTCCTTGCAGATCCATTATTGCCGGGTGGGGAGCTAGTGGCAGAGAAGCTTGGTGTCCCATTTGTCTATACTTTCCGGTTCTCTATGGGGAACACAGTGGAGCGGCTGTGTGGCGGGCTTCCCGCCCCTCCTTCGTACGTGCCTGCCAGCATGGGCAGCCTGACGGACAGGATGTCCTTCATGGAGAGGATGAAAAACATGTTCTTTTATACTCTTCAGGATGTTCTGTTTCACCAGGTTTTCTGGAGAGAATGGAGTCAGTACTACAGTGATGTTTTAGGTAAGGCTGCTCTTGTTTGCCGTGATTGTGTCTTTACTGTGGGCTGCATTGTGCGAAAGGAAGCCTAGTCCAGTGGGGGAGGATTCCAGGCACCCAGCTTCAATTTCCTGGGCCGAGTCTAGACTGCAAGCTTTTGCCAGCATAGTGATGTCCATCAGGGCTGTGATCTCTGCCGGCAGCTGTGCCGGTACTAGCCCCTAGCATAAACAAAGTTGTATCGGAAAAACTGCCCCTTTACTTGTATAGCTTGTTTTGCTGAGAGGGGCTGGAATAAGCTACACCGGAAGAGCCCAGTTTTGCTGGTATAAGCTGGTATGGGGCAGCCGAGCGGGTGGGAGGCAGAGGAGAAAGGGAAAGACCCTCGGACACTCTGCTGGTTGAAACATCCAGCTTTTTCTCTCCCCTCCATGGATTATTTCCCGGTAGAGGAAATTGGGGCCTAAAATCATTCCATCAGTTTCTTTTGGCATGATCCTATAAAGCAGCACAACAAGTAACCACCAGGCCTTGTGGTGAAAGCACTGGACTGGGGATGCAAGAGATCTGGATTCTAGTCCCAGCTCTGCCGCAGACTACCCATGTGACCTTGGGTACCTCACTTCACTTCTTCATGGCTCCATTTACTATGGGTCAAATAATCCTTCCTCTCTCCCATCTGTTTGTCATCTCACCTGTTTCGAGGGCAAGCTTTCTTGCTGTGTGTTTGTACAGCTCCTAGCACAACGGGGCCAGATTTTCAATTGGGGCTTCTAGGTTTTATTGTGACATTAGTAATAATAGGGTGGCTCACAATAGGTATACCAGGAACCATTTTGAAAGCTGTTGGCTGTTTGCAGTGAATTGATCAAATGTTACACTCTGGGCTCTAGTTTCTATTTTGAACTTTATTATAAGAATAACAAAATGAGGCCTGATTTCCAAAGGGGCTAAGCGTGTGCGGGTCCCCTTGACGTAAACAAAGCTGCCAGGGCTCATCAGTCAGGTCCTGACTAATCCGCCTTTTCAAAGAATGTGTTTCAAATGGCCCCAATTAAGGTGTCATCAGGGCAAATACTGTAATGGAACAAGGGGTAGCTAGTTAGAAGTGCCTAGCGCTGTTGAAATGGAGACATCACCCAGTGAAGGTGCAGCCTAGTGAGTTTCCCGAATGAGAAGGGGTAGCAGTAGAGTTGTTGTCACATTCATCTGGTTTTGTCTTTTGAGACTGTCGTCTCTTTGGGGCCCAGCCTGCTGTCCTGTGCGTCCGTACAGGACTTAGCCTATATCAGGGGCTACCGCCCTGCAAATAATGCTGCTGTGCAAAGAGGGAGAAGATGAATCATTCCCCATGTGAACCCGGATATAAAATGGAGTCATGCTGGTTTGCTTTCCCTGGTTTGATTGACCGACATTGCTCACCGAAAAAAGAATTTAAACCCACTGATCTAAAGTCACTAGGTAGTTGGCTCTTTGTCTTATGTACAAAGAGTTTCGACTGTCTTTACAAGATAAAAGATCTAGACCAAAGGAGAGATTTTCAAAAGTGTGCAGGGATTTAGGAGCACAAGCACCATTGAGGGACTTAAGCTTCTAAATCCTTTGGGTGTTTTTTGAAACCCCTCCTATTATTTATTCAAATCGACTAGCTACTTTTCTAGATACCAATCTAATTTATTATGCTCATGGTAATTGGCTGTTTATTCTGTGGTAGCTCCTGTGAACCACAGATGCATCAAAACCTTAATATTCTCTGATATTACCCAAAACATCTTATGTTCTAAATATCTGCATTGCAGTGCATTCCATAGCTATCACAGTATGTTTGTTTTTTTTTTACTTTCATTTGTTTTTGTAATAGGTTGTTCTGTAGCTGGTATTAGCTTTTTCTGATTTTCTGAAAGAAAAAAATAACATTTTTCTACCCCTTTCGGGGGTGGCAATGATTATTGCTTAAAAGATTCCTTTCTTTTACAAATACCCTTGCTGATTGCAGGCAAAACAGAGGAATTACCCCCATATTTTCCTGTGTTTTTGTTCCATAGGCAGGCCAGGTTTTAATGCCTTTTACTTTTTAAGGGTTTTGGGGAAATTATCCCACTGTTTAGTCATTAGATTAATGAGGTGGTGTACCTTAGTTTTTCTTCTTATATAGCAGACCAAGTTTGTAATGTTTTTCCTGCTGTGTTAAGCTTTAAGTTTATTCACAGCTAATAACTGAGGCTGTGGCTACACTTAGCGCTTCTAAGTGCTGCCGCGGCAGCGCTTTGAAGCGCTAAGTGTAGTCAAAGCGCCTGCGCTGGGAGAGAGCTCTCCCAGCGCTGTCCGTACTCCACCTCCCTGTGGGGAATAACGTACAGCGCTGGGAGCCGCGCTCCCAGCGCTGGGGCTTTGACCACACTGGCGCTTTGCAGCGCCGCAATTTGCAGCGCTGGAGAGGGTGTGTTTTCACACCCTGCTGCAGCGCTGCAAATTTGTAAGTGTAGCCAAGCCCTCAGAAGCATCATTACCATATTACCTTAAAGGATTTTTCCAAAAATCATACACACTATATGTTACAGGGGTACTTATTAACATTAAATTTATTTCAATGTTTAATATTAACAATAACATTAGCGTCAAATCTATTAAAGGGATCTTGTTATACCAGGCTTTTTATTTAGGCAATTTGTTTGCTGACCAGGTATGTCCTTTACTTGCAGCTTCTTCTGTGCTGGCAGTTCTCACCTTCCTTTATCAGTTAAGTAATTTGCATCAACACAGACTTGGCTTTTGGATTCAAAGCCATCAGCAGAGCTCAGAAACTCTGTCTTAAAAGGGACACAATCAACTTCCACCAGAGTTTTGATTTCTTTCCACTTTCAACTCCTGCTTACAAAACACACAGAGATCTGAAAAAGAAAACACAGGGCTTGGCTACACTTGCAAGTTGCAGCGCTGGTAGAGGCTTTCCAGCGCTGCAATTAGTAACCGTCCACACCTGCAAGGCACATCCAGCGCTGCAACTCCCTGGCTGCAGCGCTGGCTGTACACCTGGTCAGGTTGGGGTGTAGCGATTGCAGCGCTGGTGATCCAGCGCTGCTCATCAAGTGTGGACACACACCAGTGCTTTTATTGTCCTCCAGGGAATAAGGAGATATCCCAGAATGCTTTTAACTAAATTACTCTCTTTGTTTTGTTATGCAGCCTCTCTTTGTTTTGTTGTGAACTCTGATCGGAGCTCCGTTGAACTGCTTATCTAAAAAACAAACACTGATCACAGCAAACAGGAGCTATCTGTACCTGGCTGTGAACGATCAAATGAGAGGCAAGCAGGGAGTGAATGTTTGCTTGACAGAGAAACAGCGTTGGATGCAGGCTGTTTGCAATTAAGACTAAGGGTTCACGAACATTTTGTGATTTTTCAATCCAGGGAAGCTAACACACAGTGTTGGCTCCAAAAATCCACTCTCTCTATCCTCCCCGCTCCCTGTCACAGTACACCACCCTCCACCCCCCTCTTTTGAAAAGCACGTTGTTGCCACTTGAATGCTGGGATAGCTGCCCATAATGCAGCACTCCCAACAGCGGGGCAAATGCTGCAAATGTGGCCACACACCAGCGCTGGTAGCTGTGAGTGTGGCCACACACCAGCACTGTTCCTGCACAGCTGCATGACCAGCGCTGCAACTTTCAAGTGTAGCCAAGCCCACAGTCTATGGCGGCTCTTTTTGGAGCCCTAATAGGATTTTAATTCAGTAGCATGTTTCATTTGCATTTCTTTTACCCCTTTGTACAATATACACTGCACATGTCCTAGGGAAAATGCACATTCCTTCTATACTATAACTTTTAAAACATTAGCCATATCAATTTTTACATAAGGTGTAACTGTTTATTTTGTTCTTACAGAGTTTTCATGTACCCTTATCAAGGTGACAGTCTGATTACACAGAGCCATTTTGAGGCTCAGTGTTTTTAACATTAATTCTTTTTGTTTTGTGCACATCACCTCTGCTGTTGCTTCAGAGGGGCACTGTCTTTTTAATTCTTCTACTACAGCTCTTATCTGCTATTTTGTTACAAAAACAAACAAAAAGAATCCAGAATCTTTTCCTATTCTTCTGATTTTGACTGCCCTGCTGCAGCCATGAGTTGGTCTTTATTTAAAAACATTTTAAATTTTGTAAAAGAATCAAGTTACCCCTTAAGGGTTAAATGCCAAATCCCAAAGCCAAACAACACTGATGACCTGTGTCTGGCAAAAGGTCTTGTCAGTTTTGCAACTCTGAATTAAAGAATTAAATGAATTTTTAGTGGCATTAAAAACAAAAACAATGTATCTTAAATCTACAAAACAGGAGTTTTACAAACCAGATATGCTGGTTTAGATTCTCAGAACCTTACATATTTCCACAGACAAATAGATACACACATTTTCTTTTCCTTAACATTCCTTTTACACTGTTTTGTTTTTACATACCTGTACATAGATTACATTCTCTTTATACATTTGAGTTGATTACATTCCCTTTATACATATGGGGCAGTTAAGTTTCAATAGAACCTCCTCATGTTTTTTTAGTGAATTTGACTAAATTGTCCATAGTCAAATGATTTCAATCAAATAGTCTCTTTATTTGGATTATTTACAGGCATTGTTTTGGAAAAGGGCTCATTTTCCCTTCAGAATGGCTGCAAAGAAACCAAGAATTTTCTCTTTTTAACATGGTCCTTTTTAACATTTTCACAAAGTTTAACTGCTTAATTCTGTCCAGCCTCTGTAGAGTTAACTTTTCACTCTCTTTCCTTAAATCACTTGTTTATCTCCCAAAACGACACCTTTATGAACTCAAATTTAACTATTTTAAGTATTGTTCCAGGGGTTCATGCCTGCACTTACTGCTTTTCTTACTCCCGACACTATGCCCTTAGGGCTTCCAACCTGTTTTTCAGTTTCTATATCTGTTGCTTGCCAGCTTTTCTGGGCCCGATCTTGTTTTTTCCAATGAACCGTTTGTGAGTGATTTGTGGTCATTTCACAATTTTGAAAGAAATGTTTAAGGAAAGGGACCAGGAAGGGTGGGGGCTAGTTGAGGAGGCCCCCCCCCTTGCTGAATTGGTAGTGGAACACTAAAGAATCAGTTTCTGAGGCAGACAACAAAGGGGAACAGAACAAGGGGCTTTGTCCTTTTTACAATGAGATGGGAGTATGAAGGGAGTTGGGATTGATCTGGGGTTTGGAGAACGGGGTAAAGGGGAGCACTCGGTCTGGTGGTGGGAGAGGAGGCTTTTAATGAAGCTTTTAACTTATTATGTGAATATTTGAGAGAGGCGAGTTTTGATTTTGTCCGCCTACGATTTGCCTCTTCCCACCACTGCATGAAACAATTAACCTTTCCTTTAGCCAATTTAGTTTTAGGTTGGCCGAGTTTGTCTTTTAAGACATCCACTCGGTCTTTGTTCCAAGATTTTAACAGTGGCCACTGAGTTTTGGGATCCCTCTGAGTTAGCCTAGACCATTTTCCCAGAAATTTACAGGAGTCCGGACCCTTTTTACAAGAGTCCGGACCCTTCCTAAAATACATAAAATGAGCCGGCGTTCGTTTAGGGAACTCTCCCGATTTAGACGTCTGGTTACCCATACAGGAGGACTTCACACACTAATCGCACAAGAAGGAAATTCGGGTTCGTCAGAGCGATGCCCAGTGCAACACACAAAAGGAGCCCACAGGCTACTGCCTCAATCGCCCTTGCTTTCACACCAAGGGTTTTACCCAAAGTGCATTGCGGCTGCGATTGTGCAGGTTCCACTTACTCAGACCGCGGGGACAGGAACCCCTTGGTCGGCTGATCCCCAGACGGAGATGGCACCCAGACTCAAACACTCTAGAGGGAGGCTGGATAGACACACAGACAGGACAGTCCTCAGTCCAGACAAAACACAGAAATAATTACCTGACCAGATTCCTGATGTAGATCCCAGGATAGCTACCAGAACAGAGTGGGAACCAACAGGTTCGATGGCGTAGACGTAACTGTGGTCGTGCGCCTTTCTGTTCTGGTGGAGGACCGCTCGGGCCAAATGCCCAGGTGCCGGCTGCCACGGTCGTCCTACAAAAACGGTCAGGAATCACACGGCACCAGTGAAGACGGTTGCCATCTCAGTGGGACCTCCAAATTGTCAAAGTTAGACTCAGGACTCTCAGTTTGTCAGACCACTCTGTTTTATTAGCACAGCGCTCTGCTAATAACATCCAGATAATGTGAGCCCCCATGCAAGACCCAAACAGTCTTATTTATACAGATAAAAGGGCGCGAACTACACAAAGGGACAAAGAGAGCAAAACTGTAACATTTACCTGGGGCACAGCATGCATCTCCTACTTCCTTACTAACTCTTATCGATCTAAGGCTAATACTTCACCAATCGCCCTTAAGCGGAGCAATTGTTCTACCTTAATGTCTGCTTTCCTGACACCTGGATCACAGCATTCTTTTCATTTCTACTTAAAGGCACATCCAGCATTCTTTAATTCATTATATTTCTTTAATATAATTCATTTCACTTTCACAAAAGCAAGCCCCTAACCTTACAGACTGGCTATAGTAGACATGCTGTCACTTTCCTGGCTTCCCTATCACAGCTCCTGTAGGATCTATCGCTGGAAAATGGTTACAGAAACCCACATGCTGCAATACAGTTGGCAATGCATTTCTTTCTTTCTCCTTAATGCTCTTTCTCCTGTAGTGAGGCAATATTATTTTTCTAGAGTCCTTCCTTTATCTGGTGGCTAGTTCTCTCTCTGCAGTAGGGGCAGTAGCAGTTAGTACGAAGAGCAGTGATTCATCCAGAGCAAGAATGACTGTTAGTGATTGCTCAACAGAGGGAGTGGTCTACCTCGAATCTTGTTTCCTGCTGTGGATTGAAGCAGGCAATTCATACGGTCTTATCCAGGACAGGATTATGTGCTAGCACAGATTGATTTTACTGCCAAGGTATTCCCTGTGCTCTGAGACAACTAAGGTTAATTAATGTTGGAAGTTTTAGAACATAATCTCCACCGTGGGCTGTCCTCTTGTGTACTGGCACCTGGATCGAAAGAAGTAGGCAAGCAAGCAAGCAGAGTGCAACAGCTTCCAAGGAAACGCAGCCACATGATGTCGGGGAAGTATATTGCAGCACTCTTTTTGGTTCTGGGCTCTGGCTTGGGCTCAGGGTCCTGTGGGAAGGTGCTGGTCTGGCCAGCTGATAACAGTCACTGGCTCAATGTAAAGTCCATTTTAGAAGAGCTCGCAGACAGGGGCCATGAGGTGACTGTGCTGTTGTCTTCATCCTTCCTGGGCATAGATCCCACCAGACCTTCCCCTTTCAATTTTGAGGTGATCCCTGTGCCATTCACAAAGGAGGATATGGCGTCCCTGATGGAAGACTTTATCCACGTGTGGCTTTATGAACTGCCCAACTTTTCATACTGGGAGACCACTTCCAGGATGTGTAACTTAGTATCACAGCTGCTGTCTATGAACAAAGCAACTTGTGATTCGGTGGTGTGGAATGAGGAGCTGATGGAGATGCTGAGAGAGGCTGCCTTCGACATTCTCCTTGCAGATCCGTTAGTGCTGGGTGGGGAGCTAGTGGCAGAGAAGCTTGGTGTCCCATTTGTCTATACTTTCCGGTTCTCTATGGGGAACACAGTGGAGCGGCTGTGTGGCGGGCTTCCCGCCCCTCCTTCGTACGTGCCTGCCAGCATGGGCAGCCTGATGGACAGGATGTCCTTCATGGAGAGGATGAAAAACATGTTCTTTTATGCTCTTCAGGATGTTCTGTTTCACCAGGTTTTCTGCAGAGAATGGAATCAGTACTACAGCGATGTTTTAGGTAAGGCTGCTCTTGTTTGCCGTGATTGTGTCTTTACTGTGGGCTGCATTGTGCGAAAGGAAGCCTAGTCCAGTGGGGGAGGATTCCAGGCACCCAGCTTCAATTTCCTGGGCCGAGTCTAGACTGCAAGCTTTTGCCAGCATAGTGATGTCCATCAGGGCTGTGATCTCTGCCGGCAGCTGTGCCGGTACTAGCCCCTAGCATAAACAAAGTTGTATCGGAAAAACTGCCCCTTTACTTGTATAGCTTGTTTTGCTGAGAGGGGCTGGAATAAGCTACACCGGAAGAGCCCAGTTTTGCTGGTATAAGCTGCAGTCCTCTAAGGAACACTTGCCAAGCTAGGATACTGGCTTAACACTCCTGGCCCAAGGCACTTCTGTATCAGTTTAACTATGTCTGCACCAGGGGCTGTCCCGGCATAGGTATTTTGGTAAAAAATGACATCCCTAAACCGAAAAGGTCCATCAATACAAGAACTGCGTGGAGCCCACCCCTTCATCGCGCTGTGCTTAGTTCCCCAGCTGTACATCCTTGTGGCATTTCCAGCCTTGCCACTTCCCTTCACAGCTAGAAAGGGGAGTGAAGAAAAAGCCTTGGTCGCAGTGTCCGGCTGTGCCAACTTCCTGCTCTACATGGGGCAGCCGAGCAGGTGGGAGGCAGAGGAGAAAGGGAAAGACCCTCGGACACCCTGCTGGTTGAAACACCCAGCTTTTTCTCTCCCCTCCATGGATTATATCCCGGTAGAGGAAATTGGGGCCTAAAATCATTCCATCAGTTTCTTTTGGCATGATCCTAGAAAGCAGCACAACAAGTAACCACCAGGCCTTGTGGTGAAAGCACTGGACTGGGGATGCAAGAGATCTGGATTCTAGTCCCAGCTCTGCCACAGACTACCCATGTGACCTTGGGTACCTCACTTCACTTCTTCATGGCTCCATTTACTATGGGTCAAATAGTCCTTCCTCTCTCCCATCTGTTTGTCATCTCACCTGTTTCGAGGGCAAGCTTTCTTGCTGTGTGTTTGTACAGCTCCTAGCACAACGGGGCCAGATTTTCAATTGGGGCTTCTAGGTTGTATTGTGACATTAGTAATAATAAGGTGGCTCACAATAGGTATACCAGGAACCATTTTGAAAGCTGTTGGCTGTTTGCAGTGAATTGATCAAATGTTACACTCTGGGCTCTAGTTTCTATTTTTGAACTTTATTATAAGAATAACAAAATGAGGCCTGATTTCCAAAGGGGCTAAGCGTGTGCGGGTCCCCTTGACGTAAACAAAGCTGCCAGGGCTCATCAGTCAGGTCCTGACTAATCCACCTTTTCAAAGAATGTGTTTCAAATGGCCCCAATTAAGGTGTCATCAGGGCAAATACTGTAATGGAACAAGGGGTAGCTAGTTAGAAGTGCCTAGCGCTGTTGAAATGGAGACATCACCCAGTGAAGGTGCAGCATAGTGAGTTTCCTGAATGACAAGGGGTAGCTGTAGAGTTGTCACATTCATCTGGTTTTGTCTTTTGAGACTGTCATCTCTTTGGGAACCAGCCTGCTGTCCTGTGCGTCCGTACAGGACTTAGCCTATATCAGGGGCTACCGCCCTGCAAATAATGCTGCTGTGCAAAGAGGGAGAAGATGAATCATTCCCCATGTGAACCCGGATATAAAATGGAGTCATGCTGGTTTGCTTTCCCTGGTTTGATTGACCAACATTGCTCACCGAAAAAAGAATTTAAACCCACTGATCTAAAGTCACTAGGTAGTTGGCTCTTTGTCTTATGTACAAAGAGTTTCGACTGTCTTTACAAAATAAAAAATCTAGACCAAAGGAGAGATTTTCAAAAGTGTGTAGGGATTTAGGAGCACAAGCACCATTGAGGGACTTAAGCTTCTAAATCCTTTGGGTGTTTTTTGAAACCCCTCCTATTATTTATTCAAATCGACTAGCTACTTTTCTAGATACTAATTTAATTTATTATGCTCATGGTAGTTGGCTGTTTATTCTGTGGTAGCTCCTGTGAACCACAATCAAGGCCCCTGTGCTAAGCCTTGTACAGATAAGTAACAGAAAAGATAAGCCCTGACTCAGAGCTCTTGTAATCTGGGTGTCAGACCTGATGTGAGAGGTGGACAAAACGGATACATGCTATTGAGAGGATGTGGGAACAATACATTGATGTGAGTTCAGCAGAGAAGCGAAATTGTCAGCTTGCCATATGCCAAGAGGTGCCAGACAGGAATGATTTGTTGGCATCATGGCAGAAGTAGTTAAAACTTGTTGGCGTTTGATTTTTATCAGAGTTTTATTAAATAAACTACAGGCAATATTATGAGGAATCCAGGCATTGACAATGTACCTGTGTAACCCCCGCACCTCCTGGGTGTGGTGTTCTGTCCCATGTAGTAGCACCGAGACCACTTGGAGAGATTGAGTCTGCTCTACAGCTTTAGCTAACAGCTGGGGCGGCTCCAGGCACCAGCACACCAAGCGCGTGCCTGGGTCGGAAAGCCGCGAGGGGAGGCCTGCCAGAAGCCATGAGGACGGCAGTCAGGTAGACTTTGGTGGCATGCCTGCGGGAGATCCGCCGGTCCCGCGGCTTCGGTGGCAATTTGGCGGCGGGTATGCCGAAGACACAGGACTGGTGGACCTCCCGCAGGCATGCCACCGAATCCACGTTACCAGCGGACCTCCCGCAGGCATGCAGCCGAAGGCTGCCTGACTGCCATGCTTGGGGCAGCAAAATACATAGAGCCGCCCCTGCTAACAGCCATGTGACTTTTAGCTCATGCAGTAGAGGTTCGTGCATTTAGCTCCAGAGGTCCCCGGTTTGATCCTGCCTGATGACAACCGGGATCTGTCAGCATTACCCCTGCTCTGAGAACGGACACTTACATGAAACCCTCTACTCCCAAAGGCTTAACTGGTTGATCAAAAATGGCATTCCTCCAAGTGCAGAAGAGAACATTAAGCTGAGAGACCTGGCTCCTAACCGGTTTCCCTCTTAATGATAAAAGCAGGCTCTAATGTTCAAGGCTGTGTGTGTCATAGCTGTGCTATTATCTAAATGCACTAGCAGTATCGCACTTTGCAGTGTATGCAAAAACCTTTGGCCCTGACTGTGCCCTAGTGATGGAGTGGGATGAGGCCGAGGTAGAGGTGATGCAGTGTCCCATGGAAAGATAATACAGTGATCTGTGCCCCATCCTTCAGTTGCCTTCATGGCCACCTCCTCGGTTGCTCCCAGAGCTGGCACAGAGCTCCCTGTGGGGTCAGGGATCTGTGCGCACACAGGGCTGGGGGAGGGTGACTAGGATTGTCCCACCATCAGCCCTGCAGTTTCCCAGAGAGAGATAATCCTGTCCCCAGCTCTGTTATCATTCTGCCCCTCCCCCACTGTGTGAGTCCCCCACTTACAGGAGGGATCGTGGAGACATCTGTCTTTGGTGGGGTCCCTGTGATCCTGGCTCCATTGGGCCATGGCTAGGGAATGGCTCAGAGTCCCTCTGTGCAAGTGTGGAGGCGCAGGGCGTCCATGCAATTTGCCCAGGCCTCTTGCTGATTTGGTGAGATCCACGTGGCTCTTGGGGGATGGTGGGGTTAGTGGGATGCCCCATTCTGTGTGGGGCCGTCCTCCGTGGAGCATCTCAGGAGAACCCGCCCCCCCTTTACTTTGCCCTGGGGGTTTTCCCACAGGGGGAGGGGCAATTCGGCCCTATGTTTTGTGTGTAATAGGTGCTGGCCCGTGTGACACAGAGGCTCCGCTGCCGTGCCCCCACCACCACGGAGAAATTGGGAGCCAGTTTAAGCGCTTCACTTGGGGAGCAAGGGAAGCCACAGCAGCAGCCCAAGTGGGCAAGAACTGTGAAACTCTGATGATCATAGAATCATAGGATTGGAAGGGACCTCAGGAGGTCATCTAGTCCAACCGCCTGCTCAAAGCAGGACCAATCCCCAGATTTTTACCCCAGTTCCCCAAATGGCCCCCTCAAGGATTGAACTCATAAGCCTGGGTTTAGCAGACCAATGCTCAAACCACTGAGCTATCCCTCCCTCTAAAGCTTCCTCTGCCTGCCTGTCTCCTGGAGTTCCTGCCACAATCCCCAGGGACCTCCTCCAGCACTACTCCTATCACCCAGCGCGGAGGCAGAAGCCAGGCGACATTCACATTCAGGACAAGTGTTCCCAAATACCGCAGACCCAAATGCATCTGTAAAACTATTCGTCAGCCAATCACAAATCATGAATAAGTTGGTGACAGTGAGTCATGATTGGTGGAAGAGAAACCAGTGATTACAGGGTCAAGTCCTGGTAATAAGGGTCTGCTCTAAAGCCCACGGCAATCATAGGAAAGACTCGCGTTGATGTAGTGAGCTTTGGATTGGGGCCATAGTTTGCAATTCAAAGATGACAATTTTCCTGCAGATCTGAAAATGCACATTGTGTAACAATAGCTGTCCAGCCGAGGGAGCAGGTTGTTTTCAATCCTGCAGGAGAATCCATCAGTTTCATTCCAGAAGGAGAATTCTAGGTGATCCAGAACAGGATTTGGTACTTGCTGAGTGTTTCCTCACATATGGTAATTTTGCATTGAAATGACCTTATATGAAGATTGCAACGTTCAAGATCCAGTCTTTGTGGGCTGTGCTTAGAAGTGTTTACACTGTGGACTATAGAACTGAACTTAGCTCCAGTGAGAGGTGCAGCCAGGATGTTGAAGAAGTGGCTTTTGCTGGTGCTGTGGGTTCACATGAGCCACTGGGGCTCAGGATCCTGTGGGAAGGTGCTGGTCTGGCCCACCGATGCCAGTCACTGGCTCAACATAAAACTGGTGCTGGAGGAACTCTCCCTTCGGGGCCACGATGTGACTGTGCTGGTGCCTTCAGCAAATTTGCTCATCGATTACAATGAGTCCTCTTTCCCATTTGACTTTGAAGTCCTGCCGGTGCCCTTTACCAAGGAGACCATGGTTGCCCAGTTGGAGGACTTCCTGCACCTGTGGATGTACGAGCTTCCCCATCTGTCCTACTGGGAGGGCCTGGTGAAAATGATGAATAGCGTGGAAGTCTTTCTCAACATGTCGAAGCAGACCTGTGACAGTGTGGTGCTGAACCCCAGGCGGATAGCAAAGCTCCGGCAAGCGGGGTTTGATATGCTAATCTCAGACCCTCTTTCTCCGGGCGGTGAGCTGATAGCAGAGTTGCTTGAAATCCCTTTTGTCTATACTTTCCGGTTCTCTGAAGGGAACACAGCGGAGCGGCTGTGTGGGGGGCTTCCAGCCCCTCCTTCGTACGTACCTGCCAGCACGGGGGGACTGACAGACAGGATGTCCTACATGGAGAGATTGCAAAATCTGCTCTTTTATGCTCTTCAGGATGTTCTGTTTCACCAGGTTTTGTGGAAAGAATGGAATCAGTACTACAGCGATGTTTTAGGTAAGGCTGCTCTTGTTTGCCGTGATTGTGTTTATACCATAACATCAAAAATGTAGGGCCGCAGTTTCCGAAAGGAAGTCTAGTCCAGTGGGTAGGGTGCTACTCTGGGACTCCGGACATGTTGGTTCAACTTCATGCTCTGCCACACATTTCCTGGATGACCTTGGGCAAGTCACATAAGGCTTGTCTGTAGATAAAAGTTGTACTGCTTTAGCTATACCATTGTAGCTATAATGGTACCGCCCCTGGACTGAGGAGGGACGTGTTAAGGTGTTTATAGCAGCATTGCCTCTTCCCATGTGGAAAGGGGAATACGTTATATGGGTATAAGGCACGTTTCAGTCAACATCACTGAGTCCTCGCTAGCGATTATACTGGTATAGCTATTTTGGTTTTTTTTTTTTAAAAACCTCAAACATATCTTGATGGAAATAGTTGTACTGGTTGAAAACAAACAAACACTAAAAACCTGTTTAGATAAGGCCTCCATCTCTCTGTGCCTCAGTTCCCTTTCTGTATATAGGGATGCTAGCAGTGCATTACCTCACAGGGGTGTTTTCAGGACAAATATATTAAACATTGTGATGTGCTGGTCAGATAAATACAGTCATAGGTTGGGTTAAACCTTGTTGAAACTGGTGGGTGTTTCAGTGCCCCTCATTCCAGATAAATGTAATAAATAAATAAATAAATAAACAAACTTCTTCATGGAACCAGATAGCTGAACCAGTTAGGGGCGGCCACTGCCCAGAACAAAGTCACGTGGAAGGCTGGAGTAGGAGTTGTCATGTGACCCACAGCGTTCCTCTGTGATCTGATAACAGTCTTGGGGGCAGGGGATTTATTGGATTGGATTGCGTCAGAGAAGCAGATTAACATACCGGAGAAGCTAGGAGAAAAGGAACAGAAAGCCAAGGAGACAGCTGAACAAGCACTGGGACTGGGAGAATGGCCCTTGGGGGGCGGGAAGAGCTTCTATAGGGAGCTTTTTGAGCATCGTGCTGGCTGGAAGACACTGCCTCCTGCTGTCTGATTCCTCCTGTGTGGAAGGAAACGGACTTTGTGCACTCTTTACAAGTAAACAGGATTGCTTCACAGAGAGACCTGTCTCCGTTCTCAATTTCTCTTGCTAACAGAAACAACCCACAGGACTCTGAACTTTGGTTAACCCTTCAGGGCAAAAAATGGGATCCAGTTTTCAAGGAGAGAGCTTGTGAGTTGGCCTTTCTGTTGAACCAAGATGGAACAGATAATGGAAGTGCTCAGAGAAATCAAAGCTGGACAAAAGGAAGTATAACAAGACCTAAAACAAGTGGAGACTTTGCAAAAGGAATGAAAGCAGCATCCGGAGTCTTCCCAGAATAGCCTGAGGGACGACTTGCAGGCAGAGGTGAAATCTCTATTGGAGTGGCAACTACAAAGAGTCTGGAGTTGCAACACTGCCAGTTTGCAATAGTAAGACAGATCAGATCAGTAAGTCAGATTACCTGACTGCCATAGACCAGAAGGGTTTCCATGAATTAGCGGAGACCAAAGAAAACTCTGGCTAATTTGGGACTTGCTAACAGAGATGAGCTGCAGAAGGATTTCAGGATCTGAGAAATCGCCTTGAAAAGAAAATCAAAGGGTCACAGACCACAGTGAAAGGCGGCCCCTAGATGAGCCAGCTGGAGGAGTTGGGGAAGACCAGACATTTAACAATAAATGCCAAGAAAAGGTGTCTTACAGATTCATTATGTGGATATTTCCTTTAAAGATGTGGCTCAGGTAAAGCAAATATTAAATGCAAACAAGTAGCTGAAGTAAAAGGTGCCTGTGTAGACAAGTAGCAGTTTCAGTTTGTCACATGCATAAACCGTGCCAGAGCCGAGTTATTTGTTGGCATCGTCATAGAGGTAGTTAAATCTGTGTGAGTTTGTGGGATGGGACTAGTTCTGAGAACACACCACAGACACAGCATTTGCCCACAGGCAAGGTAATGAGGAAGCTGGGTGTTTGCCAGCTACCTGCTCTGAGAATGGAAACTTCACCAGAAGGAGGGTTACGCCTTTCAACTCCCAAAGGTTAATTGATTGATCCAATAATGGCATTCCCCGAGTTGCTGAAGAGAACGCTAAGCAGAGAGGTCTGGTTCCTAACCAACTTCCCTCTGACTGATAAGAACAGATGCTCATGTTCGAGGCTGTGAGTGTGTGATGGCTGCTCTGTGACCTGTATGCACTAGCAGTATCGCGCTGGGCATTGAATGCAACAAGCTCTGGCTCTGATTGTGCCCCAGTGATCCGTGAGTAGGGCAGGCTAGGCGGTAAGGGTGATGCAGAGTTTCCTGTGGGAAGATAATATAGTGATCCATGCGCTATCACCCAAGGATGGATCGCGCTCTCCTCCTTGGAAAGAGGCCTCAGCTGCATCCACAGCCACCTTCTCCACACATTGCATTACAACAGTTGTCCTGCAGAGGTAAGAGTGCCTTCTCCTGTAGGAGAATCCTAGGTGATCCACGACAGAGTTTGTACTTGCTGAGCCTGTCCCCACCCACATATGGTAATTTTGCACTGAAATGACCTTATATGAAGATTGTGACGTTCAAGATCCAGTCTTTGAGGACTGTGCTTAGAAGTGTTTACACTGTGGACTTTAGAACTGAACTTAGCTCCAGTGAGAGGTGCAGCCAGGATGTTGAAGAAGTGGCTTTTGCTGGTGCTGTGGGTTCACATGAGCTACTGGGGCTCAGGATCCTGTGGGAAGGTGCTGGTCTGGCCCACCGATGCCAGTCACTGGCTCAACATAAAACGGGTGCTGGAGGAACTCTCCCTTCGGGGCCATGATGTGACTGTGCTGGTGCCTTCAGCAAATTTGCTCATCGATTACAATGAGTCCTCTTCCCCATTTGACTTTGAGGTCCTGCCGGTGCCCTTTACCGAGGAGACCATGGTGGCCCTGTTGGAGGACTTGCTGCACCTGTGGATGTATGAGCTTCCCCATCTGTCCTACTGGAAGGGCCTGGTGAAAATGATGAATAGCGTGGAAGTCTTTCACAAGATGTTCAAGCAGACCTGTGACAGTGTGGTGCTGAACCCCAGGCTGATAGCAAAGCTCCGGCAAGCGGGGTTTGATATGCTAATCTCAGACCCTCTTTCTCCGGGCGGTGAGCTGATAGCAGAGTTGCTTGAAATCCCTTTTGTCTATACTTTCCGGTTCTCTGATGGGAACACAGCGGAGCGGCTGTGTGGGGGGCTTCCAGCCCCTCCTTCGTACGTACCTGCCAGCACGGGGGGACTGACGGACAGGATGTCCTACATGGAGAGATTGCAAAATCTGCTCTTTTATGCTCTTCAGGATGTTCTGTTTCACCAGGTTTTGTGGAAAGAATGGAATCAGTACTACAGCGATGTTTTAGGTAAGGTGCTTTTGTTTGCCGTGATTGTGTCTAAACCATAATATCAAAAATGTAGGGCCGCAGTTTCTGAGAGGAAGTCTGGTCCAGTGGGTAGGGTGCTACCCCGGGACTCCAGACACCTTGGTTCAACTTCATGCTCTGCCACACATTTCCTGGATGACCTTGGGCAAGTCACATAAGGCTTGTCTGTAGATAAAAGTTGTACTGGTTTAGCTATACCATTGTAGCTAAAATGGTACCGCCCCTGGACTGAGGAGGGACGTGTTAAGGTGTTTATAGCAGCATCGCCTCTTCCCATGTGGAAAGGGGAATACGTTATATGGGTATAAGGCACATTTCAGTCAACATCACTGAGTCCTCGCTAGCGATTATACTGGTATAGTTATTTTGGTTTTTTTTAAAAAACTTCAAACATACCTTGATGGAAATTTTTGTACTGGTTAAAAACAAACACACACAAAAAACCTGTTTAGATAAGGCCTCCATCTCTCTGTGTCTCAGTTCCATTTCTGTATATAGGGATGCTAGCAGTGCATTACCTCACAGGGGTGTTGTCAGGACAAATATATTAAACATTGTGATGTGCTGGTCAGATAAATACAGTCATAGGTTGGGTTAAACCTTGTTGAAACTGGTGGGTGTATCAGTGCCCCGCATTCCAGATAAATGTAAAAAATAAATGATTAAATAAACAAACTTCTTCATGGAACCAGATAGCTGAACCAGTTAGGGGCGTCCTCTGCCCAGAACAAAGTCACGTGGAAGGCTGGAGTAGGAGTTGTCATGTGACCCACAGCGTTCCTCTGTGATCTGATAACAGTCTTGGGGGCAGGGGATTTATTGGATTGGATTGCGTCAGAGAAGCAGATTAACATACCGGAGAAGCTAGGAGAAAAGGAACAGAAAGCCAAGGAGACAGCTGAACAAGCACTGGGACTGGGAGAATGGCCCTTAGGGGGTGGAAAAAGCTTCTATAGGGAGCTTTTTGAGCATCGTGCTGGCTGGAAGACACTGCCTCCTGCTGTCTGATTCCTCCTGTGTGGAAGGAAACTGGACTTTGTGCACTCTTTACAAGTAAACAGGATTGCTTCACAGAGAGACCTGTCTCCGTTCTCAATTTCTCTTGCTAACAGAAACAACCCACAGGGCTCTGAACTTTGGTTAACCCTTCAGGGCAAAAAATGGGATCCAGTTTTCAAGGAGAGAGCTTGTGAGTTGGCCTTTCTGTTGAACCAAGATGGAACAGATAATGGAAGTGCTCAGAGAAATCAAAGCTGGACAAAAGGAAGTATAACAAGACCTAAAACAAGTGGAGACTTTGCAAAAGGAATGAAAGCAGCATCCGGAGTCTTCCCAGAATAGCCTGAGGGACGACTTGTAGGCAGAGGTGAAATCTCTATTGGAGTGGCAACTACAAAGAGTCTGGAGTTGCAACACTGCCAGTTTGCAATAGTAAGACAGATCAGATCAGTAAATCAGATTACCTGACTGCCATAGACCAGAAGGGTTTCCATGAATTAGCGGAGACCAAAGAAAACTCTGGCTAATTTGGAACTTGCTAACAGAGATGAGCTGCAGAAGGATTTCAGGAGCTGAGAAATCGCCTTGAAAAGAAAATCAAAGGGTCACAGACCACAGCGAAAGGCGGCCCCTGGATGAGCCAGCTGGAGGAGTTGGGGAAGACCAGACATTTAACAATAAATGCCAAGAAAAGGTCTCTTACAAATTCATTATGTGGACATTTCCTTTAAAGATGTGGCTCAGGTAAAGCAAATATTAAATGCAAACAAGTAGCTGAAGTAAAAGGTGCCTGTATAGACAAGTAGCAGTTTCAGTTTGTCACATGCATAAACCGTGCCAGAGCCGAGTTATTTGTTGGCATCGTGATAGAGGTAGTTAAACCTGTGTGAGTTTGTGGGATGGGACTAGTTCTGAGAACACACCACAGACACAGCATTTGCCCACAGGCAAGGTAACGAGGAAGCTGGGTGTTTGCCAGCTACCTGCTCTGAGAATGGAAACTTCACCAGAAGGAGGGTTACGCCTTTCAACTCCCAAAGGTTAATTGATTGATCCAATAATGGCATTCCCCGAGTTGCTGAAGAGAACGCTAAGCAGAGAGGTCTGGTTCCTAACCAACTTCCCCCTGACTGATAAGAACAGATGCTCATGTTCGAGGCTGTGAGTGTGTGATGGCTGCTCTGTGACCTGTATGCACTAGCAGTATCGCGCTGGGCATTGAATGCAACAAGCTCTGGCTCTGATTGTGCCCCAGTGATCCGTAAGTAGGGCAGGCTAGGCGGTAAGGGTGATGCAGAGTTTCCTGTGGGAAGATAATATAGTGATCCATGCGCTATCACCCAAGGATGGATCGCGCTCTCCTCCTTGGAAAGAGGCCTCAGCTGCATCCTCAGCCACCTTCTCCACACATTGCATTACAACAGTTGTCCTGCAGAGGTAGCAGTGCCTTCTCCTGTAGGAGAATCCTAGGTGATCCACAGCAGAGTTTGGTACTTGCTGAGCCTGTCCCCACCCACATATGGTAATTTTGCACTGAAATGACCTTATATGAAGATTGCGACGTTCAAGATCCAGTCTTTGAGGGCTGTGCTTAGAAGTGTTTACACTGTGGACTTTAGAACTGAACTTAGCTCCAGTGAGAGGTGCAGCCAGGATGTTGAAGAAGTGGCTTTTGCTGGTGCTGTGGGTTCACATGAGCTGCTGGGGCTCAGGATCCTGTGGGAAGGTGCTGGTCTGGCCCACCGATGCCAGTCACTGGCTCAACATAAAACGGGTGCTGGAGGAACTCTCCCTTCGGGGCCACGATGTGACTGTGCTGGTGCCTTCAGCAAATTTGCTCATCGATCACAATGAGTCCTCTTCCCCATTTGACTTTGAGGTCCTGCCGGTGCCCTTTACCAAGGAGACAAAGGCGGCCCTGTTGGAGGACTTCCTGCACCTGTGGATGTACGAGCTTCCCCATCTGTCCTACTGGAAGTTCATGTTGAAAATTAAAGAATTCATGGAAGTCTCTATCAAGATGTTCAAGCAGACCTGTGACAGTGTGGTGCTGAACCCCAGGCTGATAGCAAAGCTCCGGCAAGTGGGGTTTGATGTGCTAATCTCAGATCCTCTTTCTCCGGGCGGTGAGCTGGTAGCAGAGTTGCTTGAAATCCCTTTTGTCTATACTTTCCGGTTCTCTGACGGGAACACAGCGGAGCGGCTGTGTGGGGGGCTTCCAGCCCCTCCTTCGTACGTACCTGCCAGCACAGGGGGACTGACGGACAGGATGTCCTTCACAGAGAAGATGACAAACTTGCCGCTTTATATTTACCATGATGTGTTTTTCCTGCATTTCTGGGTGGATGAATTGACTCAGTATTACAGTGATGTCTTAGGTGAGACAGCGACTGGACAGACATAGCATTTTTGCCCAGGCCAAGACTTTAAAAATTAGGGGCCTCAAATTAGGAACTGAATTTAGGTCCCTAAGTGGTCTTCTTTTTGAAGAGGACTGAGCACTTTCACCTCCAAAGCCAGATATAAACATTGAACGAAATTTTAGATGTAATTTTCTTTTCACTGTTCGATCAATTTTTGCATTTCTCTGAGTTGGGACAATTAGTTTTATAAAAGTTTCGAATACATTTCACTTCCTGGTTTTCCCATGTGAGCACAGTCCTGCAGAGACCACGGAGGATTCCTTAAGGATAAGTTGTTTACATTTTAAATGAAATTTAACGTCCTAGGTTTTGTAGAAACTTGTATTCACAAAGCCTCAAGAGTCAGCCAAACATGCCCTGAATGTGGGCACAGTTCCGCTCCCTTTTTAATAAACAGGAGCTAAGCTTTACCACTGATCTCCAATTAACCACCTTTGCAGTCTTAGTCTCATCTCCCTGGGAAATATCTAAATGAGGCCTAGGGTCAAAGTTAAGCCCCCAATTCAGTAAAGTATCCCTACTCAAGAAGGGTGCCTAAGCATGTGCTTTAACTTGAAGACAATGGGATCTAAGCACATGTTTATGTGCTTTCCGGAATTGGGGCCAGATTGTGCTGAGATCTTAATTACCTTGTATATTATAAAAATAATGTTTATTATATGGGCAATGTAAGAGGTGTGATCTTAAATGCTGGTTTTCTTGCTCGTACGTGCTTGAGTTTTGTAATGGCCATGAGAGGTGAGACCGCGGCTTTCAGAGAGCAGCCTGAAGACTTGGTCATCATCTTTGCAGGCTCATGTGCTAGTTCTAGTGCAGTCAATAGGCAACATTTTCAAGCACAATGAAGTCCCGTTTTTGAAAGTGACTAAGGAACCGACTGACAAAGGGAATTTAGGCTCCTAGTGGGATTTACAACAGTGCCTCTGTGTTACAGTGGATGAAAAGCTGAATATGAGTGAACAGTGTGCCCTTGTTGCCAAGAAGGCTAATGGCATTTTGGGTTGTATAAGTAGGGGCATTTCCAGCAGATCGAGGGATGTGATCATTCCCCTCTACTCAGCACTGGTGAGGCCTCATTTGGAGTACTGTGTCCAGTTTTGGGCTCCACGCTACAAGAAGGATGTGGATAAATTGTAGAGAGTCCAGCGGAGGGCAACAAAACTGATTAGGGGGCTGGAGCACATGACTTATGAGGGAACTGGGATTGTTTAGTCTGCAGAAGAGAAGAATGAGGGGGGATTTGATAGCTGCTTTCAACTACCTGAAAGGGGGTTCCAAAGAGGATGGATCTAGACAGTTCTCTGTGGTAGAAGATGACAGAACAAGGAGTAATGGTCTCAAGTTGCAGAGGGGGAGGTCTAAGTTGGATATTAGAAAAAACTTTTTCACTAGTAGGGTGGTGAAGAACTGGAATGGGTTACCTAGGGAGGTAGTGGAATCTCCTTCCTTAGAGGTTTTTAAGGTCAGGCTTGACAAAGCCCTGGCTGGGATGATTTAGCTGGGTTTGGTCCTGCTTTGAGCAGGGGGTTGGACTAGATGACCTCCTGAGGTCCCTTCCAACCCTGGGATTCTATGATTCTATGATTCTCTGTGAGTTTGTCCCTTTGAGTTTCAATGGGAGCTAAACACCTAACCTGCCTCGGCACATCTATAAATTCCACACTGCCACCTGCGGCATCTTTAGGCACTTAAATACCTTTGAAAATCTACCCCTAAGACACTTAGGATATGTCTACACTGCAGTTGAAACCCCGCGGCTGTTCCAGGCCGGCTGATCTGGACTCAGGCAGACTGTGGGGCTGTTTAACTGCAGTGTAGGTGTCTGGGCTTGGGCTCTAGAGCCCCGTGAGATGGGAGCTTTTGAAATTTATGCGCATTGAGACAATTTCCTGGAGTAAAGTTGTATGCGCAGGCTTGAGGCCTGCACCGGCGAGGTGTGTGCAGCACAGCCGGCCTTCCCTCTCAACATCAGGAAAAAGTGATCAATGATCAGAGCAAATGAAGTATCAGACAGAAGGCAGCCAATACCCTAAGCCCTAGGCCTGTGGCCCTCCCAACCAAGCCCCTGACCCTCGCCGGGCCTTGGTTAACCCATCTGAAAAAGATAAGGCTACTAACAATGATGTATATGTCTGTAGTGCTTTATCTGTACAGCCCAACACACTTTAAAGATGTGGGTAAGCACTGCAAGCCCAATAGAACGCTTGGCCCAGCAAAGCACAGACGTGCTGTAGCCTGATGATTTGGGAGGTCTTTATATAGTGTTGTCAGCTATGGACTGTTTTCCAAACTGTGTCTATGCAGAAAGGAGAGCAAACACCTATATGATTATCAGCTGCCCAGCAGGGGAGCAGTTTGCTGGGACTGCTGTTGAACTTCTTGGCTCCTTTAGCAGAACAACCAGTCACCCGGGACAGGATTTGGTTCTTGCAGAGTCTTCTCTGCCTCCCCACCGCTCCCCTTCTCCAGTTAGGTTGTGCTCAGCAGAGATCAGTCGCTCAGGGCAGGGATGCCCTGTGGGCTGCCTGTGGGGATGGTGTTACTAACTCGGCGTACAGAGGCATTAGGTCGACGCAAGGCAGCTTACATTGACCTAACCGTGTAGTGTAGACCAGGCCTGAAGGAAAGATCTGTGTAGCTCAAAAGCTTGTCTCTCTCACCAATAGAAGTTTGTCCAATAAAAGTGGTGACTTCACCCACCTTGTCTCTCTAATATCCTGGGACCGACACAGCTACAACAACACTGCATACTAACTAACCTGTGTCATGATCAAAGTTGACTGTATCATGGTGTCACGTGGGTATGAAATCCTGTTAGTCAGCACTTCAGCTCTGAACAGGGCAGGTCATGGGGCTGCATCATTGACAATCTTAATTCCTAGCTGTGATCAGCCTGATTGAGACTGTAGACAAAGTTTCCTATTCTTTATCTGAGAGTAGCAGCTAGAGTGTCCCCTGTGCTAAGCCCTGGACAAACGCATAATCCCTGCCCTGAAGAGTTTGCAATCTAAGGCCTGGTCTAAACACACAGTTGTAGGATTCAGCTAAAGGTGTAACTTTATACCAGTTTAGTTAAACCTCTGTGACTTTGTGTGGCCACTGCTATTGATTCACTTTACATACATAAGTGTACAGGCACCAGTTCAACTGGTAGATCTGACTAAAACAAATTATAAGAAAGTCCAGAGACACCGTTGCACCATTTGAACAAACCCAATTTAAGGTAAATCAGTGAAGCTGCAGTGTGTCAGCCTGAAGGATGGAAGAGGAGAGAGCGTTGAGGTCACCTGCCCAAGGCCATGCAACAACTCAGTGGCAGAGCTGTGATAAAACCCAGGTTTCCTGAGTCCCAGCTCTGTTCACTAGGCCACACTGCACTGAACAGTGTCCAGGAGTGCCAGGTCTCAGATGCAGGGCTCGTATGTTTCAATAGACAATGAGCAAGATGCTCCCTCCTGCGACTAATTTTAACTCCCTATCTTTGGCTTGCAGGAAGGCCCACGACGCTGTGTGAAACGATGGGCAAAGCAGAGATGTGGCTGATCCGGACGTACTGGGACTTTGAATTCCCTCGCCCTTTCCTGCCTAACTTTGAGTTTGTCGGGGGACTCCACTGCAAGCCTGCAAAGCCTTTACCTGAGGTACCTTAATACTCTCCCTTGGTCTAGTCATCTGCCCATCAGATCAACGGCTGTTTGTTTCTCTGGTTTCCACACGCAGGGTATGCCATATCCTGAGAAACTCGCTGAGAACAATGTCAGCTTTGGGCAAGAGAAATCTGCTACGCATCACTGCAATGTTGGATGATGCTCTGTTGCTGATTGAAAATACAGGGCCAGTTTCAGAGCTGTGCTGATTTACACCAGCTCAGGAGCTGGCCTGTAGTCAATCGCCTCTCTGCCTGCTGGGGGGACAGGATGGGTGAGGTAATATATTTTATTGGACCAACTTCTACTGGCGAGAGAGACAAACTTTCCAGCCACACACGGCTCTTCTTCAGGTCTGGGAAACAGAGTGTCATATCTAAATGCAAGGAGGAACAGATTGTTTAGCACAAGTAACTACCACGTTTCACGTGACCATTTGAAGTGAAGTGACCTGTTAACATCTCTCCGGTGATAGGGTGCAGGGCCAGCTCTAGGCACCAGCAAACCAAGCACGTGCTTGAGGCGGCACATTTTCAGGGGTGGCATTCCGGCCTCCCCTTTTTATTTATTTATTTTGTTTACTTTGGGCGGCAAAAGCCTAGAGTCGGCCCTGGCAGCAGCAGCGCGTCGTGCGTGGGGGTGGCTGGGGGCCGCTGCGGTTTGCACCGTGGGGAGCAGCACCCGCACCTTGTGGCTGGGCCAGGCAGGCTCTGAGTGGGGGACACTCGGGCTTGGGGCTGCCCCACAGGGCACATGGAGCCGCCTGCAGGTGCTGCAGGGTGGCCACCCCCCAGCGCCACAGCTGGGGCTGGGCGAAGTGGCCCGAGCCGCCCAGGGACTGCAGCAGGGCGGCCAGAAGCAGCAGCAGAACCATAGAGGGCGGGGCACTGCCGTGCGAGGCCCGCATCCCGCTCCCTCTGGAGCTGCCCTGCCCCGGCTCCTCAGCCCCCTGCCGGGGTGCTCCCCTGGCTCTGCCCTCCCGGGTCCCGGCCAGTCCTGGAGACGGGAGCCCTGGCTGGAGGGACTCCGCTGCTTACCCCGACCCTGCCAGCGCCGGACCGGCTGGAGGCGAGGGGGGAGCGGGCGGAGTCAGCACTGGTGGGGGGGAGCCCAGCCCTGGGGCGGCAGGGGGTGCGGGTGAGGGGGAAGAGAGAGCCCAGGGCTGGGGCGGCAGGGGGTGCGGGTGAGGGGGAGAGAGAGCCCAGGGCTGGGGCGGCAGGGGGTGCGGGTGAGGGGGAGAGAGAGCCCAGGGCTGGGGCGGCAGGGGTGCGGGTGAGGGGGAGAGAGAGCCCAGGGCTGGGGCGGGAGGGGGTGCGGGTGAGGGGGAGAGAGAGCCCAGGGCTGGGGCGGCAGGGGGTGCGGGTGAGGGGGGAGAGAGAGCCCAGGGCTGGGGCGGCAGGGGGTGTGGGTGGAGAGAGAGCCCAGGGCTGGGGCGGCAGGGGGTGCGGGTGAGGGGGAAGAGAGCCCAGGGCTGGGGCGGCAGGGGGTGCGGGTGAGGGGGAAGAGAGAGCCCAGGGCTGGGGCGGCAGGGGGTGCGGGTGAGGTGGGAGAGAGAGCCCAGGGCTGGGGCGGCAGGGGGTGCGGGTGAGGTGGGAGAGAGAGCCCAGGGCTGGGGCGGCAGGGGGTGCGGGTGAGGGGGAGAGAGAGCCCAGGGCTGGGGCGGCAGGGGTGCGGGTGAGGGGGAGAGAGCCCAGGGCTGGGGCGGCAGGGGGTGCGGGTGAGGGGGAGAGAGCCCTGGGCTGGGGCGGCAGGGGGTGCGGGGGAGGGGGGAGAGAGAGCCCAGGGCTGGGGCGGCAAGGGGTGCGGGTGAGGGGGAGAGAGAGCCCAGGGCTGGGGCGGCAGGGGGGGCGGGTGAGGGGGAGAGAGAGCCCAGGGCTGGGGCGGCAGGGGGTGCGGGTGAGGGGGAGAGAGAGCCCAGGGCTGGGGCGGCAGGGGGTGCGGGTGAGGGGGAGGGAGAGCCCAGGGCTGGGGCGGCAGGGGGTGCGGGTGAGGGGAGAGAGAGCCCAGGGCTGGGGCGGCAGGGGGTGCGGGTGAGGGGGAGAGAGAGCCCAGCCCTGGGGCGGCAGGGGGTGCGGGTGAGGGGGGAGAGAGCCCAGCCCTGGGGCGGCAGGGGGTGCGGGTGAGGGGGGAGAGAGAGCCCAGGGCTGGGGCGGCAGGGGGTGCGGGTGAGGGGCCGTGAGAGAGACAAGCCCTGGGGCGCCAGGTGGTGCGGGAGAGGGGGGTGCGGGGGCCGAGGGCTGGGGCGGCAGGGGGTGCGGGTGAGGGGGAGAGAGAGCCCAGGGCTGGGGCGGCAGGGGGTGCAGGTCAGGGGGATAGAGAGCACACGGCAGGGGCGGTCGTGGGTCCGGGACAGGGGGAGAGAGAGCCCAGGGCTGGGGCGGCAGGGGGTGCGGGTGAGGGGGAGAGAGAGCCCAGGGCTGGGGCGGCAGGGGGTGCGGGTGAGGGGGAGAGAGAGCCCAGGGCTGGGGCGGCAGGGGGTGCGGGTGAGGGGGAGAGAGAGCCCAGGGCTGGGGCGGCAGGGGGTGCGGGTGAGGGGGAGAGAGAGCCCAGGGCTGGGGCGGCAGGGGGTGTCGTTGGAGGAGGGCACTGGTGGGGGCAGGGAGTGAGAGCCCAGGGCTGGGATGGAGGGCAGCCAAAAATGTTTTTGCTTGGGGCGGCAAAAAACCTAGAGCCGGCCCTGCTAGGAGGAAAGGAAGGGGCAGGGGGGAAAGCACCTGTGGGGGGGTGTCATTTAGGGGGTTACAGATTGTTGTAATAAGCCATAAATCCAGGTTTCAGAGTAGCAGCCGTGTTAGTCTGTATCCACAAAAAGAACAGGAGTACTTGTGGCACCTTAAAGACTAACAAATTTATTGTAGCATGAGCTTTCGTGAGCTGCAGCTCACTTCTTCGGATGCATAGAATGGAGCACACAGACAGGGGATATTTATACATACAGAGAACATGAAAAGGTGGAAGTATGCATACCAACAGGAAAAGTCTAATCAATTGAGATGAGCTATCGTCAGCAGGAGGAAAAAAAACTTTTTGAAGTGATAATTAAGATGGCCCATAGAAGGTGTGAGGAGAACTTAACATAGGGAAATAGATTCAATTAGTGTAATGACCCAACCATTCCCAGTCTCTGTTTAGGCCAGAGTTAATTGTATCTAATTTGCATATTAATTCGAGTTCAGCAGTTTCTCTTTGGAGTCTGTTTTTGAAGTTTTTTTGTTGCAAAATTGCCACCTTCAAGTCTGTCACTGAGTGGTTAGAGAGGTTGAAGTGTTCTCCCACTGGTTTTTGAATGTTATGATTCCTGATGTCAGATTTGTGTCCATTTATTCTTTTGCGTAGAGACTGTCCGGTTTGGCCAATGTACATGGCAGAGGGGCATTGCTGGCACATGATGGCATATATCACGTTGGTAGATGTGCAGGTGTACGAGCCCCTGATGGCGTGTCTGATGTGATTAGGTCCTATGATGGTGTCACTTGAATGGATATGTGGACAGAGCTGGCATCGGGCTTTGTTGCAAGGATAGGTTCCTGGGTTAGTGTTTATGTTGTATGGCGTGCGGTTGCTGGTGAGTATTTGCTTCAGGTTGGGAGGCTGTGTGTAAGCGAGGACTGGCCTGTCTCCCAAGATCTGTGAGAGTGAGGGATCATCTTTAAGGATAGGTTGTAGATCTTTGATGATGCGCTGGAGAGGTTTTAGTTGGGGGCTGTAGGTGATGGCTAGTGGTGTTCTGTTATTTTCTTTTTTAGGCCTGTCTTGTAGTAGGTGACTTCTGGGTACTCTTCTGGCTCTGTCAATCTGTTTTTTCACTTCAGCAGGTGGGTATTGTAGTTTTAAGAATGCTTGATAGAGATCTTGTAGGTGTTTGTCTCTGTCTTAGGGATTGGAGCAAATACGGTTGTATCTTAGAGCTTGGCTGTAGACAATGGATCGTGTGGTGTGTCCGGGATGGAAGCTGGAGGCATGTAGGTAAGTATAGCGGTCAGTACGTTTCCGGTATAGGGTAGTATTTATGTGACCATCGTTTATTAGCACAGTAGTGTCTAGGAAATGGACCGCTTGTGTGGATTGGTCTAGGCTGAGGTTGATGGTGGGATGGAAATTGTTGAAATCACGGTGGAATTCCTCGAGGGCTTCTTTTCCATGAGTCCAGATGATGAAGATGTCATCAATGTAGCGCAAGTAGAGTAGGGGCGTTAGGGAACGAGAGCTAAGGAAGCGTTGTTCTAAGTCAGCCATAAAGATGTGAGCATACTGAGGGGCCATGCGGGTACCCATAGCAGTGCCGCTGACTTGAAGATATATATTGTCCCCAAATGTGAAATAGTTGTGGGTGAGGACAAAGTCACAAAGTTCAGCCACCATGTTAGCTGTGATATTATCGGGGATACTGTTCCTGATGGCTTGTAGTCCATCTTTGTGTGGAATGTTGGTGTAGAGGGTTTCCACATCCATAGTGGCCAGAATGGTGTTTTCTGGAAGATCACCGATGGATTGTAGTTTCCTCAGGAAGTCAGTGGTGTCTTGAAGATAGCTGGGGCTGCTGGTAGCATAGGGCCTGAGGAGAGAGTCCACATAGCCAGACAATCCTGCTGTTAAGGTGCCAATGCTTGAGATGATGGGGCGTCCAAGATTTCCAGGTTTATGGATCTTGGGTAGCAAATAGAATACACCTGGTCGGGGTTCTAGGCATGTGTCTGTACAGATCTGTTCCTGTGCTTTCTCAGGGAGTTTTTTGAGCAGATGGTGTAGTTTCTTTTGGTAATCATCAGTGGGATCAGAGGGTAATGGCTTGTAGAATGTGGAGTTAGAGAGCTGCCTAGCAGCCTCTTGTTCATATTCCGACCTATTCATGATGACGACAGCACCTCCTTTGTCTGCCTGTTTGATTATGATGTCAGAGTTGTTCTTGAGGCTGTTGATGGCATTGTGTTCAGCACGGCTTAGGTTATGGGGCAAGTGATGTTGCTTTTCCACAATAAATCCAGTGTCAGTCCATGATTTTTAGTCTCTAGCAGAGTCGTGAATTTAAGCTCCCAGGCTCGGCATTTGAAAGTGCTGGGCAGGTTTCCTTTGAGGATGAGGCCTGAGAGCTCCGATATGGAGCGATCGTTCTGTGAAAAATGCTCACCCACAGGTGACAGGGTGTTTTTGTCTGTTATCGTTTTCCTGGGTGAGTTCATTCGAGAGTGTAGCTATTATCTGGCTCCACCCCATAGTTGTGGTTGAGGTATTTAGTGCACTGGATGAGGTAGGACCCTGTGTAGGACCCACCTGTGGATCTTTATGGGGAGAGGGTCATTAAGGCACAGCAGTGGTGAATCCAGTGCTCAGCTTAAAAAATACCCGAGTACACCCCTCATCCCATGGCTCTCTACTCACCCAAGCTGTGCCTCCCACCTCTGTATTGCTGTTTTTAGCAGCATCACATCTGGCCGCTGGAGCCTTTGGCGGGGGGAAGCATCAGGAAAAGGGTCCCTCCCTCCACAGGGAAAGGCTCTGGCAGCGGGAAAAGGCAGCAGGGACAGACTGAGGCTTTCCTTGCTGCCTCCCCCCCTGCCAGAGCCCTTTCGCGCCGACGAAAGTGGTGTGTAGCGTAGACGTCGCCTGAGTCAGATAGGAATGATGGACAGATTGAACTGCTTGGCGCCAGGCATGTGCCTGTGCTGCAGGGCCGCCCAGAGAATTCCGGGGGCCTGGGGTCTTCGGCGGCGGGGGCCCCTTCCGTTCCAGGACTCGCCGTTGAAGTGTCCCGAAGACCCGCGGCGGGGCCCCCCTGCCGCTGAATTACCGCCGAAGCGGGACCTGCCGCCGAAGTGCAGCCCGGTCTTCGGCGGGACTTCGGCCGCGGGGGGCCCCGCCACGGGTCTTCGGGGCACTTTGGCGGCTGGTCCCGGAACGGAAGGGCCCCCCGCCGCCAAATTACCGCCGAAGACCGAGCTGAACTTCGGCGGCGGGTCCCACTTTGGCGGTAATTTGGCGGCGGCGGGGGGGTCCTTCCGCCCCGGAGCGGAAGGACCCCCCCGCAGGCGAAGACCAGGAGCGAGTGAGGGACCCTGCTCCAGGGGCCCTGAAAAACTCTTGTGGGGGCCCCTGCGAGGCCCAGGGCCTGGGGCAAATTGCCCCTCTTGCCCCCCCCCGGGCGGCCCTGCTGTGCTGAGCAGCTAATAAACGATGACGATGAAAGCTTTGTTAAACCAGCTGCCCATGCAATCGCCTTTTTTAAAAGCTAGCCATTGGCTCATTATACCTGTGTCAGCTAGATTCAAGAACCCTCTGCGGTAAGAAATTTCCCCATGTAGGAGCTTAGAGACCATGATCAAATAACATTTTAGCCTTCTCTTTGATAAGCTTTGTATTTACATTAATATGTCTCTTCCCATGTGTATTTCTACTGAGTACCTTTCACCTAGTTCACTATGCAGTGCCTTGAAAAGTGGGTTAGAATTTAAAGGGATAGCGTGTCATTTTAAGGGGTTTTCTGCTCCTGTTTGCAGACTACCCTGTAGGGAAGCGGAGATCAGCAGTCAGTCTGCAAAAGAGCCAGCCTAGGGCATGGTCAATTGAGTTGTGCCTCTCTTCCTGAGGTGCGGCTCTGGATTTGGTGGTTGTGTGAGAGATTTCTGGAGTCTAAGGGAAAAAACAGTGTTACGCTTAGACTTTCAGGTTAGAGTATTTCGGTTTTATTTCGTAGGTGTGCTGTGAACAGAACACAATAGCACTGGATGGTGTGGCTGCTTTGCAACATTAAAAGGCTCTTGTCTCTCTCCAGGAAATGGAAGAGTTTGTCCAGAGTTCAGGGGAACATGGTATCGTGGTGTTTTCTCTTGGCTCGATGATTTACAACTTAACCGAGGAGAAAAGTAACATGGTTGCCTTGGCCCTCAGCCAGATTCCACAAAAGGTCAGTTATTGTCAGTGAACTGCTTTCCTGCCAACAAGATCAGCAGCACTCCTGTAAAATCCCTGCTTCCCTCAGGCCACAGCTTTCAAACTGCATTGCCTAAAGGTAGGCTCTTTACTTCCTCTCAATATAAGTGCTCTGATTTTTTATTTTTTTCTTCTCCTGCAGCTTCAATTGAAGTAACTGGGTTTGGGGCTTGCAAAGAAACAGGGTTGAGTCCTGAGTGGTCACAGAAATTAACTTGATAGTATTTTTCTTGTATATGACTCACTTGAATAAAACCATGTGGGGTGAGTTCCCATGCCACAATGAGGCAGTGTGGACTAGTGGATAGAGAGCAGGACTGGGTTCCATTCCTGGTTTGGCCACTGGCCTGCTGGGTGACCTTGGGCAAGTTACGTCCCCACCCATGCCTCAGTTTCCCCATCTGTACAATGGGGATAATGATACTGCTCTCAAAGCGCTGTGTGGGAGATCTAATCAATAGTATAATACCTTACTATAAACGTGCGTGTAAATAACTCAAGCAGCTCAAAAGAAGCCTTGCTAACCAAGGGCCTCATCTAAACCCACTGAAATCAATGGAAAGGCTCCAGTAGACGTCAGTGGGCTTTGGCTCGGGCCCCAGATTGCACTGCAGTGCGATGGTGCAGCTTGAACTACAGCACGTGTATCTTCAAACGTTTTCATTCCAGGTTCTTTGGCGGTACAAAGGGAAGAAACCAGAAACTTTAGGACCCAACACTAGGATTTATGACTGGATACCCCAGAATGACCTGCTTGGTAAGACTCTGCTGGAACTGTTCCTAGTTGAGCTTTTCTCAGTATTGACAAGCGTGTTCCCTCCCCTCTTTACTCATTTCATTTATGACAAAAAGAGACTAGATTGCCCATTATACACACACAAGCTCATCCCCTAGCCAAATGCAGCACCTGAGGTCACTTGGAGGCCAGGGTATTTAGTGTGTTGGTGATCTAGGGAGAGGTGCTTACTCAGCCTTAATTACACTGGTGACGGTAGCAGAACAAGGATAGGATTCACAAAAGGTACTGAGGGCTTGGCTACACTTGAAAATTGCAGCGCTGGGAGTTACAGCGCTGGTCGTGCAGCCGTGTAGGGACAGCGCTGGTGTGTGGCCACACTGACAGCTACCAGCGCTGCCGTGTGGCCACACTTGCAGCATTTGCAGCACTGTATTGAGAGGTGCATTGTGGGCAGCTATCCCACAGAGCACCTCGTCCCATTTTGGCGCTGTGGGTTGTGGGAAGGGGACAGAAGGGTGCGGGTCATTAGGGATGCCTTGAGGGAAGAATTTGAGGCTGAAAGCCAACAGTAATGTTTGCTGCCTTGCATGGGAGTGAAGTGCAGTGGTTACACTGTTAGGATTCTATTATCCCTAACATGATTTGCAGTGCCTGTTTCTTTACTGGGCTAAGGTATCTTTCACCATCTGCAATAATAAAGACTGTTTTCAAAGCCAAGATTTATTTTATTGAAAAGAAAAAAACTTCCTTGACAGACACACAACATTTCAGGAACCTAAAAGGGCAGGGGGGTGGGTTGGTGAACTGTACAGTCACAGGTTTGCATATGTCCTGTCTGCAGTGCTGTGGAATGGCTGCTGCACTTCAGGGTGCATATACTGCATGGTGATGGGGGTTGAGTGCAGAGGGTAAGGGTCGTAGTTCTCAGGGCTGGTTGGTGAACGTACAGGTGTTGGAGGCAGCTGGTGGTGGTAAGAACCTGGATGCTGGGGAAGGGGGGTTTGAGCTGACATTGGGGCACAAGGGGAAAAGCTTTGGGACGGGGGGCGGGGGAGTAGCACGGGACTGCTCTGCTTGCATAGCTGCGAGTGACTCAATAGAGTCCGCTTGGCGCGACAGGATGCCTAGCAGCTGCTCTGTGCTCTTCCTCTTGGCCACTGTGTTTCTCTGGCGGATCCTGCTGTCCCTCTGGCGGATCCTGCTTTCCCTTTCTCTCCACTCCTGCAGCTGTTTACTCTCTCGAGCAGAGTGATCAATAACTGTTTTCAGCATGTCTTCCCTGGTTTTTCGCGGTTTTTTCCTCAGATTCTGTAGTCTCTGTGCTGTGGTAGATCTGGGCAGTCCAGCAGTCAAGGTCACTTCTTGAAGGCAAAAATGGCAACATTTAACAGGGTAGCATTGTTAATTATCTCATCCAAGCAGTAATTCCCACACACTGAAGGAGTTTTCAGTGTTCACTTTAGCATTCTTTTCCCATACCAAATAAGACCACACATAACACAACAGGAGACAGGAAATGGTGAGTAAGGGGTACTGATTGCTTCAGGGCTGTGCAGGGGTTTCTGTGCGTTGGGGACAGCAAACAGCTACAGGGGGGATCTGCACTAAACAGTCTCCCAACATTTTCCACAGGAGTTACTCCTGGAAGATATCTCCCTGCTGCAGGTCACCAGGGAAGAGCGGGAAGGTCTTCTACAGCAATGCGGATTCCGCCCTGGCCCCTATGCAGCTTGCCAGTGTGCAGCAATGGTCCCCCCACCCTCGCGGCACAGTGGCGCGGACGCGTTAGCCTGACTGGGACAAGGACCACAGTGTCTCTCCCTATAAACCTGCGCAGGCACATTGCCCACGCTCTGGCTGAAACTTTTGAGGAGAGTACTGCAGCCGATTACCGCGACGTGATAGACCACATCAATGGGCTATTCCACATCTAGGCATGCATGTATGCAGCCCTAACCCCCCCTCCTCACCCGAAACATTTCCACCCTGAAAACAAAAGCCGCTTACCGGTAACTCGCTCCTCTGTTTGTCCTTCAGCAACTGCTGGCTGCTGCGATTGGCTTCCTTCGTCCTGGCTTGAGAAGAGCTCCTGGCTGCATGCCTCTAGGGACTCTGGGGTGTCTTCCCCCATCCCAGTAGCTTCACTTGCGGTTTCCACACCCCCCTGCCTCCTCCTCCTCCTCCTCCTCCTCCTGCTGCTCCTGTCCCCCACCCTGCTCAGAAGTGTCCATCGTGGTCCTCGGATTGGCAGTGGGGTCACCCCCAAGTATCGCGTCCATCTCCCTGTAAAAACGGCAGGTCGTGGGGGCAGCGCCGGAGCGGCGGTTTCCCTCGCGGGCTTTGTAATAGGCACTCCGCAGCTCCTTTACTTTAACCCTGCATTGCAGCGCGTCCCGCTCATGGCCCCTATCCAGCATGGACCTTGACACCTGCTCAAAGATATCATAATTCCTATGGCTGGAGCGCAGCTGGGACTGCACAGCTTCCTCCCCCCAAACACTAATGAGGTCCAGCAACTCGCCAGTGCTCCATGCTGGGGCTCATTTGCTACGTGGAGGCATGGTCACCTGGAAAGATTAACTGATTGCACTCCACACCTGGCTGCAGCAAACAGGAAGGGGATTTTTAAAATTCCTGGGGCACTTAAAGGGCGGGTCACCTGAGGCCAGAGCAGTACAGTGCAAACTGATGAGCAGAGTGGCTGAACAGGAATTCTGGGATATCTCCTTATTCCCTGGAGGCCAATTAAAGCGCTGGTGTGTGTCCACACCTGATGAGCAGCGCTGGATCACCAGCGCTGCAACCGCTACACCCCAACCCGACCGGGTGTACAGCCAGCGCTGCAGCCAGGGAGTTGCAGCGCTGGATGTGCCTTGCAAGTGTGGATGGAGAATAATTGCAGCGCTGGAAAGCCTCCACCAGCGCTGCAACTTGCAAGTGTAGCCAAGCCCTAAGGTGCTTAACTCTCCCTGATAACAGTGGAAGTTAGAAGCCTGAATACCTGTGTGGCCCTGGCCCTTCGTAGTTCAGCTTCAGCAGTGAAGACGTGTTCTTCTAGCTGTGTGTGTCCCAGGTTGCTGTTGGCCTACGTGGGATCAGTTAGACAAGCGTGTTGGGGACCAGAGCTATGGAGAGAGTGGAACAGGCAACAACCTGAGTGAGACTCAGTATGGCCAAGTGGAGACTCTTCTCCGGGGGCAGCGGGGTGTAAACTGCACACTTGACTGTTAGGAAAGCAGTGAGCCAAGTGGGAGCGACGGTAAAGCTCTATCTGGGTAGCAGCTTTGGGTCTAAAGTCCTGAAACCAGCCAGTGCTGTTCTCAGCTGCATGGCCTGAAACACCATTGCCATAAAACCAGAGAGAACAATATTGCTTTGTCCTGGTGCTACTACCCTTGGAATCAGTGTGTGTGGCTCCCGTGACAAAAACTAGAGTAAACACAAAGAAGGGGAGCAGAAGTGGTGCAAAAACTGGAGTTACACTGGGATAAACGGGAGTGAATCAGACCCAGTAACTGGTGTGTAGCATTTAAACATCAGTATCTAGAAGGCAGCCACTGCCTTTCCCTTTTTATTTGTATTCTATTGAATCTGCTTTTTATGAAAATAAGGGGAGAACCAGGGAGTAAAAAGAGCAAGAAGTGAAGGAGGGGAAGGAAAGGAAAGAAAGAGGGGAAGGAAAGGGCGGGGGAAGGAGAGTAACATCTCTGTTTCCATCCGCTAGGGATTAGTCAAAAGTTTCAAAAAGTTTAACCAATTTGAAAATACTTGGTCTGAGGTCCCTCTTCTCTGAAACGGTACCCGCCCTTTAACTGCCAGGTCAGCAAAGCCACTGAGCCAGGAATCTAGCTGAGCAATCAGTTGTCTGGCTAGAAGCCTGGCTCTAGAGAGCCGAGCTTTCTGTGAGTTGGAGAGTTGCCCAGCTGATGGGATAGATCCAGGGGTGAGCTGGAGCCGGTTCGCACCGGTTCGCGTGAACCCGTTGTTAAATTTAGAAGCGGTTTTAGAACCGCTTGTTAACTAGCTTCCCTGCGAGGGAAGCTTTGATGGGCTCTGCCTGGGAAGCCTGTAATTCCTCCTCCCGGCCGCCGGGGGGCGCTGTGCTGTGCTGCGAGAGCCATGTGAGCTGCCTCCTGGCCCTGTTGCTGCTCCTGCTCTTTGGACCTCTGGCCCTGGGGCTCCTGCTGCTGCCCCGTGAGTCCCCGGCTGCCTCCTGCTGCTCCCAGCCCCCCCCCCCCCGTGTGAGTATCTGCGCCCCTCCCCCGCCTTCCCTGCCCCCAGCCACCCCCTGCTACAGCCACCCCCTGCCCCCAGCAGCCAGCCCCTGCCCACAGCCAGCCCCTACCCACAGCCACCCCTAGCCACCCCCTGCCCACAGCCACCCACAGCCAGCCCCTGCCCCCAGCCGCCCCCAGCCACCCCCAGCCACCCCCTGCCCGCAGCCAGCCCCTGCCCACAGCCAGCCCCTACCCACAGCCACCCCTAGCCACCCCCTGCCCACAGCCACCCACAGCCAGCCCCTGCCCCCAGCCGCCCCCAGCCACCCCCAGCCACCCCCTGCCCGCAGCCAGCCCCTGCCCCCAGCCGCCCCCAGCCACCCCCAGCCACCCCCTGCCCCCAGCAGCCAGCCCCTACCCACAGCCACCCCCAGCCACCCCCTGCCCCCAGCCACCCACAGCCAGCCCCTGCCCCAGCCAGCCCCTGCCCACAGCCGCCCCCCTGCCCGCAGCCACCCCCTGCCCCCAGCAGCCAGCCCCTACCCACAGCCACCCCCTGCCCCCAGCCACCCACAGCCAGCCCCTGCCCCAGCCCGCCCCTACCCACAGCCACCCCCTGCCCCCAGCCACCCACAGCCGCCCCCCTGCCCGCAGCCAGCCCCTGCCCGGAGCCAGCCTCTGCCCCCAGCCACCCACAGCCGCCCCCCTCCCCCAGCCAGCCCCTGCCCGGAGCCAGCCCCTGCCCACAGCCGCCCTCTGCCCACAGCCACCCGCAGCCAGCCCCTGCCCACAGCCAGCCCCTACCCACAGCCACCCCTAGCCACCCCCTGCCCCCAGCCAGCCACAGCCACCCCCTGCCCCAGCCAGCCCCTGCCCACAGCCACCCCCTGCCCGCAGCCAGCCTCTGCCTGCAGCCCCTGCCCACAGCCACCCGCAGCCAGCCCCTGCCCACAGCCGCCCTCTGCCCACAGCCAGCCCTTGCCACAGCCACCCCCAGCCAGCCCCTGCCCACAGCCGCCCTCTGCCCCACCCTCTGCCCACAGCCACCCACAGCCAGCCCCTGCCCACAGCCACCCTCTGCCCGCAGCCAGCCTCTGCCTGCAGCCCCTGTCACAGCCACCCCCTGCCTGCAGCCAGCCTCTGCCCACAGCCGCCCGCAGCCACCCCCTGCCCACAGCCACCCGCAGCCCGCCCATCTGCATCACCTGCCCACAGCCAGCCCGTGTCACTCCCTGCCTCCAGCTAGCCCTGCCCCACGCCCCTATCTGCAGCCAGCCCCACATCCACTGGTGCCCTGCAGTTCCCAGGGCAGTAACCCTGCACACCTGCTTTAATGATGGGGGGGCAGGGAGCAGCTGGGACCCACACATGTGCACACCCTAGAGTGACCAGACAGCAAGTGTGAAAAATCGGGACGGGGGTGAGGGGTAATAGGAGCCTATATAAGAAAAAGACCCAAAAATTGAGACTGTCCCTGATCACCACCCACACATGTGAAACGGAGCTCATTTCTAGTTCAGCCCCATCTTTTTAAAAAAGAACTTTAGGTAGGGTTAAAATACATCTGTATTTTCCTGGACATGTCAGGCTTTTCGGTTCTTAATCACCTCCTGGGAAAATATGGACGTATGGTAACCCTATTGGTACAAAAAATACATGCTGTCGCACATCCCTTAAATCAGAACTTTTTATAGGGAACCCGTTGTTAAATCAGAACTTTTTATAGGGAACCCGTTGTTAAGATTTTGGCAGCTCATCACTGGATAGATCCCAAAGCACACTTCGGGGAAGTAGTTTTTAGGGAGGTTCTGTATCTATCATCATCGTAACCCTCCTGCCTACGTCTAGCTATAAGGATTGTGTCCCGGTCCCAGAACATGTGAGCCAGCCTGGCTCCAGGAGACCTACTTCTCCAGCTCCACCCATGCAGCATAACCTGTGCAGGGATCGGTGTGAATGAAATATAACTTCCTGCTGGGTCAGCCTTAATCGGAGATCAATAGCAGAGTTTGTAAAGTTTTGCAAGGTACTTCCCCATTGGCTGGCGTTTGTGCATGTACACACCATTATCCGTTTCTAATGCTAATGTGGAGTAATCATGACTAGCCCCTTGTCAAACAAACCATTATTTACCTAGTTAGTACAAAATTGTTGCCTTTTCTCTGGAATCTGAGCATTTATGTACCCATCGTTCCTAAACGCTTCTCTCCTCCTATTCCAGGCCACCCCAAGACCAAAGCCTTTATTACTCACGGTGGAACCAATGGGATCTATGAAGCTATCTACCATGGGATTCCCATGGTTGGGATTCCCATCTTCGCTGACCAGCCGGATAACATTGCTCACATGAAAGCGAAAGGGATGGCAGTGCAGCTGGATTTTAACACAATGCAAACCCAGGATTTAATCGATGCATTGGATATGGTCATTAACAACTCCAGGTGAGTTCAGTCTCTGCCTAATGGGACAGGGTTGTGGTAGCTGTGTTGGTTTAAGGATACTAAGAAGACAAGGTGGGCGAGGTGGTATCTTTTATTACCTTGTATCTCTAATGGGACAGGGTCAGTTTACTGAAACCCAGTGCTGCTGAGGCGAGAAACCCAGCTGGCTCTCTCTTCTGGGAACTCTGTCACCAAAAATGCTGAACAATCTGAGCATAAACCAAGTGGTAACCTCACAGATTCTTGCATTAAGCATGTCTCTATCTGCACAAGCAACAGCTCCTGGAAGGGGTGGGCCGGAAATCAATTTCTCTCACACTGTATTTTGTGATCTCTTTGGGAAAGATCCCTCTGAAAAGGCCTTGAGCAGCCCCTGAGATTGTGTTTTCTGCTCCCTTCTTGCAGCGAGTTCGAATGAAGTCACCCAGCCCTTTCCAATGCACACATGCGACGACAGGCAAACTTCCTTCTTGGCTAGTTTGTGACCCTGCATCTTAGCTTCCCAACTTGCTACCACTGTCCATAGGGCACTGGGGGAATTCCACCTGTCTCAAGCTGCGAAACACCAGATCAGGAGGGAAAACCCTGCAAATTATCTTCCCAGAAGTATTTTTTGCAAGGGAAAATTACAATAGAAAAAGCTGGAGGGTAGGAGTGTCTTGTGGCAAACCCTCTGAAGGAGTCTCATTATGTAATAGAAAAAGGGGCTAGTTCACCTTTTCGGCTCACTTTACATCTTGACCGAGGCCATGCCTACACTCCACAATTAAGTTGATCTAACTTATGTCAGCAGTCACCGCAGTTATTAAATCGCTTGTGTGCGCACACGCTTGGGTCCTTGTGTCGGCGGTGCGCGTCCTCAGCAGGAGCGCGTCTGTTGACTGCATTGTCAGTGTGGGGCATTGTGGGATGGCTCCTGAAAGCCGGTAGCAGTCATAGAATCATAGAATCATAGAATCTCAGGGTTGGAAGGGACCTCAGGAGGTCATCTAGTCCAACCCCCTGCTCAAAGCAGGACCAAACCCAACTAAATCATCCCAGCCAGGGCTTTGTCAAGCCTGACCTTAAAAACCTCTAAGGAAGGAGATTCCACTACCTCCTAGGTAACCCATTCCAGTTCTTCACCACCCTACTAGTGAAAAAGTTTTTCCTAATATCCAGCCTAAACCTCCCCCTCTGCAACTTGAGACCATTACTCCTTGTTCTGTCATCTTCTACCACTGAGAACAGTCTAGATCCATCCTCTTTGGAACCCCCTTTCAGGTAGTTGAAAGCAGCTATCAAATCCCCCCTCATTCTTCTCTTCTGCAGACTAAACAATCCCAGTTCCCTCAGCCTCTCCTCATAAGTCATGTGCTCCAGCCCCCTAATCATTTTTGTTGCCCTCCGCTGGACTCTCTCCAATTTATCCACATCCTTCTTGTAGTGTGGGGCCCAAAACTGGACACAGTACTCCAAATGAGGCCTCACCAGTGCTGAGTAGAGGGGAATGATCACATCCCTTGATCTGCTGGAAATGACCCTACTTATACAACCCAAAATGCCATTAGCCTTCTTGGCAACAAGGGCACACTGTTGACTCATATTCAGCTTTTCGTCCACCGTAACCCCTAGGTCCTTTTCTGCAGAACTGCTGCCCAGCCATTCGATCCCTAGTCTGTAGCAGTGCATGGGATTCTTCCGTCCTAAGTGCAGGACTCTGCACTTGTCCTTGTTGAACCTCATCATATTTCTTTTGGCCCAATCCTCTAATTTGTCTAGGTCCCTCTGTATCCTAGCCCTACCCTCCAGCGTATCAACCACTCCTCCCAGTTTAGTGTCATCTGCAAACTTGCTAAGGGTGCAGTCCACACCATCCTCCAGATCGTTAATGAAGATATTGACTAAAACCGGCCCCAGCACCGACCCTTGGGGCACTCCACTTGATACCGGCTGCCAACTAGACATGGAACCATTGATCACCACCCGTTGAGCCCGACCATCTAGCCAGTTTTCTATCCACCTTACCGTCCATTCATCCAGCCCATACTTCTTTAACTTGCTGGCAAGAATACTGTGGGAGACTGTATCAAAAGCTTTGCTAAAGTCCAGAAATAGCACATCCACTGCTTTCCCCTCATCCACAGAGCCGGTTATCTTGTCATAGAAGGCAATTAGGTTAGTCAGGCATGACTTGCCCTTGGTGAATCCATGCTGACTGTTCCTGATCACTTTCCCCTCCTTTAAGTGGTTCAGGATTGATTCCTTGAGGACCTGTTCCATGATTTTTCCAGGGACTGAGGTGAGACTGACTGGCCTGTAGTTCCCTGGATCTTCCTTCTTCCCTTTTTTAAAAGATGGGCACTACATTAGCTTTTTTCCAGTTATCCGGGACCTCCCCCGATCGCCATGATTTTTCAAAGATAATGGCCAATGGCTCTGCAATCTCATCGGCCAACTCCTTTAGCACCCTCGGATGCAGCGCATCCAGCCCCATAGACATGTGCTCGTCCAGCTTTCCTAAATAGCCCCGAACTACTTCTTTCTCCACAGAGAGCTGGTCACCTCCTCCCCATACCGTGCTGCAGAGTGCAGCTGTCTGGGAGCTGACCTTGTCTGTGAAGACAGAGGCAAAAAAAGCATTGAGTACACTAGCTTTCTCCACATCCTCCGTCACTAGGTTCCCTCCCTCATTCAGCAAGGGGCCCACATTTTCCTTGACTTTCTTCCTGTTGCTAACATACCTAAAGAAACCCTTCTTGTTACTCCTAAAAGCAGTCTCCATAAGCAATGCAGTGTCTGCGCTGACACTGCATGGACCTAATGACATCGACCATGACTCTACACTGCTCGGGGAGGGGGTGTTACTCAGTTGGCATAGAGAGGCACCTACGTCGGTGAGCGCCAAATTTAAGTGAAGATGCTTCCGCAGCTTACATTGACCTGACCCTGTAGTTTGGAGCAGGGAGTCTGGTCAGCGATCCCTTTGCTTGCAAGGTGCCCCATACTGTAGCTGTGTTGAGGAAAGCGCTGTTTCAGAATAACCACCACTTGTTTTGGTTTTCCCCCCATTTCTTCAGCTATAAGGAAAATGCAGTGAGGTTATCCGAGATTCACCACGACCAGCCCATAAAGCCTCTGGACCGAGCTGTCTTCTGGATCGAATTTGTCATGCGCCATAAAGGAGCGAAGCACTTGAGACCAGCAGCTCATGAGCTCACCTGGTACCAGTATCACTGCCTGGACGTCCTGGCGTTCTTGCTCATCTGTGCAGCAGCTGCTGTTTTCATTGCTGTCAGGTGCTGCTTGTTTTGCTGTAAGAAATGCGGTAGGATTGTAAAGAAAAAGAAAACGGAGTAGATTTGCTGTTCCCATTGGCCACACTTGTCTCTGGTTAGGCCGTGGTTCAGCCAGGTACTTCAGCTTGTTCGTGGTCCTGTCGATCAAGGCATATGCTGAAAATGAGGCGCACGCTGTAATACCCATGCGTAATCAGGGCCATGTTCTGGTGATGTATCAGGAAAGCTGCACACTTAGCAAATGTGATGTTTACAGTAATTTCCTTTTGGCTTGAATAAGAATGAATCATTAGCTTGATCCACCAATCGGACTCCTTCGGTGATTACACAGGGACTTGTCATATGCTAACTGTGGCAATGATTTTCAGAATGTAACTTTCCGGAGACTTTATTTTAAAAGGACAAAGCCCATATGTTTTAGGTCCTTTGCTGTGTCTTCCACCTGCAGGTATTAAAGTTGATTTGCCCACCCTGTGATCTGTGAGAGTGTGTCCTCACTAGATCACCCAGAACCAGAATATCTGTGTCTCTGTTGTATGGCTCCTGGAAAAGCAGACACTGACTAGTTCGGAGCTCAGATAAGTGGTCAGATGCTCCTAGAAGATGCCCACCTAACAAGGCCAAGACTTCTGAAAATAGCCATCTGCCTGTAGGTTCCTATGTCCATATTTAAGTGTCTTAATAGATAACCTGATTTTCAAATGTTCTGGGCATGCAGCAGCTCCGTCTGACTTCAGTTGGAGATGCTGGGTGCTCAACATGTTTGAAAATCAGGGATTTTTTTAGCAACCATGGTGAGGATCGAGGAATAGGCTCCTTTGAAAATCCAATGTTAGTGAGGTGTGCCACTCCCATTGAATTTCACCATACTCTCTTGGCCTCCTTTCAGAATCTCAGCCAAAGAGAAGAACTTCATGGCCTGTGTCTGAAAGCCTCATCTGGAGTATAAAATGGGAATGGTTTGTGTAGTGCTATGGGGGCTCCAATTGGATCCCTTCTGCTTTGGCTTTCGTGAAAAATCTTTCCAACATTTAATGAAACTTTATCCTGAGTTTAATTTCTGTGGGTGAAGCCACAATTTGATGGCTGAGAATTATAGCGCTGGGAATTCAGTAGGCATGTGCTAGAGCATGGGCCCAAGAAAGGGGGTGGCTGTTAGAACGGCAGCCTTCCCAGACGTGCAATTGAAGGGCAGTAACTCTATATGCTGGGAATATCAGTCTCTACAGCGTAGAACTCCCAATGGTCAAACCAGTACACAAGGGGATCCAGGAAATGGCAGACTAACTCAAGGGGTTTTATGTGCATAGGTCTGCCCCCTTTGCTCCCTAGTCCAGTGCTCAGTCTCCAGCCCCGGCCCAAAGCAACTCAGCAAGCTGAAGAAAACAGCTGCTCTGCCCAACCAAGGTGTGGAGACAGACTGGTGGGGGGAAGGCATTCCACTGTGTCCCATCCCCTCCATACACACATCCATGCATTCTTCTGGCCTGCTGTATAGGGAGTCCTGTGCTGCAGGATTCCCTCTTCCCCGTGGTCCCCCTTCTGTGGGGCATGGAGTTAGCCTTAGGGCACATGGTCTCTGTTTATCTTGCTAGCTGGCCTCCACAGCAGAACCAGCAACTTGTACATCCTGCCAGCTGCCAACGCTCCCTGAAGACTCGTATTAACGTCAGCGGGCTTTGGCGCAGGCCTTTACTGGCTTAGCTCATCGTGCCATCACTAATTCCCAAGCGTCTGCTGCCATACACAGGAGTGGTGCACCTGTGCTACAGCATTCCAGAGCTTCTGGAGAGGAGACCTGCTGAATAATGGGCCCTGTGGCTTCATTGGTCTGTAAGAGGTTGTCTTAAAATGCTCCTGGAACCGCCAAGTGGAATTTCCCTCCATAATGGGCAAACCTACTATCGGCCTAGTGGAACAACTCCTCAGCAGCTGTAGATCCGTATCAGTTATTCTGGTGAGCGCCATGAAGCTGTGCCAATTTTATAACAGCTGAGGTCTGTCCCACTTATGAGCCTGGGGCTTGCTACAGATCGTGTCTAAGAGTGCCTTTAAACTTGCCTTCATTGTCAGAGTTGGGTTGCATTTGTAAATATGATCCAGCGGCTCATAAACTAAGGGCCTCTCCCTACAGGGTACTCACACAGTAGAGACTAACGAGGATGACCACGACTCTCCTACACCTCCCTTCAGCAAAGAGTGTCGGCTAGTCTCTGGGAGACGGCGCCGCTTACTCTGATTGCATCCAGTTAGATGATCAGACTGTCAGTAGCCCACACGGAAAGGAAAGGGGAGGGAAGATGGGTTCACATGCTCCAGGACCCAGGTAGCTTCCTCGCCGGATGATGCCAGGCCGAGTCAGCCCACCGTGCTTGCGTTAGAGTAGTCCTGGTCACAAGCTTTCGCTTCACAGGGTACTCTAGTCATCTTCCGGTAACAGTCACTCACACTGGTGTACACACACACACACCAAGGCCTTTATTTCCTATTACCACGATGCATCTTTACCTTACGTCCGGACCCAATACCATGAGGCGGTATGACAACCCCTCTTGAGGCAGTAAAAACCCCTCAGCACCGGTGCATACCTAATGCATTTACCTATGCATTACCTAATGTATTTACCTATGCATTAACTTTGTTGGCCAACCCAGCAGTTCCCCAGTACTGCTATAAACTAACCTTGTTGGGGCCTTTCCCCAATACCACTTGCATCTGATCTTGCTGCACAGTCAATAAGTTCAGATGGCGTGAGCCCAACAGAGACAGACGTCCCCACGGACAGTCCTCCTCCGATACCCCAATAGAGATTTCAAAAGGTCTCATACCTCTCATGTGGCGCCATGGGGTTCGAAGGGGAACGATCCGTAGTAGCCGTCTGTGGGTCCGTGGGCGTTGCCATCCCGGACGAGCCCCCAAATTGTTGGAGAAAAACTCAGTTCTCGCTTTTTCTTTGGGTGCAGCAAAATCAAATACTTTATTATTTCTCCAGTAATTACAATAGAGGGAGGTATCAGAGGGGTAGCCGTGTTAGTTTGGTTCTATAGAAGCAGCAAAGAATCCTGTGGCACCTTATAGACTAAAAGACGTTTTGCAGCATGAGCTTTCGTGGGTGAATACCCACTTCTTCTTGCATCCGAAGAAGTGGGTATTCACCCCCGAAAGCTCATGCTGCAAAACGTCTGTTAGTCTATAAGGTGCCACAGGATTCTTTGCTGCTTCAATAGAGGGAGGGAGTATCCTAGGACACAGGGTCGCCTCAGTCCCGGACAGGTCTCTGAACTGGTAAACAATTACAGCAAGCCTTTATACCTTTGTTACAGACAATAACAAGCAATAATACAGACAATAATGAGCAACAACTGCATTTTGTTTATACATAAGCCATCCTGCTATCTTATTTTTCTCACTTCTAGGAGACGCCAGTCTACATATTTGTTCATCAGTTGCAAGGTCGTAATAACTTCTTACACAGTTCTTTCCCTCTCGCCTCACACCATCCTTGCTTCTACAAGTCTCACGTCATTAGGGTTACAGTGTGGCCTAACTCTTGCTAACTACTAGCCTGACTCTTGCTAACTGACTGACATGCATTAAGATCCCCTTCAAATCCTTGTTAATTCTTTCCCTACTTCCACAATTGTCAAAAAATTGCAGCTCACTTGCAGACAAGCTGTGGAAAAGTAATTACCTTGTTATTTGCAATAATAAAGTCCATTATTACTTTTCCGCCATTTTCCACTATCGGCCACCCGGGGCTGAGAGCAGGGGCCTGGGGCTGAGAGCAGGAACATGGGGCTGACAGTGGGGGCTCCCACTGTCAAAATCGTGGTGGAAGCCTAATATTGCGGAATCCCCAGTTTCTGCAAGTTAAGTAGGGCCTTGGCCAATACACATTATAAAAGAGCTAAGCCCTAATGGGGACACAATCATGACAACCAATCTGCAGCTGCCATCCTGTTTTCCCAATCCAGGCTAACATAGGCACCTATGGTCTCCAAACAACCATAAGCTCAGTTAACTCTTCCACTGCCTAACACATACAGTAGGACTAGTGTAAGAATCATCCCTGCTGAGAGCTGCATGGAGATCCGGTGTGTGCATCTCCCCTCCTCCACATGTAACTGGAGCTCCAGATCCTCCCTGGCACCATCCCCCTGCACTTCCTAGACTCTGCAGAGGGCTCACTGCAGGCTCTAAGATCCACACTGGGGGAGGAGAGGGCTGGAGTAGAATCAGGGAGATGCATATCATCCACCCTCCAACTCCCCAGAAGATGCCTGAAAAAAATAATACTGTTCCAGGCCATATTGACTTATCTTGGCAGCCCTTGTCCCAGGAACCTGGGAACTTCCACAGCCACAGGGGGAATCCAATGGCACTGGCAGGGGGTTCGGGTGTCCAACAAACAAGAGAAGGAATGTGGGGCCTTTGTACAGATGGCCGTGGCCTCTTGCAGATCCCCCCAGGATCGAGGTGAATCTTGTGGAATCGAAAGGTCTGGGAGATGGCAACCTTGCTCCCAATGGGGCAATTTGGGTTCATCTTCATGAGGATTTTCAGTAAACATTCCCCTGTCATGGCTATTAATGCCAGAGGGGACAATCTATGTGAGTGCAATGTTAAGTCTGAGATTTTAAAACAAAAACAGAGAGAAAACTGTTCAATTCTCATGGCAGCATAAGCTCATGTGCAAGTGAATGATAGCTAGGGTGACCAGATGTCCCAATTTTATAGGGACAGTCCCAATATTTGGGGCTTTTTCTTATATAGGCTCCTATTACTCCCCACCCCATCCCGATTTTTCACACTTGCTGTCTGGTCACCCTAATGATAGCAGGACCTTTCCTTACATGGTTTATTTACAGGCATACTCATCAGTATAGGCTGACTGCATAACAGTGGGTGATGTGACAAGTTATCGGGCAAATATGGCACAAATATGGGTTAATGAAAACTTGCAGCAGCAAAGACCTTTTCAGACTATTAACGTCAGTCTCTGGAATTTGCTAATCTCTCATGACCTCCTACACCACAAAGTAAACAAGAGTGTTATAAAGGAAACTAGAAACTCCTCTAATTACTGAAACAGCTTAAGCCACTGCTGAGTATTAGTGGGCTGAAAAGACAGAGGCCAGTACTTTTTCAACACTCTTTGTATTATGTGTTATGGTTTTCTCTATGGAGAGTGCTGCCATAATGGCTCTCTGGGTCTTTTGTGTAGTGCTGAGAGAGGCTTCTAAAATCAGTGATTGGGATGGATGTAGGAATCACTGGATGAAATTCTCAGGCCTGTGTAATGCAGCTAGTTAGATTAGATGATCATAATGATCCCTGATGGCTTTAAAATCTCCAACGCAGAAAGTAACTTTTTATTTTCAAAAGCCAGTGTGATGGGGCAAGGCCAGATGGCTACAGTAAAGTACTGAGGAACAGGTATGTTAGCCCCAGGCTAAACAAATCCCTAGCACCATGGTAACCAAATGTCAGTTTCTCCAGGTTAATCAAGGCAGGCTAATCAGGGCACCTGGGGTCAAATAAGATCTTTCTAGAAGGCAGTGGAGATAGCTACACTGATTTGGCTGCTGCAAGCCAAACGTGTAGCAGTGACGTGTGTGCATGGGGCCATGAGCCATTACCCCACCATCCCAGTGGAGACAGAGGTCCAGGGGAACCCCATTGAGGTGACAGTGGGCGTTGTTCCTAAACTCCCATATCCTGTAGTTATTGGGAGGGACTATCCAGGGTTTGATAATTTACTCCCCCCAGAGAGGCTGGAGGGAGGTGGAGACCCTGTTGGCAGCGACTCATCATTGGGGGAATGTCAACCCCCAATGTTTTCTGAGTTTTCTCAGGATCTATTGTCAGCCGCCCAAAAGGCCCGGAAGACAAAAAAAGAAAGGAAGGCCGCGAAGGCTTTGGGAACCCGGATCCTGACCCAGGGCCAGAAGACCACGCTAGTAGGTAGATGGACACGAGCAGCCATCAGAGAAACTACCAACACGGAAGGTGAGCCAGAGGCTGGCCCCGGCCGTGATGGCGACGAGCCGTTGGAAGAAGCAGAAGCCGGCCCCAGGGAGCTCAGGCAGGTTAGTCCTGGGAGAGAGACTTTCGGACGGGACCAGGCAGAGGACCCTAGATATCATAACGTCAGGAAAGAGGTGGCTGAGATAGATGGGAAAGACTGGGATACCCTATTGCCTTACCTCATGTTCGCCATCCGGGAAGTTCCACAAGCCTCCACAGGTTTCTCTCCGTTTGAACTACTATATGGGCGCCACCCCTGAGGCATATTGGATATAGCCAGAGAAGCCTGGGAAGAGGAGCCAAATCCCGGAAGGAACATAGTCGAGCATGTACTACAGATGAGGGATCGGATAGCCCAAGTTACACCCATTGTACGAGAACATTTGGAGAAAGCACAGGAGACCCAACGGACCCATTATAACCACCAAGCAAAGCTTCGACGGTTCCAAACAGGGGATCGAGTAATGGTCCTGGTGCCCACAGCAGAAAGCAAGCTGTTGGCCCAGTAGCAGGGACCAGTGATGAGCTGCCAAATTTTTAACAACGGGTTCCCTCCTTCCCAGGGCCTTCCTTAGCCATAGGCAGAACAGGCAGCCGCCTAGGGCACCACTAGGTCTGGGGGCACCGCTCTGCTGGGAGCCCGGACAGACGGGAAGCAGTGGAGCATGTAAGAGCAGGGCTGCTGAGTCCTAAAGAGAGCCGAATGCAAAACAGTCTGAGGGAGGGGATGGGCTGCTGGGGTCTCTGGGAAGGAACTCACCTGTAGGGTGACCAGATGTCCTGATTTTATAGGGACAGTCCTGATTTTTGGGTCTTTTTCTTATATAGGCTCCTATTCCCCCCACCCCCGTCCCGATTTTTCACATTTGCTGTCTGGTCACCCTAGGTGGGGGTGATTGGTACCTATATAAGAAAAAGCCCCAAATATTGGGACTGGCCCTATAAAATTAGGACATCTGGATCTGATCACCCTAGCTGGGGAGTGCGTCTCTCCCCCGGGCTGGCAGTGATCCATCTCATCCCGGGGGGAGCTGCACAGGGCAGGATGAGCTGCTGTGGCTCCATGGGTGCCCCGTCCCTGAGATCAGATGCTGTGCTAACTTCACCATGGTCATTGGGCTGGCGGTGGTGCTCATTGGCATGTGATCGGAGATGAGGGTTTGCTGCTGCTGTTGCCACTCTGCACCCCAAGAGGTGGATTTTGGGGTCCTGCAGTTTTCCACCTATCTCCTCCTCTACTGCAGCTGTTGGACCAGCAGGCTGGGGGGTGAGCCAAGCAAGGAAGCAGTACTGAGTTGCCATTTAGATTGTCATTTAACAACTTTGTTTGCCAAAAGAGCTTGCTAACAATCCTGAATTCAATTTCAATATTTTTTTTAAATCAATATCTTAGCCAAAAACAGAAAATTAAGTTGTTGGCAATTATTTGTGACAAGTTTGGTATGGGGAAGGGAGTGGGCCAGTTTTCATCAGAGAAACAAAAAATGTTGACTGACTTTCCTATAGCTCTGTTACTGCTAAATAGAGCCCTCCAACAACTGTAATATGCTCATCTCCTTACTAATGTATAGAGCAGGGGTCGGCAACCTACGGCACACGTGCCAAAGGTGGCACGTGAGCTGATTTTCGATGGCACACTGCTCTGGGGTTCTGGCTGCTGCCCCATTGCCACCCGGGGTCCCGGCTGCCAGCCCCACTCAGCACCCACTGCTGGCCTGGGGACCCCCAAGGAACCCCAGGCTGGCAGCAGGCTGAGCAGGCCGGGGGCTGATACCCTGGCTGAGCCACTGTCGGCCTGGGGTTCCATTCACTCAGCTGGTAACGGGCTGAGCAGGACTAAATTCAACGAAATAGGAAAACAAGAGCAACTAATGACAAAGTGCAAGAACCGAGAGCAGTGGTCGCCAGACGAAGGACCGTGGCAGTGGACGAGCATCAGCCGAATTTCGGCGGCATTTCAGCGGCGACGCCTCTGGATGACACTGCTTATCGGCGGCAAGCAGCGTCATCCAGAGGAGTCGCTGCCGAAATGGCGCCGAATTTTGGCGGCATTTCGGCGGATGCTCATCCACCAGCCAGTACGCAGGTGCACTGAGAGGCCCCTGTGGGCGCCATGGCACCCGCAGGCACCGCGTTGTGGACCCCTGACCTAGAGAGCCTCCTGAAGCACGGCGATCGTTTTAAATGGACTTGAACTGTATGAAGAATTGAGGACACTGTCATCAATGTTGCCACATGCAAAATCGATAATGGACATTGTACAGTTTACTCATACCAGCAAACTTGTTGACATATATCCTAATGTGTACATTGCCACTCGTATTCTACTGACAATTCCTGTAACAGTAGCATCAGGAGAACGGAGTTTCTCAAAACTAAAGCTCATTAAAAACTATCTCCACTCTACAAGGAGTCAGGAACACTTGACTGGTCTTGCTATTCTTGCAATCAAACAAGACATCACTTTGTCTTTGTCATACAATGACATTATTACTGATTTTGCAGCCAAAAAAGCCAGAAAGATGCTTTTAATTAAAAACTAATCCTTGTTTCAATACCTCTTCATAGAAATTGCCAATAAAATGTTGACAAATTAAAAAAATTATATTATTTGCATCATTCTGTCAAACCAGAATTTTTTCTATAGTGCTACTTCTTTAGTGCTAGTCCATCATCATTACAGTGTCCTTCATTAAGTTAAACTGGTTTTAATAACATGCATGTGGCAAGTTTTCCAACAGTGTAAGCTTATGTTTGTGTTGCTAAGAGCAAGACAGGCACAGGGGCACCAGTTTAATAATCCTGCCTAGGGCACCATAAATCCTAAGGACGGCCCTGCTCATTCCCCCCCCCTCTCCGGGGGTGGGGGGTCGTGCCCCATCCAACCCTCATGTTCCTTGACACACACACTCCGAGACCCCTGACCCATCCCCCCCTTCCCTGTCCCCTGACTGCCCCTTGCCGCCCCACCCAACCCCTCCTCTCATTCTCAATGGCCCCCCAGAACCCCTACCCCATACAACTACCCCTTCTCTCTGTCCCTGAGTGCCCCCACCACCTCATCCAACCCTGCTCTTTCCTGACTGCTCCCCCGGACCCTTGCCCCCATTCAATCCCCCTGTTCCCTGCCCTCTGACCCCCCCACCCCCAAACTCCCCTACCCTCTCTCCAACACCCCCTCTCTGCCCCCTTACCACGCTGCCTGGACGTGGCTGGGCCAGGACAGGAGTCACGCAGCCGGAGCCGGAGGACGGGAGCCCAGCGGCCGGAGCCAGGTGGCTGGCCGGGTGGAGCCAGGGAGGGCTGCGGCCAGAGCTGGAGCCGGGCAGCCGGGGCCGCCGCCACGCCCAGACCCGCGCTGCCGGAGCCCGGCCCCCTGGCAAAACAGCAGGGGCGGCTGGAGCCACGGGGCCAGGCCGGGCTGGAGGTGGGGGGCCGTGTCCAGAGCCGAGCATCCCGGTAGGTGGGGGCATGGCAGGGCCGGGGGGGTTGCGGCCGGAGCCGGGCGGCCGGGGAGGGGTTCGGGGGGGGGTCGGGGACGCGGGGACGTGCCGCAGCCGGTGAGGGTCGGGGGGTGGCCGGGTGGCCGGGCAGGGTCCCGGCCGGGAACGCGGGGGGGGGACGCGGCCAGAGAGGGTCGGGCGGGGACCCGGGGACGGGGGGGGCCGGGCAGGGCCACGGGGGGGGGATGCGGCCAGGGAGGGTCGGGCGGGGACCCGGGGACGGGGGGGGGGCCGGGGCCGGGCAGGGCCGCGGGGGGGGGGGGATGCGGCCCGGGAGGGTCAGGCGGGGACCCGGGGGTGGGGGGGGGCCGGGCAGGGCCGCGAACGCGGGGCCGGGGATGCGGCCAGGGAGGGTCAGGCGGGGACCCGGGGACGGGGGGGGGGCGGGTGGCCGGGCAGGGTCGCGGCCGGGAACGCGGGGGGGGACGCGGCCAGGGAGGCCAGTGAGGGTCGGGCGGGGACCCGGGGCCAGGGTGGGGGGGCCGGGCAGGCTCGTGGCCGGGCCCGCGGAGCCCGGACCGCGGGGGGGGGGGGGTGCGGCCAGGGAGGGTCGGGCGGGGACCCGGGGACGGGGGGGGGGCGGGTGGCCGGGCAGGGGCGCGGCCGGGAACGCGGGGGGGGACGCGGCCAGGGAGGCCCGTGCGGGTCGGGCAGGGACCCGGGGCCGGGGGGGGGGGCCGGGGGGGGGGCCGGGCGGGGGGGGGGGGGACGCGGCCAGGGAGGGTCGGGCGGGGACCCGGGGACGGTAGGTGGGGGCACGGCAGGGCCGGGGGGCGGGTGCGGCCGGAGCCGGGCAGGGGTTCGGGGGGAGTCGGGGACGCGGGGCCGGGCAGGGTCGCGGCCGGGGAGGCGGGGACGGGCCGCGGCCAGGGACCGGCCGGGACACACGCCCCCCTAGTTTCCTACCTTAGGGTCGTCTTCCTGGGCCGGGGAAGCCTGCCTGCTTCTCAGCCCTCCCAGGCTTCCCGCGCGAACAGCTGATTCGCGGGAAGCCGTGGGGGAGGAGAAGCAAGGAGGAGCTTCATGGCAGGAGGTGGAGGTAGAATTCGCAACGGTTCGCGCCAACTGTTTGCTAAAATTAGACGCCGGACAGAGAACTTTAGCATCCGGTTCTCTGTCCGGCGTCTAATTTTAGCAAACGGTTCACGCGAACCGTTGCGAACCGTCTGCAGCTCACCCCTGGCAGGGACCCTATGAAGTGATTGAAGCCGTGGGAGAGGTAAACTATAAGGTGCGGCAGCCAGGCGGCAGGAAACCGGAGCAAATTTACCACATTAATCTTCTAAAACCTTGGCATGATCGAGAGGCATGCTTAGTCACCCGGGCGACCCTTCCCCAGGAGGATAACTTACATGAGCAAGTGAAGATATCACCCGACTTGACGCCAATCCAAAAGATCGAGGCAGCCGACATGATTAATCGCAACCGAGATGTGTTCTCTACAAAACCGGGGCGGACGACTGAGACCTATTACCATATCCGCACGATCCCTGGAGCCAAGGTAACACTGAGACCCTACCGAATCCCAGCAGCCAAAAGAGAAGAAATCAAGGCCGAAGTAAAGAAAATGTTAGAATTAGGCGTTATTGAAGAATCCTATAGTCAATGGTGCAGTCCAATTGTTCTAGTGCCCAAACCTGATGGTACCACGAGATTCTGTAATGACTTTCGCCGACTGAATGAAGTATCCCAATTTGATGCATACCCCATACCACGCATCGACGAACTGGTTGACCGACTGGGTAGTGCCCGATTCTTGACTACACTGGATCTGACAAAAGGGTACTGGCAGATTCCCCTGACCAAAGAAGCTAAAGAAAAGACAGCGTTCTCCACCCCAGACGGGCTATTCCAGTACACTGTTCTCCCTTTTGGGTTACATGAGGCCCCAGCCACATTCCAGCGCCTCATGGATAAGCTGCTGCGCCCCCATACTAGCTATGCAGCTGCATACCTAGATGATGTCATCATCCATACGCCAGACTGGGGAACCCACTTGGAGAAAGTTGAGGCAGTACTACGCACCTTAAGGCGGGCTGGCCTCACCGCTAATCCTGCTAAATGTGCCATAGGACTAGCAGAGGCTAGGTACCTGGGATATATTGTAGGAAGGGGTATAGTGAAGCCCCAAACTAATAAGCTAGAGGCGATTCAAAACTGGCCCCGGCCGACCCGAAAGAAGCAGGTCCGTGCGTTCCTAGGCGTGGTAGGCTATTACCGACGTTTTATTCCCCACTTCGCCTGTAGGGCGAGTCCTCTGACAGACCTGGTGAAGGCTCGAGGTCCAGACATGGTGAAGTGGCCCGACGCTGCAGAGGGGGCATTCATAGACCTTCGGACAGCCCTCTGTAATGACCCCATACTCATAGCCCCGGACTTTACCAAGGAATTTATTTTACAGACAGATGCTTCTGAGGTGGGGTTGGGGGCAGTTCTGTCACAAATGATTGGAGATGAAGAACACCCGATTCTCTACCTAAGCAGAAAGCTGCTGCCAAGAGAACAGAAGTATGCAGTAGTCAAGAGAGAATGCCTTGCTGTCAAATGGGCCATGGAGACACTGCGTTATTATCTCTTGGGCCGGCGATTTACTCTTGTGGCGGACCATGCACCCCTCCAGTGGATGCAGAGAAATAAGGAAAAGAATGCAAGGGTCACCAGGTGGTTCTTATCCCTCCAACCATTCCAGTTCCGCATACGGCACAGGGCTGGATGCCACCACGGCAACGCTGATGGTCTTTCACGAGCACACTGCCTGGCATCCCAAGTTGCCCAACCCTATGGTGTTGAGCAGAGGGGGTGGATATGTGATGGGACAAATCCCTAGCACTGTGGTAACCAAATGGCATTTGCTCCAGGTTAATCAAGGCAGGCTAATCAGGGCACCTGGGGTCAATTAAGATCTTTCTAGAAGGCAGTGGAGATAGCTACACTGATTAGAACACCTGCAGCCAATCAAGGCAGGCTAATCAGGGCACCTGGTTTAAAAGGGGAGCTCACGCTAGTCAGGGGAGGAGGAGCCAGAGGAGAGAAGTGCGTGTGAGGAGCTGGGAGCAAGAGGCACAAGGAGCTGAGACTGAGAGCGTGTGCTGCTGGAGGATTGAGGAATTATCTTACAATCCAGCATTATCAGACACCAGCAGGAAGGACCTGTGGTGAGGATAAAAAGGTGTTTGGAGGAGGCCATGGGGAAGTAGCCCAGGGAGTTGTAGCTGTCATGCAGCTGTTCAGGGCCACCCAGAGGGGGAGGCAAAGGGGGCAATTTGCCCCGGGCTCCGCAGGGGCCCCCAAGAGAACAGCGGAGGCTCCTGCCTCCGCCCCTCTCCTGGAGCCTCAGCGCATCAAGCGACATGTCTCCGGCCGAGCCCCTGAGCCCCGCCCCGCTCGGAGCCGCGTGGTGAGGGGGCGGGGCTGGGAGCTCCGGGCTGAGCTCAGCTCCCTCCGCTCAGCGTGGAGCTCCCAGCCCCACCCCCTCACCACGCGGCTCTGAGCGGGACGGAGCTCAGGCCCCGCTGGAGGGACGCTGCGGTTGTCGGGCGAGGCGCTGAGACTCCGGGTGAGGAGGGAGCCGGGGGTAAGAGGCTGGGGCTGGGGCTGGGGCGGGGGGGAAGCGGGACCCGCCGCCGAAGCGCAGCCCGGTCTTCGGTGGCGGGGGGCCCCTTCCGTTCTGGGACCCGCCGCCGAAGTGCCCCGAAGACCCGCGGCGGGGACCCCCCCCCCGCCGCCGAATTACCGCCGAAGACCGGGCTGCACTTTGGCGGCGGGTCCCGCTTTGGCGGTAATTCGGCGGCGGGGGGCTCCCGCCGCGGGTCTTCGGGGCACTTCGGCGGCGGGTCCCGGAACGGAAGGGCCCCCGCCGCCGAAGACCCCGGGCCCCCGGAATCCTCTGGGTGGCCCTGCAGCTGTTACAAGAGGCACTTTAGACAGCTGCAATCCACAGGGCCCTGGGCTGGAACCTGGAGTAGAGGGCGGGCCTGGGTTCCCCCCAAACCTCCCAACTCCTGATCAGACACAGGAGGAGTTGACCCAGACTGGGGGTTCCACCAGAGAGGAAGATCACTGAGGTGAGCAAATCCGCCAAGAAGCGCAGGACCCACCAAGGTAGAAGAGGAACTTTGTCACACCAGGCAGATGAAATTTTTAAAAATCTATAGTTGCCTATTCCTGGTATTGACTGCAGAGTGGAGAGCTGCTGTAAATGGAAGAATAAATGTTGATATGTGCCAACTTTTCCCACCCCTTTTAACATGTTTTTTCTTATTGGCATCACTGAGACATGTGGGCATAACAGAACCACCTATCCCCTCAATTTGTGCTTTGTTTTGGGTGGTTAATCAGTTAGCTAGAGTGAAAGGGATAAAATACAGGTATCTAGAGGGCACACCTCCACATGGTATTTTGCTCTTTTGTAACCTAATCAACTTACACCAATGCAAACTTTTAATGTACATGCAGTTAAACTGGTTTGTCACTTTTAAAGCAGTTTAGCTTGATCTGATTATTTTACTGAATTCAGAGAACCAGTATAAACATGGTTTAAAGTAGTTTAAATGTGTCTGCACTAGGAGTTTGCTCTGATGTAATAAAACAATTTAACATTGATTCACATATACTGGTGATCTTTGCTAATATAGATAAGCCCTCATATTCGGTGAAAGGTCTGCTTTACAGCTACAGAAGCTAGAACATTCTCATGCTCTCGTGCTTAGAGATTGTAGTCCATTATTTTGAGAGAGAGCTAGTCTCTTGCATGCAAGACACCGCCCAGGTTTAATGAGCTCTCATAAAATGATTTATTCTAGAATGAGGCAAGTTGGATTCACCTGGCAACAACAATTTTTAAATCTACATGAAACGTCCACTAAAAAAGAAGTGGTTTCCACAGAAATGTCTATGCATATTCAGTTTAAGAACATAAGAGTGTCCATACTGGGTCAGACCAAAGGTCCATCTCACCCAGTATCCTGTCTTCTGACAGTGGCCAATGCCAGGTGCCCCAAAGAGAATGAACAGAACAGGGAATCATCAAATGATCCATCCTGTCGCCCATTCCCAGCTTCTGGCAAACGGAGGCTAAGGATGCCATCCCTGCCCATCCTGGCCAATAGCCATTGATGGACCTATCCTCCATGAACTTATCTAGTTCTTTTTTGAACCCTTGGCCTTCACAACATCCTCTGGCAAGGAGTTCCACAGGTTGACTGTGCACTGTGTGAAAAAATACTTCCTTTTGTTTGTTTTAAACCTGCTGCCTAATAATTTCATTTGGTGACCCCTGATTCTTGTGTTGTGAGGAGTAAATAACGCTCCTTATTTACTTTCTCCACACCAGTCATGATTTTATAGACCTCCATCATATCCCCCCTTAGTTGTCTCTTTTCCATGCTAAGAAGTCCCAGTCTTTTTAATCTCTTCTCATACGGAAGCCATTCCATACCCCATTTTTCCCCTTGTCCCCACTATTCTCATCTTGTTCCTTCCTTCAGCTGAGAGCATGGCTACTTCTGCTGCTGAGAATTAGGATAGAACTCTTCTAACATTCAGGACTTTATGGACCAGCTCTTCAGTAGCGTACAGTAGAGCCCCATTGACTTTATGCCAGTTTAAACCAGCTGGGGATCTGGCCCAATGAATATGTAAATTGTGCTTCCCTCTTCTAGGGATAGGCTCAAGTCTATTTGCCACGTCACCTTCTAGTGGCAACATTCAACATTGCACACAAGCCCTAAAACTATTACACAAGCAGGAATGTTGCTCGGGTTATCACTAGCAATTTAATATTGACAAGTCTCCCAAACTCCACTGTGCAAAATAAATGCTAAGTGGAAGAGAGGGTCTCCCAGCACTTTTTAATGGAAGCAGACCACTTCCATTTACATTCTTTTCTCTTCCTTTAGCCTAGCATTACCAGGATGGAAAATGATGAAAGTGCATTAAGGAGGAAATTAGAAATGGTCTGTGGTGTTCCCCTATTCTGGAGTATTGTTGAAGAATGGGCCCAGGTGGAATCATTCCAAGCGAGGCCAGATGACCTTCTCATTTCCACCTACCCGAAATCAGGTGAGTGCCACTGATCTATTAGGAGATTCTTCTTATGCAGCTTAAAGGCACAAACCCAGGGCAGAAATGGAGGCTACTGCCCAACTCTTATACTACATACATGCCACATTCACATCATAACCCCTTTATCAGTTCCTCAGTTAGGTATAGAAATCTCTTACTCAAAGCCTCCTCCATCTGTGCCTTCGTGATCCCTTTTCTTCAGTAGCTGGTCCCTGTGAGTAGAACTGGGCCCAGCTTTCCTGCATCAGAGCACGTGAGCCCAATCCATCCAATTAAAGGGGGCTGGGTTACACCTGGGCCTATAAAGGGCTGCCAGAGAGCAGGAAATAAGAGGTGAAGGAAGTGGGTGGGATAGGCTGTGCCTGGGGAAGGGAAGCCATGGTGGAGTAGAGCTAACTCCTGCAGTGGGTCCCTGGAGCAAAGGGCTAGGTGCTGAGGAAAGCAGCGCTGAGCCTACTGCTCCAGGAAGGGAGCAGAGCTGATTAGAACTCAGTGGGGAACTACCAGGAGGAGAAGTGCCAGACTGTTTTCTGTTGCTCTTCTTGCCTGTGTTATGCAAATAAGCCTTCTCAAAGGTGACTGGGCAGGGCAGGGAGTGTTTGGAAGCTGGGGAGAAGCCATGCCCTGGGACAATGCTGTGCATAGAAAGAGAATAAGACCACAACCCCCTTTGTCCTAACAGGGATGTGTTCAAAAAGTGGCAAAACATTCCTTCCATGTTGCTCTCTTACCATCATTTACCATAGACTCTCCTGTTGCTGAATGCCATAGACTTTGTGGGCTAACACTGGAGTGCCCTCACTCAGTGTTCAGGAAGGGAAATTGTCAACTTGATTCTGACCAACATGAGCCGGGGGTGAGTTCTTCTTTCACAGGATGGATGAAGTGGCTTTTTGCCCTCAACATAGGCTCAGCCCTGAAGAGTGGCAGGATTCTATCAATTCACACCTCCATTTGTGAGTAGTTTATTTCCCACAAGCCTAGTGGGAAATTTGCATTGGGTCTTCAGGCAATAGCAGAAACATTGTGATGTTATATCAAGTTTGTTGATATTGGACTTCCATGATGATAGGCCCTTTGAGTCACTTCGTTACTGACATCACATATTCAAGCGCAGGCCAAGAAAGCCCAGGAGCACTGATTTCACCACCCTCAAAGTCTGTTGCTAAAGGCCAGAGGCTAGAAGGGATCATCATCTGGTGTAAATTGGCATAACTCCATTGTCTTCAATGTACACTGGGAGAGGATCTGACTCCATGTTTATGACCTGCCTACTGCATGCTAGAAGAGTATTTAGCGAGGTTGCTTTATATTTCCAGGCACAACCTGGATCAGTGAAATTGTGGACATGATCTATAACAACGGTGATGCTGAGAAGTGTAAACGGGATGCGATTTACGTTCGGGTCCCTTTCATGGAGCTGATCATCCCAGGAATTTCAAATGGTAATGATTCGCACACTGCAGGCAGGCTCCCGGAGAGATTGGAGCTGCAGCTTTGACAACCCTCCCTTTAGGAATTGTGTTGCCCAAAACTGAATACGAGGATATATACTTACCTCCCTGGGCTGTTGGGAGGTTTGGTTAACTGGCGCCAAATTCTGTCCTCAGATATATACAAGCCAATCTCCCAGACTGTGCTGGGAGATGCATGTATAGATCTGAGGATAGAATTTAGCCTTTACTGTTTCTAAAGCACTCTGAGTTCTTTGGAATGAAAGGCACTCTGAATCTGATCCATAGTGCACTGAAGTCAGTGGAAAGATTCCCACTGGATCTGACCCTATATAAGTGCAAACTGTCAATGGTATTAGGATCCTGTGCACAAAGAACTTAAATATGAACTGAAATGTTTTAAAAATAACTTAATACAAAAATGGATTAAGGTGGGATTTTCAAAAGAGTTTATAGGAATTAGGTGCCGAATTCCCAGTTATGATCAACAGAGGTTGAGCACCTAACTCTCATATTTTCTTTTGAAAATCCCACCGTAAAGGTAAGATTTCCACTGTTTGCAAGGGGAGTTGTTAGGTGCTGAGCTCTTTTGAAAATCTGGCCCTAAAAGGGGTATAGAATATTATATGTTCACACCCTGACATTTTAAAGATGTGCTACTATATTTTTACAGAGCTATATTCCCACCTCATTAAAAGATGGGGGTGGGGGAGAGAAGATTTCTCATACAGCTTCACATAAGTACATTTCACTTGTATCAGAAAAGTTAGAGATGGACACGGCTGATTAGATGATCTAGTCTCACTTCCTGAAAACTACCCCCTGTGGAAACTCTGCCAGATGTGCACACAACTTGCCTACCCAGCAGTGAGGGAGATTTCACCAGCTTCACTTTCAGAACCAATGTATGGTTCTTTAGTTGCTTAAATCTACTTCTATCCTTATCCACATCTATCTGGACTTCATCCAGTAGAGAGAGACAGAATGGCAGCTCAGGATTATTAGTGGCTGCGGGCCCAATTCCTCTCTTCGTAACAATGGCCCTCTGAGTATAAACAGTTTACGATCAAAGCTGTAATAGTCCTGTTTTTCCCTTTAATCCCTTTTGTATTTTTTAGGTGTCGCACAGCTGGCTAAAATGCCCTCTCCCCGATTAGTAAAGACCCATCTTCCTGTTCAACTCCTTCCTGACTCCTTCTGGGAAAACAACTGCAAGGTTATTATTATTTCTTTGCATTGCGGTAGCAGAGGCTCCAACCAAGATGGACATCCCATTGCACTACACTCTGTGAATACACATGCAAGAGAAAATTCCTGCCCTGCAGAGTTTGCAATATAAATAGACAAAGGAAGCACTACTATACCCATTTTACAGATGGAGGACTAAGGAATGGAGAGATTAAGTGACTTGCCCAAGATCACATAATGAATCTGTGAGAGATCCGGCAGCTGAACCTAGATCTCAGGCAGTGCCTTCTCCATATGAGCAGCCTTCTATCTGAGATTTGCCACTGGAAATTAATACACTAATGGATTAAGCTGGAGTTTCCATAGGATTCTAGTGCTACTGTGTGTTTAGTTGTTTTTTTTAAACATACACAGAGATTCTCAGTGACTAAATCCAACCACCATCCTAAGTACTGATGCATCACTCAATGCATCACTCAAATGAGCCTAATTTGACATGAGATATCATCCCTGAATTTCTACAATCCATGCACTTTGCAGACATATTTGATACCCTCAGCAGTTTGCTTTTTTGACCGCCCTTGCACACTGCGTGCACATCTTCAGAGAACTATCCACGATGACTCCAAAATCTTTTTCCTGACTCATTGTAGCTAAATTAGCTCCCATCATATTGTATGTATAGTTGGGGTTATTTTTTCCAATGTGCATTACTTTACATTTATCCACATTAAATTTCATTTGCCATTTTGTCACCCAATCACTTAGTTTTGTGAGATCTTTTTGAAGTTCTTCACAGTCTGCTTTTGTCTTAACTATCTTGAGCAGTTTAGTATCATCTGCAAACTTTGCCACCTCACTGTTTACCCCTTTCTCCAGATCATTCCACTAGTTACCCCTCTCCATTCTGAGAATTTACCATTAATTCCTACCCTTTGTTCCCTCTCTTTTAACCAGTTCTCAATCCATGAAAAGACCTTCCCTTTTATCCCATGACAACTTAATTTACGTAACAGTCTATTGTGTATAAAACTCACTCGCGATGCTCATGCGAGCTCATGCTCTCCTCCCGCACTGATAGGGCCCAGCTTAATGCATGGAGGCCTTCAGTGGCAGAGGCCAGGAAAGAATTAAGTGAGCACAAAGAGCGGAGGCAGGACATGATGCTGAGGCTAATGGGGGAGCAAACGGACATGATAAAGCATCTGTTGGAGCTGCAGGAAAACCAACAAGAGCAGAGACCCCCACTGCATCCACTGTCTAACCGCCTGCCCTCCTCCCCATGTTCCACAGCCGCCTCACCCAGATGCGGGGGTTTTTTTTTGTTTTGTTTTTTAACCCTGCTTTGCTGGCTGCGCCATATTCCCCCGCCCCCTTTGCCACTCCAGCCACACTGTTCCCCTGCCCCCCCCCGCTTTGCCGCTCCAGCCGTGCCGTGTTTCCCCCCCACTTTGCTGCTCCAGCCGCACGGTTCCCCCCCCCCGCTTTGCCGCTCCAGCCGTGCCGTGTTTCCCCCCCACTTTACCGCTCCAGCCATGCCATGTTCCCCCCCCGCTTTGCCGCTCCAGCCGTGCCGTGTTTCCCCCCCACTTTACTGCTCCAGCCATGCCATGTTCCCCCCCCACTTTGCTGCTCCAGCCGCACGGTTCCCCCCCCCCACTTTGCCACTCCGGCCGTGCTGTGTTCCCCCGCACCTCCCCCGCTTTGCCGCTCCGGCCGTGCTGTGTTCCCCCGTCCCCGCTTTGCTGCTTCAGCCGCACGGTCCTGTCCCCCCTGCTTTGCGGCTCCGGCCGCGCCGTGTTTTCCCCCCCCCGCTTTGCCGCTCCAGCCGCATGGTTACCCCCCCTCCCGCTTTGCCGCTCCGGCCGCGCTGTGTTTTTGTTTGTTTTTTTCCCCTGCTTTGCCGCTCCGGCCACCCCCCCCCCCTTTTTTTTTTTTTTGCTTGGGGCAGCAAAAAAGCCAGAGCCGGCCCTGTTGGAAACGATCACATCAAATGTAATGCCAAACCCTTCTGGACTGGGATTGGTTCCTTTCTGAAATTATCTTTCTATGGCCTCTAGCATCTGAAAGAGGAATACCCAGGCACCATGCAGTCACAGGGAGATGAATGGGCACGTCCCCTCCCTGAGAACGTAAAGGCACAAACTTAACATAGTACACCTCTACCTCAATATAACGCTGTCCTGGGGAGCCAAAAAATCTTACCGCAGGTTATATTGAACTTGCTTTGATCCACCGGACTGCGCAGCCCCGCATTCCCTCCCCCCGCCGAGCACTGCTTTACCACGTTATAGCTGAATTTGTGTTATATCGGGTCACGTTATATTGGGGTAGAGGTGTATTTTCTTGGGCTGTCCTAGTGTTTGGGGATGTGCCTTGCTAGGCTGGAGACTCAGGCCTGGTCTACACTACAAAGTTAGGCTGACATAAGCTGCGTTAGGTCGATTTATTAATGTTTGTTTCCAGAATAACACTATTCAGTTGTAAGGGGCTGGAGACTTTGTGGAGTCACTAAGGTCAGGTCCTGGGATACTTTGAGTTGTTCTGGTTGATTAAGGAGGGAGACCAGTGCACAAACTGTGATCACCGCAGTGCAGCGCCTTAGAGCCCAGGTGCTATAGAAGAAGAGGGAAATTGAGGCACCCATGAATCATTTAACAAGTAAAAGGTCTTTGGTTCCAGGGACGGGTGAATTCTGAGCAATCTCAGGCAGTTCATTTGCCATCTGACCAATAATGTCTTATTTATTTATTTAATTAATATTTACTGGTTTTTGCAGCAGTTTCTGTCACCTTCACTCATGCTGATTAGCACTTTCCTGCCGGGGATAGCTCCCAGAGTGAAGTAATATTAAATGTAAGCAACATCGGCAGAATCTGGCCCTGGAATTGATAGGTTGATTTTGAGTGGTTTGTTTATTTTACTTTAAGCATAAACAAAGCAGCAGGCTCAGAAGAGGTGGAATTAAAGGTCTGGATTTTCTCCATTATGCTGTGGATGGTTTAAATGGTTGTGAGCCAGAAGGGCTCAGAGTTCAAATTACTGATTCATCTTTCCAAACAGAGATCACCTACCATTCCAGCAAGGAACCAGTCACAGTCGGCAAACCTTGCTGTGACTCTATGGCATAGCTTGGAGGATTGTAGCACAAGCAGCTCTGCTGCACTGGCTCATAGGGAAGCCGGCAGGGGTTAGAAGAGGGGAAATTAAGATGTTGAAGGCCAGCATTGGGATGTGAGAGGGGGCAGCAGCATCTCTCTTGTCCCACATTAGCTGGGATAGGCCAGTGTGGTGCATTATATAAATGGTAAACTCCCCTCGGGGCTGCAACCATGTCTTCTCCTGTGTCATGTAGGTAGCTGCTGAGCACAGTGATGACGCCCATCAAAAACATAACAATGGAAAATCAACTAGCAGTTGTGTTGGCCTAGGAGAGGCCTCTCGCCATCCCTGAAAATGGGTGTGGTGGCATGGGCTTGCAGGCCTGCCACAAAAAGAGCTGTGGAGTGAGCCGCTTGCCATCAGTACCTGCATTTGACAACGCTGGCACACACTATCATGTTTGACTACAGATTAATGCTATTCCATTGCTCCTCAGCCTCAGGCGAGCAGAAGAGATGTCACTAGAACAGCGGTTCTCAAACTTCATTCCACTCTGCAACCCCCCCTTCTGACAACACAAATTGCTACATGACCCCAGGAGGGAGGACCAAAGCCCGAGTCCACCGGAGCCCTGCCGCCCCGGTTGGAGGCCATAGCCAAAGCCTGAGCCCCGCCCCCACTGCCTCAGGTGCGGGAGGAGTCCAAAGACAAAGCCCAAGGGCTTCAGTCCCAGGCAGGTGGGGGTCCCAGCAAGTCTAAGCCAGCCCTGGCAACTCCATTAAAATGGGGTCATGACTCACTTTGGGGTCCCGACCCACAGGGGAGAACCGCTGAGCTAGAATATTGAAGATCCTAAATGAATAGGCTGAATACCGTAAGTGCTGTTTTGGCTGGAAGAACAGTGGATGGGGTTCCTGCTTGACTGTTCCTTGCGGGATAAACTTGGTTCTTGACTGGATTTTTGTTCTCTCGTCTTCTTTCCAGGCACTACATGGATGAGTGAAATTGTGGACATGATTCTGAACGATGGAGATCCTGACAAATGCAAGAGGGATGCAATTTTCAACAAAGTGCCCATGTTGGAATTTGCTGCCCCTGGAAAGATGCCACCAGGTAAACGTAGGACTAGTGTCGGGTGATTCCAGACAAAAAGGTCAATGATTCTGTGTGGCTGGCTTGCAGCTCAGGAGAGGAAAGAAGGGATTGTGGCTAGAGCACTGGCCTAAGACTCAGAAGATCTTGGTTTGGTTCCTGACTTTCAGTGAGACTTGGATGCTTTTGGAAATGTTACCTTTAATGCCTTCTCTAGCGGCATCAATGATCCCTTTGAACCTCTGCTTCCCAGGTACAGAGAAACTGGCCGAGAAGTCATCTCCTCGTTTAGTGAAAACCCACCTCCCAGTCCAGCTCCTTCCAATGTCCTTCTGGGAAAATGGCTGCAAGGTAACCAGTAGCTGGGAACTCAGACCTTCTGGACAATAGGATGATAGGGGAAGTATCGTTTGCCTTGAGCACACAGAATACTCATGGTAGTCCCACCCTCCGCCAGGTTCCTCTTCCTCATTTTTACCCACTGACTCTTTTCTCCAGTGGGAAGAGGTTTAATTGTGAGTTTCCATGGTGATATCTACCTAGAGCAGCATTTTTGCAGCTTTACCTTGACAACATTGGGATGCAAGTTTGTATTCATAGTTAGGCTGAGATTTTCAAAGATCCCTAAGGGATCCGGACATCCAGTTCCCATTAAAATTGGCCTCATGGGATTCCAGTGCCTTTAGTTGAGTGTTTTTCCAGCCTTCAGCTTTGCAGGCTCCCCCTGGGATCTGACAATCAGACTGGGTTCTTCCTGGCTCATACATCACCATCAGTAACAAAGATCCTGGAAAGCAAATTTTGCCAACATCACCAACATCTGTGCAACAGCCATTGACTTAAAATACTGTTTCCTGGACAATCCCCATTGTCTTCAATGGGGTTATCCAACCCATAACTGGGGGGTAAATGTGGTCTTGCAATTGCAACTCAACTAACAGTTCCGCCTGATGGTATGAGAGCCAGAGTACAATCCAGCTCACTCCTCTGTAGCCATGTTGGCCCTGCAGGGCATGATGTATTTTGCCATGATATGAATGGCTATGTCTGAATACACATGGGAGCAGACCCACTGACTGCTACACCCAGGGGAGTAGGACGATGTGCCCCAAGGGCCGGGCACATCGGGATCGCATTGTTTCCATCCTTCAGAGGTAGGCTGGTTTAACCTGCGACTCAGGCTCCATAGGAGGTCCCCAGGGGGATGCACTGACTTAACTAATCCCCCAGGCATCCTGGTCACAATCCCTCCTTGGCAAACACCACTCCCTTTGGCAGTTGTGCTGACTGCTTGTTGTTCCCCTAGTGGAGTACTAGTACCGCCAGATTTCCCATCCCTGCGGGGCCTGTGCACTAGGTTACACTGGCAGAAATGTGTGGTGTTGTTTTCCCCATTTTTACAGATGGGGAAGCTGAGAAACAGAGAGCTCGACCCAAGACCACAGAGCCAGTGGAAAAGCTAGTGTCCGAGCCAGGATTAGAGCTCCTGTAGCTTCCATTCCCATGCCCAGTCCATGGTGCGCTACTCTCAGACCACAGTGTCCAGGGGCACTTCCAGTCCCTGCAGCTTTAATCTGGGCCTTGAGCCACAGTTTGGATCCCCTGCAGTAGGGCTGGGATTTTGAAAGGAGACTAAGGCAATTAGGCACCCAACTCCCTTAGCCACCTCTGAAAATCCAAGTCTAGAGCCACTCAGAACTCAAGGACACCGAGGCAATATGGATTCTTCTCTTCTTCCTGCCACAGATGATCTATGTTGCCCGAAATGCCAAAGATGTAGCTGTCTCCTTCTACCATTTTGACCTGATGAACAAGCTGCATCCAGACCCCGGCTGGGGATCACTAGCTAAGGATCTGGCCCATTTTCTTTAATGAAGCTACACTGATTTACACCAGCTGTGGATTGACTTCATTGAAAGTATGCCAGTACCAGCTGGGATCTGGCCCTAAGCTGTATTTATATAAGAGTTTGTTAATATCTAGTTTCTGCTCCAGTCACACAAAATAATAGATGAAGATTCTAACCTGACAGTGGAACCAAAGGGACAAAGAATTTGACCTAGTGTAGGCGAATAGCTGCAACTGGTGGTTTGTGCCCAGTTACCCAATTTACACGTGATGTCATAGTAATTGCACACACAATGCATTTCAGTGGCATTGAGCCAAAAGAGAACATGACCCCCAGGGACCTGACACGCTCATGTTACTAAGAGTATTTGTGTGTGTGCCTTTTTCTCTAAGTTTAGTTGCGTATGGTTCCTGGTATGACCATGTGAAAGGCTGGTGGGAGAAGAGAAAGGACCATCCCATTTTATACCTGTTCTATGAGGACATGAAAGAGGTGAGAGGGCAAGAGGTACCCACTTGAGGGGCCACTCCACACACACCAGGATGGAGGCAACGAATCTGACACCTGTTGAATGCCTTACCCTACTGTGCAATGTCCATCTGAAGAGCAGTCTGGCTGTCCTGAAGAGAATTTGTCTCTCTAGGGTAGTGCGGTCCACCATGAGTAAAAGGGCCAGACTGTGACTCGTTAAATGCTTTGGCTGGTGCTAATACTACCCCTGAGCTCCCTCCTTCCCCACTTATTCTCCCTTATCTAGAAATCATAGAATCATAGAATCTCAGGGTTGGAAGGGACCTCAGGAGGTCATCTAGTCCAACCCCCTGCTCAAAGCAGGACCAAACCCAACTAAATCATCCCAGCCAGGGCTTTGTCAAGCCTGACCTTAAAAACCTCTAAGGAAGGAGATTCCACTACCTCCCTAGGTAACCCATTCCAGTTCTTCACCACCCTACTAGTGAAAAAGTTTTTCCTAATATCCAACCTAAACCTCCCCCATGTGTCTAGATTTATCATGAGCCTCATGATATCAAATGGATTTATCCTCATAACACCCCTGTGAGGGAGGTCAGTGCTGCTATTCCCCATTTTTACGGAACTGAGGCATAAAGAGGTTAAGTGACTTGCCCAGGGTCACACAGGAAGTGTGTGGCAGAACAAGGAACTGAATCCAGGTGTCCTGAGTCCCAAGCTAGTGCCCTAACCACTGGGCCATTTTGCTTTCCGAAAGCCTCTTGCCCATGCTGGAGTTCAGGCTTGTGGGAGTGCTTCTCTTGAAGAGCAAGCACCAAAAGAGAGCTCCTTTCTTTAAAGAGACTTTTACCCCTCTAATTTAAAAATGCTGAGGTAGCACATTTATTAAGAGGCAGGAAGGGGAGGGGGAAGTTAGGGAAGCATATAATTAAAGATGGGGGAGCTAGTCTAGAAGGGACTTAACCTCTTGCTCAGGCCCAAAGTGAACCTTAGATGGGGATTTGAAAAAGAACAGTTGTTCCTGTTCCCTTTAATTTCACTCTGGAATTCCTGGTTTTAGCTGGGAGAGGAATTGGGTATTTCCAACCCAGCAGTACCAGAAATCTCATGAGAGCCTGATCTTGGGTGATTTCCGTACCAGAGAGATTTGGATAAACATCCCAACTATAGCTTTGAACCACACGAAATGGAATGAATCACTACCTTCCCAAGTAACAGTAATATGGGCTAGTATTTGGAGCTGGGTTATCCTGAAGCTTAGCATCCACGTATTGCTGAAGAACAGGAAGTGACGTTTGAGAGCAAGGGCCAGGTCCTTAAATCAGCAGAGTTCCACTGCTGTAGTCGTTAGGGCTGCAGCAGCTGCGGATCTGGCCCTAAGAATTCTGTGCGTGGCTGGGGAAGATGTGGCTGAAATGAGGGTCCCTCTGGAGTGGCCGTCTGCATCACTTTCTAAATAAAGTGATGGGATTGGTGAGTTACAGACCAGTCTTGGTCTCTCTCTCTCTACACATCTTGCACCCCCCAAAAAACTATGTTAAAATAACATTATTTGGGTAGCAAAGCCCAGTACTCAAAAGTTAGGCAGAGCCAGAATTAAGCTGGCCTGTGCAATGTGCTAATGCTAGGGAGGGAGACAAAGAAGGGTTTTTTTCTTTTTGGGCTATTAATCTCCGTTCTGTTTTGGGAAAGTGTGTAAGAATTGGGTGCAAGGTTGATGAAATGTATTGATGGGTTGCTGGATATTAGTTTTGATACAGTGGAACAACTAAGGTTGCTGGCATCTCATAAAAGTTCTAGACTTTCACTGTGTTACATGGTGGTAACCTGACTAGTTGAGCCACTGGGTCCCACCACCTGAAGTGCCACTTGTTTTTCTGTAGGATCCAAAGCGTGAAATTCGCAAGGTGATGCATTTCCTGGGGAAGGATCTGAAGGAAGAGGTTCTGGACAGGATCGTCTATCACACTTCATTTGAAATGATGAAAGAGAATCCCACCACAAATTATAAGATGACCCCAAATGATGTTATGGATCAAAGCATCTCCCCTTTCATGCGTAAAGGTAAGGATTCGCACAGGCACTAGCGAAGGGAAGGGCTATCGCTCCGGTAGTGTAGGAAAACTACCTGTTGCTGGTGCCATTAGGGACCCTGGGCTGGAACCTGGAGAAGAGGGTGGGCCTGGGTTCCCCCCAACCCTCTCCACACCTCTACAAAAGCGCTCCCTGAGTAGGAAGACAGGGAGTCAAGAGGGCTCTGACACCAAACCCATTGACTGACCGATGCTGAAGGTGGCTCAGTAAGCTGTAACCCTCCTCTCTAGGAGGGGAGAGAGGCTCAATTGAGGGTCACAGCAAACCTCTGAGGCCAGCCCTAACCGCCTAGAAGCGCAGGACCCCCTGAGGCAAAGCCGGAGCTCTGCCACAAGACAGAATGATACAGCGTGAGCCATTTGGGACTAAGCCTCTTTATTACTCTGTGTGTACAGCGCCTAGCACAATGGGGACCCAGTTTTGCTGTTCCCTGGACACTACCGTAATAAACATGTTTACTAATAATAATATAGGTGAGAGGGAATAATTTCCATACTAAAACTATGTTTAAAACAATCAATATGGAATGCAGGATCTGGTTAGCTGGTTTGCTTTCTCTGGCATCCACCCAGTGCTTCCACAAACTGTTAGCAAATTGACCAATACAATATTTCAGTTCACCAATTTTCCAGTGACTAATTTCCAGTTAAAAGCTAATTGCTACCAAAACATTTTTTTCAAAGTCTGCTCTTTTTATCAATTCGCTATCCTGGACACCAGCATTTTTCTTGATGCCTTTTTGTGCTCATTATATGGAAAAGGTGCTCAAAGTGTTAAGCTGTTAGGAGTTTTTATCCAATGAACATTCAGTTTAACTATATTTTTGTTTGTGATGCACAGAAAAATGTATTCACTTAATAGATCGAGGTTCAAATTCTCAGTTACACCCTCACAAATCTTTTGGAGCTTGAGGCAGTGGTTCTCAAACTTTTGTCCTGGTGACCCCTTTCCCATAGCAAGCCTCTGAGTGTGACCCCGTTATAAATTAAAAACGCATTTTAAATATCTAACACTATTATAAATGATGGAGGTGAAGTGGGGTTTGGGGCGGAGGCTGACAGCTCATGACCCCCCATGTAATAACCTTGTGACCCCCTGAGGGGTCATGATCCCCAGTTTGAGAACCCCTGAGCCAGAGAAAAGAATGTAACTGAGAGTAGAATTTAGACCATTAGTGTTTTCTTGATACTCTTTTTCTATTGCATTTCCACCACTGGGAGTTCTCTTGCTTCACCAAGAGCTCTGCTGTTTCATTCACTGTCTTTTTGTTTTTTGTTTTGTTTTGTTTTTGTTTTTGTTTCAGGGATTGCTGGGGACTGGAAGAATCACTTTACTGTGGCCCAGAATGTAGGGTGACCAGATGACAAACATGAAATATCGGGACGCGGGGGGGCGGGGGTGGAGAAAATATCGAGACGCGGGGGGGGGGGGTGTGTGGAGCAAAAAAAAAAAAAAAGCCAGAGCGCCCCGTCTTCACCCAACTCTCAGCTCTGACCCCCAATACACTCCCAGCTCCCCCATCCCCTCGCTCCTGGGCCCCGAGCTGTGCAGCCGAGCCACGCTCCGGACCCCTCTTGCAGCTCCTGGCCCAGCCGCTCCCGGGCTTCATAGCACCAGCCCCTCAGCAGAGGCTGCTCCACTCTGCCCCGCCTGGGACACTCGCCCCGGGCAGCCCCGCTCCGGCTGCAGGGAACTCGGGGACACCCCCCCCCCCCGGGCAGGGGGCGAACCAGGCAGCCGGGCCCGGCCCCTCCTGGCAGGAGCGTGTCTGCCCCACACGTGTCTCTGCCCCCTGCCTGCTCCACGCTGCCCTGCAGGCTGCAGGGCTGGAGCAGCCTCCGTACTGCACTCCCAGCCCCGGCCATGGCCCGTGTGCAAACCTGGGAGGGAGGAGGAATGCTGCGTGCTTGGGGAAGAGGCGGGGCCAGGGCGGGGAGTTGGGGAGGGATCCAATGGGGCAGTGAGGGGCAGGGTTGGGGCGGGTCCAGGGCAGGGATTTGGGGAGGGGTCCAATGGGGGAAGAAGAGGGATGGTCGGGGGAAGTGGGGGGGTGAAAGCCCCTCCGGGCTCCGTCTATGCACCGGAGCGGAGGGCAAAATTGCTTGTTTGTCCCGTGTCCCGACCAAACATCGGTCGGGACGCGGGACAAACAAGCAAATATCGGGACAGTCCCGATAAAATCGGGACGTCTGGTCACCCTACCAGAATGAGACATTCAATGAAGATTACGAGAGGAAAATGGCTGGGACCAACCTGCAGTTCCGAACAGAGATCTGAAGGAGCCTGGCATCTTAGTGCTGTAGTTCTAATTCACGGTTCTCTGTCGTTTCTGTTGAGAATAGCTTTCCCCCCCACCTCCTTTCTTCAACTAGAAGTAGTACACTGAGAAGTGTCTGTGCCCTGGTGATGGTCAGACACTTGAACCTGGAGTCTTGGGCCATCTAGACCATGGTGCAGTTACACTCCAGAGCAGAGGAATTGTGGAATCGACCTCACAAAGTCGAATTTGTGTGTCCACACTAAGGACACTAATTCGACTTTGTGAGTCCACACTAACGGGGCAAGCGTCGACACTGGAAGCGGTGCACTGTGGGAAGCTATCCCACAGTTCCCGCAGTCCCCGCTGCCCATTTGAATTCTGGGATTTCCCCACAATGCATGCTGGGGGGAAAAATGTGTCGAGCGTGGTCTTGGGTAACTGTCATCATTCAACGTGCTTTCGGACGTCTCAAGGGGAGATGGCGAAGCTTACTGACTCGCTCGGATCTCAGCGAAACCAATATCCCCATTGTTATTGCAGCTTGCTGTGTGCTCCACAATCTCTGTGAGAGCAAGGGGGAGACCTTTATGGCGGGATGGGAGGTTGAGGCAAATCGCCTGGCTGCTGATTACGCTCAGCCAGACAGCCGTGCAATTAGAAGAGCCCAGCGGGAAGCACTGTGCATCCAGGAGGCTTTGAAAGCTAGGTTCCTCAGGGAGCAGGGTAACCTGTGACTGTTCAGTTTCTTTACAGAGAAGCTGAACCTGCCCCTGCTTCAGTTACTGTTGACTTTCTTCTGCGGTTACATACCCCATTCACCACGTTTTCCCCCCTTCCAACACACGTTTAAAAATAAAGTTAATGGAACATTGTTAATTAACAACGTTTTCTTTATTAATGAATTCGCGTTAAAGGGTTGAAACAGGGATGCAGACTGTGGTGGGTAGGGTGTGCAGTGATGTTAACACCGCTTCTACACTCGAGGAATGATAGGATCCTGCTCCTAGAGCGGTCTGCAGTGCCGGACTGGTTGTTTCAACGGAGCCTGCCATCCCTCCTTTTCGGGACTCTGTGTGCGGGGGCTACGTGACCTTGTGGTGGGGGAGGACGGTTACAGATTCCCCTGCTGCGTGGCTCTGTGGTCCGGGACAAGGACCGCTGCATAAGTTCTGTAACCGCCCTCCCATGCCACAAAGTCACGTACCCCCCACCCACACAGAACATGGAAAACACCTCCCAGACTGACCAGGGTGCCTACTGACTGCACTGTGTGTGTGACCCCCGTGTCTGTACCCTGATAAAAGTGACTGTCCTATGCAATTAACAACCCCCTTCCTCCCCCCCTTCACAGACAGTCTTCTGTAGAAAAACTTGACGGAAATAGTAATTAACAGCAAACTACTTTTAATAATCAACTACACAGTTAGGGGATGAAACTGGGATTGGGGCTTCGGTGAGCCAGGAAGGGAAGGACTTCTCAACATTTAGGGAATGAGAGCCTTCTTGTATTTGTGCACTCTGCAGGGGTGCAGTGACAGTTTTCACGGCCCCTGTTGCCCCTCCTTCTTGTTACTTTGGGTGAGGGGGGTTTGGGACTTTGTGGCAGGGGAGAGCGGTTGCAGATACAGTGCAGGGGGGCTCTGTCCTCCTGCCTGCGGTCCTGCAGAACATCCACAAGGCGCCGGAGCGTGTCAAATTTTCCCTGGGCATTTCCTGTGTGGCTGGTCGGAACATCCAAGCTTGGACTGCTGTCCAGAGCGTCAACAGAGTGGTGCACTGTGGGATAGCTCCCGGAGCTACTAAGGTCGATTTCTGTCCACACATAGGCTAATTCGACATAGCCATGTCGAATTTAGCGCTACTCCCCTCGTTGGGGAGGAGTACAGAATTCGAACTAAAGAGCCCTCTAGGTCGAACTAATTAGCTTCCTGGTGTGGACGGGTGCACGGTTAAGTTGAATTAACGCTGCTAAATTCGACATAAACTCCTAGTGTAGACCAGGCCTAAGACACTTTAACAAGGGAGTGGGGCAAACAGGAGGGGAGAGGTAGCTTGGTGGGGAGGGAGGTGCTGGGGAGATTCAATGAAGAGAAAAATGAAATAGTGGAATTTGGTTTGGGAAAGGAGGCTTTCTTGATCTTGAAGGTATTAATTCTGAATGTACAGATTCATCAAGTATTGTAATTTCTCTAGAGAATGGTGGCTCATAAAGGGGATAGTGCCAGGGAGGTGGGCGACCAGTTCTCTCTTAAGAAGTGGTCCCCATTCTGACTAAATATGAGAACTCCTGTATAAAACCACTTCTCCTTCTTCTAGTTTATGCTGACACAAAGTCAAATTCTACAACTGAAAAGTGCTTGCTCACCTGTGTAGCTTAGTCTATTCAGGTTCTTGTAGCCTTCCTGTCACCCTGGTATCTGTGCACCTTCCATTCACCCATGCAACAAGCAGCGTGTGCCTCCTTCTTCAACACTTGCAAGTGGGGACTTTTGAGTGTGTGCCTGGGTGCACAATGGGATCTCTTCTGCAAATAAGTGCTGCTTAACATGAGGAAAGGCTGCCCCCTAGTTTTGTTAATGAGCAGGGCAGTGAGCAAAAATATCAGCAGGGTTCACATGAGTGGAAAATAAAATGTCTTTATGATGAAGTGTTACTTAAACTGGTCATCTTCAACTGCACGTTTTCACACTTAACGACTGGCCTTGTTTGACTTGTGCTGCTCTGAAAACCTGGAGGCCTACCAGCTAGAATATATATAGAGAGAGTTCACTATTATGAGCACTCCTAACTTTATAATTATATTTGTATTCACTGTACAATGAAGTTTTGACTATAAATCTCAGTTTAACAAATAACATGACTGTTCCCTTCTGGGGTGACCCCTGGGTGAGTTCTTTGTAGCGTTAACCACTGAGAAAGGGTTGATTAAACACACCAGCAATTAACTAGTCTCACTACTCTTTAAATATAAAGTACCCCTAGAAAAGAATGCTTCAAGAAATCAAATTATACATTCTTGGTATATATACATTACAAGAGTTTATTTTTTACTGGCAGTTACTGCACTTTGTTCTGTTTTGCTAAAAATCAAATAAGAATAGTACATATTAATATATACCCTCAAAACGAATGAATACTTCTTGCTATGCTCTTCTTGCCTGCCTGCAAAGAGATGATCAGATCCAAATCACCAGCTCCAGTACAGCAGACAGATTACAGTGGTGAATCCATATTGCACATGGACCATGCTGATGAATCATACATCATGATTACACTTGTACATGGATTACACTGCTGATTCGACACTGGACATAGCCTGTATTCCTGGATCCACATAGATTACAGCGCCAGATCGCCACTGGCTGCAGCGATACAACCATGTGGACATGGTACAATCATGTGGACGCAGCAGGGCAGTGCACACGGATGAGCCTGCTCGATCCACGTTGCGCGCAGCCCGGATCGCTGACTCCGGAGCGCAGCGGGGCGAGCCGGCAGCCTGCAGCCCTGCCGTGCCCACCCCAAGCAGGACGCTCCTCTCCAGCTAAAGGCGCCCGGCTGTATTGCGTGCTGGGTATTTGCCCACGTGACGTCAGAAAAGCCCCTCGGGACGTCACGGGGTCCCTGAGTTTCCCACGGGGCGGGAGGGATGGAGGGGGTTTAGTGCGCGGGGCGGAGAAGGCAGCCAGCCAGCGCCCCCCACCGGCTGCCCAGCCCCACTGCGTGGGGCTGAGAGGGGCAGAGGCAGCTGATGCTATGGGGGAGAAGAAAGGTGAGAGGGACCAGGACATCTGGTCACCCTAAGAGGGAGGGGGCTTGCCCTGTGGAGCTTCCCTGCACAGAGACCAGGCTGCCCCTCTGCGCCAGCGGGGCGCAGCAACCCCAGCTATAGGGCACAGGGCCGGCTCCCAGCTCTCCCTGTGTACCCAGCCTCACTTTAGCACTGGTGTCCCAGCCCACACTCAGCTGGCAGCTGCCCTGGGCCCCAGGCTGGAAATGCTGCCGGCTCCCTCTGCTCCCCCAGATGTATTTTAAATGACACCCATTGCGCTAGCATCCAGGGAGCATGGCGGCAGTTCAAGCCCAACTCTGCCCTCAGGAGTCGCAGTCCAAGTCAGCTGGCCCAAAATACTAAACTGCAGATTTACCAGCATGATGATTCCTGAAAGGCCTGCCAGAACAAATATACCTTGGACCCAGAAAGGGAGAAATTTGGATCCTGACCTGGAAATGCCCTGGCCAGACAATAAAGTCTTGGGACTTGTCAGCAAGAGCAGCCCTGGTGATCTAAGAAAAGCCCCTCCATCCAGACAAGTCCATGTGGCTAAAACTCAGGAAAGCTTTAGTAAGCCACAGATCCCCAGGAGGTGTGTTTACACTTCTGTTTCATGTCCTTCTCCTGAGGTTGTTTAAAACATGGTCTGTGCTGGGGGTTATACCAGTTCAGGGAGTCTATGTATTTCTCTTGGTGTATAGTAACAATGCTTGAAAAGTCACTAGCATCTTTGGGTTTCTGATGTGGGAGCCTGTTGTCATTGTGTCTCAGTCCTCTGATGTCTCCTGAGCGGCTCAACAAATCCATGGATTTTGCATCATGCTCTGAAGCCTTTACTGGGTTATATCAAGGCAGAGCTGAGATACCTAAAACTTATTTCACAAAGTACCACTTCATTATTATATTATAGCGCTACATCACATATGAGAAATGTTGGGGTCCCTCTATGGTGCTTCCAAATCACCTAATTGTCACAAGGATTCTTACATGGCATTTTTGAGGAATAACTGGTACACTATGCAGCTTAATTTTTTAAGTTCCATTCTATGCATCCGAAGAAGTGAGCTGTAGCCCACAAAAGCTTATGCTGAAATAAATTTGTTAGTCTCTAAGGTGCCACAAGTACTCCTGTTCTTTTTGCGGATACAGACTAACACAGCTGCTACTCTGAAACCTTACTTTTTTCTCTCTTTCATTCAAATTGTATCCCAAATTGCTTTGCTGAGTTAAACAACACAATAACAGCAGAGAGAAAAGTTATGTTTCCACCAGCTGTTTGAAATGAGATGGATAACTGGAGAGGCAGAGAGATTCAATCAGGCTGTTTCAGATGGCAATAACGGCAAAGGAGAAGCCTCCTTCACAGGCAGCACCCGGTTGCACGGAGGGAAGCAGAGGCGGCCACATTAAAACAAGAGATGTGAAAAGCGAAAGGAGAGGGGCTAGACAAAATCTGTGAGATTGGCATCCCAGGGGCATGAGTTAAAGTGGTCAGTTTAGAACTGGATTTTGCAATGCATAGGGAGGCAGTAGAGTTGTTTGATGATGGAACTAATTTGGTCATGTCTTCCCACTCCAAAAAAAATGCTCACTTAACAGAAACAGGAGTCCCCAATGCCTTTAAGATTTTTCTTTTCTGAATGGCCTTGTCTAGAAGAGTTTCCACTGTTGCTAATATTTCTGTGTTAGCCATGTGAGGAAGTGTGTCAGCACTGTGTCAGCTAGGCTCGCTTAAATAAGCGGATGCTGAAAATGGCTGATAGAGCCAGAAAGCTACCTACACTGGGGCTCCTAACATTGCAATGGTAGCAATCTTTTGCAAACATTTCCTAGTATAGACCTAGCCTATGCGTCTAATCAGCACCAGTTGCTCAGTTTGTGTTTAGGTTTAGAGAGTTCAGCCAGAGTCAGGGTTCATCTTAATACGGTGTAAATTTTTAATGGTGAGTGTAATCAATCATGGAAACAATTTACCATGGTAAAGTCTCCATCCCTGATAATTTTTAAATCCAGATTGGATGTTTTTCTAAAATATATGCTCTAGGAACTATTTTGGGGGCATTCTAGCACCTATCTTATACAGGAGATCAAACTAGATGTCCCTTCTGACCTTGGGAAGCTATAAATCAATCGCTTTCCAGGTTTAGGGTACATTGAAATCCCTGGGATGAATAAACTGGAAGGCAAAAGCCCTACTGTCCTTCTGTCTTTTGCTGTTCTGCTCACAGGGAGCTGGAAACAATGTTTTTGCTGTGCTGGCCCTCCGCAAACAAAATCTTCAATAAGGTAAGGCACGTTTCTGTTTCTAAGGAATTGACTAACTTGAAAGTTTTGTTGGCTTATCTATCTAGGTAGGTAGTGTGGAAAAATTGCCCCCTATCTGATATAGCAGCTGTGCCAGCAAAAACGCTCATGTAGATGCGGTTATACTAACATCCTTTTGCTGGTATAGCTTATTTTGTTTAGGGAACTGGTATAAGCAGTAAGAATTCTTTTGCTAGTTGTGGTAAACCCAGGACAAACAGCTGCCGGGGCGGGGGGGATTAGTCCCAGGGGGTTAAAAGGACTCAGCCGACCCACTGCAAGAGAGAACCACGGGGAAATAAGGTTCAGCTGGAAAAGGGGTTACCAGGGAACTAATTAGGTTCAGCTGGCTCCAACTGCTTGTGACCTTTTTAAACCCTCCCTTGCATGGAGGGGTGAGAGAAGCAGGGAAGTTGCCAGTAGGCTAGGTGTAGCAAGACATTGAACCCTTCTAGGAAGGAAGGCTGCACTCCCTCCCCAGAAGGGAAGGAAAACCAGCACAAGGGATTGACTGAGGAAAGGACTAGCCAAACCCTGTGCTACCTGTAAGGATTTGCCTTGCCCAAGCCTGTGTCTCTGAGGGCTGGTCTACACTACAGGGGAATATCGATATAAGATATGCAACTTCAGCTACGTGAATAACGTAGCTGAAGTCGAAGTATCTTATATCGAATTACCTACCGTCCTCACAGCGCGGGATCGATGTCCGCGGCTCCCCATGTCGACTCCGCTACCGCCGTTCAGGTTGGTGGAGTTCCGGAGTCGACAGGAGCGCGTTTGGGGATCGATATATCGCGTCTAGATGAGATGAATATATCGATCCCCGAGAAATCGATTGCTACCCGCCGATACGGCGGGTAGTGAAGACGTACCCTGAGGCTAAAAAGAACTGAGCCTGCTGAGGAGAAGAAGGTACTTTGCCACACAGTATAGACTGTGTCTCCCCTAAGAGTGTTTTTCCACTATAGCTAAATAGGCACCCCATCTAGTGTAGACAAGGCCTTAGTTGTAAGTCTGGTATGAGACAATACGTGGCCCTGGGGAAGGTAGGGGAGAGATGGGGCCCTTTTAATAGGGAGATGTTGGCATTTCCAGAACAGTTCTGCTTTCCATGGCTTTGTTCTGCCCTTTGATGGAGGGCTGAGTGGTGTTAGACAGTTTAACAATACATTGCATATATAATCTTGTAAAGCACTTCAGGAAACCTTGAGATGAAAGGTGCTTTATTACCTTTATTACCTTTTATTACCTTTGCTAAACAAAGTTGCTGCAGGTATTTTGTAAAAGCAATGCAGTTTGTGATTGTCAGAAGGTATTAAATGTGTGACTGGTTATGGGCACAGTTATGCATAACAGTATGTAGGGCTCACTTCATCCTTCACTGAAATGCAGCCACCTCTGTGGTAGAACACGGCAGCTGTTTAATTGCTCACAAGAACACTACACAATGCTTTACGAAAGGAAGTGAGGAAGATGCTGTGATTATGGCATGTTGTTTATTCCCTTTTCCTCATAGCTCTGCTGTAGTCCCTTACCTTTTGCATTTGTTATGCTCCCTTTTAATCCTTATGTAAGAAAATGTACTATCAGCAATTTATTTTTGTCTTTAACAAAAAGTTGGTAACTGAAATACAATACAGTAATACTGGGTGTTCATCCTTATCAAATGCACTTTTCCAGTGCTCCCAAGTCCTGTACAATGCCATCAATTACATGCAAAAGTTCAAACTGACTCAGTTCAACCATAATTATTCTTCCCAATCCATAAAATTCAGAGCCTTTCCCCTTAGCCCTTCTCTCCCATTCACCTATCTTCCTGGAAATAGCATGTTTATAATAGTTCCTTGCAACACTCTGAAAGTCAGCAAATGGTGGCCTAGCTGGACCAGCAGGTCCCAAACTCTTTACCATCTGACCCTGTTCAAAGCAGACAAAGCTTGGGCCTGACCTTCCTGCATACTAGGGACAGTGTTCACAGCCATCAGCTACTAATGCAGTACGAGGATACTATGGTCTGTATGGATATCCCAGCCCTGGCTGTGGCATGTTTCAGGGACACGGTGCAGGTGGTTTGAGTGCACAGAGCTTATCCTGCTGGGACAGAGTGACCCAAACTGAGACTGGGACTGACCTGCCAATCTCCCCCTTCATGGAAGGGCAGACTGGAGGTAGAAGGGCTCAAGGGGAACCCCCATGTTCCTTCTTGGAGCTGCTGTCCCTCTACCTTGTTCCCTCTTAAGTCCTCTTCCCTCCCCCCAGCCAGGCCCCCGAGCAATTTGCCCCTCATTGTGTCTGTCTTACCTGGCTGCTGGCAAGGCCCTGCGGCATCCAGCTGTGCCCTCTCCGTGGCTCCACGGGCAGGGTGCCCACAAGGAAAAGAGGCCATCTTGCTGCCCTTGGTGCTAGCACCCTGGCTGCCCCGGTGGCCAAGTGGGCTCCGTGCAGAGCCAGGCCTGGACAGGCTCCGCTGGGCTGGGTGTGTGGGAGGGACGGTGCGGTCTGAGCTGAGAGGAGTCACCAGGGGACTCTCAGGGCCTCCAGCCAGCCACAGGCATGGCCAGGGGAGAGTGTGAGTGAGTCCAGAGCAGGGCGCCCTGCCCCCAGCAGACACAACAAGGGGCCGTCGGCTCAAGCTCCACCAGCTGAGGTAAAATCATGAGGCGAGAGCCCAGCGCCAGTCTGAGCTCTCTGTCCTACGCCCAGCACAGGGGAGGGTGGAGGGGCTCGAGGTCGGCTTTGTTCTCCGTCCTCTGGGCCCTGCCTGACCCCTTCTGACAACAACATTTCTACGTGATCCCCGGGGGGGGGAGGAGGGGCAGGGCCTGGGCCTCTCACTGCCCTGAGTGGGGGGAGATGGGGCCGGAGCCCAGGCCTCTTGCCGCCCCAGGTGGAGGTGGAGCTCCGATTTCAGCTTCAGCCCTGGGTCGCTGGCCCTGGCAACCCCAATAAAATGGGGTCACAGCCCACTTTGGGGTCCTGACCCACAGTTTGAGAACCGCTGCTGGCCCACACTCCGTTTCCCATAGCCCTCAAGGACCCAGCCAAGCAGAGAGTAACTGGAGCACAGTATGCTCTGGCTCCAGCCCCTTCGTGCCCCTTGCCCCGACATGAACCCTGCACCTGGGGCTGGGGACTGGCTTGGTGCTCCTCCAGCAGCTCTCCACCAGTGGGAGATGGCATGGCTAGACAAAAAGGGGTGTGGGACTGTAGGCAGCCAAGTGTGAAGTAGAACAGCCTTGAGGTTGCTCTACTTTATGCTGGGGGCCAGACTGACAGCCAGCTGGCCCTGTGATTGAAGATTTCACTGCAAAGAGGGCTTAAAACCACCTTTGCCATCACCTCTGGCCCTCCACCCAGAAAGCATGTTCAGCACTGGATTGTTAAAGATGGAAATTCAGAAAGGACAGTTTTGTGTTTTGCTGTTTGTAGGTATAGAGATGTGTAGCAAAATCTCCAGTCCCTGGCCTAGAGAGTGTACAATCTAGGTGTTGGTGTCACTAGGCATAAATCTAGGTAACTCGGGAGGATGGAAGACCACGAGTGTCGATGAAGTCTTCTTGCTCTAGGCCTATGTGAACCAAAGTACCTCCATGTTAAGCGCTTCTGTTAGCCTTATTAAACTTTTGTAACCTCCTGTGCTATGTGCTGACTGCTAGCAGCTGCAAGGCCGGTTAGCACTAGATGCAGCCACTACTAGATAAAATAGATGGAAAACAAATGCTGTAACCAAGGTTATATGCATGAGAAAGTAGCCCACACAGTGGGAAAGTACAGAAAGAGAAAAACAAAGGGGGTATAAATACTGGGACCCCGCCTGCATGCGGGTGTGCAGGATTTGAGATTGCTATTTCTCCCTTGCACCTTATTTGAGCTCAAATAAACTTGTGTTAGCTTCTCCACTCTGGTGTGTTTATTGGCGCAACGCACACCGGGCAACGAACCCCGCTGTTGCCCCCGCCTCTCGGGCACTCTGTGCCGGCAACATAGGGGTGAAATCTTGGCCCCATTGAAGTTAATGGCAAAATTCTCATTGACGTCACTGGGACCAGGATTTCACATATGACAGGATGTGCTAGGTGGACAAAACAAATGTGGATTGCAGAGAGGGTGTTGGGTTGAAGTTTGGAAGGTGAAGTAACAATAAAATGAAGGTTTAGCAGGAAAGCTTAAGTCTCAGCTTGCCGGTTGCCTGCCAAAATGCCAGACAGGAGGGATTTATAGGTGTTTTGGCAGAGGTGGGTTTTAAGGAGGGACTGAAAGAATATAGGGTGGCAACTTTATGCATTTGTATGAGGAAGTTTTCCTACACATAAGGGGTGGCAAGGGAGAAAGCACAGCACCTCTACAAGTATCATTCCTTCCTGTGCCAAACGTGAGGGAAAGACATTCTGCTTGAAGTCACCCCAAAATTGTTAGAATCTGTTGGGGTCGTGTCCTTCCTATTTTACAGATTTTCTGTGTTGTGTATTATGATAGCTACGCATTATTTTATTGCAGGAGTCCCCAACCTTTTAGTGTGGCGGGTGCCGGACAAGCAGCCGCTGAGAATCAGCGTCATCAAGAGGTGTCGCCGTCGAAATGCTGCCGAAAATCAGCAGCATTTCAGCGGTGACGCTTCTTGATGACGCTGGTTCTCGGCGGCATTTCAGCGGCTGCTTGTGCGGTGGCCAGTAGGCGGGCGCACATAGATACCCCAGCGGGCACCATGGTGCCTGCAGGCACCGCGTTGGGGACCCCTGTTTTATTGTATTAATTAAATGCACCATTACAGAGAGATTAACAGGCTCTGAATCTCTCTGTCCCATCCCGTGTTGCAGTATAAATATAAACAATGTTGAGCCAGAGGAACCTGCTGAGGAGGCAGAAGAAATAAAACAGGTAAATATTTGCATGAGCAGAAGCACCCGTGGTGAGTGGTAGCTTTAATTACATATGCTCTTTTAAGTAAATAATGCATGACGCAGCGCGTGTTGTTATATATAATCACATGGGTTGTGTGCACTTTGAGTCTCATCTTTCCGACAGCCTCTCTGCTAAATTCACTATGATAAACATAGACATCATCTGGAGTGCCTTTGGGTTATAATATCATAGAAATCATAGACCTATAGGCCTGGAAGGGATCTTGAGAGGCAGAACCAAGTAAACTTAGACCATCCCCAGGTGTTTGTCCAGCCTGTTCTTAAAAACCTTCAGTGATGGGATTCCACAACCATCCTTGGAAGAGTATTCCAGAGCGTAACTACCCTTATAGTTAGAAAGTTTTTCCTAATCTCTCTTGCTTCAGATTAAGCTCATTACTTCTAGTCCTACCTTCAGTGAACATGGAGAACCATCCTCTTTCGTAGTAGCTCTTAGCATATTCGAAGACTGTCATCAGGTCTCCCCTCAGTCTTCTTTTCTCAGGACTAAACATGCCCATTTTTTTTAACCTTTCCTCACAGGTCAGGTTTTTTAAACCTCATTTTTGTTGCTTTGCTCTGGACTCTTTCCAGTTTGTCAGCATCTTTCCTAAAGTGTGGCACCCAGAACTGGACAAGTACTCCAGCTGAGGCCTCCCCAGTGCCGTGGGACAATTATTTTCTGTGTCTTTCAAATAACACTCCTGTTAGTACGTTCCAGAAAGATACTAGCCTTTTCGATATGTCCTACCCCATTTGTGTGTGTGCATGGATTTTAATGGGAGTTGGGCATCTACCTCTCTTAGGCGCTTTTGAAAATCACAATATATATCATGTAAGGCTAGCCCCTGATACTCTTACTGCACGCTGAATGCTAGTGTACTCCGGAAGTAGTCCCGTTTATTCATACAGGTGCTACTTGTGGAGTAAGGTCCTATTCATTGGGAGTACCTGTATCAGAATTTAGCTCTTAATAGCTTGCAATTTATTGTTATGCTACAAAGAATGAGTCCTTTTAAAATTTAAAGAAACACTGTCAAGGGATATAAAAGTAATTTTATTCTTCCATTGATTTCAAGAATAAAATGTCTTTCTGTTTTTATCTTTTTCCACTGTGCACATAATGAAATCCTACAGCTCCTCCCGCCCTCCTGTTTCTAACAGGATTTGGAATTTATTTGTCCTTTGATTTGTTTCATGTGTTTTCCCCCACCATCCAATAATCTTTGATTACTCAATCCAGATCCCCTCTTAAGACTCCTGAATTTTACCCTGTAGGCTTCAGTTGTAATCTGGAACGGTTTCAAAACCAGTTCCTTAAATTTACCATAGTTTGAAGCATCAGCAATAGGCATCTTATTGAATATGTCCAGAGCTCTCCCAGTCAATTTTGCAACCAAAGTGGTCATTTTTTGGTCCTCAGGAATCGCATGTAGAGTGCACGGTCTCTCAAAGGTGATGAAATATTCAGCAATATATCAATGGATTCGTCATACTGAGGGCATAACCGTTCCCATTTGTGAATTCTTGGGGAAGTGGGGCCAGCTGCTGGAGGGTTTTGCCTCTTCCACTCCATTACAGCCAGTTCATGCTTCTGGGCCGCAATCTAGGCCTCGATTTCTTTGTCTTTTAACTCCAGGGCTAGCTGCTTCTCTCTTTCCTCCTTCTCCTGAGCATGCTGTCTCTCTTCTTGAGCAGCTTGTTGGGCTAAGCTGAGGGCTTCCATGGCTCTTTCGTGAGCAGCTTTTTCCCTGGCAATTTGCTCATCAATTTCCATTTGTCTTGATTCCATCTGTCTTCTATGTTCATTTTCCTTCTCAACAGTCTGAAACCTGTGCAGTTCTAGCTTCTTCGGAGCTTCACTCTCACTTTTTTTGTTGATTTTCCTGCCTCCATTTCCTTTACCCGAAATAAGCAAACAGAAAATAACAAACCAGTATCCATTTTCTGTTTTCTGGCCACCACACTTAAAAATCACTACCAGTGTCTCAAAGCTATCAGCTGTGCACAGATCCTCCTGACTGCACCACTGTGACAGGTTCTGTCACAGAGATCCCCTTGGGACTGTCACCTGACATGCTGGAATTACCTCTGAGCCCACTATCCCTGCCAGCTTGGGACTCCAGAACCCTGCCTTGTTGAGCCAGACATGCTAGCCTGCTGCAACACAGACCCAGGTCTAGTCCACACCCCCAAAGCTGCAGACTTTAACCAAAAACTGCTCAGCAGGTCCCCTATCTCCAGCACCCAGACACCCAACAACCAATGGGATCCAAACCCCAAATAAATCCGTTTTACTCTGATAAAGCGTATACAGGGTAAACTCATAAATTGTTCACCCTCTATAACACTGATAGAGAGATATGCACGGCTGTTTGCTCCTGCAGGTATTAATCACTTACTCTGGGTTTACTAATACATAAAATGATTTTATTAAGTATCAAAAATAGGATTTAAGTGGTTTCAAGTAATAACAGACAGAACAAAGTAAGTCACCAAGCAAAATAAAGCAAAAAAACCGCAAGTCTAAGCCTAATACATTAAGAAACTGTTTATAGGTAAAATCTCACCCTCAGAGATATTCCAATAAGCTTCTTTCACAGACTAGACGCCTTCCTAGTCTGGGCCCCATCCTTTCCCCGGGTACAGTCCTTGTTAGTTCCAGCTCAAGTGGTAACTAGGGGATTTCTCATGACTGGCAGCCCCCTTTGTTCTGTTCTACCCCTTTTTATAGCTTTGGCCCAAGTCAGGAATCTTTTGTTTCTCTGGGTCCCCATCCTCCTTCTAAATGGAAAAGTACCAGATTTAAGATGGATTTCAGCATCATGTGACATGGTCACATGTCCTGTGAGACCCCCCCAGCCTCCATTCTTCCTGGGCTGGCTTAAACAAACACAGGAAGGCTTGCAAGTAAACAGAGCCATTTACAACCAATTGTCCTAGTCAATGAGAGCCATCAAGATTCTAAACCACCATCAATGGCCAACACTTTGCATAATTACAATAGGACCCCAGAGTTTTACTTTATATTTTTCTAGCTTCAGATACAAGAATGATACATACATACAAATAGGAGGAATATATTCAGTAGGTTATAACCTTTGTTATGATACCTTACAAGAGACCTTTTGCATAAAGCATGTTCCTGTTACATCATATTTACACTCATAAGCATATTTCCATAAAACATATGGAGGGCAACATCACAGGAGCTTCATTTTTGCTTTGAAAAGTAGATGGCCATATTTATGGGGGTTTGGTTTTTGTCGTTTACAGCATATTGCAGAAGACTCATTCTGTGCTGATGTCCAGGTGCAAACTTCCTATGTTGACATACCACCAGGAAATAGGTGGCGTTGGTCGTGATTACAAACAGAAGCTCAGGTGCAAACCTCAAATCTTGAACTACCAGACGAAGAGACTTTCCTCCCATTTGAAAGTGAGGTCCAGGTACAAACCTCAGATCTTGAAATATTAGAGGAGGAGACTTCATTGCCATCGCAAACGGAGGCCCAGGTGCAAACATCACTTATTGAAGTACTAGATACGGAGAGTTTATTCCCCATCGAAAGTGAGCCCCTGGAGCAGACCCCAGATCTTGACTTTCAAGACATGCAGGTGAAGAATTTATTCCCATTATTTGTTGAAGTTGAAGTGCAAACCTCATATGTAGACATACCAGCAGGGAATAAGTGGCGTTCGACACAACTACAAGCCGAGGCCCAAGTGCAAACCTCAAATCATGAATTATTAAAGACACTTTCTTCCCTCTCACAAAAGGAAGCCCAGGTGCAAACCTCCAAACTTTCAATAACAGAAGCAGAGGAGGTGCCTCTTTTCCCATCACTAACCGAGGCCCAGGTGCAAACTTCAAGACTTGCATTAACAGAAATGGAGGAGGAGGTGGCCCCATTCCTGGTAGAAGAAAAGCCTGTCCCCACAACTCAAAGTGAAGCTGCTGTGCAAACCTCGTATGTGGACATACCAGCAGGGAATAAGTGGCGTTCGACACGGCTACAAGCTGAGGCCCAGGTACAAACGTCAAGTATTGAGTTACTGAAGAAGCTTTCTTCCCTCTTAGTAACTGAGGCCCAGGTGCAAACGTCAAGTATTGAGTTACTGAAGACGCTTTCTTCCCCATCGCTAACCGAGGCCCAGGTGCAAACCTCTAAACTTGCAGTAACAGAAGCAGAGGAGGTGCCTCTTTCCTCCTCACTAACCGAGACCCAGGTGCAAACCTCTGAACTTGCAGTAACAGAAGCAGAGGAGGTGCCTCTTTCCTCCTCACTAACCGAGACCCAGGTGCAAACCTCTGAACTTGCAGTAACAGAAGCAGAGGAGGTGCCTCTTTCCCCCTCACTAACCGAGGCCCAGGTGCAAACCTCCGAACTTGCAGTAACAGAAGCAGAGGAGGAGGAAGCCCCATTCCCAATAGAAGAAAAGCCTCTCACCAAAACCGTAGCTGACGCTGCTGTGCAAACCTCATATGTGGACATACCAGCAGGGAATAAATGGCTTTTGACACGGCTACAAGCTGAGGCCCAAGTGCAAACCTCAGGTATTAAGTTACTGAAAAAGCTTTCTTCCCTCTTAGTAAACAAGGCCCAGGTGCAAACGTCAAGTATTGAGTTACTGAAGAAGCTTTCTTCCCCATCACTAACCGAGGCCCAGGTGCAAACCTCCAAACTTGCAGTAACAGAAGCAGAGGAGGAGGAAGCCCCATTCCCAATAGAAGAAAAGCCTCTCACCCAAACCGTAGCTGACGCTGCTGTGCAAATCTCATATGTGGACATACAGGTAGGGAATAAGTGGCGCTTGTCACGGCTACAAGCTGAGGCTCAGGTACAAACGTCAAGTATTGAGTTACTAAAGAAGCTTTCTTCCCTCTTAGTAACTGAGGCCCAGGTGCAAACGTCAAGTATTGAGTTACTGAAGACGCTTTCTTCCCTCTTAGTAACTGAGGCCCAGGTGCAAACGTCAAGTATTGAGTTACTGAAGACGCTTTCTTCCCTCTTAGTAACTGAGGCCCAGGTGCAAACGTCAAGTATTGAGTTACTGAAGACGCTTTCTTCCCCATCACTAACCGAGGCCCAGGTGCAAACCTCCAAACTTGCAGTAGCAGAAGCAGAGGAGGTGCCTCTTTCCCCCTCACTAACCGTGGCCCAGGTGCAAACCTCCAAACTTGCAGTAACGGAAGTGGAGGAGATGCCTCTTTCCCCCTCACTAACTCAGGTCGAGATGCAAACCTCCAAACTTGCAGAAGCAGAAGCAAAGACGACCTTTCCTTCCCCATCACAAACTGAGGTTCACATCCAGTCTTCGTATTTTGAAGTACCAGAGTTGGAGGATGAGATGCCCAGAACCCCAATCAAAGAGAAGCCCCTCCCCCTAACACTGATGGAGGCCCAGGTGCAAACTTCGTATGTAGACATACCAGCAGGGAATAAGTGGCGTTCGTCACGACTACAAGTGGAAGCCAAGGTGCAAACCTCCAGGCTTGAACTGCCAGAAGCAAAAGAGAAGGCTCCTTCCCTATCCCAAACACAGGCTGAGATGCAAACCACCAGGGTTGAAATAACAGAAGAGAAAGCAGCACCTCTGACTCCTCCAGATGTTAAAATATTAGAAGAGGAGATGCTGAAGGAGGAGGTAGAGCTGAAGCTTCCATGCCCTGAATATACCGAGGCCCTGGTGCAGACCTCACTTGTTGAAATACCTGTGGGGCAGAAGAGGCGTTCATCCCGTTTATGTACCGAGGCCCAGGTGCAAACTTCATATCAAGAACTCCCAGTTGTGAAGAGCAAGACTTTGCCTCCACAAGGTACTGGGGTGGTAAAGAAGGTCACTGAGCATGCAGCATCGAAGAAGTAAGTAGAAAAAGCTAGTTCTGCCATACTTTCCCTGCTGCAGGGCTGAGCATCCAATCTTTTCTTCTAGATCAGCATTGTAGAAAGCTAATACAGTGTTCAGTTTTGTGCAGATTTGAAAGGATTGGGTTGAAAGTTAGCTGTGAAGTCATTTACCGTTTACTCATCTCTTCAGAAAAACCTGTAGCTCTTGTACCACCAGTACATTCTTTGTATCCATAGATTCAGAGGATTTGAGAGCAGAAGGAGCCATTCGATCATCTAATCTGAGCTTCTGTATAGCACAGGCCATTACATTTCACCCAGTTACTCCTGTACTGAGCCCAGTAACTTGTTTGGCTAAAGCATCTCTTCCAGAAATTAGGGCTGTCAAGCGATTAAAAAAATTAATCCTGATTAATCATGTGATTAAAAAAAAGAATTGTGATTAATTGCATTGTTAAACAATAATGGAATACCATTTATTTAAATATTTTTGGACGCTTTCTATATTTTCAAATATATTGATTCAATTACAACACAGAATACAAAGTGTAGTGCTCACTTTACATTTATTTTTTATTACAAATATTTGCACTGTAAAAGACAAAAGAAATAGTATTTTTAATTCACCTCATACAAGTACTGTAGTATAATCTCTTTATCATGAAAGTTGAACTTACAAATGTAGAATTATGTACAAAAAAATAACTGCGTTGTTTTATTTTTCAATGTAAAACTTTAGAGCCTACAAGTCTGCTCAGTCCTACTTCAGCCAATCACTCAGACAAACAAACTTGGTTACAGTTTGCAGGAGATACTGCTGCCCACTTCTTGTGTACAAATATCACCTGAAAGTGAGAACAGGCATTTGCATGGCACTGTTGTAGCCGGTGTCACAATATATTTACGTGCCAGATGCACTAAAGATTCATATGTTCCTTCATGCTTCAACCACCCTTCTATAGGGCATGCATCCATGCTGATGATGGGTTCTGCTTGATAACAATCCAAAGCAAAAAGGACCGATGCATGTTCATTTTCATCATCTGAGTCAGATGCTACTAGCAGAAGGTTCATTTTCTTTTTTGGTGGTTTGGGTTCTGTAGTTTCCAGATCTGAGTGTTGCTCTTTTAAGACTTCTGAAAGCATGCTCCACACCTTGTTCCTCTCAGATTTTGGAAGGCACTTCTTATTCTTAAACCTTGGGTCTAGTGCTGTAGCTGTGTTTAGAAATCTCACACTGCTATCTTTGCGTTTTGTCAAATCTTCAGTGAAAGTATTTTTAATGCAAATGTGCTGGGTCATCATCCGAGACTGCTATAACATGAGATATATGGCAGAACATGGGGAAAACATAGCCGAAGACATACAGTTCTCCCCCAAGGAGTTCAGTCACACAATTTTAATTAACACCTTATTTTTTAACGAGCGTCATCAGCATGGAAGCATGTCCTCTGGAATGGTGGCTGAAGCATGAAGGGACATACGAATGTTTAGCATATCTGGCACATAAATACCTTGCAACACCGACTACAAAAGTGCCATGTGAATGCCTGTTCTCACTTTCAGGTGATGTAAATAAGAAGCGGGCAGCAGCATCTCCTGTGAATGTAAACAGACTTGTTTCTCTTAGTGATTGGCTGAACAAGAAGTAGGACTGAGTGGACTTGTAGGCTCTAAAGTTTTACATTGTTTTGTTTTTGAGTGCAGTTATTTAACAAAAAAAAATCTACCTTTGTAAGTTGCACTTTCATGATAAAGAGATTGCACTACAGCAGTGGTTCTCAAACTTTTTTTCCAGCAGACCACTTGAAAATTTCTGGGGGTTTCGGCAGACCACTTAATGATCTTTCCAAATATTGTTTGTACAATTAGCTAACTATTGTAAAGTGCTTTGGATAAAAGCACTATACTGTATTTAAAAAAATATATTTAATTTTTTTTGTTCTACAAATAAAAGCACACAACTCATATTTTAATATCAGTAGTGTTACCTTTCTAATGGATGTGCCCTCTCTCCCCCACCACAGCAGCCCCTGAGCTGGGGGTGGGAAGGAGAGGGCTCTCTCCCCTGCTGCAACAGCCATAGAGCTGAGGCTGTGAAGGAGGGCCATCTCTCCCCAGCAGGCACAGCCCTGGAGCTGGGGAAAGTCTCCTCTTTCTCTGGCTGCTTCAGCCCTGCATGTCCCAAGTTCCCCACACTCGCTCATTTCACTCCACTGCCCCCTTCCACCTATGCCCTATTCCCCCCAAGGCCACCGACTCACCTTACATGTGCGTCTTCTCCAGGTTCCAGGCACCTAATTAGCGGAGCCATGCCTGTGTGGCTCCACTAATTAGGTTTGTGGCTCTTCATTCTCTCATATGCGGCCGCCCAGACGCACACCTTAGAGGAACTATCCATGGACCACCTGAATGGAACTCATGGACTACAGTTTGAGGAACCGCTGCGCTACAGTATTTGTACAAGGTGAACTGGCCTGCTAAACCCAGGGTTGTGAGTTCAATCCTTGAGGGGGCCACCTAGAGATCCGGGGCAAAATCAGCACTTGGTCCTGCTAGTGAAAGCAGGTGGCTGGACTCAATGACCCTTCAAGGTCCCTTCCAGTTCTATGAGATAGGTATATCTCCATATATTATTATAATATTATATTCTTTCTTGTTTATCATTTTACAGTGCAAATATTTGTAATAAAAATAATATAAAGTGAGCACTGTACACTTTGTACTCTGTGATGTAATAGAAATCAATATATTTTAAAATGTGGAAAAACATCCAAAAATATTTCATAAATTTCAATTGGTATTCTGTTGTTTGACAGTGCGATTAATCGTGATAATTTTTTAAAATTGTGATTAATTTTTTGAGTTAATCGCTTGAGTTAACGGCAATTAATTGACAGCCCTACCAGAAAGTCATCCCATGTTGATCTGAAGACATCAAGAGAGGGAGAATCCGCCACTTCCCTTGGTAGTATGTTCTAATGGTTAATCACCCTCCTTGTTAAAAATGTGCCTTTTTTCTCATTTGAAATTGTCTGGCTTCAGCTTTCAGCCATTGGTTTTTGTACTGTCTTTCTCTGATGATTAAAGAGACCTTTAGTACCTGTTGTTTTCTTCTTGTGAAGGTACTTAGATGCATCTGAAGAAGTGGGGGTTTTTTTTACCCATGAAAGCTTATGCCCAAATAAATCTGTTCGTCTTTAAGGTGCCACCGGGCTCCTCACTGTTTTTACTTAGGCCAGGTCTACACTGAAGGGGATCGATCCAAGTTAGGCAACTTCAGCTACATGAATAACATGGCTGAAGTCGACATACTTAGATCGACTTACCATGATGTCTTCACCATGGTGCATCGACTGCTGCCGTTCCCCCGTCGACTCTGCCTGTGCCTCTCACCGAGCTGGAGTACAGGAGTCGATGGGAGAGCATTTGGGGATCGATTTATCATGTCTAGTCTAGACACAATAAATCTATCCCCACTGGGTCAATTGCTGCCCGCAGATCCGGCGATAGTGAAGACATACCCTTAGATACTGTAATCAAGTCCCCTCTCTATCTGCCTTTTGATAAGCTAAGTAGCTCTTTAAGTTTCTTACTGCAAGACATTTTCACCAGCCCTCAAATCCTTTTTGTGGCTCTTTTCTGCATCCTCTTCAATTTTTTGACATCCTTTTTAAAATATGGCATCGGTGTGGATGCAGTATTCTGGTATTGGTCTCACCAATGCTGTGTTCAGAGGCAAAATCACTTCCCCTGTTTACACACTCAAGGGTCTGGATGTCTGGAGACTAGTAATGGGGTGGCTTTTTGGGGGTTTCTCAATTGTCTGAAAGAGTTCGTTATAACATTCAGTGCATAGCTCTTTTGTATGTTCAGAAAGATTGAATTTTTAACTGAAGAGTAGGTTGTATTCCCTTAAATGCACCTAAAATGTTGGATTGTTATTCATGTGCTCATCCTCTTTAGGCAATTGGTGTATTTTTATTTTTTTATGATAACGATATATATGTATTTATTTTACTTTTAACATTACGTGCTTTCAAGATGAAAAGCACTATATATCTACTAAAACATTCTTATTCTTATTATGATTTATTTATATTTGGAGAGTAATTTCTTTTCTCCTTTGGAATGACTCCAGTTGCTCCAAATAAGCAGCATTTCCTGGCAGAGAATCGACCTAGCAATGCCTTATCTTGCCCTCATCCCTAAACAAATTATTTGGTTTGAACCCTGATTGGCAGCTTGAGATGCTTGGCAGCTAGAGATGGGTCAGAGCCTGAAGCATTTATCTATTATGCCCTGAAACTGTGGGGATGTGGATGTAAGGGTCCTATATCCAAAGCACCTCAGATCTTGAGGAGCAAGTTTTGCAGAAGTGCGCCAAAAAGAAAATTAGAATTTGCCCAATGTTATTGTCAACATTTTAAGATGTGTTGACCTATATCAAGTGAGGTTTACAAACCTTGGGGATTTGGTGCTAAAAACCCATTAATTTTGGCAAGAACTGGTTGTCCTGATCTTTTAAGCAGCTCTGAATAATCTGTTACCATATTTTATAGTAGTCCCAGCCAAAAAATGAGGTGGCACCACCTAAGGATTGAAAATGAGTATATATCACAAGGCATGGATAGTTAAACCCCTTTCCTTTTATTGTTTGTCTTTTTGTTGCAGACTAGCAAAAACCTCGACACGAGCAACACCAATATCTGTGCACTTACATGTAAAGATGACTCCACGGCGCCGGAATGGGAATAAAAAGAACTAGTAAAAACTTGAATTTAAACAAATAAAACCTTGTAAAATAACAAACTTAACCTGTGAGATTTTTCTGGAGATGGGCCTCACAGTTTGAATGCACAGGGCCATGCCCCAGCTAGTGTTTATTGGCATAGCTTCACTGAAGTAATTGGAGTTGTGCAGATACACACCAGCTGCAGATCTGACCTGTAATTTCTTACTTTGTCATTTCATAATCTCTGTTATAGTTAGTTGCTTGGCATGGTAAACTCCGGTTTTGGTCCTGTCCCCATCCTTACTAATTTGCTAGATTGCACACTGTGTAATTCACACACAAAACTGTGTTGCTACACCACATTCTAGTAAAATTTGGAACATAGTGCTCAAATGAGGCCTCATGCCGTAAACCAGGCAAAGCTTGGTCAATACAAATCACAACTTTCCTTGTCTACACTATGAGTTTGTACCAGTTCAGATACATCATTGGCTGGCCATTAATTGCTCCAGTTGGGACAAATTTCCAGTGGATACTACTTCTGCCATAATAAAAGCATAAGCCTTGCTTTACTGAACAGTTACACTTGTGCCACTGCAGATATTTCAACTTGATGTTACGTCTGCATGATTGCACTGTAACTAGCATCCCTAGTTAGGAATGAATTGGGATTTAAATTATAGACCTCTTCTTTTATCAGTCTGATCATTTTCCCAAATAAAATGAGCTTTTTGGGCTTTGATTCCTAATGGAGCCTTCAGTTCAGAAGTTGCTTTTTTTCAGAAGAATTAACGGAAAACTGCAGTTGTTTGGAGTGATCCCAACATGAAGAAACATTGTTTTCCTGTTCAGAATCTTCTTGGCTATGGATGGCTCAAAAATGATTTGGAAATAAAATAGAAATGTCATATACACCTAGACACCACGGTGCAAATAAGTGATGGTCACATTACCACCACCCTATACCGAAACCTACCGACCGCTATGCCTACCTTCATGCCTCCAGCTTCCATCCCGGGCACACCACACGATCCATTGTCTACAGCCAAGCACTGAGGTACAACTGCATCTGCTCTAACCCCTTAGACAGAGACCAACACCTACAAAATCTCCACCAAGCATTCTCAAAACTACAATACCCGCACGAGGAAATAAGGAAACAGATCAACAGAGCCAGACGTGTACCCAGAAGCCTCCTGCTGCAAGACAAACCCAAGAAAGAAACCAACAGGATTCCACTGGCCATCACATACAGTCCCCAGCTAAAAGGTCTCCAACGCATCATCAGGGATCTACAACCCATCCTGGACAATGACCCCACACTTTCACAGGCCTTGGGTGGCAGGCCAGTCCTCGCCCATAGACAACCTGCCAACCTGAAGCATATTCTCACCAGTAACTGCACACCGCACCATAGTAACTCTAGCTCAGGAACCAATCCATGCAACAAACTTCGATGCCAACTCTGCCCACATATCTACACCAGCGACACCATCACAGGACCTAACCAGATCAGCCACACCATCACCGGTTCATTCACCTGCACGTCCACCAATGTAATATACGCCATCATATGCCAGCAATGCCCCTCTGCTATGTACATCGGTCAAACTGGACAGTCTCTACGGAAAAGGATATAAAGACACAAATCAGATATTAGGAATGGCAATATACAAAAACCTGTAGGAGAACACTTCAATCTCCCTGGCCACACAATAGCAGATCTTAAGGTGGCCATCCTGCAGCAAAAAAAACTTCAGGACCAGACTCCAAAGACAAACTGCTGAGCTTCAGTTCATCTGCAAATTTGACACCATCAGCTCAGGATTAAACAAAGACTGTGAATGGCTTGCCAACTACAAAACCAGTTTCTCCTCCCTTGGTTTTCACACCTTAACTGCTAGAACAGGGCCTCATCCTCCCTGATTGAACTAACCTCGTTATCTCTAGCTTGCTTCTTTCTTGCATATATATACCTGCCCCTGGAAATTTCCACTACTTGCATCCAACGAAGTGGGTATTCACCCACGAAAACTCATGCTCCAAAACGTCTGTTAGTCTATAAGGTGCCACAGGATTCTTTGCTGCATATACACCTAGACCACGATTCATCAAAGTACTTAATTTGTACATGTACTTAAATTTTAGCATATGCTTAAGTCCCAGAGGTCTCCGTGGGAACCATAACTCTGAATTTCATAACTTTTGTGTGACTAAATCTCAACCTTGAAGAACCAGTGGCCACTAAAGCAGGTTAGAGATGTGTCAATTACTATGGGATTTGGGATTTGTAATACTGGAACTGTGAAACAGGTCTGAAACATAACACCTGCAATTTTCCAACCTACTTTCTCATTTGTTTGCCACACAAACCTTAAAAAAATTCTTTGTCAGTTAATCCTCTCAAAAGGCTTTTCTTCTCCTTTTTGCATTATGGATAATTTGATTATCAGCTTTGAAAAGTAACCACTGAGAATACTGGAACTTGAAACCTTTTTGCTTCCATTAGAAGTGACTCTAATTTCCCATGGAGCTATTTATTAAGAAGGAGGTTTTCAAAAGCACCTAAAAGATTTAGAAGTACTGCTTCCATTGACTTTCACAGGGACTTTTGCTTCTACGGGTTGGTCTACACCACAAATAAAGGTATAATTGCAACATGAGCAGGTATACCTGCCACTACCTTCAGGTAACAACATCAGTGAAGATATGACAGCAAGGACCCCGGCGCAAGTCAGCAACTCAAGTACATACCTAGAGTCCCTGGAGGTCTTGTACCACCGCATTTTCGCTGCTGTTGTTACCTGCACAAACTGGATTAAAGCAAGCACTGTACGCCTACCTGTGTTACAATCACACCTTAATTTGTGGTTTAGACATACCCTTAATCTCTTGTCTACCTAAGAAAGTTTTGCCAGTTGTGTCAATAGAGTTATACAGATATAATCCCTTGTGTCGACACTACTTATGGTATAGGAATGCCTTATCTTGATTTAACAAAATCCTTTCCAACGCAACATAAACAAAACCAAAAAAAATACTGTTATATCATAATAAGTGTTGACGTGAGGTTATAGTGGTATGACAATGTTGGTTTAAATTCACATCATAGGTTATACTTTCCCATGTAGACAAGGCCATAGGTACTGTTGAAAATCTTGCCTCACAGTCACCTTTCTGGCCTGATTTTAATGGTAGAATGTGCCCTACATTCTGAAGGTTTTTCGGAAAGGTTTAAATTGAAATGTGATACTAAGGTCAACATTTTCTAAAATGGTGGCTCCTAAGTGTGTATGAAATGCATAAGTACGAGTCCTGATTTTCAAAAGTGCTGCAGACCCAGCAGCTCCTGCTGAAGTCAATGGGAGCTGTGAGCCACTGAGCATTTCTGAAAATTGTAAATAAAAACCACAAGCAATAGTTTCTCTCTGGACTTTGGTGGGGAACTACTGAGTGCTCAGCAACTTTGAAAATTAGGCTTTTATTTAAGGGTCAAATTTTCAGAAAAGGCACTTAAATGAACTGAGCAGATTTTTAAAAAGGCTCAGCACTCAGAAGTTCCCACGTTTTTCAGTGGAGCTGAGCATTTTTGAGAATTTGGATGCCTAAACTGAATTGATCGATTTAGATGCCTAAACTGAATTGATCTCTTCTGAAAATCTGGCCCTAGTAGATACTTAGCACTTGAAAATCTGGCCCTATTTGGCTATTGGAGGTTGCCAATTACGATGTTCCCCCACATACTAGATCTGTGGAAATAATATTTATTATTTAGTAATTGGAGCATAAAAAGGTGATAAATGATTCCTAAAAATATTTCCTGGTGCTTATCATATTACTTTCTTCCTGTTTAAGAGCTCTATTCGGGGTAAACATATTTAAGCTCCTTTTATTTTTGCGAGAGCACAAGTGCTGCCAGAGCTTCCAAGGGAAAGATCAGGTGAGTAGCAATGGGACAGAGTGTGCAGTTGGTAATACATTAGGTTGACATAAACTGGACTTAATTATGAAGAAAAAGAAGTAATTAGTTTAAATATATATCAGGATGTTCCGTTAGGTAAGAGATTTTTGCATGATTTTTTTCTGCAATTTTCTGTGGGGAAGTTCCATATTTTGTTTGTTTGGTGATGTAATTTTATATCGACTTCTTACAAGATCATCTTGTTGAGATAATGACAGGCAAACCAAAGCCCAGGTCTTGCAACTGCATCTGTGCTTTCAGGCTTCAAAGGAGAAATCTGACTAAGAGGAACCAGTTGCCGGATTAGGGCCCAAGAAGACTGCTTTCTGGTACATGTATATGCATCAGCTCTTAGGGCTTGTTTACATGGGGAAATTAACCAGAATACCTCCCAGTTTGGGCAGTCTATTCCAGACTAAAAGTCACTTTATTCTGGAATTATTAGTGGACTTTGTGAGTGCACAGATTATTCTGGAATACAGTGATTTTTATTCTGGAATAGTGTGTCCACAGCGGGGCTATTCCGGAATAGCCACCGCATAACAGTAAAATTGATTAGTGAAAATCGGGCACTGGCAGAATAGTTAATGTTACGAGGTTGGTGGTGAACTGCATTGGGGTATATAAGTGAACCCCACTTGTCTACTTAAATCATAGAATTAGTAGCAATTGAAAAACTACCTGTTGATTATAAGAACTAGGTATGAATTATTATTGTGATGGTAAATGATTTTGATTTGAGATATACTGTACTGTTCCAGGACACTGCCTTAATTTGCTTTAGATTCATGGATTTGGGGAATTTTGTCAATTTAAAAAGTCTGAATATGAAAAAGACCAAAAATTTCAAAATTGGGGATGTCATGTTAGACTCCTACATCCACATTTAGGCATCTAAATAACGGGTCTGATTTTCAGAGGGTTTGAGTACCCACAACTTCTATTAGTCAGAAAAAGCTTCATAGGATACTTATTTAGGTACCTAAGTAGAAACTATGGGGTTGAACTTGCGGTGCCTGTGTTTTAAATGTTGTCATGTGTGAATTACTAGTTATGCTGGATGGTATTGGGAGTGACAAATATTCACGGGTGTTGACAGAGGCTCAGAAGGTCATGGCAGTCAGAAAACATTGTTAAATCAGCCTCTGTACTAGTACTACTAGCTGATTAGAGGAGGGCTAATGTAATGCCTATTTTTTAAAAAAGACTGCTGAGATGATGTTGGCAATTCCAGGCCAGTAAGTCTAACTTCAGTTCTAGGCAATCTGGTAGTAAGGAACAGAATTATTAGACACATAGATGAACACAATATCTTGGGGAAGAGTCAAGATGGCTTTTGTAAAGGGGAAATCATGCCTCACCAATCTATTTCTTTGAGGGTGTCAGCACACGTGGACAGGGGTGATCCAGTTGATGTAGTATACGTGGACTTTCAGAAAGATCCCACACAAAAGGCTCTTAAACAAAGTAAGGAGTCGTGATAAGAGGGAAGGTCCTTTCATGGATCACTAACTCATTAAAAGACAGGAAACAAAGTGTAGTAATAAATGTTCAGTTTCCAGAATGGAGAAAGATAAATAGAAGGTCCCCTAAGGATCTGTACTGGGACATAAAATATCAGGGTTAGAAGGGACTTCAGGAGGTTCTAGTCCAACCCCCTGCTCAAAGCAGAACCAACCCCAACTAAATCATCCCAGCCAGGGCTTTGTCAAGCCTGACCTTAAAAACCTCCAAGGAAGGAGATTTCACAACCTCCCTAGGTAACCCATTCTAGTGCTTCACCACCCTCCTAGTGAAACAGTTTTTCCTAATATCCAACCTAAACCTCCACCACTGCAACTTGAGACCTTTACTCCTTGTTCTGTCATCTGCTACCACTGAGAACAGTCTAGATCCATTCTCTTTGGAACCCCCTTTCAGGTAGTTGAAAGCAGCTATCAAATCCCCCCCTCATTCTTTTCTTCTGCAATCCCAGTTCCCTCAGCCTCTCCTCATAAGTCATGTGCTCCTGCCCCCTAATCATTTTTGTTGCCCTCCGCTGAACTCTTTCCAATTTTTCCACATCCTTCTTGTAGTGTGGGGCCCAAAACTGGACACAGAACTCCAAATGAGTCCTCACCAGTGCTGAATAGAGAGGAACGATCATGTCCCTCGATCTGCTGGCAATGCTCCTACTTATACGTCCAAAATGCCATTAGCCTTCTTGGCAACAAGGGCACTGTCGACTCATATCCAGCTTCTCGTCCACTGTGACCCCTAGGTCCTTTTCTGCAGAACTGCTGCCTAGCCACTCGGTCCCTAGTCTGTAGCAGTGCATGGGAGTCTTCCGTCCTAAGTGCAGGACTCTGCACTTGTCCTTGTTGAACCGCATCAGAACTTATGCTGGTCAACATATTCATAAATGACCTGAAAAAGGGGACAAATAGTGAAGTGGCAACATTTACAGATGTCACAAAATTCAATGTTGATAAGTGCAAAATAATGCACATTGGAAAACATCATCTCAATTATACATACAAAATGATGGGGTCTAAATTAGTGGTTGTCACTCAAGAAAGATCTTGGAGTCATTTTAGATAGTTCTCTGAAATCCTCCACTCAGTGTGCAGTGGCCATCAAATGTGCAGCAGCAGTCAAAAAAGCTATTGTGTAAGGAACCATTAGGAAAGGGAAAGATAATAAGACAGAAAATATCATAGTGCCACTATAGAAACCCCTGGTACGCCACTACCTTGAACACTGGAACTGGAAAAGGTATAGAGAAGGCCAACAAAAATGATGAACAGCTTCCGTATAAGGAGAGATTAAAAAGACTGGAATTGTTTATCTTGGAAAAGAGATGGCAAAACAGGGATACGATATTGGTCTATAAAATCATTATTGGTGTGGAAAGGGAATAGGGAAGAATTCTTTACCCCTTCACATAACACAAAAACAAGGGAACAGCCAATGAGATGAATAGGCAGCAGGTTTAAAACACACAAAAGGAAGTACTTCACACAACACACAGTCAACCTGTGGAACTCATTGCCAGGGATGTTGTGAAGGCCAAAAGTGTAAGTGGATTAAAAAAAGAATTGTATAAGTTCATGGAGTATAGGTCCATCAGTGGCTAAACCTTTGAGTGTCAAAAGGTGAGACTGGATGACCAGAGGTGGATCACTTGATAATTGCCCTGTTCTGTTCATTCCCTTCAAAGCACCTGGCATCGGCTACTGGGCTAGGTGGAACATGGGTTTGACCAGTATGGCCATTCTTATGTCCTTATGTACACAGTGATGTGAGTTGGTAGATAGCCAAGCTATCAGTGAGTAAGGTTAAGATGAATCTTAGTGTGTTTCTGCTCTTCAGGCAGCTGATAGGGATGAGGGGTTGGAGCCCAGGTTACTATGGGAGCAGGGGAGCCTTTGACCGCTGCTGCTGGCTCTCCTTAGGGAGGAGGAAGCCCTCCAGCCTCCACCACTGGTCCTTCAGTGAGCAGGCAAAGCTCACTCCTCCCTAACCCACCACAGCTGGTGCTGCCACTCATGAGACTTTGAGGGGAGGGGGCTACCCTGGCCCAGTATTCCTGTTCTATGGGTCACCCATCCTCAGGGCAGAGGGCCAGGAAAGTGGTGCTCTCCCCACCAGCCTTGGAGCAGATGGCTATGGGAGGCACCAGCCCCTCCTCATTGCAGAGAGCCCTATGGGGGATTCACCACCTCTGGCCCCTGCTATAGCAGCCTCTCCCCAGGCAAGGCTCAGTGCTGTGGTGGCAGGTTGCCTCCCCAATGCCAATAAGCCTTTCTTGAATAGACCTTATCACACCGCTTATAACCGCACCACCTGCTGGCGGCCACTAGTGTCACCACATCTTTTTCTAAAAAGGGGGGGAGAAAAGAAAATATTTAGACCAAAAAAAATCCCTGTAAGTTACTATACTAAGTAACACAAACATTAGAACAAATAAATACCAATCATGCTACAGTTAAAAAAGCTAACCTTCACAGCCCTGAGACGGTGACATGCTTTCCAGTGGCCCTGCATGGGAAAATTAACAGGAGGCATATCCTCATACTTCCCTAACAAATCGATATATGAAGAGCATCATGAGACAGTCCGTACTTACCCTCATTTCCATGGTTAATATTTTTGTCTGGAAATACTGTGGTACTACCACAGATAAAGCCAAAGGATTAAATTCACCCCTATCAGAGGGATCAACACAAGGCTTATGTGCCACTTAAGTCTCATTTGAAGCCCTGTTTTTGAAGACTTAACTAATGTTTAGGATTTCTATTGGCCGTCTTTCTCCTCAGCCGAAACTAATGATTAAAAAACAAGTGGAAAGAGAAGAGCTAAGCAAGAAAGAAATGTCATAACCCTTTCTGTCTTTTTATTCCAGACACCTAAACTGTACTTGTGTTCCAGGTGTATCCATCACCATCCAGGTTTGGAAAACCCACTCTTCTGGAGCGTGTCTGTTCATCGTTAGGAGTACTGGTCAAGTGGCTATTCCACATCACTGAGAGAGGCTGAGAAAGTGATTGAGAGTGAAAAATATATTCCTGTCCAGTCACCAAACCTGCCATGGCCTCCGCCACAGCCCGAACCAGTGTGTCAAAGAAGCACATCCAATTTATAGCTTTTCAGGTCACTCTGATAGGAACGGTCTTCTGTGGGAATGTGCTGATTTGGCCTGCGGAAGCCAGTCACTGGCTAAATGTTAAGATCATTATACAGGAACTGATACGCCGAGAGCACAATGTCACCATCCTAGTGGCAAATGCTTCCCTCTTCATCACACCGCATGCTGAGACGGCCGAGAGGTTCGAGGTGTACCCTGTGCCCTTCGGAAAGAACTACATTGACTCCTTGATCAAGGAGATCGTGAGCTTGTGGGTGTATAACAGACCAACTGCACTGACCTTCTGGCAGTTCTACAAGGAACTGGGGAAGCTGATCAGCAAAGCGAATGAGATGACTAGACAGCTGTGTGATGGCGTGCTAGGCAACCGGGATTTAATGGCCCGGCTGCAGAGGGACAAGTACGATGTGCTTCTCGCCGATCCGGTGACTATCGGCGGTGACCTAGTTGCTCTCAAACTCGGAATTCCATTTGTGTACTCTCTGCGTTTCACACCAGCCTCAACAGTGGAGAGGCATTGTGGGAAGATGCCCTCTCCGCCTTCGTATGCACCCGCAGCCCTGTCTGAGCTCACAGACAAGTTGTCATTCGGCGAAAGAATAAAAAACATACTGTCTTACCTCCTACAAGACTATGTGTTTGAGAGCTACTGGGGAGAATGGGATTCGTATTACAGTAACATTCTAGGTAAGCATTTCACTCTTTCATTCTTAATGATATTACATCCAAAAATCTATGTCAGAAGAATGTTCATGTTGCAAAGACAAGCGCTTTAATTCTGGTACCTCCTAACTTTTAAGTTGCCCCAGACAACATCAGTCCGGCCCCACTGTGCATCTGCATAGGCATAACTGAGCCTTGCCCCACACCACACCATTGTGGCACAGCTAGGAATAGAATTCAGTTCTCTTAGGTTCCAGTCCAGTGCCTTAACCATGGGAGAACAGCCTTTATTATTATAATTATTATTTATTATTTGTATTACTGTAGGACCTGGGAGTCCAACTCATGGACCAGAACCCCATAGGGTGACCAGATGTCCTGATTTTACAGGGACAGTCTTGATATTTGGAGCTTTGTCTTATATAGGCACCTATTACTCCCTGCCCACTGTCCTGATTTTTCACACTTGCTGCCTGGTCACCCTGGGACCCGATTGTGCGAGGCACTTTAAGGACCTTACAATGCAACCTTTCCAACTGTCTGTCTCATTTACTGTCCCTCCAATGCACTGAATGAGGTAGGGGTCCTGTAGAACAAATTGCATGTGGTCATGTAATTACAGATTGTTATAATGTGTACTTACAAGAGGATAGATGAGGTTCTAGTCCCAGCGGTGCCAGAAGTGAACTCATGTCTCCAGTGGACGACAGTTATCTCATCTCTAAAAGAGGGTTAATGATGCTTGTTTCTCTTCCAGGACAGGGGCACAATGACTATCTCAGTAATAAGGGGTGTGAGGGAACTACTAGAGCCAGGTGTTGGAAGAGGTGACACTAGAAATCCTAGTCCCTAGCCCAGCACTGCTCCTAGACCAAAGGATGTTTGATGGGTGTATATAAGTGTAACTCACTGGTTCAGTGATATTTGTGTCCTCTTCAAGTGGCTGGTTCCCATAAGATGATAAAACCTACAAGGGCTGCTAGCTCATTGAGGTAGCTACTGTTTTAGCTCAAGTGGTAAAGATCTATACTGTGGTGTTGGAGGTCCTGAGTTCAAATCCAGCTGAGAAGCAAGCAAGCACATCATTTTGCCCATTCCCTCTGTGCTTTTTGTTAGGTTCAGAGGAGAGCTAGTGCTGAACTCAGTCAGGAGTCTGCAGACAATGCTAGTGAGCCAGACATTGATGGATTTTAAGGCCAGACAGGACCATTAGATCCCTTAGTCTGACCTCTATCCATGAATCACCAGCAGTCCCCGTGGTCTTTCCATAGCTCAAAAAAAAAATCCTAATACCTTTCTGAGTGGAAGCCATGTTAGTCTGTATCAGCAAAACGAACGAGGAGTACTTGTGCCCACTTCAGGTGCCACAAGAACTCCTCGTTCTTTTTGCTAATACCTTTCTGTATTTTATGTGCCAAATTTACTTTGTAGTCCCAGGCACAAGATGTCAGCCACAAAAGCACAGGGCTAGATGTTTCACCCCTCACAGAGGGTGAGCAGAAAACGTTACAATTTTTTTTTATTTTCAAAAGAGTCCATTTTTTAGTGTGCTATGTCTTAGGAACCCCTAGTTCAACTGACTTGAGATTCTCCCCATGAAGCGAAACCTGGCCCATGGCACAACCTGCCAACATTCACAATGAACTGTCTTTTCTGGGGCATTTTTAGAATCCTAGCTACAGCCTAAATTATAGAGAGGCTGCTGCCACAATGTTCTAAACAACCACCCCGGATACTCTCCTCCTTGAACCGCTTCCATATTGGGTAGCACTGATATGACCTAGAACCCAAGCCATGTTTTCCTCTAATGGCAAGATACGTTAACTTTGGAGGCTCTTCTGTGATATAGGGCTCAATATAGGGGTAACTGGTGAAATTCTCTGGCCTGTGTTACACAGGAGATCAGATTAGATGATCAGTTGTGGATAAAGCCTGAAGACAAAATACACTCTGCCCTAACTGTTCAGCATGGCAATTTGGCCGGGTGAATGAGAGGAAAATTCAGAGGTTCTCAGCGGATATACTGAAATCAAGCATGGCTTTGTAACCAAAACCCATACTTACATCACAGGTTAGTTAAAACCGAGCCTCTCTTTTCAAAACAAATTATGCTTACATACACTGCATCCGGTAATAAGCAATGAGGGCACTGCGATTTCTTTCATTTCACATAGAACCCTTTGTTTTGAATTGTTGTCAGTGGAGCTAATCTGTCTTGTAACGCTGATAGTTTACTTAAATATTAGTTACATAGGATCAGTGAATGACATTTTAATAGGTTTGGAACTGTGAACTGCACCTTCAACTCTCACTGACTCCAGCACCTGACCGAGGCTCGGCACCTTGCAAGACTGAGCCCTTCACGCTTTAAGAAAATGAACCTCTATTGTCATACTGCAGTCACAGCAGATCACTTGACTCCCCTTGGTTTCCCATAGCTATTCCATTACAATACCTGTCTGCTTTTGTATGGGAAGAATGGACAGAGAGAATGAAAAAGGAAAGAATGATCCAAACCGTACGCATAAGCTGCAATGAAAAACATTAGGACAATAACAATGTGACTTGGTAAACAATGAGAACTTTTGCAGAGCAGAAGCTTAGAAGCTATTTTTCTCTCACAGTGAAAGGGACTTTAAGTGATTTCTTAAGTGCAGGGAAAATAGGTTACCAGGAAAAAGCTAGTGCGTTACCAGACTTTCAAATCCAGTCTACAGTACGTTACTGTCCCCTAGTGGCATACAGAAGAGCAAGCAGCTCTTATACCAAACATCTCATTGCATGGTATCTAGTCTAGTTCCATTTCAGGTACTTATTTGTCCTTTGTTACTATAGCATCTGAGCATTTCACCATCTTTCATGTATTTATCCTCCCAACACCCCTGTGAGGTAAGGAAGTGCTATTGTCTCCATTGTACAGAGTCAGGGCCACCTCAGCTCCCAGGGGGGGTCAGGGAAAGGAGCTCAACTTCCCCTCCCCCAAAGGGGCAGGGGCCCTCAGATCCTGGCTCGCATACAGGGGGCAGGGAAGGAGCTCAGACCCAGTCCCCCAGATCCCAGCTTGCATGGGGGTTTGAGGAGAGCCCCCCCCCAAAGTTAGAGCCCCTTCTAAATTAGCTGTTCTACTCAGGGCCCATTCCTAGGAAGAGGAAACCCATTTATCAGAAGCAGATGGTAGCAACAGGCCTGTAGCTCATTCTCACATTTCTGCCAAGGGCAGAACTTGGAGTTTGAACTTGGAGTGCAGCGCAGATTCAATGGCCACAGCAGGCCTCTCATCCACCCAGTTACTGAGAGAACAGGCTACCTGCAAACCCTTTTGTTTCAACAGAGCCCTGGGCTTGGTGCACGTGGGTATTTCATTCTCTTCAGCAGGTGGCAGTTGGGTGGGTATTGTTTGCTGCCAGGGTTATTTGGCCAGCCAGTAACACTGAGGAGTCCAGAAGGACCCCAAGCTGCAGAAAGACACCCTTGATCGCTGGGGATGCTGTAGAGGAGGCAAGTTCTTCAACCCACTTTCCTATGTGTGTGTGTGGTCAAACAGTGTTGCTTTAGAGCGGTTTCATTCTAAGCAGGTTAGGTGCCTAACTCCCTTTGAAGCTAAGGGGAGTTAGGCACTTGCCTAAATACCACTAGGCACCTAAGCAGGTTAAGCACCTGTCTGCCTCATTAGGCACCTAAAGACCTTTGTAAATCTGGCCCTTATCTCTGATTAAAAGTCGGTGGGTGCCGAACTCCCAGTTGTGCCGTTAGCTTTAAAAATCACATGAAACAGCAAGTTCATGGTGTTCACTGTTTGTACCGTCTGATAGGGAGATCTGCAAAGTTTGCTCCATTCCATGCTGAATAGAATTCCCATCCAGGTTTTCCAGAAAGAGATGGGTGTATCATAAATCATGGGATGTTTCTTACTGACAGCATGAATTTTTTATGACTCACTCTTTTAAGGCAGATCCCTGTGTGAACACAGCCTTTGTCTGCTGATTCACAGCTGCTGCAGCGATGCTAAATTTGCAGTGCACCTGCAGGGTACTAGTTTGCCTCTCCCTGCTGGCTGAGAATGTGCTCTCTGGGAAGGTGCTGGTGTGGCCTGCGGATTACAGCCACTGGATGAATCTGAAACTGGTGACTGAAGAACTGGCAAGCATGGGCCATAACATTACAGTGCTGGTCCATTCAGCATCCCTTTCTGTCAACGCTACTTCAGCTTCCGCTCTTCATTTTGAACCCATCGAGGTTGGATTTACATCTGACAGGCTGCGATCACTGTGGGAAAAATTCCTGCGTTTCTGGGTCTATGAGAAAGCTCAGGTCTCCTTCTGGGAAATGCATAGCACGATGAGGAGCCTCTCACGTAGCGTTTCTCACACGCAGAGGCAGATATGTGATGGGGCAGTAAAAAGCAGGAAGCTGCTGGAAAAGCTGCGGATGTCCCAGTATGATGTCCTCCTCTCAGACCCAGTGCTGCCCTGTGGGGAGCTGCTGGCGGAGCTGCTGAGGGTGCCGTTTATCTTCACCCTGAGGTTTTCCCCAGGCTTTGCATTTGAGAGACTGTGTGGTCAGATATTGGCTCCTCCTTCTTACGTGCCAGCTGCCACCTCTGAGCTACAAGAAAAGATGTCCTTCTTGGAAAGGACTGAAAACCTATTGCTCTACCTCATTCATGACCTTCTGCAGCTCCTGATTTGGAAGGAATGGGACTCCTATTATAGCAGCGTATTGGGTGAGTTTCCATAAGTACTCACCTCTATTTTCGAAAGGGATGGGTAACATAAGGTGACAAAATGATTGAGGACAGGGCCAGATCCTCAGCTGGTGTAAATGGACTTCAGTGGAGTGACACTGGTTTCTGTGAGCTGAGTATGTGGCCTTGTCAACGTAGAGGTTTCACTGGAGGGTAAACATCTGTATATCAGAAGTAGGGAAACATAATCAATGGTCTGTTTCCTCTGAGGCAGAGGAAGATAGTTGATGAAGTCAGTGGGGCTGCCTTTCCTCTGACACTGTTGTAACTCAGGAGTGACTCTATTGAAGTCAACAGAGACATTGGCCTAAAACAGAGATAAATGAGGTCCAGGACCCTCTGATTATAGCAGCTACATTGAATCCATACGACTCTCCTCCTTCCCCTTCTACTCAGCCAGTGACGCTGTCCATTCTGATGATGGAAGTGTGTGGCTGGAATCTCCTCTGAAGCACTTGTGAAAACCTTGCAGGAATGAAGACTCCTTTTGTTGTTTATGTGCAGTGGTGTCACATGTGGCTGCTACCAGTATGTTTCACCAAACCACAACTGGCCTGGAATGCCATTGGAAGAGAATAACAAGAGGATCCATGAATAGTTCACTTCCAATTATTTTCTTTGTCATGGTGCAATATTTCTTTAGAACAGGAGGATGCCATCATGCACATGGGTTGAAAATTTCCCTCCTCAGTCGGACACTTCTTGTTTCTCATGTCAAATGCAGCACGGGCCGCCTCAGTTATCCAAACTAAGGTCATGTCCATCTTTGGTTAAACCATCTTTGCACATAGACAAGCCCTTACACCAGAAACTATTCTGCTATCTGAAACCGCACTTATCTCAGCTTATTCTTGCCTTCACTGCATTCAGATAATGGAAGTTATACCTAATTTTGAAACTGCGAGATACATCTGAGGGTATCTAATGCGTACGAAGGAGCTGGAGCTGATGACTGCAATTGTTCTGTTGCTTTTCCGCATGGCTTCTTCCAATTGCTTCATGATGAAACTGCATTTATTTTCTTTTGGGGACTACTTAAAGTTTAGGCCTGATTGACAGCCCGTTGGAAAGAATCCCATTGGCTTAACGGAGCCCTTCTGACACGTAAGAGGGAAACCCTTGCATGAAGTGGATTAAAGGCTGTATATTCCCTGCATAAGAAGAATTCCCAGGTGGCCAGGTCAGCTGGCTTTGAGGCCCTTTTATGCTATAGAGTGATAGAAGGAGGGCATGACAGAGTGAGAAGAGACCCAGGGTATTTAACCCAGCCTACTAGCCTAGGGAGAAGTAGCCAACATAGGAAACAAGACAAAGCAGAAGGAAGAAAAAAACGCTGGTGAAAACAGAGGCCAAAAGAGTCACAGATGAACTATCCCAAATAGAAGGGGGCCTGTGCTTGTCTTCACTAGACTTTTGTAGCTGGAGATAATTGATTGACAATTAGCTTGAGGTACTTGATTGCCAGTTAACTCCAGGTAATTTAACATGTTCCTAAAGTCTTACTGTGGACTCTCCCCACTGCAGACAGGCTGTGCTGATCCCTAGAGAAAAGAACAAGACCTGTGTAACATGATGAAATGTGTGCACTCAGGGGCGGCTCTAGGCATTTTGCCGCCCCAAGCACAGCAGGCAGGCTGCCTGCTGCACTCGCGGCGCCGGCAGATCGCCCCCCCCGTGGCTTGCCGCCCCAAGCACGCGCTTGGTGTGCTGGAGCCGCCCCTGTGTGCACTGTGTCCACACCAGCCTTTACAAATCTGTTAATTACCTCAAGTTAATTGGCAATCAATTAACTCCAGGTATAAAAGTCTTGTGAAAGTGTCAGACTCAGGACTCAGTTTGTCAGACCACTCTGTTTTATTAGCACAGCGCTCTGCTAATAACACCCAGATAATGTGAGCCCCCATACAAGACCCAAACAGTCTTTTTTATACAGATAAAAGGGAGCGAACTAAACAAAGGGACAAAGAGAGCAAAATTGTAAAATTTACCTGGGGCACAGCATGCATCTCCTACTTCCTTACTAACTCTTATCGATCTAAGGCTAATACTTCACCAATCGCCCTTAAGCGGAGCAATTGTTCTACCTTAATGTCTGCTTTCCTGACACCTGGATCACAGCATTCTTTTCATTTCTACTTAAAGGCACATCCAGCATTCTTTAATTCATTCTATTTCTTTAATATAATTCATTTCACTTTCACAAAAGCAAGCCCCTAACCTTACAGACTGGCTATAGTAGACATGCTGTCACTTTCCTGGCTTCCCTATCACAGCTCCTGTAGGATCTATCACTGGAAAACAGTTACAGAAACCCACATGCTGCAATACAGTTGGCAATGCATTTCTTTCTTTCTCCTTAATGCTCTTTCTCCTACAGTGAGGCAATATTATTTTTCTAGAGTCCTTCCTTTATCTGGTGGCTAGTTCTCTCTCTGCAGTAGGGGCAGTAGCAGTTAGTACGAAGAGCAGTGAGCAGTGATTCATACAGAGCAAGAATGACTGTTAGTGATTGCTCAACAGAGGGAGTGATCTGACTCGAATCTTGTTTCCTGCTGTGGATTGAAGCAGGCAATTCATACGGTCTTATCCAGGACAGGATTATGTGCTAGCACAGATTGACTTTTACTGCCAAAGTATTCCCTGTGCTCTGAGACAATTAAGGTTAATCAATGTTGGAAGTTTTAGAACATAATCTCCACCGTGGGCTGTCCTCTTGTGTACTGGCACCTGGATCGAAAGAAGTAGGCAAGTGCAACAGCTTCCAAGGAAACGCAGCCACATGATGTCGGGGAAGTGTATTGCAGCACTCTTTTTGGTTCTGGGCTCTGGCTTGGGCTCAGGGTCCTGTGGGAAGGTGCTGGTCTGGCCAGCTGATAACAGTCACTGGCTCAATGTAAAGTCCATTTTAGAAGAGCTCGCAGACAGGGGCCATGAGGTGACTGTGCTGTTGTCTTCATCCTTTCTGGGCATAGATGCCACCAGACCTTCCCCTTTCAATTTTGAGGTGATCCCTGTGCCATTCACAAAGGAGGATATGGCGTCCCTGATGGAAGACTTTCTCCACATGTGGCTTTATGAACTGCCCAACTTTTCATACTGGGAGACCACTTCCAGGATGTGTAACTTTCTATCACAGCTGCTGTCTATGAACAAAGCAACTTGTGATTCGGTGGTGTGGAATGAGGAGCTGATGGAGATGCTGAGAGAGGCTGCCTTCGACATTCTCCTTGCAGATCCATTATTGCCGGGTGGGGAGCTAGTGGCAGAGAAGCTTGGTGTCCCATTTGTCTATACTTTCCGGATCTCTATGGGGAACACAGTGGAGCGGCTGTGTGGGGGGCTTCCCGCCCCTCCTTCGTACGTGCCTGCCAGCATGGGCAGCCTGACGGACAGGATGTCCTTCATGGAGAGGATGAAAAACATGTTCATTTATGCTCTTCAGGATGTTCTGTTTCACCAGGTTTTCTGGAGAGAATGGAATCAGTACTACAGCAATGTTTTAGGTAAGGCTGCTCTTGTTTGCCATGATTGTGTCTTTACTGCGGGCTGCATTGTGTGAAAGGAAGCCTAGTCCAGTGAGGGAGGATTCCAGGCACCCAGCTTCAATTTCCTGGGCCGAGTCTAGACTGCAAGCTTTTGCCGGCATAGTGATGTCCATCAGGGCTGTGATCTCTGCCGGCAGCTGTGCCGGTACTAGCCCCTAGCATAAACAAAGTTGTATCAGAAAAACTGCCCCTTTACTTGTATAGCTTGTTTTGCTGAGAGGGGCTGGGATAAGCTACACCGGAAGAGGCCAGTTTTGCTGGTATAAGTTGCAGTCCTCTAAGGAACACTTGCCAAGCTAGGATACTGGCTAAACACTCCTGGCCCAAGGCACTTCTGTATCAGTTTAACTGTATCTGCTCTACAGCTTTAGCTAACAGCCGGGGCGGCTCCATGCACCAGCGCACCAAGCGCGTGCCTGGGTCGGAAAGCCGCGGGGGGCAGTCTGCCAGTTGCCATGAGGGCGGCAGTCAGGCAGACTTTGGTGGCATGCCTGTGGGAGGTCCGCCGGTCCTGCGGCTTCGGTGGCAATTTGGCGGTGGGTATGCCGAAGGAACGGGACTGGTGGACCTCCCGCAGTCATGCAGCCGAAGGCTGCCTGACTGCCATGCTTGGGGCGGCAAAATACATAGAGCCGCCCCTGCTAACAGCCATGTGACTTTTAGCTCATGCAGTAGAGGCTCGTGCATTTAGCTCCAGAGGTCCCCGGTTCGATCCTGCCTGACGACAGCCGGGATCTGTCAGCATTACCCCTGCTCTGAGAATGGACACTCCCAAAGGCTTAACTGGTTGATCAAATATGGCATTCCTCCAAGTGCAGAAGAGAACATTAAGCTGAGAGACCTGGCTCCTAACCAGTTTCCCTCTTAATGATAAAAGCAGGCTCTAATGTTCAAGGCTGAGTGTGTCATCGCTGCGCTATTATCTAAATGCACTAGCAGTATCGCACTTTGCAGTGTATGCAAAAACCTGTGGCCCTGACTGTGCCCTAGCGATGGAGTGGGATGAGGCCGAGGTAGAGGTGATGCAGTGTCCCATAGAAAGATAATACAGTGATCCATGCCCCATCCTTCAGTTGCCTTCACGGCCACCTCCTTGGTTGCTCCCAGAGCAGGCACAGAGCTCTCTGTGGGGCCAGGGATCTGTGCGCACACAGGGCTGGGGGAGGGTGATTAGGATTGTCCCACCATCAGCCCTGCAGTTCCCCAGAGAGAGATAATCCTGTCCCCAGCTCTGTTATCATTCTGCGACTCCCCTTACAGGAGGGATCGTGGAGACAGCTGTGTTTGGTGGGGTCCCTGTAATCCTGGCTCCATCGGGCCATGGCTAGGGAATGGCTCAGAGTCCCTCTGTGCGAGTGTGGAGGCGCAGGGCTTCCATGCAATTTGCCCAGGCCTCTTGCTGATTTGGTGAGATCCACGTGGCTCTTGGGGGATGGTGGGGTTAGTGGGCTGCCCCATTCTGTGTGGGGCCATCCCCCGTGGAGCATCTCAGGAGAACCCGCCCCTCTTTGCTTTGCCCTGGGGGTTTTCCCACAGAGGGAGGGGCAATCCGGCCCTATGTTTTGTGTGTAATAGGTGCTGGCCCGTGTGACACAGAGGATCCGCTGCCGTGCACCCACTACCACGGAGAAATTTGGAGCCAGTGAAAGTGCTTCACTTGGGGAACAAGGGAAGCCACAGCAGCAGCCCAAGTGGACAAGAACTGTGAAACTCTGATGTCCTAAAGCTTCCTCTGCCTGCCCGTCTCCTGGAGTTCCTCCCACGATCCCCAGGGACCTCCTCCAGCACTACTCCTATCACCCAGCATGGAGGCAGAAGCCAGGGGACATTCACATTCAGGACAAGTGTTCCCAAACACCGCATACCCAAATGCATCTGTAAAACTATTCGTCAGCCAATCACAAATCATGAATAAGTTGGTGACAGTGAGTCATGATTGGTGGAAGACAGACCAGTGATTACAGGGTCAAGTCTTTGTAATAAGGGTCTGCTCCAAAGCCCACGGCAATCATTGGAAAGACTCGCATTGATTTAGTGAGCTTTGGACTGGGGCCATAGTTTGCAATTCAAAGATGACAATTTTCCTGCAGATCTGAAAATGCACATTGTGTAACAATAGCTGTCCAGCCGAGAGAGCAGGTTGTTTTCAATCCTGCAGGAGAATCCATCAGTTTCATTCCAGAAGGAGAATTCTAGGTGATCCAGAACAGGATTTGGTACTTACTGAGTGTTTCCTCACATATGGTAATTTTGCATTGAAATGACCTTATATGAAGATTGCGACGTTCAAGATCCAGTCTTTGAGGGCTGTGCTTAGAAGTGTTTACACTGTCGACTTTGGAACTGAACTTAGCTCCAGTGAGAGGTGCAGCTAGGATGTTGAAGAAGTGGCTTTTGCTGGTGCTGTGGGTTCACATGAGTTACTGGGGCTCAGGATCCTGTGGGAAGGTGCTGGTCTGGCCCACCGATGCCAGTCACTGGCTCAACATAAAACGGGTGCTGGAGGAACTCTCCCTTCGGGGCCACGATGTGACTGTGCTGGTGCCTTCAGCAAATTTGCTCATCGATTACAATGAGTCCTCTTCCCCATTTGACTTTGAGGTCCTGCCGGTGCCCTTTACCGAGGAGAGCATAGCGGCCCTGTTGGAGGACTTGCTGCACCTGTGGATGTACAAGCTTCCCCATCTGTCCTACTGGGAGGGCCTGGTGAAAATGATGAATATCATGGAAGTCTTTCTCAAGATGTCGAAGCAGACCTGTGACAGTGTGGTGCTGAACCCTAGGCGGATAGCAAAGCTCCGGCAAGCAGGGTTTGATATGCTAATCTCAGACCCTCTTTCTCCGGGCGGTGAGCTGATAGCAGAGTTGCTTGAAATCCCTTTTGTCTATACTTTCCGGTTCTCTGACGGGAACACAGCGGAGCGGCTGTGTGGGGGGCTTCCAGCCCCTCCTTCGTACGTACCTGCCAGCACGGGGGGACTGACGGACAGGATGTCCTACGTGGAGAGATTGCAAAACCTGCTCTTTTATGCTCTTCAGGATGTTCTGTTTCACCAGTTTTTGTGGAAAGAATGGAATCAGTACTACAGCGATGTTTTAGGTAAGACTGCTCTTGTTTGCCGTGATTGTGTCAGTACCATAACATCAAATATGTAGGGCCGCAGTTTCCGAAAGGAAGTCTAGTCCAGTAGGTAGGGTGCTACCCCGGGACTCCGGATACCTTGGTTCAACTTCATGCTCTGCCACATATTTCCTGGGTGACCTTGGGCAAGTCACATAGGGCTAGCACAGATTGATTTTACTGCCAAGGTATTCCCTGTGCTCTGAGACAACTAAGGTTAATCAATGTTGGAAGTTTTAGAACATAATCTCCACCGTGGGCTGTCCTCTTGTGTACTGGCACCTGGATCGAAAGAAGTAGGCAAGCAAGCAAGCAGAGTGCAACAGCTTCCAAGGAAACGCAGCCACATGATGTCGGGGAAGTGTATTGCAGCACTCTTTTTGGTTCTGGGCTCTGGCTTGGGCTCAGGGTCCTGTGGGAAGGTGCTGGTCTGGCCAGCTGATAACAGTCACTGGCTCAATGTAAAGTCCATTTTAGAAGAGCTCGCAGACAGGGGCCATGAGGTGACTGTGCTGTTGTCTTCATCCTTCCTGGGCATAGATGCCACCAGACCTTCCCCTTTCAATTTTGAGGTGATCCCTGTGCCATTCACAAAGGAGGATATGGCATCCCTGATGGAAACATTCTCCACATGTGGCTTTATGAACTGCCCAACTTTTCATACTGGGAGACCACTTCCAGGATGTGTAACTTAGTATCATGGCTGCTGTCAATGAGCAAAGCAACTTGTGATTCGGTGGTGTGGAATGAGGAGCTGATGGAGATGCTGAGAGAGGCTGCCTTCGACATTCTCCTTGCAGAGAAGCTTGGTGTCCCATTTGTCTATACTTTCCGGTTCTCTATGGGGAACACAGTGGAGCGGCTGTGTGGGGGGCTTCCTGCCCCTCCTTCGTACGTGCCTGCCAGCCTGGGCAGCCTGACGGACAGGATGTCCTTCATGGAGAGGATGAAAAACATGTTCTTTTATGCTCTTCAGGATGTTCTGTTTCACCAGGTTTTCTGCAGAGAATGGAATCAGTACTACAGCGATGTTTTAGGTAAGGCTGCTCTTGTTTGCCGTGATTGTGTCTTTACTGTGGGCTGCATTGTGCGAAAGGAAGCCTAGTCCAGTGGGGGAGGATTCCAGGCACCCAGCTTCAATTTCCTGGGCCGAGTCTAGACTGCAAGCTTTTGCCAGCATAGTGATGTCCATCAGGGCTGTGATCTCTGCCGGCAGCTGTGCCGGTACTAGCCCCTAGCATAAAGAAAGTTGAATCGGAAAAACTGCCCCTTTACTTGTATAGCTTGTTTTGCTGAGAGGGGCTGGAATAAGCTACACCGGAAGAGCCCAGTTTTGCTGGTATAAGCTGCAGTCCTCTAAGGAACACTTGCCAAGCTAGGATACTGGCTTAACACTCCTGGCCCAAGGCACTTCTGTATCAGTTTAACTGTGTCTGCACCAGGGGCTGTCCCGGCATAGGTATTTTGGTAAAAAATGACATCCCTAAACCGAAAAGGTCCATCAATACAAGAACTGCGTGGAGCCCACCCCTTCATCGCGCTGTGCTTAGTTCCCCAGCTGTACATTCTTGTGACATTTCCAGCCTTGCCACTTCTCTTCACAGCTAGAAAGGGGAGTGAAGAAAAAGCCTTGGTCGCAGTGTCCGGCTGTGCCAACTTCCTGCTCTACATGGGGCAGCCGAGCAGGTGGGAGGCAGAGGAGAAAGGGAAAGACCCTCGGACTCCCTGCTGGTTGAAACACCCAGCTTTTTCTCTCCCCTCCCTGGATTATTTCCCGGTAGAGGAAATTGGGGCCTAAAATCATTCCATCAGTTTCTTTTGGCATGATCCTAGAAAGCAGCACAACAAGTAACCACCAGGCCTTGTGGTGAAAGCACTGGACTGGGGATGCAAGAGATCTGGATTCTAGTCCCAGCTCTGCCACAGACTACCCATGTGACCTTGAGTACCTCACTTCACTTCTTCATGGCTCCATTTACTATGGGTCAAATAGTCCTTCCTCTCTCCCATCTGTTTGTCATCTCACCTGTTTCGAGGGCAAGCTTTCTTGCTGTGTGTTTGTACAGCTCCTAGCACAACGGGGCCAGATTTTCAATTGGGGCTTCTAGGTTGTATTGTGACATTAGTAATAATAAGGTGGCTCACAATAGGTATACCAGGAACCATTTTGAAAGCTGTTGGCTGTTTGCAGTGAATTGATCAAATGTTACACTCTGGGCTCTAGTTTCTATTTTTGAACTTTATTATAAGAATAATGAAACGAGGCCTGATTTCCAAAGGGACTAAGCGTGTGCGGGTCCCCTTGACGTAAACAAAGCTGCCAGGGCTCATCAGTCAGGCCCTGACGAATCCACCTTTTCAAAGAATGTGTTTCAAATGGCCCCAATTAAGGTGTCATCAGGGCAAATACTGCAATGGAACAAGGAGTAGCTAGTTAGAAGTGCCTAGCGCTGTTGAAATGGAGACATCACCCAGTGAAGGTGCAGCCTAGTGAGTTTCCCGAATGAGAAGGGGTAGCTGTAGAGTTGTGGTCACATTCATCTGGTTTTGTCTTTTGAGACTGTCGTCTCTTTGAGGCCCAGCCTGCTGTCCTGTGCGTCCGTACAGGACTTAGCCTATATCAGGGGCTACCGCCCTGCAAATAATGCTGCTGTGCAAAGGGGGAGAAGATGAATCATTCCCTATGTGAACCCGGATATAAAATGGAGTCATGCTGGTTTGCTTTCCCTGGTTTGATTGACCGACATTGCTCACCGAAAAAAGAATTTAAACCCACTGATCTAAAGTCACTAGGTAGTTGGCTCTTTGTCTTATGTACAAAGAGTTTCGACGGTCTTTACAAAATAAAAAATCTAGACCAAAGGAGAGATTTTCAAAAGTGTGCAGAGATTTAGGAGCACAAGCACCATTGAGGGACTTGAGCTTCTAAATCCTTTGGGTGTTTTTGAAGCCCCCGCCTCTCCCTATTATTTATTCAAATTAACTGATTTGTTGGCATCATGGCAGCAAGTATTTAACACTTGTTGGCGTTTGATTTTTATCAGAGTTTTATTAAATAAACTACAGGCAATATTATGAGGAAGCCGGGCATTGACAATGTACCTGTGTAACCCCCGCACCTCCTGGGTGTGGTGTTCTGTCCCATGTAGTAGCACCGAGACCACTTGGAGAGATTGAGTCTGCTCTACAGCTTTAGCTAACAGCCGGGGCGGCTCCAGGCACCAGCGCACCAAGCGTGTGCCTGGGTCAGAAAGCTGCGGGGGGCGGCCTGCCAGTCGCCATGAGGGCGGCAGTCAGGCAGACTTTGGTGGCATGCCTGCGGGAGGTCTGCCGGTCCCGCGGCTTCGGTGGCAATTCGGCGGTGGGTATGCCGAAGGCACGGGACTGGTGGACCTCCTGCAGGCATGCCACTGAATCCACGTTACCAGCGGACCTCCCGCAGGCATGCAGCTGTGAAGGCTGCCTGACTGCCATGCTTGGGGCGGCAAAATACATAGAGCCGCCCCTGCTAACAGCCATGTGACTTTTAGCTCATGCAGTAGAGGTTCGTGCATTTAGCTCCAGAGATCCCCGGTTTGATCCTGCCTGATGACAACCGGGATCTGTCAGCATTACCCCTGCTCTGAGAACGGACACTTACATGAAACCCTCTACTCCCAAAGGCTTAACTGGTTGATCAAAAATGACATTCCTCCAACTGCAGAAGAGAACATTAAGCTGAGAGACCTGGCTCCTAACCAGTTTCCCTCTTAATGATAAAAGCAGGCTCTAATTTTCAAGTCTGTGTGTGTCATAGCTGTGCTATTATCTAAATGCACTAGCAGTATCGCACTTTGCAGTGTATGCAAAAACCTTTGGCCCTGATTGTGAACTAGCGATGGAGTGGGATGAGGCCGAGGTAGAGGTGATGCAGTGTCCCATAGAAAGATAATACAGTGATCTGTGCCCCATCCTTCAGTTGCCTTCACAGCCACCTCCTCGGTTGCTCCCAGAGCTGGCACAGAGCTCCCTGTGGGGCCAGGGATCTGTGCACACACAGAGCTGGGGAAGGGTGATTAGGATTGTCCCACCATCAGCCCTGCAGTTTCCCAGAGAGAGAGAATCCTGTCCCCAGCTCTGTTATCATTCTGCCCCTCCACCACTGTGTGAGTCCCCCACTTACAGGAGGGATCGTGGAGACAGCTGTGTTTGGTGGGGTCCCTGTAATCCTGGCTCCATTGGGCCATAGCTAGGGAATGGCTCAGAGTCCCTCTGTGCGAGTATGGAGGCGCAGGGCTTCCATGCAATTTGCCCAGGCCTCTTGCTGATTTGGTGAGATCCACGTGGCTCTTGGCGGATGGTGGGGTTAGTGGGCTGCCCCATTCTGTGTGGGGCCGTCCCCCGTGGAGTATCTCAGGAGAACCCGCCCCCCTTTGCTTTGCCCTGGGGGTTTTCCCACAGGGAGAGGGGCAATTTGTTTTGTGTGTAATAGGTGCTGGCCCCTGTGACACAGAGGCTCTGCTGCCCTGCCCCCACCACCACGGAGAAATTCGGAGCCAGTTTAAGTGCTTCACTTGGGGAACAAGGGAAGCCACAGCAGCAGCCCAAGTGGGCAAGAACTGTGAAACTCTGATGATCATAGAATCATAGGATTGGAAGGGACCTCAGGAGGTCATCTAGTCCAACCCCCTGCTCAAAGCAGGACCAATCCCCAGATTTTTACCACAGTTCCCCAAATGGCTCCCTCAAGGATTGAGCTCATAACCCTGAGTTTAGCAGGCCAATGCTCAAACCACTGAGCTACCCTTCCCCTAAAGCTTCCTCTGCCTGCCCGTCTTCTGGAGTTCCTGCCATGATCCCCAGGGACCTCCTCCAGCACTACTCCTATCACCCAGCATGGAGGCAGAAGCCAGGCGACATTCACATTCAGGACAAGTGTTCCCACATACCGCAGACCCAAATGCGTCTGTAAAACTATTCGTCAGCCAATCGCAAATCATGAATAAGTTGGTGACAGTGAGTCATGATTGGTGGAAGAGAAACCAGTGATTACAGGGTCAAGTCCTGGTAATAAGGGTCTGCTCCAAAGCCCATGGCAATCATTGGAAAGACTCGCATTGATTTAGTGAGCTTTGGACTGGGGCCATAGTTTGCAATTCAAAGATGACAATTTTCCTGCAGATCTGAAAATGCACATTGTGTAACAATAGCTGTCCAGCCGAGAGAGCAGGTTGTTTTCAATCCTGCAGGAGAATCCATCAGTTTCATTCAGAAGGAGAATTCTAGGTGATCCAGAACAGGATTTGGTACTTGCTGAGTGTTGCCTCGCATATGGTAATTTTGCACTGAAATGACCATATTCTTCTATCAGGATTGGAACATTCAGCATCCAGTCTTTGAGGGCTGTGCTTAGAAGTGTTTACACTGTGGACTTTGGAACTGAACTTAGCTCCAGTGAGAGGTGCAGCCAGGATGTTGAAGTGGCTTTTGCTGGTGCTGTGGGTTCACATGAGCTGCTGGGGCTCAGGATCCTGTGGGAAGGTGCTGGTCTGGCCCACCGATGCCAGTCACTGGCTCAACATAAAACTGGTGCTGGAGGAACTCTCCCTTCGGGGCCACGATGTGACTGTGCTGGTGCCTTCAACAAATTTGCTCATCGATCACAATGAGTCCTCTTCCCCATTTGACTTTGAGGTCCTGCCGGTGCCCTTTACCGAGGAGACCTTGGCGGCCCTGTTGGAGGACTTCCTGCACCTGTGGATGTACGAGCTTCCCCATCTGTCCTACTGGGAGGGCCTGGTGAAAATGATGAATAGTGTGGAAGTCTTTCTCAACATGTCGAAGCAGACCTGTGACAGTGTGGTGCTGAACCCCAGGCTGATAGCAAAGCTCCGGCAAGCGGGGTTTGATGTGCTAATCTCAGACCCTCTTTCTCCGGGCGGTGAGCTGATAGCAGAGTTGCTTGAAATCCCTTTTGTCTATACTTTCCGGTTCTCTGATGGGAACACAGCGGAGCGGCTGTGTGGGGGGCTTCCAGCCCCTCCTTCGTACGTACCTGCCAGCACGGGGGGACTGACAGACAGGATGTCCTACATGGAGAGATTGCAAAACCTGCTCTTTTATGCTCTTCAGGATGTTCTGTTTCACCAGGTTTTGTGGAAAGAATGGAATCAGTACTACAGCGATGTTTTAGGTAAGGTGCTTTTGTTTGCCGTGATTGTGTCTAAACCATAATATCAGAAATGTAGGGCCGCAGTTTCTGAGAGAGAGGCTGGTCCAGTGGGTAGGGTGCTACTCTGGGACTCCGGACACCTTGGTTCAACTTCATGCTCTGCCACATATTTCCTGGATGACCTTGGGCAAGTCACATAAGGCTTGTCTGTAGATAAAAGTTGTACAGCTTTAGCTATACCATTGTAGCTAAAATGGTACCACCCCTGGAGTGAGGAGGGACGTGTTAAGGTGTTTATAGCAGCATCGCCTCTTCCCATGTGGAAAGGGGAATATATTATATGGGTATAAGGCCATGGCTACACTTGCAGATGTGCAGCGCTGGGAGTTACAGCTGTGTTCATACAACTGTGTAGGGAAAGCGCTGGTGTGTGGCCACACTGACAGCTACCAGCGCTGCAGTGTGGCCACATTTGCAGCATTTGCAGCGCTGTTGGGAGTGATGCATTATGGGCAGCTATCCCAGCGTTCAAGTGACTGCAACATGCTTTTCAAGAGAGGGGGGTGGGGTGGAGTGTGACAGGGAGTGGTAGAGAGAGAGAGAGTGGATTTTTGGAGCTGACACTGTGTGTCAGCTCCCTGCCTTGCAAAGCCTGCCTTGCAAATTCTGTGTCAGCTCCCTGCCTTGCAAAATCTGACCATTTTCTCAACCCTTCATTCACTCTTAACTGCAAATAGCCTGCAGACCTGATAAGCAGCTGCTCCGTCGGACTCCCTTTCTCCCCCTCACCTCCGCCCCCGCCGTGCTGTTTCTCTCCTCAAGCAAACACTAGCTGTAGATATTCATCCCCCTGCCTGCCTCATTCACAGCAAACAGGAGCTGTGTTTGTTTTTTAGATAAGCAGCTCCCGGAGCCTCTAGTTCACAACAAAACAAAGAGAGGCATCATAACAAAACAAAGAAAGCAATTTAGTTAAAAGCATTATGGGAAAATTCTGGAGGTCAGTTACAGCATAGTAAGATTAATCGCTGTTTACACTTGCACTCCAGCGCTGCATCACCAGCGCTGCAATAGTTATACCCGAGGCAGAGCAGGAGTACAGCCAGCGCTGTAGCCAGGGAGATACAGCGCTGTATGTGCCTTGCAAGTGTGGACGGTGAGTGAGTTGCAGCGCTGTAAAGCCTCCACCAGAGCTGCAACTCTCCAGTGTAGCCAAGCCCTAAGGCATGTTTCAGCCAACATCACGAAGTCCTCGCTAGCGATTATACTGGTATAGCTATTTTGGTTTTTTTTAAAAACCCCCAAACATACCTTGATGGAAATAGTTGTACTGGTTAAAAACAAACAAACACATAAAGAACCTGTTTAGATAAGGCCTCCATCTCTCTGTGCCTCAGTTCCCTATCTGTATATGGGGATGCTAGCAGTGCATTACCTCACAGGGGTGTTGTCAGGACAAATACATTAAACATTGTGATGTCCTGGTCAGATAAATACAGTCATAGGTTGGGTTAAACCTTATTGAAACTGGTGGGTGTATCAGTGCCCCTCATTCCAGATAAATGTAAAAAATAAATAAATAGACAAACTTCTTCATGGAACCAGATAGCTGAACCAGTTAGGGGCGTCCTCTGCCCAGAACAAAGTCACGTGGGAGGCTGGAGTAGGAGTTGTCATGTGACCCACAGCGTTCCTCTGTGATCTGATAACAGCCTGGGGGCAGGGGATTGATTGGATTGGATTGCGTCAGAGAAGCAGATTAACATACCGGAGAAGCTAGGAGAAAAGGAACAGAAAGCCAAGGAGACAGCTGAACAAGCACTGGGACTGGGAGAACGGCCCTTACGGGGGGAAAAAGCTTCTATAGGGAGCTTTTTGAGCAGCGTGCTGGCTGGAAGACACTGCCTCCTGCTGTCTGATTCCTCCTGTGTGGAAGGAAACCGGACTTGGTGCACTCTTTACAAGTAAACAGGATTGCTTCACAGAGAGACCTGTGGAACAAATGATGGAACAAATAATGGAAGTGCTCAGAGAAATTGAAGCTGGACAAAAGGAAGTATAACAAGACCTAAAACAATTGGAGACTTTGCAAAAGGAATGAAAGCAGCATCTGGAGTCTTCCCAGAATAGCCTGAGGGACGACTTGCAGGCAGAGGTGAAATCTCTATTGGAGTGGCAACGACAAAGAGTCTGGACAGTCTGGAGTTGCAACACACCCAGTCTGCAATAGTAAGACAGATCAGATCAGTAAGTCAGATTGCCTGACTGCCATAGACACAGGGCCGGCTTCAGACCCCAGCGCGCCAAGCGCGCGCTTGGGGCAGCATTTTGCCGGGAGGGCAGCAGATGGCTCCGGCGGACCTTCCGCAGTCATGCCTGCGGGAGGTCCACCGAAGCCGCGGGACCAGCGGACCTCCCGCAGGCATGACTGCGGAGGGTCCGCTGGTCCCGCGGCTCCGGTGGACCACCCCCAGGTATGACTGCGGAAGGTCCGCTGGTCCCGCGGCTCGGGTGGACCTCCCGCAGGCATGCCTGCGGATGCTCCACCGGAGGCGCGGGACCAGCGGAACCTCCGCAGGCTCATCTGCAAGAGGTCCCCCGGAGCCACGGGACCGGTGACCGGCAGCGCGCCCCCTGCAGCATGCCGCCGTGCTTGGGGCGGCCAAATTCCTAGAGCCGCCCCTGCATAGACCAGAAGGTATTCCATTAATTAGCGGAGACCAAAGAAAACACTGGCCAATTTGGAACTTGCCCATGGATGAGCCAGCTGGAGGAGTTGGGGAAGACCAGACATTTAACAATAAATGCCAAGAAAAGGTGTCTTACAAATTCATTATGTGGACATTTCCTTTAAAGATGTGGCTCAGGTAAAGCAAATATTCACTGCAAACAAGTAGCTGAAGTAAAAGGTGCCTGTGTAGACAAGTAGCAGTTTCAGTTTGTCACATGCATAAACCGTGCCAGAGCCGAGTTATTTGTTGGCATCGTCATAGAGGTAGTTAAATCTGTGTGAGTTTGTGGGATGGGACTAGTTCTGAGAACACACCACAGACACAGCATTTGCCCACAGGCAAGGTAACGAGGAAGCCGGGTGTTTGCCAGCTACCTGCTCTGAGAATGGAAACTTCACCAGAAGGAGGGTTTCGCCTTTCAACTCCCAAAGGTTAATTGATTGATCCAATAATGGCATTCCCCGAGTTGCTGAAGAGAACGCTAAGCAGAGAGGTCTGGTTCCTAACCAACTTCCCTCTGACTGATAAGAACAGATGCTCATGTTCGAGGCTGTGAGTGTGTGATGGCTGCTCTGTGACCTGTATGCACTAGCAGTATCGCGCTGGGCATTGAATGCAACAAGCTCTGGCTCTGATTGTGCCCCAGTGATCCGTGAGTAGGGCAGGCTAGACGGTAAGGGTGATGCAGAGTTTCCTGTGGGAAGATAATATAGTGATCCATGCGCTATCACCCAAGGATGGATCGCGCTCTCCTCCTTGGAAAGAGGCCTCAGCTGCATCCACAGCCACCTTCTCCACACATTGCATTACAACAGTTGTCCTGCAGAGGTAGCAGTGCCTTCTCCTGTAGGAGAATCCTAGGTGATCCACAACAGAGTTTGTACTTGCTGAGCCTGTCCCCACCCACATATGGTAATTTTGCACTGAAATGACCTTATATGAAGATTGCGACGTTCAAGATCCAGTCTTTGTGGGCTGTGCTTAGAAGTGTTTACACTGTGGACTTTGGAACTGAACTTAGCTCCAGTGAGAGGTGCAGCCAGGATGTTGAAGTGGCTTTTGCTGGTGCTGTGGGTTCACATGAGCTGCTGGGGCTCAGGATCCTGTGGGAAGGTGCTGGTCTGGCCCACCGATGCCAGTCACTGGCTCAACATAAAACGGGTGCTGGAGGAACTCTCCCTTCGGGGCCACGATGTGACTGTGCTGGTGCCTTCAGCAAATTTGCTCATCGATCACAATGAGTCCTCTTCCCCATTTGACTTTGAGGTCCTGCCGGTGCCCTTTACCAAGGAGACAAAGGCGGCCCTGTTGGAGGACTTCCTGCACCTGTGGATGTACGAGCTTCCCCATCTGTCCTACTGGAAGCTCATGTTGAAAATGAAAGAATTCATGGAAGTCTCTATCAAGATGTTCAAGCAGACCTGTGACAGTGTGGTGCTGAACCCCAGGCTGATAGCAAAGCTCCGGCAAGCGGGGTTTGATGTGCTAATCTCAGACCCTCTTTCTCCGGGCGGTGAGCTGATAGCAGAGTTGCTTGAAATCCCTTTTGTCTATACTTTCCGGTTCTCTGAAGGGAACACAGCGGAGCGGTTGTGTGGGGGGCTTCCAGCCCCTCCTTCTTACGTACCTGCCAGCACGGGGGGACTGACGGACAGGATGTCCTTCACAGAGAAGATGACAAACTTGCTGCTTTATATTTACCATGATGTGTTTTTCCTGCATTTCTGGGTGGATGAATGGACTCAGTATTACAGTGATGTCTTAGGTGAGACAGCGACTGGACAGACATAGCTTTTTTGCCCAGGCCAAGACTTTAAAAATTAGGGGCCTCAAGTTAGGAACTGAATTTAGGTCCCTAAGTGGTCTTCTTTTTCAAGAGGACTGAGCACTTTCACCTCCAAAGCCAGATATAAACATTGAACGAAATTTTAGATGTAATTTTCTTTTCACTGTTTGATCAATTTTTGCATTTCTCTGAGTTGGGACAATTAGTTTTATAAAAGTTTCGAATACATTTCACTTCCTCATTTTCCCATGTGAGCACAGTCCTGCAGGGACCACGGAGGATTCCTTAAGGATAAGTTGTTTACATTTTAAATGAAATTTAATGTCCTAGGTTTTGTAGAAACTTGTATTCACAAAGCCTCAAGTGTGAGCCAAACATGCCCTGAATGTGGGCACAGTCCCGCTCCCTTTTTAATAAACAGGAGCTAAGCTTTACCACTGATCTCCAATTAACCACCTTTGCAGTCTTAGTCTCATCTCCCTGGGAAGTATCTAAATGAGGCCCAGGGTCAAAGTGAAGCCCCCAATTCAGTAAAGTATCCCTACTCAAGAAGGGTGCCTAAGCATGTGCTTTAACTTGAAGTCAATGGGATCTAAGCAGGTGTTTATGTGCTTTCCGGAATTGGGGCCAGATTGTGCTGAGATCTTAATTACCTTGTATATTATAAAAATGATGTTTATTATATGGGCAATGTAAGAGGTGTGATCTTAAATGCCGGTTTTCTTGCTCGTACGTGCTTGAGTTTTGTAATGGCCATGAGAGGTGAGACCGCGGCTTTCAGAGAGCAGCCTGAAGACTTGGTCATCATCTTTGCAGGCTCATGTGCTAGTTCTAGTGCAGTCAATAGGCAACATTTTCAAGCACATTGAAGTCCCATTTTTGAAAGTGACCAAGGAACCGACTGCCAAAGGGAATTTAGGCTCCTAGCGGGATTTACAAAAGTGCCTCTGTGAGTTTGTCCCTTTGAGTTTCAATGGGAGCTAAACACCTAACCTGCCTCGGCACATCTATAAATTCCACACTGCCACCTACGGCATCTGTAGGCACTTAAATACCTTTGAAAATCTACCCCTAAGACACTTAGGGTATGTCTACACTGCAGTTGAAACCCCGCAGCTGTTCCATGCCGGCTGATCTGGGCTCAGGCGGGCTGTGGGGCTGTTTAACTGCAGTGTAGGTGTTTGGGCTCTGGCTCTAGAGCCCTGTGAGATGGGAGCTTTTGAAATTTATGCGCATTGAGACAACTTCCTGGAGTAAAGTTGTATGCGCAGGCTTGAGGCCTGCACCGGCGAGGTGTGTGCAGCACAGCCGGCCTTCCCTCTCAACATCAGGAAAAAGTGATCAATGATCAGAGCAAATGAAGTATCAGACAGAAGGCAGCCAATACCCTAAGCCCTAGGCCTGTGGCCCTCCCAACCAAGCCCCTGACCCACGCCGGGCCTTCGTTAACCCATCTGAAAAAGATAAGGCTACTAACAATGATGTATGTGTCTGTAGTGCTTTATCTGTACAGCCCAACACACTTTAAAGATGTGGGTAAGCACTGCAAGCCCAATAGAACGCTTGGCCCAGCAAAGCACAGACGTGCTGTAGCCTGATGATTTGGGAGGTCTTTATATAGTGTTGTCGGCTATGGACTGTTTTCCAAACTGTGTCTATGCAGAGAGGAGAGCAAACGCCTATATGATTATCAGCTGTCCAGCAGGGGAGCAGTTTGCTGGGACTGCTGTTGAACTTCTTGGCTCCTTTAGCAGAACAACCAGTCACCCGGGACAGGATTTGGTTCTTGCAGAGTCTTCTCTGCCTCCCCACCGCTCCCCTTCTCCAGTTAGGTTGTGCTCAGCAGAGATCAGTCGCTCAGGGCGGGGATGCCCTGTGGGCTGCCTGTGGGGATGGTGTTACTAACTCGGCGTACAGAGGCATTAGGTTGACGCAAGGCAGCTTACATTGACCTAACCGTGTAGTGTAGACCAGGCCTGAAGGAAAGATCTGTGTAGCTCAAAAGCTTGTCTCTCTCACCAATAGAAGTTTGTCCAATAAAAGTGGTGACTTCACCCACCTTGTCTCTCTAATATCCTGGGACCGACACAGCTACAACAACACTGCATACTAACTAACCTGTGTCATGATCAAAGTTGACTGTATCATGGTGTCACGTGGGTATGAAATCCTGTTAGTCAGCACTTCAGCTCTGAACAGGGCAGGTCATGGGGCTGCATCATTGACAATCTTAATTCCTAGCTGTGATCAGCCTGATTGAGACTGTAGACAAAGTTTCCTATTCTTTATCTGAGAGTAGCAGCTAGAGTGTCCCCTGTGCTAAGCCCTGGACAAACGCATAATCCCTGCCCTGAAGAGTTTGCAATCTAAGGCCTGGTCTAAACACACAGTTGTAGCGATTCAGCTAAAGGTGTAACTTTATACCAGTTTAGTTAAACCTCTGTGACTTTGTGTGGCCACTGCTATTGATTCACTTTACATACATAAGTGTACAGGCACCAGTTCAACTGGTAGATCTGACTAAAACAGATTATAAGAAAGTCCAGAGACACCGTTGCACCATTTGAACAAACCCAATTTAAGGTAAATCAGTGAAGCTGCAGTGTGTCAGCCTGAAGGATGGGAGAGGAGAGAGAGTTGAGGTCACCTGCCCAAGGCCATGCAACAACTCAGTGGCAGAGCTGTGATAAAACCCAGGTTTCCTGAGACCCAGCTCTGTTCACTAGGCCACACTGCACTGAACAGTGTCCAGGAGTGCCAGGTCTCAGATGCAGGGCTGGTATGTTTCAATAGACAATGAGCAAGATGCTCCCTCCTGCGGCTAATTTTAACTCCCTATCTTTTGCTTGCAGGAAGGCCCACGACGCTGTGTGAAACGATGGGCAAAGCAGAGATGTGGCTGATCCGGACGTACTGGGACTTTGAATTCCCTCGCCCTTTCCTGCCTAACTTTGAGTTTGTCGGGGGACTCCACTGCAAGCCTGCAAAGCCTTTACCTGAGGTACCTTAATACTCTCCCTTGGTCTAGTCATCTGCCCATCAGATCAACGGCTGTTTGTTTCTCTGGTTTCCACATACAGGGTATGCCATATCCTGAGAAGCTCGCTGAGAACAATGTCAGCTTTGGGCAAGAGAAATCTGCTACGCATCACTGCAATGTTGGATGATGCTCTGTTGCTGATTGAAAATACAGGGCCAGTTTCAGAGCTGTGCTGATTTACACCAGCTCAGGAGCTGGCCTGTAGTCAATCGCCTCTCTGCCTGCTGGGGGGACAGGATGGGTGAGGTAATATATTTTATTGGACCAACTTCTATTAGCGAGAGAGACAAACTTTCCAGCCACACACGGCTCTTCTTCAGGTCTGGGAAACAGAGTGTCATATCTAAATGCAAGGAGGAACAGATTGTTTAGCACAAGTAACTACCACGTTTCATGTGACCATTTGAAGTGAAGTGACCTGTTAACATCTCTCCGGTGATAGGGTGCAGGGCCAGCTCTAGGCACCAGCAAACCAAGCACGTGCTTGAGGCGGCACATTTTCAGGGGCGGCATTCCGGCCTCCCCTTTTTATTTATTTATTTTGTTTACTTTGGGCGGCAAAAGCCTAGAGTCGACCCTGGCAGCAGCAGCGCGTCGTGCGTGGGGGCGGCTGGGGGCCGCTGCGGTTTGCACCGTGGGGAGCAGCACCCGCACCTTGTGGCTGGGCCAGGCAGGCTCTGAGTGGGGGACACTCGAGTTTGGGGCTGCCCCACAGGGCACACGGAGCCGCCTGCAGGTGCTGCAGGGTGGCCACCCCCCAGCGCCACAGCTGGGGCTGGGCGAAGTGGCCCGAGCCGCCCAGGGACTGCAGCACGGCGGCCAGAAGCAGCAGCAGAACCATAGAGGGCGGGGCACTGCCGTGCGAGGCCCGCATCCCGCTCCCTCTGGAGCTGCCCTGCCCCGGCTCCTCAGCCCCCTGCTGGGGTGCTCCCCTGGCTCTGCCCTCCCGGGTCCCAGCCAGTCCTGGAGACGGGAGCCCTGGCTGGAGGGACTCCGCTGCTTACCCCGACCCTGCCAGCGCCGGACCGGCTGGAGGCGAGGGGGGAGCGGGCGGAGTCAGCACTGGTGGGGGGGAGCCCAGCCCTGGGGCGGCAGGGGGTGCGGGTGAGGGGGAGAGAGAGCCCAGGGCTGGGGCAGCAGGGGGTGCGGGTGAGGGGGAGAGAGAGCCCAGGGCTGGGGCGGCAGGGGGTGCGGGTGAGGGGGAGAGAGAGCCCAGGGCTGGGGCGGCAGGGGGTGCGGGTGAGGGGGAGAGAGAGCCCAGGCCTGGGGCGGCAGGGGTGCGGGTGAGGGGGGGAGAGAGAGCCCAGGGCTGGGGCGGCATGGGGTGCGGGTGAGGGGGAGAGAGAGCCCAGGGCTGGGGCGGCAGGGGGTGAGGGGGGAGAGAGAGCCCAGGGCTGGGGCGGCAGGGGGTGCGGGTGAGGGGGAGAGAGAGCCCAGGGCTGGGGCGGCAGGGGGTGCGGGTGAGGGGGAGAGAGAGCCCAGGGCTGGGGCGGCAGGGGGTGCGGGTGAGGGGGGAGAGAGAGCCCAGGGCTGGGGCGGCAGGGGGTGCGGGTGAGGGGGGAGAGAGAGCCCAGGGCTGGGGCGGCAGGGGGTGCGGGTGAGGGGGAGAGAGAGCCCAGGGCTGGGGCGGCAGGGGGTGAGGGGGGAGAGAGAGCCCAGGGCTGGGGCGGCAGGGGGTGCGGGTGAGGGGGGGAGAGAGAGCCCAGGGCTGGGGCGGCGGCCGGGGGTGCGGGTGCGGGGGAGAGAGAGCCCAGGGCTGGGGCGGCAGGGGTGAGGGGGGAGAGAGAGCCCAGGGCTGGGGCGGCAGGGGGTGCGGGTGAGGGGGGAGAGAGAGCCCAGGGCTGGGGCGGCAGGGGGTGCGGGTGAGGGGGGAGAGAGAGCCCAGGGCTGGGGCGGCAGGGGGTGCGGGTGAGGGGGAGAGAGAGCCCAGGGCTGGGGCGGCAGGGGGTGCGGGGGGGGGGAGAGAGAGCCCAGGGCTGGGGCGGCAGGGGGTGCGGGTGAGGGGAGAGAGAGCCCAGGGCTGGGGCGGCAGGGGGTGAGGGGGAGAGAGAGCCCAGGGCTGGGGCGGCAGGGGGTGCGGGTGAGGGGGAGAGAGAGCCCAGGGCTGGGGCGGCAGGGGGTGCGGGGGGGGGGAGAGAGAGCCCAGGGCTGGGGCGGCAGGGGGTGTGGTTGGAGGAGGGCACTGGTGGGGGCAGGGAGTGAGAGCCCAGGGCTGGGATGGAGGGCAGCCAAAAATGTTTTTGCTTGGGGCGGCAAAAAACCTAGAGCCGGCCCTGCTAGGAGGAAAGGAAGGGGCAGGGGGGAAAGCACCTGTGGGGGGGTGTCATTTAGGGGGTTACAGGTGGTTGTAATAAGCCATAAATCCAGTGTCTCTGTTCAGTCCATGATTTTTAGTCTCTAGCAGAGTCGTGAATTTAAGCTCCCAGGCTCGGCATTTGAAAGTGCTGGGCAGGTTTCCTTTGAGGATGAGGCCTGAGAGCTCCGATATGGAGCGATCGTTCTGTGAAAAATGCTCACCCACAGGTGACAGGGTGTTTTTGTCTGTTATCGTTTTCCTGGGTGAGTTCATTCGAGAGTGTAGCTATTATCTGGCTCCACCCCATAGTTGTGGTTGAGGTATTTAGTGCACTGGATGAGGTAGGACCCTGTGTAGGACCCACCTGTGGATCTTTATGGGGGAGAGGGTCATTAAGGCACAGCAGTGGTGAATCCAGTGCTCAGCTTAAAAAATACCCGAGTACACCCCTCATCCCATGGCTCTCTACTCACCCAAGCTGTGCCACCCACCTCTGTATTGCTGTTTTTAGCAGCATCACATCTGGCCGCTGGAGCCTTTGGCGGGGGGAAGCATCAGGGAAAGGGTCCCTCCCTCCACAGGGAAAGGCTCTGGCAGCGGGAAAAGGCAGCAGGGACAGAGGCTTTCCTTGCTGCCTCCCCCCCTGCCAGAGCCCTTTCGCGCCGACGAAAGTGGTGTGTAGCGTAGACGTCGCCTGAGTCAGATAGGAATGATGGACAGATTGAACTGCTCGGCGCCAGGCATGTGCCTGGGCTGAACAGCTAATAAACGATGACGATGAAAGCTTTGTTAAACCAGCTGCCCATGCAATCGCCTTTTTTAAAAGCTAGCCATTGGCTCATTATACCTGTGTCAGCTAGATTCAAGAACCCTCTGCTGTAAGAAATTTCCCCATGTAGGAGCTTAGAGACCATGATCAAATAACATTTTAGCCTTCTCTTTGATAAGCTTTGTTTTTACATTAATATGTCTCTTCCCATGTGTATTTCTACTGAGTACCTTTCACCTAGTTCACTATGCAGTGCCTTGAAAAGTGGGTTAGAATTTAAAGGGATAGCGTGTCATTTTAAGGGGTTTTCTGCTCCTGTTTGCAGACTACCCTGTAGGGAAGCGGAGATCAGCAGTCAGTCCGCAAAAGAACCAGCCTAGGGCATGGTGAATTGAGTTGTGCCTCTTTTCCTGAGGTGCGGCTCTGGGTTTGGTGGTTGTGTGAGAGATTTCTGGAGTCTAAGGGAAAAAACAGTGTTACGCTTAGGGTATGGCTACACTGGCGATTTGCAGCGCTGGAAAGCCTCCACCAGCGCTGCAATTAGTAAGTGGCCACACCTGCAAGGCACTTCCAGCGCTGCAACTCCCTGGCTGCAGCGCTGGCCGAACACCCCTCTCGGCATGGGGAATAAGGATTCCAGCGCTGGTGCTGCAGCGCTGGTCATCAAGTGTGGCCACACACCAGTGCTGTGATTGGCCTCCAGGGTATAAGGATGTATCCCAGAATGCCTGTTCAGCCACTCTGCTCATCAGGTCAGACTCTACTTCCCTGGCCTCAGGTGACCCGCCCTTTAAATGCCCCGGGAATTTTAAAAATCCCCTTCCTGTTTGCTCAGCCAGGTATGGAGTGCAATCAGTGAATCTTTACAGGTGACCATGCCTCCACGTGGCAAACGAGCCCCAGCATGGAGCAATGGCGAGCTGATGGACCTCATCAGTGTTTGGGGGGAGGAATCTGTGCAGGCACAGCTGCGCTCTAGCCGTAAGAATTATGATACCTTTGCCCAGGTATCGAGAGCCATGATGGAAAGGGGCCATGAGCGTGACGCGGTGCAGTGCAGGGTAAAAGTAAAGGAGCTGCGGAGTGCCTATTGCAAAGCACGCGAGGGAAACCGCAGATCCGGCAGTGCCCCCACGACCTGCCGGTTTTACAAGGAGCTGGATGCGATTTATGGGGGTGACCCCTCTGTAAATCCAAGGACCACGATGGACAGTTCAGAGCCGGTAGAGGAGGGGGAGGGGGAGGCATACAGTGAGGCTACTGTGGTGGGGGAAGACACCCCGGAGTCCCAGGAGGCATGCAGTCAGGAGCTCTTCTCAAGCCAGGAGGAAGCTAGCCAGTCACAGCCCCTGGAACTTGGTGCAGAAGAATCACAGGAGCAGGTCCCAGGTAAGCAGCTTTTATTGCAATGCAAAGGTTTTGGGAGAGGAGGGGGGATGGTATGGCTGCATGCCTGCATGCCTAGACATGTAATATCCCATTGATGTGGTCTATCACGTCGCAGTAATCTGCCTCTGTAATCTCTTCAAAAGTTTCTGCAAGAGCATAGGCAATTTGCGTGACCAAGTTTAAAGGGAGAGCCATTGTGGTCCCTGTCCCATTCAGGCTAACGCGTCCGCGCCACTGTTCCAGGAGGGGTGGGGGAACCATGCTTGCACAGAGGCACGCTGCATAAGGACCCGGGCGGAATCCGCATTGTTGTAGGAGACCCTCCCTTGCTTCTTTGGTAACCCGCAGAAGGGAGATATCTTCCAGTATTAACTCCTGTGGGAAATGGAGGGAGTGTTTCAGTGCTGGTTTCCCCAACTGCATAGCGCGGCAGGCAGGAACCCCAGGAACCCCAGGGTTAACAAAGCCCCGAAACAGGCAGCCTAGCCATGAAGCAAGAAGCACCCTGCTCGAGCACACCGCGGAAGGAAACCCCAGGGTTAATTCCTGAGGGAGATGGAGGTGCTGCTTTTAACAAAGCAGCAGCACCCTGCTCGAGCACACCGCGGAAGGAAACCCCGGGGTTAATTCCTGAGGGAGATGGAGGTGCTGCGTTTAACAAAGCAGCAGCACCCTGCTCGAGCACACCGCGGAAGGAAACCCCGGGGTTAATTCCTGAGGGAGATGGAGGTGCTGCGTTTAACAAAGCAGCAGCACCCTGCTCGAGCACACCGTGGAAGGAAACCCCAGGGTTAATTCCTGAGGGAGATGGAGGTGCTGCATTTAACAAAGCAGCAGCACCCTGCTCGAGCACACCGCGGAAGGAAACCCCGGGGTTAATTCCTGAGGGAGATGGAGGTGCTGCGTTTAACAAAGCAGCAGCACCCTGCTCGAGCACACCGCGGAAGGAAACCCCAGGGTTAATTCCTGAGGGAGATGGAGGTGCTGCGTTTAACAAAGCAGCAGCACCCTGCTCGAGCACACCGCGGAAGGAAACCCCAGGGTTAATTCCTGAGGGAGATGGAGGTGCTGCGTTTAACAAAGCAGCAGCACCCTGCTCGAGCACACCGCGGAAGGAAACCCCGGGGTTAATTCCTGAGGGAGATGGAGGTGCTGCATTTAACAAAGCAGCAGCACCCTGCTCGAGCACACCGCGGAAGGAAACCCCAGGGTTAATTACCATTACCATTTCTGGGAGGCTGTGAATTCTCTAGCAGTTGCTGAAATGTGTGAGGAATGCTTGTGAGACTTTAAAATAACTTCAGATTATACACAATGGAAGCTCTCTTAAAATGTATCATTTGCTGCATTTTTACAGTGACCTTGAGTAGTCCTGGGCCAGTCTTATCAGTGACTGAAAGAAAGCTGCAAAACCTGAGGAGGAAACCGAACAAGAGCAAAGAAGAACTGGTGAAGGCAGTTATGAACCAGTGTGCAACAGAGAATAAAAATGCGCAGGAATGGAGAGAAAAGATGCATCACTGGAGGCAAACAGAAAGCAGGAGAAAGGCGTTGACGCTGAAGAAAACCACGAGGCAGCTTATAAACCTCATTGCGCGCCAAACAGACTGTATGCAGTCAATGGTAGCAATGCAGGCAGAGCACTACCGTGCCAAACCACCACCCTCCCAAACCTCTTTCCCCTATGCACCAATGTCAGCTCCAAGTCCCGTTCGCCAGCATCCAGGTTCTTACCTACACCATCACCAGCTGCCCCCGACACCTGTACGGTCACCTATGAGCCCAGAGAACTACGACCCTTACCCTCTGCACTCAACCCCCATCACCATGCAACAGTACAATCCTGAGGTGCACAGCACTCCTGGCAGTACATATGAAAAACTATGAATGTACAGTTCAACAACCAACCCCCCTGCCCGTGTACTTCCTTTTTTTTAAATAAATGATTTCTTTGATTATGAATCAGTTTTTATTATTGCATAAAGTGAAAGATAACAAACCCCAATGAAAACACAGGTAACAAACATCAAGGAAAACACAGGCACTTAAAAGCACTGTAACCAGTGCACGTCACTCCTGGTCAAGGCAAAAAAACATTACTGTTGGCTTTCAGCCTCAAATTTCTCCCTCAAGGCATCCCTAATCCTTGTTGCCCTGTGGTGGGTGTCTCTAGTAGCCCTGCTGTCTGGCTGTGCAAATTCAGCCTCCAGGACTTGCACCTCGTTGGTCCATGCCTTGCTGAATGCTTCACCCTTCCCTTCACAAATATTATGGAGGGTACAGCACGCGGATATAACCGCAGGGATGCTGCTTTTCCCCAAGTCTAGCTTCCCATATAGACATCTCCAGCGAGCTTTTAAACGGCCAAAAGCACACTCCACAGTCATTCGGCATCGGCTCAGCCTGTAGTTGAAACGGTCCTGGCTCCTGTTCAGCTTCCCTGTATATGGTTTCATGAGCCAAGGCATTAATGGGTAAGCGGGGTCCCCAAGGATCACAATGGGCATTTCAACGTCCCTTACTGTGATCTTTCGGTCTGGGAAAAATGTACCTTCCTGCATCTTCCTGAACAGGCCACTGTTCCGAAAGATGCGTGCATCATGCACTTTTCCAGGCCAGCCTGTGTAAATATCAATGAAACGCCCACGGTGATCCACAAGCGCCTGGAGAACCATAGAGAAATACCCCTTGCGATTAATGTACTCGTAGGCTAGGTGGGGTGGTGCCAGAATAGGAATATGCGTCCCATCTATTGCCCCTCCACAGTTAGGGAAACCCATTTCTGAAAAGCCATCCACAATGTCCTGCACGTTCCCCACAGTCACGGTTCTCCTCAGCAGGATGCGATTAATGGCCCTGCAAACTTGCATCAACATGATTCCAACGGTCGACTTTCCCACCCCAAACTGGTTCCCGACTGACCGGTAGCTGTCTGGAGTTGCCAGCTTCCATATTGCAATAGCCACCCGCTTTTCCACCGTCAGGGCAGCTCTCAATCTTGTGTCCTTGCGCCGCAGAGTGGGGGCGAGTTCAGCACACAGTCCCATGAAAGTGGCTTTTCTCATACGAAAGTTCTGCAGCCACTGCTCGTCATCCCAGACTTCCATGACAATGTGATCCCACCACTCACTGCTTGTCTCACGAGCCCAAAAGCGGCGTTCCACGGTGCTGAGCATTTCTGTTACCGCCACAAGCAATTTCATGTCACCCGCTTTAGGCAAATCCATATCATCATCGGAATCCTCACTGTCACTTTGGAGCTGAAGGAATAGCTCAACTGCCAAACGTGATGTGCTGGCGACAGTCAGCAGCAAATTCCTCAGCAGCTCAGGCTCCATTTCACAGCGTGCTCCACTCACAAATGGCAAGAAACGTGGACGGCGAAAGTGTGACTGCTGGGAAGTGAAGCGATGCACCACGGGGCGTTGGAACAGGAAGCGGAATGACCCACACACTTCCTTCCCCTTCTCACAATACTCAGCGCCAAAACGGCGCCAAAACGGGATGAGGTGCTCTGTGGGATAGCTGCCCACAATGCACCTCTCAGTACAGCGCTGGAAATGCTGCCAATGTGGCCACACTGCAGCGCTGGCCCTGCACAGCTGGATGACCAGCGCTGCAAACTACCAGCGCTGCAAACCGTAAGTGTAGCCATAGCCTTAGACTTTCAGGTTAGAGTATTTCGGTTTTATTTCGTAGGTGTGCTGTGAACAGAACACAATAGCACTGGATGGTGTGGCTGCTTTCCAACATTAAAAGGCTTTTGTCTCTCTTCAGGAAATGGAAGAGTTTGTCCAGAGTTCAGGAGAACATGGTATCGTGGTGTTTTCTCTTGGCTCGATGATTTACAACTTAACCGAGGAGAAAAGTAACATGGTTGCCTTGGCCCTCAGCCAGATTCCACAAAAGGTCAGTTATTGTCAGTGAACTGCTTTCCTGCCAACAAGATCAGCAGGACTCCTGTAAAATCCCTGCTTCCCTCAGGCCACAGCTTTCAAACTGCATTGCCTAAAGGTAGGCTCTTTACTTCCTCTCAATATAAGTGCTCTGATTTTTTATTTTTTTCTTCTCCTGCAGCTTCAATTGAAGTAACTGGGTTTGGGGCTTGCAAAGAAACAGGGTTGAGTCCTGAGTGGTCACAGAAATTAACTTGATAGTATTTTTCTTGTATATGACTCACTTGAATAAAACCATGTGGGGTGAGTTCCCATGTCACAATGAGGCAGTGTGGACTAGTGGATAGAGAGCAGGACTGGGTTCCATTCCTGGTTTGGCCACTGGCCTGCTGGGTGACCTTGGACAAGTTACGTCCCCACCCATGCCTCAGTTTCCTCATCTGTACAATGGGGATAATGATACTGCTCTCAAAGCGCTGTGTGGGAGATCTAATCAATAGTATAATACCTTACTATAAACGTGCGTGTAAATAACTCAAGCAGCTCAAAAGAAGCCTTGCTAACCAAGGGCCTCATCTAAACCCACTGAAATCAATGGAAAGGCTCCAGTAGACGTCAGTGGGCTTTGGCTCGGGCCCCAGATTGCACTGCAGTGCGATGGTGCAGCTTGAACTACAGCACGTGTATCTTCAAACGTTTTCATTCCAGGTTCTTTGGCGGTACAAAGGGAAGAAACCAGAAACTTTAGGACCCAACACTAGGATTTATGACTGGATACCCCAGAATGACCTGCTTGGTAAGACTCTGCTGGAAATGTTCCTAGTTGAGCTTTTCTCAGTATTGACAAGCGTGTTCCCTCCCCTCTTTACTCATTTCATTTATGACAAAAAGAGACTAGATTGCCCATTATACACACACAAGCTCATCCCCTAGCCAAATGCAGCACCTGAGGTCACTTGGAGGCCAGGGTATTTAGTGTGTTGGTGATCTAGGGAGAGGTGCTTACTCAGCCTTAATTACACTGGTGACGGTAGCAGAACAAGGATAGGATTCACAAAAGGTACTAAGGTGCTTAACTCTCCCTGATAACAGTGGAAGTTAGAAGCCTGAATACCTGTGTGGCCCTGGCCCTTAGCAGTTCAGCTTCAGCAGTGAAGACGTGTTCTTCTAGCTGTGCATGTCCCAGGTTGCTGTTGGCCTACGTGGGATCAGTTAGACAAGCGTGATGGGGACCAGAGCTATGGAGAGAGTGGAACAGGCAACAACCTGAGTGAGACTCAGTATGGCCAAGTGGGGAGACTTCTCCTGGGGCAGCGGGGTGTAAACTGCACACCTGACTGTTAGGAAAGCAGTGAGCCAAGTGGGAGCGACGGTAAAGCTCTATCCGGGTAGCAGCTTTGGGTCTAAAGTCCTGAAACCAGCCAGTGCTGTTCTCAGCTGCATGGCCCGAAATAGCATTGCCATAAAACCAGAGAGAACAATATTGCTTTGTCCTGGTGCTACTACCCTTGGAATCAGTGTGTGTGGCTCCCGTGACAAAAACTAGAGTAAACACAAAGAAGGGGAGCAGAAGTGGTGCAAAAACTGGAGTTACACTGGGATAAACGGGAGTGAATCAGACCCAGTAACTGGTGTGTAGCATTTAAACATCAGTATCTAGAAGGCAGCCACTGCCTTTCCCTTTTTATTTGTATTCTATTGAATCTTCTTTTTACAAAAATAAGGGGAGAACCGGGGAGTAAAAAGAGCAAGAAGTGAAGGAGGTGAAGGAAAGGAAAGAAAGAGGGGAAGGAAAGGACGGGGGAAGGAGAGTAACATCTCTGTTTCCATCCGCTAGGGATTAGTCAAAAGTTTCAAAAATTTTAACCAATTTGAAAATACTTGGTCTGAGGTCCCTCTTCTCTGAAACGGTACCCGCCCTTTAACTGCCAGGTCAGCAAAGCCACTGAGCCAGGAATCTAGCTGAGCAATCAGTCGTCTGGCTAGAAGCCTGGCTCTAGAGAGCCGAGCTTTCTGTGAGTTGGAGAGTTGCCCAGCTGATGGGATAGATCCCAAAGCACACTTCGGGGAAGTAGTTTTTAGGGAGGTTCTGTATCTATCATCATCGTAACCCTCCTGCCTACGTCTAGCTATAAGGATTGTGTCCCAGTCCCAGAACATGTGAGACAGCCTGGCTCCAGGAGACCTACTTCTCCAGCTCCACCCATGCAGCATAACCTGTGCAGGGATCGGTGTGAATGAAATATAACTTCCTGCTGGGTCAGCCTTAATCGGAGATCAATAGCAGAGTTTGTAAAGTTTTGCAAGGTACTTCCCCATTGGCTGGCGTTTGCGCATGTACACACCATTATCCGTTTCTAATGCTAATGTGGAGTAATCATGACTAGCCCCTTGTCAAACAAACCATTATTTACCTAGTTAGTACAAAATTGTTGCCTTTTCTCTGGAATCTGAGCATTTATGTACCCATCGTTCCTAAACGCTTCTCTCCTCCTATTCCAGGCCACCCCAAGACCAAAGCCTTTATTACTCACGGTGGAACCAATGGGATCTATGAAGCTATCTACCATGGGATTCCCATGGTTGGGATTCCCATCTTCGCTGACCAGCCGGATAACATTGCTCACATGAAAGCGAAAGGGATGGCAGTGGAGCTGGATTTTAACACAATGCAAACCCAGGATTTAATCGATGCATTGGATATGGTCATTAACAACTCCAGGTGAGTTCAGTCTCTGCCTAATGGGACAGGGTTGTGGTAGCTGTGTTGGTTCAAGGATACTAAGGAGACAAGGTGGGCGAGGTAGTATCTTTTATTACCTTGTATCTCTAATGGGACAGGGTCAGTTTACTGAAACCCAGTGCTGCTGAGGCGAGAAACCCAGCTGGCTCTCTCTTCTGGGAACTCTGTCACCAAAAATGCTGAACAATCTGAGCATAAACCAAGTGGTAACCTCACAGATTCTTGCATTAAGCATGTCTCTATCTGTGCATGCAACAGCTCCTGGAAGGGGTGGACCGGAAATCAATTTCTCTCACACTGTATTTTGTGATCTCTTTGGGAAAGATCCCTCTGAAAAGGCCTTGGAGCAGCCCCTGAGATTGTGTAGTTTTCTGCTCCCTTCTTGCAGTGAGTTCGAATGAAGTCACCCAGCCCATTTCCAATGCACACATGCGACGACAGGCAAAATTCCTTCTTGGCTAGTTTGTGACCCTGCATCTTAGCTTCCCAACTTGCTACCACTGTCCATAGGGCACTGGGGGAATTCCACCTGTCTCAAGCTGCGAAACACCAGATCAGGAGGGAAAACCCTGCAAATTATCTTCCCAGAAGTATTTTTTGCAAGGGAAAATTACAATAGAAAAAGCTGGACGCTAGGAGTGTCTTGTGGCAAACCCTCTGAAGGAGTCTCATTATGTAATAGAAAAAGGGGCTAGTTCATCTTTTCGACTCACTTTACATCTTGACCGAGGCCATGCCTACACTCCACAATTAAGTTGATCTAACTTATGTCAGCAGTCACCGCAGTTATTAAATCACTTGTGTGTGCACACGCTTGGCTCCTTGTGTCGGCAGTGTGCGTCCTCAGCAGGAGCGCGTCTATTGACTGCATTGTCAGTGCGGGGCATTGTGGGATGGCTCCTGAAAGCCGGTAGCAGTCACCGTAAGCAATGCAGTGTCTGCGCTGACACTGCTTGGACCTAATGACATCGACCGTGACTCTACACCGCTCGGGGAGTGGGTGTTACTCAGTTGGCATAGAGAGGCACCTACGTCGGTGAGCGCCAAATTTAAGTGAAGATGCTTCCGCAGCTTACATTGACCTGACCCTGTAGTTTGGAGCAGGGAGTTGGTCAGAGATCCCTTTGCTTGCAAGGTGCCCCATACTGTAGCTTTGTTGGGGAAAGCGCTGTTTCAGAATAACCACCACTTGTTTTGGTTTTCCCCCCATTTCTTCAGCTATAAAGAAAATGCAGTGAGGTTATCCGAGATTCACCACGACCAGCCCATAAAGCCTCTGGACCGAGCTGTCTTCTGGATCGAATTTGTCATGCGCCACAAAGGGGCAAAGCACTTGAGACCAGCAGCTCATGAGCTCACCTGGTACCAGTATCACTGCCTGGACGTCCTGGCATTCTTGCTCATCTGTGCAGCAGCTGCTGTTTTCATTGCTGTCAGGTGCTGCTTGTTTTGCTGTAAGAAATGCGGTAGGATTGTAAAGAAAAAGAAAACGGAGTAGATTTACTGTTCCCATGGGCCACGCTTGTCTCTGGTTAGGCCGTGGCTCAGCCAGGTACTTCAGCATGTTCGTGGTCCTGTTGATCAAGGCATATGCTGAAAATGAGGCGCATGCTGTAATACCCATGCGTAATCAGGGCCATGTTCTGGTGATGTATCAGGAAAGCTGCGCACTTAGCGAATGTGATGTTTACAGTAATTTCCTTTTGGCTTGAATAAGAATGAATCATTAGCTTGATCCACCAATCGGACTCCTTCGGTGATTACACAGGGACTTGTCATATGCTAACTGTGGCAATGATTTTCAGAATGTAACTTTCCGGAGACTTTATTTTAAATGGACAAAGCCCATATGTTTTAGGTCCTTTGCTGTGTCTTCCACCTGCAGGTATTAAAGTTGATTTGCCCACCCTGTGATCTGTGAGAGTGTGTCCTCACTAGATCACCCAGAACCAGAATATCTGTGTCTGTTGTATGGCTCCTGGAAAAGCAGACACTGACTAGTTCAGAGCTCAGATAAGTGGTCAGATGCTCCTAGAAGATGCCCACCTACAAGGCCAAGACTTCTGAAAATAGCCATCTGCCTGTAGGTTCCTATGTCCATATTTAAGTGTCTTAATAGATAACCTGATTTTCAAATGTTCTGGGCATGCAGCAGCTCCGTCTGACTTCAGTTGGAGATGCTGGGTGCTCAACATGTTTGAAAATCAGGGATTTTTTTAGCAACCATGGTGAGGATCGAGGAATAGGCTCCTTTGAAAATCCAATGTTAGTGAGGTGTGCCACTCCCATTAAATTTCACCATACTCTCTTGGCTCCTTTCAGAATCTCAGCCAAAGAGAACTTCATGGCTTGTGTCTGAAAGCCTCATCTGGAGTATAAAATGGGAATGGTTTGTGTAGTGATATGGGGGCTCCAATCGGATCCCTTCTGCTTTGGCTTTCGTGAAAAATCTTTCCAACGTTTAATGAAACTTTATCCTGAGTTTAATTTCTGTGGGTGAAGCCACAATTTGATGGCTGAGAATTATAGCGCTGGGAATTCAGTAGGCATGTGCTAGAGCGTGGGCCCAAGAAAGGGGGTGGCTGTTAGAACGGCAGCCTTCCCAGACGTGCAATTGAAGGGCAGTAACTCTATATGCTGGGAATATCAGTCTCTACAGCGTAGAACTCCCAATGGTCAAACCAGTACACAAGGGGATCCAGGAAATGGCAGACTAACTCAAGGGGTTTTATGTGCATAGGTCTGCCCCCTTTGCTCCCTAGTCCAGTGCTCAGTCTCCAGCCCCGGCCCAAAGCAACTCAGCAAGCTGAAGAAAACAGCTGCTCTGCCCAACCAAGGTGTGGAGACTGACTGGTGGGGGGAAGGCATTCCACTGTGTCCCATCCCCTCCATACACACATCCATGCATTCTTCTGGCCTGCTGTATAGGGAGTCCTGTGCTGCAGGATTCCCTCTTCCCCGTGGTCCCCCTTCTGTGGGGCATGGAGTTAGCCTTAGGGCACATGGTCTCTGTTTATCTTGCTAGCTGGCCTCCACAGCAGAACTAGCAACTTGTACATCCTGCCAGCTGCCAACGCTCCCTGAAGACTCGCATTAACGTCAGCGGGCTTTGGCGCAGGCCTTTACTGGCTTAGCTCATCGTGCCATCACTAATTCCCAAGCGTCTGCTGCCATACACAGGAGTGCGGCACCTGTGCTACAGCATTCCAGAGCTTCTGGAGAGGAGACCTGCTGAATAATGGGCCCTGTGGCTTCATTGGTCTGTAAGAGGTTGTCTTAAAATGCTCCTGGAACCGCCAAGTGGAACTGCTAATTTCCCTCCATAATGGGCAAACCTACTATCGGCCTAGTGGAACAACTCCTCAGCAGCTGTAGATCCGTATCAGTTATTCTGGTGAGCGCCATGAAGCTGTGCCAATTTTATAACAGCTGAGGATCTGTCCCTCTTATGAGCCTGGGGCTTGCTACAAAAAGCAAGCCACCAGATCGTGTCTAAGAGTGCCTTTAAACTTGCCTTTATTGTCAGAGTTGGGTTGCATTTGTAAATATGATCCAGCACTCAATGGAAGGCAACCTGCACACAAGGCAGCTGGAGAAAACAGTAAGGTTCTTCATTTACTGCATAGATTTTCTTGTCCCATACAAGCTTACTTTATTAGCGCTAATTTTTGGCGCTGGCTGTGACCAATCTTAAGCCTTCAGTTAGTTCAAAGCTATGTAAACCCTTAACTATAGAAGATGGAAAAATGGATTTGTTCATAAAAGCTAAAGCTTTGATGCTAAACTGAAAAAGGGACATCTTGATGTTGATTTAGGAGACTTTAGCCTCCAGGGTCTATCATAGCAGATATACTGAGTCTAAGGGCAGGTCTACACTAAGAGCGGGGGTCGAACTAAGGTACGCAAGTTCAGCTACATGAATAGCGTAGCTGAATTCGAAGTACCCTAGTTCGAACTACTCACCCGTCCAGACGCCGCAGAATCGAAGTCCGCGGCTCCAAGGTCGACTCCGCCACCGCCTTTTGCAGTGGTGGAGTACCGAAGTCGACCCCGGCGCTTCCGGAGTTCGACCTATCGCGTCCAGATTAGACGCGATAGTTCGAACTCCGAGAAGTCGAACTCACCGCGTCGACCCGGCTGGTAAGTGTAGACTAGCCCTTTGACACACTAATGTGAATGGTCACGTTTCTGAGTATACAGAAAAATACCTAAATTGGTAGTCAGCTCTAGCCACCAGCGTTCAGTGATTTATCACTGAGATTCCCCTGGTTATTGTAAATCACTGGAAACTTGACTCCAGATTGGAAGCCCTGGGTGAGCTCCTCATCTGGTGTAACCTGCCCTCTTGTAATCACTTGAGTGGAGCTAGGCCAGTGCACACTAGAGAATTAGGTCCATTAGCTATTATCAAATGTCTACAGAAATCTACAGGTTGCCTAGGTCTGTGCTGGAACGCTGTACACATCTGTGCCCCTGCTCCTGCAGCGAGATGCCTGCAGGCTGAATGAAGTCAGTGGGAGCTGCATGTGCCCATACAGGCAGTTGGCAAGATCACACCCTTGATTGTTGACATGTAAAACAATCAGAGATTTGATACTCGGAAACATGAAGCCCGAGTAAGTTAGGTAGAGCTGCTGGGGCGGGGGAAGGGGTAGAGTTTGTGGAAAGTATCACAGAGGAGTTTTGACCAGCTCTAGTCTTACTTTTCCCTTCACAGGGAAAGAGAAAACAGCGAGCTCACTCCATTAAACCCCATTATCATGACCCTGTCCCTGCAGGACGATCTCTGCATGAGTGAGGGCAGGCACTTTATTTGAATGTAAAAGGTCATACAGGCACTTGTGTAATTCAACGCTTGTTGCACTTGTTGAATGAGCTAGCTCCCTTCTGTGTGCTGCTTTAATACCGCTACATTGCCACTGCTGCTAACCAAAGTATTTGCTGCCTCGTGGATAGCGCATTCAGCTCCGTGGGTTGATTTGTTAATAAAAGCAATTCCTATTATTGAGTGTCAAACTGATTAAGTCTATGTAAGATTTCCTCTACTAAAATATGCAAAGCTTAGGTTAGCATGTCAGTTTCAAGTCAGAGAATTCAGCTGTAGAAGATCCCCCAATAACTGGCATTGCAATTTGTGCGGCTGGACTGCTACCCACAGAAGTTACCATGCACAGTTGCAGCCTTACTGGACCAGGTTATTTAAAAGTTTGCCTAAGCAGGAGACACATGCTGCCAGAGGAAGTAGGACTGAATGAAGATGGATGAGAACACGTATGTGGAGACAAATGGGCTGCCTTTTTCAGAAGAACATAGTAAGTTGGGTGCTAGACTTTCACAAGCCTGGCCGCATGTGAACGAGCTGAACACGTGAAATCTGGACATGAACCTGCTTGGCTTTTATACTCCGGCCAGATGCTACCTCATTGCTACTGCTCTAATTTCTTCTTCTTAGGATGACGCAGACATGTGTGCTGTGATAGACCCAGGCCAGTTGGGTACAGCAGAATAGCAGAAGGCAGATATACTGGCCACTGGATTAAGAGTTTTCTGTTCCCTGACTGACCAGAGCAGGGGCTGCTCCAGGCTAATGAGAACACCTGACTCTAATTAACCTGTAAAGAGTCAGGTGAGGCCATTCAGTTAATGTGACCACCTGACTCTAATTAAGGCCCTGCTGATACTATAAAAAGGGCTCACTCCAGTCAGACAGGGAAGAGCCAGGGGCGAGGAAGTGCAGCTGAAGGGCTGGTGACTGAAGACACCCTCAGACCATCGTTAAAGGAACTCTAAGGTAAGGGTGAAGAAGGGAGAAGCAGGAGAGCTGTGGGGAAGTGGCCCAGGGAAATGTAGCAACTCTGGCAGTGAAAGGTTGGCTGCCAAAACTGCTACCATTAGGGTCCCTGGGCTGGAACCCGGAGTAGAGGGCGGGCCCGGGTTCCCCACAACCCACCACTACAGGAACAGCTCTTGGGAGGGGAAGTCAGGCCCCTGTCAGGACAGGAGGCTGAACAGAGACTGTGGGAGTTCTCTCACCAACCTCCTTGCAGCCTATGATGAAAAGGGCTCAGTAGACTGTAACCCTGGCCCTAGAGAGAGAAGGGCTACATGGAGGGTCACAGTGAGCCACTGAGGCTGGCATAGACTGCCTAGAAGCGCAGGACCCACGGGAGCAAGGTCAGAGCTCTGCCACAGTGCACAGACACACACATACACACTAACTTGCTAGTTACTGAAGTAGCTCTACAAGCCATGGTTCAGGTGACAAATTAAGGCAAATTACAGATCGCACATGCATGGCTCTGCACTGTATGACAGCTGTAAGAGTCTAAACGTGCTGGGATCCAGAAGGTTCCTGCCTCCTGAGCCGAGATTAAGGCCTTGTCTATTCTGCCATGGTAAGGTGACCTAAGTTATGCTACTAGGCCGACTTACTGTGGTGTCTACACCGTGCTGTGTCAACAAGAGATGCTCTCCCATCAACTTCCCTTACTCCTCTGGGGGAAGGTGGAGTATCGGGGTTGACCAGAGCATGCTCTCCCTTCGATTTAGTGAGTCTTCACTAGACCAGCTAAATCGACACCTGCTGCATTGATTGCAGCAGTGCTGATCAACCGTAGACATGGCCTAAGAATAATACATTTCAACCCAAAAGTTAACTCTCAGTAAAGTGAGAACAAGGAAATGCCTAACTGCATGCAGAGAAGTGGGTTTGTTTTTTTCCAGTGAACTCTCAAGTTGTAGGTTAGCTTTTGGTTTTTACTATTGCAAGTTTAAATTCAAATCTGTCCTGTTCAAGAGCATTTACAATACATCAGTCAATGAAATATCCCATGGCATTTGCTATGGCATGTTACATAGAGGCATGCCTATGTTGGCACTGCAGTGGGTGTGTGCCCTGTAATTCTGTCTGGATCGAGCAATTGATTGACATGGGGGTGGTTTGGCTCTCTTTAAATGAAGTGGTGTTGAGACTGGCACAGGGCTAGGACATTAAAACCAGACTGCTTCAAATCAATGAGACTAATTCTCTACAAGTAAGTTATTGAGGGCACTGGGGTTACACAGCTGCTCCATGACAAAGAAAAGTATAATGTTTTAATCAACTGAGTTTTTTGTTCTGGTTTAATCCCAAAATCCATGAAGCTCCTGCAGTGGTTCAGGAAGATATGACTATGAACCTACCTACTCCAATAAATGTTAGGCCATGTCTGCCCTCCCAGCGAAATCAACACTGCTGTGATTGATGGAGCAGTGTTGATTTAGCAGTTCTGGTGAAGACACACTAAATCGATCTGTACTCCACCACCCCCAAGAGGTGGAAGCTATGTCGACAAGAGAGCTTGTAAGTCCACCTAAGTCACATCAACTTCAGTTATGTAATTTGTGTAACTTAGAGAGTTACAGCGTTAGTGTAGGCCAACGCTTAGTTCTGGTGACACTGAGGCCCAGCTTACAGCTGTCTGGGTTGAATTTCACCCATTGGAAATATCGTTACTGAGGGGAAAAATAGGTAACTTTTGAATACACAGGCCAGCCTTCCTATAACTGTTAGCAAACCTGGAAGCCTTTAAAATAACAAGCCAAACTAAAATCAATTGTTTTAATCGTTACCAATTTATTATTATTTTTTTATATAAAAATGGTAGCAATGTAGAATACAGCAACATTTTCTGCTGCCACACACGCAAACTGTGAACATTCCAAGCAATGTGTACATTTTAGAGAGGCTAGACAATAGCATGGACCAGAGGGTTACTGAACACAGGAAGATTTTTAAAAAGATTAAAAATTAGATATCAATAGTGTCTTCTTAATATTGCTTTCATTATTGAAGACTGACAGAACACTCTACAGCAAAGGTTAAAAACAGAAAAACAAAAGGCTGCTACAACACTGCCATACAGTCAAATCATCATACTTCAATAGTTGCATACCTGATAGCAGCATTTTTTTCCCACTGAACCATGTGAAACTACATGTAAGAAAATAAAGCAAAAAAAAAAATTATGGCAGTTATCAATATTTTAAAAAAACCTAGGAGGAAGTCACTAGAAGTAGATGAACACTTATTGAAAACGAACCAATATCTACATTCTTAACTGTTTCCCATTCTCCAATAAAAATGTCAACTCAAATATCAACTTTGTGCATTTTTTCTTTTGGCTGATTGAGTTTTTCCAGTTTGTAGTTTACTGCATGCTTGGAACAAAGAGGGTCATTGTAAAACCTTCTACACAACAAACTTTAAGTAGACAGCTGAAAATAAAGTGTACTACTTGTAAACACACAAAAAAAATACAAGCTTTGTTGTTTTGTTTCAAATGACCACTGGTTCCAGATGGATTATCTTCTATATCTGCCTCTTTCCCCCCGGTCTCTGTCCCGCTCACAAATTCTCTCTCTCTCCCTTTCCCGATCCCGTCCCCGTTCTCTGTCTCTCCTGTTGTCTCTGGGACGATCGCGCTCCCTCTCCCGCTCTCTCTCTCGAGGTCTGCTTCTCCGGCCACTGACCACTGCTTGCGTGCGACGCAGAAAGTCGTCTACCCTCATATCGTAGTCGTGCTGTGAAAGGGAAGGACAATGCTATTTATTTAACTGCCCAGTCAGTCCCAGCACTTCACCCACCCACTACCAGGGCCTTTTGATAATAAGAAACTTTAGCATAAACTTTTTCATAGCAACGGCACAAGTTTCCTCCCCTCTCCAAACAAGCTACAGCTACCAAAAAAATCCTTCCTGATTTGGACTCAATTTCAACCAGGGAAGTGTACGCATTGACAGATGGAAGCCTTCCACAAACTTGAGCCAAGAAATGGTGGGACTTGTGCTCCTAAATCCCTCAGGGGGTTTCAAAAGCACCCACAGCCTTGCTTTAGGCACCTCAGTGACCTGATTTCAAAAGTACATTTAGGAGCCCAGGTGTAAGGCCAAGATTTTCAGAAATAAGAAACCTCCTCTATGCTTAGGCTCCTAACGACCCCCAAATCTCCCCTATTCCTACTTCTGCCAGTCTGTAGGATTTACCCCTTCCACTTTGCTTTCATATACACTTACTACTCGCTTGTCTCGGTATCTTGCTTCATGTGGTACAGGGTGGTGTCCTGAGTATGGAGGGTGAGCTTGAGGTGGAGGAGCATGGTGCTGATAGTAAGGGTGATGGGGAGGCTGTTCCATAGCTGGATAGGGTGGCTGTAAGGAAATTAAAGGATGTTTGTTGAACACTCCAAGATACAGAGCAAATCACCCTTAAAGTGAGGATTACAAGGACAAGTTACCTGCCATTCTGAAGGAAAACAAATACATTTAAATATATTCTCCTCTGCAAGACTATGGCTTAAAACATTATCTTGCATATGGAGTGGACAGCAGGACACTGCGTAGATTCCAACCAGATCTTCTCACTGAATTTCAGCTACCAGCATTTATTTAAAACTATATCCCCAAAGCACTTAAAGATACCCATTTTCATGGCTGACAGAGAAATACTGTGAACACTTCAGCTTTCATTAGTTCACTAGGTGTTGTACTGGCTACCTCATATAGGAGTCATGCAGACAAGCGTATCCTAGGCTGAGTGAGGTTTCAAGGCCGAAGCACCTGTTATTCCGCTGAGTTTTATTAGGATATTCACAGTTTGAATGAAAGGCTTATTCCACAAGATAAAAATAGGCTGCCAAAAAGCCAGAAGCTAAACTGATCTTAATAAATAAATAAAAACGTGTTTTGGCCATTCTCCTCCATGTCCCCTCAACTTGTCTTACTTCCACTCCCTGTATCAGCCAGGCCGTTCTCCCATAGTCAGTCACCACAGTGTTTTGCTTGCATAGTGATTCCAAACTGAACTGCCTGGGAGGGCTGGATTCTAGTTTAAATGCGTATTTAGCCAGCCTGTAGAGACGGGCTGGGCGCAAGGATGGATAGATGGGTCAGAGAACTGAGTTTTCTTTGAAGAGCTCTTCCCTTCCTGCAGTCTGATTGCCTCATTTGTTTGGGTATTTTTGTGCACACTTAGCTGAACCAAAAAAAAAGTCAGAGTGAGAAGCCATGGGGGCATCTCTGCTGCTGGCAAACCATTTGACAATTCCCAAGTACAAGAGTCAGAGCAGAGATCGTGCTATAAATATGCAAGTGTTATTGAGAAATAACTGCTCAGTGATTATCCAACTCCAGATACAGCCAGAATGGAGGGAATTGGATAACTGAGAATAACTTAAAAAAAAAACAGGAGTACTTGTGGCACCTTAAAGACTAACAAATTTATTTTAGCATGAGCTTTCGTGAGCTAAAGCTTCACATCTTCACTTCTTCACATCCGAAGAAGTGAGCTTTAGCTCACGAAAGCTCACGCTAAAATAAATTTGTTAGTCTTTAAGGTGCCACAAGTACTCCTGTTTTTTTTGCGGATACAGACTAACACGGCTGCTACTCTGAAACCTGAGAATAACTTAGTCATTCCTCTGTAACTGCGGATCATTTCTGCCCTCCAATTGACAGAGAACCCCATCTCAGTATAACAAAGATAGCGACTGGTACGTTTTCATGCACTCAGTGTACGAATAATAGTTTGCTGGTATGGTTGGTTATTCAACTGAATACACAAGTAACCAAAAAGCCAGTGCCATAGAGCAGCATACCTAACCAGGACCATGCTAAATATACTCCAGTGCTCCCTCGACCCTTCACTGCCAATGCCAGACAACTCTTACACTCAGACCCCTCAGTGGCCAGTTTCCCTCCTGCTACATTCTGTATTCCTACTCAGCCTTCTTCAAATATTGATGGATTGCTGGTCTGATCACATCTGTTATAGTGCATTGTAAGGAGAGTTCTTTGGTTGGTTTTTGTTTTAAGAGAACAAATTTCCTCACTTTTTTATGCATTCAAACTAAGTTGGATTCCTATGTCCTAGTACATATTAGGTTGTCAAGACAGCTTCAAGATACATATTGTTCGATCACTGCTAGTGAGAGTGATTACAGTATCTTGACATTACCGATTGTAATTTACCCCATTCAATTTTGTTTTCCTGCAACACTTCATAATTTAGAGTACACAGCAGAAGTACCTGGCACTTTACTAAACAGAGTACGAAGGCTGAGAGCAGCTCAGGAAGAGTGGGCACATCCACAGGGTAATGTGGGGGTTTATTTTCAATTAGAAAATGAAGCTGAACAAGACACAAACCATTCCTTGCCATGGAGGCGGTGGTCCCATGCTGTGGAATTCCCTCACGTAATCATTGTAGGACTACAATGAAAGAGAACAACATGAAGATTTGATAACAACTTTGGAAGTGCAAGAAATTATGTTAAAAACAAATGCGTCAACCTACCCCATTTAAAAAAACATCTCGGCGAACTCCTGAAAATCGTCTGTTGGGAATAAGATTTGCAAAACTCAATCCAGGCAACTGATATCAACAAGTTACCAGGACATAAAAATGAACAACATGAACACATCTTACCTGTCTACTTCTTGATACCTCGGATCCTTTATATACCCTGTTCAAACATCAAGCAATGTTATCAATCAAATTTACCATTTCACCATAACAATCCTAAATTACAGTCATTAGCATCCACCCTTCCTCTGCAACAACCTCCTCTTAAAGGTATGTTCTTGTATGTACTGCTGTTCTTATCTCATTTCAGAAGCGCTTGCAAAGTAATTTCTACAGACTTACTGCATGTCTTTGATGGGTAAAGTATTGGCATACAGAAAAGGGCATTCCAATGTTAAAGAAGGATAAATACATTCTTATGAGCTTGCATGCAGTACAAAAGAAATTGGGGAAGGGATATTTGTGCAGACAAAGACTAGACTGAATTGCTTGGCAATGCTCATGCACTTGACTATTGGCATGTATTGGTTAACTGGTCAAGATTTCTACCTATTAACTGCATGTCCAATAGACAGGGTTAATCTGGACAGCTGTATGCAACAATTGATGGAAGTTCCTTGACATATTAAAAAGTAGGTCAAAATTTACAACGGATTATGATGGCACTAGTTAATCATAAAAAAAAAAGAGCAATTGGCACCTCTTGCTTTAAGCAGTTCAGCAAAAAGCATTTGTAAAAGGTGGGAGGAATCAGAACGACGTAAAGCATTTTTGCAGGGCTATAGAAGTGATTTTTTTTTTAACTTTAATTCTCAGCTGTACATAATGCTCTTGGAAGTTTGACTAAGGATGACAGCACTTTATTAAAGTAACTCTTCTTTGAAGAAATCGGCCTCTGAAGTCTATTCAAACTGGACACTGAAACATAAGCAGGCTTTTAAGGTTTAGAAATCTGCTACGGAAATACTGCATCATACGCAGAAGTGCACATTCCCTTAAGACTTCTTAGACTGAAGTCTGTCCTGTCCCAACACCGCCTTTCTCAGCAGCAAAGGTACACTGGTAATACTGCAATCTGCGGCTGCTGCATTTACCCTGCTGAAAAAGCTATTTTATTTCTGAAAACCCTAACTTTTCCAGCTGAAACTCCTCCCCCACCCTGCCAGTGGGCCACCCTTGAAAACAGCCTGAGGACACTCCGACCTGCTTTATAGCAAGTTTTTTAAAGTTTCTCTGAAAACAAAATGGGAACTTCTAGTATCATCCCACACATGACTTAAGGGTCATGGGACCCCAGTTGTGAACCCCAGTTAAAAGTCTACAAAAAAAAGTACAAAAAGCTCAATTCATTGCAAATAAATGCTGGTCAATCACCAATTTCAATTTGAAACCAATACAAAGATTATGGAAAAAAGTTAACATAGGTCTATCATGGCCTACTTTTGTAGCTACAGACATTCAAAGTGGTACTTGGATAGGCTACCTTCATGATTACGTTTCGGTTACTGTTTACGGGCAAGAAAGGCGCTCATCATAGAAATGAAACCCTCCCACCATTTAGGAAGCAATGGAGTTTGAAGAGGCTATTTTAACTGTCTGGGTTACCACCTAGTATAAGCAAGGAGGGTCCGATTACTTTAAGACTACTGAAGAATTTACACTAAATTTAAGGTGGAATTTTCAAGAGGGCTCAGCAGTGGCCTAACTCAGCTCCCAGTGAAACAAATGGGAGATTTACCATCAACTGCAATGAGAAGGGAGGTAGGCAATGCCGAGTGCTTTTGAAAAATCCCACTCTAAATCCTAGTCACATATTAAAAGCTCATTAGGTCGGTATGAATTCAAAATTCCATAATAAAAATACAAATACTTTTACATTTGTTCACATGAGATATTAACCTGGTCTTTGGTGAAACTCAGGGGGATAGTCAATCCTTGGTTTCTTTCTGCTGTTATGAATATCATAATCCTCTGGTCGACGCCTATACAAATTAGACATTAGAGATTAAACAAGGTTGTTTGGCGGTTTCTTCACAGCAGCATCCCCTCACAGAAAAAAGCACCATGAGCTGGCCAGGATCTCATTCGCAACTCAGGCAGTTTTGCATATGCTTCACAGTCAAGAGTTTATAAATTTAAGCTTTAAGTTTAACTTCAAATCATCAGAAGCCCTACTCTATGCTAGATACATACACTTGATTATCGCTTTATAGTTATAAACAGACTTTGGCAGTAAGAGAGGAACCTGATCCAACCATAGCTTAATATCCAAAGAGAATATTTAACAAGCTGATCTAAAACAATCTCTTAACTTATGCTTTAACATTATACTTTCCACTTTACATCTTAATTTAACCTAAAAGAATTAGACAAAAAAAGAGACTTAGTAAAACTGATCAGTCAAATCTAAATATAGTAAACCTCATTTGCAAATTGTTTTATCCATTTTACATGGACACACTTTTGCTAAAATTTGTTAGCCACAGGGCAGACAAAACTTTTGTAAAATGGAAGCCTCTTTCCAGGTACATTTAAAAATAAAAGTGTGCATGATTTGCACACATGCCTCTTTCACCATCGGCTATCTAACTTGATTGGGCTAGAAGTATTTTTGGATTGTCACTGACTAATCACTAATTACTAGTTTAACCTCAGTTCCTTCTAAGGAAGGATTAATTCTAAAAACTCTGAAGCATCCTAACTGAAATAATTAGAGCTCTTCTCTAAAGAAGACTGCCTCTGTTGCTGATATGAAGCATTAAAAAAATCTGCAAGAACTTCACTCATGCTGGGGGAACCCATTTTAAAAGCAGCTCCATTCCAGTTATTTGCTTGAGTTAGTTCTTCAATAGACTTCTGCTGGTCATTAGTACCCCTCCACCAAGAAAATATATAGCATTACAATGGCCAATCACTGTTTAGTATTAGATTGTTTAAAACATTCTGCTAAAAATGAATTTTCCAGCAACAGGTACAGTTCCCTTGATAAAGGATTCAAATTTAAGTTCCTTCAAATCAGTTAACCATTTTGCAAACTATACCAGCAGTTAATAGATCTACTAACTGACCTGTTTCCATAACAATCATTTCTCCTCCCCCTTCCCACTTTTTAGTTTTTAAAAGCCCGCTTTACCCAGTATCAATTTTTTTTTAATGAAAGCAGATTCTTCACCCTCTGAGCAAAAAACCCAAAAAACAAAGCAGTTGCATCTACAGCAAAATCAGATTAAGAAAAATAAAAGCTGGTGTAAAGAATAAACATACCGCTTTCTTGTAGTTTTGAGAGTGCATTTACGACCGGTATAAAACATGATAGTAACAGTTCATATAGTAGTCCAACTACTGACTTTAAGCTGTAAGCCACATACATAAATGGAGGCCCTGGCAGGCTTGAGAAGGTGTGGTGGTGTTATATGTATAGTTTGCAGTCCATTGCAAAACCTTCACTTGTAAATACTTTATTGCACTGGAAACCTCTTAGCTTAACTTCAAAAGCCATCTTGGTGCTCAGTCCTTTAAAGCCAAAAATATGGGGGCGCTGCCAGGTTTCCTCCTACCTACGCGTTACAGTGTCCTTTTTAAGCTCAAGGAAATGGGGACTCTTGTTGGGTATCTGTACCTACCACAGGATGTTTCCGCAAAGAGGAAACTTAACCAAAGGTTTCAGCCCAAACCATACAGTCTTTAGCAGAAAAAAAAACTTTAGATTTATCTGTAAGCAAAGTGGCTACACACAGGGAAAAGGTGTTTGGTAGAAGGGCTTATATCAGTTCTTTGCAAAGACTTCTCCAATTCTGTAACAAGTTATACCCCCTTTTCCTGGTAAATGCTGTTAAGTTCATAAAGCAGTGATCAATAACCATGTCGATCCTCTAAAAACACTTTAAAGTCCACAGGTACTGCCAACATCTGGAAAGGTTGTATATACAGACACAGCAACAGCCATTCTTTTTGGTTTGTTGCCGGGTCTCCAAGGGCCATTCGATCCCCTTTGGAAAGAACCTACTGTTTTCAGAAGCTCAGCAAGATGTGTGAATTCAGTGGTTACATGTTAGAGAATATTTGGCAATGGGGTTAACACATCACGGTGATACAATTTGAAACAGTCCCAATAATGCTCCTCTTGAGTATCAAAATTATTTAAATATTTTATCCTCAAAATGAGGCGGCATCTTCTGCAAAATTATAAGTGATCCTTATAAAAGTCCCATATTTCATAAGGCTTATCCAGAGACACACCTGAAAGAAAAGGCTTTTACAAGATATTAACATATTTTGGCATATAAAGACTTCCTCTTCCTCCATCTAGCCTGCTCATAATAAATCCAAGCTTACCTATGGCTGACATTACATGTTGTGTTATCTGTATAAAAGATCTAGTCTAAACTAGAGAGCTTTATTTATTTAAGGACTACTTTTCTGCAAAAGCAAAGATCCCCATTTTCCTCTTGAAATATGACAGATCGGGGGACAATGTGAAATCCTCAATGAAGCCACAAACTCGTCCATGCAGCTTGATTTGAGGATTTTCTCTCTTCTTTATCGCAGGGAAAGCTTTGATGAATCACATTCCTCCATCACGTTATTCTGATACATGTGCCTATTATCAGTCCAAAGAACGTTTCTAACCTTCCCACGTCCCGGACTGGTTCTCGACGGGATGGACGTCCTCTTGATCGGGGCTGTGAATGCATTCGTCGCTTGTGCCGCATTTTATGAATGACTTGATACAAGTCAATGCTTTCATCAGGAGGGAATAGGAGACAAAGCTGGGTTCCACATTCAAGCTCAATTTCCTAGAATTAGTTAGAAGTTAAACAGTGATTTACAAGCTGAAAACAGGGACCATCTCCCATTAATTACTTTTGCCAGGTACAGCAACACTTTGAGGAGGAGACTTCAATCCCACAAAATAATGAGCACAATACAGTTTCATTAGCTTCAGTGCTTCAGGGGATATTTAGCATCATCATAAAACAGCCCTATGCTGGGGACACAACTTCCTAACAGATATTCAGGTCAGCTTCATCTCATTATTGTTTAAAGTTGAAAGAGTTTTTTGTAATCACATAAAATTAAGGAAAATAATCACCACGTACCTTAATCAGTTTACACTGTAGTCTGGAATATATGGATGATAATCCCACAAGCATGGTGAAGCAGATTTATTTTCAAGAATTAAATGTTATCCAAACTCAGTGAAAGAGCCACAGGTAGTTTGTGAAAGTGAGGTTTAATTTTTGTAATTACTGTATAATATGTTTCTAGCATATAAGGCAATTTGTTACAGCTAACTTAATGCATACATTTTAATTACACGTTACCTGAATATACTGGAATATTCTCTCCAAAGATTCAGCAATTTCATATAATCATTTTTAAAAGGGATTGACTGCAATTCTACCAACAGGTGGACAGAAAATATTTTTGTTTTAAACATTTGTTTAGCCATTTAAAGGGCAACTGTTAAAGAATCAGATAAAATTCCTTTAAACAGTATTACTAATTTTAAAAAGCACTCTGATTTGCAATGTCCATTTGCTTTTTGTAAATTATTAATTTTGAACAGTAAAATCAGATAGTTCTACTGCCTCTAGAGTCACTTTTACAATTCATCTTGTACATAGGAACAACGTGTTTGGATCTACCACACTGCAGGGGAATATTTAACCCCCATCCTCCCTCAAAACAAAACAAATTGTTTTTTAAATAAATACAAAATCAACATGAATGGTTTTAAAGTGTTTTTAAATAAAGCCTAAATTACTGGAGTTGACAGTGTCCATTTCAGTGTATTCTCAAATATCTGGTAGAACTAAGAGGTACCAGCTTGCATTTTAAAGGTGTGCCTATTATAATGGTCGAATCTGTGTCAGAAGAAACTTAATACATAAGGCAAACGCAGTGCAAAAGACTGAAAGCACCAGAACTTGTTCTAAAAAGCACAATACTCTGATACAAAGTGAAAGTTATACTACCACAAAAACTTAACAAAGTTTGCTACATTGCAACTTTGAAATGTTACAAAGTTTGTTAGCAGGGATTGCTGCTAGTCACATTATATCCAGACCAAAATTGCTGATAATTTGCTTAACCTAACTGCAACAAACTTACTTTTGCAATTCTGCTCCCTCTCCAGTACTAGAGAAATCAACCTTGCCCCACATATGCCCTAGTCAATGAAAGCTGTGCTGCAAAGTTGAATAGTTATAGGAGCTTAAAAGTTATCACATCTTGAGTAAGTTTATCTAATCATGTCTTTTGTTTCTCTTTATTACTAAAGGCATTCATTAAAAAAAATTGACAAACCTGTCCGTCACGTCCAATCTTTACTGGTTTATGTTCATTCCAAGGATTGGTCAGGTGAGCAGATTTAGTGAAGGGTAATTCACGCCTAAATATGCAAGTGGTATCGTTTATAGTTATTTTGTCTATTAGTTTAAAAAATGCATACAATAGGACATTAAGTACTGTATAACCTCATTAATTTGCTCCACAACATGATCCTTTGTGAATTACAGATTTAAGAATGCATGCATTTAGACATCTGTAATTCAATATTGTGTAGTTCAGACTATACTAGTCTTTTTTTTTACAAAAAAACAAAACCAACAAAAAAAAAAAACCCAAACCCACACACATGACCAACAATTTTAGCACTGAGACCTCTCACTACAGCACTCTGCTATTTAACCTCTGAGATGAAAAGAGCATGTACTAATTTATAAATGTTGGTTAGCAAGGTTCCATTGTATAGATAAGACTATTAGCGTTCAGTGTGCTGCTAAATAACAGAAGTTCCAACTCTGATGTACTGCTGCCTAAAATGCTAACGCATATAAATCTGGTAACTTTTGAATTCTGGTGGGTACAATTCTCTAGAATTTTATCTGAGGCAAGTGGCAGTAGCATAACATCTTTGAGGATGCATTAGATTATTGGATAATCACTGAAGGAAATTTCCTACATATGCTACCTGAACTTGGTCTGTCTTGCTAATGTTTGTTTTATGACCTTTTAGCAGGTGCATCCTATCACTTTACCTACTGTTTTACATCAGATATGCATAATTTATTCCATCCAAAAAGGAGCATCTATTCTTTCCGACCTGGCCTTCATTTTCTGAGGCAGTAGCATCTTTTCTGCTTAACCAGACCCTATGGTACAAAACACTTCCCGTTTGAGTTTTTATTCTGCTCTCCAGGGCTAAGAGTCCAGAACATTTCAAAGGAACACTTTGTTTTATAAAAGGAAGATTTTAAGATAACTACAAACAAATGCTTCTAATTTCAGTTTATTAGGCTACTGGAAAAAAAACCCGCTCAGTTAAAAATCCCTGTATAAAATGTTTAGGACTATGCAAACCAAAAAGCATTTGCTATAGCAATCTCACTTATTGGAAGGAGTCCCAAACCCAGCTATAGTAATAATGGGGCAGATTTTTCCCCATTTAAGTGAATTTTCAGAAGGGGCACAACCAAACAGATAGAATGAATGGAGACAATGTATTTTCTACTTACGAATGAAAGTTAGAAATAGTGTTGAGATTGAGATTCCTACTTATTAGACTTGCCACAATAGCATTTGTAGTATACAAATGCTCCCATTTAAAAGAACAGAAATATTTACCTGCAAATCCAGTCAATTTTAAAGACACCTCCCAACATTTTAGCATTCATTCCTGCAGGCAGAACCCAGTGTATTGGGGATCCTCCATGATGGGATTCAGATGAGAGCCTTGCAAATCCTAGAGGAGTCGAAATAGCAAAGGGTAACAGAACAACTTCTTAAAAAACAAAACAAAAAACAAAAACCCACACCACCAACACACCACACATCAAATGTACTTTCATTTACCTTGGAATTTTCCACTTTCTCTCACAGAAAATATTAAAACAACACTTCTTGCTGCTCTAAATGCAGCATTAAGCTTCTTCTCATTCACTGGCAGAGTTGACCAAACACCCTACAAAAAAAAACCAAGGGAAATGTACACAAGTCAGCCACTGCAAGGAACTGTTCATTAACTCAATAGTTTAAAAGATTTAAAAGGGGAGGAAAAAGGCCACGCTAGTAGTCTGGAAGAAAATACTGTGGGGCAGCTGTATTGGAGACCTAATGGTATTGCCAACCCCCGTGTTAAAAAGTCATGAGATTTAAAAATTAGTCTCATATTTAAGCCAATGTGTTGGTTCTCTGCCTTCAGGTTTTTGAGTTTTTAGGGTGCACCCAGGTCATCAAGTTTTTCTCTGCAACAATGACAGCAAGAAATTTAGTTTTTATTTAAAAAAAGATTCTCACATAACCTGACTCCAGGAGGTGGGGCTTTAAGTTTAACACCAAATATCAAGAGACTTATGATAATTTAAAAAAAAACAACAAAACAAAATCACAAGATTGGCAACACTGGGATGATAGAGCTGAAGCATACTGTAGAGAGGCCATAGTGTCAGGGGGAGAGCTCTGCCAGCAGTGTTTTTCAGACTTTGCTTCAATTACTGCACTGAATGCGTTAGATGCTAGCCCGTGCCTAAGGCACAGAAGAGCAGTTACTTTACATATAAAGACTGCAAGTAAAGTAATAGTGCTCAAGAATCTGAGCAGTGAATGTGCTGTTGCCAGCTCGAAGACAGCAGAAAAGCAAAGGTGCAGAGCACCCACAGCTATGACTTTCCACAGTCCAAGCCCAAAGTTAAAACCCGACTGCAAAGGATTTAATTTTAAGCTTCATTTGATGGTTTTACTTTTTCAATTTATTTTAGCACAGTTTAATTAAAAAAAAAAAAAAGGGAAGAGGCCTCTTGCCCCACCCAAACCGGGTAACACATTGTACTGACTTTTTCCTGTATTTCTTTTCCACATTATTGCCAACGTGTAATGTGCAAATACAAACTGCCCAATCGTCCTCTGTGTAAGTGGAAAGACAGCTGAGCTGCCCCTGTGGCAGCATCTCTTTCAGCCTAGAAGGGTGATCTGGAGGGCAGGCAACAGGGTGGCCAGAGAGATGCACCATCCCCACCATTTTCCACATGTTATTCAGAGTAGACACATATACAGCCAGAGACTACAGGTCTGTGCCCCCCTCCAACCCAGCCTATCACATGGGTGTAGTTAAATTCCCATTTTAAAAGGGAAGTGGAAGTCTCAAGGCAGCTGATGGCTTCAGAAGCCATGGCAGTAAAAGACCCTATTACCAAGAATCAGTGATCCAGCCCAGTGCCTTATTCTACAATGGGGCAAACTCTGCCCCTCAGTGAAATGGTGAAAACCCTGCACACGGAACTCCACAAGTTTCTCTCTGACAGGAAGCAATGAGAACTTATTTCCTTTCTGAACAGTCTGCTCCCTGTTCCACTCTTATTAAGTGAGGCTACAATCCACGCTGTATTTTAACCGTTTACTCAGGCCTGGTCTACACCAGGGGCGGGGGGAGAATCGATCTAAGTTACGCAAGTTGACGTACTTAGACCTACTCGCTGCAGTGTCTTCACTGCGGTGAGTCAACTGCTGCCGCTCCCCCATCGACTCTGCCTGCGCCTCTTGCGGCGGTGGAGTACAGGAATAGACAGGAGAGCGCTCAGGGATCAATTTAGCGCATCTAGACTAGACGCGCCCGCTAACTCGGCGGGTAGTGTAGACATACCCTCAGTGAGGGATAAATTACCTTGCAAGAAAAGCAGACTGAACAGACAGGAAAGGTCAAACTTGGAAGCCTAAAACTAGGCACCTAAATAACATGTGGTCTGATTTCACAGATTCTGAGCACGCCAGCTTACATTAAACAAACTTCAGATACTAAAGTTTTTAAACTGATGAAGTGTCCACATATATACACATATGCACCCCATGACAACTATTGAAACTAACTGCATTAATATGAAATATCCTCCAAATCAAAAGTCATGATGTACCACACATCTAGCAATGCAGGAACTGTGCACTGAATACATTTAGTAACCAAAGAGAGGCTATGTTCCAAATTTTTTAAGAAGTTCTGAGAGATTAAGCTCTTTCCAGAAAGGACTTTGTTCTGTGTTTGTTTAGCACCTAGCACAACGCCTGGTCCATCACCGGGGCTCCCAGGAGCCACAACAATAATGATATTAATATTAAATACCCCATTTTTCCCCTAGATGCCCAGACAAGTTTTTTAAAAAGTTATATTTGAAATACATTTCTTGTAGCATGTCAAATGTTGCTCCAAAAAGAAGTCAGTTACCTGGAGCTAGAGATTCTTTGAGATGTGTGGTCCCTATCTGTATTCCACTGGGGGTTATATGCATACACCTCATGCACCTGGAGCTTTTGAAAGTACTGTAGTAGCATCTGCCAGTTTGCGCATGTGCTCTTGCTCTGCCTCATGGTTTCGACTGAGGCACTCAGGGGGGGGGTGGACTGACTGAGCCTTTAGTTCCTTCAACGCAAATCAAACAGATCTGCAGCAGAGGGAAAAAAGGGTGGGACTGGACTACAGATAGGGACCACACATCTCGGAAAAACCTCCGGTTACAGGTAAGTAACTTCCTCCTCTTCTTCAAATGGTAGTCCCTATTGCATTCCACAGAGGGTGACTAACAAGCAGTACCTAGTCAGGAGGAGGGTGCAAGGAAAAATGACAGAACCGTGGAATGGAGAAATGCCACACTGAACGAGGCATCTGCAGCAGAGTCTTGCACCAGGGTGAAATGGGGAAAAAAGGTAAAGGTATGTACTCAACTCCATGTGGCTGCTCTACATATATCCATGAGTGGCATGTTGTGAAGCATGGCCGTAGTTGATGCCTGTGCTCTCATGGAGTGGGCTCATACCTCAAGGGGTGGAGACAGCCCCGGTAAGTGATAAGAGCATGAAACCCACTTAGAAATCCTCCGAGTGGAGATGGCCTGCCCCTTAATCCTTTCCCGTTATAGTGACTAAGAATCCCGGGGGACTTCCTGAACGGCTTAGTCCTCTGCAGGTAAAAGACCAGGGCCCTACAGACATCAAGGGAGTGAAGATATGTGGCTTCGGAAAGAAGGCCATACATGTATGGGTTGGTTGAGGTGAAAGCGGGAAACCACATTGGCAGAAAGTTGGGATGCAAGCACTGGGAAACTTTGTCCTTATGGAACATGGTGAAGAGAGCGGGGCGGTCCACCATCATGGCCCCCAGTTCGCCTATCTTTCTTGCAGAGGTAACAGCTGCCAGGAAAACAACCTTCACAGAGAGAAGAAAAAGGAAACAGGAGGCCGGAGGTTCGAAGGGTGATTTCATCAATGCTGTGAGGACAAGGTTGAGGTTCAGGGTAGGGCTGCTGATTAATCGCAGTTAACTCAAAAAAAAAAAATCAATCATGATTAATCTGACTGTTAAACAATAGAATACAAATAGAAATTTAAATATTTTTGATGTTTTTCTACATTTTCAAATATATTGATTTAAATTGCAACAGACTACAAAGTATCCGGTGCTCACTTTATATTATTTTTTATTACAAATATTTGCACTGTAAAAATTATAAAAGAAATAATATTTTTCAATGTACCTCATAACAAGTACAGTAGTACAATCTCTATCATGAAAGAGCAACTTAAAAATTTAGTTTGTTACAGAACTGCATTAAAAAATAAAACAATGTAAAATTTAGAGCCTAAAAAGTCTACTCAGTCCTACTTCGTGTTCAGCCAATTACGAAGAGAAACAAGTTTGTTTACATTTATGGGAGATAATGCTGCCCACTTCTTAATTACAGCGTCACCTGAAAGTGAGAACAGGCATTCACATGGCACTGTTGTAGATGGCGTAGTAAGGTATTTACGTCCCAGATGCGCTAAAGATTCATATGCCTCTTCATGATTTGGCCATTGTTCCAGAGGACATGCTTCCATGCTGATGCTCGTTTTAAAAAAAAAAGCATTAATTAAATTCTTGACTGAACTCCTTGGGGGAGAACTGTATGTCTCCTGTTGTGTTTTATTCATTCTGCCATTTATTTCATGTTATAGCAGTTTCGGATGATGACTCAGCACATGTTCATTTTAAGAACACTTTCACTGCAAATTTGACAAAATGCAGATACCAATGTGAAATTTCTAAAGATAATTACAGCACTCAACCCAAGATTTAAGAAGCTGAAGTGCCTTCCAAAATCTGAGAGGGATGAGATGTGGAGCATGCTTTCAGAAATCTTAAAAGAGTAACACTCCGAAGCAGAAACTACAGAACCCATATCACCAAAAACAGAAAATCAGCCTTCTGCTGGTCTACATCTGACTCAGATGATGAAAATGAACATGAGTCGGTCCACTCTACTTTGGATTGTAATCAAGCAGAACCCGTCATCGGCACGGACGCATGTCCTCTGGAATGGTGGTTGACGCATCAAGGGACATAGGAATCTTTAGCACATCTGGCATATAGATATCTTGCGACGCCGGCTACAACAGTGCCATGTGAACGCCTGTTCTCACTTTCAGGTGACGCTGTAATTAAGAAGTGGGCAGCATTATCTCCCATAAATGTAAACAAACTTGTTTCTCTTCGCAATTGGCTGAACACGAAGTAGGACTGAGTAGACTTTTTAGGCTCTAAAGTTGTATATTGTTTTATTTTTTAATGCAGGTTTTGTTTGTACATAATTCTACACTTGTAAGTTCAACTTTCATGATAAAGAAATTGCACTACAGTATATGTATTAGGTGAACTGAAAAATACTTTGTTTTTTTACAGTGTAAATATCTGTAATAAAAAATAAGGTGGGCACTGTACACTTTGTATTGTGTTGTAATTGAAACCAACATATTTGAAAATGTAGAAAACATCCAAAATATTTAAATAAATGGTATTCTATTACTGTTTAATCACATGATTAATCACGATTAATTTTTTTTAATCGCTTGACAGCCTTAGTTCTGGCGAACGATGGGATGAATGGGAGGACGTGAGGCCCTTCCAGAACCTTGCAATTAATATGTGAGTGAAAACCAAGTGCCCCTCCACAGGAGTGTGGAAAGCACTAAATGGCTGCTACGTGTATCTTGATCTTGATAAGAGTTGAGTTCCGACACTTTCAGGGACAGGAGATATTTCAAGAGAAGAGGAATGCCCATTGCCTCAGGGGCAAGCCCTTTCTGCAGGGCCTAGGAGGCAAAATGTTTCCTCTTGGATTGGTAGGATCGCCAAGTGGATTCTTTCCTACTACTTGCAAGAATGTCTTGTACAGTCAATGAGCACTCCTGTTCTAGTCAAGATGCCCATCCAAAAACCAGGGTGTCAAGTGAAGCGCCTGCGGATCAGGATATCTGATCCTGCTGTTGTGTGGTGAGAGCAGCTCTGGGAATGTTGGTAACAAAAATGAAGTATGGTTTGACAGGTGGAGAATAAGAAGAAATCACAACTAGAGAGGCCAGGCCAGGGCGATCAGGATGACAGTCACACTCTCCCCTGTGGAATCTTGGGGAGGACCCAGGGCAGGAGACATAGGTTAGAGAAGGCATAACTGAACTGGTCTGACCAGCAGATGACTAGGGTGTAACCTTGGAAACAGGCTCCGAACCTGTCCCGGAACAGTACTGTTTGCATTCGGTGCTGGCACGGGAGGCAAAGAGATCCTTGGTCAGAGTCACCCAACAGCCAAAAATGCCTGTTACCACGGAATTGTTTAGCTCCCATTTGTGGTCAGCCATGAAATTCCTGCTGAGAACATCCACAAATCACATTCCGAGTCCCCAGGAGATAAACCACTGACAACAGGATACTGTGTGTGATGCCTCCACACACAGTGCTGGTGACCTTGTACTCCCTTGATTGTTTATGTAAGTAAATGGTGGTGGTGAAGTCTAACATAATGAGAACATGACGGGAGTGGATGTATGGGAGAAATACACGACATGCTCTCCTTACTGCCCCAAGTTCTAGGATGGTGATGTGCAACCAGGATTCCCAAGCACTCCAAGTCCCTTGAATCATGTGTTCGCCAATGTGGGTGCACCATCCACCGACTGATGAGTCTGTAATGGAGCATCATGGTTAGAGAGTGCAGAAGGAAAGGCATCCAGGTGCAAACCTGAGCTGGCTCTGTCTACCACCAAAGGGAGAAAGAACCTTGGGAAGGAACAGTCAGTAGGGTGTCCATGGAATGGAGCATTATGGAACAGGCTCTCTGGTGCCACAGCTGTAGACAGAAGAAGCAAAAAAGCATGAAGGTGGTGGCATATGTGCATGCCACTATGTGGCCAAGAAGGGAAAGGCAAGTTCTGGCCAGAAGAGAAGGATTGGAAGTCACTCTAGTAATCAGTTGCAGTAGGGTCAGGAACCTGTCCTCTGGTAGGCAGGTACATGCAGAGACTGTCTTGATGAGTGCCCCAATGAATTTCAGGAACTGTGTGGGGTTCACTGTTGATTTTTATATGTTTACACTCACGCCCAGGGAGGATAGGAGAAGCAGCAGCAGGGAAGTCAGTACTCGAGCCTCCCATCTGGACTGCACTACGACCAGAGAGTCATTGAGATGAGGACCCCTTGACACCAGAGATGGGCCGCCACTACAGAGAAAGCTGCTGACAACAGGATACTGTGTGTGATCCACAAACTCCAGAGGCGAACTGTTTCCACACACAGTGCTGGTGACCTTGTGCCCCCTTGCTTGTTTATGTAGTAAACAGTGGCGGTGTTGTATGACATGACAAGAACATGACAGGAAGAGCTGAAGGACAGTGGTGAGCCTGAACGGTAGAACTCTGTACTGGAAGTGCCAAGGGCCCATTGTAAATCTCAAGAACCATCTGTGGGTTGGGTGGATACCTACGTGGAAGTAAGCATCTTGCTGTATACCATATGCCTCTTTCAAGAGGAATATGATGGCTGCGAGAATGAGCACATAAAACTTTGGCTTGCATATGAAGTGGTTAAGACCACGGAGATCTAGGATTTGTCTCCTTCCCCTCTTTTTTTTGGGTACCAGGAAATAGGTGGAGTAGAACCCTGCACCCTGAAAGGTCATGCGAAGAGGCTCTATCGCCCCTCTCTGCAGTCCACCTCTAAGGCGCGGATACTATTGTGAGTCTCATCTAAGAGGTGGGATTGGGACGGGGGATGTGGATGAGGTAGCACTGTGAACTTGATCATATAGTATGTTGAACCTCACACAGGATTCACTTGTCCATTGTTATTGCACTCCAGGCTGGTAGAAAGAGTGCTAGACAGCCCCGAAAGGAGTGGGTTGTATGAATTGTGGGGTGCAAGATGGCTCTCTAACAGCACAAAAAATTATTGCTTACACCAAGATTGAGTGTGATGTCAAAGCCTGAGCTGATGGACCATGCGGACAGAGCCGTTGGATCTTCAGACACTTATGGGGAGGCTCATAGGGTTGCTGATGGAAGAACTGAAGAGCTCGGTGCCATTGTGCAGGAAATGGATGATAGAATTTGCACGTGGGTGTATAAATACCCAGTGATCATAGGGTGGATCTGGGGCAGGGGTTCTCAAACTGGGGGTCGTGACCCCTCAGGGGGGTGTCAGTTATTATATGGGGGAGTCGCAAGCTGTCAGCCTGCACCCCAAACCCCGCTTTGCATCCAGCATTTATAATGGTGTTAAATATATTTTAAAAAGTGGTTTTAATTGATAAGGGGGGGGTTGCACTCAGAGGCTTACTATGTGAAAGGGGTCACCAGTACAAAAGTTTGAGAACCACTGTTCTAGAGTCTTTGAGGGATTGCAGGGAATCATCAGTGTTCTAGCTGAAGAGGTGAGATTCATCAAAAGGGAGATCCTCAATTAAGTTCTGCACCTCCCCTGGGAAACAACATGAATGCAGCCAGGATTCCCTCTCCACAACGATGCCTGTAGCCACAGTGCATGAAGATGGGTCCACTGAATCCACCATGGCCTGAAGCGTTGTCCGGGTGACCAGTTTGCCTTCTTTTAAAATAGCCTGGAAGCAGGCATGAGCCTGCTAGGGAAGCTTGATCATAATTCAAAAAGTCATATTTTGTCAGTAACGCCAAACAATTAGAGATACAAAACTGAAGGCTGGCTGAAGAAAAGACCTTACAATCTAGGCGGTCCAAAATCTCTCTTACCCTCCTTGTCTGTTGGAGTGGAACATGGGTGTTGCTGCCTGGCCCGTTGAGTAGCTACCTGAATAACCAGGGAATTGGAGGTTAGTGGGGCTGAGAAAGCAGAAACTTAGACCCTTTGTTGGTACACGGTATCTTTTTATGTCTCTTTTGGGGTGGGTATGCAAGTGGCCAGGGTATGCCAGTATGGGCCGGTTGGAAAACCACTCTGGATGGTACCAATACACGCATCAAGTAACTGGTGTTGGCTGTCCTGTACCTCCTCCAGTGGAATGTGGAGGGCAGCAGCCACCCTATGTAACAGTCCCTGGAACTGGTGACAGTCGTTCGGAGGAGGAGGAAGGAGTCCACAACACTGCCATATCTGGAGATGAGGGGAACTACTCTGGATCTGACAGAGTCGGACTAACCAGTGCATTTTCCAACCCCAGGCCCAAACATCTACTCGATGAAGGACAGAGTGGCGAGATAGGGGAACTCCTCTTGGGCAGATCAGGAAGGTTCCATGGTCATATACTGGAGCCAAGACCCCCAGTATGGCCAACCAGGAGGATACTACGGTCGCTACAGGGGTCCCCATGGACTGGGGTACCAGTGGCTCCTGTGCTGAGGAAAGGGAGGATATTGCCACTGAGCTCATGGAGCTTTTGGGTACTCATGCCGATGGAATGGAAGAGGCAGATCATGTGTTCCGAGTCCTCAGACACGGATCAGTCAGATCCTTGTTCGAATAGTGCTGCCATCAGAACGAGTGGATCCAGGTGAGTTGCAGGGATGTGCTCAGGAACACGACCCAAAGATGGCAAGTCCAATGCAGAGGAACGGGGTCTCTTATGGGGCAAATGTACCGGGAGACATGGCAATGTAATCTCATCCAGGACAAACAGTTCATGAGGTCCAGGAGCTGACTCGAGCCTCCCCACTGTCAGTGACATGCATTCCACAGATGGAACCGGGGATGGAATGGAGGACTGCCTCAGAACCAACAATTCCTGTGAGTTTGGAGATACCGATCCAGAAAGAATATGTGGCTCTGTAACCGGGACTGGCAGATCCAGTGTTCTATGCAACTTCTTGTCATGTTTGTGAGCCTTGGAATGCTCCACTTCTCCATGCCTGGAACTCATGGAGAATGCAACATCCTTCTTGGGCTTTGAGGCAGAATTACTGTCATGCTTATGCACATGCTTCCTTGCCTCATGGCGTGGCCCCCTGCACGGGATCTGTAGTGCTCATACCAGCAGAACCGGACTGGAGCTCAACGGTAGAAGACATGTTCCTCAACTGCTCAGGCCGATGTACCGGGGTGGTGGGAGTGTTTTCCCCAGCGTGGATCTGAGTGTGGCCTCATGGCAACCTCTATGAGGTGCTTCTTGAGGCGGAGAGTCTGGCCTTCCCAGGTATGGGCTGGGAGCAGAGGCAGATACTGCACCTCAGTGCGACGTGCAGATCTTGAACCCTGGTGTCTTTGGCCTAATCCAATACCCAGGCCTACGTGCTGGGGGAGGGAGTGTTAGGGAGGCAGTTAGCTGGTAAAAAGGCATCCAAAGTCCTTAGCATCCTAAAAACTACTTCTAACACTAAATCTGCCACAGCAATAGAATCATAGAACATCAGGGTTGGAAGGGACCTCAGGAGATCTAGTCCAACCCCCTGCTCAAAGCAAGACCAATCCCCAGACAGATTTTTGCCCCAGATCCCCAAATGGCCCCCTCAAGGACTGAACTCATAACCCTGGGTTTAGCAGGCCACTGCTCAAACCACTGAGCTATCCCTCCCCCTAACTATATGTAAGAGTAAAACAGTCTTTTTTCTGTATTTAGGAAAATGCATCACAAGAGACAGGAGATAGAAGAGGCTCCAACTCAGACCATGTGGCGGTGAGAAGGAACTAAGGGTGCAGTCGTTATGCCCGGCCCTTTTATTGCCTTGGTTGACACCATGAGGCAGAGACAAGGGCGCACATGGACCAGCAGACACTACTACTTTCAAAAGCTACAGCTCAGAGAGCTCGGTGCATGCATATAACCCCCAGTGCAATACAGATAGAAGTTCTTCTTCAAATGATGGTCCTTATTTTCCTGACTGACTTCCTACATGACCATACTCCAAAACACAGAATCATCGGACTGGAAGGGACCTCAAGAGGTCATCTAGTCCAGTACCCTGCACTCAAGACAGGAGTAAGTATTATCTAGACATATGAATACACAAACATTAAACTGATTCTTTAATACAATAACCTAAATTTTTCTTTTGCCAAAATTTAATATTAAGAGGATCTTGTCACAGGAGTAACGGACATCAACTCAGGCACTCAGTTTTTCGTTTGTTTTCCTTGGAATTACATACAGATCAAACTCTCACCATGTACTGAAAGAGGTATATTTAGAGGCCAGAATCTGGCTGAAGCTTCCCAGCTGAGATACCCCTGGCAAGGGAAGAGAATAACTCAGGTGGCATAAAGTTGGCTGGGCCTGCTGCCATGCCATCCATCACCAACTGCCCTCTTGATATAGGAGGCGTCTCAGTGGTACATAAAAACTACTCTAATTCTCATCTGGCATACAGTCGTTAGTAATTACAGCCTGCTGGCATAAGTTAAGAGCAGTCAACGAGCTGCTCTAATTTGTGTTGGTGCCACAGCAGCTACAATTTGAGAATTAGGAAGCTAAAAACAGGTTTGCAATTTTGGCACAGGAAATAATATGGGCTTGAGTGTCAGTCCCTTTCTGTACTAAGCTTCATGATAAAAAAATCAGTTTCAGGAAAAGTTTGACGTACCTTAGCTTTGGCAAGTGAGACATTTTCATGGTTGTTACTCTTGATGAGAAAAAATCTTGCATCTTGGAGAATATATTTAAGTTTACTGGTTTGGTCTGAAAAACAAATTTTAAATAAGCTCAAGTTTAAACTTTTAAAAATTATTTCCACTAGGTAGTGGATGTTTATTTTAAGGCCCTCCCAACCCCTACCTAAATCAAGAGTTAAAACCTTCCACCCCCAGCTGCAACCTTGAAATCTATGCCAAAGAGCACGCAATGCCAAGCTTTTATTTAAAAAAATAAAATAAAAATTAAAACTTAACTTCAGATAAAAATCAAACATAGCCTAGTGATGTTCCGATATACTTGTACCCCAGCTTACAGCGCCAGGATAGGTAATGTGAAACATTTGCATCAGGCATTGTTGAATAGAGTACTGTTAAATACATTCCCCTTTTCAAGTAAAAGCATCTCATTGCTACTTTGCTGCTCCTGCAACAAGCAAAGAATTGACATGTTTTTTGCACCTCTAATGACATGCAAAAATAAATCAGGATGGAGATGCATCACTGTTTACACTCACAAATCAAGTATTCAGATTGTTATATCGGAACATTACCACTTCGACATAACATAATGAATGGACAGAGACAATGGCTTGTGATGGGGCATGCATTAAAAATTCAAATTTAAATGATACCTTTTTGGACAGCACGAACGGAAGATGATAATTTCTCATGCTTCTTTTCTGAACCTGTGTTTAGCCAAAGTACATTTGTTCAGATTGAGCCTTGATAGAAATAAGATACAATTTCTACAGCCTTGTCACATACAATTTTCATTCATGACAAATTATTCCTCCTGGCGCGCACCCACACACACAAAAATACTGCTCAATGTGCACGAGTGTTTTGTTTTAGTTTTTTGGGTTGTTTTGGTTGTTTTTGTTTGAACAGTTTCCTACTCAGAAAACTAGTCACTGAATCATCATCTTCCAAGTTTTTTTAAAAAGTGAAAATTCCACTTAAGCAACAGAATAGCATTAAAAGTAACAAGAAAGCCTACTTCCCCAAAATTATCCACACAGAACATGCCAAAAGTCAATACAAAATTAACAATTAAAATATTAAGCTGCATACCCCACAAATTTCTACAGTGTTCACATTTCAAGATTTGATACAAGTCAGCATGACAGGCAGTAAAAGGAAAACAAATACCTGCATATGATTCTGATGCAGAACTTCCACTTCTATCAAAAACAATTGGAGAGATACCTCTAGCTCTCTTCCTTTCCTTCTTTTTCTCATCTAAAAATCCCAAAACAAAGATAAGCAGTACTGTAAATATCACACATGGAAGACAAAAATGGATGAAAGCACTGGCAACAAACAAGTGTGATTTGTGATAACTACAAGGGTATATGGTTCTAACAAGATTTAGGTTTCTGTCCTAAGTCCCTCCTCAAATATCATGTACAATAATTTACCCTAATTTTCAAACTTGTAGCTCATGAGGGAAAGGTAAACAGCAAGAAATCTGCAAGTTCCATACAAAGTTTAAGATACAGAAGTGATTCACTAGGTTTGGGGCGGCTTTAGTTCTTCTCTCCAATGCTTTAGAAATTTGCAGTGACGCTACTCTCTGTATCTGAAAGCTCAGAAAAGTGATAGAAGTAATAATAAATAAAAAAAACCCACTGGGGAACATTGTCAATAGGTCTCTTTTCCCCTAAAAGTTAAATTATACCTCAAACTTTTTTCTTGGGGGAAAAAATTACTACACCTTTTTATTTTTTTAGGCTGTTTTCACTCTCTAACTCCAAATACCAAGGCTGGCCCACCTGTGCCTAAACTACTCAGGAGGACCAGCTATGAAGCTCTCAATACAAGGAAGCTATATGACAGAAACCCTTTTTAACAAGATTGTAGGCATGCTTCTCATCAAAATCAAACAACAATAAAGAAATGCCATCAAGTGATCTCTCCATTGAGCAAAATTATATGATCTTTTTCAAGATTTCATCCACCCTTCCAAGTTAGTCTATACCAAAAGAACCAAGTAGTCAATAAATTTAGCAGCACTCCATAAAAAGGGCTTAATTTATTCTTAAATTCTGAGAGGAATTTAATATTCCTGAAAATTAAACACTAGCAGAAAAAGCGAGAACCAGGCATGGTGCAGGCAGTTGCCATGCAATTTTCTTAAGTCCTTATTTCCCCAATTATTTTGATCCTGGACTCCTCATCATTCCAAGTTGTGTGGTGTTCCCTCAAAATGAATGAGAACACTAAATGCATTTTTACCAAGACCCACCCATGTTATCTCTCTCACACCTTTGGAGAAATTGCTAAGGCAATAGCCTCACTATTCCACCCAGCCACACATCTAGATTTATATTGAACTTCTTGCCATCAACTTTAAAAGATAAATCATAAGCGAATCTATATAAGAAGTGTCAAGTAGTACTGACTGTAGTAGCTGTAAGTGTTAAACCAGCAAAGCCAAATCCAGTTCATCTACAGCAATTTGAGCCTAGTATAGTGGAAAGTCATTATTTCCAGGCAAGCCTTAGTACTAATGTTCCATTATATTGTCTTGCTGTAAAAATTCACTTAAAACAACAACAAATCACCTGATGACCAAAGTCAAAGCTAATCCTCACTAGCACAAGTCAAAAAGAAGAAGTCAACCTTGAAATATCAGTATATTTACAACAAGTAAGAAAAATCAGATATCAAGTAGTATAATAAGAAGCAATCTACCTGAAGCATCCGAGCCGGAACCAGATCTGACTGACCCATCTGTGAAGGATGCGGATTCAGAATCAGAATCACTGGCTTCACTTCGTGTGTCATAGTCATTTCCTTCCTTTTGATCTCTCTCATCTTGTTCATATTCTTCTTCCTCCTCCTCCCCCTCTTCTTCTACCTCTTCATCCTCCTCCCCTTCATCATCTTCCTCTTCTTCCATTCCTTCCTCCTCATTTTCTGTGTTCCCTTGCTCAGAGGAACCGCTGCTGCCAGTCTCATGTTCTGAGCCATATTCCTCAGAGTTCACCTCTTCTTTAGAAGAATGGCTGGATCTGCTCAGTCTTCTATCTACGTCGTGCCTAATTCTCTGATGTTCAAAGAGAAAATCAATCAGCAGTCATAGAACACATTGTCTGGATGCACAAAGTGCCTTAAGAGAATGTGCCTTATAAAAGCCTCAAACAAATTGTTTTATTTCTAAGGCTGCAATAACTTTTACTACCTCAGAACCATCTGGTGTGGAAGACTTTGCCCTTCTGTCAACATCTCTTTTCCTCATGCAAGTCTTTTCAAGTTGTCCTTTATATGGTTCCCTTGAACTGCTGCTTGACATACGGGTCTTTCGATCATCTGGGCGCTTGTTTCTATCAGACCTCTGATATTCCTCATTCTTGTACTCCGACAGTGGCTTTCCTTTTGTACTCACCATTCTTTTATTATTGCTAACTGATGAGCTAGGCGGCTTTGGAATCATTTGCCTTGATGAATGCATAGAAGGCTTCTGTCTTTTGCTTTCAGCACTTTCCATCCTGTCACTTTTTCTTTTTGACCCTTAAATAAAGACCAATAGAGACCAAGTTCAAAGTTATTTTACACATCAGATCAGAAGACTTTTTTACATTTGATAGTATTTCTCCTTAAAATCAGCTTTACTGTCTTGAAGTTTCAGTTCCAAAGCACTCTTAAAAATAATTAACCTTTCAAGTTTATAGCATTTCACAAATATTAAGTCCTTAACTTCCCAGTCACACTCATGTTTTCCATATTGAAAGACAAGAAACTCATGCTGAAAGGCTAAGTGACAAGAGCAAGGCCAAACAAAGTTACTAGCAGAGCAAGGACTGGAAAAGAGGACTTCCTTGTTCCTACTCCTGTATTCAGTTTACTAGACCAAAAAAATAATTTGTAAGATATCAGCTATATCTGCTGAAAACCCAGATTCACTGTGATCGTCAGCTAAAGAGAAGCCCTACTTTATTATGTTTGTTCATAAGGTCAGAGATTACATTATAAGCACAGTTGCACAAAAAACGTTTGGGATTCCATTACCCGGGTTATGAACATTGTCACCTTGCAGACTTTAATCACCTTGCCCAGTAAAATTTTGCTGTCTACTTTTTAGCAAGATATCTGAGTAGTAAAGCCACATACCCTTTTTCTCATTTTTATCTTGCTCACTATCAGGATTATACAGCTCATCATCTTGGTCTGGAGCATCAGTCAAAATGTCATCCAGAACATTCAGTTCACCATCTGAAAATAATATACATAAATTACAAATATTATTGACAATAATCCATTTTGAAGAAATTCTCTGAAAGTGTTTGTAACCAGCATTAGTTTTTATAATGTCATTAAATTTACGAATGCATTAACACATCAATGAAAACTTTACAGCTTTTCAATTTCCTCCTTGACTTTAGCTTCAAGTCTCAACCAAATTCAACCTGAGAGTGCTGCAAGGTGAGAGCATCAACCTTTTTGAGGGTCAAAGTCCAGCTCACTTCTGTGATAAGGTCTCTGCCAAAGAGAGGGATTATGGGACTTCAAGTCATAATTCATGGAAACTGCATGCTGCCATCAAAGCCTGCGAATAACAAAAATTCCAAACCAAGGAAAGCAGCAAAGGGAGATGGTAGAACTTAATGACTCTGTCAAGGAGACTGGGGAAAGGCAGGAGGGCTTATCTTGTCAAAGGAAAAGTGCTTAAGGGAAACACATGCAAAAGAGCCTGGCAAGGAGCCAAAGGTCTGTTTGAGAGCCCTACATGAAGAGAAGTAGAAGTCTGCAAGAGAAAGAAGTGTCTGTTCAGACTCTGATGATGCTCTGGTCACAGTTTTGAACTCCATTAGCCAGGGGTCACAGACACCAGACGCTTCTCTACCAGGAATACAGCCTTTCGCTCTGAAAGTTCTACACGAACTAAGCAAGAAGGGAGGCTGTCTGAACAGAGTGGACTAATAACGTATCAAGGGGTCACTGAGAGCTGGGATCAAGTTCCCAGCATGCAACTTTCTCTGTCCCATAATTCACACTTTTATTTTAAAGAGAGATTCCACAAACCCACATGGCACTGTCAACCCCCTAACTGAAGGATGAAGTCTGCACAACTGGGTATAGTCTCATGAATGTTGCAAATACAGGACACATTATCCTCCAATATTATCAGAGATGCAGGAAGAACCACAACAATGGGGAACATGATGATTTTTTTCAAGGACAGACTGCTGATGGGCATAGTGAAAAACAATTCAAGGCTGTTGGTGGCATTCGTGAAGCAGCTGCAGATGTCGGTGCACCAATTCTGGGCCCAAGAAATGAACACTGACTGGTGGGATCACACCACAATCAAGGTTTGGGATGACTAGAAGTAGCTGCAGAACTCTAGGATGCAGAAGGCCACATTCCTGGATCTGTGTGCAGAGCTCACCCCTCCAGTGGATGAACAACAAATGAGACAGTTCAGGAGCGAGTGATGATTGCACTATGAAAGCTTGCAATGCCAGATTGCTACTGGTCAGTGAGAAATCATTAGAGAGTTGGAAAATCCTCAGTGGGGGCGGTTTTCATGCAAGTGTGTAGGGTCATTAATCATGTCCTGCTATGCAGGTCTGTGACTCTCCACAATGTGCAGGACGTCATGATTGAATTTGCAGCAATGGGGCTGCTGAACTGTGCTGGGACAAACAAACGGCATGCCTACCCCTATTTTGGCAACACCACCTTGCCACAGAGTACATCAACAGAAAGGGTGCAAGTCTTGATGGATCACCTGGGACGTTTCACTGATATCGGTGTGGGCTGGTCAGGGAAGGTGCATTGTGCTTGCAACTTTAAGAACACAGGACTGTTCAGAAAGTTGCAAGCAGGGACATCCTTTCCTGACTGGTGCATTACGACTGGTGATGTAGAAATACCAGCAGTAATCCTGAGGGACCCATCATACCACATGCTCCTCTGGCTCCTGAAGCCATATACCAGCCACCTTGACAACACCAAAGAAAGATTCAACTACCAGCTCAGCAGGTGCTGAATGACAGTTGTGCTTTTGAAGGCATATTGGTGTTATTTATTCACTGTGATACAATCTTGTGAGAGAAATACCCCAACACTGATAGCTGCCTGTTGTGTCCTGCATAATATTTGTGAGACAAAGGGGGAAAAGCTGCTGCCAGGGTAGAGACAGGAGCAGCTGTCTGGTGAGTTTGAACTGTCAGACACAATGACTATTAGAGGAGCTCAATGTGGAGCTTTGAAGTTGAGGGAGGCTTTGAAAGAGCACTTTAACAGTCTGCCATAGTAGTGTGATGTGACAGAGTGTGCTCTACGTAGCCCTGAAATTCTGGGGCCTGTTAAGAATTGTGTAGGGCTTGGTGTATACTTACACCCCTGTCATCCAATGAATTATTCTGTTCTCCTCTACCTTTATACACTTTCACTGACACTATGAATTATGTGGTGCTTACTGTACATTTACACATGACTAAGGTGTTTTCTTGAACCTAAGAGATCTGTGGTGCTATACACTTACAAGTATTGAGTGATCTGAGTACTGCTATACATTCTGCAGAACATGAACGAATAAAGATGAGTATCTTCAAAAACAAATTAATTGACTAACAAAAGCAGTGAAAAAAGTGCTAAAAAGGATAATACAATACAAACTTTATATTTAGAATGGCAGCAAACAATTTTGTCCATTTCAGTGCAGAAATGCAGTCAATTTTAGCGAGATATACACCAACCCATGCCTTGAATGCAACAGTAAGTGAAGGAGACATCCCTGACGCCTGCCCTGCATCTGAAAGTATCTGGAAATATCTTGCCTCTTTCCCTCGGCAGTACAAAGCTTTATGGAGGTCTTTGCCAGAAAAGACTAGATTTGCTGTACTCACTTATCATCAAGAAGATACTGAGTGCATTCTTGAAGGAAATGGTCTGGGGAAGGTTTTGGGGAAAGACCATAGAGTCCTACCAAATAATGCTGAGGACTCCTGTGTTTGAGGCAATCAGGAGCCAAGCAGAATCAGAAGGGCCCTACTCTCCAAAACTAGCCTGTGTGCCTGTTTCAGAAGATTCTGAACTGCACAATAATCAGAGGTTTTGCTGTTTAGGGTTCAGGGACTTGCAACTCTTCCATTTCTGAGGGAAAAGAATCCACACATTCTGATTCTGTCCTTACTGGACATGTCTGAATCCAAACTTATTAGTATAAGCACTTGCCCTCTAGAGTAGGAGGGGTGGAAAAGGAAAATATAGTCTAGCTTTGCTATAGTATTTGAGACACCCTTTTGCCAAAGAAGCTCCCTATGTCACACAGCAGGTCCTCAAGCTCTAGTTACTGTGTACTAAAGTCTGACAGAAGCAGACACTTGTCTCTGTAGGCACCTAAGCCCAAGGCTGATGTTCTTGCTGCTGTTACCAACAAATGACATGAGAACCACATACCTGCTTGTGTAAGTGCTCATAAAATCTGTCAGAATTCTTTGTGCTTTTCCACAATGGTACACACCCTCTTCCATAGCTTGAGATGAGCTTTGTCCAGAAAGAATAGGTAGTTTGCAACAAAATCTGTTGCCACTGTCGCCCAACAAAATATTTTCCAGGGATATGTTAGCATTTTAATTCTCAGTCTAGGGAAGCCAAGCAGCAAGTCTCAAATCTTAGCCCTGGCCATAGCGCACTGCCATCAGGCTTGTGGTGAAGCAGCAGCATCCCCAAACAAGTTGTATTTTTGCTTACGTCACTTTAGCAATATCCACAGTGGAGAAACAATGCTATCACAACTCCTTCACCAACTGGCTCAGAACTGGGCGCAGGGGTATTGCAAACTTAAAGGGTGATTGTTCCACAGTTAGCTCTTTCAGGAAACCCCCAGGGCTGGACAGGAACCAAATTATAATTGGTGACTTTAGTCATCTATCCTAAAATGTGTGGAAAGGTTGATCTTCCACAGGTGTTCCTTGTCTTTTTCCTCTGTGGATGTACATTTGGTTCTGAATCTCCAGTTTCCCGAACAGCCAAAGAGCACTTCTTCTGTTCAACAGAGCTCCCCAACCCACCGATTACATGGTGCTACCTCAATGCGTATGTGTATGAGAGATAGCCAGCACTGCCAAAGCAACTGGTGACACCAGCTGCCTCAGTAACCACAAGTAGTACCACTGATAAGAATCACCACTAGCTCAGGTTGTATTAAGACATGTTTCAGATACACTTCTATGGCACCAAGCTTTCAACCAGCCCTAGTACAGGACACCGCTTTGAAGCCCTGTGAACAGTTAAAAAGCACATAATGCAATCAAAGCAATCTACATAAATCACATAATCAGCCAACAATAGCTCTAGCTATTGTCTCCTAGGATATGCAAGCTCCTTCAACCCATGCAACCCTGCTATTAAGATAGTGATTGCTGCAGGCCTTGTATGTAGTAACTGGTAGGCAGAGAATGAGCAATAATGGTTGTAAGCTGGGGTATAACCCTTTTGGTGCTTGACTAGGGATATGGCTACACTACAAAATTATGTTGACCTAAGTTACACTGACATACAGCCACCACAATTATGAAGTTGCTTTTACGGGTCCACGCTACGTTCCATGCATTGGTGGTGCATGTCCTAACTAGGAGCACTTGGACCAATTTAAATGTCCATGTGGGGCATTGTGTGATGGCTTCTGAAAGCCAGCAACATTCAATGTAAGCAATGCAGTGTGTTTACCTAACACTACTGCGTCTCGAGTTATTAAGTCGGCATAGGAGAGAATTACATTGGCAGAAGCAAGATTTTAGTGTAGAAACTTACAGATTTAGGTTGCTGTAAACTGCCTTGTGTCAACCTAACTCTGTAAGGTAGACCAGGGCTAAGGCTTGTTTTTGACACATTCAGATCTGTTATGCTCAACCAGTACACAATCCGGATTTCAGAGTGGTAGTCCTGTTAGTCTGCATCAGCAAGAACAATGAGGAGTCCTTGTGGCACCTTAGAGATGAACAAATTTATTTGTGCATAAGCTTTTGTGGGCTAGGAGCCACAAGGACTCCTAATTGTTTTCACAATCCAGTTTAAATAGCTCCTCCCAGTGTTGATGGACCTGAACATACCACCCATAACAGAATTTGTATCTGCTGAGTATTCTCAGAGCATCGGACTTATAACCTTACCAGTGCTATTAGGTAATAGGTAATAATTGGAGATATACCAATCTCCTAGAACTGGAAGGGACCTTGAAAGGTCATTGAGTCCAGCCCCCTGCCTTCACTAGCAGGACCAATTTTTGCCCCAGATCCCTAAGTGGCCCCCTCAAGGATTGAACTCACAACCCTAGGTTTAGCAGGCCAATGCTCAAACCACTGAGCTATCCCTCCCCCCATGCATGGGTATACTATTATTACAGTATACCCATGCATGACTTGCAGTTTAAAGACCTAGTTAAACTAATACTTTTTTAAAAAATAATTCTTACATATGTTACCAATTGTGTACTAAAGTATTAAAACTAGAAAAAAACCCATCAACATGTTTGCTTTTTACTCAGCACTGAACAGTAAAAAATGAAATTTATCAATTTTCCTTTTCACTTATCATACATTTGCCGTAACATTTGGTTTGCAAATGCTATGAGAAATTTATAAAAGCTTGCATTTACAATTCCTAAACCGAGGGAATATATTAACCTGGCAATATAACTTTTTACATACTATATCAGCAAGTACACATGCATATGGCAGTAAGCATCATCAGAGCACTTGGAACTATCATATTGCAGTATTGGTTCCAAAAGGCAAAGAAGCAGACAGACACCAGAGGAGATGGCACGACTGGAGACAAAGCTCACAATTCCCTTTTGATGTCTGAATGTGATGTAGTAAGTAGTACTAACATGCACATGTCTCATTGTCATTACCATCACTTTGTATAGCCATGCTCATCCTTTGAGCAACACTAAGGAAGTTAGAGAGAGAAAAGGCTGGGTTGAGTACCTAGCTAATTCTGCCAACCACAGGACTGTTCCCTTTGGTATACTGCTTATAGGAAAACCCCAAGAGTTACAAACATCAGAATTATGAACTGATCAGTCAACCACCTCATTTAGAACCAGAAGTACACAATCAGGCAGCAGCAGAGACAAAAAAAAACAAATATAGTACAGTACTGTGTTAGGTTTCAGAGTAGCAGCCGTGTTAGTCTGTAGCCGCAAAAAGAACAGGAGTACTTGTGGCACCTCAGAGACTAACAAAGGGAGGAGGGATAGCTCAGTGGTTTGAGCAGTGGCCTGCTAAACCCAGGGTTGTGAGTTCAATCCTTGAGGGGGCCATTTAGGGATCTGGGGCAAAAATCTGTCTGGGGACTGGTCCTGCTTTGAGCAGGGGGTTGGACAAGATGACCCCCTGAGGTCCCTTCCAACCCTGATAGTCTATAAGAAATTTATTTGAGCATAAGCTTTCGTGGGCTACAGCCCACTTCTTCAGATGTAGCCCACAAAAGCTTATGCTCAAATAAATGTGTTAGTCTCTAAGGGGCCACAAGTAAACAAGGGCATGCAGAGCAATGGCTGCCCCCTTCCCCTCCAAGGCATCACTGCATGATGGGGTAATCTGACATGCATACAGTACAAATAAAGGTTAAAGTAGTGGCTATTTCAACCTCAGGGCAGTAACACATTACAGGTCTGTCTCATCTTACACTGGGGTTACGTTCCGCAGTCAGCACGTAAAACGAAAATCACCTATAGTCCAAGTTACATTGAGTGTAATGGTGGGCGGAATTGCCCGCACTACAGAAACAGTATTTAAATTGTTATTTTTCTCCCCTTTTTTTGTTTTTTTTTCCTTTATTGTTTTTGCCGACGGAGTAAAGCTGAAATCGCGCATTTTAAATGCGCCTAAGATGCAACAGACCTGTAAACAAGTCTAATAGAGCAAATTATGTATACAGCCCACCCAAGGATTTCACACATAGATCTACATGCAGTTCCTTCATCCCTGGAATACAGTTGACACTTCAGAAGAAAATTATGAACGAGTTTTGTAATTAGTTAAATTTATTCTGGTAAAACCAAAATGAAAAATCTCCACACCCCTCCCCTCCCACCGCAGGGCAGCTGACCCCCCCAAGCTAGTCCCACCGCATCCCCTACATCCCCCACAGGACAAGTGAGCCCCTCAGCCAGTCCCTCCCCCCCCCGTAGAGGGCAACTGACCCCTCCCCCCGCAGCCAGTGCCCCCCACCAACCCCTCCCCCCCACAGCCAGTGCCCCCCACCAATCCTCCGCCCCCCCTCCCCGCCAGTCCCCCCACCTCCTATCCGCCCCCGCAGGGCAGCCAGTCCCCCCCCCCGCAGCCAATCTCCGCACCAATCTCTCCCCCCACCACAGCCAGTCCCCCCCACTCCCTCCCCCCGCAGCCAGTCCCCCCACCTCCTGTCCGCCCCCGCAGGGCAGCCAACCCCCCCCACGAAACCATCCACCCCTTCCCGTAAGGGCCCCCCTCCCCCACGCAGGGCAGCGAGGCCCCGCCCCCCGGTGTTGCCCGCTACCTTTCTCCTCCCGGCTGTCCGCCGCCATCCCGCCGCCTCCCCTCAGGGGCCGGCCGCCTCGCGCTCTGCTCACAGCGCCGGCGAGGTGGGACGCTGGGGCGCGGGGCGGGGCGCTGGGGCGCGCTGCAGAGGCGGGCGCGGAAAGAGACAGGGCTGCGGGGTCCCGCTGCAGGCCGGGCCGGGCCGCGCCGCCGAACCTCTGGCTAGGGAGCCCCTAAGATGGAGGCTGCTTCCTGCGCGAAACAATCCCCCTCCCACCATGCACCGCTTTGTTTACGCTTCTGGCGTCACAATGCGGACTGCGTGTGAGCTCATCGCGTAGAGGCCGCCCGGAAGGGCTCCGGGACATCGGGTGAGGCAGGCCCTAGCACGTGACTCTACAGGGCGCCCGCCGCCGCCATCTTGCGCCGGGCTGGTGTGTCTGCCCCGCCCGCGCGCTCCCCGCCGGGAGCGGTGCTGGAGGGCGGCTGGGCCGGGGGCAGGAGAGTTGGGGCTGTTCGAGCCTCAGCGCAGAGGCGTGAGCGGCGGGTACCGGCCTGGGCCATTCCCCAGGGCTCGCAGCCCCCCCCCCCCCCCGAGCTGCTCCCGGGGGTACTGCGCGAGGCCGGAGTTCGCAGACGTTGATGTGCGGGTAGCGCCCGCCCCCCCCGGAAATGGGCTGCAGAGATGTTGGCCGCCACTAGGGGCTGGGAGGGTTCCCCTGCGGGAGCCTCTGCGGGCCTGGGACTCAGCGTCAGGCTGTTTCTGCTGGATCCCTGGGCGGAGAGTCGGGGGAGGGAGGGCACAGCTGGCCTCTGGTAGGGGAGGTGGTCTGAGTGTCTGAGCTGGGGGGTCATGGCTGGACTTTGGGGAAAGTGGGTGTGTCTGACACCCCCCCCCATGCCTCCCCGATGGTCTCTGGCAGGGTGGAGGGGGCAGAGAAGTAGGTTGTTGTAGGGTTTTCTTTACCTCTCTACTCCTGGGGGAATTTGTGTGGTTGTATCTGTTGTTATAGACATATTTGCTGACAGGTATTTTGAAATAAATGACCAAAATGATCACACCAGTTTCAATGATATAGTGTTATTTTGACAAATAAAATTTGCAGAATTTTAAAATATTGTGTGCAGATTTTTTAGGTGCAGAATTTGGTGCACGGGGTCCCGCTCTGTTCGCAGGTGGGGCTGCATGGACAGGCCTAGGCAGGCTGTTCCCCTCTCTGCCTCCTTGAGGGAAAGGGGAGAGAAGGAAACTGTAAGCTAAATAGCAAAACAACTGTTTAGAAATAAAACTCTGCTTCAGTTTGAATGCAAGGAAGACATAGAGGGGTTGTCAACCAACAAGTTACTGGAAAAGTTAGTTGGACACAGGAAGATCCACGGGAACCAGCAACCAGCAGCATCCCTGACCTTTTGTGAAGGGGCTGACCCCGCCCGGTTCCCCCGTTAAAGTGCCAGTTAATTTACATCAATTTAGAACAAGGCAGGCTGTTGCTCTGTTCCATTTACAGTGCCTATATTATGTACGTTAACAGCAATTACCATTCAGGCTACCTTTGGGATCCAAAGATTGCCTGACAGACAGGGGATTTTAGGGATTGATCTGAAGAGTCTGGGCATAGTTGTAGATCTCCCCAACAGACAGCTGATTGTAGGAGGCAAGGGTGAACAGAACTGTGTCATACCAGACTCCCACAGGATATCTGCTTTAAAGGCCCCTGAAGAGCTTGTCATATCTCAGTCGGAGACCGATGTTAACCATATAGTCCAGAAACACCTTGGAACCTTTGCAAGCAACAAACGGCAGTGCGCGCACGTACATGCAAAGGTACGCATCGATGGACCTGATATATGGCCCTTGAAACAGTATAGGTACCCTGCAGAAGCCGCAGACAGCTTAAAAGCAACAGTCGAGGCACTAGTGATGAAGACTGACAAGAAGACATGGTGTCTCACCATAGACTATAGGGAGTTTAACCGGGTAACCCCTGGTATGGCCCTAGTGGTGGCAAAATTTAATGACATCATGGCTGCCATTACTGCAGGTGCTAAATGCTTTTCAGTACTTGACTTGTGCAACGCCTTCTTTAGCATATCAGTACACCAAGAATCCCAGCACAAGTTCGCCTTCACTTTTGAGGGACGTCAGTTGACTTTCACCTGCATTCCCCAGGGCCTACACAACACCCCCATTATATGTCACCATTATGTCTCCGGAATGTGGAGAGGAATGTCGGATCAGAACCAGATATTGAGTTATGTGGATGATATCCTAATTGACACGGTGAATCATGAGGAGAATCTGCAAATTCTTGGGGTAGTTTTGGATAAAATCCACTCCACTGGCTTCCTAGTTAACCCAGCAAAAGCCCAGTTAGTGTGACCCAAGGTAACATATTTGGGCATCCATTTATCTCCAAATGGAAAACAACCAGACAGAGAGTTGAACTCGTTTGTAAGCTCCCAGTACCTAGAGACATTTTGACATTACAGTCATTCTTGGGCCACCATTCTCCCGAGAACTTATAGAAGGTTATGCTGTCATCGCAAGACCCCTTTATAAATTACTCCAGAAAGGCCAAGAATGGAAGTGGGAGGACACTCACCAGAAAGCGTTCCATAACTTGAAGCAAGCATTAGCGAAGCTTTAGCTTTCCCTAAGCCTGAGAGTCCCTTTCACTTGCAGCTGGCTACTGATGGAGATGGGATCAGTGCAGTACTCTTACAGGACCATGGCAGCGGACTACGCCCAGTTGCCTATGGATCAAGAGTCCTCACCTAGGTGGAACGAACATTCAGCCCCTGTGAAAAAGAGGTCCTGGCGCTGGTTTGGGCAATCAGCCACTGGGAATATTTAATGGGGCTAGCTCCAGTCATCTTAAGAACATCACACACTCCCATTAAATACATGGTGTCAGGAAAGATCAATGAAGGGCAAGTATCATCTCCTCGGCTTGCTAACTGGACCTTAAGTTTGGTGAACCGAGACATCAAGGTACACAAGTCTCCCCAGTTCAGCATCCTTCCATATGCACTATTGTCAGAAGGTCAGGACCACAAATGCCCATTACCACCATTGACTCCAGCGGTCGAGTCTCCCTTTAAGGTGAAAACCAGCTTCCTGAAGATCAAGGAGATGAAATTAGCCATCTGGGTTGTACATGGCAGTTGTTACCATCAAGATGGCCAGATACATGCCGGTTATGCTGCTCTACAGCCAACTTCAAAGAAGACAGTGCAGGGAACAGTAAAACCATATTCGGCTCAGGCAGCTGAAATAGTGGCAGTTGTGGCTGTCTTATATAAAGAAAAGCAAGAAGAAAATATTTGCATTTGCTCTGACTCGGATTGGGTGAACTGAGCCTTAAGTGACTGGATGCCTGTATGAATTCAGAATCAGATGCGCTTGTCGGATGGAAAGCCCATAAGGTATGCTAACTACCTCCAACATGCCTGGAATCTGGCATCCGACAGGTTAGGATAAACTTACATGTGCAAGGTAAAAGCCCATTGTAAGGATCACACAGAAATGTCCAAGCTCAACCATCAAGTGGACCTTTTAGCAAAGGAAGCCGCTTTGCTCAATGAGAGCCATCTTTGGAGACACACGCCATTACCTGTCTCTAAGATTCAGCTATCAAATCCTGATGTAAATAATCAGTTTGATATCAAGCAGCTTCAGCAGCAAGATCAACAGATCAAAGACTTGTTGGAAAAGAAAGAGTGCAGGTTTGGACTGCCTCTAGAGATTGATTCAGATCAAGGTCCTCACTTCGTTGGCGAAATCACCCAAGTGTTGTGTCAGGCTTTGGGAGTAAAGCAGTGCTTGCACATCTCAGGCCACCCCCAAAACTCTGGCTCAGTCAAGAGGGCTAACAGGACCCTAAAAGCTGCATTAAGGAAAGTCGTCTCCTTCCAGGGAAAAGACTGGGATATAAAGCTTCCTCTTGTACTCATGGCTGTTAGGTTGATAATAGCATCTCATGGCTTTACTCCATTTGAGGCCATGATGGGACGATCCATGAGAACCCCAGAACATTGGTGGGTAGGGGGACAGCCCCCAAATGATTAGCAACCTAGGCTTAAAATAGATACTTACATGTCCCAGATATTATGTGACATCAGTGACATACAATGAGTGGCTGCCCAATTGAAATCCAATATTAAGGTCATGAACGGAAAGCTTGGACATGTGAAGGTTATGGAATGGGATGTAGGGGATAAGGTTCTTATTAATACTACTCTGACAAGGGTCAGGCTCTGAGCCCTAGATGGGTAGGCCCAGCTATGATTGTTAATAAGGCCAGCCCTAATGTGTATCAAATAGAGATCCCCAATAAGAAGAAAAAACATATAAAATGGTTTCATTCTAGCCAACTAAAGTCATGGAAATGAGCTGAACCATGTGTCTTAAATCATTAACAAGTATTGCTTCTATTTACCTGCAGGGAAATCTCATCCATCGAACATTCTGGATGCTTATCTTTGTAATATATGTAAATACACCTGTTTATGTACAGCTAATGAACATTATTTCTGTAACATTGAACTGACACGAGATGTGACAACTGGGTGGGCTACTCCAAAGTTTTTAATATCCTTGGAAGCTACTCATAGTATAAAGCGTGCTAATAAAACAGTCCCTGTAATGATTTATACTGTTCAGGATGAATGTCAATGTGACCTAATTTGGATCATGGAAACTGAAAATATTGTAGGCAAAGTCACAGGTACAAAACTGATTTCTCATAATATAGAAAGTAGTGAAACTGGTCCATTGGGATAAGTCCTATTACCCTGGAATAGCTGTACTTGGAATATCACCCTACCAGCACAACAATGCTTTGGGGGGCCAGTTACTTCTAGTTATTATTAATGGTGTATGTGTCTAATCTCCAATATTAAACCTTTTATAAGAGAGGGGTAGTCCCTATTCAAATTGTCTATTTGTGCTCAGTTTCATCAATCATCAATGTACATTAAGCTACATACTGCTGTACAGTCTTTTGGAGTTATTGTGGATTGTATCAGCAACCCTTCCCAAGTTTGTAGTTCCTCTAGTGTTAAAAACAGTTTTTGTTTAGTGAAGAGCCAGGAGTGATATTCGTGCTTGAGTGTACCGGTGTGCTTGAAACCAACATAACATTTAAGAATTCTGGAATCTGGTCCCTGGCGGGTTCTTTTGGGTTATTTCAAACCATTGAGGTAACTGTAGTACCACCTCCACATATTAATCATGCGGGATCTCTGGTCATCAATCAGAATCTTAAACGAGTGGTCAGATCTAACCCAATATACTCCATTAAAAGAGTGGTTGTAGATGTGCAATCTCTAATTTCTGGTGTCATGTCTAACTGCACCCCATTTGTGGTGCCATCTGTCTCAGGCTGGGAATCTTGGCTCCTGAGTGTTAACCCAAGGTACAACAGGGTATAAAGGGACCTTACTGCCCAGATTCTGGGAGGTGCGGGTGCAGGTTTAGGTGTTGTAAGCGCCCTTGGAGTAGGGTCTTTAACAACAAAAATGGGGACATTGGGTCATAAGATAGCATCTCTCAATCAACCATTAACATCTGCCCTTGATAAAGTCATAGATTTGTCATATAATATCACTGATGTAATTAAGTCATGGTATGCTAAACAATTGGAAGACTGGCATCAGGTGGGGAAGGCATTTGAGGTATTAGAAAGCTCTTCTGCCTGGTCGCATGTGTGTGTTCAAGCACAACTATGGCTACAGCCAATTGCGAGCGACATGTTAAGGTCTGGGCTCCAAGGAATTCTCCCAATAGAAATTAAAAATAAGATGATGGAGAGTGTCTCCCCTTTTGAGAAAGAGTATTCTGCCAGGTGGGAACTTATTGATTTTTATTTTCTTCCCAGTACTCAGCAAATAACTGCTAGAGTCCTGACTATAACTAATGCCACCGTCCTCTGGGTGTATCCTTTACTTACCCTGGGAATAATAGCTCCAGATTCGGTTATGTTACCTACTGATATTCCTAAATGGGTAACCCCTGTAGATATAAAGAATTATGTCATAGATGTAAGTTCTTGTCTATGGAGGCAATCAATAGGATACAATTGCCTGGCTGAAGTAACACCAGGTATACACATTTGTTTAAGCCCAAAGGAAGGCAGATGTCACTATGAGTTGCATCCACAACCGAGGGCTTGTTCACAGGTGGTAGTTGTCAATGATCATTGCTAATGTATAAGAAGTATATGTAAATATTTTGTTGTTTATTATTATTATAATGTATCAAATCCTGTGCAACCTAATCTGTATTTATGTTTTGTGTTAACCATTGAAGGGTGTGACATTATGTTTAAATCGGAGAAGTTGACGTCCCGTACCATAAGGGTTGCATATCACTTATATAAACATTTAGAGCCTATAAGTCTGGGTATCAGTGCTTCATTGCTGAAAGATCTTGCTAACCACCCTGATCTGGTGCAACAAATTAATAACTTGGAAACAAGGGAGGGTCACCATGCCAGCTGTCCATCACTCCACCAATCAAATTGGTGCGGTTTTAAATAGGGCGCTCAAGACAGCAGGGGTGGCTCACTGCTGGGATTCCTTTTTCTCTGATCCAACTGATACGTCTGAGAATTGGCATTTCTTGGCACATCCATTTTCTATTATATTGGGTGCACAGTTAATTTTGTTTATCTCGTATATATGGTTGTGTACCTGGACCAAGGCCAAGTTAAGTAAGGTTGAGCATAAGTTTAGATATACCAATATACCTTAAGGATGTGGCGACTTCTGATTATGTAAATAGTTACATTTCATTGTTGCCAAGGAGGGGATTGTAGAGGGAAAAATCCTAAGGCCATCTTGGATCCTCTAAAGGACAACTAGGCATCCATTTCTGTGAGCCCTTCTTGTTCCCTCCTTATTCTAGTTTGGCGCCTTTTTCCTGTTTAGGCGGGAAAAGACAGTGGCTGTCAATCATCTGATCTACCTAGTGATCAAGAGTCTATATAAGGCAGTGTTCAGATCAGATCGGGGCTGCCCATCTGAGTGGTAGAGTACGGAACAGGTAATTAAGGGTAGGCCATTCATCCCACAAGGGTTACTTGGATAAGGGGATATACTTATTTACATGCATCTGATCCATCTTCTATAGAGTTCGCTTACTGCATGCACGACATCGCAGGTATTGGGGAGCGGGAGGGATTTAACAGCTTACCTGAAGGAACGATCGTCTGATCCTGTCTCAAGATCCTGCTTCCATCTAAGAGATCCAGTAGTCCTGTGGTGCTGTGCCACCCTAAGGAGAAGGAGACATCAGGAAGCCAAGCTGCTAGAGATGGTATTGTGATCACTACGTGTCTGTATATGTAGTTCCCTGATTGTTACAGCCTGCCTTGTTTTATTATCCGCCTGGTTGTCCTCTGTTTTACCTTGTTTGGTCAGGGAGTCCTTGCCACCACCACCCCCTTTAATAAACTCTGTTGTACCTTTGTTTGTTTGAATTTTATGTGGAGATACAAGCCCCCGGTGATAGATACGGGTAGGAGACGAACCTGAGACCAAAAGATCTGGACCACTTTTAATTTTTACTCCTCTTTCGGTCAACACCAGGCCCTCTCCTGCTGAACCCCACTCCCCCTGCACCTGGACCACCCCAACGAGTCACCCGGATCCCCACCCCACTGAGCCCCACTCCCCCAGCATCTATCCCCTCCACACCCAGACCCCCCCATGAGCTCTATCCCCCCCACACATCCAGACCCCCATCCCCCACTGAGCTTCAACAACCTTCATCTGGACACCCCCCCTGCAGAGTCCCACTACCGTTGCACCAAGAATCCCCCAACAAACCCCTGTGCATCCAGATACCCCCTGCACCTGGATCCCCCACTGAGCTGCCTGCACCCAGATTGCCCCACACAGCACCCTCTCAACCCACATCTGGATTCCCCTCACACTAAGCCCCTCCACACTTGGATCCTGCCAGACTAAACTTGCCTGCCCACACCTGGGGCACCTGGCACAGAGGGGCAGGGCCTTTGGGTATTTCTGGGGCAGGCCCAATCCTTGCAATGTGTCAGGATTGGGTGCGGCCTCACCACTGAGTCTGTGTCCCAGGGGGAACTTCAGAGTGATCTCCCACCTCGGTGCAGCCAGTAGCCTGTGCTCCCCACTGCCATGCTGGAGCCTCCAAATTTATTTGACAAAATTTGCAGAATTTTAGAATATTGTGGACAGAATTTTTTATTTCTGGGCACAGAATTTTTATTTTTTTGGTGCAGAGTGCCCGCAGGGGTAGCATTTGTAGTGTAGACCAATGGCTCTCAACCTTTCCAGACTACTATATCCCTTTCTGGAATCTGATTTGTCTTCCGTGCCCCCCAAGTTTCAACTCACTTAAACACTACGTGCTTACAACATCAAACAAAAATACAAAGTGTCACAGCACACTATTGCTGAAAAATTGCTTCTGTTCTCATTTTTATCATATAATTGCAAAATAAATCAAATGGAATATAAATATTGTACTTACATTTCAGTGAATAGTATATAGAACAGTATAAACAAGTCCTTGTCTATATAAAATTTTAGTTTGTACTGACTTCGCTAGTGCTTTTTATGCAGCCTGTTGTAAAACTAGGCAAATATCTAGATGAGTTGATGTACCCCCTGGAAGACCTCTGCGTACCCCCTAAGGTATACATACCCCTGGTTGAGAAGCACTGGTGTAGACAAGCCCCATAATTCTTAAGTACCAACAACTTTGCCACAATTTTTATTGCTTCTTTTTGTCATGAATGTAACAACAGTGAAGAACACAACAGTTCTTCTAGGCAATTCAGTCCAATTCCTCCCTCACATCTATAGCTAATAGCAACACAGGACTTACTAAAGTGTTTCATTGACTTTGGGCTTGTCTGTATGAACACTTAGTTCTCAGCCAGGTGGGTGTAGATCTACCCCACACTAGCCTGCCTCACATTAAGTATCTATGTGGACCCTGCTGCTACGCACTAAAAGTATCCTTGTGCAATTTGATATACTCCTGATCCAAAGTGGGGTAGGAATAGGATCAAAACACACTATGAAACATCAAATGTGAGGCAGCAGGGCAGTGGTGCAAGCAGAAATAATTTCTTGCGGGTACTGCACTCATGGGAGAGACACAAGGGGGGGCAGGTGACCTCCCCATGCGACCCTCCATGTGATTCCTCCCCACCCCACCCCCAGTTCGCTCTCCCCCTCCCCTCTGACGCCCCCTTTTGTATATACAAACATCAACATACTTAACGACTCACTTTCCCCCCCATATGTAGTATTCAGTCTGTTTATATGGAATATGGGAGTTGGGTGAGGAGCCATTTCAACATATGTAGGATTTATTAAAAGACAATTTTTAAGTAGAACAGTATCCTAAACTGCTTTATGGTATTATACCTGAACATTGCATTTCAATGGGGGATTCAACTTCCTTTATAGCAGTGGTTCCCAAACTGGGGGTTCATGAAATGTTACAGGGGGTTCTCGGGAAAAAATTCCCTAATGGCGGACAGAGCTGTCCCTAGGGACCCTGGGCAGCACGTGGCCAGCAGCCTGGAGCTTTGGGAACTTCCAAGGGCTAAGCAGATCCAAGCCAGCATCTCTATCACGCTGAGGAGATTTCAACTTCAAAACTCCTTTTACGAAATGGAAAGGGAGGTGGATATTTTTTGCTGTTTTTTAAATTAAATAGGCTGCTACTGTTGTTTTTAAATTATTATGAAGAACAAGTTTAAGCTTCGTTGTAACATGCATTGTTTGTCTGGACTGCTCAAGCCCTGAATGCTTGTGTAGGAGGAGCTCTTTGAGTTGGCTTCTTAAATACCTTCCTGCTGTTTCACATCAGATACTCCTTGATGAAACATAGGAGCCAGAGGCGCCAGTATGGGGAGGTGATGAGGATCACGTGCCGCCCCCACGTCAACGCGCCTGCCCCTGGGTCCCTGCCCTTTTTTTCCCGATAGCCCCCGTGGGCCCCTCCACTTTTCTGGCAGTGCCCCCAGGCCTCAGGGTGTGTGGGGGCTTTGTCCCCGCACCTCTTTTTTCTACTGGCACCTCTGATAGGAGCCTTGTCTTATAACAGGCTTAATCAAAAGTGATACAAGCTACAGAAGTGAGATCTTTGAAGAGTGTTGCCATTTTCATAATGTAATAAAAATACTGTAATGATAAATAATAATTAATAAATAGTGTGTAATAAGCATGTCATAAAAACAAATTTTATATGTCCAAGATCAATGCTTTTAATTTATGCTGAGGTAAGGGAGAAAATCTATGGAAATATTCATTTTTAGGAGGGGGTACATGAGACCTGACATTTTAGTGGAAGGGGTTCGCGAGTTGTTAAAGTTTGGGAACCACTGCTTTATAGGAACAGATTGCTGAAACTCTTACCACGCATCGTCTGCAGTGAAGACCGATGGAAAGAATTCATTTAACTTCTCTGTAATAGCTTTGTCTTTCTTGAGTGCTCCTTTAGCACCTCCATCATCTAGTGGCCGCACTGATTGTTTGGCAGGTGTCCTGCTTAAAATTTTTTTTTTGTTGCTATGTTGTTATACAGTTGTTAGAGTTGGCTCATGTGAAGCTTTAGAATCCCCAGCTGATTACAATGTAAGCTTGATCTTGATCTGGCCCCAGTTCTTAGCTTTATTCCCTTTTACAGGTGGACTAATGGGTATTAGATTGTAACCCTACAGATAAGGTGGACCAGATTTTCAGCCTGGTATTGGTTGGGATTTTATTTTTGTTCCCAGAATTTGCAGGCACAACTAATTGTAGAGGCAAATTATTTGGTGGAACACTGCAGCTAAGGTCTCTTGACCATAGATACCAGCAGAGGTGAAAGTAAGCTGGTACGCGCTGGTACGGAGGACCAGTAAGAAAAGGAGACTGACTGAGGGAGGGAAAGAGAAGCCTGCTCCCTGCATAAGAATAGTTTAAACTCAGCTGTTCCCTGATGGTTCAGCCCCCAGGGCTAGGTTTCTGGCCTCCTTGTTAATTTCACTCACAGTAGCTGGGGGGAGGGGGTCGAGGGGAGGGTATGTTTGACCATGGCAGTGGCAGTCCCTGTCTGCCCCCGGGGATGAGGGGATCTCTCCTACTAATATACACAACAAATACAAGCATTTGTCTGCACAGCTTAAATCCTGAGCTAATAAAAGCAGGTGGAAGGGGAAAACTCACTGTCACATTGGTTTCTCGTCTCCTCCCTCCCCGTCCTCCAGCCAGGCTGCAGACAAGGCTCTGAATTCCTCCCCATTCCCCCCAGCAGGGGTTTTCCTCTAGGCTCTAGCTTGCAGTAGACTGGCTGAGATGCCTGCTATTGCTGCCTGCAAAAGAACAGTTTAAACTCAGCTGTTTCCTGTGCAGTTCAGTGCCCAGAGTTAGGAGCCCTTTCTGGCATCCTTGTTAATTTCACTCCCAGTTGTTGTTGGGTGTGTGTCACCATGGCAGGGGCAGTTCTTTTCTGCCCCTGGGATGAGGGGATCTCATAAACACAATCAAAATCAGGAACCATTTCCAAGTTCAAATCTATCCCATTCCCTTCCCAGCAGAGGATCATGGTTGTGATGTCCAAACTGCTTGCAGATCCTCTTTGAAATGTTGCTGTTTAAAAAAAAACAACACAAAATACATGGAGAACATGGTGGAAAGATGTGTCATGATGATTAGGGTTTATTTTGGGCAAAGCAATTTTGCTAAAGCAACTAAAGATTTACAGGGAAAGCAAATAGCCCCCATAGACAAAACCACAAAGGGATTGGAGGAGAAAACTGAATATTCACTGAAATTATTGTGCCTCCTTTGAAAGAAATAGTAGTTTTCATTCCAATCTACCCTCTTTCTATATTGATTTAAACACCTGAAATGTCCTTAGGCAAGCAGGTGCAATCTCAGATCTCTTTTTGTTTTGTCCTGCCTGCAGAGTGCAGAGGCTGAAATTGATAAAACTTTCTTTAAATATCTTGTATATTTCATGAAGGCTATTCCAGTTGTCCTTCATTCACCCTGACTTTCCCTTCCTCTCCTCCTCCCTGGCTCCCTCCCTGGCTGGCTGGCTGTGGTTTTTGCCTTGGTTACTTATTCCTTGGCAGACCCAGCCCAGCGGCACTTGCTGGCTCTCTGCAGGCAGCAGCCCACAGGGGCTGGTTGCTGGGGTTGCTGCTGGTCGGTGGCAGGCTGCAGCTGCATTGTTTGTGACACATTAATACACATACATACAGTATAAGTGTATGTATGAATGTGTGTGTCACAAACAATGCAGCTGCAGCCTGCCGCCGACTGCCCCGGCCCCAGCAACCGGCCCTACTATTGTATTTTAGTAGTATTGGAGATCCCCTCATCCAGGGGGCAGAAAAGAACTGCCCCTGCCATGGTCACACAGTTTCCCTCCCCCCACCCCCAACAACTGGGAGTGAAATTAACAAAGATGCCAGAAACCTCTCTTAACCCTGGGGGCTGAACCATCAGGGAACAACTGAGTTTAAACTGTTCTTATGCAGGAGGCAGTCTCCCTGCAGCAAGCTAGAGGGAAGCCTCTGCAGCAGCTGCTGAGTGCCAGGCAGGGAGAAAGCACAGAGCCTAGCCTCGGCAGCCTGGCTGGAGGAGGAGGAGGGAAGACACAGAGAAAAATGTGACCGTGAGTTTTCACTTTTTCAGGCTTATTCCAATAGTAAAGTTTTATTACAGACAGTACTGGTAGTAGTAATAGGAGCTTTATTTTCTCTATCTATGTCATGCAATGGGAGGGATCCGTGAAGTACGTAGGAGAGGTGGGTGGGTTGCTTGCGAATGGACCATATGGGTAAGAAATGTAAATTACTTTCACCCCTGCCCAAACCCCAAGGCTCCCAGCCGCCTCTGCAGCTGGTAGCTCTGGGGTTAATTTAAAGGGCCTGGCTCCTAGCTTCAGCCGAATCCCTGAGCCCTTTAAATCCTGATTTAAAAGCCCCAGGATTTAAAGGCCCCACCTCTTCTGATAGAGGCCACGCCTCTTCTGGTTGAGGCCCCTCCCCCCTCCACAGGACTCTGGAGTCCTTTAAGTTACTTTCACCCCTGGATACTAGATTTACAAGTGCAGATGCTTATACATCTAGATGATCTAAATTGTGCCTGCAATTATGTCTGCCTGCAATTCATGGGTGCAAAAGCAAAGGATGGTGTTTAACCAACTGGACCAATGTTTACAGACCCCATCTAATATGGAGGTACAAGATTTAAAAAACAGCAACAGAGACCTACAGTTAGGCTTCTAGCTGCATATTTAGGCACATCAGTGAATGGCCTGATTTTTAAAAGTTCTCAGCCCCCAGCAAGCCCCGTTGACTTCATTGGGAGATGCTGTCAGCTCAACATTTTTGAAAATCAAGTTGCCTATTTAGAAGCCTAAATAAGGATCTAGGCTTCCTATTTTTTAAAATCTTGGCCTAGAGTAGCAACATCTGGGCAGGAATGAGTCAGCTAACGTATGCTACTTCTGGAAAGTTTAGTAAGACCGCTACAAAGTTTCAGTGACATTTAAATAGCTTATCTCATTTAATCTTCTGCCAGTAATGTCACAAGTGCTGTGCTAGTACGAATCCTTAGGTTTATTACAGTAGTAATCCACCAAATCTAGTTGTGTTGCTGGAATCAGCAGCATTCAGCCAGCCACAGTCCCTAATGACTGCCTTATCTTTCAGCTGGAATTTAATTAATTAATGTGTTATTTTCCTCTCTCTTTCCTACTAAGGGAAGTAATAATATGTTAATTCAGTCCAAACGCCAATTATTTTGCTTATAATTATTTTCTGTACCTGATGACGAGATGTGTCAGCACTTACACACTGCGGGAAGAGGTTGCTGAAAGATTTAGTCCCATTGACTTCAGTGGAGCTATGGTGATTTACACCATCTGAGAATCTGGCTCATCAACCTTCATGGTGTTAAGTCTGTTTACTCCAGCTAAGGATTTGGCCCATCATGTTTCTGCTTATGTTAATGGCAATAATGACAGTAGAAAAGAGACTAAATAAACAATTATTCTTCTTACACCTTTACACCACCGGTTATTTTTTATTACTATTTATTTATTACAATAGTGCCTAGGAGCCCCACTCATGGACCAGAACCCTATTGTGGTAGCCACTATACAAACATGCCACAGAAAGATGGTCCCTGCCCCAAGGAGTTGATGTTGTAAGTACTATCTGCTTCCTCCTTGCACAGAAAATCAAAAATGTACAGTACCTTTGTTGCCATTAAAAGCTTGACAATTAACACAGTGGGCCAAATTTGCTGCTGGTAATGGGCAAAATTCCATTTAAGTCATGTCCATTTACAGCAGCAGAGCATTTATCTGTATTTTGCAATATTCCAAATTCTGGGTCAGATCCTTGGTGTAAATTGGTGTAGCTCCATTGTAGTCATTGGGGTCCGAGTCTCAGCTGGTGTAAATCAGCATAGCTCAGTTTACACCAGCTGAGACTCTGGCCCTGTCAGTGCATTGTAGGAGAGGAAATGACAAACAGCAGTGTTGTGATGTGGCTGAAACCATGTTAGGGTTGAGTTAAAACCTCATTGAGATTGGTAAGTGTGAATACTGCCGTCAGTTAACATAACTCTGAGGATAAGTTGATCAAAATCCTCCATCTAAGACAAAATGGTTATGCGAACCTGCCCAGGACTTTTGGACTCTGTGAGCGGAGGAGTTTTTGCTAAGTTATTGTTTCAGGTAAGGATGTCTGTATGAGGGGAAAGGAGAACACACAACCACAGAGAGAGAGAGATCAGTGTGAAGAAATCCAAGAAGAAGCCTGTGAGCATGGCATGACCCTGGTATAAACCTAGAGAGAAGTTCTGGCTCAGGGATACTGTCTGAAAAGAAATATGGACCTGTAAGTTTTAAAAAAATATATTCCTTTTGTTTCTTGTTTCTTCCTTCTGCATTTGGAGAAGCAGGATTTTGTACGTTCCTGGTAAATAAACAAGACTGAATAAAAGAAAATACCAAACTCCATAAACAATTCCGACTCCTATCTGAAATATCGCTAGGGCCCCAAACTTTGACAAGCTGCTTGGATAAAAAAGGAACAAAAAAGCAACAATAATTGTATCTGAACGCAGTAATTTTCATGGTTCCAATTCCCAGCTAATGTAACAGGTGTAACTCCATTCAGTGAAGCTACACTAATTTATGACAGTGAGCATCTGGCTCCATGTTTTCAGTGGTGACCACTGCAAATTTCATCATTGTTTTCTTTTGTCACATTTACAGTTGAATACTTGTTTTTTTTTAAATGCTGCTATGAATGCAGGCCCTTTGCTACCTATTTCAGGGGTCTCTGTGGGTATGTCTACACTGCAATAAAAGACCCATGGCGATGGCACAGCTGTGGCTGGCCTGCATCAGCTGATTCGGACCCATGCTGCAGGGCTAGAAATTGCAGTGAGACGTTCGGGCTCAGGCTGGAAGGGGTGGGTCTCAGAGACGGTGTCCAGCCTGAACCCAAACATCTACTCTGCAGTTTTTAGCCCCGTAGCATGAGCCACAGCAGCCTGAGTCAATTGACCCAGACTCTGAGACTTGCCACCATTTTTTAATTGAAGAGATGAACCCTGTTATGCATTTGGGGCCCTCTGCAGCTGTGCCAGAGGGTTGGGGACCACCTCTGGCACCTCTGTCAGGCAATTGCCTTACACTCCCTTGGGCACAAAGACCAGTGCTTGCAGCAGTGCTAGCTTTTCCACAGGTATCTACTAGGAAACCCACTTTGTCCCAAACATTTGTCTGGCGCACTGTTTGAAATACTCCTTTGAAGCGCCTAACACTTCCCAGAGATTTACCGATCATGTCTCCCACCTAGAGAAGTTCCAAACAATCCCACAATGACACATACATTTTGCATTTTTAATACAATGGACCCCAAAGCTACTTTGTATTCTGTGTTGTAATAGAAATCAATATATTTGAAAATGTAAAAAAATATCCAAAAATATTCAATAAATTTCGATTGGTATTCTATTGTTTAACAGTGCGATTAATTGTGCTTAATTTTTTCGAAGTAAACTAAAAGTGTGTTGGGATTTTGTTTATTCTACTAATCAGGTGACTTAGATTTTCAAAGTTCAGATAAATTGATTATAACACCAGGAAAGCTTAGAGAAATACAAACTCTCTAAAGACAAGACCAATAATTACAATTTTTCTCTTAAGTAGGTTGAATGCCTCAGTCTTGAAAAGTAGAATAGGATCCCATCATTATATAAAACAGTTTGTATCTGTTATGTCAATCCCATACCAAAGCAAAAGATGGCAGCATTTCATATTTGATGTACAGTTTAGATCACAAATCAGGGTGAAGCATCAGAGTTTCCACGCTGTAACAGTTAAAAAAACTCCAGAATGTTGCAATCTCTATATTTAAAAAAAGAAAAGAAAGTTAGTACCCATTGTGACGTTGCACTCCATAATGTTTTATGGAAATATGCTAATGAGTGTGAATATAAGGTAATTTGAATAGGCTCCATGCAAAAGGTTTCTTGTAAGATGTCATTACAAAGGTTATAACCTACTGAATATATTCCTCCTAATTGTGTGACTGTATCATTCTTGTATCTGAAACTAGAAATATGAAGTCTAACTCTGAGGTCCTATTGTAATTATGCAAAGTGTGGGCCATTAATAGTGGGCTAGAAACTTGATGGCTCCCATTGACTAGGACAATTGACTGTAAATGGCTCTGTTTACCTGCATGCCGGCCTGGGTATGTGTAGGCCAGGCCTTGGGCAATGAAAAATGAGGTCTTATAGTGACATGTGACCATGTCACCTGGTACTGGAATCCATCTTAAACCTGGTGCTTTTTCCATTTAGAAGGAGGGGTGGGAACCCAGAGAAACAAAGGATTCCCGCCTTGTGCCAAAGCTATAAAAGGGGATGGAGCAGGACAAGGAGGGTCCCAGTTACCAAAGATGCCTGCTGGAGCTAACAAGGATTGTACCGGGGAAAGGATTGGGCCCCGACTAGGAAGGAGTCTCGTCTGTGAAAAAAGCTTATTGGAACATCTCTGAGGGTGAGATTTACCTGTATTCAGCTTCTTAATGTATTAGGTTTAGACTTGTGTATTTTGTTTTATTTTGCTTGGTAACTTACTTTGTTCTGTCTGTTATTATTTGAAATCACTTAAATCCTACTTAATAAAATAACTTCTGTTTATTAATTAACCCAGAGTAAGTGATTAATACCTGGGGGAGCAAACAGCCGTGCATCTCTCTCTATCAGTATTATAGAGGGTGGACAATTTATGAGTTTACCCTGTATAAGCTTTATACAGAGTAAAACGGATTTATTTGGGGTTTGGATCCCATTGGTAGTTGAGTGTCTGGGTGCTGGAGATAGGGGACCTGCTGAGCAGTTTTTGGTTAAAGTCTGCAGCTTTGGGGGCGTGGACCAGCCCTGGGTCTGTGTTGCAGCAGGCTAGCATGTCTGGCTCAACAAGGCAGGGTTCTGGAGTCCCAAGCTGGCAGGGAAAATGGGCTCAGAGGTAAATTCAGCATGTCAGGTGACAGTCCTAAGGGGGTCTCTGTGACCGAACCTGTCCCACCCCCTGTCAGGGTTCCCCACCCCCCACACTCTGAACTCTGGGGTACAGATGTGGGGACCCACATGAAAGACCCCCTAAATTTATATTCTACCAGCTTAGGTTAAAAACTTCCCCAAGGCACAAATTCCTTTCCTTGTCCTTGGACGGTATTGCTGCCGCCAGCAAGTGATTTAAACAAAAATTCAGGGGAGAGTCACTTGGAGCCTTATCCCCCCCAAGCCTCTTCACCCCCTTTCCTGGGGAGGCTTGAGAATAATATACCAACCAATTAGTTAGCAATGTGAGCACAGACCAAACCCTTTATATTTAGGACACTAAAAATCAATCAGGTTCTTAAAAGAAGAACTTTATAAATAAAGAAAAAGTAAAAGAACCACACCTGCAAAATCAGGATAGAAGGTAACTTTACAGGGTAAATAAACAGATTTAAAACACAGAGGATTCCCCTCTGGCTTAACTTCACAGTTACGAAACAGGAATGAAACAACCTCTTTAGCCTAGGGAAAATTCACAAGCTAAAACAAAAGACAACCTAATGCATTTCCTTGCCTACTTACAATATCTGTAATTTTAGATGGCTCATTCCAGGTATATTTCCAGGAGATGTTTTTCCTGCTTGGTCTCTCCCTCCATCCAGAGAGGGAACAAACAAAAAAAGCCACAAACAATTCCCCCCCCCCCATTTGAAAGTATTTTCTTTCCTCATTGGTCCTTCTGGTCAGGTGCCAACTAGGTGATTTGAGCTACTTAACCCCTTACAGGTAAAGCGATTCAGTACAGCTGCCAAGCAGGGGGTTTATATGACCTTTTTTATATATTTATGACACCCTCAATATGTGAACTAGGAAATTCCCCAAATTAGTGACACACATGCCTGCTCTCTTCAAGAGCAATAGCAGGACAACAACCTACTCTTAGGCACAAATTGTTACTTTGATTTTGCAGTGTGGCGCTTGGCCTTCAGCTTCAGGGGCTTGATCTTTGTCACTCTACAAAGCACCTAACCTAGTGCACTATGCAAATGATACATCACTGTCATAGTTCTGCTTGAGCTGCAGTACAGCCCAATGGGTAGTATACTGTATTGGGACTCAGGAAGTCTTCGGTTCTACGCCTGACTCTGTCATTGACCCGTTAAGTGACCTCGGGGAAATCACTTCCCATCTCTGCTTCCTCTCTCACTTTGTATGTCTCTGTCTATTTAGATTGTAGGTGTCAAGTTGTCCCACAGTGACTCAGGAGCATGGATAGCAACCTCAGGGAGTGTTAGGAACCGTGGCACAAACCCCACCTTGACTGTGAGTCCTATACTTAGATGTCACAAACCAGTTATCAGGTGTAAACTCCTCAGGCACTATAACAACCTTAACTTGGAGTCACAGATCATTTCCTTGGATACTCTGATCTGTCTCGCCACCCAGGCGAGCCTGCCTTTGTGATAGATGGTCCCTTCCAACACAGTTCCCAGCAATATTCAGGTTACTGCCAGTCCCAAAGGTCCGGTCACTTATCCCAGGTCAGTTGCTCCTTAGCTTTCACACTGAAGACAACGCCTGTAGTTTACTATAGGATTGGCTATCTTAAGAGTTATTAATAGGAAAAGGAAATGAGAGTTATTTACAATGTTAAAGCAGATAAACATGCACACACAAATGAGTTACAATCTTAAGTTTCAAAGGGTAACAGAAGCTCCTATAATAAGCAAGCTCTATATGTTCTTTAGGGCTAACCCAACCTGAACAGCTGGGGATCTCTTGCTTATGCCCAGAAAACCCTGCCCTCCAGAGTCCAAGGAGTACAGAGGTACAGTTTCCTTTTTAATCCCTTCCCCTCTTGTGCTCTGAGCTGCAACCTCAGCTGATGGGAGGAATCAGCTTGCATGACTCATCTCATGATAGGGAAGAGCAATCAACAAAGTCTGTTGTCCTCTCTGATGTTCCACAATAGTTCAACTGGTGGTGATGGATCTTCCCTGTGGGGCGCGGCATAACACCTTCTGTGGGAGACCAGCATCTCACACTAGTTAATGTCTCTCTCCTATCTGGTGATTTACACTGTGACAGAGGTTTACAATGCAAACACTCAAATATTATCTTATAATATGGGATACAGCTGTTATAAGTGTGATTAATGTGGGCAGCAACTTACAACCATACCAGAAAGTCTAAACACTAAACACATTCTGATCATTCAAATACCCATAATAACAATACTAAGCACACAGGTGATCCAGACTGAGTTAGTATGTATATGTCAGTATTCAGCTGAGACCTGGGGACCTTGGCAGGAGCTGGCACCTGCTTTGCCAGCATCACAGTAAGATCTATGGCACGGGGACTGTCTCAAACCGTGTTTCTACAGTACTTAGCACAATGGGGTTCTGATCTCAGTTGAGGCCTCTAGAAGGTATTATGATATAATGATGATATTATTATAGTGAAGTACTGATGTATATACTTCAGTGCACCACCCTTCTTCATAAATACCAACATCAAGACAGTCCAACAGATCAATATATACATAAAACTACGTTCACTTATATGCTTTTTTTAAAAACAAGGGAATTAGGCTCTGTTCCCTGCCTGGATGTGACACACGTTCCTGCTTATTTACTTCTTCATTCTACTATAAGAATATGAATGTGACCTGAGATGTCAAAAGGGCTTGAGGGTTTTATTTGCATTGGACAAAAACATTTAGGAAATCTAGTAGGGAGAATGCCAGTTACACACTACAGCCAAGGTTTTCCAAAGTGACTGATCATTTCGGGTCCCCACCTTGGCGGAGTCTGATTTTTCAGATGGTGGGTGCTCAGCACTTCTGAAGAATAGGTTATTACTGATTCAGCACTCTTTGCTATTCAGGGAAGCACTTAAGCACTTCAATCTAAAATGTTCAATCACTCAGATCTGTAGGCCTCCTTTTCACTTACCCTAAAGCCCCTCTGGCCCCGGGTATTATTAGCCTTTAACTATACACGCAGCAGGTGAAACTGACAGTGTAGGAGTGGCCACCTGCTGCCAGTGCCTTGCCTACACCAGGGCAGTTGGTGGTATGGTTGACCCTCGGGGGGATTTTACATAAGTGCCACCCTGACAGCACAGCCCCTTCTGGTGCTGAGGAGACATACCCTCCCTTTCTTGTAGAGGTGTCTTGCTTCCTGTCATATCTTTCTTCCCTTTCTCTTTTCTCTCAGGATGTGAGATCCAGCCAGATCTGATTAGAATTGGTCAAAGTTTTCAGTGGAAAATGCCAACTTGTCAGAACCAAAACCTTCCCCAGGAGTGTGTCATGGACAAACTTGCTCGGCTCCCTTCCAGCACACCTGGCTGGTTGCTGGGATTCCGAGGCAGAAATTGAGCTTTGACCAGGCCTAGTTCTGACACTGCCATGTAGTTGTGCAAGGAGTGCAGAGTCTCCTGTGGTTACACCAGAGGCCGGTGGTTTTTGGCTAGAGACTCTGCACCTGTCGCTTATCTTGGTAGTGAACCAGAGTTAGTTTAATCTAATAGCTTTCCCTCCTGGCTCCTACTAGAGCTGGGGTGGGCACACTTTTTGGCCCGAGGGCCACGTCTGGGTGGGAAAATTGCACACAGGGGCATGAGTGTAGGGCTGGGGTAGGGGGTTGGGGAGTGGGAGGGGTGTGGTGTGCAGGAAGGGTCTCAGGGCTAGGGGTTGGGGCAGAGGAGGGGTGTGGGGTGTACAAGGGGGCTCATGGCAGGGGGTTGGGGTGAAGTGGGGTGTGAAGGGCAGCAGGGGGCTCAGGGCAGGGGATTGGGGTGCAGGGGTGTGTGGCAGGGGACTCAGGGCAGGGACTTAGGGTGTGGGGTGTAGGAAGGGTTCGGGGTGCAGGCTCTGGCCCGGCGCCACTTATCTGGAGTGGCTCCGGGATGGCAGCAGCACGCAGCAGGGCTCAAGCAGGCTGCCTGCCCTGGCCCCACACTGCTCCCAGAAGTGGCCGGCACCACGTCTCTGTGGCCCCTGGGGGAGCAGAAGGCTCCACGCACTGCTCTCGCCTGCGGGTACCTCTCCCCCTCCCCAAAGCTCCCATTGGCCGTGGCTCCCCGTTCCTGGCCAATGGGAGCTGCAGGGAGCGGTGTCTGGAGGCGCGGGTAGCGCATGGAACCCTCTGCTCCCCCAGAGGCTGTAGGGACTTGGTGCCGTCCGCTTCTGGGTGCGGCGCAGGGCTTGCGGCGCCACGGGTGGCAATCCCGCGGGCCGGATCCAAAGCCCTGAGAGGCTAGATCCGGCCCGCAGCCGTAGTTTTCCCACCTCTGTACTAGAGGCCTCTGCATTTCCTGGCAGGAAGTTGAGACTCTGGCTCTCTTCCCTGGCCCAGCCCTTCTGCATAGTGCGTGCATGCCAGTGACAGCTGGCTTGTGAAAGGAGGATGGGGCCAATGGTTAGCGTGCTAGTCTGTGACCTCAGAGACCCTGCCTACTTCTGTGGCCTTGGGCAGATCACTTAGTCTCTCGGGGGCAAAGTTAACTTCCTTCCATCACAGGGGTGTGGTAATATGTATAAGCACATGTCATAAACAGATAGTTAAGGGTTAATGCCCTTTACAGGTAAAAGAGACTAAGAAGCTCAGTAAACATGGCTGACACCTGACCAGAGGACCAATAAGGGGACAAGATACTTTCAAATCTTGGTGGAGGGAAGTCTTTGTTTTGTGCTCTTTGTTTTGGGGGTTGTTCGTTCTCGGGACTGAGAGGGACCAGACATCAATCCAGGCTCTCCAAATCTTTATAAATCAGTCTTTCATGTTTCAAACTTGTAAGTAATAGCCAGACAAGGCGTGTTAGTCTTATTTTTGTTTTCTCAACTTGTAAATGTTCCTTTTTGCTAAAAGAATTTTACCTCTGTTTGCTGTAACTTTGAACCTAAGGCTGGGGGGGGGTACCTCTGGGCTATCTAAATCTGATTACCCTGTAAAGTATTTTCCATCCTGATTTTACAGAAATAATTTTTACCTTCCTTTCTTTAATTAAAAGCTTTCTTTTTTAAAAACCTGATTGATTTTTTTCTTTCTTGTTTTAAGATCCGAGGGAATTGGGTCTGGACTCACCAGGAGTTGATGAGGGAAAGGAGGGGGAATGATTAATTTCTCCTTGTGTTAAGATCCAAGGGGTTGGATCGGTATCACCAGGAACTTGGTGGAAGAGCCTCAAGGCAGCCCAGGGAGGGGAAAGTTTTGGGGGGACAGGGAGTGTGCCAGACACTAAAATTCTGGCTGGTGGCAGCATTACCAGATCTAAGCTAGAAATTAAGCTTAGAAGGGTCCATGCAGGTCCCCACATCTGTACCCTAAAGTTCAGAGTGGGGAAGGGAACCTTAACAGCACCTACACTAGATGGATGGAACTGGCCACAAAATGGGGAGGTAGACGGGAATTCTTGTGAAAAGTTGCAAGTTGGTTTCTATTTTGAAGCCATCTTTTGTTGAATTTTTTTTTTAAAAAACATAAATTGTGGGTTTTTTTTCTGCCCCTGAATGCAACAAAGCGACTAATGTCCAGCCTAGAGGGTTTTTTTCCACTTTGACTTTGCTACCCTAACTCTTCCAAATGTACCTAAGAATTAAACTAACTTTCCCAGGATTCTTTGTTCAGCTTTGGAAAAGGCAATCTTGGAAATATTAGAGCACCAAGGTGGAGGGGGAGAAAAACGGTGGAAAAAAAATTCTGTTCCTTTCAGTGGCCAATAAAAAGGGAGGGCAGAGGGGACAGCAACCAACACTCAAAACACAGGCTTTATTTCAGTGGAAAAACTCGAATCTGTTTGAAAGATGTTTGTGAAAAAGCCATGTTATGTTATTCAAATTAAAAATATTGACCAGATCTTCTAGGCAGGGAGAGATTTGGGGGCAGAAATGGGGCACAGAGAGCTAGGAGGCAGAGAGACAAAGGGGAGGGGGATTTGGAGGGATTGCAGGTCTTAAGGAAGGAGGAACAAGCTGAAGCTGCAGTGGGTTCAAAGGGGGAGCTGCTCGGGGTGGGGGAGAAGCTACTTCATAGCTGCCACATAAAAACAAGAAGCGACCAGGGGCTGCTAACAGGGAGTTTTGCAAGGGAGTTCTCCAGGTGAAGGAGGAGCTAATACAGCATCTGTGGGGTAAGTGGCTGTCTGTAGTGTGTGTTTGTTTGTGTTTGGGGGTTACTTGCTGTGTGCTGAGCTTGTGTTTGTCAGTCTGTTTGTTTGGTTGGTTGTTTGAGGGACCGTGTGCTCTGGCTGGCAGTTGGAGGCAGGTTTGAAAGCTCGAAGCCTCTGGTAATTGGCTGAGCCTTAATCAGTGGGCGGGGCATTCACTCAGGCCAGGGCTTTATAAAGCCGCGCACAAGCGACCAGGGGCTGCTAACAGGGAGTTTCGCAAGGGAGTTTAGAAGGGGAGTGGGAAGGGAGTGGGAGTCCCTCGCCGGCCGTAACCCCTTCCCTGTGGCCCCCCCCTAAAATCCTAAAACCTATAAACCAAACTACATTCCAAAACTACTTTCCGTAAACCACCCTTTCACTAACTAGGAGACAATGCAGGCAGAAGCCCAGCAGCAGAGTGGGGGCTATCCAGTTTATTGCACTGACTATTGCATGTATGATTACCTGCCCTGTGGGCGGGTGGCATATGTGTGTGCGGTTGCAAGGAGCTCCTGGCCCTCAGAGACCATGTACGGACTTTGGAGGCCAGGGTGGCGGAACTGGAGGAGCTGAGAGAGGCAGAGAGGTATGTTGATGAGGCTTTCCGGGACACTGTAGAATTGTCCCACCTCCACTTAGACAGCTCCTGTGCTGTTGAGGAGGAAGAAGGGCCCAGGGAAGTAGAGCAGTCAATGGGAGCAGAGGGAAACCTTCCCGTAGTTGGGACCCTCCTTCCAGATGGTGCTGGGGTTGCCTCTCGCACTGAGGTTGCCTCTCCGGGGGAGGGAACTCCAGTTTCTAGGAAAAGGCAGGTGTTAGTAATGGGAGATTCGATTATTAGAAATGTAGATAGCTGGGTCTGTGATGACCGGGAGAACCGTACGGTGACTTGCCTGCCTGGTGCGAAGGTTGCGGATCTCTCGAGGCATCTAGATAGACTTATGTGTAGTGCTGGGGAGGAGCCGGTGGTCGTGGTACATGTAGGTACCAATGACATAGGGAAGGGTAGGAGAGATGTCCTGGAAGCCAAATTTAGGCTGCTAGGGAAGAGACTGAAATCCAGGACCTCTATGGTGGCATTTTCAGAAATGCTCCCAGTTCCACGCGCAGGGCCAGGTAGGCAGGTAGAGCTTCAGAGTCTCAATGCGTGGATGAGACGATGGTGTAGAGAGGAGGGGTTCACGTTCATTAGGAACTGGGGAAACTTCTGGGATGGGAGGAGCCTATACAGGAGAGATGGGCTCCACCTAAACCAAAGTGGAACCAGACTGCTGGCGCTAAACATTAAAAAGGTTGTAGAGCAGTTTTTAAACTAGGAGATGGGGGAAAGCCGACTGCTGCAGAGGAGCGTGTGAATCGGACACAGACTTCTCTTAGGGGAGAGTCTGATGATAGAGAATCTCCAGGTTACAGTCAGGAGCAGAGGAATGAGAAGTATAATGTAAGGGCCGGATCAGATGATAAACAGTCACATAAAAAAGAATCTGGCACATCAGAAAAAGGCAGGCTAATAAACAGGGACAAGTTTTTAAAGTGCTTGTACACAAATGCCAGAAGTCTAAATAATAAGATGGGTGAACTAGAGTGCCTTGTGATAAAGGAGGATATAGATATAATAGGCATCACAGAAACCTGGTGGACTGAGAGCAATCAATGGGACACAATCATTCCGGGGTACAAAATATATCGGAAGGACAGAACAGGCCGTGCAGGGGGAGAAGTGGCACTATATGTTAAAGAAAGTGTAGATTCAAATGAAGTAAAAATCTTAAGCGAATCCACAGGTTCCATAGAGTCTCTATGGATAGAAATTTCATGCTCTAGTAAAAATATAACAGTAGGGATCTATTATCGACCACCTGACCAGGACAGTAATAGTGATGATGAAATGCTAAGGGAAATTAGAGAGGCTATCAAAATTAAGAACCCAATAATAGTGGGAGATTTCAATTATCCCCATATTGACTGGGAACATTTCACTTCGGGACGAAATGCAGAGATAAAATTTCTCGATACATTAAATGACTGCTTCATGGAGCAGCTGGTACGGGAACCCACAAGGGGAGAGGCGACTCTAGATTTAATCCTGAGTGGAGCGCAGGAGCTGGTCCAAGAGGTAACTATAGCAGGACCGCTTGGAAATAGTGACCATAATACAATAGCATTCAACATCCCTGTGGTGGGAAGAACATCTCAACTGCCCAACACTGTGGCCTTTAATTTCAAAAGGGGGAACTATACAAAAATGAGAGGGTTAGTTAGACAAAAGTTAAAAGGTACAGTGACTAAAGTGAAATCCCTGTAAGTTGCGTGGGCCCTTTTTAAAGACACCATAATAGAGGCCCAACTTCAATGTATACCCCAAATTAAGAAAAACAGTAAAAGAACTAAAAAAGAGCCACCGTGGCTTAACAACCATGTAAAAGAAGCAGTGAGAGATAAAAAGACTTCCTTTAAAAAGTGGAAGTCAAATCCTAGTGAGGCAAATAGAAAGGAGCACAAACACTGCCAACTTAAGTGCAAGAGTGTAATAAGAAAAGCCAAAGAGGAGTTTGAAGAACGGCTAGCCAAAAACTCCAAAGGTAATAACAAAATGTTTTTTAAGTACATCAGAAGCAGGAAGCCTGCTAAACAACCAGTGGGGCCCCTTGATGATCAAAATACAAAAGGAGCGCTTAAAGATGATAAAGTCATTGCGGAGAAACTAAATGGATTCTTTGCTTCAGTCTTCACGGCTGAGGATGTTAGGGAGATTCCCAAACCTGAGCTGGCTTTTGTAGGTGACAAATCTGAGGAACTGTCACAGATTGAAGTGTCACTAGAGGAGGTTTTGGAATTAATTGATAAACTCAACATTAACAAGTCACCGGGACCAGATGGCATTCACCCAAGAGTTCTGAAAGAACTCAAATGTGAAGTTGCGGAACTATTAACTAAGGTTTGTAACCTGTCCTTTAAATCGGCTTCGGTACCCAATGACTGGAAGTTAGCTAATGTAACGCCAATATTTAAAAAGGGCTCTAGGGGTGATCCCGGCAATTACAGACCGGTAAGTCTAACGTCGGTACCGGGCAAATTAGTTGAAACAATAGTAAAGAATAAAATTGTCAGACACATAGAAAAACATAAACTCTTGAGCAATAGTCAACATGGTTTCTGTAAAGGGAAATTGTGTCTTACTAATCTATTAGAGTTCTTTGAAGGGGTCAACAAACATGTGGACAAGGGGGATCTGATGGACATAGTGTACTTAGATTTCCAGAAAGCCTTTGACAAGGTCCCTCACCAAAGGCTCTTACGTAAATTAAGCTGTCATTGGATAAAAGGAAAGGTCCTTTCATGGACTGAGAACTGGTTAAAGGACAGGGAACAAAGGGTAGGAATTAATGGTAAATTCTCAGAATGGAGAGGGGTAACTAGTGGTGTTCCCCAAGGGTCAGTCCTAGGACCAATCCTATTCAATTTATTCATAAATGATCTGGAGAAAGGGGTAAACAGTGAGGTGGCAAAGTTTGCAGATGATACTAAACTACTCAAGATAGTTAAGACCAAAGCAGATTGTGAAGAACTTCAAAAAGATCTCACAAAGCTAAGTGATTGGGCAACAAAATGGCAAATGAAATTTAATGTGGATAAATGTAAAGTAATGCACATTGGAAAAAATAACCCCAACTATACATACAACATGATGGGGGCTAATTTAGCTACAACGAGTCAGGAAAAAGATCTTGGAGTTATCGTGGATAGTTCTCTAAAGATGTCCACGCAGTGTGCAGAGGCGGTCAAAAAAGCAAACAGGATGTTAGGAATCATTAAAAAGGGGATAGAGAATAAGACTGAGAATATATTATTGCCCTTATATAAATCCATGGTACGCCCACATCTCGAATACTGTGTACAGATGTGGTCTCCTCACCTCAAAAAAGATATTCTAGCACTAGAAAAGGTTCAGAAAAGGGCAACTAAAATGATTAGGGGTTTGGAGAGGGTCCCATACGAGGAAAGATTAAAGAGGCTAGGACTCTTCAGTTTGGAAAAGAGAAGACTAAGGGGGGACATGATAGAGGTATATAAAATCATGAGTGATGTGGAGAAAGTGGATAAGGAAAAGTTATTTACTTATTCCCATAATACAAGAACTAGGGGTCACCAAATGAAATTAATAGGCAGCAGGTTTAAAACAAATAAAAGGAAGTTCTTCTTCATGCAGCGCACAGTCAACTTGTGGAACTCCTTACCTGAGGAGGTTGTGAAGGCTAGGACTATAACAATGTTTAAAAGGGGACTGGATAAATTCATGGTGGCTAAGTCCATAAATGGCTATTAGCCAGGATGGGTAAGAATGGTGTCCCTAGCCTCTGTTCGTCAGAGGATGGAGATGGATGGCAGGAGAGAGATCACTTGATCATTGCCTGTTAGGTTCACTCCCTCAGGGGCACCTGGCATTGGCCACTGTCGGTGGACAGATACTGGGCTAGATGGACCTTTGGTCTGACCCGGTAGGCCTTTCTTATGTTCTTATGGTTTTCCAGTTCCTGCTGTCTGCAAATAAATGCACATTTAGATATCAGGTACTTACGCAGATTTGATCAAGGCTATTTAAAAGCCTAGTATAGGCAGGTCTGTATGTGTTTTAGCAGTAATAACCCAAAGTGACACGTTCAGTCAGCAGCAAGCTTTGCTTCCAAGCATAGCAAGGCCAGTGGAGCTGGCTGGAAATATTTTGACAGTGTTTTTCATTGTCAAAACCTCTTGCTGGAAGGGGTTGGTTTTGACTAGGGTGACCAGACAGGACAGTCCTGTATTTAAGCCCTCCTGCAGGTGTCCCAACTTTTTCTTAAAAATGGGCAAATTGTCCCTTATTTTCTGTCTTCCCCGCCCCCCCCACAATACTTGCGGGTCCGGCTGCTGGCCGGATCCCTGCTCGCCAGCTGCCCGCCCAGTGGCCGATGATGGGGGTGGGTGTGCAAGGCTGGTGGTGGGGCAAAGCTGCAGTGCATGGGTCTCGTCACTCCCTATGCTGGTCCATCAGCACAGCCCCTGCTGCGTGCTGGCTCTCGGCCAGCAGGGCCCCGTCCCCGTTCCCAGCCGGCATGGGCTGCGTGCTGCGGTGGCTGGTGAGTGTGGGCAGGCACCAGGCTGTGTCCGGTTACATGTCGCCTCTGCTGCCCACCTTTCCGTGCTCCCCCTCTCGCTGTCCTTTCCCTGCTTTGCCCCCTCACCACCCAGCCCCACTGCTCCTCCACATCCCCCCTGGTGGAGCGCATCCTGCTCCCCACACTGTGCGGAGAACCAGCCCCTGGTCGGAGCACTCAGTGCACCACAGCCTGGCCGGCAGCTCCTTCCTTCCTTCCCCCATTGCCTCTGGCTGGGTTGGTGCCCCAGGAAAGCCCAAGACCCTCTGGCCTCGGGTGCTGGCCAGGAGGAGCCGAGCCCAGCATGTGCCAAAGCCCCGCACAGCGCTGGCACGGGGAAGCCTCTGCCCCTCGGCTCAGCTCTGGAGTGTCGGGGGGGGGGGAGCGATTTCCAGCCTGTTCATGGCCCAAACCTGCAGGTGCCACAGCAGCCCCCTGGGCAGAGGCGTAGCAACCTCTTCACCCCCCCCCCAGTGTCCTGCCCCCGGGGAGTGTGGGGCTGCTCCATCCCCTAGGCACCCTCCCCTGCTGAAGCCCCTGCAGTCAGGTTCCCTGGGCCCTGGTGCACAAAGCAGCCTTAGGGCTTAACCCCTTCCTGCTCATGCTGTAGCCAGGTGACATGAGGCAGCTGGTTTATGTCAGTGGCCAGCAGCTTAAGGGTGTTAGCTGCCTTTGGATGCTATGTGGGCAGGAAAGAACAAGCAGCTTCCAGCCACAGGAGAGCGGGGGTGGCGGGGAGAGAAGAGCTCTGCAAAGACAGAGGCCAGGTCATCCGTCCTCTCCCCCCCTCCCCACACCCTTCCCCCTCTGGCTGGAAGCAGCTCCCTTCCCTTCTGTGACGTTATTGATATAAATTGGGACCATATAGAACATGGGTTGCAACCAAGGTCCTGTAGTGGCACCAAATCTTAAGTAAAGGGGGTCATATAAGGTGTCTAAGACCAGGTTCTGGGTTGCTGGTTATGATTATGCTGTCTGTATGTCTGTGTATCATTTTGTAGTTGAAGTTATAAGTATTGGCTCTGTACTGTCTGTATTTTGTATTATGCTCTGCTTCTGGGAAATATCCCAGACAAGCTGGTGTTAGCCCTGCCTAGCTGGCTTGATGGCCCATTAAGGACCATCAGCTACACAATTGACCCATGGAGAGAAGGCAGACACGCCTTGTGACTCAGCAAAGTATGCAGAGACTTGTCCATGTGACTGCAGACTCCATTTTGCTGTAATTTTCCACAGTGAGGACAAAGAGATCCTTACACCTGGAAAAGTCTATATAAGGCTGATGCATCATCTCCATCTTGTCTTCAATCCTGCTTCTGACCTCTGGAGGGACTTTGCTACAAACTGAAGCTCTACACAAGGGACTGACTGACCCATCCCAGCGGGGGTGTATTCCAGAGACTTAATTTGAACCTGCAGTTTACTCCATCACTGCTGCAAGCCTGAACTAAGAACTTTGCCATTACTGTATGTAATTGATTCCATTTAACCAATTCTACCTCTCATCTCTACCTTTTTCCCTTTGTAAATAAACCTTTAGATTTTAGATTCTAAAGGATTGGCAACAGCGTGATTTGTGGGTAAGATCTGATGTGTATATTGACCTGGGTCTGGGGCTTGGTCCTTTGGGATCGAGAGAACCTTTTTCTTTTATTGGGGTGTTGGTTTTCATAACCATTCATCCCCAGGACGAGTGCACTGGTGGTGATGCTGGGAGACTGGAGTGTCTAAGGAAATTGCTTGTGTGACTTGTGGTTAGCCAGTGGGGTGAGACCAAAGTCCTTTTTGTCTGGCTGGTTTGGTTTGCCTTAGAAGTGGAAAAACCCCAGCCTAGGGCTGTGACTGCCCAGTTTAAGCAATTGGTCCTGATTTGGCACTCTCAGTTGGGTCCCGCCAGAATCGCTCCGTCACACCTTCCCTCCCACACTGCGCTGAAAGGCTGCTGCTGGTCATGTTCTGGTATGAACCCCAGCAGAAATCGGGGCGGGGGTGTGTGAGATTTTACGTGCCCTCTCCCCTGTGTTGCTTCAGGAAGATGCGGTATCAGGTACTAGGAGAGGCAAGGTCATCCCGGGGGCCCAGCCAGACAGAGAGGGTGGAGAGCACCGAGCAGGGAGGGTCTGGTCAGGTCAGTCAGTCACACCCCTTGTGAGAGAGGTGTGTCTGTGTGTGTGTTACTTCTCCCTGTGTGAACCCTAACGCCTTAAAGATAAGAAGTAAGAAGGTAAATTAAAAGAATCCAACTACACGTCTACCCCGATATAATGCGACCCGATATAACACGAATTTGGATATAATGCGGTAAAGCAGTGCTCCGATGGTGGGGTGGGGATGGAGCGGCGTGCTCTGGCGGATCAAAGCAAGTTCAATATAACGCGGTTTCACCCATAACGCAGTAAGATTTTTTTGGCTCCGAGAACAGCGTTATGTCAGGGTAGAGGTGTATGCAGTATTTCTTTTTAACAGGGGCTCAGTCAACTTGATGTTAGTTTGAACGTTTGTATTGCATAGCTCTGATTGATTGCTGTTGAGTAATGTTATCAGGTGTCCAATATTCTGCATACGGAAATATGGTCACCCTAGTTTTAACAAACTTCAGTGAGAAGATTTCTCAGGTCCAGGATGGAGTGTTGTGTCGGGGGGGGAAAGAGACTTACTGGCCCACCTATCCAACCCAGAACAGCCAATAATGCAATGGTTGGGACATTCATGTGGGATATGGGAGACCCAGGCTTAAATCCCTTGAGACCAGCAGTACTAGCTTATTTAAAGGGGAAACTTTCAAAAGGTATTGACTAAAAGTCGTCCATTTTTGTAGTAGTCCTGACTGCCTTCTATGATGAGATAACTGGCTCTGTGGATATTGGGGAAAGCAGTGGATGTGATATATCTTGACTTTAGCAAAGCTTTTGATATGGTCTCCCACAGTATTCTTGCCAGCCAGTTAAAGAAGTATGGGCTGGATGAATGGCCTATAAGGTGGATAGAAAGCTGGCTAGGTCGCCGGGCTCAACAGGTAGTGATCAATGGCGCCATGTCTAGTTGGCAGCCAGTATCAAGCAGAGTGCCCCAGGGGTAAGATCTGAGATTCATATTGGCCTGAAGGTAAATGTCTGATCCTTTGGGATTTGGTGAATGGGGTTTTCAATAACCTCTCACTATATTAGATCTGTCTGTCTAGATGGGAGCTAAGGGCTGGAATGCCTAAAGGGGACTGTGTTTGGCTTCTTGATAACCAGTACAGTACTGCAGAAGCTCCCTTGTTACTGGTTTGGTGAATCTAATTATAGAACAAACCACCAGTTTTGGGGATTGTCTGTCCTATTTCTTGCAGTCTGCCCTGAGTGTGGCATCATCAGAGTGGTCCATCCTGGTCACATGGTGTCACGGAGTGTGGGGGAGTCCGGCCCTGCACCCCTCTTCCTGGGACTCACAGTGACTCTCAGCCAGCCCGTAAAACAGAAGGTTTATTGGACAACAGGAACACAGGCTGCAGCAGAGCTCGTGGCCAGAGCCAGGACCCCTCAATCTGGACCTTCTGGGGGTTCAGGGTGCTTGGATCCCAGCCTAGGATCCCCTGAAATCCCACCACCCAGCTCCCAAACCGAAACCTGACCCAACCCTCTCCACTCAGCCCTTTCCTTTGTCTAGCTCCTGGGCAGAGGTGTCGACATCCCCTCCCCCAGGCCTAGCTCATGTTACAGGCTGAATACCTGTCTCTCACCTATCTCCCACACAGACAGTCCCTACTCCACCACACATGGTTGTTCACAGTCACACTACTTGGAGCTTAAGTTTCACCAGCCAGCTTGTCCTGGCTTTGTCTCTGGTGCCTCCCTGGAACTTCCCACCGCTCATTTTGAAGATTAAATTCCAAACATGGAGAGGCATGAAAATGCTCCCTAATACAAAGCATTCATGCATCTTGCACTATTTCCTGGTACTACATGGTAGCTTGTTTCATAAAACACGTCCATCGAGCTTTGGACAGTTTCTGTATTTGACTAGGCCACATACTGAGCTATACTTGTCTTGGGGCATTGTGGGATATATGACCTAGCATAAGTGAGCAAGAATAAACATAATCCAAGTTAGAATGGTGTGATAAATGAAGGGGGAGAGGGGTTTGGACACCCAGCCAGTAGCTATAAAATCCCTCTTAGTAGCTGTTCTCTAATGGCTCTACCTGTAAAGGGTTAAAAAGTCTCACTGCTCTGCATAGGTAAAAGGAGGTGAGTGGGCACCTGGCCAAAAGAGCCAATGGGAAGGCTAGAACTTTTTAAGATTGGAAAATGACTCCCCTGTTGTCAGTCTGTGGTTGTTCTCCCAGAGAAAGGGGACAGGGCAGAGCTATGCTGTAATAAGCTTGGGCCAGGTTTGAAAAATCATCAGTATCATACCTAGAAACTACTCATTTAACCCCCCAGATATGTAAGTAGATCAGGAAATGTCTAGGAAGACGCGATTAGGTTTATTCCTTTTATTTCTTTATGGCTTATGGATTCCTCTGTGCTAACCCCAGGGGCTTTTGTTTTGCTTGTAACCTTTGAGCTGAACCTCAAGAGAGCTATTCTTGGTGCTTAATCCTTGTAGGTTTTTTTTAAATCTAGCAATAGCCTGAGTTCCCAAATGTATTTTTCTTTTTCTTTTTTTATTAATAAAATTTACACTTTTTTAGAACAGAATTGGATTTTTTGTGTCTAAGAGGTTTGTGCATGTGTTTAAATTAGCTGGTGGCAATAGAAAAACGAAGGAAATCGGCTTCCTCAACTCTTCCCCGGAGGACGGTGAAAGGACTTGAGGGTACCCCATGGGAAGGAATTCCCAAGTGTGCCTTCCCGGGCTCTCAAAGGGGTTCTGCACTTGGGTGGCAGCAGCATTTACCAATCCAAGGTCAAAGAGAAGCTGTAACCTTAGGAGTTCAATACCAGCCTGGAGTGGCCAGTATTAATTTTTAGAGTCCTTGCGGGCTCCCACCTTTTGTGCTTGGAGTGCCAGAGTGGGGAAACAGCCTTGACACATGGTAACTGAACACATGGTAGCTACAGAGTTCCTGGGTGTGAAAGTTTGTTGACCTGAACTGTAAGTGTAGACATGGCCTGAGTCTGGAAGTGTGTTCATTAGAAGGTGAGGAGATTGTGTACTAGCACAACCAGCCCGGGTCTGTTCCAGGTCCTTGTTTCTGTCCTCCCTGGGAAAGTGTCAGGCGGTTAGAGGAGGTCAGGTGCAGCTGGAAAAAGCTTTCTCCAGTTTCTCATTCACCTTGCTGAGGAAAGGGCAAGGAGAGGCAACACCGGGCAGTTGTGGGGGAGGATAGCTGTCCAGCGTCGGCATGGATGGACAACTACATGGAAGGGAGTGCAAATGGCTGCCATCAGGTGAATCTTGGCTCGAAAGACAGACCTCATTAAAGCCAGTGGGTGCCAAGCACCGTTTCAGACATAACAGAAGGAGCAATTAAACACCTTTCCAGTAGTAAGAGAAGCTGCAGGCAATGGGGGACTAGCCAAGCAGCAGACTTAGGGTATGTCTACAGAGCAGGTAGACACCCCACCCTGCAGGGTCTTAGAACCCAGGCTCCAGCCTGAGCCTAGATGTCTACACCACCTGAAACAGTCCCACCAGCTGTGAGCCTGAGTTGGCTGGCATGGGCTTTTCATTGCTGTGTAGCTATGCCCTGAATGACCGATCAGACCATGGCTTTGACAAATTGTTTTGGCTAAAACAAGAATTTCAGAAAGGCGAGAACCCCCTGACATCTTGACATAACTTTTTATTTTGGGCGGGGGGGGGGGGGAGGTTTGGCACTAGTCACAACAGGGGTTGGTGCAATCTCACTTACAGCCTTTAGCTCTGTGGTTAGGGACGTCACCTGGGAGACCCACCTTTGAATCTCTGCTCTGGAGCAGGGACTGGATCCCAGGTGTTCCCTTGCTTCTCCCATTAGCGCCTGAGCCATTAGGCTAGAGCAAGGATGGGCAAACTACGGCCTGTGAGGCGTTTTAAGCCGGTCCGCGAGCTCCTGCTGGGGAGCAGGGTCTGGGGCAGCACGTGGCTCCCGGCAGCTGCAGCATGGCCCCGCTCTGGCGCTCTAGCAGGGTCAGGGGCCACTCCACGCATAGGAGCTGGAGAAGGGACATGCCACTACTTCCGGGAGCTGCTTGAGGTAAGCGCTGATCAGACCCTGCACCCCTGAGCCTCTCCCCATGCCTCAACCCCCTGCCCCAGCCCTGATGCCACCCGCTCCCACTCTCCAAACCCCTTGATCCCAGCCTGGAGCACCCTCCTACACCCCAAACACCTCATCCCCCAGCCCCACCCCAGAGCCCACACCCCCAGCTGGAACCTACACCCCTTCCTGCACCCCAACCCCAAGTTTGTCTGCATTCATGGCCCATCATACAATTTCTATTCCCCGATGTTGCCCTCTGCCCAAAAGGTTTGCCCACCCCTAGGCTAGAAAATTGTTCTATTTTTCTGGCCCAATGATGATACAATGTGAAACAGCTTCAAGAGAGACCGAGACTGCCCCATAGTCTGGAAGTTAGAGAAACTCACCTGGGAGTTCCAGTCCCTGCTCTGAAGTGGGGAACTGAACTGGGGTCTCCCACCTCTCCAGTGAGTGCTGTAGCCACTGGACTAAGGGTGGCACCAACTCAAGCCTCTCCCTTTTTGTGAGTCTAGCTCTTCACTTCCTTTTGTTTCAATAAATACCCCAAACAAACTCTGCTGACCCTTCTGATTTGCAGAAAAATTGAGTTTTGGTTCAACCTGAACCAATTTCTCCTCCTCCCGTCCCTGCAAACTTCCATTTAACTGAACCATCAGCACAGCTGTCATTGTGGGTGTGATTCCCAAGGAAGCATCATGACCGAGCTCCTTGGGCACAGAGGTTGTTAGACTGGAAGATTTGGGGATTTCTGAGCGAGGAAACGGACTACTGTGTTCTGGGAAGCAGGATTGTGTGTCTCCTTTGTACATAAGATTACACCAACAGTCTACCTGATTAGTCATTGATTGTTCATAACAGAAACAACAACCCTGAAGACCTCCAATAATGGTTAACTGCTCAGGCCAACTTGAGCCTTACCTTTCTTGGAGCTGTGAAGTAGATGCCAATGATTCCGTAAATGTCAACGTGAAGTGAGTTAGCATCCTCTGAGATGAATGGGGCAGGGTGCACCACATGGAACTGCTGTTTGTCTCTCGGCAATCTCAAGCAGACATCAGTGCACCCGTTGAACTCTGTTCATGTTTTTACAGCCATAAGGGCTAGAAACTTGATCCTTTTTTTAGTGGCGAGCCAAAGTGATAGAGAACAATTCCTGTGCCTGTCAGAACCGCCGGGTGCTCCTGCTGGGTGCCACGTGGTGGGAAATGCTGGGAGATATAAGGCACCTGCTTTTGTTGAGTCCGGGTCACAGACCCAGGCAAGTGAGCGAGAGCACCATTTTGCGACGTTCAAAGCGCTCTGGCCACCATCCAGCAGAGCATTTTTCCCATGCTTGACTTCAGTGGCACCACTCGTGCTTAAAGTTAAGCACGTGCTTAGTTGGGGCCAAAATGCTCAGCCCTTTCCAGTCTGACTCCTTCATATCCTGCATGGAGTGGCAGGTTGGGAAGGAGACCACCGCGTTTGGTGTGGGTGTCTGGAGAGCTCTGAGGGCAGCAACCAAGAGGAGCCCATGGGTGAGAGGAAGGAGAACGGATACCAGCACAGGAATAGTTGGAGCATGCTCCGGCAATGGCTGTGTCACGGGGGCTGTGGGTGGGTAGTCGCTGAACATACACTCAGAACTTTTGCAGACACAATATTTTCATGCTATCAGTGTTCAAAACCAGCACTGAAATATTCTGGGAAGAGACCCATCGACTTCTCTGCTACATGGCAGAGGCCTGATTCAGCAAAGCATTTAAGCATGTGCTTAATGCCAGTTGAAGCCAAGAAGACCAAAGCCCATGTTGAAGCACTTCTCTGAATGGGAAGTGGTGCAGAGGTGAATGATTTCCTGGCAAATACACTCAGTGCTGGTTTGCTCAGCAAAGAATGAGGAAATAAAGAGAGATAGTAGGAAGTGTGTGATAAAAATGAGGCAGATCATTATTGCTTAAGAATCTAGCACTTTACAGACATACACAGTAACCAGCAAAGTAACTTCCCTGCCTGTCTCCCCCCCACCCCTCCCAGCAGGTTGCTCTATAGGCCATCCCACCCTGGGACATCATGTAAGAAGGGTCCCTGGATAATTAACTTAAAACCAGGAATGGTGCTGCCCTAGCTAATGGCTTGAAAGCAACATGCACATTTCCCCAGATGCTTTAAAATTGTTACAGGAAAACATGTCGATGTATTGCTTGCACAAAGTGCACTTTCATCACCTTACTATCAGCAGGTCACTGAGTGGGTTCATCCTAGGTCTTGTCTAAACATAGAAGTTCCATGGCTTTAGCATATGGTTAAAGCCGTACAGCTCTCCCTATAGGTTCTACCCCTATAAACGTGGCTTATCCCTGTATGAGTGAGAGGGGAAATAAACGATCCCACCATAATGCACCTTTATAGATGTATAACTATCCTGCTAAAACAGATACCCTAACCCAAACAGCTGTACCAGTACAAAAACTGTGGAGATGTGGCCCTCAAATATACCTGCCATCAGCTTCTTCTTAGAGCGAAAAACCACTCACTTTTCAAATGTTACTATTTCTTCTCTAGGAAAGTGCCTGCTGGATGGAGGTGTTCTCCACACTACTCTAGTCATTAGTGTTTCTAAGGCACTAATTAGCACAGTAACTAATCACAGCCCATGGGCTGAGAGCTAACAGGGAGGTTGCCTGAGGGAAGTTAGTAAGATGGACCTCTTTGGAGCCGGGACATGCAGAAATGTTACGTGATTTGCAAGGCAGCCATATTGAAGGCCTTGGCTGGGTTTTACAAAGGAGCCTAAGGGAGTTAGGAGTGTGCATGGAAGTCAAGCACTACTGTAGGTGCCTTTCAGAAGGCTAGAATCACCAACCCCCAATGCTCAGTCATGAAATCAGCCCCCTCAAACCATGAGATTAGCTTAAAACTCTTGATTTGGGTTCTGGTTATGGAGCTTTTAGAGATCACATTTGAGCTCTTCTCTGTAGCCATGTGGGCTTGAACAAGTTCACTTTTTTTTTTAAAAGGAAGCTGAGGTTCTGATGTAATCACTTGATCCTGCAAACTGGGGCCTTAAAAAAACAAAAACACACACAAAGTTGTGAGACTTAAATCTCAGTGTCACAAAATACTTGTTTAATTGTATCCAAAGTGAATAGAAAAACTACAGCGCCAGTGAGCTCTAACCCTAAAAGTCAGAAAGCATCAGGATGTTTATCCTCTTTTGGGGGGGTTTCAAGAATGCTCACAAGCTGACTTGTAATTGAATTGCAGAGTTGGAGTAGCCGTGTGGGTCTTAGGCTACTAAAGAAACAAGGTGAATGAGATAATATCTCCCAAAGACGGGCGCTGTGTGAGCTCCAAGCTTCTCTCTCACCAACAGAAGTTGGTCCAACAAAAGATGTTCCCTCCCCCACCTTGTCTCTTTTTAATGGAATTGCAGTTGGCTAGGCTGCTGTCTCTCCATCATCAGCCTACAGCGTTAGAACTGGATCCTGTTCCTACAGGTCCCTATGGCTGAGATAAAAGGTCTGTGAAATCAGTTCTAGAGAGACCCTTATGTTCTTTCTTAACTGGAACCGGCTCCTGGAAAGGTCATGCTCACAAAAACATGCTGGGCCTGATTCTCTGCCACCTTGTATAGTCACTCACACCCAAACAAAGTGGGTGTAAAACAGTACCTGGCAGAATGGCCCTGTTGTACAGCTGTAACTGACTAGACCAGGCAGTGGAGAACCACAATAGTGTCCGACACCATTCCCAGTGAAGTCAGGAGCGAGGCCCACATCCTCAGAATTATGTAGGCACTTAACTCCCATTGATTTCATCACTTCTGAGGATCTGGGTTGGAGCCCTCCAATGACCAACAGCAAATAACACAGCTTTGCTTAATTGCAACCTCAAGTGTAGCTGGTGAATGAGTTTAAAGAGATTTGAAGACATGGCAAGACTGATGCAGCAGTTAAAAATCACCCTAGATTTTGTATTTGATTCTCTCTCATTCATGAATGACTTAAGTTGATAAATTGGAAACAACTCAATGAATTCTCTTTAAACACTGAATATCAATTTTCCTTTCAGAATATTTCTGCTCATTTTCAGGCCAAACCAGCTTTCAGACTTGTTATAGAGGGGCTCAACTATGGCTTCATCAAGGAAGCAGGTTGTAACTATAGCTATGGAGTTGCTACTACCTCTTTCTTTAACATCCATTAGGAAAAACAGCCCACACCCTGTTCGGTCACCTGAAACAAGATGGTTTTTCACCAGGAAATGAAGAACTTTTGTCGGTTTTAGCACATGAGTAATACCCTGGAAGAGACAACACCCAATGTACATAATAAGCAAAGCAATCATATGAAACACAAAATGATGAAGTTACATAAAGGGTGTTCCCAGGAACAATAGGATAGCAATGGCAATACATTCAAAATATACCATTCAATTGCGTGGCTCGGGTAAGATAATAAGTCACTGAAATGAAGCTGGAATGACATATCAGCAAAACCCAATGGTGTGATTTCCTTGTATCACATTTCTTGTATTTCACATTTCACAATAGAAATGAATTAATTCATTCAATTAATCTAGAAAACATCTCTATCCTCCTGCATTTTAGTGTATTTTCAGAGTACCTAGGGACAGTGTGAGCTTAAAATCTGCATTTCTCTCTGGAGACTTATTTTAAATGATAATGTTACAAACAACTCTTGAGATCACTGTACTGAAGCAGATTATAAGGAAAGATACGCTTCTCTCTCCTTTTCTTTTTTTTTTTTTCCTTCCAGTTGTTACCTTTGTGATTTAACAGTACGTGGGTCTTGATCTTGCAAACACTTTTGCACATGCATCGCTTTATGTACCTGGATTCTCAGCTGGTGTTAATCAGCATCATGTAGCTCCACTGACTACGATGAAGTTATTTTACATCAGCTGTGGAGCTGTTCCTCTCTATCAGTTTCTGATTCTGTGAGATAGGTGGTTCCTTTAACACAGACAATTGACTTTGCTGTAGTTATGAATAGTAGTCTTACTCCCCAACAATGGCTTTGACAATAAAGAATCAGGCCATTGGAAACCCAGAAAAGGTTACTGTGTAACAGTACTATTTATTGTAGCCATTTACATATTGTAATTCTGTTGGCTAAGATGTCTAGGAGTGGCAGAGACTTTTGAGTCATCAGGTCTTCTGAAGGTCACTAGCAGTTGTCATATTGTTATAATGACACATCAATACCATAACAGATTGCTAATGTTTTAGCTTTCTTCACTATTTTTCGGCAGTTTGCAAGTCCAGGCAGTTCCATGTAACATTAATCTCTCCTTTAGGGAAGGATGACAGAGCATCAGAAGTTTCCAATCTGTACGATTATCTCACAGCAGGATGGATCTTGTTTAGGATTATCCTCTGCGAGAGAGGCTGATCAGCAGGATAAGAAATGTCAGTGATTCAGCTACACAGTTAACAAAACAAAACAACATATTCTTGAAGAAGAGGAAACCAACATGCACGCAGGGGTGCTGGAAATTTTTTTTATACTGGCAGTGCTGAGAGCTATTGAACCAAACTGTAAACCCTGTATATGATGGAAACCATGTCAAGCCAAGGGGTGCGGTAGCACCCCTCGTTCTAGCACCTATGGCCATGAATCAACAGCCATCAATATATCATCTGCTGACAGCAGCATTCCTGCTCTGAGGCCTGGTCTACACAGAGACTGATGCTAAGTGTGTGTGTGCGTGTGTGCTTTTTTTTTTTTAAAACCAATTTAGATAACCAGAGCAGAGCCCCCTGGGTACTCTTTAATTCAGTGTAAACCTGGCTTATTCCAGTTCATGTCTGTAAATGTACAGGCACAAGCCTAATTACTTGAACCAGTTGTAAACTGATCAGTAGGCCTGCAGAGGGGATTGCACCACTTTAACGACGTTCCCATGCTTACTTAACCCGCTGCAATTTCTATATGCAGACAAGGCCCAAGACAACACCCCCGCCCCGATTTTCCCTGTCCTGTACTGTGCAGAATCACATAACCCTTGTACAGAGTGACTGCCGGCTCTGTGGGCTGGATCCTCAGCTGGGGAAAAGCGACAAGACTCCATTGTCTGAAGTGGGACCCCTCCTGTGTTTAAAGGTGTGCGTGCGCGCAGGATTGGAGCCTACATTTATGAGGGGTTCGTGTAAAGTGGACACCTGTTATAGTCACTAGAGTATAAACTCACTGGGACAGAAACCTTTCCTATATATGTTTGCACAGTGCCTGACCAAATGAGCCTATCCTGAATGGAATCCAATGGCTGCTTAGATGCCGTGGGTTGCTACCTACCAGTGGGTATGTCTACACAGCAAAGAAAAACGTGCCGCTGGCCTGTCCAGCTGACTCTGGCTCAGGCTGTGTAGACTCCTGGGCTCTGGGACCCTCCTAGCCCGAGACCGGCAGTCTACACAGCAATGGAATAGCCTTGCAGTCCAATCTGCTAGCATGGGCCGGCCTCAAGTGTCTTGCTGCTCTGTAGACATGCCCTTAGTGCAGGGGTTCTCAAACTGGAGGTCGGGACCCCTCAGGGGGTTGCGAGGTTATTACACAGGGAGTCGCGAGCTGTCAGCCTCCAACCCAAACCCCGCTTTGCCTCCAGCATTTATAGTGACGTTAAATAATTTTTAAACACTTTTTTATATATTAGGGGGGGTCACACTCAGAGGCTAAAAACTTTTTTAGTTGCAAATGCAGATTCAGATGGACCGAAACGTTTATTAAAGTCATGTTGAACTTTCCAAAGCATTTAGGCTTTCAAATATTCAGGGGCTTATTCTAACTGAAACATGTCTCAAGTTTTCAGTTCAGAGTGACTTTTCATTTAGACACTTACTTCAGTGTTTTATTTTCTTTAATTAAATTTCAAATTAAAGATTTTGGGGCCAAACCAACCCTTTTGTTCAACCTGAAATGGAATTTTTTTCCATCTGGCCAGCGAACCAGAAAATCAGTTATTTGCACCATTCTGCTTCCAGCAGCAGTTCACGCCATTGCATCCCTCATAGCTCACTTTGACTCGGTTGCTTCACACAAGGTCAGAGAATGTTTCTACCTTTATTCCTTTTGGCCCTGATAGTGAACGGATGCTCTGCCGGGGTCACTGGTGCTCTCCCCACCACGGTCGCTGACAATTGAAGGGCACGTGCTAAGTGTGGGTAAGACTCTTTGTTTCCAGGGAATTGATCAGTATTTATCCAAAATTTTATAAATGGGGGGAAATGGGTAAAAATGGAAAGCAAAGGGCAGTGGGCGGTGGTGGGGAAGGGGTGCCTGGTGCTTATAATGTAGCAGCTGAGGGTGCTTTCTATTTGCTGTGGGCCTCTTGCTACAGTAGTCGGGGTCTTGACTATCTCACTCACCCCCACCCCACCCCCCCGGCAGCACAGCAGCAACCAGCTAGATCAGGGGCGGGCAAACTTTTTGGCCTGAGGGCCACATTGGGTTTCCGAAATTGTATGGAGGGCCAGTTAGGGGAGGCTGCGTCTCCCCAAACAACCAGGCGTGGCCCGGCCCCTGCCCCCTATCCAACCCCCCTGCTTCTCTCCCCCTCATGGCCTCCACAGGACCCCTGTCCCATCGTGGATAGTTCTCTGAAAATGTCCACGCAGTGTGCAGAGACAGTCGAAAAAGCAAACAGGATGTTAGGAATCATTAAAAAGGGGATAGAGAATAAGACTGAGAATATATTATTGCCCTTATATAAATCCATGGTACGCCCACATCTCGAAGACTGCGTACAGATGTGGTCTCCTCACCTCAAAAAAGATATTCTAGCACTAGAAAAGGTTCAGAAAAGGGCAACTAAAATGATTAGGGGTTTGGAGAGGGTCACATATGAGGAAAGATTAAAGAGGCTAGGACTCTTCAGCTTGGAAAAGAGAAGACTAAGGGGGGATATGATAGAGGTATATAAAATCATGAGTGACGTTGAGAAAGTGGATAAGGAAAAGTTATTTACTTATTCCCATAATGCAAGAACTAGGGATCACCAAATGAAATGAATAGGCAGCAGGTTTAAAACAAATAAAAGGAAGTTCTTCTTCACGCAGCGCACAGTCAACTTGTGGAACTCCTTACCTGAGGAGGTTGTGAAGGCTAGGACTATAACAATGTTTAAAAGGGAACTGGATAAATTCATGGTGGCTAAGTCCATAAATGGCTATTAGTCAGGATGGTGTCCCTAGCCTCTGTTTGTCAGAGGATGGAGATGGATGGCAGGAGAGAGATCACTTGATCATTGCCTGTTAGGTTCACTCCCTCTGGGGCACCTGGCATTGGCCACTGTCGGTGGACAGATACTGGGCTAGATGGACCTTTGGTCTGACCTGGTACGGCCGTTCTTATGTTCTTAACCCCCCGTCCCCTGACGGCATCCGAACCCCTGCCCCTGTCTGCCCCCCGCTGCCCCATCCAACACCTCCTCTCAGTCCTGACTGGCCTCCCCTGGGACCCCTGCCCGCATTCAACCCCCCTGTTCCCCGCCCTCTGACCGCCCCCCCCCCTAGCCACCCCCCCCACCCCCTGACCCCCCCCCAAACTCCTCTGCCCTCTATCCACCCACACACACACCGCTCCCTGCCCCCTTACCGCACTGCCTGGAGCACCGGTGGCTGGCAGCACTACAGCTGTGCCGCCCGGCTGGAGCCAGCCACACACCGCTCAGCACAGAGACTGGGGCAGGCCAGGGCTCTGCAGCTGCACTCCCTGGCAAGAGCTCGCAGCCCCGCAGCCCAGAGCATTGCGCCAGTGGCGGGGTGAGCGAGCTGAGGCTGCAGGGGATGGGGACAGCAGGGAAGGGCCGGGGGCTGGCTTCCCGGGCCAGGAGCTCAGGGGCTGGGAGGAGGGTCCTGCGGGCCGTAGTTTGCTCACCTCTGAGCTAGAAGTTACCTTCCTTTGCACAGTTACCCTGCACCATCTGGAGGTGACTCTGCAAGGGGGGGAGGGGGGAATGAGCTGCCATCTCTCCTTCCAGAGCTGGGTCCAATGAGTTCCAGCACTTCCCAAATTTGGGTGAAAATCAGTGACAACCCCCCCAACCCCGCACCACCACCACTGTAATGGCTTTTTGAAAACCTGGGAATCTTTCAGGGAAAATTGGGGTTTTTTTTTTTAAAAAGGGCCATAGGTATTGGGGATGGGTGTAGGGGTTGGCTCATGCAATAGACAAGTGTCTTGTCACTCGTATCTACCCAGATACAACAGTATGAACATATAGATGGCTGCATAATTACTCAGGCACCACCAGTCTGGTACCCTTCTCAGAAGAGTGGATACGTTTGGATCTTTAACCAGGCCAATAAAGGCAGAGGCGTGAACTGGGTTGTTGCACTACACAGAGGAACAGTATTTAGCAAAGGATGTTAAATCTATTTCAGGCAGCCATGATCCCAGAGGACGATCCATCAGAAAGCTTTCGAGGTGGCAGAGAAGGGAGCCGTTTCTGAGGTCTGGAGGCCAGCTGGGGATGTATGCAGTCACACTCTTCTCCATGGTGATCTGCTCCCAGGTACTGGCTGAGTGGTGTAGGTATGTGTCAGACCCACAGTGGACTGGGCAAAGAAAACCCTGCTGCTTCTCTGAAACGGCACCTTAGCCCAGAAAGCCGGGTGTGTCAGAATGAACAGGGTTCCCTGGTGTAAGCCATGGCCCCCAAGGACACCGCTGGTGCTGTGCCCAATGCTATGCCTCATGCTTTAGGCTGTTGCTGGTTTTGCCGTGTGATCTGTCACACCATGTGTTATCCCATGCAGTAGTTTGATTATCATGTTTCTCTGTTCCGTGCCCGCTATATGTGCGGTCGATGCTTGTATTTCAGTCTGGCAGACCGTAGTGTTGGCAGACAAGCTCCTTATACGTCTGTGGTTCGTGCTGCGGTACCAAAGCGCATATAATACCTGCTCAGCAGTGTAATGCTCTGCTGCCTTGGGTGCATGCTGGCACGATATCCTACAAAGTACCTTTTGACCTCATGAAACCATGATTGCGTGGAGTTTATTTAATCTGTTAAGGCTTTAACTCAACCAGCTTAGCAAGTGCTAAAGTACAATTGTTGCTTCTTGACTGGAGTCTTAGAAGACAGTAATTAGGTGGAGGTAGCTGATCAAACATGCCTTGTTGACATGGGAAATTGCACGAGTATAACTTAAGGTGTGAATTTAAACTGATACAGCCAAATGGCACAAACTCTTGTGCTGACACTTTTCTTCGAGTTTAAAATGGCTTGTCTGGTTGGTTGGTTGGTTTAGCTTAAGTCGCGTGGGAACAGGGTTAGGTTAAGCTGAAATGAGACTGCTTGCATTATACCCGTTTCCCATGTAGGCAAGGCCCCAAGTGGGTGAGAGAAAGAAGAAGCTGTGAGGGGGTGACTTTAAATCCCCATTGAATGGTGCAAAGGGGCTGAGGAAGTGGCCCCGAGTACATGGAGACTTTTTGAAATTCTTTGCCAGATCTTTGCTTCCATGCTTCAGCCTGCATTTTCTCCAGGGATTATGTGGTTGCAATAATATTAAAGTACGACTTGGGTAATTAGGGTTAGAGCTGACTGTGAACGGAGTTAATTGTATACTGTCATTTGTTGTCATCTTCTATTTGCCAGTAGTTTTCTTATTAGTGAATTTGACAGGTATATTCTAATGTTCAAACAGTGAGGTTAAACTGGTAACATTGATGTATTTCAACCTAGGTGCCTTTTGAGGGGGTTCGTTTCTATCTCAGATTCCAGGCACCTTTTCCTTGAGTTAGACAAATGATTAGGAAAATAACCCCAGCTGCTAATCCCCTGGCAATCCGCAACAGGACATAGCCTCAAGAGAATAGAGAGAAGAGCTGAAATACAGGGCATGTACCAGCACACATTCCTTTCTATGAGCGGATTATACTGGAGCAGTATGAGATACTAATTTTATCTTTGGAAAATTGACCCATCTGCTCCATTAAAGTTGGAAGGATAATTGCCAGGAGTAAGTGATCATGAACGGTGCATAATGCTGAACTTCCAGGGATTTACATGCAAGCTCCTGGTGCTCCACACATTCAGGGTCAGATTTTCAAGGGTATTTAGACACCCAAAGATGCCTTTGAAAAGCACCTAAGTGGGTTAGGCACCCAACTCCCATGGAGTGAACCTGCTTAGACACTTTTGAGAACCCAAATACCTGTTCAGATCTGGTCCTTGCTGGGTTGATTTTCCAACGTGATACGCACACAGTAGCTCCCATTGGATGCACTTTTGAAAATCAGCCTCCTTTTTTAGGAACCTCACTTTAGGAACCCTTTTTTAAATCCTAGCCTAGAGGCCTAATTTTAAAGTCCTGTTTTTTTTTAAATCTTGATTTGGAGGAATATGTAGATCTTCGCAGCAAAGACCCAAGGACATCACAGAAGAAAGATGCACTAAAATAATTCTTAGGACATTTATGGAATCTGTGAGCTACTGTTTGTAATGAGGGTTGGCTGTAAATGGTTCATTGTGCTGACAGAAGTTTCAGGGCAACGTTTACCTTGTGGGGGCATGTAGCTCTCAAATTTAGCTACAGTGACATTATACATTGCAACATGTGAGGGAGAAGGGAATGCCTCAACTCCTTAATCCTTTTTGTACGTGTGTAGATCAAGAGACACTCTTGCCCTCACAGCCTTCTAGCCCTTAGTCTGGGTATCTAAATGTTGAGCAGCTCTACACAGAAGCCATAGTGTCTTGTCTTATAGCACGTTTCGGGAATAGAGGAATTGTCAGACTGGATGAGACCCAATGTCCATCTAGTTCAGTGTCCTGTCTCTGATGTTGACTAGAACCAGATGCTTCAGAAGAAGGTGTAAGAGCCCTGCAGTAGGCAGATGTAGGCTAATCTGCCCCTCACTAAAGGTATCATCCTGGTCTGAAATAGTCACCCTTCAGGGCTTAAATTGATCTCTGAAGTTCGAAATACCTTCCAAAAGTTTTATTTTCCTTAATTATGAGAACTTTGGATGTTCTTGATGCCCATGCAAACCAAATCTTCAATTCTTGACCTCAACGACTTCCTGTAGCTGAGAGTTCCAGAGTCTAATTACATGTTGTGTGAAAAAGTATTTCCTTTGATTGGTTTTGAATATTCTGATGTGTCCTTGTTCTTGTGCTATGAGAAGGAAAAGGAAAGTACTGATCAACCTTTTCTGTTCCCTTCATTATCCAATATACTTTTATGTTTCTTCTGAGTAGTTTCTTTAAGGTAAACAATCCAATCTCTCTTCAGATGAGAGCTTTTCCAGGCTCTTGATCTTTCTCGTGGCTCATCTCTGAGAGCTTGTCTACATGAGGATGCTTAGGAAAATTAATCTAAATTAATTCAAGGTATTAATTTAAAATGGATTAAACTGCATTATGGACACTTTCATTCAGAATTAAAGTGGCTTTAATTCAGCTTCGTTTAATTCACTTCCAAATGAATTAAACTAAACTGATTTAAGGCTACCTTAATTCTGAATGAGTGTGTCCACACAGAGGTTTAAAGCAGTTTAACTAATCCATTTTTAATCCACATTAGCTAAAGGTATGAATTTACTTTCCTGAGTGTCCCCATGGAGTTATGCCCTGAGCCGCCTCTAGTTTCTGCAATGTTCCTTTAAAGATGGGATGACCAGGACTGCACACAGTATTCCAGAGGAGACCTCCCAACTAAATGGTAGAAAGACAATACACTATCCTTTGTCTGATTCACCATCTCATTCAAACCTCTTTTTAGCTTTTTTTTTTTTTTTACCACAGCTGCACGATAACCAGAGGTTTTCACTGACCTGTCTACAGTGATGCCTAGGACCCTTCCTAGCAGGGGCGGCTCTAGACATTTCGCTGCCCCAAGCACGGCATCATGCCGCGAGGGGCGCTCTGCCACTCGCCGGTCCCATGGCTCCGGTGGACCTCCCTCAGGCGTTCCTGTGGAGGGTCCTCTGGTCCCGCAGCTCCGGTGGACCTCCTGCAGGAGCTGCGGGACCAGAGGACCCTCCGCAGGCATGCTGCCAAAGGCACCCTGCCTGCTGCCCTCCCGGCAACCGGCAGAGCACCTCCCGCGGCATGCCGCCCCAAGCACGCACTTGGCGTGCTGGGGCCTGGAGCCACCTCTGCTTCCTAGAGTAGATACAGTTAATTTAGGCCACTGTAAGGTGAGCAATATGCATTCTTTAATGTATTATCCATTTCATGGCTGTTATTTCAGCCCTGGTGCCGATGGGGATTTCTGTGTCAGGGTAATGGTGTGGTTTCCAAGTCCATGTCCTGTCCGTGTAAAGCGTGTGTGACGCATAGCTAGTTCTGTCTATCAATGACAGAGGCACATGTAATGTGGGGTTTGTCAGAGTAGAGATCTGCACTGCAGCAGGAATAAGTTGTCCTAGGTTTCTAATTCTGGATAAGTTCAGAGCCGGTGGAGGAAGTCCTTTAAGAGCTGCAATTAGGATCCATTGCCGCTTGGGAGGCAGGCAGTCTGCAGGAGACACTGCCTGTTTGTTGGAGAATCCTAACAAAGCTTTCTCTGCTTGACCGTAGTCATGGACATACCTGGTTTCCTTTCTCTTTTTCCCAGCTTAGCTCAGTTTCTGCCACCTAGGACTGCCTTACTCCGGCTGTTCTTCTGGGGCCCAGTCATGCAGTCCTTTCTGGGGAAGAACTCCCAGGGAAGCCAGTGGAAACTTTCTTTTGGGGAAAGACTTCTGGGTTTGATGCTCTGTAGCCTGTAGCTTACAAATCTCTGAGTCTTCAGTTGCTGCTCAGTGCTTTGATTTATTGTTATCTGTTTTCTCTCTGTGCTGGATGGGGTATGGAGCAGCCCACAAGCTCCCCCCTCTGCCCACCGCTGGGGGAGCTCAGAGAGGAATTCTGCCTTGGGGAGTCCCTCTTGGAGCTGCCTGGCACACAAAAGGAGCATGCCCCTTGCTACACCCCTTTGAGGGATGCAGCTCCCTGCCTCCACACTGCCGGCCCCACTCAGGGGTGGAGGAAGGGTGTGTGGAGCCAGGCTGTGCACACCCTGGAGGAATGTGGGCTTCCAGCTCAGCTTAGCTCTGGGGAGCTGCAAATCCGGTGCTTTGCCAGCGGGCTGGGAGTTGGGGGGGGGGGTGAATTTGTCATAATTCCTCCAGCAGTTGCTTCTCCTGCTTTTTGCCCAGGTACTAATGAAGTGTGTGGGAACTGGCACCACCCTGGCTCTGAGTGTAACAAGTGCCTACTAGCTTTCCACCCGCCCATCTGCTGTGCCAACAACCACACAGTCTGATAGGCAAATACTGCTAAGCTAATAGCGACCTGGACAACAGCACGAGCTACACTTACTCTATCAGCACAAGATGGCTCCCTGCCTTACAGGTGTAAAGGGGTGCACACAGGACGTGATGTAGGGGTGGAAAGCTGCCCAATCAGAATGGTGGAGTCCTACCCTCGCTCTGCCCTGCCGTCGGACCTCCTGAGGTGCAGGGCAGATGAGAATCAGGATATATAGCCACCTAGCCCGCCAGTCTCTCTCCTCACTTACGCTGGGGTAAATCAGGAGAATCAGGGCCATTGGGGTTAATGCTGGTCTAAATGAGAGGAGATTCGGGTGCAGCATTCGCATCCAAGTTCTCCTGCTTGGTGGTGCTTGGTACTGCTTGCTCAGTATCGCCCCAGAAAGAAGAGCCCTCCTCAATATATATGACGAAGAGTTTCATTTCCATCTCATCCCAGACTGGACCATTCAGTTTGGCTTCATTGTCCTTTGGCCCTATATGAGAGAACTTGGAACACGAACAGTGGCACCCTCAGGGCACCATGTAATTTAATAACACAAGGAGACTTGGTTGGGCCGTGTCCCTGCGTAGATGAATCCTAACTGGGATCTACTGCGACACCAGTGGTATAACTGATCTTTACCTCCATTCTACAGACTACATGCAATGGGTGCTATTGTAATACAAACTGATAGCTGGTGTCAATGGAGCCATGCTAGCTGGCACCTGCCGGGGACCTGGCCCAGAGGGAGAATAGGTATGTATTTATTGTTCCAGATCCTGAGGTTCTCAGGTACTTTTTACTCAAGCAAACTCCCATTGACTTAATTTGGGCGGAAATTAGAAAACCTGAGTCAAGGCCTCCTGATTTGTATGAGAGCAGCATCTGGCCAAGGTCAGGGCTCGACTGTACTAGTATTTGTACAAACCCCTAGACAGTTCTAGCTCCAAAATACCCAGATCACGTGCTTCCCTACAGAGCTCCCTCAACTGCAAGCAGGACCAGGAAAACCCCATGGAATTTAAAGTGACTGTTTACAATTGTAATGGTTTCCAATATACCACACGTGACAAAGCTCTCTTTTCCCTTTCAAGGTGCTCCAATCAACTGGTGTTAGGTGATGCGTTGTCTTTCAGAAAGGAAAGGATCCAGAGGCAAGTGACAAAGAAGATCACAGAGATGGAATGGAGCCATATGAGCAAAGGCAGATGGAACTGGGTATGTTTAGTTTGGAAAAGAGGAGATTAAGGGGCGGACATGACAGCTGTCTTCAAATACTTGAAAGGCTGCCATAAAAAAGATAGAGAAAAGTTGCTCTCTCTTGCCACAGAGGGCAGGACAAGGGGCAATAGGTTAAAACTACAGTGCAGCAGCTTTAGATTAAATCTCAGGAAAAGCTTCCTAACTGTAAGAGCAGGAGGACAATGGGACAGACGCCTATGGAGGTTGTGGAAGCTCCTTCACTGGAGGTTTTCAAAAGGAGGCTGGGCAGCCATCTGTCTCGGATGGTTTAGGCACAACAAATCCTGCATCTTGGCGGGTGGTTAGACTAGATGACCCTGGCAGTCCCTTCTAACTGGTGCTTAAGTTATGCCAGGGCTTACCTGGGCTGCATCCCACTGCACTTCTAGACTTGGCAGTTCATAGCCCCAGCACCTCTGGGCTTGCTGCATCAGTTATGAATGTAAAAAAAATATTACTTGAGCTCTAGGACCTAATTGCTTGAGCCCCGGTAACTCTTCCATTACAAATTAAGCACTGTCTCTAACCCCAGGATTCTAAAGTTTAATTACACAGCTATAACTATAACTATTGTCGGAGAAAAACTCAGTTCTCGCTTTTTCGTTTGGGTGCAGCAAAATCAAATACTTTATTATTTCTCCAGTAATTACAATGGAGGGAGAGAGTGCCCTAGGACACAGGGTCGCCCCAGTCCCCGACAGGTCTCTCAACTGGTAAACAATTACAGCAAGCCTTTATACCTTTGTTACAAACAATAACTAGCAATAATACAGACGATAGAGAGCAACAACTGCATTTTGTTTATACATAAGCCATCCTGCTATCTTATTTGTCTCACTCCTAGAAGACACCAGGCTGCATATTTGGTTTCAGTTACAAGGTCGTAATAACTTTTTACACAGTTCTTTCCCTCTGCCTCACACTATCCTTGCTTCTAGAAGTCTCACGTCATTAGGGTTACAGCTGGGCTAACTCTTGCTAACTGACTGACATGCATTAAGATCCCCTTCAAATCCTTATTAATTCTTTCCCTGCTTCCACACTATGCTTCCTTAGTCTCTGTTCAGCAACCACTGATGTACCCGAGAGGCCCTTGCTTTCCAGGTTAACAGTCATGATTTACATATGGCATAGCCAGCCAAAACTCATCCAGAAAAATCTCTCAGCGGTTCACAAACTCATTTACACGTGGCAGACCTGAGTCTCCCTGCAGGGGTAACTCCACTGATGACACAGGAATAACAGCAATGGACAAACGATGGTAGCAAGAGGAGAATCAGACCCTGATATATAACAGGTGTCGCTTTACCATTGCCAAAGTGAAGCCTCTGCTGGAGCGGAGTGTGGTGACTGTTGAGCAGTGTACAGAAGTTTGATATAACATGAAGAAAACGGGGTCCAGCTGAAACCACAGGGGGAATTTTAGACTGAATTCAGTTACCCAAAGTGTGCTTCACATTGTCATTCTGGCACCACAGCGCCCCCTAACAGCACAGTTAGGTGCTGAGTCAGTATTCACCCAAAGGGCAGAGCTCTTCCTACGCTTCGTTTGTCTAGACCGGGGGATCACAAGGCAATTGGGCTGGGGCGGGTCACAAGGCATTGAAAACTTTGTTAGTCTAAAGCAAAGAAAATCTTGCTCCCCTGCTCTGCACACATCTTTGCCTCTCAAGGTCAAGTATTCTGTCAGCCTCTCAAAACACACATTTGTTAATTATATAGCTGAGCATTATCAGGGATACTTTCTTTATAGAAGAGTAAAAAATGTAAAGAGTTCGTGAACATTTTTTGGTTTTGAGTAAGGAGTCCCCAACCTGAAAAGGCTGAGAGAAACTGGCTAAGATTCATTTTTGTGCTTTTGTTTTAACTTGACTTAATTGACGGGCAGTTCACTCGACAGAACTAACACCACTATGCTAGTCTAGACACTTTACAAATATTTGTTCCATCACACAAGTGACTGACTTACTAGAATACATTTTTTCAGGACACCTACATTTGTGGCAGTTCTAATCCAGAATTTGCCATCATATTAGTTAAGTTGAGTTAATTGGCAATCAATTAACTCAAGTTTCAAAGAGGACCATGAATTTCCGGCTATAGAGCATACAGTGGCACAGCTGTACTGATGCAGCTGCATGACTGTCAGTTCTCTCATGCGCCGGTGGGAAAGAGTTCTCCCATCGAGACAAATTACACCACCCCAACCAGCACTGGTAGCTGTGTTGGTAGGAAAAGCTCCCCCATCGACAGCATTGTGCACGCTACCACTTATGCTTGCAAATTTTGTCGCTCAAGGTGTGTGATATATGCCATCATGTGCCAGCAATGCCCCTCTGCTGTGTACATTGGCCAAACCGGACAGTCTCTACGCAAAAGAATAAACGGACACAAATCTGACATCAGGAATCATAACACTCAAAAACCAGTAGCCCAGTGCTCCCCAACCTTTTTGTGGCCAGTAGCACATTCATGTTTTCAGAAGAGTGGGGCAGGCGCCAACAATTTTTCAAGGCTTATTTTGTATTTGTACATTAAATAATACAAAAAAATCATATTTAATATTACAGAATATATGAATCCATAAGATAAAAAGGGTAATTTTACATGTAAAAGGTATTAATTAAATTATTCGGCAATTACTCTTTCACCTTACCATGTGAATTTGCTCTCTTTTATCTACCTGTAAGAAAAATTAAGGAGTTTATACAAAATAAATATCATAAACAGTTTTCATCTTATTTATTTTAAAAAAGTAAAACATTGTTGAACTGCTGGTCCAAATATATTTATTATTCTTACTTTAACATAGAATGAAGCCTGCAGCCCTGGAGTTCTCTGTCCCCGGTGGGGGCAGGGCCGTGGCTTCTCTCCCCTGCTGGGCACTAGGCGGGCGCACATAAATGCCCCAGTGGGTGCCATGGCACCCACGGGCACCGCGTTGGGGACCACTGCAGTAGGAGAACATTTCAACCTCTCTGGCCACTCAGTAACAGACCGGAAGATGGCAATTTTGCAACAGAAAAACTTCAAAAACAGACTCCAAAGAGAAACTGCTGAGCTTGAATTGATTTGCAAATTAGGTACCATTAACTCTGCCTTTAATAGAGACTAGGAATGGCTGAGTCATTACACTACTATAACTATCCTTAACTTTTTGTCAACTGTCTGTAATTGACCATCTTGATTATCACTACAAAAGTTTTTTTCCTGCTGATAATAGGTCATCTTAATTAATTAGCCTCTTAGAGCTGGTATGGCATCTTCTCTGTACGTATATATATACTCTTATTATATGTTCCATTCTATGCATCCGATGAAGTGGGCTGTAGCCCATGAAAGCTTATGCTCAAATAAATTGGTTAGTCTCTAAGGTGCCACAAGTACTCCTGTTCTTTTTACGGATACAGACTAACACGGCTGCTACTCTGAAATAAGTGGTAGTGTAGACATGGCCTAGTCTAGCCATACCTTTAGAGACAGGCCTTCTGTTAGTGTAAATCAACATAGTTTCACTGAAGTCAACGGGCCAGGTCCTCGCCTGGTGTGAACTGGCATAGCTGAGTTAATGGGATGACACTGCTAACGATCTGGCTGAGAATCTCCAACAGTATTTCTGCAGCGCCCTGCAGCTTTTTGTAGATCTCCTGCCTAGGTACTGCCCATTATTGTCTCACTTGTCTTCACTTAAATTAATCTTCTTCTGCCATCTTCCTTCCTTGCAAAATTATTAAGGCTTTTGTGATTGAAGGGTGTTGTAAGGAGTAATTAATTACTTGCAAAAGGCACTGGGATTCCTGGATGAAAGACAGTGCACTAAGTGTACTGTTATTGTTATGATTACTCCTTTGAAACTGCATTACTGGGTAAAGCCTCTGTCACCCAGACTCGTTGGACTTGTTTTCTCTAACTTGCCTGTGACTCCCTATTCAAAAATCCTAATCCAGCCCATAAAACCTCAAATCTGTGCGGCGGTGCTGCACATCGGATGGTGAAGCTCCGAGTGGCACGTAGCCTGGACAGAACAGAAGGGCTCCTCAGCCAGCACCCAGAGGTACGTGCAGCGTTCCCTCTCTGACTGTTGGTGGCTGGTAGCTCAGGACAGGTGCAGGTCCATAGCACAGAGATCTGCAGCCATGCCGTGGTCCAAGGGGTCGTGCTGGCTAGGTGTTTCCTGAGATTTAGCTGGCTTCCAGGGTTGAGAACTGGTGGTTCGTGCCAGTTCCTCCACCTCTTGCACATCCCTGAGAAGCGATGTTTGGAGGGTGATAGAGGAGGGGAGACCAACCATTTCACTATGTTGCTGGCTCCACAGGACCCTACCTCCCCGCCCTCGCTGACCTGTTCTTAGCACGCCGGGGCAGTACTGCACTGGTGCAAATGCAGAGTTTCCTCTTCCTCTTGAGGTGCTTCTGTGTGTGTTTGGGGGGGGGGCTTGAGAGAGGACTCAGTACTGCTCTGCCCTCCTAGTCCCTGCTGTCCCCATCACTGCAGAGGCCAGCAGGGGAACCAGGCAAGAAGGAGAAGGGCAGGGGAAAGCCCAGACAGTGGGCTCTTAAAGAAAGAGACTTTGGGGAGAAAAAATGGCTACTGGGGAGAACTTCATCATCACGGCTGCCGCCCCCATCATATCCCGGGACCCCGGGACTTTCTCATCCTGGTCCTGAGAGATGTCCTGGCCAGGCCAGAGAGCAGGACCCAGATGCCAATTCCTACTCTCCTGGCTTCAGCTGAATCCCAGATACGACCTGGGATAAAGCGGGGATGGGACTTTAACAGCCGCAGCAGCTCCAGTCCAGCTCAACTAACTTCTCTTCTCTCCCAAAGGACAATTATTACCATCTTTTGACTCCGTCTAGAGATGGTCAAACAAGGGGATTTTCCTTCTAAAACGGTCTCCACCTAAAGGGCAAGGGAACAAGAGATGTTGTTAAAATGAAAGCCCGACTTAATACTTTACATGTCCAATGCTGTAACTGTTTTCCTTTCTTTCCTTTATCCTGAACAAAAGGTTAAAAGGACCTTTACTGTTGTGTTTGCCCATAGTGTTGAGCAGGGTGAGGTCTCTGTATGCCCAGTCCTGAACCTTGTTTAACCCTGTTTAAAGTTGGACAGTGACTGGGTTATGTTAACACCTTTATTGCCTCTAAATTGATCTAACAGCACTTGAAGCATTGTTAGAGGGGTGGAGCGGGGAATAGTTGTTAAGGGAAGGCAATGTTTGTAGATCGTCAGTAGACAGGTGTAAATCTTGTGCTCTCAGTATGGAGTGTGTGAGAGTCAGTTGGGAAGAGGCAAGATATTGTTGCAACTGGCTTGTCAAGGGAGGAAACCAGAGGAAAATGTGAGGTCGTGTCCATTGGGGCTTGGTGCCTCGGTCCTGTGTGTTGAGTATTTCACAGCAGAGTGCTGGGGTGTGGTGTCTGCTGTCATTGTGGGACATAGAAGGTGTGGGAAGACACATTGTATCAGAACGGAGCACAGAAAAGCGCACACGCACTGTTTGCTTTGTGTGTAATTGTCTCTTCCATTCTCTAAGAACAGCCCTGTGATACCTTGAACTCTAAGATAATTATTTCTATGGTCGCTAAGCAACCCTTTCTGTAGCACCTTTTAACTAAGAATTTCCCAGTCACTCAAGGGGTTGCCAGGGTCACACAAGGAGGTTACGGCAAAGCTAGGAACAGACCTTCCCGCCCCCCATGCCCTACTGTCTCACTCTTTGTTTAGCAGCCAGACCGGTCTGGGGTTTGCCAGACATGCCACCCCTACTGGTGTATCACCCAAGTGTCCTGAACGGACACTGTGGGGCTAGCAAAGACTGGGCAGCACACCAGAGCCTGGGCTTTAAGCGGGGTCATGGCACTAACAGAATTTATAAGGTGGATGTGATGAAACGGTCAAGGTCTGCTGGCTTTGCTGCTCCAGCTTCTAAGCTTACAGAGCCAGTGGTCCATTGACCTGTACTGCTAAACTGCACAGGACATATGCTGCAGATTACACAGTGCACCACCCAGGGCAGCAAATTCATATGAGATATGAAGTGTAAATGTGCGTTTTGTAGGAACACACGGTGTGTGTATTGTGTATGTGTGTGTACTCTGTGTGTGTTTAAACACAGACTGCTACACAGCTCCGTAATCAGATTCCCATCCTGCCAGGAGAAACAAAACCCCATTGTCTTCCATGAGGATCTCTGCAGCACAGCTCTGTCTGCCTGGTTCTCCTTGCATAGTGAAGTGTGTGTGTGTGTACATCCACGGTAGGACTACGCTAAGTGGTCGGGTGGTATCTGTGTGAAAGAAGGGGAGGTACAATGATTGTGTGCTACACTTTTTAAATTTAAGGAGACTCCCTGCATCTAGGGCTGGTCAAAAAGTTTCTATCAGAACATTTTTCTCACTGGCAAATACAAATGTGTCAAAATCCACAAGAATGTGTCTGTTTCAATGAAATTTCATTTGAACAAAATGAAACAATTTTCAATAACGTTGACCTTATTGATATTTCTATTTTATTTTCTATTACATTTTTATATTGCAAACCTAAAATAATAAACCCCAAATGAAATAAATAAGAGAAATTAAACCAACATATTGGTTTTTATCAAAATGAAACATTTTGATTGACTCCAAATTAATTTTTTTCCCAAACTTTGTTTTTGAAATTTGATGTTTTGTTCTGAGATTTGGAACGAAACCAAAACTTTGAGACAGTGGAATTTCCCATGAAATGGCAAATCCAGTTCCTGACCAGCATTCTTGCTCAGGGAAGTGTTGTGAGTCTATTCACAATGATTGTTAGAGTGACACCTGTGGCCTGGACTATATGATACCCCATTGGTACTAGCACTGCTCAGGGAAGTTCCACCAGAACCAGCAGTGGAGCAAAGGCCAGTGAAAGGGCCAGTATTTTAATCACCATACTGTTGTGGGGTTAACTAGTGCTGCCACCATTGGAATGGATCTGCTTTGGTTGCAGCAACAATTGGGAATCTTGAACGGCATGTGAGGGGAGAGAAGAGAGGCTGATGTAGATACTGGAAGAGTGTGTACTCTCCATCTGAGATTACATTTGTTCTTTGCTTGTTTTCCTTCACTTCAAATAAGTTACCCAGACTGAAAGTATTTGTTTTGCTTGTTGTGCATGGAAAATGCAAGAAAGAAACCTCACGATGAGGATGGGAATTTAAAAACAATATTGATATCAAAGCAGCACTTAGGAAGTGTCCTGGTTTAAAAGCGGAAAGAAAAAGATAAAATGACAAAGTGAAATGTCCCCTTACGGAAAGGTCCCAGTTCAATAGAAAAGAAGAAGAGTTGTAAATCACTGTTAACTGACTTGAGGGCCCGTAAACATGCTTGTGAGTAACTTTACTCACACAAGTAGGCCACATGAACCCAAAGTTACTCAGCGCACAAGTGTTTGCAGGGTACGGCCCCAGGACCAGTATTAGCAGTAGGGCTGATTGGAAACTTTCCATGGAAACTTTTTTTTTGGACAGCATGTGACTCGCTTTTCTGGATAAAATGGAAACTGTCAGTAAATTTTTTGGAGGGGGGTTGTCAAAAACCTGCAAAAAAATTTCTCGAGAAATAATTTCTCAACCACGTTTAATCATGCCTAACTTTCTTTGAGAAGAAATACTGGGTTTTTTCTTTTCAAATTAGCCTGTCCAACTTGGTGATTTATTCTTGGTTCATATTGTAAATCAGCAAGCCACTTCATCTCCTTTGTCCTGTCTTTAGAAAGTAGAGCTCTACAATTAATATAATATCAAAAGTGTATTGATTTAGATTGTGGCTGTTCCTCGATCAGGTCTCTATGTATATTTTATTCTTCCTAAACACTTTAATCTCTGTAATAATTTTTTTGAAAGAATGGGGGGGGGGGCGGCTCCGTTTCAGATTTTTGCCCTGGGCCCCCCAAAACCTCTGAGTGGCTGTGACCCAGGGACTCCTTCGATGTAGCTTACATCGACCTAATGTGGTGTCTGTATTGTGCAATGTCGACAGGAGATACTCTCCCCCTGACTTACCTTCCGCCTCTCAGCAAGGCGGAGTACTGAAGTCAATGGGAGAGCGCTCTGCCATCAATTTATCATGACTTCACCAGACCTGCTAAATTGACACCGCTGTATCCATTGCAGTGGTGCAGGTTTTAACGTGCCCGTGTAGACAAGCCCTCATTCTTTCATTTTATACTTATCCTGCATTCCTCACCTTAAACCCCTACATACTGTGAGGGTTTTACTATATTAAGCATTTCAAACATCTATGATTTTGCAATATCTTGTACAGTTAATTAACTTGACAGTACACAATTAAAATGATCATTGCCACAATAAGAACAGGAGTACTTGTGGTACCTTAAAGACTAACAAATTTATTTTAGCATGAGCTTTCGTGAGCTACATCCGAAGAAGTGAGCTGTTCTTTTTGCGGATACAGACTAACACGGCTGCTACTCTGAAACCTGTCTATTACCACAATGACATTGATAACTACCAAAGCTTTGAATGACAATCCGCACCATGGATGTTATCCCACTTTGTACACTTGTTCTCACCAGGAGGGGCTAGTTAACTCCTAAATTCCCTGTTCCTGGCTATTAAGCTTTTAAGATCTAGGCTCAAGGGAGGAGCAAGATGCCCAGACTTGGGTACTGCTTTGAAGGCATTCTCCTGTCATCTGAATTCAGCCTGTAATTCAGTTACAGTACGAAAAATGGGTGTGGGATGCAAAGTTTTTCCATTTATCACCGCAGCGAACTTTGGTGTGAAACAAAATATTGGCCACTCAAAATAACCATCTTTGGATCCACACCAAAAATGATTATTTCCAGCCATCACACAATATTTACCATTTCCAGCGTGAGCGGCTTTTACTCCACCAGCTCCCCACTATCTCAACCGTACTGTGCAGCTCGGAGATTGCTCCCCCAAAGTGAACCCACATGCCAGCAGCTCTGGCGGCAAGATATTACAGTCACACGTGTGGGTGTCTCCCAGGTGCAAACAACAGGACAAGTTTAGGGCTTTTCTATACCTTTTCATTATTTTGCAACAGGAGGAGAAACAAACTTTTTTCAAACCTTATGTGTTGCAGTGTCTTCCAGTGCTCCGGAGTACGGGTTGTACTTTTACCATTGTTTGAATGACTGGGTGTTTTGCAATTACTGGGATGGATTGCGCGAGTGGGATAAGGAGTCCGGTATCCTTTTCACAGTTAACCCCCTGTGAGATTTTTTTTGTTTTACACTAATTAATATGATCTTTGCCCTACCAAATTTTTAGTTTCTTTGCAGTGATAAAAGAGCAATTTACCTTGTTCCGTATCTGTGAGCGTGGCTTAGATTCTGTCTAGTGCATCCTCTCCAGACACAGAACCTGCTACGGCCCTGGCTACTCCCCTGCTTTGATCATCTTTATCGGTTTGGTTAACTATTGCATTCACTCTATGCTGTACTTCCTTCAACAAATGAATGAGATCACGTAGCCGTTCAAAAGCTGATACATTCCCAAATTGCTCATTCGTAGGGATTAATACATATATATATATGTACTGATCTTTCTTGGTGCTGGGTTGGTTTCAGCTCCCAAAGCACACTGCAATCTGGAGAAGAAAACACATCCTATTGTGGCTCCTCTCTGGAGCCTTTATAGGGTTTTAATTAAGTAGCGTGTTTTGTTTACATTTCTTTTACTGCATATTACATGGGGAAATGCACATTCCTTCCATAGCTGAACTTCCACTTCAGATTTGCTATAGCATTGTATTCACGGTGTCAGTTTTCATTTGAAGTGTAACTGTTTGTTTGGTGCTTACAGCGTTTGCCTGTACCCTCATCAAAGTGACCGTCTGATTACTCAGAGCCACCTCAAAGCTCAGTGTTCCTAACACTGCTTCTCTTGTGCACCTCCTCCCAGCGGTTGCCCCAGAGATGCCCTGTCTTTTTAATGTTTTCATTCTTCTCCTGCGGCTTATAGCTGCTATTTTATTACTGAAAAAGGATCCAGAGTCTCTCCCCATTCTCCTGCCCTGCTACAGCCACGCCTACCTCCTTTGGTGCTTCTTTAACAAGAGATTGACCTTTATAAAAGCAGGGAGGGACCCAAAGAGTTCAACGGTAAATAGCAAAGCTTCCCGGGTCAGGCAAAAAGCGGCTTTCGGTTTTGCACCTTTGAATGAAAGATTCAAATAGATTTTTAGTGCCATTTGTAAAACGCCAATTCATTTTAAAATAAGGGTTTTACAAACCAGGACTGTGTTGGTTTAGGTACTTAAAAACCTTACACAATTACACAAACATATTTACATTTCCCAAAAAACATTTTTTGCTTAACATCCCTTGCATTGCTCTGATTATTTGTACAGAACTGTACCCGGATTACATTCCCTTCTTGTACATTCAGAGGCAGTCAAGTTCCAGTGGAAACCCCTTATTTCCTGTTAGAGATTCTGACTAAATCGTCTGTAGTCAAATGATTCAAATCAGATTGTCTCTCTGCCTGCAGCAGTTCTTTACAATTGATTATTTACAGACCATTCCTTTGGGAAAAGGGCCCATTTTCCCTCAGAGAGGCTGTAAAGGCACCTGCGGACAAAAACAGTAGTGGTAGCAATGATGTTGGAACAATTTTTATAGGGGGGATGCTGAAAGCCATTGAACAAAACTGTAAACCCTGTACACGATGGAAACCACTTCAAGCCAGGGGTTGCTGCTGCACCCTGAGTTCCAACAACCCTGGGTGGTGGTAGCCACAACCAGCCCCCGTTGTTTCACTACCAGGGTTTCACCTGGTGTGACTGTACCAAATTGTACTGCCATTACTGGGTTTTATTATCAAACCAGAGGGGTAGCCGTGTTAGTCTGGATCTGTAAAAGCAGCAAAGATTCCTGTGGCACCTTATAGATTGTAATAGACTCTTTGCTGCTATTATCAAACCAAGCATTCTCTTCTTACAACACGTTCACTCTTTAACATTTCCATAACCGCCTACTGTTTAATTCCCTCTACACTCTGCAGTGGTAATGTGCACAACGCTCCTTTTAACTCCGCACTCTTTCCTTCAATCATTTCTCTCCCAAAGCAACCCCTTCATCTGCTGATTTCTCTCGGAGGCACTGAGCTTATTTTTGTGCTTTTTGGCACTCATTCTTCAAGATGGTGCACTTCGCCTGGAAAGACTTAACCACCAAGTACAATCCCTGTACTGCAGTAACCTTCTGTGTTTCTTTACCTTGGGATTGTTTAAGAAGGCAGTATTGGTATTTGTCTCCGTGGGCACCCACGGGGCATTTGCTTTTAAAATTTCAGTGGCTGAGTTCTGCTAATAATGTATCTATTTACATCATTCAACTGATCTTTGCGATGCTCTGCCAGGAATTCATTTATGGTATTCAGTGGATCTCTGCCGTCCTCTGCCAAGCATTCTTTTACATGGGTATCCAGAGTACCTCCCTTAGTCCCCTTATGTTACTGAATTTCTCTTTAGGAGAGAATTCTATCCTGGCCCCCGAGGACAGTCACTCCCCCTTCACCCTGGGGGTTCAGAGCAACTGAAATTAATGTCTGGGGTCCCACGTGGGTTGCCAAAATGTTGGAATTATTATTTGAAATTATTAATATGGGAAAGCACCAAATACTAATTTAACCATAAATTCCTTTGTTAAATCCAAAGGCCAAATAGTATTTATACAGTTACTGTAAAGATGCCTAAAGACTAACTAATAAGCAATTTACTACAATACACCCTTGCTATACCGAACCTCTCAGAATCCAAGCCATTTGTTCATTATAGTGACGGGTTTCTGGGGGGTCAGGAGGCGTGACAGCTCCTCCTGCCCCCGCTGGAGCCACAGGTCTGGCAGGGCTTGAGGTGGGATCCAGGGACCTGCTTCGTTATATCTGAAGGTTCGTTATTATGAAGGGTGCTATAGTGAGGGTATACTGTATAGCCAAACAGTAATAAAACACTTATAAGCATTTGATCAAGATACTTACAAATGGACTAAACCCATGGATGCTCAGACCCATATTGGTTGGCTCCAACATCAGCAATGAACCCTTTAAGAGTTTACTTTGTATGCCCTATAACAAACCAGTGATGTCCTTGCCAGTTACTGACTTCAGCTAAAAACTAATTGGAGACAGTTCACCCTTGTTTCCAGTCTGAATCCAGATAGGCTTTTCCTCCTTATTTCTTCCCCTGCTTCCTGCTGACCAGCAGCTTTCTCGTTGCCCCTTTCAGAGAGCAATGGAGTAGGTTGTCGTGGGGATTAAATAGTTTCCCCTTTGGGTTGCGTTCATATTAACAGCTGGGAAGATGATAGTGGAGCAGGGTGGAATCCTCAAAGGGTGCAGACACCATGCAAAAAATATGGTTTTGGAGCTAAAGAAAGGAATGACTGTCTCCTCCCCAGATCAAGTCGCTTATTTGGGAACTGGCATCCCTGCAGAGGGGATGCGTTCCTTCAAAACACAGACCATTGATCTGCACAAAAATGTTTCAGAGCTGAGGTCTTTCTTTGGCGATGTTAAATTATACAGCTGTACGGCAACTGGGATTTTTGTTGCAAGGCAGATTCTCTGTTTCAAAATTTGTTCTGGTTCTGAATTGGAGCAAAGCCCGACGAACTAACATCCTAAAAAACAACTTTGGAAAATATTGATTTCGGTTCAATAGAAATGTTTGATTTCCATTCTGACTTTTTATATTAAATGATAACTAATAATATAGCACTTCGAAACGTCACATTTTTTTCAAATGGCTTTCGTTGCAATTGACGCACTCCTGGAGAATGTGCAGATTGGGACAAATTGGTATTGCCCAACAGAAAAGCATTCCATTGGGTCACTTTCAACCAAGCCTATGAACGATTACACAACGTTAACGTCAACTCTATCAATGTCAACCGGCCCAGTCTCAAGAAAAAATTGTCAAGTGGGGTGGGCCCATGGGAGCAAATGAAGCTTTTGAAGAAGCAAAAGCAAAACTATGAATAGCTCCGAGGCATTGGTGTATTTCAGTTTCGACTTTCCACTCCCCTTAGCACGAGGCCTCTCAGGGAGAGGTGAGAAATACCCGGGCTGTCGAAGAGAAGTTTCTCTCAGAGACCTGGTCTACTCTGGGGTGGGGGGTGGGGGGTGTCGATGTGAGATACGCAACTTCAGCTACGGGGATAGCGTAGCTGAAGTTGACGTATCTTATTTCGACTTACCTCCCATCCTCACGGCGCGGGATCGACAGCAGCGCTCCCCCCGTCGACTCCCCTACCGCCGCTCGCCCTGGTGGTGTTCCGGAGTCGACGGGAGCACGTTCGGGGATTGATATATCGCGTCTAGATGAGACGCGATATATTGATCCCTGATAAATCGATCTCTACCTGCCAATCCGGCGGGTAGTCTGGATGTACCCAGAGAAGCATAAGGCATTGTTTTTTGAGTCCTTTTTGAGTGTCTTCTCACTGGTTGACTTCAGGTAGTTTGCAGATTAGAGTGAGGTGGGAAACTGTTTCCCATCCTATGAATTTTCAAGGCTTCAAAAGCTTTTCCCCATTCTGGATCAGGACAAAAAGTTGAAACTTTGAAAATGTGTTTGAATCAAAAATCAAATAAAAAAAATGCAGTTCAGGTCAATACATTTTTTTTGTTTTCAACCACTTAAAAAAAGTTATTCTAATTAGCTTAAATTTCTAAACGTAAAGTCATTTTAAACTAGAAGTTCATTCTAAAAATGAGAAAAGCTTTTTTTAAAAAGTTGGAGTTGAGACATTTGGTGAAATTGACTCTTTCCTGTGAAAAGTTTTGTTTTGGCAAATCAATCCAGTTTGACAAAAAATCAATTGAAAAATTCCCAACCCAGTCTAGCTGCAGGAGGAGAAGTCTTGGGGTTCTCTCAGCACACACTTTACTGTAATGCAGCTGAGATTTTCATTGTGAAAGGGGAGTAGATGGGAGGAGTATTTCTCACCTCTACTTCTGAATCCCCTTCAATCTACTTCATTTCCCTACCTCCCCCAAGCATCTCCTTCCCCTTGCAAATCTGTTAAACTTGCAGTAGGAGGGGAGGAGGAGAGAGCGGGGGAGGGGGTGCTATAGCACACGCTTCTCCTGCACTTATTTTGAGCAGCAGCTAAAACTTATTACATAATGATGAGTTTGTACATTATGCAAAATGGGCAGGGATGAGAGGAGCTCTTGCACTGCCAGAGCATTAAGTCCACCAGAGAGCTGCCTTCTCGTTTTCCAGGGGCCGAAAGCTCAAGTTTCCCCAGGTTGGTGTGAGGCTGCATCTCAATGAAGTGGGCGGACTCTCTCTGGTGGGGAAGGAAGTTTGCCATTTGGAAAGCAAGCAGGAGAGACCTCTGTCCCCACATCTGCAAATATGTGAAGGGCAAATCTCAGTGTAGCTGTAAAACTCGAGAACTGCAGCCGCTGTTGACTCTAGGGGTTTGGTGGTCTTGAATTCTCAACCTGGTCCTTGTTTAAACCTCTTGATACCACTCAGATGAGACTTTCCGAAAAAAATCTTCTCCTGAAGATAGTGCACCTCTCTCTTTAAAACTCACACGTGCATTTGCTCAAGCAAAAATGCATATGCTGTTGTGCACTTCATTTGTGCATGCAGTTACCATGATTGCATGGGTGGATCGGGGAACGGCACATGCCAAAGGCTTGCACAGGCTTTCAGTGCTGAGGGCCTGGCCCTCCTGAAAGACATGGGATGGAAGAGAGGTCCTTGTGTCCAGCAGTTTGGAGGGAGGTAGCAGGCCACTGGTTCTTCCCTGAAGAAGGCATCCCAGAGGATATAAATGGGGTTTGCATGGGGTGAAGGGCCATGTGGCCTTGTGGTGTCCTCAGATCATGCCCTCAACTAAACCTGTCCTGCCCATTGCCTTCATATTATGTACTCATCAACACCCGCGCAATCCCAGCGAGACTAATGAGGTTGAGCCAGTGTTGCTGAGGAAATTATGTGAAACAAAGGGATTGTGCAAGAGTCACTGTGAAAAAAATAATCTAGCTGGCGGAATCTTCATTCCAAGTGATGATGCCAGAGAGGGAAAGACCCAGGTTGACATTTGGAAGCAGGGCTGGTGCTTGGTAAGCAGAGCTAATCTGATAGGGAGTTGGTGAGGCTTGGTAAAGCTGGAACTGCCCAGTGCCAGAGCAGAATTGCTGTCTCAGGCAGAGAATCTGCATGGCCCTTGTCACCAGTATACATCTATGTTGTGGGGATAACCGCTCCTGCCTGGCAGAAATGCTTGGCCCACCAGTGCAGTGCCTCCAAGAGCATAATACGTTAGTGTCCCATATAGGCTAGTTGCAATATTTTACCCCATGTGCAGTGATTGTTCCCTTGTGTGGGTGGTGATCTTGGTCTGGAGTTATCTTCACCCATCTGTCCCGCAGAGTATGATCGCTTTGCGCCAGCAGCGCACCACTGACCTGGCTGTTCCAGAGGAGAGGGTGGGGACATCTGCCAGGGGCCTGCAATAGCTTCAGACAAGACTTTCTATAGAAGGATTAAAATGTGAGTCATCTCCCAACTCCTCTCTCGCTTGTCGCACACGTACAGGCTGTGTCCAAATCTCGCTTCCTCCTCTGTCGCCTTTCTCAGACCTGGCTTTTCACCGAGCGTGCTCTGTCTCTCTCTCTCTCATCCAGTTCCCATCACCTCCCTCACTCTGGGCCTCCAGCACCCACCTTGCCCCTCTCTGGTCCATTCAAACCCTGCTGCTAGATTCATCCTCCTTTCTGGCTGTTCTGATGATCACACCGCTCCCAATCCCTCTACTGGCTCTCCCTGTTTGGCCGCCTCCGGTTTGAGATGCTTGTCTTCACCGCTCAGCCCCTCCTTCTGCTTTCATATGGTGCCGCGCTGCTAGCCTCGTCCGCCTGTTTGTCAGCCTCTCACACGAGCACCCTCCATGCCGCCTGCCTCGCCGCCCCGCACGCGAGGGACAGCCTGCCGGAATGCATCTGCAAGGTCTGGACCCCCCCATGCTCCTTCTCACGCGGCCCACCTCTGCTGGGGAGCTTTTAAGACATCAGTCAGTCGGTGATGGTTACACTGAGGAGCGCTGGGGAGAGTTAGCACCTACTCTGCTGTGTCTAATGAATGCAAATGTGTGTGTTCAGATATAAAACTATGGTGTAGCTATTGGCCTAAGTCCCTCCATCCCGCAACCTTCTGCTGTCATTCATCTTAGACTGAAGTGTCTTTGGGCAGGGACTTTGTCTCCTACGTTTGTACAGTACCTAGCATGACAGGGCCCCGATTTTGACTGGAGTTCTGTGTGCTATTATTGTCATAACTTTTTGGCATATCAGTTGCTAGTGAATTTTCAACCCTTGTGATTGCAGGCTCTAAGGCTGTAGGCTGCATTCTAGCTGATGGGCACTAGGGAGCCGTACGGACCCACCACGCCCTATTCCAGAACTCCGACCCTTAGGACAGTGCAGCCTGTGACATTCTTTATGGCTGGCCAGCTTGGCTGGCAGGTGCAGTGGGATATAGCCAATATCCCATCTTCTCATCCCTTCCCAGTCTCTTCCTGACCCTTCGGAGGAGGCTGCAGCCCCGGGGTTTGCTAAGTGGGAGAAGACCCTGTGATCCAAGGGGATTGTGATTGGCCAGCCCTTGCGTGGTGGGACCTAAGTGATGGAGGCTCCTTGTGGATTCTCCTCCCCCACTGGTTCAGTTCCTGGCTGTGCCACAAATCCCTCTGTGGCTTTGGCCAGCCACTACCTCTGCGTCAGTTCCTCCATCTGTGAATGGGGGATGGCAACATTTCTCCCACCCTATATTAGTTTTTCACTTATTTCGATGGTAAGGACTTCGGGGCTGGGACTGTCTCTTGCTATGTACTTACACAGTGCCTAACACAATGGGGCCCTGATCCCAGTTTGGGAGGCTTGTGGGTGCTACTGTGATATAGCTGCTGCAGAGAAGAGTCAAGGAGATTGGCTCATGGGTTGGGTGTTTTTGCACAGAGCTGAAACAAAGCATGCAGAAATTGGATTTAATTATCCATGCTGTGTTACGCTTGCATTCAAATTACTTTATGAAATCAAGCACATTACACATCTTACTGGTACGTCTGACTGCACAATACTCACTGCGTAAGAAAATCCAGTGGCAACAGCTGCCTTAAACTGGAATGAAAAAATAAAATCTAAACAGAGAGAATTACTTCATGCATTTATATATTGCTCCTAATCTTGGTAACTGGGCTCCCTTCACCTCACTTAGATCAAGGGACTGCAACACTCTCCCCCCAATCAGGGAGCATACTCTCCCATCAGTGACCAAACTACTTTCCCAGCATGGATTGGAGTCAGGGGATTACCAGGCAGAAGACTAATTGTGCGTGCTTTTTGAATAATCTGATAATTGCCTCTCAGGACATGCATGGTTGTGTTTGAAATTGCCAGATGAAGATATCCAGACACATTGACTTTGCTTTATATGGGAAAAAAGTTTTGTTGTAAAATTAGAATAGTAATTGCTGGAGAGATTCCATCACTTATTTTTTTGCGAAAAGTTTGAGCCAAGACCGGTGTTTTGTGCTGTGTCCCAAGAGACCAATGAATGGGAGATTTCCTCTTTGGCTTCAATGGACTTTAAATCAAACTGCAAAAGCAGCCAGGAGCAGTGTAGGATAAGGTAGATTTTTGCAGGGAGGAAAGGTCCTGGATGAGGGCCTGCTACTGTTGGCATCTCCTGCAAGTTTGTCCCTGGGGACAGAAGGATTCCTGCTGAAGGTGGTGGGGAATAGGCCAAGAAGTAGTCTCTGAAATATCTAGGTCCTACCCCAACGAGGGCTTTGTATCTTGGAGTGAGCTGGCAGGCTGTGAAATTGGCAATGCAAGCATTATGTTCTCTGTCATCTACCCTACCCAACAGGCAGGCAGTCGTGGGTTGAGCTATCATGAAGTGTTGCGTGGCAGAGCAGTATGGAGAAGACCAGCATTGAGGTGATAAGGAGATGGACTACAACTTTCAAAAGCAGGGGCCTACAGTTATGTTCCTTCACCCATCTCTAGACTTCTAAGCAAGTGACCTTATTTTCACAAGTGCTGGGCACCTCCAGTGGTTTGGGGACTAGCATGGGAACCGGGTTTGATTCCTAGTTCTGCCACAAATTTTTCTGTATGACCTTAGTCAAGTCACTTAGTCTCTCTGTGCCTCAGTTCCCCATCTGTACAATGGGGTAATAGCACTGCCCTGCCTCACAACCGTGTTGTGAGAATAAATGCATTAAAGGTTGCGAAGAGGTCAGGTACTACTATGAAAGGGCCACAGAGAGATTTTTCAGGTCAGTTTTATCCTACTCCAATGTCCCCCTCCCGCTGCCTGGTGTCCATGGCTAATTCTGATTTGGTGGTAAATTTAAATGTATGCACAGCATATTGTATAGGGCATCTGACGGACCCCGGACTTTGCTTTACTGATTGATTTGTATTGCAGCATACGTTTCAATAGCTTGGGCTGTGGTATTTCAAGGAACAATTCCTGTTACCCTAGGAAGTTTGCCTAATTCCTTACCTTGCCCTTTTACACAACTGACTCCTCTTCAGCCTTGTTATTTGGCTTTGGGACAGGTTCATTACTTCAGATTGTTAAATGAGTGCTTGCGCCTGTAATTAAATGAGTGTCTTGGGACTAAACTCACTGTCACAGCATGTAAAAGAAAGCACATCCTAGTCATGCTTAAGAGGCAAGATGTGCCTGTAGATATCCCTCAGCTATCTGAACACTCTTGGGCAGGGACTGAGTGGAGCTGGTCTAGGCGTCCACCTTCAGCACAAAGAGCAGAGGAGCAGGTTGTCCAGATTCTCGCCTTACTCAGATGGTGCAAAATAGCTGGAATTTGGTCTTAACTGGCTAGCTGTGAATTCCCGTAGCGTAGGAGTGCTCTGAGCTGATGTAAGATGGTATAGCTGGCTCTTGCACATTGTGAGAAGGGGGTGGAATGTGCCTGCATTATGCCAGTTCATACCTGGCATATGGTCCTATAGAGACCAGGGCCAGTTGATGTAAATTAGAGCAGCCCCTAAGCTGCTCCAAGTTACACTGATATGACTGACACAAATGTGTCATAAGAGTCAGTGAGGGGTTACTTTCTTCATCCCCGCACCACACCAAGCACATCTCTTTGCAGTACAGAATCTGGACCTATATCTTAAGAGATAAGCCAACTTTCAATGATAAGGGAGGTAGAATAATAATAATCAGGACAATGATATAAGGAGAAGAATTAATCTTCTATAATATGTATGCACCCAGCAATCCTGATCTCAGGTTTTATTTTTAGCAAAGTCCTCTCCCTTCCTTTGTTCATGTAAGAAAACATGTCCTGGTGGGTGGGGATTTTAATTGTAGCCCAGAATCTCATCTACTGCAAATACCCCCACCCAAGAGGCTATGCTAGAGTTTGCTGAGAGGTTTAGTTGCAGACCTCTTGCTGATTGATATGTGGAGGTTGTTACACACTGAGGAATCCAACTTCACTTCATTTTCTTGGTTCAGTTTCCCTGGTTCACTTTCCAAACTAGCTCCTTAGTAGAATATGTCTCCTCAGCTACCACCAGTAATACTCTGATCTTAGGCCAGACTGTTATTAACGTAATGATGGACCAAGCCACTCGGCAGGGGATGAGAGAGAAGCCCATAGCGGGTTATTCTCTGTTTCAGCATTCAGCGTATCCAGAGCATCCGTTTAGATTCTCTGAGGAAATGAATCCCATAAAGGATAGTAACGTAGTTCTCTTAGAAGAAAACAGCCACAGAGGTAGCCAGTCAGATTCCCGAGCCAGTAAAGGGAGTCAGATGTAAAGCTTTTTGAAGGAATTGCAAGTCAGGTTCCTGAAGAATGGCAAAGTAGAGGAAGGGAGTGGGGAGCAAGGAAGGCCCAGGAGTTAGGATGGTAGTTGGGACTTAGAAGACAGGTTCAGTTGTCTGCTGTGCCACAAACTTCCATGTAACCTTGGCCAGTCTCTTAGACTCTCTGTCCCTCAGTTCCCCATCTGTACAACAGAGATAAAAGCACTGCCCTACTTCACAGGGTATTGAGGATAAATATAATAAACGTTGTGAGGGGCTCAGATATTACAGTGATGGGGACCAGATAAGCACTTTTGCTCTATAGATGGCCAGTTCAATGTAAGATTTCTACTGTTTTCCCCTTAAGGTAGGATGAGTTATCCTCCTGGACTTGATGAGCTTGCAGGGGGATGAAATTTCACAGGCCTTAGTGAATTTAACCCTACAACTGACAGCATGCAGGCAGATTGTCACCCGCTGCACCATTGAAGTCAATGGGGTTCCATATGCGCACAGCAATTCACCCACATAATTGTAGGATTGAGGGAAGGGTTTATTGTATATTTGCAATATTTTGACACTGGGACCCTCCTATTATTTTCCAATCTGGCCAATATCACCCTCATTTTAAAACCTGATAAGAATCTCAAATACAGTGTGTGGGTCCTATTATCCCAGATTTTATTTCTTAATCTAGATGTCCAAATACTTTCCATGGTCGGAGCTTCACTCTTGAAACCTCTTTTGTCATCTGATCAAACTGAGTTTGACATGGGAAGGCGCTAAGTAATAAATAATAGATGATTGCTCTGTGCAATGGGCTCTTTGTATCTGGAAGTCTTTGGATGCAGAGAAAGCCTATGACAGTGTGGAGTGGGAATCTTCCGTCTTTTTCTTTTTTCTTTCTGAGCCTGTTGCTTTAATTTATGGCATAAGTTTAAATATCTATTCTAGGTCTTGTCTCTACTCCCAGAACTTCAGTGCTCTCCGACAAGGTATTCTCTAACTATTTCACCCAGGGAGGGGGCAAAAGTCAGGGTGCTGCTTTATCTGCAGCTGTCGAACCTCTCACTGAATGACAGTCTACTTCTGTCTCTAGAGATGGGGGATGTGTGAGGAAAGTTGCCTTTTACTTAGATTGTAAGCTCTTTGGGGGCGAGGATCATATTTCTTCTCTGTTTGTGCCTAGCACAATGGGATCCTCATCTATGATTGGGGCTCATAGGCACTACCGCAGTCCAAATATTCGATAATAATATATGCAGACATATTTTGTTGTTTAACCAAACATCTCTGGGGTGACTGATTTTATTGGCTATTTTAGTTCTTTCTCTGGGTTTTCCTAGAATTTTCCCCCTCCTCTCAGGCATTTTGACTCTTCCCCCACAAGGGAAAAGGGGGATAAAGTGGGATATAAAATAGTATTGGTGGTACTTTTATCAGCTCTCCCCGCAGCTCAAGGTCCACGCACTGGAGATGCCCGAGTGAGATGCCATTCACAGCAGCTTGCGGAGCGGTTCAGAGTGTGGCGACGTGTGCTGTACTCAGAGAGGGAGTGCATGTCCATGGCTACACTCCTTCCAGGGTGCTCCTCGCCCTGCAGCAGGCCATGTCTGCTGATTGGCGGGTGGCCCTATAGGCTCTGTGCCCTCTTTTAGACTGATTTGCACCCTTAAGGGAACTAGAAGGGAATGCAGTTTGGTTTGCAAGGGAAGTGAGGCTCCTTGTACCTTCCTTATCTCTTGTGCACCAGTTACAATCTGGCCTGTACTTTAGCAGTGTCCGTGGCTGGAGTCTCTGTAGAGACAGAGTGAGTTGGGTGCAGACAGACTGAGTGTTCAGCATTCTCCATGGATCGTACCTCCAGAGCCTGGATTCTCCCCAAGCCCTGGGGTATAGAAGGGAATTATTTTGCTCTCTGTGCACCTCCTGTAATGTCTAACAGCAAGACCAGCAAGTTCCCGCCATGGGAATGAGCTCCCTGGAGTTTAGCTGAAAGTATTCTGCTGCATCCACGACTTCCCGATATTCATTTCAGCATGGATGATGGTGTGTCCACAGCACTGGATTGGACATAAACAGACATTGAAGAACATGGTGAATGTGACAAATGCTGGGAAACCATCCAAAAGCATGTTTATTTTTTTTAAAAATTACTAAAATAGAGACTTGATTTAGGAAATGAGCATTTCCTGTCTGCCCTTTGGGTTCAGAGTAAATGCCTTATAGATTGCGTGTCAGCTAGAAAGTTCCTGAAAGTAGAGGTACAGTATGTGTACCTGGAGCCTCCTTTATTCCTCCTCTGAGTGTGGAAATGCTCAATGCACCCATGTAGTCGTCCTCCTGGCTAAGCATAGTGTCATTGTTGTTCCATCAGCAGGGGGTGTTTATGAAGGTAACTGTCCAGATCTCCAGCTCAGGTAAAGCAGCGTAACTCCATTGAAATCAATGGAGCTGAGCCAATTTACCTGCACAGACAGTCTGGCTCAGGGGATCATTATTATCGTTATTACAAAGTCTGATTTCCCCCCCCTTCTTAGGCTGACCCAGCTGGACACAAGAATGAAGCTTCTGGAACCATGGAAGTTAGCCCTTATTATTCTGGCCGTTGTGCTCTTTATGGCACTAGTCATTGGTCTGCTTGTATATTTTTTGCTCTTTGGTAAGTGCGACAGTCTTGCTATCATGAGTGAATTGTACGTGCTGGGAGTTTACTATTGTGATCTTTATGTGATGTACAACGGATGGAATTCACCCCAGGGCGTGAGCCCATTTAGGACCTTTTAGTCTCATGATAAGGGTGTAATTAACAGTTTCCTAAAAACACCTTTTAAAAACCAGCCATTTGTCTAAGGCAGGGATTTAAAGTTTCTGTCCATTCTATTTCTGTCTCCTGCGCTGGGGTCCAGGTAGAGCGGTTGATGGACAGTTATCACAGTAAGTCCGAGGTCTACTAACATCCAGCCACTGGAGGATTATGTTCCCGTTTTAGTGCTCTATGTAATGATGTCCCTGGCTGGGTTGTCTTCAGGGACTGAACCTAGGATGTCTGGATCCAAAAGCACAAGCCCCTACTGCTTCAGCTGAAGAAGCCACTCTTAGTTGTAAGGAGATTGCAAATTCATAAACTTCATACATGGTCCATCCGGTAGAGGGTGGCGCATAGAGCGGGCTGGGAAAGCCTCAAGTCGTTCTGTAGCTCTGGTTCTGTAATGCACGGTGCCTTGTGCTGTTTCTGCTTCAGAGTTGTAAATAAATGTAGGCTTGGATGCAATATCCTGGGTTTAATCCTCCACTTTACCCCTGTGTGGACCAATCCTTGCGCAGGGAAGTCCAAGTCCACTGTGCTGCCTCTACTGCTCCTTCTTGGGGATGGGGACATGCCAGGGCAAGGCATGGAGCAGAGGGGAAGGCTTGTGCCAGGACGGAATGGGCATGTGGCTGGTGTGCCTTGTATGCTGCCATCCCTGGCTAACAGAGTGGTCCCCTGAGCTCTCTATTGCAGCTGGCCTCCCTTAGAGCATCTTAAAGGCTCCTTCAGGTTAACACTGAAGACAAAAGTGAGCCTCTGGCTGCCCAAGGATCAGAGGAAGCCACCTTTGCCCACAGCACTGAGCAGAGCTTAGTTGCAGATCTAGTCCATGTAACTCCACTGATGTGGAATAAGTGAGATTAGAACCAGGAACCCAGATTTCTGTTCTGGGAGCCATGACATTGGCTACCTGGTTCTGCCACACTACCCATCTCCGAATGGTAACCTAGGCATTAACCTTTCCTTCTCTCTCCCTCTATAGATCAGGAGATGTACTTTTACAATGCGACCTTTAAAATCACTAATGTCCAGTACAGCCATGAGTTTGACAAGCACACCTCAAAAGAGTTCAGAGACCTGAGCACAAGCATCGAGATGCTGGTAAATCAGAACTTTTCTTTCCCCCACCAAAGGTGTCCCTGAACGTCCTGGGCTACATGACTGGAAACCAGAATGAGATGCTGTTCTACTCCAGGCCGTAGTGTTTGGGCTCCACCCAAAGGGAAGGACAGTCTGGGGGTAAAGAAGAGAGCTAAGAGTCAGGAAATTTGCATTTAGTTCCCAGCTCTGCCATTCACCTGGTGTGTGACCTGAGTCACCCAATCCCTCCATGCCTTAGTTTCCCAGTGGAAGAAATGAGAATGATAATTCCTCCCTCGTAAGGCTTATAAAGCAGGCTAAAACAATGAGGAGTCTTGTGGCACCTTCAAGACTAACACATTTATTTGCGCATAAGCTTTCATGGGCTAAAACCCACTTCATCAGATGCATAGAGTGCAAAATACAGTAAACGGTATATATATATGAAAAGAGGGGAGTTGCCTTACCAAGTGGGGGGTCATTGGCCTCGTTAGCACTACAAAAGTAACCAACTGTTGAGAATAGGCCACTTCCACCTTAATTGAATTGGTCTCGTTAGCACTGACCCCACCACTTGGTAAGGCAGCTCCCATCTTTTCGTATATATACCGGTTACTGTATTTTTCACTCCATGCGTCTGATGAAGTGGGTTTTAGCCCATGAAAGCTTATGCCCAAATAAATTTAATCTCTAAGGTGTCACAACGACTCCTCGTTGTTTTTGCTGATACAGACTAACACAGCTACGACGCTGAACGCAGGCTGAGATAATGCAATAGAAAGGACTGCCTTTCTCTGGCCCCATCTCCGCAGTATTTACTGTGTGTATTCTCACAACAGCTACTACCACTTCATTTACAGCAAGTCTGGGCCATGTAGGGTGACCAGACAGCAAGTGTGAAAAATCGGGATGGGGTGGGGGTAATAGGAGCCTATATAAGAAAAAGACCCCAAAATCGGGACTGTCCCTATAAAATCGGGACACCTAGTCACCCTAGGGCCATGCTGGAACAGCACTTTGGGAAGCGAGGGCCTGATCCAAAGCCCATTGAAATCAATGTGACTCTTTCCACTGGCTTCACTGAGTTTTGGCTCAAACCCGATGTTGGTGGTGTGTGAATACTGAGACATTGCAGTCCCGGTCAGTGTCTCACTATTGAGTCGCAGAGCCAGAAGCCAGGGCGGCATGCAATGCTAGCCAATTAGCCAAACACGGCACAGGCTGCAGTTCTCCGCAGCTGCTGAGGTGGGCACACGGTTGAGAATATGGGAACAGAAGCAACAAGTGGAAGCTCTCCTGTTGAGCAGAAAGCACATAATTCATAGCTCAGGGCAGCTGTCCCCTGACTCACTAACACGCTTGGGCGGGGGACCCTGATTAATGGGAAAAATGCATTCGCTCTCCCTTGTACGCTGTGATGTGTTAGTACAAGGTCAAACTGAGTACAGTGAACGGCTTCAACCTTACAAATGGGCCATGACTGCGCCATGCCAGTTGGATGGTTCTTTGAAGGCAAGACGTGGGTCGGATGAAGGACATTAATCTATGGGCTTTGACAGGGTTAGGAGCCTGAGCACTGTAGTCTTGTATTCTGGATGCTCTCTGAACAGAACGCCTTAGCTGAGAGTGCACTGCTCTTACACCCGATTGTGTTGTTTCACAAACATTTTCTATCCTTTTAACAGGTGACCAATACATTTCGAGCCTCCATTTTAAATAAGAAGTACATCAGGTCCCACGTTGTCAATCTGAGGTATGTAAAATGAAATGCCACTTTCTTCCTCAGCAGGTCTGTTTCCTGCTGGAGGTTAGCTCAGATGAACCTTTCTCCCAGTCTGGGGCGGCCAGGCAGCGTGAGGGCAGGGGGAACGCACACTGTCGCCATCAACCAGAACTTTTCAGTATCAAGATGCCGCCCTGGAGGCTACTCCGCCTGCACAGCTTGCAGTTGCGGGGAGTATGGCTGCCCCTTGCCCGTTCTGCAGTCACTTACACCTGTGCAAAATGGGTATAAAAGGCTGCCGTGCTGAGCTGGTATAAGTGTCTGCACAGGATGCAGGGCAGCGGGAGTCAGAGGAAGGCCCAGTGCCTCTGTCTTTCCCACAACAGTGTCTTTATGGTCATTGACCCCCAAGAAGCCAAGATTGAGCACTTAAGGCAGGGGTCCCCAATGTGGTGCCCGTGGGCGCCGTGGCATCTAAGTGCATCTGCGTACTGGCCGGTGGATGAGCATCTGCCGAAATGCCGCCGACAAGCTGCATCATCCAGAGGCGTCGCAACCGAAATGCTGCCGATTTGCGGTGGCATTTCGGTGGCAACGCCTCTGGATGATGCTACTTGTCTGCGGCATTTCGGTGGTGACGCCTATTGATGTTGCCGCTTGTTGGCGGAATTTTGGTGGATGCTTGTCTGCCGCCAGGGTCCTCTGTGACTCGTCATCTGGCGCCTGCCAGACGAAAAAGGTTGGGGACCACTGACTTAAGGTATCCACTTGACCCAAGAGGAGCAGAGAACTCTAGCGGGACCTGACCCAGTTCAAGGTCTCCAGATTGCTCTGCAAAGTGGCCCAGTGTAACAGGATCTTTCTTGTCTCGATGTCCCCGGAGTGGATTCAGTGAACCTTATATCAGATGCTCATAAGTGGAGTGGAGCATGCAATGTGATAGAGCAGTGCAAAAATAAGAAAGGCCCATGCAGTTTTGAATAACCTACCCAGAGGCCGCATCATGGGATAGGCAGGCTGCAGACTACAGCTGCTCTATAGCACGGACTACACTACGCGGAGCTGGTGTGAATGCCGGGGGAATAGTGTGTTCAGGTCCAGGTGCTTTGTTACCAGAAAGATACTGACAATTGAGAGGGGGTTCAGTGCTGAGCTACAGAAGTCGTGAAGTTGCTGGAGGGGGATTTGCTTTCAAGACGAGAAGGAAATAGTTAAATACATGGAGCTTCACTCAGTGATGACTAAAGGCTGGGGACCATATCCAGGGCATGATCACTAAAGGAGGAGAGGAACCGTTGAGTGCTGTGGAGCAGTGGGTGAAATTAGGAAAGGGTGAATTTAGGCTGCAAGGGAAGTGGTGGATGCTCCATCCTTCAACACACTTAATTCAGGTGCCTAAATGAGAGCTGTTGGGCGTGAAGCTCTTCTGGTTACTGCGACATGGTTCCAATGGCCATATGTCATCTTGTGACCATGACGCACATGGTCGTGCACTGAGCTCACCCTCACCACCATCGTCAGGCTGGAGTTGGGATGTTGCTCTCCTTAACATCATCCTTTGTCCCCGTCCTTTTCTTTGCTCTCGGCGAGATTCCCACTGACCTCCCCGATCACTCTGACAGGATGAGCTCAGTCAAAATCCCCTGCTAGCTGCTTAGATGCTTCCCATCCCCCTGTCGTCTTCTATTGTGTGTCAGTCCCCAGGTGAGGCCCAGAGGACCTAATGAAAACTCAAGCCATGTAGAAAGAGAGGACAGGTAGCAAACACGCTCACTCACCTGTCTTTAATGTCATGTTGGTTTGCAGCCCAGATGCCAGCGGAGTGTTGGTAAAGCTTGTGCTGATGTTTGAATTTGCCTCAAACGATAACAGAGAGGCTCTCTCGGAAAGAATCAAGAGCATTTTGCTTAGGCGGCTGCAGACGAACACAGGGCACTTGGAAATTGACCCCTCAACTTTTAATTTCTCAGGCAAGTTTCTTGAGCTTTCCCTTTTCTCCTTGATTTTGCTGCTCAGGCCTCCCTTTCCTCTGTGCAATGTGATTTTGTTTTATAGCCTTGATATGAGTCCCTGCTGTTTCCTTCTTCCCTCTTCCCAAACAGCCCTGCCACCCTCATCAGCTGACAGCCTGGGAGGGTACTATACAACTATGACAAGGATACAGCTGATGCAACTTTACCTAGTGCCACTGAAGTCAGTGGGCCAGATTCTAAGCAGACATAATCAGTGTGACCCCATCTGCACTGATTTACACCAGCAAAAGCTCTGTCTCCAGGTTTCTTTGTTTTCACAGCATTTTGCTTCTGCTTTCAAATTTTCTAAACCAATGGTGCGAAGAGCCTTCCTGTTGGTTCACCTTATGTCTCCTGTTTTGCAGCCTCCCTTCTGGACTTGTTTCTTCCCACAGTTAGCCCCAGAATCCATATTGAATGAAGATTGCTTTTGTGTCCTTCCGTCATCTCCCTTCCCAGCCTGCCACAGAGAAAAATGGATTTTGGTGTGGATGCAAATGAATAAAAGGTCACTTCTCCACTCTGTGGTCAGGTGCCCAAATATAAAGCCGTCACACTATTAAAAATATGCAAAACTGGCAGCATTCCACAAAAGGGTCCCTGGTTTTCTGTCCTCGCTGTTATCATACGACAGAACTGGGCAGGACACTTTTCTTATCTCATTGATAATTTTGAGAGTTCAAAACATTTTCCTATCTTGAATCAGGATGAAGAGTCCATCTCAGATTTTTGCAAACAAACAAAAAGGGTTTGATTTGGGTCTATTGAAATATTTGGTTTCAGTTTTCAGCTCCCGCCCTCCCCCCTTTTTTTGTCTAATTAGTTTACTTTTTGAAACACTTATTTTGAACCCCAAAACCAGAATTTTTTCATTTTAGAAAATGTTGAAACAAACCTTTTGACAATTTTGAAACTTTTTTTCAAAAAATGTTCACGTTGGCAGAGTTGTCAGAACCGACCCTGTTCCACAAAGTTTTGTTTTTGACGAACTGGCATTTTTCATCTATAAACATTTCATCAAAAAATTCCCTGCCTGCTTCATTGACAGTCCCCTACTCAGTGAGTTTTGTAGCCTAAAGCTCTTGATCTCAAGGGACTGTAATATTCCCCAATGAACGTCGGATTGATCACTTAGCATCAGAATGCAGCAAATGATGCAGTTGACCCATTTGGCTCATCAGCCTGGTCCAGTCATTTTATACTCTCTAAGGAGATTCCGTTATTTTGGGGAAAAGCTGTAAAATAGAATTAATCGGAGAAGTGTGTTTTTAAATACTTTGCAGGGTATATTCTTAAGGCAAATACACCTTGTAAAGCAAGCTTTTCCATTGGTTTTAGAAATAACGGTGTTATAATTTTGACAGATCAAATGTTACAGATCTGTCACTTTAAGGATCTCCGTTTCCCACTTGTCTTGCTCCCTCTCTTGTGTTGCTGTAGACTGAGGCACTTCCATGCAATACATTAGGCTCTTGTCTTGGCATGTGAATAGGGCTGAGCTTTATTTAGTCTCTCTTCCTTTGGGCGAGGAACCGCCCCCTGTTCAGGGTGAGTACCTGGGAGGAAAGAAGAGGTAAACACCTGCACCATCATGAAGTGCCGCCTTTCTACATACTGCCAGCCCCATGCATGGAGCCACCCAATCCCTCCATCCTGTGATAATGCAATACACATCTAAGCATGTCTCCTGGTAACAGGAATCCGGGGTTGTAGAAGAACACTTGAATCCCTAATGGGCTGGAGACACCGACCCCACTTCATCACCACACTATTTTAGACTATCCCTTGCAGCTAGGTACAGGCCATATGGGTATGTGGAAGCATCAGGAGTAACCATGACAATGCAGGAGCACTGGGTCAGACTCCATGCTTGCTGGATCTTGGGGTCTTCCCAGGCTGAGCTAATAGCCAGCCGCCGTTCCGTTGTAATGGATGGAATGCTTCCAAGGAATGGAGTCAGATCCAGTTAACATGGTTTCCTTATGGCCCTCCTTGGAAGAGAAGAAGCTTTTGTGTGTGGAGCAGAGAAGCTGGTGCCTCTCACCAGCACGTGAGATTTGCCCCGCAATGAGTTGGAGTGTAGTTCTCCATCTCCCTGGACAGTAACTCTCCCATGTGGGTGTCTGATTGCTGACAGTGAGAATTATGCTCATACTGAGCTGGCGAGGCCTTGGCAAAGGTACTTAAATAACTAATTGTGCTGATATGTTGCATGCAACCAGATAGTTTTTTAATGATCCAATTACAGGCAATGGTTACTTTTTAAATTGCAACACCGAGATATAATCTGATCAGCTTTCTAGCTGTGAAGGCTATCTTTCAGTTGCTTTTCTTGATTATCCTGGCCTCAACATAAGCAACGATGTCAGGATAATTATGCTAGCCATATTGTGTAACTTGTAGGAACACAGGAATTGCTGCACTGGATCAGGTCAGGGGTCCATCTTGCCCAGTATCGTGTTTCCAACAGTGTCTAATACCAGGTGCTCCAGAGGAAGAATTACTGTAACAGAGCATTATGGAATAATCTGCCTTTATGGGAAATTTCCTCTTATGCCAGGCATTTAGTGGTTAGTTAATCCCTTGAATCAGAGGAGATTATGTCCATTATATATCTTTCCTATCTAATAAACCCTGTGCATGATCTCATTATCCATATCAATGGCTCTAACCCTCTTTGGAATCCTGCTAAACTCCTGGATGCAGCGGTATCATGTGGCAATGAGTTCCATAGATTAATTGTGCATTATTTTTGTGTGTGTGTAGTGGGGGAATCCTTGTATCAGTTTTAAATTTGCCACCTGTAATGTAATTGATTGCCCTGTTGCTCTCTAGTATTATGAGGGAGAGCAAATAGGGGTGTCCATTCATGAGATTGTCATGTAAACTTTCTATAAGAAAGAGCAGTCGCTGATTACAACTTGGATCCAGCAAATGGTGATGTCCGTGACTTCCAGCCTTATCTTATCTGAACTAATCCATGTAGGGTTTTATACCATGCTCATCCGCACAGCATGTTAGCAGTTGGTTGCATTTACAGGGTTACTTTAGACCAGTGCTTACAGACACTCCATCCAAGACCAGTCTTGAAGCCAAGTGACTATCTGAGGGCTCGTACTTGGGGGACCCCACAGTAGCCTAATCAAGTCCCAAATAGACTTACTAACTGTGAAATCCCCCCTCAAATAGTAAGGCATGTTCATCTGTCTCCTATTACAATACCCCTGGCACCACCCCAAAACAATCATCACTTATGTCCCACAAGGACTTTAAGGAAATCCACCCTGACCAACTGAGACAGGAAGTGTGAGCTGTTCTGACTGTCTGCTGTGTGTTCATTTCAGGGATGAAGAAGGAAAATGGAGAACACCTTTTCAACAACTGTAAGTACAAGCAGTTGTTGGGCCTTAGGGACATGCCATTGTGGGGTTCCATGCTTTCTGGGTGTCAGTGACTTCTACATGAGGTGTGCTCAGTCTATAAGCAGAAAGGTGATTCTTCTGACTGACCGTGCTATAAAATCTGCAGGTCAGCCTGGCACCCAGAAAGGGGATTGCCCAGCTGAAATGCAGGTAACAATTCTGTTGAGGGTGCATGAGGCAGAAGAGAAATCAGCTCACTTTCTTGTAGCTGGGTTGGCGCTGCAGGGCTCATAGGACTAGGTGTTTGGACAGTGGGGTGATGTGGGGGCCATATACGTACCTAGGCATTGTCTACATGGGGACTTATCCCCTGTGGCTGAAACGGAGGTGATGTGTGGTGTTTAGGAAGAAGTAGGGACAAGCTTCCCCCCCCCTCCCCGCGCTCCGCTGGTGACTAGCTTGCATCTCCTGGTGGCCGTGGGCTCCAGAGAGGTCTCTCTAAGAGGGGAGGAGGTGACTTTAGTGCTGATGAAAGAGAGCAAGTGTCCTGCTTCTTGCCTCTTGGACACATGGAAGAGTGAGGAAGCTTTTTTGGTCCTTGCTGCTCCTCCCGGCTGCCGCTGCTGCTCTTTCTCCTGGTCGTTTAGAAGTGTTAGGGGGTGGCCTTCATGCCAGAGTACTGGCTAGCTCCTTTCCCCTTCCCGTGGGCCTTAAAGAGGGTGCTGGAGAGATGGCCCTTTGATCCTCCCAACCTCTGATTGTAGGGCTTCCGCAGCACCCGCTCAACGGGCCGACCCCATGCTTAACGTTACGTGTGAGAGTAAGTCTGTAAGTCTGTCCCTTAATCTAGCTGGACCTCGGTTCCCTACAAAAAGTGTATTATAATAATACCCCTTGTCTCCCAGTCTGTGTCTGCCTTGTCTAGTTAGACCCTAAGGTCTGTGGCGCAGGAACTCTATCTGTGTTTGTACAGGGCCTAGCGCAGGGGTCGGCAACCTTTCAGAAGTGGTGTGCCGAGGCTTCATTTATTCACTCTAATTCAAGGTTTCGCGTGCCAGTCATACATTTTAACGTTTTTAGAAGGTCTCTTTCTATGAGTCTATAATATATAACTAAACTATTGTTGTATGTAAAGTGAATAAGGTTATTAAAATGTTTAAGAAGCTTCATTTAAAATTAAATGAAAATGCAGAGCCCCCTGGACCGGTGGCCAGGACCCGGGCAGTGTGAGTGCCACTGAAAATCAGCTCGTGTGCCGCAGGTCACCTACCCCTGGCCTAGCACAATGGGGCCCTGATCTCTGCCGGCCCCTCTAAACAGAAGCCAAAATTATTCCCTAGCATATATTTTCAGTGCCTCCCAGCCCTAAGTCTGTAGTGTTTAAAAACAGGATCCACGCACATTCTAGCCATTAATGATCACGTGAGGGACAGAGAGATTGATTTTCTTCTGGCAACAGATGTAACTGATATTATTTGTACCTGGTGACTCAAGAAGTGAAAGATTTATTTGCAGGAATCCCTAGTAGGCAATGTACATTGCATCAGTAGAGGCTGGTCTAAAACTCACTGAAGTCAACAGAAAGACTTCCACTGACTTTGCATCAAGCCCATAGTCTTTGGGCTTTTTGCCATATTATTATTCAGCATTGTAGTTAGGCTATTGGTGCATCTCTTTGGAACAGGGTAGTTAGGTGGGGTGTTGCAATTTCAGTAACGATGGTTGAAGTAGTTCCCAGCTGTTCACGATTCATGGACTTGACAGTGTCACTTTTTTGCAGTTTTATACCAGTTTTTATTCTCCATTGTGCATTGCTACTAGCTCAGGGACTCTGCAGTAATGGAAAGGAATGGACGTACCTGTCCTACAGGTTTTCAGGACACAGTGTCTGCAGACAGATCCCATTCGCAGCACCGTGTCTCATGTACGTGCTGGGATGCAGGTCCTGGCCCTGAGCTGTTAAGCTACCTAACAGATATGGTATGTACGAGCTGTGATGGCTCGTATCTCCCCACCCATCCCGCTGACAGGTGGGAGGGTCCCTTGTTCTGCTGCTTTGATTGCTTGATTCATCCCTCCTCCCTGCTGCTGCCTGGGGAAACGTTCCTTTGTGCTGGAAGCCTGCCACTCAACTTGTTTGTTCCTAAAACTTTGTTGGGGGGGGGGAAAGGTATTTTCATTTAGCTCATACAAATATGTGGAGGCATAGGCCACCTGCTGGTGAGGTGCCACCATGAACACTGAGTTGCAGAAATGACACCCACAGTCATACCTGAGAGGCATGGACCTACCTGCCTGGAGCTATCTGTCACCATCGGGATCTATCTTTTGCAGAGGTTAGCCTTTGGAGAACATGCCTCTGTCCGGCTATCTAGCTGCCATACTGTGCTGCTGTGTGTGACCAAGGTGAGAGCTTTCAAGGTGGCAATCCTACCACTGCTGGATCCATCACCATCCCTGAAGTGGAATGAAGGAGTTCCCTATTGCTCCAGCTGCTGGTTTCTCTCCAACTCTGGTCGTGAAGGAGCTCCACTGAGTAGCTACAACTGGCTGCAGTAGATGTATGTCCACCTTGCTCCCCACAACAACTCTGCCTTGTTTAGTGGTTTGACAATAGGTTCCAGCTGTGTCAGTCCACCAAGTGGGCATTCCCAGCCCTTGGGACTTGCATGTTAGCGCTGACTGAGACTGATGACAGCAGCACCACAGATATGCTGAGAATGTTCAGCTCCTCGCTGCTGTATCCTTGGAGTCTTGGTGTCCGCCCGGCTGTGTGTGGCTCTGTGCTGCATGGACAGGTTGTATATTCTGACTTTGAGAGCGGTCCCATGTAGAGCTGAGTGAGAAATGGTTTTCCCATCCCATGAAAATGGTGTGGGACTTCCTGTTTTGCCCTGGGATGAAGCCAAGGCCCCTTGAACCTTTTCAGAAACAAATGAGAGGGGCAGCCCCCAAGGAGAACCAACAGCCTGGGGGTCCAGGCACTCACTTGTGATGTGGGTTCAAGACCCTGATCTATATCTGGCAGAGCACAGGCTAGAAAATGAGTCACCCATGTTATATCCTTGGGGGCAGCCGGTTTAGGAAGAAATCACTTGAGACCAGACAGCTAACAAAACTACCATTTTATTTACAGACACAGAGCTCACCCAACCGGCCGAAACAGGCTGGGCTATCCCCTAATAATCTAACTCAGTTGCCATAGCAACAAAAACCATGACAACCAAATACACAACAACCCACAGCCTGGGGCGCCGGAACTGGGGCAGCCAGGGGGCCATGGCCTCATCACTTTTAAAAGTGAGAGGACATAGTGCTCCCACCTTTCACCAGTCGTAAGGGTGAGCAATGGGTGGGAGGAGGCAGAGAGGAGTGAGTGGGGCAGCATGGGGGCGGAGCCTTGGGGGAAGCGGCAGTGTGGGGGCGGGGCCTCAGGGGAGGGGCAGGGCAGGGCCGCAGTTTGGATGCCAGTGCCCCCCCCAACACACACACTTTTAGGGAGCTGCTGCCATTCCTGGCTCTAAACACCACACCTTTGGCTATTCTGGGATGGTGATGGGGTTCATGTCTCACACTCACCCATAGAAATTCCATCCTGGACCTGAGACGACATCCTGATGAACGTTCTGGTTTTGACAAATCCGGATTTTCCAAAGGAAAAGAAGTTTCACTGAAAAATCCCCGGCCTGCTCTAGTTTCAAATGCAGACTGGACTGCACCTCTCCTGGTGGATACGGCTGCCTCCAAAAGGACCAGGCAGCTCTGAGATTTGTTCACAAATGTCATCATGGATGGAGTGAGAGCCTGGAGTCCCTGCTGGTCTCCTCCCTGTAGGAGGAGTTGCCCACAGTTCTGAGTCCCAGGTGGATGCTGGTAAGAGCTCTGCTCCCAGTGAGAGCTGCTGGGTACTGAGCACTTCTACAGATCCAGATATGGGTGTCTGTATATAGGCTGCTTGCTGGATCTACACTGCTCGCGCTGGCGCATCCCAAGGTATCAGCTAGACCTTATGCATTGGGCCCAAGGCTTTAAAGTCTTGCTTGCCGCAGTGCATACCCTGTTGGTGCTTGACACAGCTCCTCCCTGGTTGTGTAATTACTGCCAGCAAAGCGCTGAGCATCCCACTTCTCACCTGATATGCAGCCAGCGTCCAGAAGCAACTGACGGAAGCCTCCGATTGCTCCAGACCCATTCCTGCTCACAGTGATAGACGGGGACCCCCAGCGACAGCCGGGGACAGCGATAGGCCTCGATGTCTTCTTTCAGTCAGAGCTCTCTGGTCTCGTGAAGGGTTTTGTGCTCACCCTGGACTGACAATGCACCATCCTGCTGCTAGTGCCGCGTGTATGCGCAGTCAAGCCTTGCACTGTGACTCCGAGGACGGAGTGACCAGCTGTCCCAGTTCAGCCTGAGCTGGCAGCTTTTCCATAACCGGTGCTGATGCGTGCTCTGGCTATGTCAGTGCTCCACCCCGGGCATTGACCCGCAACATACCGTACCTGACTGAGGTCTGGGGGACCATGTGGAAGATGATGTTCAGGGCGGATACTTCGATACTGAGACCAAATATAGCTTCACTGGGGAGGAAGAGAAAACCAATGACCATCTCCCAGGCCTTTACACAGGTCACAGAGACAAGGCTGAGGTCATAGCTTTTATTTGGGGATCACCCAGACCCCTGTTGTTGTGTGTATTGCAGCAGTGGCTAACGGCTCTAGCTGAGATCAGGGCCCCATTGTGTGGGGTGCTGTACAAGCACAGAGTAAGAGACAGGTCTTTGTCCCAAAGAGCTTACCATTGACACAAGGAGAGAGAGGAAACAGGTAAAGTGACTTAGGTCATACAATAGGTAAGTGGCAGAGATGGGACTAGAACCCAGGTCACCTGAATGCTTGTCTAGTTCAGTGCCCCATTCTTTGGACGCCGGTGCCTCTCGGCAAGGCAGACCTATTGTGGTACTTGGCGATGGGGGGTTCAGGTCTGAACCACTGGCTGTTGAAGCTGTGGCACCATCCTCATACTGTACTGAGACTGTTGCTGAGGTGGTTGAAGACATCTCTGCCTAGCGTTGCCTCGGGCTACACAATATGATGCAAGAGCCTTCTGTTGCCTCAGGCAGGAGTTTCTACAGGCATAAGTTTAAAGGGACAGTGCCTGTGAGCAGTGGTTTATTCTGGGGCCTGACTTCATTCCCGCTGAGCACTATGTGACTCTGCAGTTGGCATAGAGCTCACTAGTGAAACACTTGCAGAGTTCATAGAATCATAGAATCTCAGGGTTGGAAGGGACCTCAGGAGGTCATCTAGTCCAACCCCCTGCTCAAAGCAGGACCAAACCCAACTAAATCATCCCAGCCAGGGCTTTGTCAAGCCTGACCTTAAAAACCTCTAAGGAAGGAGATTCCACTACCTCCCTAGGTAACCCATTCCAGTTCTTCACCACCCTACTAGTGAAAAAGTTTTTCCTAATATCCAACCTAAACCTCCCCTCTGCAACTTGAGACCATTACTCCTTGTTCTGTCATCTTCTACCACTGAGAACAGTCTAGATCCATCCTCTTTGGAACCCCCTTTCAGGTAGTTGAAAGCAGCTATCAAATCCCCCCTCATTCTTCTCTTCTGCAGACTAAACAATCCCAGTTCCCTCAGCCTCTCCTCATAAGTCATGTGCTCCAGCCCCCTAATCATTTTTGTTGCCCTCCGCTGGACTCTCTCCAATTTATCCACATCCTTCTTGTAGTGTGGGGCCCAAAACTGGACACAGTACTCCAAATGAGGCCTCACCAGTGCTGAGTAGAGGGGGATGATCACATCCCTTGATCTGCTGGAAATGCCCCTACTTATACAACCCAAAATGCCATTAGCCTTCTTGGCAACAAGGGCACACTGTTGACTCATATTCAGCTTTTCGTCCACCGTAACCCCTAGGTCCTTTTCTGCAGAACTGCTACCCAGCCATTCGGTCCCTAGTCTGTAGCAGTGCATGGGATTCTTCCGTCCTAAGTGCAGGACTCTGCACTTGTCCTTGTTGAACCTCATCATATTTCTTTTGGCCCAATCCTCTAATTTGTCTAGGTCCCTCTGTATCCTATCCCTACCCTCCAGCGTATCAACAACTCCTCCCAGTTTAGTGTCATCTGCAAACTTGCTAAGGATGCAGTCCACACCATCCTCCAGATCGTTAATGAAGATATTGAACAAAACCGGCCCCAGCACCGACCCTTGGGGCACTCCACTTGATACCGGCTGCCATCTAGACATGGAACCATTGATCACTACCCGTTGAGCCCGACCATCTAGCCAGTTTTCTATCCACCTTACCGTCCATTCATCCAGCCCAGACTTCTTTAACTTGCTGGCAAGAATACTGTGGGACACTGTATCAAAAGCTTTGCTAAAGTCCAGAAATAGTACATCCACTGCTTTCCCCTCATCCACAGAGCCGGTTATCTCCTCATAGAAGGCAATTAGGTTAGTCAGGCATGACTTGCCCTTGGTGAATCCATGCTGACTGTTCCTGATCACTTTCCCCTCCTTTAAGTGGTTCAGGATTGATTCCTTGAGGACCTGTTCCATGATTTTTCCAGGGACTGAGGTGAGACTGACTGGCCTGTAGTTCCCTGGATCTTCCTTCTTCCCTTTTTTAAAGATGGGCACTACATTAGCTTTTTTCCAGTCATCCGGGACCTCCCCCGATCGCCATGATTTTTCAAAGATAATGGCCAATGGCTCTGCAATCTCATCGGCCAACTCCTTTAGCACCCTCGGATGCAGCGCATCCGGCCCCATGGACTTGTGCTCGTCCAGCTTTCCTAAATAGCCCCGAACTACTTCTTTCTCCACAGAGAGCTGGTCACCTCCTCCCCATACCGTGCTGCAGAGTGCAGCTGTCTGGGAGCTGACCTTGTCTGTGAAGACAGAGGCAAAAAAAGCATTGAGTACACTAGCTTTCTCCACATCCTCTGTCACTAGGTTCCCTCCCTCATTCAGCAAGGGGCCCACACTTTCCTTGACTTTCTTCCTGTTGCTAACATACCTAAAGAAACCCTTCTTGTTACTCCTAACATCTCCGGCTAGCTGCAACTCCAAGTGTGATTTGGCCTTCCTGATTTCACTCCTGCATGCCTGAACAATACTTTTATAATCCTCCCTGGTTATTTGTCCAATCTTCCACTTCTTGTAAGCTGTTCTTTTGTGTTTAAGACGAGCAAGGATTTCACTGTTAAGCCAAGCTGGTCGCCTGCCATATTTACTTCTCTTCCTACACATCGGGATGGTTTGTTCCTGCAACCTCAATAAGGTTTCTTTGAAATACAGCCAGCTTTCCTCGACTCCTTTCCCCGTCATGTTATTCTCCCAGGGGACCTTGCCCATCAGTTCCCTGAGGGAGTCAAAGTCTGCTTTTCTGAAGTCCAGGGTCTCTGTTCTACTGCTTTCCCTTTTTCCTTGTGTCAGGATCCTGAACTCGACCATCTCATGGTCACTGCCCCCCAGGTTCCCATCCACTATTGCTTCCTCTACTATTTCTTCCCTGTTTGTGAGCAGCAGGTCAAGAAGAGCTTTTCCCCTAGTTGGTTCCTCCAGCACTTGCACCAGGAAATTGTCCCCTACACTTTCCAGAAACTTCCTGGATTGCCTGTGCACTGCTGTATTGCTCTCCCAGCAGATATCAGGGTGATTAAAGTCACCCATGAGAACCAGGGCCTGTGATCTAGCAACTTCTGTTAGTTGCTGGAAGAAAGCCTCGTCCACCTCATCCCCCTGGTCCGGTGGTCTGTAGCAGACTCCCACCACGACATTACCCTTGTTGTTCATACTTCTAAATTTAATCCAGAGACACTCAGGTTTTTCTGCAGTTTCATACTGGAGCTCTGAGCAGTCATACTGCTCTCTTACGTACAACGCAACTCCCCCACCTTTTCTGCCCTGCCTATCCTTCCTGAACAGTTTATATCCATCCATGACAGTACTCCAATCATGTGAGTTATCCCACCAAGTCTCTGTTATTCCAATTACATCATAATTCCCTGACTGTGCCAGGACTTCTAGTTCTCCCTGCTTGTTCCCCAGGCTTCTTGCATTAGTGTATAGGCATTTAAGATAACCCGCTGATTGTCCCGCTTTCTTGGTCTGAGACAGGAGTCCTCCCCTCTTGTAATCTCCTGCTTGTGCTTCCTCCCGGTATCCCACATCCCCACTTACCTCGGGGCTTTGGTCTCCTTCCCCCGGTGAACCTAGTTTAAAGCCCTCCTCACTAGGTTAGCCAGCCTGCTTGCAAAGATGCTCTTCCCTCTCTTCGTGAGGTGGAGCCCGTCTCTGCCTAGCAATCCTTCTTCTTGGAAGACCATCCCATTGTCAAAGAATCCAAACCCTTCTCTCCGACACCATCTGCGTAGCCATTCGTTGATTTCCACGATTCGATGGTCTCTACCCTGGCCTTTTCCTGCCACAGGGAGGATAGATGAGAACACCACTTGCGCCTCAAACTCCTTTATCCTTCTTCCCAGAGCCACGTAGTCTGCAGTGATACACTCAAGGTCATTCTTGGCAGTATCATTTGTGCCCACGTGGAGAAGCAGGAAGGGGTAGCGATCCGTAGCTAACTAGGGTTAGCTAGTACTTCAGGAGTACAGAAGGCCGAGTCAGGAACTTAGACATAATCTTTACATCAGTTATTCAGGACTCCCGGTAGGTTTTAAACCCAAAGAATAATAAGCATCTAATTTACGTTGCGTTTTGCATTTTGCTAAGCTTAGGCAATGAAGATAGACTAGTCAGTTTCACTCTTTTTTAGAATTGAGTTCTAGTCAATTCCACCATCTGGCTATCCTGCACTAGCACAATGCTGCAGTATTGAGGTTGCAGACACTGCAAAAGAACTCCTATTAAACTATTTCCGTTTAAAAACCATAATGGAAACATTCCTGTTCATTTTACAAAGGCGTGCTCTTATAACACCTGAATTTTAAGATAACGTGACCTGACTAGAGCTGGGCAAAAGTTTTTTGACTGATAGATTTTTTTGATTAAAAAAATGTCTTTTTTATTTTTTTTCTGTGCTCCCAAATTATTTGTGAATTTGGGTCAACAAATAGTTGTGGCTGAGAAAACAATGAAAAAAATTCAAAGAAATGTTTCATTTCAGAATGTTGTTTTGTTCTGACTTTTCATCTTGAAATGGCATTTCAAATTCAAATTTGGGCAATTAAGAAAATATTCAAAAAGAGTGAACTCCTGTCCACAGGATCTGTGCTCAGGGGCGGCTCCAGGCCCCAGCACGCCAAGCACGTGCTTGGGGCGGCATGCCACGGGGGGGGGCGCTCTGCCAGTCGCTGGGAGGGTGGCAGGCAGGTTGCCTTCGGCAGCATGCCTGCGGAGGGTCCGCTGGTCCCGCGGCTTCGGTGGAGCCTGCGGGAGGTCTGCATGCCTGCGGGAGGTCCACGGGAGCCGCGGGACTGGCGACCGGCAGAGCGCCCCCCGTGGCATGCCGCCGTGCTTGGGGCGGCGAAATGTCTAGAGCCGCCCCTGTCTGTGCTGCGGCCTAGCTTTTAAATAGCCCTTTGGAGGAAACCTGTCAGTGTGCCAGACCCACATGGGTTGGCCACACGTCCTCAACACCTCAGAGACTGAACCTCTGGGCTCCACCCCTCCTGCCTCACACCGAGATCTCTGCCTAGCAAGACCAGCTGAGATAGATGCCTGGCCTGAGACTTTCACACTCTTCAGGGACCAGTGCACTTCAGCAAACATTTGCAGTGACCCCACGCCACCTTTTCAAAACAGAGTAGGGTTTATTAGTCACCTGGAACACAGCAGTGGGAAGTCCTTAAGTTAGCACGGAGAAATAGACATAGTCCATTTTGACCAAGCCAGCTTTCCACCCAGCAAAGCTGCCAAGGAGTCCTTCTGGCTTGCCATCTCTCTCTGTCAGTCCCGAGTGAGAGCTGCCAACCCTTATCTCAGCCCCCTGACGCTTTTCTGTCCAGTGTCCAGTTCCTGCAGGCCTATGCTGAGTTCACACATTCCGCCTGTCACGGATAAGTGTTAATTGCTCAGTTCTTGGGGCTGCTGTTATCTTTGTGGACCCGCCATTTATATGGATCGGTTTCAGCCAGTCTTTTACCAACCCACTCATTCCACCCCGGATTGTTACATGACACAACACTTTGTCTCCTGCTTTGCCCCAAGAGCACTCTTGTGTAGCCATTCGGTAGCAGTAAAAAGTACAGAGAGAAACAGGCATGCATAGGAATCATAAAAATATTTCAGAAAATTCCCACTTTTGTCAGACCCCTTCCTTCCCAACCCCCCGCAAAAAACCCAAACCACCACCAACAAAAATAAAAACCCAACCTGCTTAAATTGAAACAAAAACTAAAAAAAAAAAAAAAAAAAAATTTGAATCGGCCAAAACAGTTCAGGTCTGTTATCAATTCAAACACGTCTTTTGAGTTGATGAAAAATTTTGAACAAAATTTGTTTTTCTTTAAACCTAAAAATCGATTATTTGTTCAGTTCTAGACCCAATACAATTCGTTGTATAAAATATACTTTAATAGATCTCTAGGAAAATCCATATTTATGACATCCTCCAGACAAATGTTGACCTTACAGGTAATGGGCAATAATAGATGAGTTTAGCTTAGTCCTACCTGCAATTGTTTTTTACTTCTGGGTTATGATTTAGATATGTATTTAGTTTTTAAAATGTTTTTACTATTCTTTAAGAGATCGTCTCATTATTTATAATAATAACTGTGTTTTTCTTTATGCGGCTAGATGGAAGGATGAATATTTTTAGATACAAGGGGTGGTTATTTAAATGGCATAATTATAAATATAATATATATTTTGGTTCATTCTTATTTTAAGACCGTCTGGTTTTTGTTATCATTATACTTGGCTATATATGTCTTCTGTGTGCCTAATACTGTGTGTGTGTGTGTGTGTGTGTGTGTGTGTGTGTGTGAAGTCTCACCTTGTGTGACTGTGGTTGAATATCAATGCAGCTGTGGTATCACATCTGTTTATCTGAATGCTGTTCATTTGATGACAGCCATGTTATAGCAAAATGCAAGCAGCCATTTGTGTTCAGCATGCTGGGAACATACACCAAAGAAAAGCCTGTCTTTCTTTCCTGGGGAGCAGTCCAGCTAAGTCGGTCCTTTCTTTGATAGGTTGTGGGATACGAGCAAGTAAATCACCTTCCTACACGGACAGAATAACCGGAGGCGTGTCTGCCCAGGATGGCGAGTGGCCATGGCAGGCTAGTCTTCAGCTGAGCGGTATCCATCGCTGCGGTGCGACGCTGATCAGTGACACGTGGCTTGTAACTGCAGCTCACTGCTTTAGAGGGTAAGATCCTAGCTTGGGGAGAGGATGCTGCAGGGCCGCCCAGAGGGGGGGGGCAAAGGGGGCAATTTGCCCCGGGCCCCGGGCTCCGCAGGGGCCCCCAAGAGAACAGCGGAGGCTCCCGCCTCCGCCCCTCTCCTGGAGTCTCAGCGCATCAAGCGCCGAGTCTCCGGCCGAGCCCCTGAGCCCCGCCCCGATCCGAGCCGCGTGATGAGGGGGCGGGGCTGGGAGCTCCAACGGGGCCTGAGCGCCGCCCCGCTCAGAGCGACGTGGGGAGGGGGCGGGGCAGCTGCCTCCGCTCGGCGTGGAGCTCACAGCCCCGCCCCCTCACCACGCGGCTCTGAGCGGGACGGAGCTCAGGCCCCGCCGGAGACACGCTCGGGTAAGAGGCTGGGGCTGGGGCGTGGGGGAAGCGGGACCCGCCGCCGCCGAAGCGCAGCCCGGTCTTCGGCAGCGGGGGGCCCCTTCTGTTCCGGGACCCGCCGCCGAAGTGCCCCGAAGGCCCGCGGCGGGGACCCCCCCCGCCACCGAATTACCGCCGAAGACCGGGCTGCGCTTCGGCGGCGGGTCCCGCTTCGGCGGTAATTCGGCGGCGGGGGGCTCCCGCCGCGGGTCTTCGGGGCACTTTGGCGGCGGGTCCCAGAACGGAAGGGCCCCCCGCCGCCGAAGACCCCGGGCCCCCGGAATCCTCTGGGCGGCCCTGGGATGCTGTAAAAGACTGTGTGCCCGTACAGACACCAACCTGGAATTCTGTGACATTTGGAACCAAAACAGAACCCCTAAATGTACCCGGGTTCTGATCCTCCAGTTTGGCTGAGCTGTACTTGGGGAGAGACCTGAGAGGTGGTGGAAGTCAAAGATGGCTGTACTCTACCTTTGAATTCCGCCCAACCCTCGGGCTGCTGGGTATCAGTTCAGCCACCAGTGCAAGTTAGAGCAACCTTGGGGCTGTTCTAACTTATACCAGCTGGGGATTGCTGGAGCACAGCAATGTTCTGGCCAAGCTCTGTGCTTCCCAACACATGTAACCCTGCATTTGGGTGCCTAACTGGGAGCTGAGCTCTTTGAAAAATTGTCTGTGTATGCCTGTGATCTAACCTTGTATCTCTTTCAGACAACCGAGTCCCCTTAGGTGGACGGCTAGTTTTGGGACTGTCATAAGGCCTCCGAAAAGCAGAAGATCTGTCCGCAACATAATCATTCATGAAAAATACACTAATACCATTCTAAACCACGATTATGACATTGCTGTTGTGCAGCTCTCCTCCCCCGTGGAATTTACAAACGACATACGTATGGTCTGTCTCCCCGAAGAATTTTACGTCTTCCCACATAACACTACCTGCTTCGTCACGGGATGGGGCGCTTTACAGAATGAAGGTGAGTGTCTCCTCAAAGAGCCCTCCCATGACATTACATATTTAGTTCATTTTCAGTTCATTATGCTGTTGAACATGGTTTCTTATCTGATTAGTCTGGGGGCTAATGAGTCATTGGCACATCTTACCAAAGGAAGCGGGACATTCATTCTGACACAAAGGTTCTAAATCGGGATTGGCTATCTTTCTAAATGAGACGTCCCAGCTCGAGACAGCAGCTGTTGGGTTTGCTTATGTAGTGGCGAAGAATAATTCCTTCCACTGCACGAGTCACTGCGTGAAGTTTTACAGGAGGTCAGGCCAGGTGATCAGAACGGTCCCTTCCGACCTTCAAACCTATTTCTGCATGTTATATACAGGTTGGCTCAGTTCATTGTATTTGGCATTTTCTGGCTTTCCAGTGGTGTTCTGGGACATGGCAGAGCTGCAAGCCACTAGTGGCAGGACGAGAAAAGAGTCACTCGTTGCTGTTTCTGCCATTACCAAGGCTAAGCAGATTTCATTCATGCATTCAGTCACCAGCTTCCTTTCTGTGCCATTGCCTTTGTTTTTACAGCTGGCATCAGCCTGGTGTAATCTAGCTTCCAGAACCTTTAAACTTGCTCTAGAAGTTCTCTTCACCTAAGCGCTATTTGGTCCTAATTCAGGTGCCAATTTAGCAAAGCACATGAGCGCATGCTTAGCTTTAAGACACATTGACATCAATGAGACTTAAAGCTTAAGAGCATTGTTGAATTGGAGCCTGGATCTATATTAGACTCTCGCTGTGATTGTGGATTGTCCAAAGCCATATTCCGATTGGGGCTTTCTGATCTCACAGACATGTATTAACTCCTCACAGTGCATAGCTGGGAGCTCGGCACCAGAAATCCCTGTGCTCATTATGTTAGAGGAGTGAGGTGGAAAATGAATGGGGTGGGGGACTTGGATTAAGGCACCTTTTGGGAGGGACGGAGGCTGGAAGGCAGCTGGGTAAGGGGTTTGGAGCAAGTGAGAGGCTGAAGGAGGATAAACTGTTCTCTTCCCAAAGCGTCAACCTGGCCACTTCCTTTAGGTGCTGAAATGGAAGCTGTGATGGTCCGGTTCCTCCTGCTCCTCCCAGGCCTTGTAAATTCTAAATCCTTTCTTTCCCTTTTAGGTCCAAGCATTAATAACCTTCGGCGAGCGGAAGTGAAAATCATAGGCACGAACATTTGCAACAGAGCAGAAGTGTACAACGGGGCCATCACGCCTGGGATGGTGTGTGCTGGATACTTGGAGGGGAAAATAGATGCCTGCCAGGTAGGCCTAATCGCAATGCCAAGAACTGATCAGTGTGAGAACTGCTGACGGATACTTCCTCGCGCCTGGTGGTCTCTGAACATACACATTTAACAGGCTACACCTGCGCCCGGCTCAGGGTTCTGATTTACAGAGCCTTGAGCTCCAGTGGGAGCCAGGGAGGGAAGGGGTAGTCTATTACGATCCATAACTTCAGAGCAGATGAGTTATGTCTGCGCCAAAGACACCCATGATAGCAGATGGCTATTTTTGGAGATTGTAAAAATCCAGGGATGACACTAAGAAAGAAATAGGAGACTATAAGGGGGTGGGGCAGGGGATGTGCGCAAGAGGGGACAAGAAGGGGCACGCCCCTTGCCCCCCCAGTAATCATTGGGGGCATAGAACTTCTCCAGCCCTGGGGCCGTGGAGGCAGGGAAGATTGAGTTCCGGCCAGGGCTTAGGGCAGAGTGGAGGGAGGGAAGATCGGGCTCGGGGGGACAGCGAGCTTCTGTGACCCCCCAAAAGGGGTCATATTTCAATTCCTGTGCACGCCCCTGGGGTGGGGGTTTGCAATAGTGAACATGGGGCATGTACCCTGAACAACTGCAATGACAGAACTGTAGGGGCCTGATTTTCGGATGGTGTAAATTAGCATAGTTCCGTTGACTTCAGCAGACCTAGGCTGATTTACAGCAGGTGAGGCTTTGGCTGTGTGTGTGTGTGTGTGTGTGTAGGAGAGAGAGTATATACATGAGGGTGTGGTATGGTATAAAGGTTTCACCAACGTATGTTTGAGGTGGGCACACAGTGACATTGACCATCTTCTCAATAAACGCAGTGAAGGTTGATTTCTACTGAGGCTGTTTAATGCCTTTCTCACAATCGACAATGGAGTCTCAGGAACATTGCGGATCATCGTTGCCTGCACATTCCAGTTTGCAGTGCAGTGCACTCTGTGCCGGCTGCAGCTGTTAGCACCGGCTGCCCTGGCACGCAGCTTAGAGTGGGATTTTCAAACGCATTTAGTGCTGGCCTAGTTCTGCGCCCCTGTAGTCAATGAGACTATTATCACTGGCTCCAGCAGGAGCAGAGCTAGGCCATGACTGAGTGCATTTGAAAATCCCACCCTCCATTTTTAGGGCTGGCAGTGGTTCCAGTTAAGATCGGGGCCCCGTTTTGCCAGGCGCTAGAGAAACACATTTAACAATATGCACCAAACCATAAAGCGCTTGTGATCTCAAACACGTATTTTAAGTTTGTAATTATATGAATAAATACGGACCCTGGGGCAAGCCCATGATATAAGTTTGGCTAATCTGACCACTATTATATTGGGAACCAATTAATTAATTCCTGTTCCCTGCCCCCTCCCCCCCGCCGGTGATCAATTTGGAGTGTGGGAGTAGTTTCCCTTTATTAAAGCATGCATGGCAACAGATGTTATTGCTGGGCATAGAATTCCCCAGTCCTTTGATAATTCCAGCTACAGTGTTTGACCTTCTAAGGTCTTCTGCAGCAGTGATTTCCTCAGGCTAGCTGACTGGTTTGAGATGACTTATTTCATTTATCCTAAATGGATTCACTTTGGATAATTATGATAATTACAAAAACATTTACCCTGTTTAATCGTCAAAGGGCTTGTAAACATTCATTGAATCGTCACAGTGCTCCTGTAGGTGAAGTTTGTATGGATTATTGCACCTGTTTTACAGACGGAGAAACTAGTGAGGAGTGACTGGGCCATAAGGTCAGGATTTTCAAACCTCTGTGCCTGTGTTTAGGTTCCTAAAGCCTTATTTAGACACCTAAGTAATTGGTTTGATGTTCAAAAGTGCTGAGTACCTAACATCCCCTACTGAATTCAAGAGGAGCTGCTGCGTGCTAGGAACGTCTGAAAATCACGTCACCTATTTAACTACTTCAGTAAGGATACAGGAGCTTGAAATGAGGCTGCTATTTTTGAAAATATTGGCCCTAAATCTCTATTTAGGCATCTAAGTAAAAGTCAGTGGATTCACAGAGGGCATGAGACCATCGAGTTTGCTACATTAAGGAGCTCTGGGTGCTTAACACTTCTGAAACGCGGGTCCCTTCCATTTCGGTGCCTAATGTAGGAGACTAACTCTGTGTTTCTAGATTTGAAAATGTTGGTCTAAGTGAATGAAGGAGTCTATTTCAAAACTGGGATTTTAACTGACTCCTGAAAGGCACATGTTAGTGGCTAGAAATAGGGTAATATCCCTTAAAATAGTTTGAGAGCCCCCTAGTGGTGCTCACTGTACTACATGATTTAGAAGCCACAGAGCCCGACCAGAGCAGCCTGTATGTCTAGGTAGCCAAGGCTTGCACGTTGTGTGTATTCAATATTAGGGTGACCAGACAGCAAGTGTGAAAAATCAGGATGGGGGGGGGTAATAGGAGCCTATATAAGAAAAAGACCCAAAAATCGTGACTGTCCCTATAAAATCGGGACATCTGGTCACCCTAATTCAATATACATAATTATTCGGGCCCCAGCATGCCTGTGTAGTTTCTTCATTTATTGTTGTGTAAAGATAAAATGAGACAACACTATTAGAGTAAGTCTCCCGCCAGAGGACGGAAGAATATATAGCCCCTCTGCCCATCTTGCATATACTGAGAGGGCAAGATGCAGCTTCTATCAGCGAAGTTGGTGGAAAAAGTCCTTCTGGAATACCAGAAATAACTTAACCACCAACCAATAGCCTGTGATCTTATTCTCAAGTGTGATGTTACTTATGTAGTAAACGAATTTGAACAATTAGCTTTAATATTTGCCTTAATATTTAAATAAATCCCCCTGCTTTGCTCTCAATTCCTTCCTGCTGAGTTCTACCTTTCTCTCCCCTGTAGGGTGACTCTGGTGGCCCCCTGGTCACTGAAGATCGTAGAGGAATCTGGTACCTTGTTGGAATAGTGAGCTGGGGAGACGAATGTGCTAAAAAAAATAAACCAGGTGTCTACACTCGAGTGACTTACTATCGAGATTGGATCACCACAAAAACTGGCATCTGAAAGAGTCACAAGTGGGTTAAACTGCACAGGCTGGGTCTACAAGCCAGGAACTTCAAAACACTCTTTACCAGTCTTTACCACTCTGTTTACTATCCAAAGCAAGCGCCGGCTTAGCTTGTGGTGATATTCCTACTGCTCAGTGACTCATCTCTGAACTGAATTGCTCTGGCCTGTCAGAGGAGAGGAACAGACTCATTCTAACTTGCACAAGGAGCACAAATTACTGACTGATTTACCACTTACGAAAGTGCACCTACTGCTTCCAGGAAAAGCAGGTTATTCTGCATCCTCAGCCCAGGACTGAGAATAACTCTGCTTTCCACCCTCTGTGCTACTCACCTCCTGCTGGGATCAGATGTCTTGGCCACCGTTTTCCAGGCTGAGCAGAACGTCCCCCTGGCTGGAACCCATCCACGCAAATCGTCAATCACCTGCGATTGAGCCACAGCATTTCCCTCCAGTTGCCGAGTGCCTGGCCTCCTGCATTACCCCACCACAGTGGTGGAAATCAACCAAAGTTTGCTCCATGGCAACACAGGGCATTAGCAGTAGGCCACAGCACTTGACTTGAAACTGTACCATCACTACTGGCATCCGAACCATGTTAGAACCAAAGGCAGGTAGCGCTGTCTTCTCCTGCAGCACTACATGGGGCCGTGTCACTGAGCACTTTCTACTGGAGGTACTCAACCGATGGTGGTACTCAACCGATGTCCCAGGGAGGCCACTTGTGAACGGGGTTACACCACACACAGAAATCCTTGGCCAGTGTGTAATTAACATTTAGAGCTACCCTCCAGCAATGAGAAACCCCAAAAGAGAGGAACACCCACCTCCAACGTGGATGAACTTCCTGGGGGAGGAGCTTTGACCCAGGAGACCGCACTTACTGATCATGTACATTATAGTAGTGCCTAAGACCCAACCAAGAATAGAAGACAGTCTGTGCCCCAAAGCGGTCACAGTCTAAATAACCCCTTAGTCTCTCCTCCCTCCCTCCCATCAGGAAGCAAAGTAGAGTCTGTATCCCTTTGCTGGGCACCAATCGGGATACAGAACAATCCTTCCACGCCTCATTCCAAATAGCCATTTCTCCTGTGCCTTTTAAAAAAAACCCAGTACTCTGCTTCTCACTACTATGGAGCAGAGCCTATACCAAGCACACGTGCTCTGCACTGGGCATCCCGTGAATCCCTATATCTTCCCCAGTGCCTCACCTTAACTCTTCCCCCTGGGGAGCTGAGCAGCCCTGTCACTTGCTAGATAGCCAACAAGTCGCTAGATCAATGAGGTCCCACATCCAGCAGTCACCAATACACACAAGAGAAAAGAGAAATCAACAGAGGAAATGCCGGGTTGCAGACAGCAGCATCCAGTCCAGTGCTACGAGCCACAGCTACCTCATACACCAGACAAAACCCACAACCTTCAGCCTCATGCCAATCCTTAGAAGATCTGGGGTCAACGAACCCATCACCGCGCACAATCATCACCAATAAACCTCCTACCTGCTCTTACCACTGGCACTTTAATGCATTTCTAGGTTGATGTCCCTCATGCAGCACAGTGCCCTTGAGCCCCAATAAGAGGCTCTGCTGTTTTTCAGGGCTCTGTTTTACGTAGTATATGAAAACCAGCATCTATGAGGGAGCCTACTTACTATGTTCAGCCCAGCGATCATAACAGTCACCACTAGCTTAACTTAGCTCCACAAACGTACTGCAGAATACAGGGTACTTGACTGCGAGATACAAAGGGCAAATCTGATTCTTCGGGTGATAACAGTCATCTTTCTAGGAAGGCAATCTACTTTGTGAATCTACGTATAGAGAGCCCCCTATGCAAGTCATTGTGAACTAGTTGGCAAAGTACTTTGGGCTGAGATTTTCAAGGGGTCTAAAGGAGTTGGGCACTCAAATCCCACTGAATTTCGATGACACACCTAACTCCCTTAGTCTTTCTTAGGCCTTAGTGCCGATTGTGCCCAGAAATCAGGTAACCGGCTAGCTAAATGGGCTAATTTACCTCCATAATTTTGCACCTGCTGTTGATTGTTGGTGCAAAACCAGAGGCTGGGTTGAGACCCTTTAAAAACCAGGCCTTTATATTTCATATTTAATAAAAGGTTGAATTGGAAACCATTCTAGACGGTCAGATACGAGGCTGAAAAGGTTACAGCCAACATTTGCAAAAGGTGACACTAACTTAGGGTGTTCAAGCTGAGACCTACTAGGTCCTAATTTTCATTAGGGCTGAGCACCCACAACTCCAGTTGAAGTCAGTAGGGCCTGCGAAAGTCAAGTCCTCTCGAGATGGGTACCAAAAGACTGAAGTACCCAAAATCGGTAGTCTTAATGACCAGTCCCTATCATACAGTGAGAGCGGTGGGTTTAAGCCTGCTCCCACGGATGCAATGTTACCGGGATTGGATTCTATCAGCTCAACCCTGGAAAGACTAACGTAAGCGCATGCTTAACGCTGTGCACTGTGAGTAGCCCTATTGACGTCAATGGGACTAGTCACAGAGCATAACTCTGAGTAAGTCTTTGCAGGATCAGGGCCCTTGTATGCAATCTGGTTTTTGGAGGAAAGGAAGCATTTTAGTTTTTTCAGAAATTTGCCCTGTGAGAAAGTGCAGAAAACCAAAGCCGCCCAAGGAGGGAACATGTCCATAAAATTCAGGGACTTACTGACTAGCTGGGTTAACAGTTGGATTGTTTGCCTCCCGTGTCTCTCTGGCTGATAAGTTCTTGCCTGTTTTTTGAAGCCAGGGTCAGTGTCTGTCCTAGAACAGACTGTCAGGGAAAGGGAATCCATGTCAGAACTAAAGATGGAACGGCAAATATCTTTTGATAGGATCCGTGGTGGAAAAGAGGAGTGGTGTCAAAATCAATGTAAATTTCATGTGTAATGTTATTAAAATGGATTTTTTAAAATGGCCATAGCGCGATTGTCTTTCCTGTTTTATAAGAGGAAACTGAATTCTGGGGACTGTCAGATGTTTCAGAACAGTTTAAACTAATTGTGTGTCATTATTTCCCCAGTCTTGTGGCCTGCGCTCTTTGGGCCTGACTCTCACTGACACGAAAGGTAACATGTCATTTTCAAAAGAACCTAAGTGAGTTAGGAGCCTCATTCCCATTGACACGGGCTCCTGGGTGCCTAAGTCGCTTTCAAAAATGGAAATTAGGCTCCTAAGTCCATTATGTGCTTTATAAATGTCCTGCAAAGGCTGTTCTGCACTGCTCTGGCAGCGTACGGAGGCCTTAGAGTGGATGTAAATTGCAGCTACTCTCTCTTTTAAGGCTCATTTAAATGACAATCAGGTCTTTCAATTTTCTCTGACTTCAAAACTGTCTAACTCGCAGGGGGACAGGCTGTGATAGCCTTACTCACGTGGGCAACCCCCTTGACACCAGTAGGAATTAGGATGGGCGGCTAGCTTCCTTAGGCTCCTTTGATAATTCCAGCCAAAGCCAGCCCTACAGTGCCCCTAGACGTCAGCTGTTCGGGACAGGCTGTAGCTGATAGCTTTGTGCGCAAACAGCAGCTCCAAAAACAGCAGGAGTAAAAGACAACTTCTGCAGCTACCATGATGGCCACTAGAGGGCGACATCACTCCCTCACTTCGATGCACAAATTTCTCAAACCTGGCTGTTTAGGAGGCTGTTCAGAGCAAGGCTCCTAAACTCTGGTCTAGCTAGGGTGACCAGACAGCAAGTGTGAACAATCGGGATGGGGATGGGGAGTAATAGGAGCCTATATAAGAAAAAGACCCAAAAATTGGGACTGTCCCTATAAAATCGGGACATCTGGTCACCCTAGGTCTAGCCAGCTACTTGGACGTGACCTGACCTGCAAAGGTCTGATGCCAAAATATGGATGCAGGGGACTCACTTTAGGCACCCAGGTTTGGAAAGGTCGGCCAAGGGCCATACATTCTCTGGCAACTGCAAAAAGTTGGAAAAAGTGGTTTGGGGACAAACCAAATTGTTTGCTTTGGTTTTGAACTTTTTTACATTTTAAAATGTTTTCTAACAATAAAATTAAAAGAAATTTTGAAGCAAAGTCCTTTCAGACCAACCCCCCCCAAATATTTCTTTTTGAAAAATGAAACATTTAGATTGTTTTTTGGGGGGAATATTTTGGGGTGTGTGTGTGGGGGGGAGGGTTAAACTGACCCCGTGAAACTGACACAAAGTTGTGAAACATTTTGGTGTCTCCAAATCTGCATTTTTGTGTGTGCATCCTCCCCCCACCTAAAATGTGTCTTGGCCCAAGATCAGGCCCAGTAGTATTAAAATTACTGTTCAGGTGGGAACCCCAAGATGCACGGATGCAACACTCGCACGTAGGAAAACCCTGCACCAACACTCTAACCCTGCAAAGTAGACAGAGCTAATGCAGCGTGTACCTTTGAACAGCCATATACTCTCACCATCCTTGGCAGAACAACCTGGAACGTTAGCCATCGTTGTCGCCCGTGGCTGACAAGTATCTCCCTCTCTGCCTTTCCCCCAAACACACAGGCTGGGGTACAACTTTTATGATGTGTTATGCTGACGACACCATTAGGTCTAATGCCTATTTAGTAGGGTTTCATCCCCTTTCCTTACTTGTGTTGCCTCACCCTACTAATGCTCGGGTGCGCTTATCCCATAGAGTAGTATATTAATGAGCTCAGTTTACCATATATGTTAATTCGTTGCTATGGCACTCTTGTGGTCAGAAAGCTGTGCATGTTCCTGTCCTAGAATAGCCAAAACCTAGTATCAGTTCAGTATTCTTGTGGTACCTGATATACACTTCCCCCTTCAACACACGTTTCCCAGTTCCCCAGAACCGGCAGGCCATTTAACTGTGCCAAAATTCACAGGCCTCGAAGCCTTATACTAACTGCTTAAGCCAATATCTTACAGCAGGGGTCCCCAACGCGGTGCCCGCGGGCGCCATGGTGCCCGCGGGGGCATCTAAATGCGCCCTCGTCCTGGCCGGCGGTGGAGCATCCGCTGAAATGCCGCCGAATTTCTGCAGCGTTTCAGCGGCGATGCCTCTCGATGATGCCATTTGCCGCTGACAAGCAACGTCATCGAGAGGCGTCGCCGACGAAATGCCGCAGAAATTCAGCGGCATTTCGGAAGATGCTCCACCACTGCCACGGTCCTTCGTCTGGCGCCTGCCAGATGAAAAGGTAGGGGACCACTGTCTTACAGGATACAGGCCTGCAGGTTCACTTATGCCTATAAAAAAAATAATAATTGGAGATACACCAATCTCCTAGAGCTGGAAGGGACCTTGAAAGGTCATCTAGTCCAGCCCCCTGCCTTCACTAGCAGGACCAATTTTTGCCCCAGATCCCTAAGTGGCCTCCTCAAGGATTGAACTCACAACCCTGGGTTTAGCAGGCCAATGCTCAAAACACTGAGCTATCCCTCCCCCCCATGCATCATCTATCAGTACTGCTTTGCACCAACACCCATGAGGCTTGTGCTCTGCTTGATTCTCTCTTCCCCCAGGTCCGCCGGGCAGCCCAGCATGTGTCGGTGTTCTGGGCCCACTTTCCCCACGATGTGGGGTCCAAATGCAAGCAGCACTTTGGGGAGCCGCAGGCACCATGATAGCATTGGAGGAGCAGCTGGGAGGCAGTGCAGTGACATACCGTCTCTGGGCAGAGTTTGTTGTTTACACCTTTGGCAGATCCCTCTCAGATCTGTTGATTTTGGAGGGCTGAACCCGCTGCCACTTGTGCAGGGGCGCAAACCCTGCTGCTCACTTCTGCAGAAGGAAAAATTACTACTGGGTGTCCAGTCCCTTGCGCAAGCCAGTCTCACACAGGGAAGACAGGGCCCTTTGTGAATGAAAAGTTCTAGAGCTCATCAGATCTGCTCCGTAGCACCTAACGGTGGTGGAGAAAAACTGGCCTATTCAAAGAGCATGAGCAAGAACAATACAGCATGCCTGGTCCGGCCGTATTCTCACGAGAAGTAAAGGTGGGATGTATGAAGACTCCAATGGATCACATGCTAACGAGTCGTTTGGAAGCACAGGAGGTGTCTGAGTCTGAAGTGCCAATGTCCACTTGAGAAGGTCCCAGAGCATCAGCAGAGACCAAAGACAAGATCCAGCAAAAACAGTACAGGCAGCACCCGATTCCCCACCTTGCATTCTTTTCTAGGAATGCCCCCAATTCCTGTACGGAAAGGCAAAGTGCACAGAGCACTTTTCCCAAAGCTCAGTACCTGCACATTGACCACATGCAATGAAGAGCCAAAAGTCGGAGACATGGCGGCTTCAGAAACACTTGGTTTGATTGTTTTAATTCATGTCTTGTTATGGCTCAGTAGTTAGGTAACTATATCATGATCTAAAGGTATGATCAGCCACCGAGAGTGCTCTCCTTTTCTTGTGCTTGTAATTTTATACCTTGCTGGGGCAGCTCTGAGGGTGGAGTTTCTTTTGACTGGTTTGAATTGGAATGCTTGAGCTCAGGAAAGATTCTCTTGCTCTCTTGGGTAGTTGAATGTAGCTTTTCCGAAATGTTGATGGCTCCCCTCAACTTGCCAGCAGACTTAAATATTACTGCCCCAGACACAACCATTTGAAAAATACAGTCGGGCAACTCACTGAGTAAAGATTTCAAAGTGTTATTAATCAATTCAGAAGCTGTTTCTATACAGACAAAGAAAATCGGCCTCTCAGGAGCTGGTTATTTAAAAAATGGGCTGCGTCTGCTCTCCTCGTGCAGTAACCCAGACTGACAGGCCTGGCTCTGACTTTCAGGAAGTTCGACCTTGTCCTAGTATGTAATATATTCCGGCTACATCTGTGCTCTCAGCATTCTGGGGACTCGTCCTTGGTAACCCAACGGCCAGTGCTGGCCAAGGCCATAGGCGTTAGCCAAGAACGGAAAGATTCATAGCTGGAAACCAGACCAGCTAACCTGCATGTTAGCTTTGTTCAAAATAGGTATTAGTCGTATAAGAATGTCTTTAGCAGTTAGCTTGTATGAGGTGCTGCCTGAATTAATCTCTCATAGAATTTCTGTATTCCAAGCGACAAGGTAAAACTTAGGTTTGTTTTATAATGGTAAGGGTGCCTGCCCTGACTTGTGAACTCAGACAGGAAGAGTAGCTTCCCCCGCCCATCCAGAAGGACTATTAAAATTAAGTGGGCCATTGCAGGACTAAACCTTTGTTGATTGCCCCATCCACCCATGGAGAAGTGCATGCAGGAGGCTTCGTCCCATTGGTTGGAATGCTGGAGGAGGGCAATAAAAATCGCTGACTGGAAGATTTTTCATCCCTTTGCTGTTTGGGTTCTCACAAGGGCTGAAGCTAATGGCGTGTCTACACTTACACCAACGCCCAGATCCAGGCTAGTACCCAGGCATGAGGCTTGCAATGCACCAGATCTGCCAGTAGATAGTACCAGAAAACAGCTTCAGCTTCCCCTTCCCCAGGCAGCCCTGTAGGGGCAAAATACCCTCCCCAAAGTGCATGGCAATATGATTCAGCTCACCTTCTCAGCTGCTTGGACTGGTCAGGAGCGCTGACTGCAGCCTAACTCCTCCTCTGTGCCCCCTCAGTGACAGAAACCCCAACGGAGGGTGATGACTACAACACCTGCCTCACCAGAGAGGCAGAGGCCTGGCAGTATAATTTGCATCATCTTGCGCCAACTTCTGCATCTGGCCTGGTCTGCACCAGAGAGCTGGTTGGAAAAATGGGACCAGAACAGTTTGGCAAAATTGAAATGTTTTGCAGGAAGGCATCAATTTGGCCATTTTCAGTGGGAAAAGGCTAAACGAGTTATTCCAATTTGGTTCATTTAAATAACATCATCTGTCAATTCGATAAGGTAAAAGTATTTCTTTTCAATGTTATCATTTTGATTAATTCCCTTTAGACTCCAAATATTAATGTTAATATCTTTGGATATAAACATTAAAATATAATATTTATATGAACATCAAAACAAAATGAATCATCATAACGTTGATGTGACACTTTCTTACCTTAGTAAAGTGACAGTTTTATCTTACTGAAACAAAATGTTTTGATGGTCCTGAATTAAAGTTTTGGGATTTTCCATCTCATGGGAAATTTAGAAACCTCGACCTTTTCATTCCAATTCAGAACAATTTTAAAAAAAATGTTGGAATTTGCCTTGGAATGGAGATTCTGGTTTCTGACAAGCTCCCATACACAGAGATTGTACCGCCACTTCTGGGGTGAAACACAGGTTAAAGGCCCACAACAATGTAGAAGAGAGCAAAGACTGCCTTTGCTCTTTGTATGTACAGCACCTGGCACAATGGGATCCTGATCTTGGATGTGCTGCCAGCATACAAATAAATAACAACAGGACATGAGAGTTAAATCTGTTAATAATCTTAAATAATAAGATGGGTGAACTAGAGTGCCTTGTGATAAAGGAGGATATAGATATAATAGGCATCACAGAAACCTGGTGGACTGAGAGCAATCAATGGGACACAATCATTCCGGGGTACAAAATATATCGGAAGGACAGAACAGGCCGTGCGGGGGGAGGAGTGGCACTATATGTGAAAGAAAGTGTAGATTCAAATGAAGTAAAAATCTTAAGCGAATCCACATGTTCCATCGAGTCTCTATGGATAGAAATTTCATGCTCTAATAAAAATATAACATTAGGGATCTATTACCGACCACCTGACCAGGACAGTAATAGTGATGATGAAATGCTAAGGGAAATTAGAGAGGCTATAAAAATTAAGAACCCGATAATAGTGGGGGATTTCAATTATCCCCATATTGACTGGGAACATTTCACTTCGGGACGAAATGCAGAGATAAAATTTCTCGATACTTTAAATGACTGCTTCATGGAGCAGCTGGTACGGGAACCCACAAGGGGAGAGGCAACTCTAGATTTAATCCTGAGTGGAGCGCAGGAGCTGGTCCAAGAGGTAACTATAGCAGGACTGCTTGGAAATAGTGACCATAATACAATAGCATTCAACATCCCTGTGGTGGGAAGAACACCTCAACTGCCCAACACTGTGGCATTTAATTTCAAAAGGGGGAACTATACAAAAATGAGGGGGTTAGTTAGACAAAAGTTAAAAGGTACAGTGACGAAAGTGAAATCTCTGCAAGTTGCGTGGGTCCTTTTTAAAGACACCATAATAGAGGCCCAACTTCAATGTATACCCCAAATTAAGAAAAACAGTAAAAGAACTAAAAAAGAGCCACCGTGGCTTAACAACAAGAAGCAGTGAGAGATAAAAAGACTTCCTTTAAAAAGTGGAAGTCAAATCCTAGTGAGGCAAATAGAAAGGAGCACAAACACTGCCAACTTAAGTGCAAGAGTGTAATAAGAAAAGCCAAAGAGGAGTTTGAAGAACGGCTAGCCAAAAACTCCAAAGGTAATAACAAAATGATTTTAAGTACATCAGAAGCAGGAAGCCTGCTAAACAACCAGTGGGGCCCCTTGATGATCAAAATACAAAAGGAGCGCTTAAAGATGATAAAGTCATTGCGGAGAAACTAAATGGATTCTTTGCTTCCGTCTTCACAGCTGAGGATGTTAGGGAGATTCCCAAACCTGAGCTGGCTTTTGTAGGTGACAAATCTGAGGAACTGTCACAGATTGAAGTGTCACTAGAGGAGGTTTTGGAATTAATTGATAAACTCAACATTAACAAGTCACCGGAACCAGATGGCATTCACCCAAGAGTTCTGAAAGAACTCAAATGTGAAGTAGCGAAACTATTAACTATGGTTTGTAACCTGTCCTTTAAATCGGCTTTGGTACCCAATGACTGGAAGTTAGCTAATGTAACGCCAATATTTAAAAAGGGCTCTAGGGGTGATCCCGGCAATTACAGACCGGTAAGTCTACCGGGCAAATTAGTTGAAACAATATTAAAGAATAAAATTGTCAGACACATAGAAAAACATAAACTCTTGAGCAATAGTCAACATGGTTTCTGTAAAGGGAAATCGTGTCTTACTAATCTATTAGAGTTCTTTGAAGGGGTCAACAAACATGTGGACAAGGGGGATCCGGTGGACATAGTGTACTTAGATTTCCAGAAAGCCTTTGACAAGGTCCCTCACCAAAGGCTCTTACGTAAATTAAGCTGTCATGGGATAAAAGGGAAGGTCCTTTCATGGATTGAGAACTGGTTAAAGGACAGGGAACAAAGGGTAGGAATTAATGGTAAATTCTCAGAATGGAGAGGGGTAACTAGTGGTGTTCCCCAAGGGTCAGTCCTAGGACCAATCCTATTCAATTTATTCATAAACGATCTGGAGAAAGGGGTAAACAGTGAGGTGGCAAAGTTTGCAGATGATACTAAACTACTCAAGATAGTTAAGACCAAAGCAGATTGTGAAGAACTTCAGAAAGATTAAAGAGGCTAGGACTTTTCAGCTTGGAAAAGAGAAGACTAAGGGGGGACATGATAGAGGTATATAAAATCATGAGTGATGTTGAGAAAGTGGATAAGGAAAAGTTATTTACTTATTCCCATAATACAAGAACTAGGGGTCACCAAATGAAATTAATAGGCAGCAGGTTTAAAACAAATAAAAGGAAGTTCTTCTTCACGCAGCGCACAGTCAGCTTGTGGAACTCCTTACCTGAGGAGGTTGTGAAGTCTAGGACTATAACAATGTTTAAAAAGGGACTGGATAAATTCATGGAGGCTAAGTCCATAAATGGCTATTAGCCAGGATGGGTAAGAATGGTGTCCCTAGCCTCTGTTCGTCAGAGGATGGAAATGGATGGCAGGAGAGAGATCACTTGATCATTGCCTGTTAGGTTCACTCCCTCTGGGGCACCTGGCATTGGCCACTGTCAGTAGACAGATACTGGGCTAGATGGACCTTTGGTCTGACCCGGTACGGCCTTTCTTATGTTCTTATGTTACGTTCTTATGTTCTTATGTTCTTTACCCTGGCAAAAAAAAATGCCATGGACCCTTTAATGTTGCCACATGGTCTCAAGTCTGATTCCAAAGTGTCAGTATGAGGGCCTGCAGTGAGCCTGGGATCATGGACAGGTCATGGAGCCGTGAATTTTTGTTTACTGCCCATGACCTGTCCATGACTTTTACTAAAAATACCTGTGACTAAAACGTAGCCTTAGCCATGAATATCGGGACAGTCCCTATAACTTCGGGACGTCTGGTCACCCTAAATGGAGCTGCTTTGCCAAAGTGATTGATTTTGGCTGTTTTGGAGTTTGAAAGCAGGATATGGTGCTGGCAGGCCAGATGTCAGCTCATTCCCAGGCTGCAGGCATTAGCTAAGAACTGACACCCTCGTTGCTGGAGAGCAGGTCACCTGTATGTTAGTTTTGTTCGCAATAGATATTAGTCTTGTAAGAATGTGTTCAGTGTTTAGCCTCTATGAAATGCTTGTAAGTTGCTGCCTGCATTAATTGCACTTGCAGTGTCTGTATTCTGTGCTATAAGAAAATATGTAAGTTTTGCATTATAACTTCGAAAATGTTTGCCCTGAATTTATGAATTCAGGCACAGGATTCATCCCCGCCCATCCAGAAGGACTATCACAATCAGATGGGCCATCAAGGATCATTGCAATACACAGAAATGGTTAATGGCCTATCCGCACCTGGGAAATATTACATGCAAGGAAGCTTGTCCTGTGGGCTTGGAAGCTGAATGAAGGACATACAACAGTCACAGGAAAAATTTCCATCTTTTTGGCTTGGAACGCTGAAGGATCAGAGATTCTAAACTGAAGCCAGAGATCCCCAGGGGCTGTTTCCTGGGTCCACCCTGAAAGTCCCTTTGAACTGACAAATCACTACAATTCTGTCACTCTTTGGATGCAGATGGTAACTCATGGGTGTGTATATGTTCGCTTGCTTTAATCGGTAAATAACTCATTTCTTTTTCCTAGTTAATAAATCTTTACGGTTTATTGCAGGATTGGCCACAGGTGTTGTCTTTGGTGTAAGAACTAGGGTACCAATTGATCTGGGGTCAGTGACTGGTCTCTTGGGACTGGAAGCAACCTGAATGTGGTGTGATCTTTGGTGCAAGTGACCACTGATCACGAAGTCCAGTTTGTCTGGGTGGCAAGATAAAGTAGAAAGTCTGAGGGGACTGTCTGTGGCTCCATGGTAGGACTGGTTTAGTGATCCAGGAGTTCACGTTTGTTACTGGCTTGGTGAAAGCTAATTATAGATCACACCACCAGCTTGCATAGGTGCCGACTCCATGGGTGCTCTGGGGTGGGGCACTCATGGAAAAAAATGGGTGGCCCCTGTGGCCCCGCCCCCCTGCTCCAGCTCGCCTCCGCCTCTGCCTCCTCCGTGAGCGCACTGCTGCATCCTGCTTCTCCCTCCCTCCCTCCCAGTGCTTGCGCCACGACACAGCTGATTCGCGGGGCAGGGAGGGAGGGGGAACGCGGTGCACTGGGGGAAGAGGTGGAGCCGGGGTGGGGATTTGGCGAAGGGGTCCAATGGGGGCAGGGAGGGGGCAGAGTTAGGGCCGGGACTTTGGGGATGGGGTTGGAATTGGAGCGGGAGCGGGGATGGGATGGAGTCAGGGCAGGGCCAGGGGCAGGGGCACCCACCGGCACCAGAGAAAGTTGGCGCCTATGCCAGCTTGGGGCGTCTGCCCTGTGTTTGACCATAGGCACTCATGGTTGTGAGCCACTCCAGACAGTGTGACAAGGGGTAATGAAATGTTGTTATCCTTAGTGGACGAGTAATGGGCAGCAGAACTGTGCTTTGCCTGCCCTGATTGAGGGGCTCCCCCTAAACTGAAGCTCATTTGCTAAGCAGGGGGAAGGGATGGCAAATCCCAGCGAAGAAGAGATTGGGTGAGGCCAGGTGTTTGTACATGGTGGTATAGACGCTGCCTAAAGAGCCCTAGATACCATCTGACCTGCCCCTCTGCATCGTTTAAAGGTACAGCTGACTGGAGAAACCCCCCTAGATACTGAACCCAGCCCTTGTTGCTGCGAACCTCGCTGGACACAAGGGTTACACCTTCGTTATCCTAATCCAGCCCATCAAAGCTTTACGTCTATGCTGAAGATGTCACCCGTCAGGTTGAGAGGTCAGAGCAGAGTGTAGGTTGGACAGAAGGGCTCCTCCATCTCCTCGCCAGCCGGCACCCAGAAGTAAGTGCTGAGTGGCCCGTTTCGCTGGACCAGTTGGTAGCTCAGGACAGGGAGCACTGGTGCACAGTGCAGAGATGTGTGCTATGGCCATCTGTTTCCGTGCCTGGACTGGGAATTTCCTGGTAAAGATTCTCACTTAAAAGATTCCTCGGACTTTGGGCTTTGTTAATATTATAGGGGGGCCATGGTGGCTGCCCCATAGTGCTGGTTGAAGAGCGGTTGCTGTTTAGAGAGATTATTCCACATCTTGGAAAGATGAAGTGTTTGGAAATTGGCCAGGTTTGCACTAACATACAGGGGGAGGGGGTGATGATGGGAGGGGGCAGCAAAAAGGTCTTGCTCCACCAAATGCAAATGTCAAGGACAATTTTCTCTGTTATTCTATTTGCTCAGTGTCTTCATTGATGCAATCTAGGTATTTAAAGGTATACACACGTAAAGCGCCAGGCCACAGGATTGATTTGGGTACATTAGGAGAGGTTTTTCTGATTGTAAACTGTAATTAGGTGTGAATATAAGATACAATTTGCAAAAGTGCCTCAGTCACTGAGGTAGAGAGACACAGATACTATTTTCAGAAATGCCTAAGAGATTTGTGCTAGTGCTTATCACAGGATTTGGGCACCTTCCATGTAAAATGGATTGGCAATAATCTCTCTCTTTTAGGTACTTAGCACCACAGTATCTGAGAACCGCTCCCATTGCTGTATTAAGGGCATGGCTACACTTGCAGATGTAGAGCACTGTGAGTTAAACAAGCCCTCGGAGAGCGCAGTAGGGAAAGTGCCGCAGTGTGTCCACACTGTCAGATTCAAGCGCACTGGCGTGGCCACATTAGCAGCTTTTGCAACGCCACAGAGAGCAGTGCATTGTGGAAGCTATCCCAGCATGCAAGTGGCTGCAATGTGCTTTTCAAATGGGGGTGGGGTGTGACAGGGAGTGTGTTGTGTGTATGTGGGGGGAGAGAGAATGGGTTTTGGGGGGCTGAGAGCATGTCAGCATGCTGCCTTGTAAGTTCAGACAGCGGCAGACCCCCCCCCATCTCTCTCTCACACACACTCACTGCAAGCAGCATTCCACAGTAATGGTTTGCTTTGTCCCAGAGCAGATAAGCATGCCGGCTGTCAGAAACGGAGCTTTGAAAGGGCATAACCGCATTCCTGCAGCTGAGTTCAAAACAATGACAAGAATGGCCACTTGACTTAAGAGGATTATGGGACATTTCTGGAGGCCAATCAGAGCGCAGTAATGCAACACCTCATTCACACTGATGCTGGGGTGTTTCAGCCGAAGTGTTGCACATGTTATTCTTCTCGAGGAGGTGGATTACCAGGTGCGCTCCAGCTGCAGAATCCAGGTTCTCTAAGTGCCTTGCCAGTGTGGATGGGTCATGAGTTAGGGCACCTGGGCTGCTTTAATGCGCTCTAACTTGCAAGTGTAGCCAAGCCCTAAATGTGATGCGCTGCAGCTGTGCCACTGGAGCGTTTCAAGTCTACGTCTACACTACAAATTACTCATAACTTATCTTGCTCGGGGTGTGAATAATCCACATCCATAAGCAACGTGAATTATACCAATCTCAGTGCTGGTGTAGACAGAGTTTCTCCCACTAATATAGCTACTGCCTCTCATGGAGGCAGGAGTTAAGTTGATGGGAGAGCTCTCCCCAGTCGGTTTAGAGCAGGGGTCGGCAACCTTTCAGAAGTGGTGTGCCGAGTCTTCATTTATTCACTCTAATTTAAGGTTTTGCATGCCAGTAATACATTTTTACATTTTTAGAAGGTCTCTTTTTATAAGTCTATAATATATAACTAAACTATTGTTGTATGTAAAGTAAATAAGGTTTTAAAAATGTTTAAGAAGCTTCATTTAAAAATAAAATAAAATGCAGAGCCCCCCGGACTGGTGGCCAGGACCCAGGCAGTGTGAGTGCCACTGAAAATCAGCTCGCATGCCACCTTCGGCACGCGTGCCATAGGTTGCCTACCCCTGGTTTAGAGCATCTTGATCAGAAGTGCTACAGTGGTACAGCTGCATTGGTGCAGCTGCGCCACTGTAAGTGCTGTAGTGTAGACATAGCCTAGGTGTAGACAGTCATAGTAAGATGATCCTTGACACGCCTAGTTTAATTAGCCCCTTTTACATTTAAAGTTAAGAGCTGGATTACACTAGAAAATTAGATCAAACCAGCTACATCACTTGTGGGTGTGAAAAATCCTCACCCCTAAGTGACAGGTAAGATGACTTAAATGTGTGTGTAGACAGCACTATGTTGATGGAAGAATTCTACAGCTGTGCCACTGGAGCATTTTAAATGTACATATAGCCCAAGTGAGTGTGCACTTGTGGAGTGTTGCCATTTCTTGTGGTCAAGAGATTTGGAGTTTTTCTTAAAGCGCCCACTGATGGGATCGTGATATTATGTGGTGGTGTTATCGTGTTGTGATGTGAGAATCTCATCTTTCACTAGCCCTCATCTTTTCAGAGAAAAGCTTTAAAGTGTGACCTGAATGTAATACATTTTAAAAATCCAGAATTTTACTGAATTTTAAAAATAAAATAATCATGGTTTTTTGGGACCAGATTCATGATTTTTGACTGCTGGGGACTGGCACTGTGTGTGTGTGTGTGTGTGTGTACACACCACTTTGTAAAGATTCCCTTTGACACACAGTGTTCTTCTGCAGAAGGGGAGCCAGCCCCTTTGCTTAGGTTTTGTACATCTTGACCTTCGACTTGGAACAGATAAGGTGGGTAAGGGCTGCTCCAAACTTGGCATGTCCAATTTGTGTGAAATCTCCTCATTTTGAAATTTCATTTAGCTCTGATTTGGAACAAAACCAAATATTTTTGAAGTTCCCCATGAAATGTAATTTCTGGAAAATTTCAGTTTTCGGAAAAAATTTAAATTTCATTTAGAATTTTATTTCACATCGGAGTATTTGTATTATTTTTACCTTATTTCATGACATGTCAATAGGAGTGACTAATACGACAGAGTCTGACACAGCCCTTTGATTACAACACAAACAGGAAACTCTTTGATCTAGATAAGAAGTACGGATTGAAAAACTTATCGAAGTAGCAGCTGCCCTTAATTACTTAAAATTATATATAATAAAAGAATATTTCAGCTATTATATTATGGCATGATGTTAGCACATATTATAAAATAATGGAAATAATACTTATAATAAATAGTTGATCATGTTTCCGCTTTTGACCCGAGTGGCTAGTCAAAGTTCAGGGCTGTGTTCTGTGGATGTTCCAGATGGAGTAGACATTGGTGGTAGCCAGGTATTTCTCTGATGCAATCTTGTTTATTTACAAGGAATATACAATGTCCTATTTCATTGAACTAGGCAAGCCATTCATCCAGTGATAAGCCAGACAGTCCTGTTTTTGGAAAGGTTGTCCCTGGCTGGTACTAGACAAGGTTTTGTTCGGTATTATCATGCAGATCACTGTTTTGCAAAGTGCATTGCTCTGTCCCCGCCAGCATGACCTCGCCTTGGGGTGTCACTGGTGGGGATGGACCCATGCTGCTCTGGAAGTACTGCAATGTCCGGTATTCTGGGGATGTGTCAGCGGCCACCCTATTCTGACTGCAGAAGGGACCAAGAACAAAAAGGAGCATTTGCTTAGCTTACCCACCCCTCAAGTGCCTTTCGTCAAGATCAGACCCAAAAGCTCTTGCTAGTTTGCTCTAGGGTCATACACTGCTCACAACCAGCTCCTTCTTGGCTTTTTCTTGCCTCTTATTTCTGCCTCTTCCTCTCTATTCTTATCTGTGACCTCAGTATCTGTTGGTTTTCTCTCACTTTCACCCAAAACAATACTCAGCCCAAAAACTCCTGGGTGGGCTCACACCCATTTTTTGTCTTAGGTGGTTCTTATGTTTATAGTTGCATTAACTGAAGCGGGAGGTCACACCTATAAATCTCAATGGGGTTTTAACCCAACTCATAACAAAGTTTTACCCAGCTCATAACAATAACATAATAAAATAAAAAAATTACATAAAAATGAAGAAAATCGATAAAATAAAATAAATGCTAAAATGAAATTTCTAAATTGAAAAGTTCCTGAAACAAATTCAGCCTTCTGTTGGTTGGCATCTGGCAGATGATCATAGAATCATAGAATCTCAGGGTTGGAAGGGACCTCAGGAGGTCATCTAGTCCAACCCCTTGCTCAAAGCAGGACCAAACCCAACTAAATCATCCCAGCCAGGGCTTTGTCAAGCCTGACCTTAAAAACCTCTAAGGAAGGAGATTCCACCACCTCCCTAGGTAACCCATTCCAGTGCTTCACCACCCTACTAGTGAAAAAGTTTTTCCTAATATCCAACCTAAACCTCCCCCTCTGCAGCTTGAGACCATTACTCCTTGTTCTGTCATCTTCTACCACTGAGAACAGTCTAGATCCATCCTCTTTGGAACCCCCTTTCAGGTAGTTGAAAGCAGCTATCAAATCCCCCCTCATTCTTCTCTTCTGCAGGCTAAACAATCCCAGTTCCCTCAGCCTCTCCTCATAAGTCATGTGTTCCAGCCCCCTAATCATTTTTGTTGCCCTCTGCTGGACTCTCTCCAATTTATCCACATCCTTCTTGTAGTGTGGGGCCCAAAACTGGACACAGTACTCTAGATGAGCCCTCACCAGTGCTGAATAGAGGGGAATGATCACATCCCTCAATCTGCTGGAAATGCCCCTACTTATACAACCCAAAATGCCATTAGCCTTCTTGGCAACAAGGGCACACTGTTGACTCATATTCAGCTTTTCGTCCACCGTAACCCCTAGGTCCTTTTCTGCAGAACTGCTGCCCAGCCATTCGGTCCCTAGTCTGTAGCAGTGCATGGGATTCTTCCGTCCTAAGTGCAGGACTCTGCACTTGTCCTTGTTGAACCTCATCATATTTCTTTTGGCCCAATCCTCTAATTTGTCTAGGTCCCTCTGTATCCTATCCCTACCCTCCAGTGTATCAACCACTCCTCCCAGTTTAGTGTCATCTGCAAACTTGCTAAGGGTGCAGTCCACACCATCCTCTAGATCGTTAATGAAGATATTGAATAAAACCGGCCCCAGCACCGACCCTTGGGGCACCCCACTTGATACCGGCTGCCAACTAGACATGGAACCATTGATCACTACCCGTTGAGCCCGACCATCTAGCCAGTTTTCTATCCACCTTACTGTCCATTCATCCAGCCCATACTTCTTTAACTTGCTGGCAAGAATACTGTGGGACACTGTATCAAAAGCTTTGCTAAAGTCCAGAAATAGCACATCCACTGCTTTCCCCTCATCCACAGAGCCGGTTATCTCATCATAGAAGGCAATTAGGTTAGTCAGGCATGACTTGCCCTTGGTGAATCCATGCTGACTGTTCCTGATCACTTTCCCCTCCTTTAAGTGGTTCAGAATTGATTCCTTGAGGACCTGTTCCATGGTTTTTCCAGGGACTGAGGTGAGACTGACTGGCCTGTAGTTCCCTGGATCTTCCTTCTTCCCTTTTTTAAAGATGGGCACTACATTAGCCTTTTTCCAGTCATCCGGGACCTTCCCCGATCGCCATGATTTTTCAAAGATAATGGCCAATGGCTCTGCAATCTCATTGGCCAACTCCTTTAGCACCCTCGGATGCAGCGCATCCGGCCCCATGGACTTGTGCTCGTCCAGCTTTTCTAAATAGTCCTGAACTACTTCTTTCCCCACAGAGAGCTGGTCACCTCCTCCCCATACCGTGCTGCAGAGTGCAGCTGTCTGGGAGCTGACCTTGTCTGTGAAGACAGAGGCAAAAAAAGCATTGAGTACACTAGCTTTCTCCACATCCTCTGTCACTAGGTTCCCTCCCTCCTTCAGCAAGGGGCCCACACTTTCCTTGACTTTCTTCTTGTTGCTAACATATCTGAAGAAACCCTTCTTGTTACTCCTAACATCTCCGGCTAGCTGCAACTCCAAGCGTGATTTGGCCTTCCTAATTTCACTCCTGCATGCCTGAGCAATACTTTTATACTCCTCCCTGGTTATTTGTCCAATCTTCCACTTCTTGTAAGCTGTTTTTTTGTATTTAAGACGAGCAAGGATTTCACTGTTAAGCCAAGCTGGTCGCCTGCCATATTTACTTTTCTTCCTACACATCGGGATGGTTTGTTCCTGCAACCTCAATAAGGATTCTTTAAAATACAGCCAGCTTTCCTCGACTCCTTTCCCCGTCATGTTATTCTCCCAGGGGACCTTGCCCATCAGTTCCCTGAGGGAGTCGAAGTCTGCTTTTCTGAAGTCCAGGGTCTCTGTTCTACTGCTCTCCTTTCTTCCTTGTGTCAGGATCCTGAACTCGACCATCTCATGGTCACTGCCTCCCAGGTTCCCATCCACTATTGCTTCCTCTACTATTTCTTCCCTGTTTGTGAGCAGCAGGTCAAGAAGAGCTTTTCCCCTAGTTGGTTCCTCCAGCACTTGCACCAGGAAATTGTCCCCTACACTTTCCAGAAACTTCCTAGATTGTCTGTGCACTGCTGTATTGCTCTCCCAGCAGATATCGGGGTGATTAAAGTCACCCATGAGAACCAGGGCCTGTGATCTAGCAACTTCTGTTAGTTGCTGGAAGAAAGCCTCGTCCACCTCATCCCCTTGGTCCGGTGGTCTGTAGCAGACTCCCACCACGACATCACCCTTGTTGTTCATACTTCTAAATTTAATCCAGAGACTCTCAGGTTTTTCTGCAGTTTCATACTGGAGCTCTGAGCAGTCATACTGCTCTCTTACATACAACGCAACTCCCCCACCTTTTCTGCCCTGCCTGTCCTTCCTGAACAGTTTATATCCATCCATGACAGTACTCCAATCATGTGAGTTATTCCACCAAGTCTCTGTTATTCCAATTACATCATAATTCCTTGACTGTGCCAGGACTTCTAGTTCTCCCTGCTTGTTCCCCAGGCTTCTTGCATTTGTGTATAGGCACTTAAGATAACTCGCTGATTGTCCCGCTTTCTCGGTCTGAGACAGGAGTCCTCCCCTCTTGCAGTCTCCTGCTTGCGCTTCCTCCCGGTATCCCACTTCCCCACTTACCTTGGGGCTTTGGTCTCCTTCCCCCGGTGAACCTAGTTTAAAGCCCTCCTCACTAGGTTAGCCAGCCTGCTTGCAAAGATGCTCTTCCCTCTCTTCGTGAGGTGGAGCCAGTCTCTGCCTAGCAATCCTTCTTCTTGGAAGACCATCCCATGGTCAAAGAATCCAAACCCTTCTCTCTGACACCATTTGCGTAGCCATTCGTTGATTTCCACGATTCGACGGTCTCTACCCTGGCCTTTTCCTGCCACAGGGAGGATAGACGAGAACACCACTTGCGCCTCAAACTCCTTTATCCTTCTTCCCAGAGCCACGTAGTCTGCAGTGATGTGCTCAAGGTCATTCTTGGCAGTATCATTGGTGCCCACGTGGAAAAGCAGGAAGGGGTAGCGATCCGAGGGCTTGATGAGTCTCGGCAGTCTCTCCGTCACATCGTGAATCCTAGCCCCTGGCAAGCAGCACACCTCTCGGTTTTCCCGGTCAGGGCGGCAGATAGATGACTCAGTCCCCCTGAGGAGAGAGTCCCCGACCACCACCACCCTCCTCCTCCTCCTCTTGGGAGTGGTGATCGTGGAACCCCCATCCCTAGGACGGTGCATCTCATGCCTTCCAATCAGTGGAGTCTCCTTCTGCTCTGTTCCCTCAGGTGTATCATCCACTCCACTCTCTGCACTAGTACCTGTGGAGAGAACATGAAAATGGTTGCTCACCTGTATCTGTGTTTCTGGTACATGGATGTTTCTGGTACTCTTTCCCCTTCTGGAAGTCACATGCCACCAATTATCCTCGCTGGCCTTCTGTCCCCGCTGCGTAGCTTGCTCTGAATCTTCAGAACATTGTGCCCGCTGAAGCTGATCCTGACGTCTATCCAGGAAATCCTCATTTTCTTTTATGGAACGCAGGGTTGATATTCGTTTCTCCAGACCTTGAATCTTCTCTTCCAAGATGGAGATCAGCTTGCACTTTGTACAGACAAAGTCGCTTCTATCCTGTGGAAGGAAGACAAACATGGCGCATCCTGTGCAGGTCACAACGGCGGATTGCTCAACATCCATGGTCTCTTCCTTCTAAGAGCTCTCTCCAGGCGAACTCCCAGGCAAACTCCTTCTGTTTGCCTCGCTGCTGTTCGCTGCTCAGCTGGTTCGCAGCTGACTGCCTTTTTATAACAGTCAGGCCCAGCTGGAACAAAGCACTCCCAAATCAAACTGGTCAAACAAGCAATCAAAAAATCAAGCACACAGTCAAACTGCCCCCCCAACAGACACTCAGATACTCACCAGCGCAGTCCCCCTACTGCAGCACTTAGCATACCTCTGCTCAGAGGGATCCCAGGCAAACTCCTTCTGTTTGCCTCTCTGCTGTTCGCTGCTCAGCTGGTTCGCAGCTGACTGCCTTTTTATAACAGTCAGGCCCAGCTGGAACAAAGCACTCCCAAATCAAACTGGTCAAACAAGCAATCAAACAGTCAACAATGATGAAAATGAACATGCTATTGCAAAAAAAGCAAATGCAATTTTGGGTTGTATTAACAGAGGCACAGCATGCAAGTCACGGGCGGTGATACGACCACTGCACGCGGCGCTGGTTAGGCCTCAGCTGGAGTACTGTGTCCAGTTCTGGTCACCAATGTATAGAAAAGATGTGGAGAAACTGGAAAGGATTCAGAGGCGAGCGGCAAAGATGATCAAAGGAATGGAATGCAGCCATATGAGCAAAGGCTGACAGAACTGGTTATGTTTAGTTTGGAAAAGAGGAGATTAAGGGGCGGACATGACAGCAGTCTTCAAATACTTGAAAGGCTGCCATAAAAAAGAAGGAGAAAAGTTGCTCTCTCCTGCCACAAAGGGCAGGACAAGAGGCAATAGGTTCAAACTATAGTGTCTGTAGCAGATTTAGATTATATCTCAGCAAAAATGTCTTAACTGTAAGAATAGGAAGACAATGGAACAAACTGCCTAGGGAAGTCATGGAAGCGCCTTCACTGGAGGTTTCAGAAGAAGGCTGGGCAGCCATCTGTGTCGGATGGTTTAGACCCAACAAATCCTGCATCTTGGCAGCGGGTTAGACTCAGGGCCGTCCTTAGGATTTATGGGGCCCTACACAGTATTTTTAAACTGGTTCCCCTATGCCCGAAAGCAGCCCAGGCTTGCAGCCCGGGGTGGGGAGGGACAAGGCAGCGAAGGATACCGAGCCGCTGGGCCCACCTCACAGCAGCGGAGAGTCACAGGTCCCCGCAGAGACCCCCGTACCCTCTCCGTCACGCAGAATGTGCGGTGCCGGCGCAGTCGGCTCTGTGAATACGGCCCCTGCCTAAGGAGACTGCAGCGCGCGCTGCGTGTGCAGGAGCCGACCCTCTCTTACCTGCTGTCATGGGCGGTGGGTGAAGCTGCCGCTTGGGGAGGCCAGCTCCCCAGCTCACCTCTTCTGCCTGTAGCCCCGTCCATACTCCACCCCTGCTCTGCCCCAGGCCCTGCCCCACTCTGCCCAGGCCCCGCCCTCTCCCCACTGTCTCCCTCCTCTCTTCCCGCCCCCTCCCTGATCACCCCCTTCTAGCCAAATCCCTGAACCCAAATGAAGCAAATGACATTTGAAAAACCACTCTTCTGCAATTTCTTTCTAAAGAAAATGGAGCATGTTTCCACTCCATGCCAGAAGGTGAAGACTGGACATGCAGAAGGTCCCTGTGGACGCCTCCTGCTGGTCTCTCAGGGAATTAGCTCACTTCCAGCTCTGGAGCGCCCTCTGCAGGCCAGTGATCCGCCTGTCCTCTTGGCCCCCGTGTCCCTCCCTGGACCCCGGTGCTCTTTTAACTGGGGTGCTGCCCCCTGGCAGTACCCCACCAATCTGGGTCTCCCCTCTCTGGGGAACCCCCAACCCACTATCCCCACTTTGCCTCAGTTTTGGCTACTGCCAGTCTCCATCTAGCCCCCATTCACTGGGGCAGACTGCAGTATCAGCCAACTCATCACTGGCAAGGAGGGTTTGGACCTGCTGCTTTGGCCTACCCCTGGGCTGCCCTCTGCAACCCCCAGTACCTCTTGGCCTTATGCTAGGCCACAGCCTGGGGCTTTCCAGGCTGGAGCTTCCCCAGCTCCTCTGCCTTTCCCCAGCCCTGCTCCCTCAGGTACCCTGTCTCCAGCTCCCTGCAGCCAGGCCCTTCTCCCTCTACAGGCAGAGGAAGACTGTTTGCTCCTGGCTTCACTGGCCTTTTTCTACAGGCCAGGTGTGGCCTGATTAGGGTTCAGAGTAGCAGCCGTGTTAGTCTGTATCTGCAAAAAGAACAGGAGTACTGGTGGCACCTGTTAGTCTCTAAGGTGCCACCAGTACTCCTGTTCTTTTTCCAGATTAGGGTGTGGCCCAGCTGCGGCCGCTTCCCCAATCAGCCCAGCTTTTAGAGCCCTTCTTGCCCCAGCCCCAGCCCTCTCCTGGGCTGTTTTAAGCCCCAAAGGGCAGGAGCGGGTAACCACCTCACTACGTTTCTGGCTGCACTTTTCCCCTCACCTCCTTCTTTATGCACTCCCTATCCGTGGCCCCACAAAGTCGCGGGACCTCCTGGTCAACCTCCTCCTTGCCCTGGCTAAAATGGCCATCTACACAACCAGGGAGAGGAGGTTGGCCAATGGAGACTCCTGTGACTGTGGGGCTTGTTTCTGATCCTCCGTCCGTTCACGCATCTGGGCAGAGTTCCTCTGGGCGGCATCCACTGGCTCCCTTGATGCCTTTGAGGAGCAGTGGACGCTGTCCGGGGTTCTCTGCTCGGTGTCCCCATCAGGCTCCCTTCTTATGACCCTCTGACCGCTATCAGTTGGGTTTTTGAGGCCCTGTAGATCCTCCCCTTAGGCTGGGGGGGATCCCTTAGCAGTGGGCCCACTTCCGCCCGCCCACTTCCCGGAAACCCAATAGGTACAGTACCTAATTAAAAGCACTACATTTGGGAATAAAAAATGTCAGTCATGGGTTTTTTGATATGTCCTGAAGTTTATCAAAGATTTATTTGCAAAAACTTTGTAGTAAGGGCAAGTCAGCTGTCCTGCTGAATACAACATTAAATATTATGGAATACATGATGCAGCTCTTCTCTGTTTTACATTTTCTTAATTAGTATTTCTAAACTGATTTTATATTTTAAATATACTCTTAAGTCTTCATAAAGTACTCATTCCAGATTACTACGTATTTAACTCATTGAAACAAAGACGTTATTTAAAATTAATCAGTCATAGAGGTTTAGTGTGTTCATAACAATGTTCATTGCTTTTAGAAAAAGGGAACACTAATTTACTTTGTGTGGTCTCCATAACAATAGACATCTTTATGAAATTTCACCAGCTTTAAAAAATATGTTTCCAAAGATTTTAGGCATAACAAAGGATTTTATATCTTATTAAGGTATTGATTTTGCTAGAGGGTTCTCTTAAAACTAGTTCATCAAATAGTCAGAAGTAAAGAAAGGGAAACTCGTTTATCTGGCCTGAAAGGGTATTGTCCCTTTAAGGGCTCTCTTCAACAGGGAGGTGTAGGGAGAAAGGGATGGACAGGAAGAACAGGGAGACTTTGGAAGCAAGTTTTTTCTACTATAGTTATTAAAATTAAATTGTGTATTTTAGATAAGGGTGGTCTTTTGAAGGATTTATTTAAAAATCTATATGTCTGAAGCTCCAAGCATTTAAGGCTAAAGATGAATACTCCAATCATACATCTAAAAATCTATGCAAGGATTTTTTAGCGATGTGATTTTATAATCTTCAGCAACACACTAATGAAATATTTTTAAAGCAAATTTTAAACTAAGGTCCTGTAGACTAACATATTCTGAATAAATATTACAGTGATGCACAACTGGTTTGGTCAGTAAATTCAGAAACTGACAGTATATACCTGGGGGGTGGCAGATCCTGTTAAATGGCTTCATTACAACTTGAATGGCTCTTTAACAGTTTCAATGTTGTGCTAATAGGTCTGGCAGGCTGGAGGCTTTTTCACGTTTAAGTTACTAGATCCCCTCCGGAGGAAGACTCACCAGGCAGCAGCACCTGGCTGTGGGAGCCTGCAGGAAGGATCAGAACAGGGATAGGAAGAGTAGGGAGGTTGGGCACTAAGACCCAGGGGTGACCTGCGGCCTATTATCGCCTAGGCCAACAAGGCCTAAGCCTAGGGGGGCAAATTTGCAGGGGCAACAAATTTGCTCGTGACCCCTCCCCAACAATGCCCATTCCCCAAATCTCCGGCCCGCCTCCTCCCCCAGGCGCGCCACACTTCCCTCCTTCCACCTCCCTCCCAGGCTTGCTGCACGAGGCAGAGCAAAGGTGAGCTGGGGCCGGCGGGCACGGGGAGTGACTGGGGCGGGGAGGACAGGGAAATGCTCCCTGCCCCAGCTCACCTCTGCTCCACCACTGCCATCCCCCTAGCACGCCTCAACTCCCCTTCTCCCCCCTCCCTCCCAGGCTTGCGGGGGAGCAGAGGTGAGCTGGCGTGGGGGGGGGCATTTTTTTGAGGGCCTAGGGGCACCAAATTTGTTAATCCGCCACTGGGGGTGCCCCAAATTTTCAGGTGCCCTACGCAGCTGTGTATGCTGCGTATGCCTAAGGACGGCCCTGGAGACTAGATGACCCTTGCGGTCCCTTCCAATTCTATTGTTCTATGATTCTCCCCCAGCGCTTCCTTCTTGTTCCTGGAGGACTCCCAGGGAACACCTGCAGACTCCTTCCTCTCAGCCCCCTTCTACTTGCAGCTCCCTGGTTTTCAGTGGTGTCCCAGCCAGGCTTCGTTCTCAGCTAACCCTCACCCTCCTCCTCTCAGGTGATGCCAGGTGACCTAAGAGGCCTCTCAGGCCCTTGTTACCCCTATCAGGGCTGTGGGGGGGTGCATCCCCCATCACAGTAAGTGACTTGACCAAGGCTGTGGAGACAGTCAGTGTCAGACTGTCTTTCCAACCTGTCTTTGGGGTGAGGGTTTCAGAAACACCTGTGGGAGTGAGACACCCAAATCCTATTGACAGTTCCTCTTAGGAAATAAGCATTTTTGAAAATCTCACCCTTAGTCCACTGGATCACGCTGCCCCTACATGTGAGGACAAATCACACTAGGTGCTGACACAGGAATGGGCTTGACCTCAGCCAGTTAGCTGGTTGGGGGCAGGGGGAAGCATACAGCAGGCCTAATGCTATCAGCATAACCCTGGGTAGCAACGCCCCCACCCAGCTGTGAACTGAACCAAAAACAGGGCCCCACCGCTATGATTTCCAAAGACCCCAAAAGTCTGTCTTGAGGGAGTGCGAATTACCTGATCATTAGGAAATATCAGGGGCAAGCTTTCAACCCCAGCAGTCAGCTCCTTTCTGCTTTTATCGGGCTCAAGGTTGTCTTTGCAAGGGAGAGGGATGGACACTCCCTCTAAATGAAAGACAGAACTCTTTGGTACACCTTCTAGGTTGCCCCGCATCACGTGTGAGGGCTGCAGCCCTGAGCTACGCAGGCCCAAAGGCAGGGATTATGCTAATCACAAGGTGCCTAACATATAATTACCCAGCCAGATGCACAGGTAGTTGTGATCCCTGATGCCAAGTGAGTCTGGGAGGAGTGAGCAGCTGGGGAGAGCTGGACAGGCAGAAGCCATTTGTTTTTGTATTCATCTATTTGCTCTCTCTCCTCGTCGTGTAGGAGGGGAGCTGTAGGAGGGCCAATGATGCAGGCTCAAGAATGGGGATTTGACCTGGAGTTCGCACTAGAGGGTGCTAGCATTTAGGTCACCGCCCAATGACACCAGCTTGCCAAAAAGGGAGTAATACTGAAGGGAAATGTGAAGAGCTTCCTGTTATGAATCCTGTCTGGTGAAGAATAAGTCTTCTCCCCTAGCCTGCGTGGCCACCCTGCCATGTGAGCCCGGCAGTGTCAAGCACAACTGAGTGCTGATCGGCAGCTTGGCGTCTCCATGCTCACAACTGCTTGGGGTTTTATTTGCGTGCCAGTTCCCGCGTTTTGCAATAAACCCACACGCTGCTGAGTGTTGCACCACAAGCAGCTCAATGAAGACTCTTCGCTTACCATCTTATTCTCCCTGCAACACCCAACCGTGTGATGACTGTATGTACCAGCAGCATTCACGGTGCTTTCGAGACTTCAGTCGATCCCAACGAGGCTACCAGACCTACCGGGATGTGCCATGGGACCTTCAAAGGTAGGTGATGGGTTTAATCCTTCTGAGCTGGACTTGGGGGATGCTGTTTGTGGAGAGATTTTGTTTACATTAAGATGTGTCTGAAGGACCTGGAGCGAGGCCCCCAGTCATCTCCTCACTTCCCCGTTCCAAAACCCAGTGGCTTAACTTCTCCCCATCTCTCCCTGTGAGGATGCTTAGGCAGAATGCTGCTCATGATTAGGGTGACAAGACAGCAAGTGTGAAAAATTGGGAGGGGAGTGGGGGATAATAGGCACCTATGTCAGACAAAGCCCGGAATATCAGGACTGTGCCTATAAAATTGGGACATCCGGTCACCCTACTCATGATGGACCATTCTGAAATGTACAGACCCCCAGAGGAGAAGGGATTCACTGCAGGGAAAGCAGGAGGAGGGGAAACTAACTGGAAGGTCACATATTGAAAGCACAAGCTGGTGGAATGGCCTGGCTCAGTGGTTCTCCACCAGGGGTGCGCATATCCCTGGGGGTACACAGAGGTCTTCCAGGGGATACATCAACTCACATAGATATTTGCCTAGTTTTACAACGGACAACATAAAACACGCTAGCGAAGTCAATACAAACTACAATTTCATACACACAATGACTCTATACTGCTCTATCTACTATACACTGAAATGTAAATACAATATTTATATTTAAATTGATTTTATGTGCTAAAAATGAGAGAGTCAGCAATTTGTCAGTATTAGCGTGCTGTGACACTTTTGTGTTTTTATGTCTGATTTTGTAAGCAAGTCATGTTTCAGTGAGGTGAAACTTGCGGGTACGCAAGACAAATCAGACTTCTGAAAGGGGTCCGGTATTCTGGAAAGGTTGAGAGCCACTGGTCTGGATAAAAGGGGAGTCATGGTTTGGGGGGGTTCACGGGCTGAATGCAAGGGGAACCTGGGGTGTGATGGGTGGGTGGGGCTCATGGGCAGGATGACTCGGAGAGCCAGGTTTGATGCGGGAGTTGGATCATGGGCCGGAAAAGCAAATTCAAGTGGAAATCCTTAGCTAGACTTAGCTAGACCTTGAAGCTTTGGCTTCCATTTAGAAATGTCTGGTGGCTGAGGCTGTTCCCTTATATTTCCCCTAACTTAGCTGGCCCCTCCTGCCCCCAAACTGAACAACTTAAGGTGCCTTTTTTTAAAGGGCAAAGCTTCTGTGGCATGAATCCTGTGTTTTTGCCTGTGTGACTAATTACTCAGGGACAGATTGTGATACCCTTTCCCTGAGTAGCTCTGTACTTCACAAGTGGTCCCACTGAAATTGACAATGAAACTGTTATCTCCAGGGAGTAGTTTATTATGGAGTTAAAAGAATAAAGTCCTGATCCTGCAATGCCATTGCATTGCAAGCTCGGGGGTCTAATTTAATAAGACATTTTACTGTTGATGAAGTTTAACATATTTTAAATTTACTGATGGTTATAATCTCTCCCTGGAAACTTGAAACAGAACAAAAAAATCTTGGTTCTGGGTTGGTGAGATTTAGTCTTTAAATGCACTGAAACTTTTTTTTAAGATTGTACAAAATATGGCATTGTCTTTGCAAACCAATACAAAGGAAAAGAACTAGTTCAACCTGTGTTCTTCCTAACTCTAGCAGCACCCTTTGCAACTTTTAATCTGTAATAGGATATGCATCTATTCAGCTACTGTGCATTTTAATGTGGAAACAAAGCACCAGTGCGATCTGGCACAGTGGTGAATTTGTGCATGTAAGTGATGATGGAATGCAGAATAGGGTGACCAGATGTCCCAATTTTATAGAGACAGTCTCGATATTTGGGGCTTTTTCTTATATAGGCACCTATTACCCCCCACCCCCGTCCCAATTTTCACACTTGCTGTCTGGTCACCGTAATGCAGAGTGAGGACGAGATGGTCCATGGAGCTGCCTCTCAGAGCATGAAACTGGATAGAAAAACATCATGGTCATTTTTCATTTGTGATTTCTCTAAGCAGAGAACTGAAGGGTTTTTTTGCATCTAGGTGTGACACTGTATCTCAGGGGCTTGTCTATACACAAGCTGCTGTAGTATATTTTAATAGTATCCTATGGTATATTTAAAGCAGTACAACCCTCCTATTGTGAATGCAGTTACACTGGTATAAAGGTGCTTATATTGATATCGCGTATTCCTTTAAGAGACGGGAAATATATAATACAGGTATAAGGAACTTTTTATATTGATAAAACTATGTCCACGCTAGAGGTTGTAACAATGTAACAATTTTGTTATAAGGAAAAAAATCACACCCCTAACCAAAATAGTTATGCCAGTACAAAAACTGCATAGACCAGGCCTGAGTAATGTACGTAGCCTCCTTCTGATTGGAAAGGAAGCTTGCCATTTGGAGATCATGTAAAAGAATTGCATCGCTTATCCTGCAACTACAGGGCAAATCTCTGAATTCAATTGTTGTAGATCTGGGAAGCAAGGGAGTACACTAGCTTGACTTCTCAGAAGGCTCATCTCATGAAAGAAATTTCTAAGAGCCCTGCACAGAACCCCATCCTGGCTGAGGCTCACTGTACTGCACTGACTTCAGAGGAGCTTTCATTAGGTGTGAATTCAAGCGAGTTTTGGAACAAGAACAGCCATGAGCTATTGGAGCTGCAGCACCTGCCTTATCTCACTAATACAGCAATCACATTATTCCTTACTGAAAATACATTGCGACAAACCTGGGCAGGAAATAGAAATCAGAACCTTCAGGGTGTTGGTGGTGCTGAGAACAACAGCTAATAACGCTGTTGTTCATTCGAAAGCAGCATGGGAGTATTTCAATGACGGTTGAATCAGCATTGGCTCTTGTTTCTACATGCGCAGCTGGGTTTGTTTGTATTTTTTATAAAGCAGGGTCTGAACCAAACATTGCCAACTTTAGGGAAGTTGGGATCCCTATTCAAATTTAGCAGCTGGTGCCTTTCTCTATAATTGAGCCAAGGTCCCAGTTCAATCCATCTCCCCCTAAATTTTGGAAAGTTCAAATCTAGGTCCCTGATCCAGCAAAAGACACTTAAATACCTACTTAATCTGAAGTCTTTGAGTGCTGTAATGTATTTTTAGATGGGCATATTGCGATTTGGAGACAATTGCATTGCAAGTAACAGATTTTGGTTTCATGTTGCCAAAGAGCTGTCATAACCAACAGCGAGTTTAAAAGACATGCTACAGCACACACAAAAATCCAGTGGGACTTGTGTGGTTAAAGTTAAGTATGTACTGAAGGTTTTTTTTCTTTTCTTCTGGATTGGGGCTCTGTAGGTGAATCTGAGCTTTGCAGACTTTTGGGCCCAACTATAATTGGAATGCTGAAGTCATTATCCTGTCATTAATCTGTCATTATCCTGTTCAGTGGTGCATCTTTTTAGAACATTTTAAAGCCAGTCTGGCAGCAAGCACTTGGAAAGTCTGTGCAGGGAGCAAGCCTGCAACAGACAAGGACCCCAGTTGGTCTTGTTCATGTTCGATCCCTTTGTGGTCTGTGTTCCGAATGCAGCCTGGAGTGAGTGGATGCATCCATAGCCCCCATGGGAGACACTGGTCCAAACGCCATGGTGATGTAAACAGCAGGGATAGTTACACACGTTGCACTGAAATGGGTGTAGGTGGTGAAGTATTGTAACTTGAATTCATTTGGCATCCAGTAGGTGATCAAAATGTGTGTAAATTGCAGGCTGATGGAGGCGGAAGGGGTGTGTGTATCGCAGGAAAGGCAGAGACATGAGGCTGTAGAATATAATGTGCCTTGTGCTTCCACACCCTATTTTAACTTACCCCACCCCTTCTCAAAACACTCCTGAGGCCAGCGCCAGCCCTGGTGTCAGCGGTTGCACGTCTCATTGACTCTAATCAGACCTGAAACTGCTTATTAAAGGGGCTAAACATGGTCCCCAGGCAACACCAAGCCAGTGCAGGTTCCACTCATTTTGTACAGCTGGGATCAGATCCTGATCCCACTGAAATCCAAGTAAAATGCCTTGTGATTCAGTGGGACCATGATTTGATTCTTGTGGAGTTAGTGAAAGTTATGTTCCTTTGCCACTTTTACCCATTTTCTGACCAGTTTATGCCCGAGATATCACCCAGACCATCAAGTAGGCTGCTGCAGAGTGAGGGTTAGTATCTCCAGAGCTTCAGAGGATGCAGTATCTTGAACTCTGCATTGCTTATGGGGAAACGTAAGTAGGAGCTCTTCAGTGAGAGGTGACTTCATCCCTTGTCCTAATGCAGATTGTTTTAACAACTAGAAATGTGGCCAAGAGGGGCCCCCCACTATAGAATCATAGAAATGTAGGGCTGGAAGAATCTTCAAGAGGTTGAGGCAGGACCAAGTCAACCTAAACCATCCCTGACAGGTGTTTGTCCAACCTGTTCTTAACGTTGCAATGATGGGGATTCCACAACTTCCCTTGGAAGCCTGTCTGGAATTTAACTACCCTTATAGTTAGAAAGTATTTCCGAATATTTAACCTACGTCTTCTTTGCTGAAGATCAAGCCCATTACTTTTTGGCCCAACTTCAGAGGACACCGAGAACAAATATACGCTGTCCTCTTCATAATGGCCTTAACAGATTTGAAGGCTATCAGGTCTCCCCACACTCTTCTTTACTCAAGACTAAACATGCTCAGTTTTTTTAACTTTTTCTCATAGGTCAGGTTTTCTAAATCTTTGATCATTTTGTTACTCTTTTCTGGACTTTCTCCAATTTGTCCACATCTCTCCTAAATTGTGGTGCCCAGAAGTGGGCACAGTATTCCAGCTGAGGCCCCAGTGTCAAGTAGACAAGAACATAAGAACGGCCATACTGGGACAGACCAAAGGTCCGTCTAGCCCAGTATCCTGTCTACCGACAGTGACCAATGCCAGGTGTCCTAGAGGGAGTGAACTTAACAGGCAATGATCAAGTGATCTCTCTCCTGCCATCCAGCTCCACCCTCTGACAAACAAACAGAGTCTAGGGACACCATTCCTTACCCATCCTGGCTAATAGCCATTAATGGACTTAACCTCCATGAATGTATCCAGTTCTCTTTTCAATGCTGTTATAGTCCTAGCCTTCACAACTTCCTCAGGCAAGGAGTTCCAAAAGTTGACTGTGAGCTGTGTGAAGAAGAACTTCCTTGTATTTGTTTTAAACCTGCTGCCTATTAATTTCATTTGGTGACCCCTAGTTCTTGTATTATGGGAATAAGTAAATAACTTTTCCTTATCTACTTTCTCCACATCACTCATGATTTTATATACCTCTATCATTTCCCCCCTTAGTCTCCTCTTTTCTAAGCTGAAAAGTCCTAGCATCTTTAATCTGTCCTCATATGGGACCCTCTCCAAACCCCTAATCATTTTAGTTGCCCTTCTCTGAACCTTTTCCAGTGCCAGTATATTTTTTTGAGATGAGGCAACCACATCTGTACGCAGTATTCAAGATGTGGACGTACCATCAATTTATATAAAGGCAATAATATATTTTCCATCTTATTCTCTATCCCCTTTTTAATGATTCCTAACATCCTGTTTGCTTTTTTGACCGTCTCTGCACACTGCGTGGACATCTTCAGAGAACTATCCACGCTGACTCCAAGATCTTTTTCCTGATTTGTTGTAGCTAAATTAGCCCCCATCATATTGTATGTATAGTTGGGGTTATTTTTTCCAATGTGCATTACTTTACATTTATCTACATTAAATTTCATTTGCCATTTTGTTGCCCAATCACTTAGTTTTGTGAGATCTTTTTGAAGTTCTTCACAGTCTGCTTTGGTCTTAACTATCTTGAGCAGTTCAGTATCATCTGCAAACTTTGCCACCTCACTGTCTACCCCTTTCTCCAGATCATTTATGAATAAGTTGAATAGGATTGGTCCTAGGACTGACCCTTGGGGAACACCACTAGTTACCCTTCTCCATTCTGAGAATTTACCATTAATTCCTACCCTTTGTTCCCTGTCTTTTAGCCAGTTCTCAATCCATGAAAGGACCTTCCCTTTTATACCATGACAACTTAATTTACATAAGAGCCTTTGGTGAGGGACCTTGTCAAAGGCTTTCTGGAAATCTAAGTACACTACGTCTAGTGGATCTCCCTTGTCCACATGTTTGTTGACCCCTTCAAAGAACTCTAATAGATTAGTAAGACACAATTTCCCTTTAGAGAAACCATGTTGCCTTTTGCCCAACAATTTATGTTCTTCTATGTGTCTGACAATTTTATTCTTTACTATTGTTTTGACTAATTTGCCCAGTACCGACGTTAGACTAACTGGTCTGTAATTGCCGGGATCACCTCTAGAGCCCTTTTTAAATATTGGTGTTACATTAGCTATCTTCCAGTCGTTGGAAGATAGCTAATGGACAGGTTACAAACTCTAGTTAATAGTTCCGCAACTTCACATTTGAGTTCTTTCAGAACTCTTGGGTGAATGCCATCTGGTCCCGGTGACTTGTTAATGTTAAGTTTATCAATTAATTCCAAAACCTCCTCTAGTGACACTTCAATCTGTGACAGTTCCTCAGATTTGTCACCTACAAAAACCGGCTCAGGTTTGGGAATCTCCCTAACATCCTCAGCTGTGAAGACTGAAGCAAAGAATTCGTTTAGTTTCTCCGCAATGACTTTATCGTCTTTAAGCGCTCCTTTTCTATCTCTATCATCGAGGGGCCCCTCTGGTTGTGTAGCAGGCTTCCTGATTCTGATGTACTTAAAAAACATTTTATTACCACCTTTGGAGTTTTTGGCTAGCCGTTCTTCAAACTCCTCTTTGGCTTTTCTTATTACATTTTTACACTTAATTTGGCAGTGTTTATGCTCTTTTCTATTTACCTCACTAGGATTTGACTTCCACTTTTTAAAGGAAGTCTTTTTATCTCTCACTGCTTCTTTTACATGGTTGTTAAGCCACGGTGGCACTTTTTTAGTTCTTTTACTGCGTTTCTTAATTTGGGGTATACATTGAAGTTGGGCCTCTATTATGGTGTCTTTAAAAAGTGCCCATGCAGCTTGCAGGGATTTCACTTTAGTCACTGTACCTTTTAATTTCTCTTTAACTAACCCCCCTCATTTTTGCATAGTTCCCCTTTTTTAAATTAAATGCCACAGTGTTGTGCTGTTGAGATGTTCTTCCCATGACAGGGATGTTAAATGTCATTATATTATGGTCACTATTTCCAAGAGGTCCTGTTATAGTTACCTCTTGGACCAGCTCCTGCGCTCCACTCAGGACTAAATCTAGAGTTGCCTCTCCCCTTGTAAGTTCCCATACCAGCTTCTCCAAGAAGCAGTCATTTAAAGTATTGAGAAATTTTGTCTCTGCATTTCGTCCCAAGGTGACGTGTTCCCAGTCAATATGGGGATAATTGAAATCCCCCACTATTATTGAGTTCTTAATTTTGATAGCCTCTCTAATCTCCCTTAGCATTTCATCATCACTATCACTGTCCTGGTCAGGTGGTCGATAATAGATCCCTAAAGTTATATTCTTATTAGAGCTTGAAATTTCTATCCATAGAGATTGTATGGAACATATGGATTCACTTAAGATTTTTACTTCATTTGAGTCTACATTCTCTTTCACATATAGTGCTACTCTCTGCCCTGCACGACCTGTTCTGTCCTTCCAATATATTTTGTACCCTGGAATGATTGTATCCCATTGATTGTCCTCAGTCCAAAAGGTTTCTGTAATGCCTATTATATCAATATCCTCCTTTAGCACGAGGCACTCAAGTTCACCCATCTTATTATTTAGACTTCTAGTATTTGTATACAAGCACTTTAAAAACTTGTCCCTGTTTAATTGTCTGCCCTTGTCTTATGTGTCAGATACCTTTTTATGTGAATGTTTCTCATCTGATCTGGCCCTTATATTATCCTCTTCCATCCTCTGTTCCTGACTATAACCTTGAGAATCTCTATCAATAGACTTTCCTCTCAGAGAAGTCTCTGTCCGATCCACATGCTCCTCTGCAGCAGTCGGCTTTCCCTCATTTCCTAGTTTAAAAACTGCTCTACAACCTTTTTAATGTTTAGTGCCAGCAGTCTGGTTCCACTTTGGTTTAGGTGAAGCCCATCTCTCCTGTATAGGCTCCCCCCATCCCAAAAGTTTCCCCAGTTCCTAATGAATCTAAACCTCTCCTCTCTACACCATCGTCTCATCCACACATTGAAACTCTGAAGCTCTGCCTGCCTACCTGGCCCTGCGCGTGGAACTGGGAGCATTTCTGAGAATTCCACCATAGAGGTCCTGGATTTCAGTCTCTTCCCCAGGAGCCTAAATTTGGCCTCCAGGACATCTCTCCTACCCTTCTCTATGTCATTGGTACCTACATGTACCACGACCACCGGCTCCTCCCCAGCACTACACATAAGTCTGTCTAGATGCCTCGAGAGATCCGCAACCTTCGCACCAGGCAGGCAAGTCACCATACGGTTCTCCTGATCATCACAAACCCAGCTATCTATGTTTCTAATGATCAAATCTTCCATTACTAACACCTGCCTTTTCCTAGTAACTGGAGTTCTCTCCCCCGGAGAGGTAACCTCAGTGCAAGAGGATACCCCAGCACCATCTGGAAGGAGGGTCCCAACTATGGGAAGGTTTCCCTCTGCTCCCATAGACTGCTCTGCTTCCCTGGGCCTTTCATCCTCCTCAGCAGTGTCTGAGCGGAGGTGGGACAATTCTACAGTGTCCCGGAAAGCCTCATCAGCATACCTCTCTGCCTCTCTTAGCTCCTCCAGTTCCACCACCCTGGCCTCCAAAGCCCGTACGCGGACTCTGAGGGCCAGGAGCTCCTTGCACCGCTTGCACACATACGCCACCCGCCCACAGGGCAGGTAATCATACATGCCGCGCTCAGCGCAATAAACTGGATAGCCCTGCTGCTGGGCTTCTGCCTGCATGGTCTCCTAGTTAATGAAGGGGTTGTTTAAAGCAAGAAGTTTTGACTGTAGACTAGTTTATAGGTTTTAAAACAAAAAACAGCAAGGGGCCTTTGCCCCCTTCCCACTCCCCTTCCAAACTCCCTTGCGAAACTCCCTGTTAGCAGCCCCTGGTCGCAAAGCTCCCATGTCTTACATACAACATTTCTGTTAATACACCCCAGAGTGATATTAGCCTTTTTTGCAACTGCATCCCATTGTTGATTCGTATTCAATTTGTGATCCACTATAACCCTCAGATCCTTTTCAGGAGTGCTACCAGTTATATCCTTCACTCAGTTATCTAAGTCATTAATAAAAATATTGAATAGTACCAGACCCAGGACTGACCCCCAGGGGATCCCAGTAGATATATCCTCTCATTTTGATAGTAAACCATTGATACTTTGAGTGCTATCTTTCAACCAGGTTTGCATCCACCTTCTAATAATTTTATCTAGACCACATTTCACTAGTTTGCTTATGAGAATGCCATGTGAGACTGTGTCAAAAGCCTTACTAAAATCAAGATCAATCGTGTCAACTGCTTTCCTCCTATTCACTAGGACAGTAACCCTGTCAAAGAAGGAAATTAGGTTGGCATAATTTGTTCTTGACAATTCCATGCTGGCTATTCCTTATAACCTATGATCCTCTAGGTCCTTACAAACTGATTGTTTAATAATTTGTTTCAGTATCTTTCCAGTGTTGAATTTAGGCTGATTGGTCTATAATACCTTGGATTCTCTTTGTTCCCCTTTTTAAAGAGAGGTATTATGTTTGACCTATCTCACTGCCAACTCTTGTGATTTTACTGCAAGTCTCATGATATTTGGTGTCTTTATTAGAAATCCTGCTCCTGGAGTTATGTGAACCTCTTGGCTTTCATTTAAAGGAGGTAGTAGGTTTTTGGAACTCTTGACCATGAAGAGAAGTTTGAAAATGTGACCCAGGCGACCCCTAAAGGTTCAATAACCAGAAAGCAAATAGAAAGAGCCCAGCACTTGTTTTTCCTAAACTCTCATGACTGTAAAGCCAATCTTGTGATTTTTAAGGGCTGACTCAGGCTTTTTGACTATTTGGGGTGGCAGCAGTACCCTGGAGCATTTTGTTTGGGATGGGGAGGTCGCGGGGGAAATGACAGATTGGGATTATTGGTACATTTACTAATAGACAGGGGATGTTTTTCCCTCTTTGCTTTTCAGAATTCACCAGTTGGCCACCAAACCGAGATTTTTCAAGCCCTGGAAGAGCGCTCTAATCGCCGTGGCTATAGCGATGGCGGCAGCAATCACCCTCGGCCTCCTGGTGTATTTTTTGGCCTATAGTAAGTATTGTGTTGATTTCACTGTTTGGGCACGTGGTATGGTGCAGCTCCCTCCGGTTCAGGTGCTTTGCACGTTACTGGGAGCCAGTGTTTCCATCAGCAGAATTAAAACTCATCTCGGGGGGAATTACCACCAACTTCGACATCTCCCACTTCTTCCCCCCTTCAGCAATCTCTGCTCAATGCTGCCTCCTGCCACATGGGGTAGCAAGTGTCATTGTCACTATTGTCTCTCGGTCATAAGGCCACTGTCTTGTACTCTTTTCAGATCCTTCCTCTAAGCCCACCTCTGCTGCGATGCCTGCACATCACTGCCGTGTGGCTCTGGTTTGCTAAGTAACCAGAACTTCCTGAGAAACTATCCGTTCTGTTGTTCCCTTCATCTCTCACCCGGCCTGTCTCGTTCGGACTGTGAGCTCTTCTTTGCTATGTTCCTGTACAGCGCCTGGCCCGATGGGACCCTGATCGTTGAGTGTGGTTCCTAAGCACCACTGCAACACACACAGTTTTGGGTCAGCCCGGGAGGGCAGTGGGCCCGTTCGATATTTCTTGCCCATGCTCCAGTGCCATGTGGGGTTGAATATGAACTGCAGCTTGTTGGCAGAGAGGTTGATGGGGATACCCTCCTGGGGAATCGGATGATCTGCCTCCGCATTGTTACAGCTCTGCTCGGTCCACATGGAAGGGTCAACCCCCACCCCTGTTCTGTTCAACAGGAAGCTTTTATCCACCGCTGCCAGCTCTTGCACCGCTGCCATCTGAATGGCATTAATGCAGGTGGAGGCATGCCCACTCTTGGGCCATCAAATGTTTTCCCAGGAAACCCCAGAGTGGTCTGAGCCAGCCCTTGATGGGCTGTAATGCAAGTATTCCCCATTCCTTTTCTTTCCTTTCAGATCAGAGGCTGTTCTATTACAATGGCAACTTTAAAGTCACTAGTGTCCAGTACAGTGATGTCCTGGCCAGACAATCCTCAGGAGAGTTTAGAGACCAGAGCGGAAGGATCGAGAGACTGGTATGTTGGGATTTCTCTCTGCTGCCCTCCCTTTATAAACTGACCATTGAACATGTAGGGGGTGATATAACGTAAAATCAGAATGATGCTCTGTTACGCCATAAACCTCCGACTCCTGTCCCCTGAGCTCCAGGGCTGGTCTGTGTCAGGGTTTGCTTCTCTCTGACAGCCGCCAACTTGGCCAACATGCTTGGGATTCAACCAGGGATGTCCAGAGCTAGAAGCATGAGCTGCCACAGGCGGCTTGAGTTCCCCAGCTCCCTTGGACCTTTATCATGTATCCAGAAACGTTACCTGTTGTAAAACATCCACCACTCTGCTTTCTGGCTCCCACCCAACAGAAAAACGGTACCATATCTCCTTCCCTGCTTTTTCTTTTAACCTCCGATGTTCTATCCCAAAAGGATCAATGGAATGTATTCAGACTACCTTCGTAAAATTGCCTGTGGCAATTTAGAAAACAACTCAGTATATAAATGAATAATGATAGACTCTTACTGGATCGAATCCTGCCCCTTAATGAAACCAATGGCAAAACTCGAGCTGACGTAGCTGAGAGAAAGAAAGGCTGTCTGTGGTATTTGGAGCAGTTCCTCTACTCTGGGGCAGTTCTAGGAGAAACATTTCCTCTACTCATGAGATTCCTCCTAATTCAGCCCAATCCGCTCCAGACAGTTCAAAGCATTCTTATTAATTGGCAGTTTTCTCAGCATTTTGATCCAAAAGGTTTTCACCCGTTTGTTAAAACCCAGCTTCCTGTCCCTTTGTTGTCATTGTTCTTGCTTCCTAATTCATCTGGATTTACTCGAATCCCCCTGGGTTCGGTGTTTTAACAGCCATAAGCCTCCACTTTGCCATTAATCACAGGGATGCTTTGTAGATAAATGCAGCACGTTTCCTAATGATAAACACAGTGAGCAAAGGTGAATCATCCCTAACAATTAGGGTATGTCTACACTATGGGATTATTCCGATTTTACATAAACCGGTTTTGTAAATCAGATTGTATAAAGTCGAGTGCACGCGGCCACACTAAGCACATTAATTCGGCGGTGTGCGTCCATGTACTGAGGCTAGCATCGATTTCCGGAGCGTTGCACTGTGGGTAGCTATCCCGTAGCTATCCCATAGTTCCCGCAGTCTCCCCCGCCCATTGGAATTCTGGGTTGAGATCCCAATGCCAAAACAGTGTCGCGGGTGATTCTGGGTAAATGTCGTCACTCAATCCTTCCTCCGTGAAAGCAACGGCAGACAATCATTTCGTGCCCTTTTTCCCTGGATTGCCCTGGCAGACGCCATAGCATGGCAACCATGGAGCCCGTTTTGCCTTTTGTCACTGTCACCGTATGTGTACTGGATGCTGCTGACAGACGCGGTACTGCAGTGCTACAGAGCAGTATTCATTTGCCTTTGCAAGGTAGCAGAGATGGTTACCATCCCTATTGCACCGTCTGCCATGCCATTGTAAATTGGCGATGAGATGACGGTTATCAGTCGTTCTGTACCGTCTGCTGCTGTCATGGGTGCTCCTGGCTGGCCTCGCTGAGGTCCGCCGGGGGCGCATGGACAAAAATGGGAATGACTCCCCGGGTCATTCCCTTCTTTATGTTTTGTCTAAAAATAGAGTCAGTCCTGCCTAGAATATGGGGCAAGTGTACTAGAGAACCAGAGAGCACAGCCGCTCCGTGTCAGAGCCCCAGAGATCCCACAGAAATGATGAGCTGCATGCCATTCTAGGGGGTGCCCCTGCAACCTCCACCCATTGCTTCCCTCCTCCCCCAACCCTCCTGGGCTACCGTGGCAGTGTCCCCCCATTTGTGTGATGAAGTAATAAAGAATACAGGAATAAGAAACACTGACTTTTTAGTGAGATAAAATGAGTGGGAGGAAGCCTCCAGCTGCTATGTTAGTCCAGGCAGGACATTAAAGGGTGGTGGGGGAGAGAAGCCCAGCCTCCCGCTGCTATGATAGTCCAGGCAGTACAGACTCTTTTCTTTAGACATGAAGGGGGTGGGCTGATAGAGCTCAGCCTCCAGTTGCTATGATGAAGACAGTTACCAGCCGTTCTGTACCATCTGCCGGGAATGACCAGAAGTCATTCCCATTTTTACCCAGGCATCCCCGGCTGACCTCACCGAGGCCAGCCAGGAGCACTCATGGGCTGATGATGACGATGGATAGCAGTCACATTGTACCGTCTGCCACCGGGAAGGGGATGCTGCTGTTCAGCGCTGCAGCACCCCGTCTACCAGCAGCATGCAGTAGACATAGGGTGACATTGAAAAAAGGCGAGAAATGTTTTTTTCCCCCTTTTCTTTCGGGGGGAGAGGGTGTAAATTGACAACATACACCCTGAAACACCCGGGAAAATGTTTTTGACCCTTCAGGCACTGGGAGCTCAGCCAAGAATGCAAATGCTTTTCGGGGACTGTGGGATAGCTGGAGTCCTCAGTACCCCCTCCCTCCCTCCATGAGCGTCCATTTGATTCTTTGGCTTTCCGTTACGCTTGTCACACAGCACTGTGCTGTGGCCTCTGTCTATCATAGCCTGGAGATTTTTTCAAATGCTTTGGCATTTCGTCTTCTGTAACGGAGCTCTGCTAGAACAGATTTGTCTTCCCATACAGCGATCAGATCCAGTATCTCCCGTATGGTCCATGCTGGAGCTCTTTTTGGATTTGGGACTGCATCGCCACCCATGCTGATCAGAGCTCCACGCTGGGCAAACAGGAAATGAAATTCAAAAGTTCACGGGACTTTTCCTGTCTACCTGGCCAGTGCATCCGAGTTCAGATTGCTTTCCAGAGCGGTCACAATGGTGCACTGTGGGATACCGCCCGGAGGCCAATACCATCGATTTGCGGCCACACTAACCCTAATCCGACATGGCAATACCGATTTCAGTGCTAATCCTCTCATCGGGGAGGAGTACAGAAATCAGTTTAAAGAGCCCTTTATATCGATATAAAGGGCCTCGTTGTGTGGACGGGTGCAGGGTTAATTCGGTTTAACGCTGCTAAATTCGGTTTAAACGCGTAGTGTAGACCAGGCCTTAGATACGCTCAAACCACCTGTTGTGCAACTCCTGGCAGTTTCTCCCTGCTCTGATCCTTGTCTGAATAGGCGTCCTTCATCCACACTCAGAACAGGTCAGAGACGAGTTGCGTTTAGAGAGCTGGTAGAATACAGGGGAGAGTGACTCCAATACCTTCCCTGCGAGCAGCTGCGTACACATTTGTACTCAGTGCCGCTTTGGTGCTGAGCACCAACACAGCAAGTATGAATAATGTTTCCTACTTCCTTATCTCCTCGAAGGCTGACGGGAAGGTCGGAAATCATGCCAGAGCGCTGATGAGCTTGGTGCACCAATCAGCACCCAACAATTGACACGAATGTCTGGCATACGTATTCCCAGAGGGATGCTGGGAGCTGGAGGAAATGGGGAAGTAGATGATGAAAGGTTTCTGCTTCCTGGCTTGCTTACCCTGAGTGGACCTTAGAGTTCCCTCAGCACTTTCTGAGAAAGCAAGATTTTAGCCTGGGGACCTGAGCCAATCTCAGCTCAGGTTGTGCTATTCTGGCTAGCTGGATAAGGTATCTTCCCTTCCCACCCTAAAATACACTCAACCAGATCTCCTCCTCCTGGATGTGGTATCTAGGGAGCCAAGGAGCAGGGACAGGGTTCATGGTTTCTGGATGCCCTGCCCAAGCTTATTTTATAGTGGGCCCCCCTTACTACCCAGTTGATCTCCTCCTAGACTCCTCAGATACCATTTCTTCTCTGCTGGCTTTTCTGCATCCCCACTCCACCCCTCTAAACCCCACAGTTCCTGCCTTTCCCCATGTCAGATTTTAGTTTGGTTTCCTTTGCCCCCACCAAATCCATCTGTTTTCCCTCAGGCCCCCACAGAGGCCAGCTTCCCTTCCCGCTCAATAATAACCTCAGCAGGGGTGCACAGCCATAGCGCTAGCCTCAGCTCTGCCCTGGTCCAGCCACCGAAGGGCTGCGCATCTGTAGTGGTTACCTTGGCTCACCGTGGTCGGGGTCCCTCAGTTCTTCACGTGGTGGCTTATCTGGGTGACCTCCACCTCCAGCGGTGGCACTGCAGGGCCCCAAGTAGGGAGAGGGCTGCAGGGGCGGGGCTTTCCTTTTGAGATGGCTTGAAAATCCCCCCTTTCAGATTCCTCTTCCTCTGCCGCGGGCCTGGCCAGGTCCGTCCCTCCATCCCCTGTCCCTCCACCCCCGCATTAAATTTAAACCCCTCCTCCAGCCTTGTCTCCCATGACTCTCCTACTGGGGCGTGGTGTTTAGCCAGCTCCTGGCTGGGTGGGCAGTGGTTGTGGAGGTGCCAGTGGCAGCGCGGCTCCAGAACAAACTGTGCGGCCAAAGGAGAAGTGTGGAGGGGCCAGATCTCTACACATATGCCCCAAGAGCTGGGGGTGTGGAACTGGATTTCCCCAAGAAATATCAGTCTCTGCAGGTTTGCAAGTCTGCCTCGTCTTCCTTCACGATAATTTGAACCCCCCCTTCCCATTCCAGCACTGACAGCATGTCAGCAGAGGGGTGTATGGATCAATGCATCATGTATAAAACTTTTAGGTTTCCTTTCAGATGGAAGGTGCTAGATGCATATATATGAATGCCAGAAGAGACTATGATGATCATCTACTCTGACCTCCTATAAAACACAGGCCATGGGATTTCACCCAGTTACTCTTGAACCTAGCCCATATCTTGAGGTTGATCAAGAGCATCTTTTTTACAAAGACATCTAAGCTTGAATTAAAGACTTCAAGTGGTGGAGAATCCACCACTTCCTTAAGTATAGAAGTTTAGGATAGGCTTACTTCAGTGAATATCACTCTTGAAATATAATACCTGAGTATGTTTGAGAACAAATAATGTGGGTTTGCAGATACTACATTGTCAGAGCATCAAATCCAGTTACTTCTCTACCAAATATTGTAAAGGCACTTAAAAACACTGGAAAATTATTATTAAAATTTAGAAATGCTATAAGAAAGGTATTGTAGAGCATGCTATACAAATAACTTTTATTGTCCATGGGAAAGTATTACAAAATGGATTGTGGGGAAAATGGTCAGTTTTGAAATGAACTACACTGAAGTGGCTGTCTTGGAACTGGGTATAGGTACATATTCTAATCTAAGGAATCATTCAAGGTGGAGTGGCCTATTGACACCTCTGCAGTCATATGGGGGGGGAAAAGGGGTGCTGGTTAATGGGTTACAGATTGTTGTAATAAGTCATACATCTGGTGTCGCTGTTCAGTCCGTGATTTTAGTGTCTAGCAGAATTATAAATTTAAGTGCCCAGGCTCATCTTTTGAAAGTGTTGTGCAGGTTTCCTTTGAGGATGAGGACTGAGAGGTCAGATATAGAGTGATGGTTGTGTGAAAAGTGTTCACCCACGGGTGATAGGGTGTTTTTGTCTCTTATCATTTGCCTGTGTGAGTTCATTCGAAAGTGTAGTGATTGTCTGGTTTCACCCACATAGTTGTTATTGAGGCATTGAGTGCATTGGATGAGGTACACCGTGTATTGTGATAGGCATGTGTAGGACCCATGGATCTTGAAAGGTGTGTTGTGGAGGGTGTTGATCATTGTAGTAGTGGAGATATGGCTGCAGGTTTTGCATCTGTTTTTCTGGCAGGGTCTAGTACCGCTTTGAGTTGATGTGGCCTGGTTTGTGTGGAGCTTGCTTCTGATAATGAGCTTGGAGAGGCTGAGAGGTTGTTTGAAAGCCAGAAGAGGAGATTCAGGAAAGATTTCATTCAGGATGGGGTCCCCACTGAGCATGGGTTGTAGCTGTTTGATGATATCCTGTATGGAGTCTAGTGTGAGGTGACAAGTAGGGGTGTGCAGTCTGAGGTAGGGGGGTTATTTCTGTATTTAGCAGATTCTCTTGGGGTATTTGGGTGGCCTGTTCCTTGAATCGATTTACTTCTCAGGTGGAGTTTCCTTATTTGGTGAAGGCAGTTTTTGCCAGTCGACCAGGATGAGGGTGGTCTAGCTTAGTGTCCAGAGCAGGCGGCAGTCCGGAGCCAGAGCTGTAGTCAGTTGCCAGAGCTAGGGTCAAGACCGGAAATCAGGAACTGGATATAAGAGCCGGGGGTCGAGCCAGAGTCCATAGTCAGGAGCCAGAGGCAAGGTTCAAAACCAGAGATCAGGAACTTGAGCAAGCAGGGTAGCAGGCTAGGAAGGGTTCAAGGCAGGGATGGGAGAGAGGCAAGGCTGGGTGCAAGGTAAGACCAGATAGGAATAAGGTAGCACAGGAGCAGGCATGCTGGTGGGCATGAGTGTTGAGAACACAAGCTGCTTCTGTTGCTGGCTTAAGAACCAGCCTGCTGGCCTCGGAAGCCAATCAGGTTGTGTGGTTATCAGGCAGCTGTTGCAGGCCAGCTGTACTGACGAGGCTGCCTGGAGACTAGCTCTGCTGCAGGCCCCAATTCCTGACAGTTTTGAGTGTGTTAAGGTGTGTGTCCTGTTCTGTGGTATCTGAGTGCCTGGCTGTAGAGAACAGATTTCTTGGTGTGTTTGGGGTGATTACTGGATCTGTGAAGGTAGGTGTGGTGATCCATGGGTTTCTTGTGTATAGTTGTCTGTAGGGTTCCATTGTTGAAGCTGATTGTGGTGTCCAGGAAGTTGATGCTAGTGTGGGAGTGCTCCATAGAGAGTTTAATGGATGGGTGGTGGTTCCTGAAGTTGTGGAAATCTATGAGGGAGTTTGTCATCCGTGCCGAGGATGAAAATATCATCAGTTTATCTAAAGTATATCATTGGTTTTGTGGTGCATTTGTCCAGACATTCTTCTTCAAGGCAGTCCATGAAGAGGTTGGCATACTGGGAAGCCATCCTAGTACACATGGCTGTTCCCATGGCTTGGACATGGCTGTTCCCATGGCTTGTTGTTGAATGTAAAATTATTGTGAGTGAAGATGAAATGGATGAATCTGGCAATGTGTCTGGGGTGTGTGACGTGTTGGATCACAGAAACCCCCTTGGGAACTGCCAACTGATGTGCCAAGACTTCTTCTGCCCCTGCTTTCCCCTGCCAGCCTGGGACTCCAGCACCCTGTCCTGCTGAGCCAGACACTCCCGTCTGCTCCAACACAGACCCAGGGTCTGGACCATGTGCCCCAAAGCTGCAGACTTAACTGAAAGCAGCTTACAGAAGTGTTTTTGTCTTTAGCACTCAGATGCCCAACTCCCAATGGGGTCCAAACCCCAAATAAATCCATTTTACCCTGTATAAAGCTTATACAGGGTAAACTCATAAATTGTTTGCTCTCTATAACACTGATAGAGAGAGATGCACAGCTGTTTGCCCCCCCCAGGTATTAATACACACTCTGTGTTAATTAATAAGTAAAAAGTGATTTTATTAAATACAGAAAGTAGGATTTAAGTGGTTCCAAGTAGTAGCAGACAGAACAAAGTGAATTACCAAGTAAAATAAAATAAAACACGCAAATCTAAACCTAATACAGTAATAAAACTGAATACAGATAAAATCTCACCCTCAGGGATGTTTTAAGAAGTTTCTTTCACAGACTGGATGCCTGCCTAGTCTGGGCACAATCCTTTCCCCTGGTACAGCCCTTGTTCCAGCTCAGGTGGTAGCTAGGGGATTTCTCATGATGGCTCCCCCACTTTGTTCTGTTCCACCCACTTATATATCTTTTGCATAAGGCGGGAATCCTTTGTCCCTCTCCAGGTTCCCTCCCTCTCCTTCTCAATGGAAAAGCACCAGGTCAAAGATGGATTCCAGTTCAGGTGACAGGATCACATGTCACTATAAGACTTCATTACCCACTTGCCGGCACACACGTATACAGGAATACTCACAAGTAAAACAGAGCCATCTACAGTCAATTGTCCTGGTTGATGGAAGCCATCAAGATTCCAAGCCACCATTAATGGCCCACACGTTGCATAATTACAATAGGCCCTCAGAGTTATATTTCATATTTCTAGTTTCAGGTACAAGAGTGATACATTTATACAAATACTCAGTAGATTATAAGCTTTGTAATGATACCTTACAAGAGACCTTTTGTATGAAGCATATTTCAGTTACATTATATTCAAACTCATTAGCAAATTTTCATAAAATCATATAGCGTGCAACATCACAGGGTGGATCTCAGAGGGCTGTCCATTGTCTTGTAAATATTAGAGCCAGGCAGCTATGCCGTCACTGTGAAGGATGTTGGTATATAGAAAAGTGACATCCATGATGGCAATGATGGTGTTCTGAGGGAGGTTGTTAATGTTGCAGAATTTATGGAGGAAGTCAGTTGTGTCCTGGAGGAAACTGGCCCCTTGTGTGGTGAGTGGTTTGAGGATGGTTCCTATGAGTCCTGATATTCCTTTAGTAAGAGTGCTGTGGCCAGATATGATGGTTCTGCCTGGGTTCTCTTGTGTATGTATCTTGTGAAGTATATAGAAGGTCCTTGGGGTGCATTTATGGGGGGTGAGGTTGTAGAGTTTCTCCTGGAGTTGTTTGGGGAAAGATTTGATGATATCCTCAAATTTCTGGGTAAACTGTGGTGTGGGGTCTTCTTTGAGGTCTTTATACTGTAGAAGTTGGTGTCAGAGAATTGTTGGTTGGTCTTGTTAATACTTGAGGACTATGATGGCACCCCCTTTGTCTGCTGGTTTGATCACTATCTGGTGGTGAGATTTCAGGGACTGTATGGCTGTCCTCTTGGTGGTGAAGAGATTGTAGTGGATGTGATGTTTAAGGATTTTACGGCCAGTTTTTTTCCTGAAGCAATCAATGTAAAGATCAAGAGTGTGGTTTCATCCACTCTATGGTATCCAGTCAGATTATTTTTTTTCTTATGATTGTTAGTGGGGACGTGGTAATTGTGAGTGGTGTCATCATTTTTGTGAAAGAATTATTTGAGGCAGAGTCTGTGGAAGAATTCTTGAGAACATAAGAACGGCCATACTGGGTCAGACCAATGGTTCATCCAGTCCAATATCCTGTCTTCCGACAATAGCCAATACCAGGTGCTCCAGAGGGAATGAAAAGAATAGGTAATCATCAAATAATCCATCCCCTGTTGCCCATTCCCAGCTTCTGGTAAACAGAGGCTAGGGACACCATCTCTGCCCAGCCTGGCCATCCTCCATGAACTTATCTAGTTCTTTTTTTGAACCCTGTTATAGTCTTGGCCTCCACAACCTTCCACAGATTGACTGTGTGTTGTGTGAAGAAATACTTATTTTTATTTGTTTTAAACCTGCTGCCTATTAATTTCATTTGGTGACCCCTAGTTCTTGTGTGAGAAGGAGTAAATAACACTTCCTTATTTACTTTCTCCACACTAATCATGATTTTATAGACCTCTATCATGTCCCCCTTTAGTTGTCTCTTTTCCAAGGTAAAAAGTCCTAGTTTTATTAATCTCTCCTCATATGGAAGCTGTTCGAGATCCCTAATCATTTTTGTTGCCCTCTTCTGTACCTTTTCCAATTCCAATGTATCTTTTTTGAGATGGGGCAACCACATCGGCACGCAGTATTCAAAATTGATTTATATAGAGGAAATACGATATTTTTTGTCTTATTATTTATCCTTTTCCTAATGATTCCCAGCATTCTGTGAGCTTTTTTGACTGCCGCTGCACATTGAGCCGATGTTTTCAGAGAACTATCCACAGTGACACCAAAATCTCTTTCTTGAGTAGTAACAGCTAATTTATACCCCACCATTGTATATGAATAGTTGAGATTATGTTTTCCAATGTGCATTACTTTGCATTTATCAACACTGAATTTCATCTGCCATTTTGTTCCCCAGTCACCCAGTTTTGTGAGATCTCTTTGTAACTCTTTGCAGTCTGCCTGGGACTTAACTATCTTGAGTAATTTTGCATCATCTGCAAATTTTGCCCCCTCACTGTTTACCCCTTTTTCCAGATCATTTATGAACAGGGGCGGCTCTACATATTCGGCCGCCCCAAGCAGTCAGGCGTGGGAGACGCCCCGGAGCCCTGGGAGCAGCGGACCTCCCGCGGGCATGACTGCGGAGGGTCCGCTGGTCGCGCGGCTGGGCTGGACCTCCCGCAGCTGCGGACGGTTGGCTGGTCCGGCGGCTCCGCTTGAGCTGCCGCAGTCACGCCTGCGGGAGGTCCAACCGAGCCGCAGACCAGCGAACCGTCCGCAGTCATGCCTACGGGAGGTCCACTGGAGCCGCGGGAGGAGCGCCCCCTCCGCAGTCATGCCTGCGGCAGGTCCGGTCGTCCCGGGGCTCCGGTGGACCTCCCGCAGGCATGACTGCGGCAGGTCCACCGACCCAGCCTGCCGCCCCTGCCGGCAAATGCCGCCCCACGCGCGTGCTTGCCGCGCTGGGGTCTAGAGCCGGCCCTGTTTATGAATATGTTGAATAGGACTGGTCCCAGTACAGATCCCTGGGGGACACCACTATTTACCTCTCTCCATTCTGAAAACTGACCATTTATTCCTACCCTTTGTTTCCTATCTTTTAACCAGTTACCGAACCACGAGAGGCCTTTCCCTCTTATCCCATGACTGCTTATTTGTTTAAGAGCCTTTGGTGAGAGACCTTGTCAAAGGCTTTCTGAAAGTCCAAGTACACTATATCCACTGGATTACCCTTGTCCACATGCTTGTTGATCCTCTCAAAGAATTCTAATAGATCTCTGAGGCCTGAGTTCCTTTTACAAAAGCAATGTTGACTCTTCTGCAACAAATCCTGTTCCTCTATGTATCTGATACTATAATTTAACCAGTTTGCCCGGTACTGAAGTCAGGTTTATCAGCCTGTAATTACTAGAATCACCTCTGGAGCCTTTTAAAAAAATTAGTGTCACATTAGCTATCCTCCAGTCATCTGTTACAGTAGCTGATTTAAATGATAGGTTACATACCACACTTAGTAGTCCTGCAATTTCATATTTGAGTTACTTCAATACTTTTGGGTGCCACCTAGTCCTGGTGTCTTATTACTGTTTAATTTATCAATTTGTTCCCAAACCTCCTCCATATGGGACAGTTCCTCAGATTTGTCACCTAAAAAGAATGGCTCAGGTGTGAAGATTGATGCAAAGAATTCATTCAGCTTCTCCATAATGACCTTATCTTCAATGAGTGCTGCTTTAGCACCTCGATCATCAAGTGGCCTCTCTGGCAGTTTGGCTGGCTTCCTGCTTCTGATGTACTTAAAAAATGTTGCTGTTAGTTTTTAAGTCTTTGGCTAATTGCTCTTCAGATTCTTTTTTGGCCTGCCTAATTATATTTTTACACCTGAGTTAATACAATGACTAAACAACTAGTTCTATTTATTCGGTCCATTTATAAGGCACCCATCATTCTGGTATCAGGGTGCACTTTACATAGCATGGATTATGAGCCATTAACAATCCCAAATATAGGGCCATATGGTGGAGTGGTTGTTAATTTTGTTATACAGTCCTTACTCTGGCAAAGTCTAATTCAACTGAATGACAATGAGAACTAAGTAAAACAGACAAACAAACAAAAAGGAACTCATGCTTTATGGAACTCATGCTTTTTAGGCCCATGGTTTTAAAGAACAGAAGACAGGAAAAAACTTGACTGCATTGAATTCCAGGGCCAACAGCTAGCTGAAAAGCTAGTACAATCAGGTGTGTCTTGTAAGGTACTTTAAAGACCTGGTTCCAGCAAAGCGCTTAAGAATGTGAGTTGTTCTTTTGACGTCAGTGGAACCACTTGCAGGCTTAAACTGAAGCATGTGCTTTGCTGGATCTGGGCCTTATTGTGCCCAGGTTTTGGCTTAGGCATACATCCCGCAGGAGTAGATCCCAGAGGTGGGAGCTGGCCATGGAGATCTTCCTGGAGCACCAGCTTCCATGAGCTTTCCTTTTGGGACAGGGTGATGGAGTACACCTAGTGACTGTAATTGTGGTGGTGGTGGATAAGAGGAGAAGGGGGAGGGCTAAACTCAGAGGTGATGTACAGGGTGGTGGGAATTACATATTGGGAAGAGTGTAGTTGTAGCCCTGTCAGTCCCAGGATATTAGAGACACAAGGTAGATGAGGTAATATATTTTATTGGACCAACTTCTGTTGGTGAGAGAGAGAAGCTTTCAAGCCACACAGAGCTCTCCTCCAGGTCTGGAAAAAGCACTCAGAGCTGAAGAAGAGCTCTCTGTGGCTCAAAAGCTTGTCTCTCTCACCAACAGAAGCTGGTCCAGTAAAAGATATGACCTCACCCACCCTGGCTCTCTAGAATTGGGAGGAGGATATATGAGAGTCCAAAGGAGTCTGAACTGGAATAAGTTACAGAAGAAGGAGGTCTAAGGATGTGTGGAGTAAAGCAGAGACCTACTTCACCATATGCCTGTTTGTACCCTCCTGCTAATGCTTGTCCTGCTACCGCTCTCACTTCTCTCTCCGTAGTGGGTGAGTTACACCTGTGAGACCCAGACTGAGTTGGCCAAATCATAAAACCAGCTAGGGTGTGAGAGGGAGTAAATTACACATTGGGAAGTGGGCGTGAGTCTCAGCAAGCCTGGCTTGGTTAAATTTACATGTTGAAAGGGCTGGGGAAAGGTGTGAATTAGACATAGTCTCTCCCGACCTAAACTCTCCTCTGAATATGACCCACTTTTCTAAAACTTGGGCTTAAGTCATTTCAGCCATTCTAGTTGGTGGCCAACATTTGGAACTTTACCTGGAAATGGATTTGCAGTGAGGGTAGAGTATGATCCACTGGGGAAATATGCTTCCTCCATCTGCCTCACTCAGAAGGCAAGTATTGTAGCTACATTCTGCGCTAGCCAAAGCTTTCAAAGGGCCATCAAGGCTAGTCCTAGGCAGGGGGTTTTGCAATAGCAAGTCCCCAGCAATGTGATGTTCCTAATTTTATCAAAGCAGCAAAGAGTCCTGTGGCACCTTATAGACTAACAGACGTATTGGAGCATGAGCTTTCGTGGGTGAATACCCACTTCGTCCAGACTAACACGGCTACCCCTCTGATACTATTTTTATCAAGTTTCATAAACTTCATGGGACAATATTTTTAAATATAGTTCCCTAAAATTAGGCTCCTATGTCCTTATTTAGACAGGTGCTGGGTGCACAGATTACTTAGATATCTAAATGAGGACTTAGAAGTAGACCCAGTCAAAATGGTTAAAAGGTAATAAGTGGAGATATACCAATCTCCTAAAACTGGAAGGGACCTTGAAAGGTCATCAAGTCCAGCCCCCTGCCTTCACTAGCAGGACCAATTTTTGCCCCAGATCCCTAAGTGGCCCCCTCAAGGATTGAACTCAACCCTGGGTTTAGCAGGCCAATGCTCAAACCACTGAGCTATCCCTCCCCCTATTTAAAGGGGTTTTTTTTCTACTAAGATGGTCTTTTTTTGTTTTGTTTTGCTGAAGATTTGGGGTTTACAAATATGTGCATATCATGAAAAACTAAAAACTTCCTAGTTTTCTGAATGTTCTTAATTTTTTTCAATTTAGGATTTTCCCCCCTTCTTCTCCAGCCTTTCTTACCTTTTGCCCTTTCTCCCTTTTCCATTTTACCATTGGAAAAACATCACAAGTGTTAGTTTATATTTTTTCATTAAACAAATAGAAGTTCTACTTTTTTCTTGGCACCTAATTTCAACAACAAAACATTTTTGTTGGGGGAGGGGCTTTTTTTCCTGAAATACACATACCATTTTTTGACAAGCTCTGCTTAGGAGACCTAACTTTAGCTAGCTGAATAGTTCTTGTTTTTCCAAAAACATGGCTACCAATCTAGTCTGTCACAATGAGGGCTCCCTCTAGAGGTGAAAATGCTACTCTACATGTGGTACTCAAATGTGACAAAAAGAGTATTCTGCTGACTCCTGCACAAAGCATGGAATTAGACTGGGATTATAACCCCAAACAGCAAAACAAAATGCCTCCCTGCAGCTCAGCCACCCAGGAAATGTGGCTGAACAATGGAGGAAGTTGGCATGATGATGACTGATTTATTTAGCTACTGAGTTGGAGGTTTATAATGCACTCAACGTTCAGTATAAAGCTGTAGGAAATAACCAAGTTGTGGTTTTACTTGATGCACACCGTACCCTAAGAAAGACAATAACATACAGAAGGCATCATTTCTTTATTTGTGTCTTAAGTTCATTCAGTATTTGGGAAAATACTTCAATATGTGCTTAAAGTTAAGTACATGCTTAAGTGTCATTGAAGTCAATGGAACATACACATGTTTAAAGTTAAGCATGTGTTAAGGTGCTTCTCTCAGATGAGATGCTGTACCGAATCAGGGCCTTAGTCAGGTACCTGTGTTTATGTAAGTCTTTCACTTAGCAACAGGAGGGAGAAAAATAGTCACAAAACTCAGGGAAATGTGATTTAGGTTCCAGAGTTAGCAGATTCAGTGTGGTATCTGAAACTACTTATTAATTATTTTTGTTATTGACATGATTTCGAGTTGACGGTGTTCCTTTAACTAAAGCAGTGTATATCTCCAGAGCTGCAAATAGACACCCAGTGTTTGCCTGAGTTTACAGCTCTTCGCAATTTTTTTTTAATGGAAAGTACTTTTCCTGATGACATCCATACCAGCTGCTTTTTCATTTCCCCCTTGGTTTATCAGGGTGCCAGATGTGATGAACATTCTCCTGCATATAAGAAAGCCTGGAAAAAAGGTACCAGGAAGGATCTTTTTGCAAAAAAGGGCAAAAGCAGGTCATTTGCCTACAGGTCTAATGGGTGCCCCAAGTGCAGTCGTTGGGCTGTTCACTGGATCAGGGTCCCAAGTCAGTACTGAGGAGAGGAAAGACTAGGAAGAAGCTTTTTGGAACTGACTTGAGGCTCTGTTACAGACGAACTTGACACAGGAGCCCCTGCCAACGTAGGGCTAGAAAAGATGCACAAGAAACCCAGGTATAAGTGAAGACAGAAAAGGTAAAATAAGCTAAATGGCATGAAGAGCAATTACCAATAAATTGGGATATCAGATCTGGAGTGTATGATTGAAATGGAATCTTATCTTGGTTACACAGCTGTAAATCCAGAGTCATTCCACTGACTTAAAGAAAATTAAATCAGTGGAATGACTCTGGATTTACACTGGTATAACTGAGATCAGAATTTGGCCCTCATAAAAGCCTTAAGCTCCATAGTTGATATTCCAAGAGGCAGTTGTTTAAAACATGCAATCAATTGGGGGGGGAAGGGGAAGGAAAAGAATCAAAACAAATCATTGTGTATTTGTGAATTATGATTTTTCAAGCCCTCATAACTAGACCACATCAAAATGAATCCTCCCAGGGATACTGAAAACCACTCTTCTCCAGAGGGCTATTTCCCTCCAAGCTTCAGCTTCTCACCTCCACCTCGCTCTGGAGCTTCGGCTGTTCAAAAAACAAAACGCAAAATGTTGTTATCATGGGGAAAGTGCAGTTAAAACAAAAAATACCCCTCTCCTTGTTCTCCAAAGCGACTGACCCATTTCTTTCAGAATTTGTGAAAACATTCATTGGCTGCAGGGTGAAAGTTTTAGAAAGTTAGTTATGAACAACTGAAAACAGGGAGTAGGAATGGAAACACTTAGGTGACCTTAACTGTGGCTGCCACTATTACTACTGCTGTCATGAAGCTATAATGCAACAAAGCATCTGTCAAATTGGTTGCATTAGGAATAAACACTGTGGTTGTTTAAATCCTGAAGTAAAATTCCCTCTTCAGGAACTAACATACTTGATTAGTTATTTGTCCTCAACCGCTGACACATCAAGGAACCATCCAGATGAACTCTTTACGGCAGTGCACAATCGGATTATGCCTGCCTGCCTCGTTTCTTTGGGAGTCCCTTCCGTTTGATTTCTGATGTGCTTGTGATCTCCTTTGTGCATAGACTGAGTGAGGAATACTCTTTCCTGCCCTTTCAGTTAGGAGAGATGCAGATTCCTGATGGACCATCCTACACTAGTTGTGTTTATTTGAGTTCTGCTGAGAATGTTCTCTATTTCTGGGCTGCCTGAAGCCCACAAATTGTTGCCATCACCCTCTTTCCCTCCATTTTGTTTGCTTAAGGCAAATGATGTTGCTGTGGAGTCATTACTGGCTGGCATTGCCAGTGTCTCAATTAGTAAAGTTAGTGTGTCTGCTTCCAGAAAGCATGCAGAGGTCCCTCTTCGCTCAGGGATCGATCAGCTGATTCCAAAATGCTTTCTCATTACCGGCCAGCCTCCATCTTCTCAAAGAGAATGAGATTGAGAAGGCCATCAACTCAACCCTGGCTTAAGACGTTGCTTTGGAGTGGAGACCTCTCTTGTCAGACTTCACATGATCTGCTTCTGGCTACAGCTCTTGAGCAGTTCCACGCTGAGACCTCTCAGCAGGTTTTGATCCATCAGCCATGGTATGATGCCTTTGCAAATAAGAGGCATTGCTGAGATGTCTGGAGCTTCTCTCTGAGATGGAAGCCAATCAATGGGGTTGGCCAACCATGTGTCAGCAATAAGGTATTTAAAATGTGATGTCTCTGAAGAACAGGTTTCCGTAGACATGAAACCTCTTGGGGTATGTCTACCCAGCAGTTGGGAAGCATGATCCCAGCTACAGTACAGACACACCATTGGGGAAATCATTTCTAAACAGAGGGTAGATTGTCATCAGTATGACGATGATGCCCAGCTACACTGTAGATCTCTGCCCCGTCCATAGCCCATGGTGACTGCACAACATCAACACACACCCTTCTCACTATGGAAGCCTTTATTCCCTTCTCTTCTGATCCCTTTCTCTCCCCCTTATAAATTGGATCCATTTGTTTGTATGTGTTTGTAAAATATCACCCTCTTAAACTTGTTTTTATTAAATTATGTTACATGGGTATATTCTCCTGTATAGTACACAGGGAAATGGATGCTATAATGTGTAATTAATAACATTTGTTATTGGTAATTATTAATATTTTAGTATTATTTTCCATTTAAAAGCTATAAAGAAAGCAATTGAACCAAATGACTAGTTACATCTTATAGTGATAGTAGGAAAAAAGTCTCAAAACAAGCTCTAGATCCAAAGGAACTGTGATAAACTCAGGACAGACAGTTGCAAGAGGGGGGGAGGAGTCAGTCCCAGAGGGTTAAAAGGCCCTCCTCCTTATCAACTGAGAGGCAACTACAGGTCAATCAGGTTCAGCTGAGAAAGGGTTACCAAGGTAGCAAATTAGAATCAGCTGAGGGGAGCTACCTGAGGATAATTAGGATCAGCTGATTCCAACTTGGAGCTGCCTGAGACCTTTTTTAAACCCCTTCCTGGGAGGAAAGAAGGGGGGGGAAGCAGAGAGAGAAGGAGCCTGGCTGCCAGGAGTGTTGAAGCAGCAAGCCTCCCCAGGAGGAGCGGCAGGACGCTCTCCCACAAGGCAGGGTAAAAATACTTTAACTAAGACTGGTGGGAAGACAGGGAACAGACTTCCCCTGAGTCCTAAGGGGGACTGCATTACCCAAGCCGGTCTCACCAGAGCTAAAAACAGCAGAGGCTGGGGAGACTGAGACGGGACTTTGCCACAGAACCAATAGGGTATAAAAGAAGAGCACTTTCCGAACCCGAATGTGGAAGAAATACATCTGGCACTGGTTGGAGATATAGGAGCCAATGTTTGGAAGTCAACAGGACTTGTGCTCCTGAGTCATTTGGGTGCTTTTGAAAATCTCACCCACATAGTTCAGTGGGTTTTGGCAAACACCCCAAAGTTTCTAGCCTTTTGCCACATCCTTTGGTAGATCCTGCTTCCTTAGGAATGTTCTTTAACATCTCTGGAGTGTTTCATGAGGAATTAACAGAGTTATTAGAAAGAAGAACTAGTACTGACGTCTTGATGTAATTCTCAAAGGAGGAAAATTTGTGATAACACTCAGTATGAGGGGAAAATGCCCTTTCACATTCAAGTGTGGAATTATACAAACAAAGAGACTGAAATCCAGTACTGGGCTTACTTGCTTACACTGATTGCTTAGGTTTGAAATGTTCAGTATCTATCATAACCGGGAAAGGAACTGGGACATCCTTGTTATGTCTGGCTGGATCACCTGACCTCTTTTAGTTTGAAAACAAAGACTTTTTTCTGATGGTTGACTCATATTCGGGCTAGTTTGACTCTTCTGTAAGCTGCAAAACAATGATTCATCCCCTGTCATGGAATCTGTCTATATTGGCAAGACACGGATTTCCTGATTGGTGTTTTCAGAAAGTGCTCCAGAATGGGGTGTGCGTGGGACTTGTGGAGGGTGGAGCTGAGCATGTTATGAGTCCAAACTACCCAAAGTCAAATGAGTTGTTCAAGCTGTCAGAAACAGGGGCAAGAAAACAAAGGATAATGAGGCTCCATATCTGGCTGTATCGACATGTAGAAGTTCTCTGAAAGGCTGATGCGGCTTTCTCAGTACAGTTAGCAGTGATTCTGCCAGCTGGGAGTGGATGGCTGGCAAACAGATGCACAAAAGCTGAGAGAAAATATCTATACATCTATAGTTCTCTATAGTTATAGACATATACACTGAGGCGGGTGGGGATGTGTGTAAAGTCTTTGAACCCGATCTTCATCTGGCGTGAATCAGCACAGCTTCTTTGTCTTCAGTGGAGCTGTATTGATTTACACCAGCTGAGGATCTGGACCTAACTTCTGCAGCAAGGCTCCCAAGCGTCTGTGCATCACATCACTGCTGAATTCTGCATCAACCTCAGACCGACTGAGGATGGAAGGGTTTATGGAATCTGATATGAAAGCAAGTAATGCAATCCATGCAATTTTCCCTGCACCATTTATTGTATCCAATTTGATATATTCTGTGTTGACCCTGGGTTTTCAGTTTACAGCGGATGGCAGATTTCGCTAACAACGGTGCATAAATTCATGGTAGAAGGGGTCTAGGTGGGAACCAGGAGGTCTGGATAGCTACACAGGAGATACTCGTGGCATTGGGGGTACTCAGAAGGAGTGGGGAATGATTTAGGATTTGGACAGCCCGGAGGAGATTGAGGGCTCTGGCAGCAGGGAGGGGATGTTTTTCTCTTTTCTCATTGGCAGAGGAAGAGATGATTTGACATTTTGTGGAGGTATTAAATTCCTAGCTCCCTACCCCAGCAACACTTGACAGCATCAAGCCAATGCATTGCTATTAGTCATCTATAACCCACTAATAACCCCCCTGAAAGCTGTCTATCCCCCCATTTCCTTTCCCCCCATATGATGTGAGGGGCAGTAACAGGCCACTTCACTGAAATGGGCCCTTGAAATATGTGTTAACTGTTTATGCTAAACAATCTGTTCCACCTTGCATTTTGCTGTGATGCTGGGCATACCTTTCCCAGACCTGAAGAAGAGCTCGGTGTGGCTTGAAAGCTTGTCTCTCTCGCCAACCGAAGTTGGTTCAATAAAAAATGTTACCTCACCCACTTTGTGTCTCTGATATCCTGGGACCAACACGGCTACGACAGCACTGCACAGCTAACCGCTGGCGATGCCACTTCTGAGTAATGCAGCGATCCTGAACTCATGCTGATCAAACTGTGTATCAGGCCACAATCGTAAGATGCCTGCTCTCTCTCTCAGGCCGATCCTACACTACTGCCCCTTTCAACCTGCCAGGGCCCAAACGTAGGACGCAATGTGTGACAAACAGCAGCAAACATCAGCTTTTGTGGGATTGTTTCCATTAGTGTAAATAAACCTCCGATGTAAATAGTGTTTGACAATAAAAAGGAAGGGGTAGTAGGTTGGTGTGGAAGGCAGGGACACTGTGTGTGGGAAGGGCATCTGAATGAAATCAATGGGACTTTGGCCACTGATTTCAGTGGGAGCTGGAGAGGCTGTTCTTTCAGGGCAGTCACTTGTGTGTGTACTAGAAGGCTGCCGTTCTATTAGCCCTAGAATGCTGAAGGCCTTTTTCCCTCAGAGCCGAGACGGGGTTACCTCAGGTCAGCTGGGGACACGGGAGTCCAACTAAGGGCTGCCTGTTACCTTGAAAACCTCTGTCTTGTGGTGAGAGAGGAGGAGAGGTGAGGGACAAGCTGCGGCAGGGAGAAGAGGCTTCTCCTGTGAGGGAAGGCTGCTCTCCTCCCTTTAGAGGGAACAGCGGAACTAAGGACTGGCACCCAGAGGCCAGCGTAATAGGACGATACCCCAGAAAAGGAGCAGGGAAAGATATTCCCTTGTTGTGTCCCAAGTTTGTTTCTTTGTTTGGCTGAAGAGTACAGCTTGGGCCTACCCCGAGGCCCCCCGGTACACACTGGAAAATAAAAACCGAGCAAGGAATAAAACTCTCTGGAGTGGGACTGATTTATTCCAGGCCCCCTGTCCCGAGGGGGAGCGTTGAGCCCAGCGAAGTGAAGAAGCTGCCTTGCCACACTTGCGTGTTAAGGGTCAGGTAAGCACAGTTCAGTCCTTGTAAAGGCACTCTGTATGGCACACTGTTCTTAGGAGGCAAGGCTTGCGAGGATTGCAGCACTGGGTTTGATGTAGGAGAGACTTGCATGTACCTCAGAGCCAGGGGAGAGCAGTGGGATGCTGTTGCAATCACTGGGAATTTTTAGATCAAGGTTGGATGCTTTTCTAGAAGATCTGCTCTAGTCCAATCAGGAATTGGTTCTGGGAAGTCCTGTGGCCTGTGTTTTATGGGAAGGCAGATTACATGATCGGAATGCCTGCTTTGGTTTTTTAATTTATGAAATTGTGAATTATTATATGAGGAGGCAGCACCCCTGTAGCTGGATACTGTTATAACAGAATGCCTTGTAAACACACACACTCCGTTTACACTGAGTATTTTTAACGGTTTTTTTTTCCCTTTCTTTCAACAGATAGACCAGACATTTCAGAGTTCCATTTTAAGAAAAAAATATATCGGGTCACGTGTTGTCAGACTGAGGTATGTAAGATTACAGCCAGGAAATCCAGGAGAAGATGTAATGGATTGTTCATCCTGCCCCAACATCCTGTTCCAGTGCAGACTATAGCCAGTTGTGGGGCCCACAAATCCTACAGTGATTGCTGTTGCCTGCTGAGGGCTCCAGTGGGACTCTTTGCTGGTGCAGGGGTCTGGCCACACAGAGCTCACTGCAGGACTGTAGCCTTAGGCAGTATGGAGAACAGTCTGTCTAGCTGATAGTCCACCATCACTATGTCCTGGAGTTTCCAAGCATACGATCTGAGTTGCTGGAGGAATTGGAGGGATAACGACTTACACCTCTGAAAGTCGATCCTGAAAGCGCAGTTCATGATGGTCTTTTGATCTTCAGTTAAACAAGGCAGGAACGTACACTGCTAACCACTAACCATTTGAATTGGTTGGTTGTGGCCTGTAGATGACCGAGAAGATTGGTGAAACTTCTGCACACCAAAACTAGGTGCATTGTTGTGCTGGGGTCTGTAGTAGGCACTAGCTCATACTGCAGGCACACCACTGAGCTGTCCGAAACTGAAAGGAAGAGAGTCACGCCTTTATTCCTTCATTAGAATGTAGAATTTTATTTTTCATTTTCAGTTCTCTCCTTAAAGTGCACCATAAAGTCTAGGTGCCCGCACAGTAACAATATTACACTCACTCATATGTACTAAAACCCCAAGATGAACCAAAGCTACTTCATGATCATATTGCTGCGGATGGATCCCTCCTTATATCTCCAGTCTTTGTTACCATTCTGCCTCAGGCCTCGATCCAGGAGACTGCATCAGCGCATTGAACTCCAGTACTAGTTTAGCTGTTTAGCCTGTAGGTTCTTTGGGGCAGGGCAGTCGTTTGTAATTTGGCCAGGAAGTGACATGCCTCTCTGTGGTGCATTATAATTCATAGCAACGTGAATGACTTACCAAGACAGGTGACACATCTTCTGTCTCAAGGTCTTTGGCTCTGGATTTTTTAATGTACATTTCCCGGGGCGTGAGGAGGAGCTGATTGTACCTATCTCAGTGACTGGAGAGGTGTGCCTGCAAGAATTGACCATCATTTCTGTACGGTGCAGCACAGGAAGTGGGGGTGGGGGGTGAGGCAGGAAGAGGGAAAATGCAATGTGACGTGTGATAAGATAAGATAATCTCTTGATGATGATGATAACCCTGAGGCTGATGCTAAACAAAACAGCCTGCTGGAGAGGACATTTATAGCTACGGGGTCTGGATTGGGGCAGGGACCGTGTGACTGTAAAATGCCTGGTGCCTTTTGAGGGGTAATAGGTCTCTCTGTTGTCCAACACCAGCAGATAACAAGAAAACCCAGTTTGGGTTTGAGAAGGGTTCTGCTTGCTGCGGATTGTCATCATGAGGCTGAGTTGGTGAATTCTGCATAAGCTGTTTGCATCTGTTTTTTTTAAACGTATTTCTCTTTTCTGTCAATTATTTATTTATATTAAAGTAGCTCTTCGGAGGCCTAGTTACGGTAGGCACCGTCATGGCCAAGATATCACAGAATGATCAGAAGCTCTCTCTTTTCCAATCAGCTTCTCCTTGCAGTCTGAGTCCCCAGTGGTACTAAAACACAAAGCTTATCACATCACAATTCATGCACAGAATCCAATGTGAAGTAACTGATGTCACCAGCTATGGGTTGTGTCATCACTTAATGAATTGGGTAGGAAGAAGAGGCTGAGTGGAAAGGAGATATTCTCTTTACACACTGTCTCTTACTTGGTCAGCACTCATGGGAAAGTATATACACAAAGAGCATACTGGATTAGACCTATGAGGTAGGTAGGTCAATCCTCTGCATCTGGCAATGATGAGTAACTGATGCTGCCGAGAAAGTGATAAATAAATAATGATAATGAACAAATTCAGTCCTTGTATAACTTTCCTACTTTCAATGGGATCCTTTGGTGTGAATTTAGCCTTCACCGTTGTTCATATGTGGAGGAGTTTCTTCCTAATCCTCTGAAGTGATGAGTTTATACCCTGGGGAATTAAGTTTTGAGTACCTCACTCCGTGAGCTAGTTTCCACACTTACAAAGATCATGTACAGATCAGTTCAAAATTATCCTATTCATTCTAAAATCTAGCCACAGCATTAGTCTGGCAGCACACTGATGTTGTTAAAGTTACATTACATCTCTAAATGTTGGCTGGATTAAACCTGTAGTTCTTTAGCATTAACTCATTCCCCTTGCCTTTTCCCAGTCTTCAAAAGACCACTGCAATAGTCGTTGCAAGTTATAGGGGTGTCTGTATGTGGAACCAGTTATCCACCCGTTCTTCTTAAAGATACTGTTATGTTGTTAAAAGCCCCTTTGGGGGAGTTGGGGGAGCTTTTCAGTTGTAACTAAAGTGGACCCCTGATTTTGGAGAGTTTCAGTGATTACTATGTGGTTTCTGCAGTCCTACAGCTCTCCAGGATTCCCATGCAGACTGAATTCAGCTTTATCTCCATCCAAGTCTGGAGTGGCAGAATGGTTTTAGTCAGCTCCTCCCCTTCCCCCGAGGTTTCCCCTTTGCTAAGGCCTGTAGATTCCTTTATCTGTTATTTACTGGGGCCCAAACTTTCAAATCTGGGTGCCTAAAATTAGGCCCCTAATACCATATCTAGGCTGCTGGCACCTACACTAATTGTCTGATGTTTTCAGAATTGCGGAGCCTCCACCCATTGAAATCAAGCGGAGCTGCAGGTGACCAGGTTATTTGGGTGCCCAGTACAGAATGAGTGACCCATCTCTAGGCACCCAGGATTAAGAATGTTGGCCTGGCTGCCCATTCATAGGAAGAACAGGAGTACTTGTGGCACCTTAGAGACTAACAAATTTATTTGAGCATAAGCTTTCGTGGGCTAAAACCCACTTCATCGGATGCATAGAATGGAACATATAAGAAGAGTATAAATATACATACAGAGAAGATGCCATACCAGCTCTGTATATATATTTATATCTTCTTATATGTTCCATTCTATGCATCCGATGAAGTGGACTGTAGCCCACGAAAGCTTATGCTCAAATAAATGTGTTAGTCTCTAAAGTGCCGCAAGGACTCCTGTTCTTTTTGTGGATACAGACTAACACGGCTGCTACTCTGAAACCATTCATAGAAGTGTCGCTTCTCCTCGGGTGTAGCTTTCTTGCATAAATCTGCTCAGTCACAATGTCCTGGCATCTGCTCAGATTTTTCAACACTTCCCTCTCTCTTTACACAGCCTATGGCAATCCAGATAATCCCTTAAATTAATCTGAAATCACCGTAGGATCGAATGAAAAACCAGGAAGTGTAGGAAGAGCGAAGCAGATAAGTCACTTACCTCTCTCTTGTTGGTTTGCAGCCCCGACCTTGGTGGAGTGGTGGCACAGGTTGTGCTCACGTTCCTTTTCTCTGCCACTGATAACAAAGCAGCATTTCTGGGAAAAATCGATAGTGTCCTACAGAAGAAACTGAGTAAATATTCTGGGCCTGTGCGAATAGATCTTGCATCTTCTACCATCTCAGGTAAGTGTCTCATGGCTCTGTTTTGCTCTTGGTTTGTTCTTTGTGCTTTGCCTCTCTTTGTATAATGCACATTATTTTGCATTGTAAATGTGAGTTGTTTCCTTTGTATATCTGTTCTCAGTGGAACTCTGGGTGAAAGTCATCCCTGTGCCTGGGGCTAGCATAAAGCCTGTGTGCCCTTAAGCCTTCTTAGCAGTGCTTAAGGGGGCCTTCAGTGGGCCATATGCTTTGCGCTGGCCTTTTCTGCACAAGGAGGATGAATTTCACCCCTTGGGCAATGCTGGTAGCTGTGGGAATGGACAGCCCTAGTCGATACTGCTGAACTGCAGCAGGCAGCAACACAAATAAGTGAGCTCCTTGGCTTCCAGGGCTCTTTGCTTCTTCCCTTAACCTTACAAACTTGACACCGTGGGAGCATCTGAAAACACATTCCAGCTGTGTCACTGTGGACGTGTCAGGCTCTAAAACATCCTTCCTGACCTCCTTTCTGGTTTTTTGGGGGTTTTTTGGTGTGAGTTTACCATCATTTCCCCCATCAAACACAGTGAATGTTTCCATTTATTTTAAAAGTTTCAGCAGTATAATTTTGGTACGGTAAATGTTACAAACTGTCACTTTTAGGATCAATTCCCTACCTCATCTCGCTCCCTCTGTGTGCAGCTGCCCAGTTAGGGAACTTTCATGCAGACTTACCGCCTTTGTTTTGCATATGAATCAGGAGAGCTTCACTTATTCTCTCTTCCTTTGGAGGCGGGGGTTGTCTTAAACTATCCCAAGGTAAATAGCTGGACAGAAAGAAGTAAATACCTGCACCTTCCAGGATTGCAGGCTTTCCTCTTGCTCCACCCACGAGATGATATAATACACACCTGGGCGTTGCATTACCCTGGTTTTCCGTAACAGTGTATTTAGATTATCTGATGCAGATAAGTGCAGGCTAGACAGATATGTTGAAATTTCAAGATCAGTGCTGACTGCAGGAGTATTTGATCTGACTCCATGGTTGCCAGATCCAGGGCTTCTCCCAGTCACAGATGACTGCAAGCTGCCTCTCCTTCCTTCTCTCAGCTCTTGTATGGACTGCCTTGCAGGAATGGAGTAAGACCCAAATGTGAGCTGGCTCATGCCAAGTGTTTCCTCAGGAACACTCCATTTGTAACCTGTGATGTGGAGAAATGGAAGAGTCCACTGGTTAAAAATCAGACAGATCACCCCCAGGCAATGAGCTTTGTAGCAAAAGCTCTGCTTTGTATTATTATTTATTGTTCATATTCCAGCAATGCCTACAGATCCCATTCAGTGATCACGGCTACATTGTGCTAGAACGTATATAAAAAAACCCACCCAAAGTCCCTGACCCAGAAAACTCACCATCTAGGATTTCAACCATATGCAGCAGGTGAACAATGAGACAGATGGTGGTGGAAGGGGATGAGGGAGGACAAGGTAACAGGAGAGAGAGAGAGATTTGCATAAATTAAAAGTCACAATGGTCTCTGCAGTTGCGGGAGGCTGCCAGCCTAACTGACGGCAGGGAGGAGTCATTTGCAGGTTTAAGGCCAGGGGCAGCTGACAACATTTTGGCACCTGAGGCGTGGAGCTCAAATGATGCCCCCATGTCCCCTTGCTTGAGCCAAAACTTTGAAAGTTTTGCATTCTGCATTCTTCCTGTTCTCCTCCTCTCATGGTGCTGCTCTGCTACCTACCCCAATAAAGGAGAACTAACAACTTAAAATGCCTTGTATCAGAGAGGTAGCCATGTTAGTCTGGTTCTGTAAAAACCGCAAAGAATCCTGTGGCACCTTATAGACTAACAGATGTTTTGCTGCTTAAAATGCCTTGTTCAAAAATGTTATGTAACACTTAACTTTCAAGTGCCTGAACAGCAGATGTAACTTTTCTTGTCTGCATAGTAAACACTGGCATTTTTATCTGTTTGAATAATCAAAGTGGGGCTTTCCGTGCCTCCTTGGTTGCAAAGATTTGAACTGCTTCCTGCTGAAGGTCCACAGTCTGAGCCAGCTCATGCTCTATTGAGATGGTTGCAAGGCTGACCAGCTTCTCCTGTGTCATTGTGGCGCACAGATGTGTTTTTATTAACTTCAGCTTGGAGAAGCTGTGTTCTCCACTGGCAACTGTTACAGGAAGTGTTAGAAGTATGCACAGAGCAACAAAAGCATTTGGAAAGAGGGTGGTCATCTTATTTGTGCACATCTATTCCAGAAAAGCCTTTGGAGTTGATACTACTGAAATGTATCTTGAAAGGGTTTTCAGTTCATCACTTAAATCACTCACATCAATATCACACATGTCATCATGTGCCAGCACTGTCTCTAGTGCCCTGCATTGCTGGTGTAGGTCTTCTTCAGGTATAATGAGGAGTTTTGGAATATCATACAACATCCCAAATATACTGCTGTGTTCCTTGAGCTGCATGAAACGTCCTTCAACTGACTGTATTGCACAATCTAGCACCTGGTTAAAGAATTCAACTTTGAATTGTTGTTTGGGGTCTCTTATGGGATTATCCCGTGCCTCGTAATCAAAATGTCTTCTTCTTCGGTGACTCTTGTATTCTTGAATGGGTGGGAAAATAGCTTCAGTGTGAAGTTCCTCTGCCAACTTCTGTGCACTCTTCAGAACATTTTGAAATCCCTCATCTGACTGGTAAGACAGTAGGTGTGACTTTACTTTGTCCAGTTGTTCCATTGCTCCAGACATATCAAGGTCAACACCTTGGAGTCTGTTGCTTACAACATGTATTTCAAACAGTATGTCATGCCACAACACTAAGCCACACAGACATTTGAAGTTATGTATGTTTCTGGTGATTCCATTTCCCTCTGCCACTGTTCTCCCATGAACAGTTCCTGTCATAACATTATCCTCCATAATGGCAACTATGGCATCATCTATCTTCCCAATTTGGTGTTTGATAGGCTTTATCACCTCCACTCGACTTTCCCATCATGTGGCACTCAGTGGTTTCAGTGTCAGAGAGGATGTTCCCAGATGTTGCTTCAAAATTTGCCATCGATGAGTTGATGCAGAGAAAAATACATAGATGCTTTGAATTACATTAAAAAGTTCAGCAGCCTCACTAGAAGCTGATGCTGCATCACTGACCACCAAGTCCAATGAATGAGAACTGCATGGCCCAGGCAGTACAAGGAAGTCCCTCAGACTACTGCTCAAGTGGGTCCACAGTCCTGGATCATCTAGACTTAAGAAACTAAACTCAGCAGCAGCTGTTTCTTGCACCTCCACCACACTCTTCTCTGATCTACACTTTTCTTCAGGAATGTGCATGGTTACATCCATTTGAGATGGAGATATGGATGCTGCCGTAGCTGCCAGGTCACCTGCACTCTGACTAACTCAAAGATCAGGCATCTCCTCACCACTCACATCCTCACTGGGGCCGGAAGGCTCACCGTGAACATTTGTGTCTATGTATCTCAGGAGAGCTCCTTCCTGCTTAGATAGAAAAGCTTCCTTTGCTTGCTTTCTTTTTCTGAATGCTGCCCTAGAGGGGCATTTTCTTCTTTCACTCATGACTGCTGTTCTGTGCCAGCTACAGTGGCTCTCAACACTCAATTGAAGGGGACAGATAAGCAGACTGGTAGCAGAGCCTGAGTGAGGGAAGATATCAGCGTCTCAAGGCCCTAACTGGCTCCTACTACTTCAGTTGACTGCTGGTTCTCCTCAAGTGGGTTCAGGGAAGCAGCAGGAAACAGGAAGCTCCCTGAGAAGCTGGTGTTAATCAGTCCAGGCTCTTGAGGGTGCTCGAAAGGTACATAAGAGACTTCTCCCCTCTCTCTCTCCCTGCAGATCCTTCTGCTTTTTGTTATTCCCTCTCACCTTTTCTCCCGCCTCCCTGTTATGTCTCTTGTGCCCTCCTTCCTCCAGCATAGCACTCCACCATCCCTGTGCATCTAGAACAGAGAGAATACATATGCACCAGCAGCAGACACAATTTTCTACACTCTGGGTCCTAATGGCACCCCCCGCCCCACACACACACAGTCTGTCGCCTGAGGCTGCCGCCTCTGTTCGCCTCATGGTAAGGCCAGCCCTGTTTAAGGCAGAGGTAGGTTCTAAGGAGGGATTTTAGACGAGCGCAGGGTGCTGGCTCTGTGAATTTTGATAGGGAGTTCTCACACTTCAGGAACAGCAGAGGGGAAAACACACTAGTTGCCTGATCAGCTGAATGTAATCAGAACCTAGTAAATGATGGGAATTAGATAAAATGATGCAAAAGCTTTGTTTTTCTAACTGACAGATGCATCGAGGCTATAATTGCTTACAGTAACTCACTAGTTAAATGGAATCAGATTGTTCATTAAATACTCAATTATAGTAAGATGACTTCTCAGAATAGGTTTTATAAAGTTATCTGATTACGTATAGGACTGAGAAGTACTGCGGATAATCTTTGAGTTGCTTTTTCTTGTCTACCCTGATCTGAGTGTAAAACGGTAATCATAGAATATCAGGGTTGGAAGGGACCTCAGGAGGTCACCTAGTCCAACCCCCTGCTCAGAGCAGGACCAATCCCCAGACAGTTTTTTGCCCCAGATCCCTCCATGGCCCCCTCAAGGCTTGAACTCACAACCCTGAGTTTAGCAGGCCACTGCTCAAACCACTGAGCTTGACAGCATAGTTCTAATACTCCATACAAAGACAGTGTAAACATAAAACAATACCCTGCTCTTTCTGGGAAAGAATTATAAGAGATTCCATTTGGGATCCACGCCTTGGCAAGTAAATCAATTTTAAGCAGTTCTACTTCTAACAATCCTGACAATGGTCACATTTATAGTATTACTTTAGAGTTACTGATGGACTTATCCAAGCCCTCCAGACCTGAGTGTCCCTGTGCCTTGTAGGGACCTGGGTGATCTGGAACGTATGCACCGAGATCCAGAATGCCATGTTTTGGCATTATCCTTGCAACAGGCAGAAGTGAAATCCTTCCACTGAACTCTGGGGTATCTAGGAGTGCCGAAGAGGATCTCTGGTTTGCACTAACTCTATTCGGAACAACACGTAACACAAAGTGCCCTATCCAGCATCAACCTTTAGAACAAAAAGGACAAATAAATTCTGAGGGCACCAAGCTTTTGTCCAGGTTCTGAGGTATGCTTACCAACTTCTGCCTCATTCCATCTTGTTTCTTGTGGTCCTTACAAAACAGAAGGGTATTCCTAAGCATATTCTTAATGGCCTCTTAAAGCCAGCATAGACCTTTTCACTGTATGTCATTTATCAAAAGCCTGTGGGTTTGTGCCATAATATATAAAAAAGCATCACTAACTGGTTGAACCCTTATTGAAAATCTAGGTCAGGTACTCATTTGCATGGCACACTAGGAGGTTCCGATAGGGAGAATGAGTAAACCTTCCTCCTAGTATCTAATCAACTTGTTGTTCAACACCATGTCTCAACTTGTTCTTGGTTCAAAAGTAGTGATGCTGGGGAGCAGCTGGAACAAACTACCTAGGAGTCTGGTGCACCATCTGTTATCTGGCAGCCGTGATCAAGGGCAGCTTTGCAAAGCTGGTGTGAAAATTCACCAGTTCATGCACAACATTTTGTTTGCCCACCCATACCAGAGTGATGGAGACAGATATGTTGGGAAGACTGATGATATTTTACTAGTCCATTTAAAACAAAAACCACCTTGTACCAAGCAAGTCGGGAAATAGGAATTTTGCAGAGCTGAAAAAAGGGACGAATACACCAAGTGTCTACATTTTGTCTCCTCGTTACACACTGGAAAGGAAAAAGAACAGGAGTACTTGTGGCACTTTAGAGACTAACAAATTTATTTGAGCATAAGCTTTCATGGACAGAGAAATCTGCAGAAATACATTAGTTTTGCTGGATAATATACTGAAGATACTACAGTTATACTTAATAATTTGTAATTGTATTTAATATTTCTGCAGCAGAAAGATAATGGTAGACCATACACCAGACACGGTAGAAAATACAGAGATGTCTGGAATCTCTCATCCGCTTCTGCGAGGTCCTGGGAAATATTCCAAAGCTTCCTGTCTCTTCTCGGTACTATGCCTTTTTCTACAGATGCAGCTGGAAGCCAGTCAAGCCCGTATTCTTTTGTGGACCTCAGGTAGGCCTCGGTAGCTCATAATACAAGTTCTCCCAGAAGAGAAAGCAACCTAAGTCCCATTTTCACCAGATAACAAGTAAGGCAGCAGGAAGGGAAGATGCAACTTGTGGCCTAACTCTGGTGCTGAGGTATAGCAGTGATAGGTGCCTTAGAAACACCGGAGATAATAGATTCATTCTTCTACTGACACTTGGTGTGGAAAGGGATGTGAATCATGGCCCAATTTCTTCTTCCTTTACAGAAATGGTACCAGAAGAGAAGGCATACATGGCCTAATTTCTTTCCCTTCCTCCCATCCTTTCTCCATCAGCAGGATTAGAAGGGGGAAGCAATTCACAGCCTGATCCCCTCCCCGCTCCAGCAAGGGGACCAAAAAGGAAGGCAATTGCCAACCCATTTCCCGCTCTCTGCCAGCTTGCAGGCCTTGCCAAGTGCAAAGTTGGCTATTTGCTTCTGTCTGGGAAAAAAGAAACTAGCTGCAAGATCGTTGGCGCCACCACACCAAAGTAAGAAGAACATATTCTCATCTGTCCCAGAGTCAGAGGTTTTGACCATGAACAACATGAGTCACAAATTGATTTCATATAAGAAGAAACATCTATTATTTTTATTTATTTATCTACCATCCAAAACTTGCTAGATGCTTTACAAGCACAGAGACCAGCATCTAGGAGATAGATGTTCTCACTCGTCCTGATTGGAGCCTCCTTCATTGCCATGCAGATGAGTATCTGACCTGGATTTTTGCGGATTGCTTCATTGGGTTGTGTCTCAAATAGTGTATTTGGCAGCCTGCGTATTTCCACTTGGATACAAGTGACCACATCCTGGAGGAGAAAAGTGGAACATACATCCCCATTCTGAAAAATCACATGTCAAAGGCTTTCTGAAAGTCCAAGTACATTATATTCCCTGGATTGCTCTTGTCCACATGCTTGTTGACCCCCTCAGAGAATTCTAATAGATTGGTGAGGCATGATTTCCCTTTACAAAAGCCAAGTTGACTCTTCTCCTGCAAATCATGTTAATCTATATGTCTGATAATTCTGTTCTTTACTATATTTCAGCCAATTTGCCTGGTACTGAAGTTAGGCTTACTGGCCTGTAATTGCCAGGATTGCTTCTGGAGTTGTTGGCTTTTTTTAAATTGATGTCACATTAGCTATCCTCCAGTCATCTGGTACAGAATTTGAGTTCCTTCAGAACTTTTGGATGAATACCATCTAGTCCTGTAGAAGCAGCAAAGACTTATCACTATTTAATTTATCAACTTGTTCCAAAAACATCTCAGTCTGGAACAGATGCAATTATAAACTACTTATTATGGGTGGTTTAATGATTATTAGCTATTTCAATACATGGTTAATCCATTGTTATAGAATCTATCAGGTCAATAGGTTGCTTATAACTACAGTAACTCCTCACTTAACGTTGTAATTATGTTCCTGAAAAATGCGACTTTAAGCGAAATGATGTTATGCAAATCCAATTTCCCCATAGGAATTAATGTAAATGAGGGGGGAGGAGGGTGTTAGGTTCCAGGGAAATTTTTTTCACCAGACAAAAGTCTCTCTCTCTCTCTCTATACACACACACACGCGCACACACACAGTATAAGTTTTAAACAAACAATTTAATACTATACACAGCAATGATGATTGTGACGCTTGGTTGAGGTGGAGGAATCAGAGGGTGGGATATTTCCCAGGGAATGCCTTACTGCTAAATGGTGAACTAGCACTCGGCTGAGCACTCAACAACACATTGTTGTTAATGTAGCCTCACACTCTACAAGGCAGCACAAATGGAGGGAGGGGAGACAGCATGGCAGACAGAGACACACACCCTGTGTGTGTGAGAGCGAGAGATGCGCATTGCCCCTTTAAGTATGCTGATACCACTCTAAGTACATTGCCTTTTTGAGTAGATCAGCAAGTTGAGATAGCAGCTACTGCCAGCAAGCCCCCTCCGTCCTGAGCCCTGTCATGTTCCCCCCGCCCACCCCACTCTATGGAGATGGGGTAAGCAGGGGGCAGGAGCAGGGGGGAGAGGGACACCCTGATGTTAGCACTCCTCTTCCCCCGCACAGCAAGCAGAAGGCTCCAAGGAGCAGCACATGGCAGTGTGGGGAGGGACAGCTGAACTGCCGGTGATTAATAGCCTGCTGGGTGGCTGCTGCACAGGGAACTTAGGGGAGTGGGGAGCTGAGAGGGGGGCTACTGGTCCACCCTGGTTCGAAGCCCCCACCAGCTCCCTCCACCAGGCTGCTCTTTCTGCAAGCAGTGGACAAAACAGGTGGCTGCCAAACAACCTTATAAGGGAGCATTGTGCAACTTTAAACGAGCATGTTCCCTAATTGATCAGCAATGTAACAATGAAACAACATTAACTGTCTTGCATCTGAAGAAGTGGGTATTCACCCACGAAAGCTCATGCTGCAAAACGTCTGTTAGTCTATAAGGTGCCACAGGATTCTTTGCTGCTTCAACATTAACTGGGACGACTTTAAGTGAGGAGTTACTGTACACAGTGGTGTTGTAGCCATGTCGATTCGGAGATATTAGGAGATGGCGGTTTGGCCTTGGCCCAAGAAGAACATCACAGTTGGCACTAATTGCTAGCCTGACCAACGAGATTATGGAATAAATAAGCAGCCCTTAGAGGCAGGGCTGAGGCATGCTGTTGATGCTGTGGATTCACTTTGTGAGGCTATCCATCCAGTTCCTTTTAGGGCCCTAACTTCACCCAAAATACATTAAAAAAAAACACAAAGAAGGGGAAAAAACTAAGGCCAAACTTTTCAATTTATTCATAAAGCCAAGACATCTAAATCCATGTGGAAGCACACCAGTAAGTGCCGAGTGCCCAGCAGCTCCCATTGATTTTTTTTTTTTATGGGTGCTGCTCATGCTCATCACTTGTGAAAATTATGCCATGTTTTTAAGGCTCCTGAATCCTCACAGACGCTCTAATTTTAGGCCCCTAGTTTTGAAAGTCTTGGCCTTTGTCACCTAACTTTATATACCCAAGTTTAAAAATTTTGCCCTAAGCCCCAATTCCCTGCAGTGCAGAGCCTGCTTTGTTTCACTCCAGTGGCTCAAAGCAGTCCTGATGCCAGCTGATCTGGTCACATGAGGAGTCCCTTTACCAGTCCTAAAGGGACCTTTGGTAGAGATGAGCTCCTACAGTGTTTCTTATGCCACTTCACTCCCAGCCCTCAGTGTAGGGAGCATGGGCCGGGCCACTGTGCCGCTGGCAGATCCCTGGCTGCCCCCTGCAAAAAAGTATTACTCCTACCTTAGGGCATATGTTCGTGTACTTTGCTGCCCTCAGTGGAGGGTGAATGTGACTTTGCATGATCTGCACAGACTTAGATTATATGGAATACTTGTAAAACATGCTAAAAATGAAGCTGTACAGACAGAGAGAACATACATTAGGTTCCTTATAGACCTTTATACCTTCCCTGGAAGGCAAAACGTAAGTGGCCAAATTCTCCTTTCAGTTACATCCATGCAACCCCACTGAAGGCAACAGTATAAGTCACAGCTGAATTTGGCCCAGTATAAGGTATGTGCCACTTCCGACATAAATAACCTAGGCAACTATCAGGTGCTAGAAGGGGAAGTAGAGAGAGAGAGAGAGACAGCTGCTTAGCAGTACAGATGAGAGACACAGATCAGTGAAAACATACCAGCTGAATTGCTTCTGGCACTGGTTGGAACAAACTGGCTGATCCTTTTGTCTCCCTCATTGGTTTTGTAACCTAATGTAAGTGATGGTAATTAATTGCAGGCTTTGTACTTAAGCTTTTAATAGTTAGATGTCCCTCCATCCCAAGAGTGGCAAAAAGAAAAAGAAGTCACTATTTGAAATTTGTCACTATTTGAATCAGAGGGGTAGCCGTGTTAGTCTGGTTCTGTAGAAGCAGCAAAGAGTCCTGTGGCACCTTATAGACTAACAGACGTTTTGCAGCATGAGCTTTCGTGGGTGAATACCCACTTCTTCAGATGCAAGACATCTGAAGAAGTGGGTATTCACCCACGAAAGCTCATGCTGCAAAACGTCTGTTAGTCTATAAGGTGCCACAGGACTCTTTGCTGCTTTCACTATTTGAAATTAACAAAGAGGGAATGCTGAAAACGTCTTATATCTTTCATTTGTAGAGAAGAGGTCCACTTTTTTGCTGTTCATTGCATCTGTCTAGAAATCAGTAAGAATTGAATACTCCCATTCTTCTCATTGGGTAACCCATCAAACGTTTTCAGTGGGAGCAGCTGGGGACTGAGCACTTCTGAAAATCTGGCCGTCAGTGCTTTAAATCAGTAAATTTTGAATGACTATATTGTGGAAATAAACATCAACATTATCCCTCAAAATCCATAACAGTAAAATTAAACCCTTCTGAGCTTAGTTAGGGATTTATCCTTCAGAGTGGAGTGTGTACAGGAGTGAGCACTTATACTGTGATTGGAGCCCACAACTGGCCACTTGATCACTGATCAAAATTCATCTACATTTATTATGCCAATAATCTTCCATTATAATGAAGAACAGTGAATCATGGTTTAAAGTCAGTCATAAATAATTTCCCCATCCCTACAAAGTAACACAGCAGCTGCATAATGACAGCAGTCTATACCTTTAACATTGTCCTTCCTTCTGCTAATGCTCAGGGAATCTTAAGACGTGTGTGTGGACAGGACGGTTTTGGTTTTTGTATCATAACATACCTTTTTTTTTTTACTTAATATAAGGAAATTAATTAGCCCAGGTGCAGTAATTGCTGACTGCAAACAAACTGAATTCACTGAACAGATAGAAAGGAGTGTCAAGCCCACAACCAGAATGCCACTGATATTAACACAACAGACAAGCAGTGTGATCCAAAGCCCATTGAATTCAGTAGAAAGATCCCCACTGATTGCTGTTGGTTTTTGATCAGGACCCAGATATAGTAAGGTAAAGAGAAGGCAGAGGAGCGGGACGTGGATGAGGATAAGTATCGGGTGATATGTAGGTGAAGGTACAGAAGGTAGAGGAGAGGGACGTGGATGAGGCTAGGTATCGGGTGATATGTAGGTGAAGGTACAGAAGGCAGAGGAGCGGGACGTGGATGTGGATAGGTATCGAGTGATACCCAGCTGACGGTAGAGAAGGAAGAGGAGCGGGACGTGGATAGGGATAGGCATCGAGTGATACCCAGGTGACAGTAGAGAAGACAGAGGAGAGGCACGTGGATGAGGATAGGTATCGGGTGATATGTAGGTGAAGGTAGAGAAGGCAGAGGAGAGGCACGTAGATGAGGATAGGTATTGGGTGATACCGAGGTGACGGTAGAGAAGGCAGAGGAGAGGCACGTGGATGAAGATAAGTATTGGGTGATACGTAGGCGTTGGTTGCTGTTCAAGAGTCACTGGAGAACTTCAAAATGTTATTGAACAGGTGAGTTTTTCCACTCGCCTGCTAGTAACCAGGAACGGGGCTCTGGTTAGAAAGTGGGTGTTGTAGCCAGGGGACAATATTGATGTTTGTGTGCCTGACCCTGTGCCCATTAAGATCACTGACAACCTTTACACAGACTTCAGTGAGTGCTGAATCACACTATAGATATGGTGTAATGAATTGGGGTAGGAGGATATTTCAACAGTGCCGTCAATGCCCCACCGTGACACACCAAATTATTAGCATTAATTTTATTTATTTATTTCAGCCTCCAAAAGTGTACCAGGCACCTCCCAGTCCAAATAAGAAGCTGTGGGAGCAGATCCTCAGGTGGTGCAGGTTGTCTTAGCTCCACTGAAGTCAGAGCCAATGCTGACAAACTACACCCACTGGGGAGCTGCGCCGTGGTACCTGCCCTGAAGAGCTCACAGTCTCAGGGCCAGATTGTGTCTGACCCTTATGCTGCTGCAGAGTGTGGTGGGGGAGAGCATACGGAGCCTTCTGCAGTGCCCAGGCAGAATTTCAGACCCTGTGCTCTGGTCCCTAGGAGATGGCTGGCTGCTTAGAGAGAGACCAAGCTGTACCGCATCAGGGGATATAATAATGGGTGCACAGCAGAAAATTTTCCACCTCCAAGTGATTCCTCTGTAGCAGTTCAGCTCCACCCCACCCTTTACTATGGGCTGGGCCTAATCTGAGCTGCATTCATAGGTTAAAAACCCCTGGCTGTGCTGAACTCACTGTTTGTTTGTTTATTTCAGATATGAGGCCCGAGAGAGCTGAAACCCTCTTCAGGGACTGTAAGTGAAAGCACGGCATGCTTGGCAATTCCCTGACTGTTTTAATAAATAGACGGATCATTTTTCTGGCCCTTTAGAAAGCTTCCTCTTTTTCTCTTGAATGAAGTTGACCTTACACTTTACACAGAGCCTTGCACATTCATGGGGGATGCATCTTCCCAATTCCTTCTGGTTTTACTAGGATGACCATACTTCCCAAAGGGGAAACGGGACACCACCCGGGGCTTGCCTGAGCCTCCCACCCTGCGGGGAGCTTGCCTGAATGAGGTGTCAACATTCTCCAGAGTCTGGCGGATCTGATCTGATCTGACTCCATTACACTGTTGTCTGCTGTGCCATTGATGAAGCTGGATGCCTTTAGAATCACAGAGGGAGTCTTCTCACCTGTTCCAGGTACTCAGCCTTATGGGACAGAGCGTCAGCCTTCCCATTTCTGACTCTTGGGCAATAGGCAACTATGAAGTCAAACTGGATGAAGAAGAGGGACCAGTGGATCTGTTGTTGGTTGAAGTATCTGGTTGCTTGAAGCTATTCCAGGTTTTTATGGGCTGTGAGCACTTGGACAAGAAACCTGGCCACTTCCAGTAGAAACACCATTTTCCTCTCTGTACTACGTGGGTTTCCAAGGACCGGGTGAACTGGACTCCTTTTCACAGAGGGGTGGTCAGAGGAGCAACTAGGCTGGAAAATCCCTCAATGAATCACCGGTAGAAGTTAGCACAGCCTAGGAACCACTGGACCCCACTGGTGTCCTTTGGTGCAGCACAGTCAGAGGTGACGGTCACCTTGCATGGGTCCCTGGTTATTCCCTCAGAGGAGATAATGTAACCAAAGAATTCTATTGTATCCTGGTCAAACTTGCATTTGTTGGGCTTTGCATATAGATGGCATTGGCAAAGTCTAGGATGCCATGGACGTGCTGATCATGAGAAGCCTGATTGTCAGAAAAGATGAGTATGTCGTCCAGATAAATGACAACATGGCAGTCGGACACATCTCTGAAGATATTCTTTACGAAGTACTGAAATGTTTCTGGAGCATTGCACAGGCCGAATGGCATGACCAGGCATTCAGTGTCTGTACCACGTATGGAAGGAGGTCTTCCGCTCATCTCCCTCTCTATTTGGGACAAAGTTATAGGCCCCATGAAGGTCCAGCTTAGTAAAAACCTTTGCAGAGCGGAGTCTTTTGTAAAAGCACATTAATGAGAGGGAGAGGACATTGATTTCAAATTGTGACTCTGTTTAAAACCTGATAGTCAACACAAGGCCTTATTGATCCATCTTTTTTCTTCACAAAGAAAATTGGAGCCCCAGCTGGAGACATGGAAGGATGGATAAATCACATTTGTAGATATTCCTGGAGGTAGTCATGGAGAGCCTGAAGTTCTGGCTCCGAAAGGAAGCAGATGCAGACAAAGGGGACTGGAGTGGGCTGAAAGTTGATGGGACAGTATAGCTGCAATGGAGTGACAGAGCATCTGCATTCTGTTTCTCGAAAATATCAGCAAAATCCTTATATTTAAGTGGTAACATGGAGACAGCGGACTGGACTGCAGTGGATAACAAGACTCCCTGGGGATTAACCTGTTCAGACTTGGAATCTCGAGGAAGGCTCCCAGACTATGGTCCCCATATTTGGATTCCAGGGACAGAATTGTTGGCAATGTGGGGCGCCAAACAGTATTGTCCCCGCCTGCCAATGAATGCATGGATCATAAGAAGTGTCCAGGGCATGCTGAGAACAACTGGAAAATGTGGTGCTCAGATAAGTCCAAACTGAAGGGTTTCTTGGTGACCCTGAAGAGTCACCACCTGCAGGGGTGTGGTCTGGGGGGTAACTGGGCCTGATGAAATGAGTGAGCCATCAATAGATTCTACCAAGTCTAGAGTGTCCTTGTGTTGGGTGGGGATCTGATGTACTCATACAAAGTCCTGATCCATGAAGTTACCAGAGGCATCAGAATCCACCAGTGCCTCCAGGTGGACATTGGAGATGGAGGGGTGCGGGCTTGCAGAGGGAGTTGCAGATGTGTCAGTACACACCTGGTTATTGTCAACCTATCAGCAGACAGGTATGGATGCTGGGTACCAATAAGAGGCAGAGAGTGCCACCCCCACCCAGACTCCCTCCTGAGGGCTTGGCATTCCCTGACCAGGGTGCAGAGTGGACCTTAGCAGGGCAGCCCGATGTGAAGTGCCCTGGTCTTCCACAGTACAGGCATAGTCCCAATGCTCAATGCTTCATTTTCTCTGTTGAGCTGCATGGGTTTGGGCTGTAGGAAAAGCACTGAAGCTTGATGGGCTGGAGACAGGAGGACTGGCAGGAGCTGGGAAGCTGAACTTCTTTCTTGGCTGCGTTCCATCAGGCAGTTGTCAATCTTTATGCTGAGTTAATCAGGACATCCAGAATGGGTGGGGAGTCCACTCATGTGAGCTCATCTTTGATGTCATCATTTAGACTGAAGCAGAAATGATAATACCGCGCAGCCTCGTTCCATTCAGCCTCTGCTACCAAGCAGTGGAACTCTGGGGCATACTTAGCAACGTGCTGAGGTCGCTGCTGTGATGCCCGAAGGGTGGTCTTGGCTCTACGCTCGAAGATCGTGGCGATGGCATGAATGAAGTCTTCAAGCTGGCCCAGGAGTGGGCTTGCTTTCTCTAGGAGTGGGAATGCCCAGGCCAGAGCTTCTCCAGTCAGCCAGCTAATAATGAGCCCCACTCTGCATTGGTCAGTGGGGAACAACTGCGGACACAGCAGAAATGGGAGCAGGGAAAGATTGGCCAGGAGGGTTCTGTACTAGCTACTGCTCTGGACCCCTTGTCAGCCTAGTTCCCCTGTTTTAGAATTTGGGCTGCTCAAACTGTCAGGAGACCAGGTCATAGGCAGTCAGGCCTAGCAGTCAGAGCAGGAGTCAGGCCTAGCGGTTGGAGGCCGAATTCCAGAGTCTGGGGTCGAGACAGGGTCGGAGTCAGAGCTGGGGATTGGAACTGAAGTCAGAGTCCAAATGACAGAGCCAAAAGTTGAGGTAGAGTTGGAGTCAGGAGTCGGAGCCGAGGATCGGAACCAGATTACCAGGAGTCAGGGAAGGCAGGAGCAAGGCTGGGACAGGATGGGCACAAGGCTGGTCAGGATCTGGGCTGGAGCTGTTGAAGAGCAGAGCAGGACCAGGGCTTGGAGAGATGAGCGCAGGGAGGCAGAGAGTCTGTGGACATGTGTGTTAAGCAGCTAGCAAGCTACTGCTGCTGCTAGGGTTAAGAACCGGTCTTCTGGCTGTCTCAGCCAGTCAGGCAGGGCAGTTCACCAGGCAGCCTAGCTGGCTCATTAGGGTGTCAGGAGTACTGAGCAGGTGCAGCTCAGGGCCTTACGCCTGACAGATCGTCAGCTACTCCTGGATTTCCAGGTAGTAGCAGAAGCCAAGAATCTTGTCTTTGTCTTCCCTTCGGCAAAGAGCTTGTCACCTTTCCTGTCAGATGCACACCTCGCTATGGTTATCCATGCCTTTGTCACTTCTGGCTTGGATTAGTGCAACTTGGGGCTACACTCAAGGACCATTTGGAAACTTCAGCTGGTGCAAATCGCAGCTGCCAGCTTCTATAGCAGTGTTTCACTGAGAGAGCATTGCATACACGCTCCATATGTTGCACTGTCTTCCAAGTCATGTCTGGCTGAAATTCAGGGTGCTGCTTTTTCTGTAAAATACTACATGGTGTGGGTCCCACCTGTCTTACAGAGGTGCTTTATCCCAGGAACTGAGACCAGCTGTGACCAGGGCCGGCTCCAGGGTTTTTGCTGCCCCAAGCAGCACGCAAAAAAAAAAAAAATCCGCGATTGCGATCTGCAGCAGCTCTACCGCCGCCGCTTCAGTCTTTGGCAGCAATTCGGCAGCAGGTCCTTTGCTCCGAGAGGGACTGAGGGACCCGCCGCTGAAGAGCCGGATGTGCTGCCACTCTCCGTTGGCTGCCCCTAGCACCTGCTTGCTGAGCTGGTGCCTGAAGCTGGCCCTGGCTGCGACATTCAAATGGACAATCCCTGGAAGCGGGGTGCAGGGTGAAAAGCTCTTGACTCTAGAATTCACTTCTCTTAGTCATGCAATTGAGCTGTTGAACTTCATGGCTCTCCACAAGTTTCATCTGTTCTCGCAGACTTTTACTTGAAAGGGTGGGTGTGGACAGCCTCCATATCAGGGAGTGTTTTGAGTTTGACATTATGTCATTACAGGGTCTAATTGCATGTTATCTTACGGTACATTTTGTACATGAGCCTAGAGGCATCAGTAGGCACAATTAGTACATTGAGAAATGACTTATGTTCTCTCTCCCCATTTTGACAGTCTGCGGGTTACGACAGAATAGATCAGCAAAATCAAAATCATCATCAACATCAGAAAGAGTAGTCGGAGGCTTGGCTTCTGCAGAGCTTGGGGATTGGCCGTGGCAAGCGAGTTTACGGCAGAACAACATCCACCGTTGCGGTGCAACGCTGATCAGCAACACGTGGCTTCTGTCTGCAGCTCACTGCTTTAGAAAGTAAGTTCCCAGCTCTGAAAGAGGCTGCAGTAAGATGTGGTACGTACTGACCTGCACATCAAATGGTGCTCCATTCAGAACCATTGCTAAGCCCCGGAAGGGCCGTAGTAAAGTTGCAGCGTTTCAGGCAGAGAGCTTGACCATTCTTTTTGAAGCTTGAGAAAATAGTTCCTGAGGAAAAGGCTCTGAAAGATGCTCCAAAGGAAGCTGCTCTGCCTAAGGTCAGGTAGAGCAAGAGGAATGACTTTGTGCTATCACAGCTTGGCCCAAATAGACATGTTTTTTGAGCCATTAGGTCACCTGACCCCTTTCCTTCTATGGGCAGTGGTGTGAGTTGTTCCCTGGAGCAGAGGTTAGAATTTGATGGTCCCATCACTCCTTTTTTGGATAGCCAAGAAGATAGTGAAGACTGATTGCTTCTAAAGGGTGTGGCAGTATAAAAACTGGAATAGATTAAGGGTCAGCAAACAGCAAGGGAAACACCTCTGGTTACCTGCTGTAGTGAACTGTATTTGCTTTGTGTATTGGGAAGCTACCTGGACACATTTATGATTTGGCCAGTGAGTAATGCAGATGGGATGGTGTAGGCACAATTCCCAGGGCCAGCTCCAGGCACTAGTGCAGCAAGCAGGTGCTTGGGGCGGCCAACAGAAAGGGGCAGCACATCCGGCTCTTCGGCGGCAAGTCCCTCAGTCCCTCCCGGACAGAAGGACTCGCCACCGTATTACTGCCGAACGCGGAAGCGGCGGGTTAGAGCTGCCGCCGAAGTGCTGCTAATTGCAGCTTTTTTTTTTCTCCCGCCGCTTGGGGCGGCAAAAATCCTAGATCCGGCCCTGACAATTCCCCATTCCACCAAGATCTTCCAAGGATTTTGTAAGGAAGTATGGGTGAGGTTTTGAGCTACATACACTGGACCAAGTCTAGAGACCTTTATCTCCATGGCTTAAATATATCTACAAAGTTCTTTCATCTTTTCCAGAGCAAATAACCCACGTATATGGACTGTTACCTTTGGAACTCTTTTAAGACCTTCAAGAATGAAACGCTTTGTCAAAGCTATTATTGTCCATGAAAAGTACCGTTATCCAGCACACAACTATGATATAGCTGTCGTGAAACTCTCGAAAGGAGTTGATTTTACGAATGTTGTACATCGCGTCTGTCTGCCAGATCCATCTCAGATTTTCCCATATAATTCTGACGCTATCATCACAGGCTGGGGAGCACTGAGCGACGATGGTGAGTGCCTCCATCTGCAAAAAAAATAATAACATCGGACGTTTTACATTAATGATGAGTCCAACTAACTGTTTAAGTGAGAGCAGCTGTGTGGCCACATCTTGTTTAATCCTTGCAAAAAAATAATAGATTTGTGTAACTATAAGAAACACATTCCGCATTTTCTTGCTTTCTAATGTTGGATTGGAAAAAGACAAAGCTGCCAGGCACTGAAACAGAAACTAGGGAGGAGTCTGACATTCTGTTTCTGTCCATACAGTTTAGATTGCAAGCTCTTTGTGGCAGGCACTGTCTAGCAATGTGTTTGTACAGTGACTATGACAACAAGGTGCTGATCTTGACTGGGGTTTCCTAAAACCTTTGTGAGATATGTATTATAACCTGTGGAGCAGAGGTGCAAACTGAGCTGGAGATAGGTGGCTTACTCAAGTTCACGCAGTCAGAACACAACTAGCCATAGAACTAGCCATCTTGGCTCCGTGTCACCTGCTGAAAGCATTAGCCTCTGCTCCATTGTATGGTGCTGTACTTAGGAGTAAATAGACTGTGGTAGGCCTCCTCTCCCACCTCAGTGATACCACGCCTATGTCCTCATATGAGCGTGGGCCATCTTAATCAGTGACTCACAGCTCTTTACTCTGGAACGCTTCAAGCCCTTCCTACAAAGTAATGTTGGTTATAATGTATGTAGAACTCCTCCCGTATAGTACTTCGATCTATGAAAAGTGGTACAAGCTGGAGCAGCTCCATTTCTTCTTAACCCAGGCCAGCCCTCTCACCCATGAACAGATGCTAAATGCTCCTTCCACATCTTAGCTCGTGCAAAGGATTTATATTTGTAGAGTCATTTTTTCCCTTCAGGCCCGAGTCCTAATGTTCTCCAGGAAGCAACAGTGAAACTCATAGACTCAAACACTTGCAATAGGAGAGAAGTGTACGATGGGCTCATCACGCCTGGGATGTTGTGTGCTGGATACTTGGAAGGAGGAATAGATGCCTGTCAGGTAGGTCTAAGCTCAATACTTGGAACTAGTAGGGAAAATGACTTTAAATGATTAAATATAGTGATCCCCAAATCTTAACTAATACTGTGTATGCTCCTTCCCTGGACTCTTTGTTTATATGGGTTCTGATTCAACCAAGACTCTGGCTAAGAGGTTTGTAAAATAAAACATTTATTACATGCAGTTTAGCACATAAAACTCATATTAACAGAACTAGGATAGTACTTGTAAAATTCAAAAGGGCAAGATGGAACTGGAGCCCTGTAATTCAAAGTTGGCTTGTGCCCGATCTTTATCTCCCATCATGGCCTGCACAGTTTGTCACTCACTCCCCATCAGCTCCCACAAGTACTGTCATCTCCTGGCTTCCCTGTGTTGCTGCCTCAGCCTTCCTCCATCCCCGCCCTGCAGCTACTGACTTCTTGTTGTCAAGTGATCTGTTTTCTGCTAGCAAGTGGGCCTGATTCTCATTTACATTATGGGCTCTGCTCTATAAAGGGGCCTTAATGTGAGAGTAAATTGTTATGCTGGAGCTAGTCATGACAGCATAGTAAAGATTAATTATAGTTATGCTATTTTAAGGCCCTTTTACATTGCTAGAGTGGCAAAGGAATAAATTGCTTTGTACTATCTCTCTGCTAGCTTTGATGCTGAGTGGTACCTGACCTGCTTTTTTCCAGGCATCATCTGAGACTGAAGTGTCAAACATTAAAAAATTCAACAGCAACAGGCAGCCAGGACCAGACAGTAACCATTCAAGAATTCTGAAGGAGTTTAGGAATGAAGTGTCTGAGCAATCGCTCATTAAAATGTGCAGTCACTCATTAAAATCAATTTCTGGTCTGGAGAGCAGCAAATGTGCCTATCTTTTTTAAAAGGTGCTAGGGCTGATCTTTGGCATTACTGAGCAGTGAGACAGCTTCAGGACCAGGAAAACTGGTTGAAACAATAATTGTTATAAAACAACAAGATGTACATGGGATGCTGCAATGTTTGATCTGCAAAGACTGCCAGGAATATATCCAAATAAAAACTGTCTCCATGGCAATATTTTTAAAATTTCTATTGAGGTTCTGAAAAGTTCATCTAAATGTTGAGTCTAAAGACTTAACAGCTCCGCACTATTGCCCCAATCCTGCAAAGAGTTCTGCGTATGCTTAACTTTATGCATGTGAGTATTCCCATTCAATTCAATGTGCATGAAATTATTATATGCAAAAGTCTTTGCAGGATTGGGGCCTAAATATCTTCAGTCCAGATAACCTAGTTCCTGTGTTCCCATTCGACTCCACATAGAAAAGGGCTGAAGGGCTGTCATTTATATCTTTCAGTAAAGTTGGGGAGGGGAAGGGAATATATTCACTGTTATACCAGAACTAATTTGCCTGAAATCCCGTAAGCTTCCCAGACCAATCTGATTTATGTGTGATGCTATTTTCACAGTGTCTGAATTTAAAATCTGAGAGAGGCTAATGTGTTTAACATTTAAAGAAATGTCATCAACTTAAAAACCACAGTTCTGACTGAAAACTTAGTTTTAACCTACTACAGTTACAAGTAACACCTAAGATTATTTAGAAGGAAAAGGATTGCGGGAAAAATATTGTTCTTGTTCCGTTTGCTGTGCGCCTTTGACAGCACTTTGTGTACAGCTGTTGCACTGTTTCCCCTGAAAGACTCCCTCTGATTTCAGTGGGCTTGAGATCAAGCCCTTAGTCAGATTCCCCTGTTCAGAGAGAAACTTTAAAAATTATAATTGGGAAATGGGATTGTAAAACCACAGAAACTGGCAGGGGGACTCCATGGCTGGCAAAGAACCACAGCTTATCATGTAGGGCAGTGGCTCTCAACCTTTCCAGACTACTGTACCCCTTTCAAGAGTCTGATTTGTCTAATGTACTCCCAAGTTTTACCCCACTTAAAAACTACTTGCTTACAAAATCAGGCATAAAAATACAAAAGTGTCACAGCGCACTGTTACTGACAAATTGCTGACTTTCTCATTTTTACCATAGAATTATAAAATAAATCAAATGGAATATAAATATTGTACTTACATTTCAGTGTATCTTGTATAGTGCAGGTTAAACAAGTCCTTGACTGTATGAAATTTTAGTTTGTACTGATTTTGCTAGCGCTTTTTATGTAGCCTGCTGTAAAACTAGGCAAATATTTAGTGAGTTGATGTAATCCCGGAAGACCTCTGAGTACCCCCCGGGATATGCGTACCTCTGGTTGAGAACCAGTGCTTAGGGCACATCTGCACTGCAAATGAAGGTGTGACTGTAGCATGGGTAGACATGCCCATGGTAGCGTTAATCTAGCTAATGTGGATAACAGTAGTAGTGAAGACGTGGTGGCACGGGCTTCGGCGCAGGCTAGCCATCTCAGTACAAGCCCACCAGGGGCTCTGGATACCATCTCTGGTTGCTGGCCCACGCTGAAGTTGGTGTCGCCACGTCTTCACTGCTGTTGTTACCCGTGCTAGCTAGATTAAAACTCACGTGGGTATGGCTACCTGTGCTGCAATCACACCTTCATTTGTGGGATAGATGTACCCTTAGTTTTTGGAAAGTGACTAAGTTCCAGGTTGGTGGTGTTCCTTTAAATAATGCTCTCTTCCCATCTTCCACCAAAGGAAGTTGTCCCTTTCCAGACCCTATTGCCTGTGAAAATAGCTCTATTTTCCTTTCTGGTTCACTAAATTTCTTTTTTCTCTTTTTTCCTCCTCTTGTAGGGTGACTCTGGTGGCCCACTGGTTAGTCCGGATTCTAGAGGAATGTGGTACCTCGTGGGAGTAGTGAGCTGGGGAGATGAATGTGCTAAACCAAATAAGCCGGGAGTCTATACACGAGTGACTTACTATCGGGACTGGATCGCCTCAAAAACTGGCCTGTAATGCAGCAGAAGTCACCACTGGACTAAGCTACACAGGCTGCATGGAGGCCAATGTACAAGGTGTCATTTAATCCATATATCCCTGCGTCAATTCCTGTCCAAAGCAAGCACTAGCTTCGCTGCTGGAGATGCCATAACCCCTTTGAATTCACACTGAAGGTGTGAGATCACCTGCCTCCTCTCCAAGCTCCGAATCACTCTGGCCTATTAGAGGAGAGGAAAACATTCCATCACAATGAAAAAAGCTACTGATTTATTTATTTTACTAGTTAAAAAGTGTATGTACTTCTCCCAGGAGAATTACCTGCCCCAAGGTCCGATGATTCCCCCAGCCTTGGTACTCTCCTCCTCTTCCACTGAGGCCTAAAGTCTTAGCCACTTTTATTGTAGCCTGGCAAGCCTGGACAGCTCCTCCTTTCAGAGCCTGTCAGCACAGTCCGCCAATTACAGGACACTGGTTGCAATTAAGACTCAGGGCATTTCCCTCCAGTTGCTGATAGCATGGTCTCCCCCACTGCTCCAGAACATGGAATGAGGACTAGAAATAAACCAGAGTATATAGCCGGGGTCTCAAACTCAAATGACCATGAGGGCCACATGAGGGCTAGTACATTGGCCCGAGGGCAGCATTACTGACACCTCCCACTTGCTGCCCTCGGCTCTGCCCCCACTTCACCCCTTCCATGAGGCCCCGCCCCTGCCCTGCCTCTTCCCTGCCCCCATTCCAACCCCTTCCCCGAAATCCCCACTCCAACTCCGCCCTTCTCTGCCCCCAGGGGGTGCAGGAGGGGTGTGGGGTGTGGCAGGGGGTCAGGGCAGGGGATCAGGGTGCAGGAGGGGTGCAGTGGGGGCTCAGGCCAGTGGGTTGGGGTTTGGGGTGCAGGAGAGGTGAGGGGTGCAGCAGGGGGTCAGGGCAGGGGATCGGGGTGCAGGAGGGGTGCGGCAGGGGGCTCAGGACAGGGGGTTGGGGTGCAGGAGAGGTGCAGAGTGTGGCAGGGGGCTCAGGGCAGGGGATCAGGGTGCAGGAGGGGTGCAGTGGGGACTCAGGCCAGTGGGTTGGGGTGTGGGGTGCAGGAGAGGTGAGGGGTGCGGCAGGGGTTCAGGGCAGGGGATCGGGGTGCAGGAGGGGTACAGCAGGGGCTCAGGGCAGAGGGTGGGGTGCAGGTGAGGTGCGGAGTGTGGCAAGGGGCTCAGGGCAGGGGGGTGGAGTGCAGGAGGGGTGCGGCAGGGGGCTCAGGGCAGGGGATCGGGGTGCAGGAGGGGTGCGGCAGGGGGCTCAGGGCAGGGGGTTGGGGTGCAGGAGAGGTGCAGAGTGTGACAGGGGGTCAGGGCAGGGGATCAGGGTGCAGGAGGGGTGCAGTGGGGACTCAGGCCAGTGGGTTGGGGTGTGGGGTGCAGGAGAGGTGAGGGGTGCGGCAGGGGGTCAGGGCAGGGGATCGGGGTGCAGGAGGGGTGCAGTGGGGACTCAGGCCAGTGGGTTGGGGTGTGGGGTGCAGGAGAGGTGAGGGGTGCGGCTGGGGGCTCAGGGCAGGGGATCAGGGTGCAGGAGGGGTGCAGTGGGGACTCAGGCCAGTGGGTTGGGGTGTGGGGTGCAGGAGAGGTGAGGGGTGCGGCAGGGGGTCAGGGCAGGGGATCGGGGTGCAGGAGGGGTGCAGTGGGGACTCAGGCCAGTGGGTTGGGGTGTGGGGTGCAGGAGAGGTGAGGGGTGCGGAAGGGGATCGGGGTGCAGGAGGGGTGCAGTGGGGGCTCAGGCCAGTGGGTTGGGGTTTGGGGTGCAGGAGAGGTGAGGGGTGCGGCAGGGGGTCAGGGCAGGGGATCAGGGTGCAGGAGGGGTGCAGTGGGGACTCAGGCCAGTGGGTTGGGGTGTGGGGTGCAGGAGAGGTGAGGGGTGCGGCAGGGGGGCAGGGCAGGGGATCGGGGTGCAGGAGGGGTGCAGTGGGGACTCAGGCCAGTGGGTTGGGGTGTGGGGTGCAGGAGAGGTGAGGGGTGCGGCAGGGGGTCAGGGCAGGGGATCGGGGTGCAGGAGGGGTGCAGTGGGGGCTCAGGCCAGTGGGTTGGGGTGTGGGGTGCAGGAGAGGTGAGGGGTGCGGCAGGGGGTCAGGGCAGGGGATCGGGGTGCAGGGGGGGTACAGCAGGGGCTCAGGGCACGGGGGTGGGGTGCAGGTGAGGTGCGGAGTGTGGCAAGGGGCTCAGGGCAGGGGGGTGGGGTGCAGGTGAGGTGCGGAGTGTGGCAAGGGGCTCAGGGCAGGGGGTTGGGGTGCAGGAGGAGTTCGGGGGGTGGGCTCTGTCCCAGCACGCACCGGGGGCAGGGCAGACTCCCTGCCTGCCTTGCCCCTGTGCCGGTCCGGGAAGCAGCCGGAACATGGGGGAGCAGGGGCACGGGACGGGGGGTGTTGCTGTTGCTTCAGGCACCGTTCCCAGCATCTCCCATTGACCGGGACCCGGGAACCACGGCCATTGGGAGCTGCTGGGGGCGGTGCCTGAAGCAACATCAACACACACCCCTGTGCCTCTCCTTCCCCAGGTTCTGGCCGCTTCCCGGAGCGGCGCGGGGGCAGGCAGGCAGGGAGCCTGCCCTGCCCCGCCCCGGTGCGCGTCGGGCCGGAGCTGCTTTAGGTAAACGCTGGGGGAGGACGGGGGCCGCGAGGCGCTTGCGGGCCACAGAAAATAACCTCGTGGGCCGCACGTGGCCCTCAGGCCGCATGTTTGAGACCACTGGTATATAGCATGGCAGTGCAGGGTCCTGGCGCTAGGCCACTGCACTTAATCTTAAACGGCAACATCAGTGCTGACCTCAGAACTCTCTTGGAACCAAAGGCAGGTAGCACTGCCTTCTCCTGCAACAGTAAGTAGCGCTGTGCCAGTGAGTACATAACTTAGATGTGACGCCACCTTCAGCTCTCTTGAGGAAGCCAGGGGCTACGATGAGGGGTCATGGCTGCTGTGAAGAAACTTCAGACGGAGTTTTGGAGCTCACAAGAGAATCTAACTGTCCTCAGAGCCCACAGTCAGAGGTCCGAAGGGGTAGTCAGAGTCTAGGGAAGTCACAAGAATCAGGACTAAGGGCAGAGCTAAGCTAAGATGAAGGAGGATTTCAGTGACTCCAAAAGTAGGCTCCTGGGGGGAAAAATCTGTCATGCGGGTATGAAGTATATTTTTAATAGCAACTCAATGGACTCAGTGAAGAACAGATTATCTTTAATTTTTTTAAAATCTTTATTACAGTTGGATGCTTCTGCTCCATTAATGTACCTCTAGGCTGACTTCTCTCAGTCTGCACAATGTACTTGAATTGCCTCAGACACGATATATCCTATTTTGGTGCTTATTGTGCAATAGCAATGCAGTTTATTTTTTTTAAAGAACAGGAAGTAAAATCGGATCGCAGAAAAGACCTCCACCCTTTTTGTTCAGGCTCTCATCTAGATGTTTGTGAAAGGGGAAGAAATGCTCACCATAAATTAGAGCTTTAAGTAAAGATAGCATAGACATTTCTGAGCATCCGGCTCACTGAAAAGGAAGACCTGGGTGGTTTGCTTCCTACTGCACTGGTGGATTTATCCCTGCCAAGGATGACCATTATCCTGACTCAGAAAGCTATAACTAAAGGGTAATTTTAAACATCAAGAATAGGCCAGAGGGGACATTCAAAAGGAAATTCCCTGGGGATGACCCCTCTGCTCCAGCACGAGAACTTTACCACCCACCCAAATGATAATACACGTTTTAAAAAATGTCATGATGAAAGCTTATGCTGAAATAAATTTGTTAGTCTCTAAGGCGCCACAAGTACTTTACTGGTAGTAAAGGATCCCAGGTGCATAATGCTCGCCCTCCCACCTCCAAATCCCCCTGGGACCCACCACTGCCGCATCAGTGCGAGGCACCAAAGTAAGGCTGGTTGCGCCTCCTCCAGTGTCTGATTGGCCAGGAGAAGCAACTGGTGGTGTAAAATACAGAGGATCGGCATGAGGATTGAGAGAAGCTGGAAATCTCCTACTGCTGAAGAGCTCTTTAGAGTTCCCTGCTTCCTTTTCTGCCCACATCTTCTCACCCAAGCATCACAGTGGCCCTTGATGACTGACGCTGATGGGAGTTGCAGGGTGCTCAGCACTTTATGATAGGTCAAACCACTCATTTGGGTGTTTAAATATGGACTCTAGGCTGCCATTTTTTGAAAATCTTGGCTTATTTTCAGATATTTTTCATAATTAATGGTGAGAAGGTTTTCCTCTATCTTGAGCTGCCGTACTTTGGTCTGAACAAAATGGGTGCAGTGTCTTAGGCGAATCTCTACTTTTTAAATGGTGGCATTTCTATTCTGATTTGCCATGTCATTTTAAATTATTGTTCTTTCTCTGACAGTAAACTACAAAAGATATCTTGGGATATTCAGGGTTGGGTCAAATCCAGCAAATCTATTACCTTCACTTACTGACAAAGGTTGCTAATCGTGCACTTTTCTGTTGCTGCTCCTTTTCAGCTAAGATGTCATTCTGGGCCAAATCCAGTACTCAAGGAAGAGATCCAATGGGATTTTGATCAGGATCTCTATGAACAGTGTTCTCAGTCAGTGTGCCCTGATCACATTATTGATAGGGAACAAGGGAGGGAAGCAATTTCTTATCTCCAGAGGGAACATCAGGTTATACAATAAAATAAGGTGGCTAAAAAATCATGAGGCACATTTTCCAAAGGGCAGCCTCCCTTGTCCTTTTTGTGCCTGGAAACTTGTCACCCATTTTTCTGGGCTTGTAATTGAACAGCAGGTGCAAATCAGGGTACTTGTCCCTGTAACTACTGGAGTGCAGGTGAGAAGAAGGTGGCTAAAAGGGCAAGAGCTCTGACTTGTACCTGGAAAAAAAAATATTTTTTTGCCTACAAAATGGGTGGCCAAGCTCATCTTATATAACCCATAACCGACTGGTCCGAAACATATACTGAAAGTGATGTGTGTGTATCTTTATTTATATCTATACATATTAGGGCTGTCAAGCGATTAAAAAAATTAATCGCAATTAATCGCATGATTAAAAAGATTAATTGTGCGATTAAACAATAATAGAATACCATTTATTTAAATATTTTTGGATATTTCTTCATTTTCAAATATATTGTTTTAAATTACAACACAGAATACAAAGTGTACAGCGCTTGCTTTATATTTTTATTGCAAATATTTGCACTGTAAAAAAACAAAAGAAATAGTATTTTTCAATTCACCTGTTACAAGTACTTTATCATGAAAGTTGAACTTACAAATGTAGAATTATGTACAAAAAGAAACCCGCATTCAAAAATAAAATGATGTAAAAACTTTAGAGCCTACAAGTCCACTCAGTCCTACTACTTCTTCAGCCAATTGCTCAGACAAACAAGTTTGTTTACATTTGCAGAAAATAATCATAGAATCATAGAATCTCAGGGTTGGAAGGGACCTCAGGAGGTCATCTAGTCCAACCCCCTGCTCAAAGCAGGACCAAACCCAACTAAATCATCCCAGCCAGGGCTTTGTCAAGCCTGACCTTAAAAACCTCTAAGGAAGGAGATTCCACCACCTCCCTAGGTAACCCATTCCAGTTCTTCACCACCCTACTAGTGAAAAAGTTTTTCCTAATGTTCAACCTAAACCTCTGCAACTTGAGACCATTACTCCTTGTTCTGTCATCTTCTACCACTGAGAACAGTCTAGATCCATCCTCTTTGGAACCCCCTTTCAGGTAGTTGAAAGCAGCTATCAAATCCCCCCTCATTCTTCTCTTCTGTAGACTAAACAATCCTAGTTCCCTCAGCCTCTCCTCATAAGTCATGTGCTCCAGCCCCCTAATCATTTTTGTTGCCCTCCGCTGGACTCTCTCCTATTTATCCACATCCTTCTTGTAGTGTGGGGCCCAAAACTGGACACAGTACTCCAAATGAGGCCTCACCAGTGCTGAGTAGAGGGGAATGATCACATCCCTTGATCTGCTGGAATGCCCCTACTTATACAACCCAAAATGCCATTAGCCTTCTTGGCAACAAGGGCACACTGTTGACTCATATTCAGCTTTTCATCCACCGTAACCCCTAGGTCCTTTTCTGCAGAACTGCTGCCCAGCCATTCGGTCCCTAGTCTGTAGCAGTGCATGGGATTCTTCCGTCCTAAGTGCAGGACTCTGCACTTGTCCTTGTTGAACCTCATCATATTTCTTTTGGCCCAATCCTCTAATTTGTCTAGGTCCCTCTGTATCCTATCCCTACCCTCCAGCGTATCAACCATTCCTCCCAATTTAGTGTCATCTGCAAACTTGCTAAGGGTGCAGTCCACACCATCCTCCAGATCGTTAATGAAGATATTGAATAAAACCGGCCCCAGCACCGACCCTTGGGCCACTCCACTTGATACCGGCTGCCAACTAGACATGGAACCATTGATCACTACCCGTTGAGCCCGACCATCTAGCCAGTTTTCTATCCTGGCTAGGATACCGTCCATTCATCCAGCCCAGACTTCTTTAACTTGCTGGCAAGAATACTGTGGGACACTGTATCAAAAGCTTTGCTAAAGTCCAGAAATAGCACATCCACTGCTTTCCCCTCATCCACAGAGCCGGTTATCTCATCATAGAAGGCAATTAGGTTAGTCAGGCATGACTTGCCCTTGGTGAATCCATGCTGACTGTTCCTGATCACTTTCCCCTCCTTTAAGTGGTTCAGGATTGATTCCTTTAGGACCTGTTCCATGATTTTTCCAGGGACTGAGGTGAGACTGACTGGCCTGTATGTTGCCTGCTTCTTGTTTGCAGTACCACCTGAAACTGAGAACAGGCATTTGCATGACACTGTTGTAGCTGGTGTCGCAATATATTTACATGCTAGATGCACTAAAGATTCATATGTCCCTTGATGCTTCAACCACCATTCCAGGGAACATGCATCCATATTGATGACGGGTTCTGTTCAATAATGATCCAAAGTAGAGCAGACTGACGCATGTTCATTTTCATCATCTGAGTCAGATGCCACCAGCAGAAGGCTGATTTTCTTTTTTGGTTGTTTGGGTTCTGTAGTTTCTGCATCAGAGTGTTGCTCTTTTAAGACTTCTGAAAGCATGCTCCACACCTCATCCCTCTCAGATTTTGGAAGGTACTTCAGCTTCTTAAACTTTGGGTTGAGTGCTGTAGCTATCTTTAGAAATTTCTCATTGGTATCTTCTTTGCATTTTGTCAAAGTTGCACTGAAATTGTTCTTAAAATGAACAACACATGCTAGGTCGTCATCCGAGAAAGCTATAACATGAAATATATGGCAGAATGTGGGTAAAACAGCAGGGGACATACAATTCTCCCCCAAGGAGTTCAGTCACAAATTTAATTAATACATTATTTTTCTAACGCCCATCAGCATGGAAGCATGTCCTCTGGAATGATGGCCGAAGTATGAAGAGGCATATGAATCTTTAGTGCATCTGGTACGTAAATATCTTGCGACGCTGGTTACAACAGTGCCATGTGCACACCTGTTCTCAGTTTCAGGTGACATTGTAATTAAGAAGTAGGCAACATTATTTCCCATAAATGTAAACAGACTTGTTTCTCTTAGTGATTGGCTGAACAAGAAGTAGGACTGAGCGGACTTGTAGGCTCTAAAGTTTTACATTGTTTTGGTTTTGAGTGCAGTTATGTAACAAAAATACATTTGTAAGTTGCACTTTCATGATAAAGAGATTGCACTACAGTACTTGTATGAGGTGAATTGAAACATACTATTTCTTTTATCATTTTTACAGTGCAAATATTTGTAATAAAAATAATATAAAGTGAGCACTGTACACTTTGTAGTCTGTGTTGTAATTGAAATAGATATTTGAAAATGTAGAAAAACATCAAAAATATTTAATAAATTTCAATGTGTATTCTGTTGTTTAACAGTGTAATTAATCGTGATTAATTTTTTTGAGTTGTGTGAGTTAACTGCAATTAATCAACAGCCCTATATATATATATATATACACTCACTTTGGAAGTGGGACTTTTACTTTTACTTTTACTGAAGCATTTACTTCAGATTTTCCCTGTGAGAAACCAAAGCACCAAGGGGAGCATGACTCTCCACCTTACTCAGGGACTTGCAAGCCAGACAGAAGCATTGTTCTTCACATACTAGTGAACTGTCTGGCCTAGTTTTGTCTTTACTGCATGCCAGTGTTTTATTTATGAAAGCAAAGTTTATTAGCTGCACTAGAACAGAACAAAGAGAACCTTGTATAAGTGAAGGACAGTAAACAAGACCCCTTATAGTATTGTTAAAATTGAGCTATGTCAGAGATTTAAACATGGTAAAATTATTATATGTCAAGTGTGATTAAATATATTTTAAAAATTCTCTCTTGGTTATTGTCCATTTTTGGTTTAATAGTAACCAAGCCCAAGTTTTCCTGTTTCCAATATTTCACATTAATCTGATTTAGTCTAGTTTTCCAACTTTTTGTGGCAAAACTAGAGCCTTTATTTTCTCTCACTGATCTCAGAACGGTTTGACTTGCATTATGGTTGTCCAACAGAGATTTCTGCAAAGACTTAGCCACATAGTCCATAACTCAACTCAAAAACTAAGAGGTGGATTTGTGGGAGAGATGGAAGAACTACATAAACTGAGACTTAACCTGAGCTCCTGTCTGAACTTAGAATATTTTTAAGGCTTGAACAAGTTCAGGTTTGACATGTCTTGCTTCTGGGCTTGGAAAAAGCTTGTCCTCGTTGTACTCTGCTGTAGGAAGTTTCATAAATTTCACAAGAGATTTTCCAGTTTTACAGTTCCAAGTGGTTTGTCTAAGCTGCCAAACTTCGTGTTGTCCTCTCTGGAATCAAGTCCAGAATCCTCCAGCCAACTTGAAAGGGAGCTGCTTAAACACAGAATTTTACCCATGGTGGTGTAAAGGATATTTGCGGAGCATCAGCAGAAGTGCAGTATTCTTATAAACCAGCCTTCAGCTATCACAAAGCAGATTTGCTCAACCCCTAATGTGCTGTAAACAAGACTGTACAGTACCTTAAAGTTCTGTTATGTTACCTCAGCAGTTGCTTGATTGACTTTCCAGCAGATGTTTTTATTTACTTTCATGAAACCAAGTGCTCTGTTTTGTTGTGTTTTTAAATTAAAGCTAGTGCTAGCCTGTGAAATATTAGCACTTATGTACAAGGATTTTTGTGTCTATAGCTGCTACAGGTTTCATCACCAAAAACATAACATGCTCCACCCCACCCCAGCCCCACCCCGCCACGCCAATCCTTTCTGGCATGCCATCCAGGACAGGCCAGTGGTATATAAAGTAATGGGAGGAAAGTCAGATACCGGTATGTTCAGGGTTTTACTAGATCAGTATCAGAGAGCTATATGAAATACATGTGCAAATGGGATGTAAAATAAAAATGATACAAATGAAGCAGTATAATGTGTGATGTTTATATTTCAGGCCACACTTGATTAGTAAATTCTAACAAATGACAAAGGTTAGTGTAATATAATCTGACAAGGATTAGACACAGATCCCTTTCTAAGTAATCAAAGGAAGAAATTAAAGACAAAAAATGCTGATATTAATGATCTGCTACTTGGTAACTATTCATGTAATTGTCTCTACGTGCCAGCTCAGTGTTGCTGTTATATTATTCTCCCATGTTCTTATATTCCCCTTCCACTTGGAGTATGTCTATACTACCCGCTGGATTGGCAGGCAGCGATCGATCCAGTGGGCGTCAATTTATCACATCTAGTCTAGATGCGATAGATCAACCCCTGAGCGCTCTCCCGTCGACTCCTGTACTCCACCAGGCCGAGAGGCGCAGGCGGAGTCGACGGGGGAGCGTCAGCCGTCAACTCACCGCAGTGAATACACTGCAATGAGTAGAACTAAGTATATTGACTTCAGCTACACTATTCACATAGCTGAACTTGCGTAACTTAGATCGACCCTCCCCCCCCGCGCAGTGTAGACCAGGGCTTAGCCATCACCTCGTGCCTAAAGCACTCCCTTTGCACTCTCCTCCCATGCTTGCTTCACCATAGGCCTGAACCCTCCCTGAGGAGTGGGAAGAATCCCAGACTCTTCCTTTAAAAACCTCCTCTGTGACAGATTTCAGTTACCGATCAGCCTGAGGCGTCAGGTGATCAGGCTGAGGCCACAGGATCAGTTGGGGAGGAGATGATAAAACACACCAAGGGTTTATATTTTAAAGCTTTATTAATAAAATAATATAACAGCAGAGAGTGCTGGGAACGCTCCCACATCACTCGGGGGAAGAAAGAAAGCGTTAGCGCCCCAAGCCCTAACCCACTTTCATACTCACACATGCACTACCCAAGACTGGCCAGGCCTGGGTGTAACGTCAGAAGAAGAGGGGGGAAAGGGTGGACGGGAGTTCTGTCCTGGGCCCAGGCCATCCGAGGTCCACTGTTGATGTCCGAGTTGCTCTGGCTCTCAGGAGGGTTTTAAGTCCTGGGTTCCTTTGGGGGTGCACCTCTGCTCTTAGGGCTCTTTGTGCCAGTCCAAACCAGTTTTCTGTGGTCTCTTCACTATTCCTAAAATACCCCAGTTCCAGGGACGCAAGTCGTCTCGTCTGTGTTTTCAATTTCCGCAGCCCTGGACTTTGTTTTAGTCTTTGCTGGCCTTGCTGTCTCACAGGTCTGTGCAGTTGGATTTTTCTTTCTCACGGCTGCTCGAGAAAGCCTCAAGCCCCCGTCTTTCTCGGCTGTCAGCCAAGTCTCAGCTGTGAGCAGTGTCCTTGGGCAGCTGGGGCCAGCATCTTATCTTCTGACTGAGCTAGCTGAAATGTTGAGTTAACTTGTTCTTTGCTCTCTTATTCTTCTCCCCTCGGCCTCTCGTACCTGCAAAGGAAACTTCCACTCCCCACTCATACACCTTTGACTTTCCCCAAAATGCTTTGCGATGCTTGCAACAGCGTTAGCAATATACAATGCTGATCTGCCTTCCCATGGGGACTCCCTGAGGGAGGGGGTCTTGGGGTGTGACACCTCCACTGACACTTTTGTGAACTCCACCTGCACAAGTGCTCATATTATAACTTTAAAATCCTGCCTCTCTGGGTGAGGGTTCCCTCACTTTGTCACCCAGTGCTTTGTGTGTCTGAGTCATTCATCTTTGGTATGCCTGTTGCAGTTAGCACAAATTGCACACACAAACTGCACTGATGCAATTTGCATCATTTTAAACCAGTGCAACTTGTGTGTGGGCACTTCCTTATATCAGTTTAGAACTGGTTATACCAATGTAGCTGTTGTCTGTAAAATTATAAATGCAAGCTAAACCACTACAAGCCAAGTTTAACCTGATCTGAGTGCCCACACACAAAGTTGCAGCCATCTAATTAAACCAGTATGAAATCACACCTTCAGTTAAACTGGTACAACTTTGTGTGTAGACCAGGACTTAGATTTTAACATGTTCAGGAGAACGACCATGTCTCTTTCATTATATATATATTCACAGTGAGGAGGAGCACACTAGTTCCAATCAAAGAACAAAATATTTTATCCTTGTATTTTCCATTTTTTAATATATACTATTTGAAGCAAGCAAACAAATATAATTCTTACGTGTACCTTTCATTTCTGAACTTCATCCTGAACAGCTGCATTGCTCTCTCGCTTGCTCTCACCAACCAGTTATACAATTTAGAATTTTGGTGTCCTCTAGTGGTCACATGAAACGTCCTTTCATATTCCCATTCATTTTCCCTGAGAATTAAAGGATTTGGTGAAAGGAACTCTGACTCCGATCCCACAGAGCTATTCATGTGCTTAACTGTACCCATTGTGAGTAGAGCAGTTGCAGTCATTGGTATCACTCACAATGCACACCAGGGTTGGGCTATCATATGTGTTGGGAACCGCAGCATGCCCCCTGCTCGCTCTCATGACCATGTTTGGCCTTAGTGAGCCTCACAGCTGTCTGGGTTTTCAGACCCTTGGGGGGGCTGATGGCGCAGCTCGGCCTCGCTCAGCAGAGATATCGGACAGACACCCTACCACAGGAAGAGCCGGGCGATCATGCAATGGGTCTAGGCATGGGCCTCATTCCAGGACGAGGATCTTAGACTCTAAATTATTCTATCTTTAAAAGTACTTATTATTCCTGCTGATACATACTCTAAATTCCAGCCTTGCATTTCGGTCATAAGTCTCTTTAAAGGCTTACAGCTAGTATGTAACTTCACACTTTTATGCAATATATTCCTCAGATATATATGTGCAAAACTAGTTCATGGGGGTTACGTGGCTCCATCAAGGGTGAATATACTTCTCAGATTCAGCCTCTTCATCTACATTGGCATTTTGGGCCTGATTCTCCAGTGCCTTACACCTTGCGCAATCATTTACATCTGTGCAAATGAAGTATAAAGTAGGATTATTCAATGGCCTTTCATACTCACTTTACCAAATTATGCCAGGCCACACAAAGGGCCAAACAGGGCAGAACAGGACCCTTGCATTTACAATACCCAACTGTAGCAGGGTGTATTTCTTACCTTGGAAATAGGTCACAAAAGGAAGAACTATTTCAATCAGTAGACAACTTAATAATACTTTAACTCACTGCAAATAAGCTGTCATGCTTCAGGGCATACTCCAACCACTAATTGATGGGGTTTAGAAAGAACTTCTCCTATGGCAATTATTTCTAAATTATTTGCTATGTGGCATTTTGCAACTTCCACTAAAGCATCTGGTCACCGTTAGACACAAAACAACAGACTATAGTGACCACATGTCTGATATGGCAAAGCAATTCCTATAACCAGTAACTTCAAAGGGAACTCAAACTCCATAACATGAGAGAAGGTGTGAATCAGCAAGCCTCTCAGCTCACTAATACTTTTTTGTTCTCTACATTGTTGGGGTGGCTGATGGCTGCTAATACCCTGAGGAGGTCCAATCCAACAAGATGATTAAAGCTCCAACTCAACAAGGTAATTACCCACAAAGGTGCTTAGGTACTCTGCTGAACCAGAGCCTAAAATAATAGCAACAGCCTGTCTACATTAGTGCTCCCAAAGTTGTTAACAGCAATGGAGGTGAACTGCTGTTAGCAACAAAGGGAAATTTTTGAAAAATAGCCCTGATGTAGGTGAAGACAAACTGAAATGCATCATGTGTTTATCGGGCAATCCCAGCTTAGCTGTGTGAGAAATTTAAAAACCACTATACATCAGAACAATAATATTGCTATCACTTTATGCTATCTAGGCCAGGTCTACAGCACAGACCTATCGCTACAGAGGATGAAGATAGGTGAACGTACCTAGGGGCTCTATGGAGACTGGAAGGTAGGGTATCTCTCTGGGGAGGAAGTGAAATGTGTAATGGTGGGGGCTGCAGGGTTGGGTGAAGGAGTCTCTGTGGAGGGTAACACATGGGTGTCTATGAGGGATAGGAGAGATGAGAGTGTTGGACAGGGCGTTTCTGTGGGGCAGGAAGGGTAAGGATAGTTCTGAGGAGACGGTGGCTGTGTATTGTTATGGAAAGAGTAGCAGTTGGGGTGTATCTGAGAAGCTGTGGGATTCAGGTGGCTGTGTAGCAGGTCAGGGGAGGTGTGGCTGGTTCTCTAGGGCAGTGATTCTCAACCAGGAGTAGGTGTACCCCAGGGGTACTCAAGAGGTCTTCCAGGGATACATCAACTCATCTAAATATTTGCCTAGTTTTACAACAGGCTACATAATAAGCACTAGCAAAGTCAGTACAAACTAAAATTTCATACAAAGTTTTGTTTATACTGCTCTATATATTATACACTGAAAAGTAAGTAAGATATTTATACTCCAATTATTTTATAATTTTATGGTAAAAATGAGAAACTCAGCAATTTATCAATAACAGTGTGCTGTGACACTTTTGTATTTTTATGTTTGATTTTGTAAGCAAGGGGTTTTTAAGTGAGGTGAAACTTGGGGGTAGACAAGACAAATCAAACTCCTGAAAGGGGCACTGTAATCTAGAAACACTGAGAGCCACTGCTCTAGGGAAAGGCTGACGAGAGGTGATGAAATGGGGAGGTGAGGATGATGTATAGGGGAGAAGCAGGGCCAAGTGTGGCCCTGTGAGGTAGTAGGGAGGTGGGTGGTCCCTGGGGAATGTGGAGGCTGGAGTTCATACACAGGGCTATGATGGAGCATAGGGATAGGGGTTAGGGTTGCCAACTTTCTTATTGCAGAAAACTGAACACTCTTTCCCCGTTCGAGGCCTTGCCCCTGCCCCGCCCCTTCTCTGAGGCCCCTCCCTTTCTGACTCCATCCCCTCTCCCTCCATCGCTCGCTCTCCTCCATTCTCACTCGCTCGCTCATTTTCACCAGGCTGGGGCAGGGGGTTGGGGTGCTGGGTGGCCCTTATCTCAGGTGGCTCCCGGAAGTGGCCGACATGTCCCTCTGGCTCCTAGGTGCAGGGGTGGCCAGGTGGCTCTGCACGCTGCCCCCATCTGCAGGCAGCACCCCCGCAGCTCCCATTGGCCCTGGTTCCTGGGTGATGGGAGCTGTGGGGGCAGCACTCGAAGCCCCCAGGCTAGAGTGACCAGACGTCCTGATAAAATCAGGACTGTCCCGATATTTAACTTTCTGTCCTGCATCCTGACCGATGTACAATTGGGATGCCATTTCTCCCAATATTGTAGGGTTGCCAGGCCTCCAGTTGGTGTGGGGCTGGCAGGCTCCTTACCCGGCTGGCTTTGTGCAGGTCCCTGGAAGTGGCGACATCTCCCTCTGGGTCTGAGGTGCAGGGACAGCCGGGGAGGTTCTGTGTGCTTCCCCTGCCATGAGCACTGGCTCCGCAGCTCCCATTGGCCAGGAACCACGGCCAATAGGAGCTGTGGGGGCAGCACCTGCAGGCAAGGCAGCACGCAGAGCCGCCTAGCTGCACCTCCGCCTAGGACCCAGAAGATGTTGCTGCTTCCAGGGAGCCGCCTGAGGTAAGCGTGCCTGGAATCCCCTCCCGCACCCAAACTCCCTCCCACAGTCAGCACCTTGAACCTCCCCCTCCCGTGCCCCAACCCTGAGTCCCCACCTTGCAGCGGGGGCCGTAGCCGTATGCCCCCGACCCACGGTGGGGGATGGAGCTGGAGCTGTGGGACCCCAACCCGCTGCTTCTGTCAGGGCCTGCAGCCAGGGCCATGCCCTCCCCGCCCCCCCACCTTGCAGCTTCCTAGAGCTGTGTGCCCCTCCCCCCCATGGCTTCGGTGGCGGCTGTGAGCCTGTGGCTGCTCATCGCCCCCCCGCCCCAGCATGTGTCCCGATATTTTACTCTTGCGATCTGGTCACCCTACCCCTGGCCATCCCTGTGGCTAGGAGCCAGAGGGACAGGCCGGCTGCTTCCAGGAGCCGTGTGGAGGTGGCTGCTGCAGCCAACTGGACTTTTAGTGGCCTGGTCAGCAGTGCTGAGTGGAGGCACCAGGGTCCCTTTCCAACCGGATGTTCGGGTCAAAAACCGGATGCCTGGCAACCCTAAGTGGGGTGTCTCCCTGAGGAGGGACTATAGGTGTGGGACGTGGGGGGTGTGGAGGATAGGCATGGCTGAATAGTGAATGGGAGAGGCAAGGGTTCTCCAGGGTGGGGCTGGTGGGAGATAAGGGCATCTGGGGGTGAGAATGGCTCTGTGTGGGCGGCCAGGGGCTCTGTGGAGTAGGGCTGGCTGTGTAGGGTAACGGGCTCTGTGACTGGGCTTACATGGAGGGGCACCTCTCTGGGGTGCGGCTGGCTGTATGAGGTAGGGGGGTTCTGCCACTGGAGTTCTGTGTGGGGCTGGAGGAGGTGGGAGATCCTACTGCATGATGGACTGTAGGGGCTGGGGGCCCGGTTGTATTGGGCTTTGTGTAGGAGTGGGGCTGGCTACAGGGGCCGAGGGGAAGGGGATGCACAGACGTGGGGCGCTGTACAGGGCTGGCCTGGGTAGCTGTGTGTGTGCTGGGCTGGCCGGGAGCTCTGTGCAGGCTCTGTGTAGGAGTGGGGCTGTGCAGGGCCGGGGCTCGGTGCTGGGCTGGGGGCAGCGCCCGGGGTTCGGTGCTGGGCTGGGGGCAGGGCCTGGGTCATTGTGCTGGGCTGGGGGCAGGGCCCGGGGCTCTGGGCTGGGTGCAGCACCCAGGGCTTTGTACGGGTTTGGGTGCAGGGCCCGAGTCATTGTGCAGAGCTGGGTGTAGGGCCCGGGGCAGGGCCTGGGGCTCTCTACCGGGCAGGGGGCAGGGCCCAGGGCTAAGCTGGGGGCGGGATGCAGGGCCTGGGGCTCTGTGCAGAGCTGGGAGGGGCTGTGCAGCCTTGAGAACAGGGCCCGGGGCTCTAGGCTAGGCTGGGTGCAGGGCCCGGGTCATTGTGCAGGGCTGGGGGCAGGACCCGGTGCAGGGGGCAGCGCCCAGGGCTCTGGGCTGGGCTCGGGGCAGCGCCCGGGGCTCTGGGCTGGGGGCAGCGCCCGGGTCATTGTGCAGGGCTGGGGGCAGCGCCCGGGGCTCTGGGCTGGGCTGGGGGCAGCGCCCAGGTCATTGTGCAGGGCTGGGGGCAGGACCCGGTGCTCTGGGCTGGGCTTGGGGCAGGGCCCGGGTCGTTGTGCAGGGCTGGGGGCAGCGCCCGGGGCTCTGGGCTGGGCTGGGGGCAGCGCCCGGGTCGTTGTGCAGGGCTGGGGGCAGCGCCCGGGGCTCTGGGCTGGGCAGGGGGCAGCGCCCGGGTCGTTGTGCAGGGCTGGGGGCAGGACCCGGGGCAGGGGGCAGCGCCCGGGGCTGGGCTGGGGGCAGGGCCCGGGTCGTTGTGCAGGGCTGGGGGCAGGACCCGGTGCAGGGGGCAGCGCCCGGGGCTCTGGGCTGGGTGCAGGGCCCGGGTCGTTGTGCAGGGCTGGGGGCAGGACCCGGGGCAGGGGGCAGCGCCCGGGGCTCTGGGCTGGGCTCGGGGCAGGACCCGGGGCAGGGGGCAGCGCCCGGGGCTCTGGGCTGGGTGCAGGGCCCGGGTCGGTGTGCAGGGCTGGGGGCAGGACCCGGGGCAGGGGGCAGCGCCCGGGGCTCTGGGCTGGGCTCGGGGCAGCGCCCGGGGCTCTGGGCTGGGCAGGGGGCAGGCCCGGGTCATTGTGCAGGGCTGGGGGCAGGACCCGGGGCAGCGCCCGGAGCTCTGGGCTGGGCTGGGGGCAGGGCCCGGGTCGTTGTGCAGGGCTGGGGGCAGGACCCGGGGCAGGGGGCAGCGCCCGGGGCGCTGGGCAGGGGGCAGGGCCCGGGTCATTGTGCAGGGCTGGGGGCAGGACCCGGGGCAGGGGGCAGCGCCCGGGGCTCTGGGCTGGGCTGGGGGCAGGGCCCGGGTCGTTGTGCAGGGCTGGGGGCAGGACCCGGGGCAGGGGGCAGCGCCCGGGGCTCTGGGCTGGGCAGGGGGCAGGGCCCGGGTCGTTGTGCAGGGCTGGGGGCAGGACCGGGTGCAGGGGGCAGCGCCCGGGGCTCTGGGCTGGGCTGGGGGCAGGGCCCGGGTCATTGTGCAGGGCTGGGGGCAGGACCGGGTGCAGGGGGCAGCGCCCGGGTCGTTGTGCAGGGCTGGGATCGGCTGCGCAGCGCCGGGAACAGGGTCCGGGCGCCAGGCCGGGGCGGGGCGAGGTGCCGGGCCGGGGCGGCGGGGATTGGCGGCGGCGGGAGCCCGGCCCCTCTGCCGCGCAGGCGGGGAAGCGCAGGCTCAGGCACCGGCCCGGCTGCAGCTTCTTCACCTCCCGGGGCTGTTGGCGGCGCCCGGGCCTCGCAGCCGCTGAAACCCGCCACGCGGTGAGAACCGGGCCGGGCCGCGGGCCCCGTTGGCGGGGAGCTGCGGGCAGTGGGCGCCGCCGCGCCGGGGGGCGAGGCGAGGCCCGGTTCGGTCCGGTCGCAGCTGTATCCGTATCGTCCCCCCGCCGCGCTGGGGGAAGTGGCGTGGGGCAGGGCCCGGTGCAGGGGGGTGGGAGTAGTAGGGGTAGGTGTGGAGTGGGGGGAGGGAGATGGGGTGCGTGTGTGGCGTGGGGGTAGTAGGGAGAGGTGGCGTGGTGGTGTGGAGTGGGGGGAGGGTTGTGGGGGTAGATGGGGTGGGGGTGGCGGTAGTAGGGGTAGGGTGGGTGTGGAGTGAGGGGTTGGGGGGTGGTGTGGAGGTTGTGGGCGAGTGGGGGTAGGTGGGGTGGGGGTGGATATGTTCTGAGAGGTGCAGTTGTGGCCCCATGGGGGACATGCCTGACATTGCCCCCCCCCCCCGTGACCAAGGAGTGGGGTGGGGGTGCGGGATGGAGGTTCTGGAGGGTGTAAGAAGGGGTGTGTCGGGCAGAGGGACTTGTGGCTGGAGTGTGTGAGGAGTCTTGGGGGGGTGAGTGTTGGGGTTGGTGTGGGGGGTGGATTCTGGCGGGTAGAGGGGGGAGGTATGAGCTGAGAGGTATAAGAATGAATGGGTGCTGGTGGATGGTCGGGGTTATAGGAATATGAGTATGGGGGATATAGGGAGGGATATGATTGTATGAAGCACTTATTTAGGTCTCAGTTTTTCCATATTGGACATGTGGGATCATTTATTTTCCATATAAAATATCACAACTGTTCTAGCCCTTTCTCCCTTTTCGATTCCTATATTTCCCTCCCCTTCCCCCCCAACCCAGCACTGGTGCTCTTAAATCCCACTCCGCCAGTGGTAGCAGAAATCTTACCAAGTGTTTTACTGTCCTTACAGGTGTGTGCATTACAGTCATTGGTCATCTCTGAGGTGTTTCGTATTCATACAAACCACTTTCCCCTTCATCCTTCCTCTCCTTCTATTTCTTGCTGCAGTGAAGCCCTTCTGAACTCTTCCAGCAACCAGAAGTGGCAGAAACAGATCCTGCTGACCTCCCAAAATATCCGAACTAACCAAATACCAGAATTTTTGTGTGCTCTCCCTTTTGAGTAAGTGCCACAGTTTCATACCACAAATCTTACATATTTTTCCTACCAAATGATTAGGATTTCAATCTAATTTGTAGCACATATGTTCATATAGCAGATAACAGCATAATTGTCTCTGCCTTGAAGTTAGAGTGGATACTTGCAGAAGTCTTTTAAACATTAAGCAAATAGGGTGCTGTTGGGGTGTGAGATTGTGAGCTTAATGGGGCACACATTTCAGTTGTGTAGGACAGCAAAAATCATGTAACTGGAGCTGACTGGCACCCTTGGTGGTCTCAACAAAATGATCAGATATTAGACATAGAGACTGAATTACCATCCTGCCCTGGATGTGATCTAGAATGGGTTAAGGCAAATGGGCTGTGTCTTGGCTGTAGATTTTGTGAAATGGTGTCATTGCTGGTGCGTAGCACTGATGCTAGCAATGGTGGGGGCACTAGTGTAGACTAGCTGCAGGTGTTTTTATCAGTCAGGCAGGCCAGCCGACCGACCGACCAGCTATACCTCTAGTATGTCTAGTCTAGATGGTATGATGGTGATAAACCTAGAAGTCAGTATGTGTTATTGCTTCTACTGTTAGCGCTGGTGGAGTTCTCTTGTGCTGTAATAACTGAGGGAGATATTCCCAGTGTAGAAAAAGCCCATTGGTGCAGTGTGAGCGGGAAACATACCAGAGGCAGAGCATTTGTGACAAGTGCCATGTGCATTTATAGTTCTGTATAAATAATAAATACTCTATGGATTAGATGACCCTAGCCTCTAGAGGTGTCACTCTGCCAACTTTCAGGATTGCAAAAGTCAGAGCTGAACTTCTCTCAGCAAAGCATCAGTACTGCTTAATAATTAGCCACAAGTTTGTTGAGCATTATGGATGTTCTGAAGACAGTATGTTATTTCTGTCACATCCTCCTCTTTTAAATATGAATTTATGCTGGAGAAATAGTCTGATAGCCCTGAAGTCCTCTATCAACAGGGAGGAAGGATAGTCTTTTGATTATCACCAGATTGGTTCTGGGGAGACCTGGGTCCAGTTTCTGTTCCGCTTCAATTCATGATTGGCCTTGGGCAAGTCACTCAGGGTATGTCTTCACTACCAGCCAAACAACAAAACACCAAATATGCACATCTTTGGGAGGCTTGCAGAAAGTAATCTTGGTCCAACTGTCCCGTAAACTTATTTGTCCTTTGAAAGACATTCAAATGAAGACAGGATTTAGTTACAGGAAAATATTTCTCGGTTTGCTTGAAAGCCAGTTTAAGAACAACAGTATCCTTAAGGTTTCTTATTGAATAAGAGATGTATCTTCTGCTAAATATAATGGGTTTACTGGCAGCAGTGTTTTTGCCTGGCTGTACAAAAGACACTGGAGGGAAATCTGGAATTTATATGTACAGTGAAGGAACAATGGCAGAATATGATTTTTATCTTTTTATAATTTTGATGGAAAATATCAGTGTTTATTTTTAAGCATTTTTTCGATTATCAATTTAAACTTTCACAGTTGTGCAAAATTGTTTTTTTTTAAGCTTTATTGATTTAAATGTTTGTAGTTGCAGAAAATCATGGGGAGTCAGACTATACTTACTTTAGCAATAGATGTTGAGATTCAAAAAATTAAAGCTTTATAACTGTTAAAACACATTGTCAGCATCACGTGTCAAAATATATGAAGTAAATATCCTTAAATCGAACTCTAGTAAGTTCTCAAGCGGCATTTTCTTACTTTGCCTATCTGTAAACTTTGATTACTATAGGTGGAAATATTTTTTGGCTGGTTTGTGTGTGTATATGGTTAAATTGATGTTCACCTCCATTTACTGATAAAAATCGAATCCTTCCAAGCCTGGATATATGAGGAGAAGGTTCTCATGTCTAATTCAAGCTTACTATTCACACAAGACTGGGAATTTACAGGTGGTAGTACCTTCTCAGTTGAATGGTGAGTGACAGGGAGGTGAGTCAGCCACTAGCAGCAGCATACCACTACAGTACAAGCAGCTGGGCTTTCTGTAAAGGAGGACAATATGGATATATATGACATCTTGTCCTTAAGGGTTGATACCTGCTGGCTCACGTATAAGGTTGCGTGAAAACGGTCCCTGTATACATAAACTGTGGAGCACAGTGTACATAAACTGTGGAAACACTTTAATTGGTAAAGTGTTGTTAAAGTGTTGTAGCTCATTTTCCACTATAAGCATATTTTTTACCTCTGCAATTTCTTAACTTTCAGTAAAAATTCATTCTGCCTGAAATGTGACATGAGTTGTAGCTGGCTATGGGAGACATTGTTTTGGAAAGTTTGAATTGATCAGGCTATTATTTTCTGGGATACTGGATTTTATTTTGCTGGGGTGAGAGGAGAAACGTTTTTTCATTTGAAAAGTCTAACAATTTTTTGAAAAACAAATATAAAAAAAGGCTTGGCCTAGAATCTTCTTATTTGCTTTATTCTTAGATGATATCTACTTTACAGTATCAGAGGTGAGGTATACATCTTAAATGTTACTGACCACTGAACTAAATGCCAGATAAAATAGCATTAAAGTATATTAGAAAAATAAAAAGCATGAATCAAGAAATGTCTGGATGTTGCAAATAAATGTGGTGATGGAGAAAATAAAAGTTCTGTTTACCTTTAAAGTATAGTGTGATGCTCATGTATTCTCAGCTGTTTGCTTGGGGGGTTTGGAGTAGTTGGTTTGTGTTTTGAACAATCTTTTTCTTTTTTAACAGGAGGTATAAGACAGAGTATATGGTTTTGTTTGATTTACTTTTGTTAGATGTCATGTTAGGGTGCATTTGATGAGTCGAACAAGTAAAAATTTAACCTTTGAAACAAGTAAAAATTTAACCTTTGAACCTAACAACTGTGAAAGGCATTTCTTTAAAATGAAGCTATTTCTGCAGCATTTGAATTCTCATCGGGAAAACTGTTCAGACCTTCTGGGCCTCTACCTTCAATGTGTTGCTAGACAGGGCTTGTAGCCTTTCTGTTGGACCCCGTATCACGATATTCACATCTTGCACTCTTAAGTGCAGTACACTTTAATCACTCCCAGAGCTTAGGAAATTTGAATTGAATGTGTCATCTAACGACAACTATAGGAATTGCCATTTTGGATCATACCAGTGGTCTATCTAGTTAAGTATCCTGTCTCTTCTAGGAACCACCACCAGGTCTTTCATAGGAACATGCCCTGATTCCCAAACTGGACAGTTATGGAATAATCTGCCCAGAGGGGAAGTTTCTTCTTAAATTCATCTCTTAGTGGTGAATTTATGCCCTGAATCCAATGTATTTTTGTTCTATCTAATGTAACTACATGTTTATATTCATAAAAATGTCTAATCCTTTTTGAATCCTACCAAGTTCTTGGCCTTTACCTTGTGGTTAAATGTGATATTTAAAAAATAAATCCCTGTCATAAACTTGAATTTATGTAAAGGCATTCAATTTTCAGTATTTCCTATTCCATTCTTTACACAGCCTAATATTTTGGGTTTTGTTTTTTTTTTACTTCTGCTGTGTATTGGCCTTCATTAAGTGGTACAGTATCTGTTTCCCAGCAATGTAAATGAGTGGTTCAGATAATTCCTTCCAATTATTCTTTCTTATTCTTCAAATCCATTAAACCTATTTTAATAAAAATAAAAATGTAAAGCTATTAATATATAGTGAAATTTTACATGCTCGAAGCCAGGAAATTCAAAGTTATGTCTCTCATCTGGCATAACTTGGACATGTTGCACTAAGTAAGTTAACATGTAATTCTGCATTATGAAGATGTCAGTTTCAGCTCCATAGTTAGGGTTGAGTTTTGCACTTAAAGTAGGGATTTTGTCTCATATAAGAGGACAGACTTAAAACAGCACTGAGATCCTTAACTTTTGGTTTCTTAACTCTTGTGTGTTTCAACTTTTGGGTATATAACACTGCATCCGTTCATAGATTATTTTTTTTAAAAGCTGGAAGGAACCATTATTATCTTGTTTGCCCTTTAAATCAGTATTGTTTTTTGTATTTCATCTATACCTAATTTGTTTCTGATGTGACTAAGAAAACAATAGTAGGTATTTATAAAGTTGCTTCATTTGTAAGCATGCTCTGTTCATTTTGTCATCCTTTTTTTCCCCCCCAGCACAAACAAATTATATTCCATCATGGCAACAGACTCTATGGAGATCGATGATGCTTTATACAGGTAAGAATGTCATACCTGATATATCGCTGTAAGGTATATCTTTGATATTACTGCAAGTAGATACACTTTGCTGTAGCATTAATACCCGGATTTGAAAAATGTATTTGCTGCCTATTAGCCAGAGTGAAAATAGCCCTGCTGCTGTGTCCACTACAGTTTAAAGGAATAAAACATTTCAAAATACAGTACACACAAGAAACATTGTGACTCCACTTTCTATTTAATACAGTCTTTCAAAACTTGTAACTTGCTATTGGGCTAGCTGAATGGCAGATTATTTTTTGTATACTTAATTAATTTTACTGGTACCATTTTGTCCAGCTAAAGAACTGGTCAGATATTGCAGAGTAAATGCCAAATTATCTGAACAATACTAGTGAAAATTATTTAATATTATTTGTCAAATTACTGTATGGTCAGCCATACATAATTACACCCCTTATGTTTTTTATATTTTCTCTTCCTTCCTGATGTGAATCCACATTCACTATTTCTTTCCTAAAATAGACTATTGTGTATCTTTTCTCCAGTTGTTTTCTATTTATTTCCTCTTCTCCTTCTCTCTCCCTCCATTCCTTATCTTTCTTCTGGCCTTTTCCACATTCCATTCTGTGTCTTCCAAAACATAATTTCTGTCTCTTTATTTCTTCCCCCTCCAACCCTGTCTGTACTACACTTCTCTTTTCTAACTTACCCAGTCAATCACTGTGCTGAACCCTGCTTGGGAACCGCTGACTAGTTCAGGGTGTGATAAACTTGAAACTCCCTGCCCACGCTGGCTGCTTCAGCTCATGGAGTTTTTTCATCATTCTTCCAGTAGAAATGTGCTCCCTTGGAACAGGCTGGGCGTTCAGTGCACCCTAAATCCTTGTGATCCTTTCATCCAAAGCTTCCTGAGACATCTTAATAAGATGGTTTGCTAATGGGCTCATTGAATTTTGCTGTCCCCAAAAAACCTCAGCTGTTCCATTTCTTTCTTCCTTGGGATGAGACTACTATAATTCTATTACAGAGGGAGACAAAGCAACATGTTTGAATTTGATATGTTAGAAGGGTGGATTCAGCTCCATCACATATACTATAAAATTAAAATCCTTCTACTTCATGTTTGTGCATGACAAATGTGTTTTAACTAAACAGTTGGTAGATTTTAATATCTTGTTATTATACATTTTATTATTGTCTTTCGCAATATTTGATGGAAGTGCTAAAAGTCAAATTTTGTCATCAAATGGCAGAATTGAACTCTGACTTCCATTTGCAATTTGTAACCCATAAGTAGTAATAAATAATATATTGAGATATACGTATCTCATAGAACTGGAAGGGACCCCAAAGGGTCATTGAGTCCAGCCCCCTGCCTTCACTAGCAGGACCAAGTACTGATTTTGCCCCAGATCCCTAAGTGGCCCCCTCAAGGATTGAACTCTCAACCCTGGGTTTAGCAGGCCAATGCTCAAACCACTGAGCTATCCCTCCCCATAATGACTCCTACATTATGACAATAACAGGACCTGTCTATATTGGAACACCATAGCCCTGAAGATGGTGAAGTAGGGAGAGAAGTGTCTGTGTTGGAAAGATACACGTTCTCAGTTAATGATGTTTCATGCACCAGATGTGATACTCTAAACATACTGAATTCCCTTACATTTTAGTGGTATGGTATTTTTGCACATTGTATACACTTACATATTTGCCTTTCTTGTGCTCTCCTGCTCATCCTCTGTGCCCCAGGACTTCTCCCTCCTCTTCACCCTGCCCCCCAAAAAAGTACCCGACAAATCTTTGGGTAGACCAATTGCTGTAGTACTGATATTCATGGAAGCATATCAAACAAACCTAATTTCTCTCTCGTTTAATCATTTACAAAATAAGTCACTGCTCTTGATACAGTAAATGAAATTCAGAATGGTTTAAATAATTGGATATACTGAGTTGAAACCAGATGGTTGGAAACGTTAGAGAGCTGAAGATCACTAAAAGTTCAGCAGTTGGATGTAAGTGAGCTACTTTGAACTGGGATTTGGTCAGGAAAATTCCCGGTTCTGAGCATGCTTGTGCCTGCGAGAGATGTAGTTCCAAGTATGCCCTGATGTATCCTGAAGAGAGAAGTCTTGAACTACATTACAATGAATACAGACCCCACAATGTCAGATTTTAGGGTAGAACAGCATGAATTTTTTTTTTTATTGCTCAGATTTCCATATCAATTATGCTGAGTTTGCAACTAAAAATGTTTTCTAACTCCCACCCCACACACTTGCCTTGGCCTCTGAAACTCAGGAGAACTTTTTTCAATTCATGCATCATTACTAATTCTTTGGCTTGCAGAATCTTGTGTGTCCTTAAACTACTCTGCAGTCCCACTGTTTTTAGATTGTCCTTAGTTACATATGTGCAAATCTTCGAATGACTAATGGGGTTGTATCTGTTTTACTGATGGCATAATTTGGTCTGCAGAGCTTTTATCGCTGGTGGCAGTGTGAGAGATGGAAAGAAGCTGGCTTGGCTATCAGAACCCAGGCTGAATTTGCAGGGCTGGTAATTTGCGAGTGAAAATACCTGCAAATTCTTGAAATAGTGTGTACTTATTTTGGAGGGAGTTCTATTTGTGTGTTGTTTTGTTTCTTGCTTGTAGTCGGCAGAGATATGTTCTTGGAGACACAGCAATGCAGAAGATGGCCCAGTCCAATGTGTTCCTGAGTGGTGTGGGTGGGCTTGGTGTGGAGATTGGTAAGTTTAGGTAGCATTTATATATACATTATTAAAGGTATGTTTAAAAAAATTAAATTTAGTGTGCATTGAGTGAATAAATGTACAACTTATGAGAACATAGAGCAGAACCACAATATGTAATATAGAAATATTTTTGTAGCTAGATGATGTAAAGCATTTTGAAATACATTTGTAAGGCTATTTATGCTGTTAAATTGTTGCAGAAATTGAGTGACATTCTTTGGCCTGTGTTATGCGGTAGGTCAGACTAGATCATAATGGTCCCTTCTGGCCTTAATCTGTGAATTTGTACAATTAAATAATCTGAAACTACAGGCCATATTCTCACTCTGAGTGGGGCAAAGTTGTTAGAATTTGGCCCTAACTGGTCATCTGAGAATTCCCCTGGCATAGGGGACCTCTGACCTGGTACCTCTGCTTTGGATGGGAAGGGGCATGTCAGCGGAGTGCTCCTGTGCCCTGTCAACTTTTATCCGGCATGTGGTCCCTTCTACTGACTTTATTGGGAGTTTTATCTGATCCCAGAATTGGGTGCATGGTCTCTTGAAATGGTAATGATAGCCCTTTCTTCGATTAGAGTTCCTGTAATGATGCTTGTTGGATAGAGGGTTGCCAGAAAATAAATGCAGCTCACAAGTGAGGGATAAAAAGCTCCTCTTGCGTTCTCTGGATTTCCACTAAGGAGCTGAATTGACTTTTTTTTTTTAAAAGTTATTCAGCAAAATATGTGACTGCTGCAAGCTGTTAAATTGTTATGTAAATAGAAGGAATGAGTGATTTCACTACTGGCAGGTAACTTTTCAATCACTCAGAGCAGGGGTTTTCAAACTTCGTTGCACCACAACCCCCTTCTGATAACAAAATTACTACATGACCCCGGGGGTGAGGTATGGAGGGAGAGGGGACCAGAGCCTGAGCCCTACCACCCCGGGTGAGGGGAGAGCTCAGGCTTCAGCTTCAGCCCTGCGTCCCAGCAAGTCTAATGCTGGCCCTGGCAACCCCATTAAAATTGGGTCGTGACCCACAGTTTGAGAACTGCTGACTAAGAGCTTTACGTTCAATCCTGTAAATGTTTTTTTTTCTTTCAGCTAAGAACATAGTTCTAGCTGGAATAAAGGTATGTAAATTTTTTTTGTTGTTGTAAAAGGAATTGGTATAAATTTCCTTTTAGTTAAGTAACATTTTCATTTTTGCAGTGACTGGGAATGTTCTTGTTCAGAGATCAAATGATTGAGGAATCTATAGTTTTATCACACAGTGCTGATAAGACAGGCTATACTTGTTCCAGAAGTACATTCTGACTGTCTCCTTAGTCGTAGTCTCAAAGAAGGGCCCTTTTGAAAAAGAATTCTGAAATACATACTCTTGGGGGCATTCTGTGCCAGAAAATTAAAAATTCTGCACACACTATTTTAAAATTCTGCAAATTTTATTTGTCAAAATAACATTACATAATCACGCCAATTTCAATTATGTTGGTAATTTATTTCAAACTGCCTGTCAAGTATGTTTGTAACAGTACGGACACACACAAAAATTACCCCAGAAGTACAGAGTTCAAGAAACCTCTTTGACAACCCAGTTCCTGTTTCTCTGCCCCCTTCCTCCCCCAGAGTCTGGCCAGGGGACCAGACACTCACATCCCCTCCCCTGCCAGAGCCCAGCTGTGGGGCCTCCCCTTGCCCAGACACCTGTCCTTCCCCCTCCCCCCCCTCCCCCAGGATCAAGAGGGAGAAACAGCCTGATGTTGGGTCCCAGGCTTGCAGGGAGTTTCCTGCGCACCACCCTCTCCTTCTCTCAGAGCATGCTGGAAACTGCAGCCGCCAGGAACTCTCCAGCTCCCTTTCCCTCCCCCCGGAAGTGTCTTCTGTGCGCAACTGGGCTCTGCTGAGTCCAGTGGCTTCTAGTCGCGGCTAGCAGCACCGTAGATCATTTCTGAGGGTGGGAGGGAATCTTCCATTTTTGGTGAAAAAATATTGCAGTGACAGCTTTTACGTATTTTTTACCAATTACAGTTAGTGGCTATGAATAATCAAGTTTCATACCTTAAACAAGTGTCGTTGTTGCCATGTTATATACTGAGCAAAACATTGAAATGTAGACATATTCTCTGATTGAATTATTTGTTCAAGGGCAGTAGGAAACGGTGTGGAGTCTAATGTTTTTAATTAAAGCAGTACATCTAGCACTTCTATTTAGCTCACTTAGTTTTACTGTAGTATTAGTTCTTCAGAATCTCCGTATTGAACATGATACCTAGGCAGGAGTATATCGTGACTATGTGAATTTCTTTCAATTGATGTTCCATGATTTGTCGGTTTTAACACTCCCCTCCTGAACGTCTTTGAAGGCTCTTACAGTTCATGATACCAAGCAGTGCAAGACATGGGATTTGGGGACCAACTTCTTCATCTGTGAAGATGATGTTATAAATCTAAGGAACAGGTCAGTACAGTTATTTAGATGTTTTTGAGCTATCTACTGTCACTTGTGTGTAACAAGAATGTTCGTTTTTCACTGCCTATGACATATATTTTATGTTGTATGTTTAGTGTGCATTACATCTTGTTCTATTGGAGTCATTGCCTTTGAGCACAGTGCCCAGGTATAAAGGGAGAGCATTCTGAAGTGGGATTGAGTCCTGTTTGCTCTGCGCATCTTGACTTCCCATAGCTAGCAGCATGTAAACAGTGATTGTTTCCTTGTAGATAATGAAAGAACAGAAATGCATTTCTTTTCCATCTTTCCAAGGTTGGCTGAAGAAAGCCAATAAACACCTTATTTGTAGTCTTTCACTCTTCCAAAGCAAATATTAAAAAGTGTTAGCAGTCAGACTCTAAATCTTACTATCTGGTTGATGGAGCCAGAGTTATCACAGCACATGTGGTAAATTATTTTAAATGTGAGGACGCGTGAGTAGTCATTTGCAGTAAGTGTTTATCGTAAAAGAAGACTGTAAAGAAATAAACGTTCTGGGAATTGATTGGAGGATGCCATTGAAAACCAGAATGCTGTTGTTTCAGAGCTGAGGCCACACTTCCTCACATCGCAGAGCTCAACCCATACGTCCATGTTTTATCATCGACTGCACCACTTGATGAAACCACAGACGTCTCCTTTCTAAAAAAGTATCAGGTATGTAGTATTTATTTAAAGTAGCTGTGCAACATTCTACCTGACCAGAGTAAGTAGTTTCTTCTTTTTGTCTGAAGTGAAACAAAACCCTCAAACTAGTTTTTTCATCATGTTAAAAAGAAGATGAATAGGTATTGTGCCTGGGCTGGTAAAAATTTTAACAATAATTTTGCAAGACTGAAAGAACATGTTCCTGACATTGAAATTAAAGCTGTCAGTGCATAGTTAAATGTCAGATTGTTTCACAATTTAAATTCAAAGACAGAGAATGGCAAAGATTACAGTTTCTACTCTAGAGCTGACCTGTCTGTATTGTACACTTTATAACAAGCTGTGATATAACTGAGGTTCATATTTATCCTGAAAAACACAGGAATGGAAAATGCTACATATATGCAATGTGATCAGATTAATGATGTAGTGGCAACAAAATCCTAAATTTTTAAAAACATGTTGGTGTGAGTTTGCAGCTTGGACATTTGTACACACTTCAAGTGTTGGTGAGTCATTTGCATTAGAACATATGAGACAGTGCACATTTTCTTTAAATAAAATAAAATAAAAATTAAGCCAATATTGTTTGCATTTCCTAATTTTATCCCTTTAACCTTAAATATTGGATTAACATGGTTTACTTGAATTTGTCTTTTTTTCCTTTAACACAGATATTCCTTGTGACTAATACAAGCATTTAAATAGCCTGAGTTAGGCTTTGAACCTCACTACTTGCAGGAGGGGTTATTTGACTGTGCAGGAGGAGTGAATTCTCATCTTTGCTGTCACTATTTGTCTGCAGACACTTTTGTAAGACTGTGTTAATAGAACAGAAGCACATCTGTTCAAATTGTGATGGTTAAATCTGCACAATAGAGGCTTTCTTACACCTGCACTCTAAAAGGAAAGGTGCATCTCTTTTTCTTACTGGCTTTAAACAACACCTAGACATTATTTCTTGTACCTTTTTGTCAACAGTGTGTCATATTGACTGAAACGAGGCTATCACTGCAGAAGAAGATTAATGATTTTTGCCATGCTCAACACCCCCCTATTAAGGTAATGCTAAACTGTGGTGAGCTTATTGGTCCAGATCATCCTGTGTTGATCCATGTATGGAGGATTCTTCCTTCATCCTCCTCTTTACTCAGAAGTGTGAAGAGGGGAATGCTACCTTCACAGCCAGGGCTTTGAAGCAGAGCCCAGAGCTGAAGCGCAGAGCAGCTCCGGAGCACTGGAGCTGCGGGTTTTTGCCTGGAGCTGGAGCGGAGCCGGAGCACAGCGCCAAAGCCCTGGTCACAGCACATTGCCTTCCACAATCCCCTTTTGCTGGCATACTCTGGGTGCCCTGGAGATGTTACTTTTAATGGTACCGTTCCTTGCCCTGCTCCTGGATTTTTGGATAGATGCTCAAGTGGGAGGTAGAAGAACTTGTAGCTGTATTATCTCTTTCTGGGTACACTCCACAGCTCGATGGCGAGAGCTGCTAGAAAAGGAGTACAAGTGTTTAAAGTGAAATAGATGGATCTAGACTGTTCTCACTGGTACCAGATGACAGAACAAGGAGTAATGGTCTCAAGTTGCAGTGGAGGAGGTTTAGGTTGGATATTAGGAAAAACTTTTTCACTAGGAGGGTGGTGAAGCACTGGAATGGGTTACCTAGGGAGGTGGTGGAATCTCCTTCCTTAGAGGTTTTTAAGGTCAGGCTTGACAAAGCCCTGGCTGGGATGATTTAGTTGGGGTTGGTCCTGCTTTGAGCAGGGGGTTGGACTAGATGACCTCCTGAGGTCCCTTCCAACCCTGAGATTCTATGATTCTATGGTGAATCTGATCCAGAATGAATGAGCTGAGACGAAATACAAGAGATGGAAAACATCATCTTTTTTCATTAGTTTTGTTGTGTGCTGATGCCATCTCTGGTTCCAGCGGTATGTGTTCATTTAGAAAGATTGATGTAGAGCTAAATTCTGTCTTTTGGCACAGTGTTTGCTGGATTCTATACAGTACACAGGGAATTTGCACCTAAATTAACATCATTGGATAGTATCCTTAAGTGACAAGAACACTTCTGTTTTGTGCACCATTAAGAATGTTCATAGTTTTCCCTTCTTTTATAGTTTATCAGTGCAGATGTGTATGGAATATGGTCACATTTGTTTTGTGACTTTGGTGATGAATTTGAAGTGCTGGATACTACAGGAGAGGAACCAAAAGAAATCTTCATTTCAAACATAACACAAGTAAGAGCTAGTAATCATACTGCCATGATTTGATTTGTTTTAAGATCTACACTTAACTTGATGTCGTCTGTCTGTAACATGGTAAATTTTGGATGCTGCATCTGATCAGTTCTAGAATTTCAGGGAATGGTTTAGGCATCAGTGGACAGAATCCTAATTTGATGAAAACTGAAAGGGAGAGTAAGGGGTACATGGAGCCCCTGGCATGTGGTTAGCAGCCTGAGCAGTTTCAACTACCTCTGTAATTGTGTATAGATCACAGAACGGGTTGATGGCAGCCACTAACAATGATACCTCCCTTGTCAGCTTTGCTCATCGTACCAATACAGTTTGAAATGCATGACTGCATGACTTTTCTCCCAGACAGAAAGAAAAGAAATAAAAGGGGTGGGGGTAAGGAATGGGAGGATCCTAGTATCGGGGTGGGAGGAAGGAGGGGTGCACAGAGCCCTTGGCATAGAGGAGAGGGTGGGCAGGGATTGCAGGCAAACCCTGAAGTAGAGGGACATGGGAAGGTAGCATGCAGGGAGCTTGTTCGGAGGAGAGGGGGGGCACAGGGATGCAAGAAGCACCCGGTGTGTGCAAAGAGCTCAGCCTACAGAATTTATGACTCCCTAGTTGGTTGTTAGGTGTCAGTATTGTGGTATCACCTAGAATCCAGAGGGGCCTCATTTTGCTCCTAGGCACTGTATAAACGTACAATAGAAGACAGTCTCAGCCTAAGAAAACGTACGGTCTCAATAGCCCAGCAGACAAAGGGAAAAGAATATAACATATAAGCAGGATGATGGCTTGGCAGTGTCATGTTAATGCCACAATTGTTTTCCTTTTGTTTTGTTTGTTTAAAAATTTTGGGGTTCATTTCTTTTTTTGTTTGTTTTTACTTCTCAAACTCCGGTTAGGGACTTGATCTGGCTGGAGTTCTATTTTCCAAGTTTTGTTTTTACAACAAGCTTAAAGTACAGTGAACAATGGTGTTATATAGTACAACAGAGGTTCATATTGGTGTAATAGATATGTTAATACTAGTCCCTATCTTGCAGATGCACCCCTCTAAATAACATAAGATTTCCTGGGGATATGTACAGGAGGAGGAATAAAATGAGTTTGGCCAAGGGAAAACTACATACATTTAAATAAAAACATTCTGTTTGACCTGGCCAGCGGTCTCTGTCATCTAGTGAGGGTGGAATAGATCCATAATTCTCCTTACATTATCTATCAGATTAATGCCTTCTTGGACAGGAATTGTTACTTACGAAGTAGAACAGGTAATTATCCTTACATCTGAATGTTAAATATGTCACGGGTGAGGAGACCAACTTCTTCAAGGAGTCTTTCTGGTTTCAGGAGTGCAGAACTGAAGAAATGAATTAGGAGTGTGGTATGGAGAGGGGCAAAGCCCAGGGATTTTTTTTAAATGATGTATTGGTTCCCTGGGTTTATTGAACTCAAGTTTCTGAAGTACTGTACTTCTCTCCAGGGATCTCAAGAATTTTTTCCAGCATCTGTTAGGGAATAGTATTTTGATGAATTCAGATAAGTGGTAGTAAGATCAGTTTTGGATACAGAATTCTGGAATAAAGACTTCTTTTAGGGAAAGGAAGGAATGTGTAACAGGTGTCTTCCACGAACTGCTTTAAGACATGGCTCGCACTCTGTAGCCAGTTTGTCTTCAGTAACAAAGATATTAGCAGTAAGGTAACAGAGCCCTGCTCCTACCTCTTCTACGTGTTTAGTTGCTTCTGAGGTTACACTTTTAGGACCGTTCCTTACTAACTTTGCAGTCGATTCCATTTTCAGTCAAACCCTGGGATTGTCACTTGCCTTGAAAATCATCCTCACAAGCTGGAAACAGGACAGTGCTTAACCTTTCGGGAAGTTAATGGAATGTCTTGTTTAAATGGATCGATGCAACAAATAACGGGTAGGCCTTGTATCTATTGTTTTACTTGTGCAAAAGGAACACTTTTGTTGGTAGATATGTGCATTTTCCCTCACTACAATGCCAGTATGCTTGCAGCAGGAAGAATGTAGATACACTGGTGTAGATCAATACTGAATTAAAGGATCTCCTGTTTGTGGAGCTCTGCTTGGTGGTCTGCTAGATTAGAACATGCTGAGATGATGTGAAAGGATTTTTTTATAAAATGAGTATGAAGAGGTCAGAACCACTGGGATTGGGACCATCTACAGTGTTTGGACACCTGATATTTTTAGCATTCAGTCATTGATAGTATCCTAGGAACATGGAACTCATATCCCATCTAAATCTCAGCCAGTCTCTCAAATTTAATTGTACTGTAAACTTATTAAAGTAAATTTTGAGGTAAAATTTAAATTCTGAAGGGGAAATTTACTGCACAATTGTGCCAAATTATTTCAAGTCAGTTCTGTGTTCTTTATCAGGGACCTCCAAATGATAGTACTTAATTTTTTGTGGTGACATCTGGCTATGTTAATACCATCATGTAGGTTTTGTAGTGCAAAATTTCTTGGGTAACATCTTATCCTAGCTGTGTTGGAGGTAGGAACTGTAAATCTATAGCACAGAGTCCAGTAATGTTAGTGATGAAATGTCTGTCTTGTTTTGAGCTTTTCTGAACTGAACGCTTCTGTTCTTTCCTCCTAACTTCCCTGATTTCTCCCCAAGTCCCTCTTCCTGCCTTCCTGCCTTTGTTTTCCAGTTGGCTGATGCTTAGGGCTACAATTTTGGCATGGATGTCATGGAAATCGTGCATTTGAATTCAGTCCTTGAACTCTTGGAAATGAATGTAAAACTACATTTAATTAGGCCCCTAAACTGAGTGGCACTGCTACCTGATGTATGGGGTCACAGCACCACTCAGGTTTGGCTCATCAGCCCCATGGAGATGGAGGGGTAGACAGGCCAAACCCGAGTGGTGCTGTGACCCCATGTGCCAAGTCTCAATGCCCCTAGCAGGGAGCCAGGCCCAGCCCTGCAGTGAATGCAGGGTGGGTAGGTTTGCTATCCAAATCCCTCTTCCTTCCCGCCCCCCAGCTTTACCTTTCACCTTGTGTGTGTTGATGTAGCAAAAACTACATTATTTGCTGACTTTCCTGTGACGTACTGATTTCCCTCCCCACCTCTGCCATGAAATTTACTAAAAATTTCTGTGCCAAAATCATAGCCTTACGGATGCTTATTCCCTAACAGTATTCTTCCATAACTAATGGTGTTTTGATGAATGAATTTTTGAAAAAGGCCTGTTTTTTGCCGTTAAGTGCTCCAGCTGCTTTGCAAAAGTTCCTGCCTCTATTTCCATGTTGTTCTGCTATGGTGCTGAGCTTGGTTGATAGTACAAAATTAAGTGAGTATTGATTGGGCTAAATTGTGTTGCTCTAATTGTCCAGTCCCAGGGGAAACCAATACTTCATATTTCCTGTTCCTTTACAGCTAAACTGATAACAAAAGTTCCTTACACTTTAAAAGGGGGTGTGTGTTTGTGTGTGTCTATATAACAAATTATTTTAAACTAATGCTTTAGGCCCATACCTGGGAAAAGACATGAAATGTTGAAAAATGGGTAGACTACACTGACCATCATGGTTGTGTCATAGGGTTGAACTATAGCAATTACAACCTGAAAAGAAGCAATGAGCGAGTAGAATATTAGCAGAAATAATGTATATCCCTGAGAAATGGAATAACTGTATGTACCTCAGCTGCTTATTACGTGACATTGTCACCAAAATAATGGTTAACCTTTTATCGTTTCAGTGGTGTCACCTTATTCTTTCAGCATTGGTGATACTTCAGATATGGAGCCTTACTTACATGGAGGCATAGCTGTCCAAGTAAAGACACCCAAAATATTTTGCTTTGTAAGTGTTCTCTTGATGCAGCATGTTTTTCTTCTAAATGGAAGTGTGTTTTTAAAAAAGTGGAATGAGAATTGAGTGGTTGCAGATAAAGGTATATGTAGAAGGTATAAATAGGATGAAAGGACAGGTAACTTTTTGGCTAACGTGGTACCCCCCCATACGCTCAGAAAAATAGTAATTTCATTATTCAACTGCAGAGAATCCTGAAAATTTCAACTTAAATTTGTTGTTCATCAGTCCAGTAAATCTGAATGTTTGAGAAGCCTCCTTCTAACCCTAGCCCAAGGGAATGTTGTAAGAATAGCTCTTGGCTGGGATGTTGGAGAATATGTAGTGCTCTCAGCGGCATACTGAGAGAACAAGACGAATGTGAATATGTATAGCATTGCCGCTGTTAACTCTGCATGTGGTCACTTGTGTTGTGGCAAGCCCAAATTACTACCCCACCTTTCTAGAAGTGAAAGGTTAGTGCCCTCTCCCCACTGCACTGCCTTGCCACTCCCTCCTCCCCCCTCCCCCTGGACATACACACACTTTTCCTTTAAATTATTTGTTTAGTCTGGGTTCTACACCAGATTCTTTGCATATAATCTTAACTGCTCAACTGTTCTCTGATTTTATTGTTTCTGCTCCTATCAAGTGTGAAGTGGTAGCTAGATGGTGCAATAGAACAGTGCACTGGCTTATCACCCCTGGAGACCCAAGTACAAATTTTGGACTTTCCCTTACTTTAAAGTGTTTGTTTGTTCCCAGAGGATTCCAAGAGCTCCTAATGGACAACCAGAAATAGCATTTCATGTGGTGGGAGGTCCATCCTGTAAGCCACCACTCAGTGATATGCAAGTGCATTTATCTAGTCTCTCCTTGTGCACTTACAAAACCATCATAGAACTGGCCGCTGGTGTAGACTCACCAGTAACTGACAGGCAGAAGTATTGCTGGAATAGGTATAGACAATTGGATATCTAACGTAGCTGCAAATGTTATTTGTAGAAACTCTTTGAGCAAAAGTAGAAATACATTAACTTCTGTAGCATTAGTGAAATGAAGAGTAATAGAGATGAGAACACCGAAAAGAAGGTATGTGTAGATTTCAGTGCTTCATGTGTGGGGTTAGAGATCAGTTACCATTGTTTGCTTACTATTTTGTTGTCCCATTCATTGCCCCACAATAGAACAGGATATGTAAGTAAGTAGGTGTAATACATTCTGTTCAGGAGATCTTGTTTTCTTCTAGGAACGGCTGGAGAAGCAGTTAAAAAACCCAACTTACCTTCTTGCAGATTTCAGCAAACCTGAGGTAATTAGCATGTGGATTTTTTTTAAGACTAAATTTCCCATAATTTTGCAATATGAAATTGCATATCTGTCTAATTTTGTATTGGTTGAATGTGAGTGTACTGGAAAGTATGGAGTAGGAAGGCGAAGGGGGGTCTCAGTGTGAAATGGTAACGTAAAATGTATCTTTTGTCCTATTGTTGTAAAAGATCTTGACCCAGAAGTCCTGTTCGGGATTTTGTGGGAAAATGTAAGAGCCAAATTCAATAACTTGTTAAGAATTCTCATTTTTCATATAAATATCTAACTGTAAGGTATACTATTTTGTGATTGGCTAGGGCTACTAACCAATGATTTCTGCTGATTGAAATCTGAGAGCTCCCTGTGAAAATCTTTAATTTCTACCTAACCAAGATATTGAATGTTAAAAACTGCCCCACTAATAGTTGAATCTAGTGCTGTCGTCTTCCTACCACTGATTCAGTAACCTACTATGGACCCCCGACTCACACAACTTTAATCCCATGTAAATGTTTAATCAAAACGTTTGCGCTGGTGATTCCATCCCACACTTCATTTTTTATTTCTTTTCTTCTGGGGCTTTCCTTTCCTGACAACTAGTGTTTGGCTGTTGTATTGGAGAATGTAACTATCATTTGCTTTGTTAGGTACTGGAAAGCCTTGCATTCAAACTCTTTTTGTTAGAGCTGTAGTGTTAACTTTGACCTTCACCTGTTCTCCAGCAAGAAGATAGCTAACAAAACTTTCAGAACACTGTGGAAAAATGTTTGCCATCTAGAAAAAGGACCAAAATGGGGGGTGGGGGGAGAAGTTTAATCTTAACTATAAAAAAGTATTTGGCAGTGTCCTCTGAGGGTTTGTGTACGCAGCGTGCGCCAGAGAGGTGTAAATTCTAGAGTGCTTTAAAGTGTTGTGCTTTAAATGTTTTGGGTGAACCTTGCTGATGTGCTTTGAAAGGTTTCTAGTGCATGTTAACATAGTACTCTTTCAAACGGGACTATATCAACGTGCACTAGGTACATCTTAGAGCGCATCAGCAGGGTCTATCTAGGGCAGTTAGAGTGCAACACTTCAGAGCATTCTACAACTTATATCCCTCTGGTGTGCATTGCTGCACTATATAGATGAGCCCTGAGTTAGCCATGGATTAGTTCTGTGTAAATCAGACATCTCCTCTTCCTTAACAGGCACCTTTGCAAATTCACACTGCCATGCTTGCATTGAACCAGTTCCAGGAAAACTTTGGTCGCATGCCGAACATTGGGTAATGTCATTTGAATACTGTGTTTATCTTCTGATGCTTAACTTGTTTCATTTCCAATATCAGACTATTGCAGGGTAATGTGATAGATTGTGTTACTGGTGAGGTACCTGGAGTTTTTCATCTCTAGATTATGAGTTCAAATCAAGACCAGTTTAGTAATGATAGAAAGTAACAATCTATGGATATGCCACTGAACAGCCATTAATGAGTTTGGTCTTAGTCCATGACACACTCAAAAACCACCCCGCTTTCTGGCACCTCATTGTCAGTCTCACCAGGAGAGGCCAGATATCTAACTACTTTTTTTTCAGTGGCCATCCCTGTATGTCATGGTGGTTTCCCATTGATGGAGCAGTGTGCAGAAGCTTGCACTGCCACTGCAGTATGTGATCCCATAGCTCTTGCATGGATAAAGAGAGAATTTTACTCTCACCTTTTACCACCAATAAATGAATATAATTAAGTCTCTGTACATATACAAACATAAGTAGCCTTTAGGAGAGGGGTGGGCAAACTGCGGGCCGTGTTTTAATCTGCCCCTTGAGCTCCTGCCAGGGAGCAGGGTCAGGGGCTTTCCCTGCTTCGGTGCTCCAGGTGGGGATTGGGGTCGGGCGCTTGTCCCACTCCATGCATGCTGAGGCTCTGTGCAGCTCCCAGAAGCAGTGGCATGTCTCCCCTCCGTCTCCTACATGTAGGGGCAGCCAGGGGTCGCCGCATGCTGCCCCTGCCCCAAGTGCCGGCTCTGCAGCTCCCATTGGCTGGAAACTGCGGCCCATGGGAGGTGCGGGGGCGGTGCCTGCGGACGGGGCAGCGTGCAGAACTGCCTGGCTGGCACCGCACCTCTGCGTAGGAGCCAGAGGGGGGACATGCCGCTGCTTCCGCGAGCTGTGGGGGCAGATGGGGCAGTGTGCAGAGCCTCCTGGCCACGCCTCTGCGTAGGAGCCGGAGAGGGGATATGCCACTGCTTCTGGGCGCTGCAGGGGCAGCACCTGCGGACAAGACAGTGCACAGAGCCGCCTGGCTGCGCCTCCACGTAGGAACCGGAGGGGGGACATGCCGCTGCTTCCGCAAGCTGCTTGAGATAAGCGCCACCTGTAGCCTGCATCCCTGACCTCCTCCTATGCCCCAACCCCCAGCCATAAGCCCCTCCTGCTCTCTGAACCCCTCGGTCTGAGCCTGGAGCACCCTCCTGCACTCAAACCACTCATCCCCCGCCCCCACATCCCAACCCCCAGCTTCAGCCCAGAGCCCCCTCCTACACTCCAAACCCCTCATCCCTGGCCTCACCCCAGAGCCCACGCCTCCAGCTGGAGTCCTCATCCCCTCCTGCATTCCAAGCCCCTGCCCAGCCCAGAGCCCCCTCCTGCACCCTGAACTCCTCATTTCTGGCCTCACCCCAGAGCCCACGCCTCCAGCTGGAGTCTTCACCCCCTCCTGCACCCCAACCCCCAATTTCATGAGCATTCATGGCCTGCCATACAATTTCCATACCCAGATGTGGCCCTCAGGCCAAAAGGTTTGACCACCCCTGCTTTAGGAGTCCGACTTCAGGTGTTGTTCTAAGCTTATATTGTCAGAGCTAAAATACCAACATTAAAACCTTTTGTGTAGACATATCCAGTAAAGACACCTATTTTTTAACTAAATATTACAGTTTTAAAACAGATTTTAAGATGTATTTTCAGCACTTTTACAATCAAAAACTAGACATATTTCTTGAGTTTGCTTCCTGGCTTTTTGCATAGGGAATTGTTCTTCTATGTCCGTATTCATGGAAAAAAATCTTTACTATTAAGCTTTCATTGCTGTTTTTGTCCTGGGATTTAGATGCCTTCAGGATGCTGAGGAGATGTTGAAAATAGCAGTATCCATAAGTGAAACACTGGAAAGCAAAGTGAGTAGCTCTTAGCTAAGTTGCAATTACTCTACAGCGTTATGTAGGTGGTTATAGTATGAATGTGATTAATATTCTTAAGAGCTTTTATTATAGATAATTTTAAATACATGTATATCTGCCTTGCTTTAGTTTCTGGCCCTTGACCCAGCTTTTGTTGGTACTCTTTTATGGATTTTAAAAAGAAGAACCTACAACCCCTGCTGCAGGAAAAGAGAACAGTGCATCCTTTCCTTAGGGCGGGTTTGGCCTCATACAGGCTGGCCATTCCCTGGAGTCTAAGATGGGAACCAGGCTCCATTGCCCCTGGATCTTGAGTCTTGTGCGGTTCTGGGCTATGTAGGATGCTCTCTGGAAACCTCCTTTCTTCCATCCTGTCCACCGTTTGCTTTTGTCTGTGTGTTTGGACCATCCCCTGTTTGAGGGTAGTGGTTTAGGAAGTGTAGCGAGAGGGAGCTAGTGCTGATTAAAACATGGTTAAATCCAAGATGGGTTTCCTTTTGGAAGTCTGGGTGGCTATTAGATGAACTGGCCTCACAGTGGCTGTTCCCCTTGGCCCTGGAATCCCCACTTGGTTTTCCTGTAGGCCCACTAGGGACACTTACCACAGAACTGCTACTCCACACCTTAGTTGCATCCGTTTTTGCTCCCCTGTATTCATGAGCAGGCAAGGGCTCAGAACCAGGACCATTTAGGAGGGGCTGTTGGGTCTGAAAAGTATCTTAGCCCAAGGTTCAGTAGACCATCTATCCATTACAGCTGTGACTTGGAGCAGAAAATAAAAGGAAAGCAAAGGAGCAGACAGACATTGAGCAAATAAATCCAAAACTGACAAGCCACTTTTCAAATTCTGTGCACTTTCTACTTTTCAGTCCCATGGAAAAGTTACCTCATTGTTCTATCCAGACACTTACACTAGACTTCTCAAAACCACATTTAGCCCCAAGCAGTGCAGATGTCTTAGCCTTTGAACATAACAGCTAAAAAAAAACTTCTAGCATGTCATGTCCCTTCTTGACGTTGTCATGCCTGAGAGTGGCAGGCCTTCTCTCAGGATTGTAGGGCTTCAGCCACTTCAGTGTCTCTTCCCCCATAGGAAAACCACATCTGTTGGCTCCATTGTCAGAAGAGTTGGATGATGATAAAAGCCAGAGGTTGAATGGGTATGGAGACTTGAAATACTGTCACTTCTAGAAGTGCTGGTACCTTTTGGTCAGGGTTGACTCTGTCGTTCCTGTTTTCTGGATAAAAAGTACATGTCATTGCCTGATTGATAGCACTGTCTCACAAGCACAGAATAGTTTTCATTTCTGGGAGAAATTCATAAAATCCTTTTTATTGTGGATTATCTTTCAGCCTCAGGTGAATGAAGACATAGTGAAATGGCTCTCTAGGACTGCTCAGGGATTTCTAGCTCCCCTTGCTGCAGCAGTAGGTGGTGTTGCTAGCCAAGAAGTCTTGAAAGCAGTAACGGGAAAATTTTCTCCTTTGCAGCAGTGGGTAAGGTTTTTTTTTTCCTCTTGTTTAGCTTTATTAATACATGGCAGTGGGTATGGAGGTTGTTTCCACATGCTGAAATTGAAGGCAAGCATAGACACTTACTGTTGGCATTGTCTGTGTGAAGGTATAATGTATGATGTATGCTAACTTGAACTACTGTAGATAAGAATGGTGCTGCCAGGGATGCTGGGACTGGCCTCTAGAATGCAGTTTGGTTAAAAACTGTCCGAGACTCATTGGGAATTACTTTCAGAAGGACTGGATAAGTGATGTAACTGTCATAGATCAAAAGAGACATCTGAATGCTATGAACGTACCAGCTTTTTCTCTGGCATAAACGTTTATTTTCAAGTTCATTATAAACTTTTAGTAGCTAGGAAAAATAACTCCCAAGTTAATGATGCTATTTAATCGTATATTGACAGTAGAGATTTAGCCTTTGTCTTCCATATTTAATTTTCCTAATTTTCATGGCTACGTATTGTACACAGAAAGTGTGCATTCCTAATTGTCTTCTTCTAAATCAAATAAATTTACACATTAATCTGAAGTATTTTCATGTGATCAAATTATTTTTTCCCCCTTAGCTGTATATTGATGCATTGGATATTGCTGTATCTCTAGACAAGACCAGTTGTGAAGAATTCCTCCCAAGGTAAAGCTGAAATATTCTAAATATTCTAAATGTTTTATGTACTGAATCATTTGTGGGCATGCAATCCAATTTTTAAGATTTTAACCTAGTACATACTTTCAGTACATACTTTGACTGCGCATTTTTTTTAATCAGTTAGAGGAAATGTTCCCTAGGTGGGCATATCTTATTTTTAAAATCACAGAAGCATAGAACTGGAAGGGACCTCGAGAGGTCATCTAGTCCAGTCCCCTGCACTCATGGCAGGACTAAGAGTAATGAGTCCTGAGACTGTATGAGTTGTGGGGAAGTTTTCACCTCGTTTTCTTAGCTAATATTGAAGCACAATATATGCTATTTATCATATGTAGGTTAGTATCACTCTTGCCTTACTGTTTTCCCTCTTTATCTGAATGTGTCTGCACAGGGGAGATAAATATGATGCCTTGAGAGTTTGCATTGGAGAGTCTCTGTGCCAAAAGCTGCACAAGTTGAATGTTTTCCTGGTAAGTTTGGCTTATGATATTAAGTTATGTGTTATGTGAACTGTTGTATATTATGGTGCAAGTAATTATAACTGTCCTCAAATTAGCCAGAGCTGCAGTGGTTACATGAATAACTGGCCAGATAACCATTCAAAAGTAAAAGTAGATTCTCAGTAAGATACATTAATATCTAAGAGATCCATTGTAAATTACTGAATTGTGTAAATGATGCCTTGAACCTGCAAGGAGCTGTGTACAATGAGACACTGCTCATGTGGACTTCCTTGAAGATCAGGGTCTTAATGAGTAAAGGAAAAAAATATACAAAGAATGCATTGCAAAATTATAACATTTAGAATGACAGTTTGGTTCCTGCTGTGGTGCTTCATAATGTCCTGAATATAAAGGAACTGTGTCTGTATATGGAAAACAAGTCTTATTAATACGAGGTGTTTTAAATCTTTGGAGAAAATCTTGTAGCAAGAAGTGAAGAGTGATTTGGAGAAAATCTATTTGTAGTTGTCCAGAAAGGTCATCTAACCAGCCTAACTGGGTAAACTTTAATGGTAGTATTTATAAGATGTCCACTGCTTTGGTTTCTGGGCTACTTTTCATAAAACTGCTCAGAACATAATCTTTCCTGCTTTGCAGTCCATCAAAGCAGCCAACCTAATTTTCCTCAGAGAATCCATGGAAGTAGCTAGAAGCTAGTATAAAAAATGTCAGGCAAGTTAGTGAAAAGCCTGATAGAACAATGTCTTGGATCTCACTCAGAGAGTGGCTAGGTTAGGGTTTAGTTGTATATTTGGCAGTGAGTTGGTGGCTTGCCAAAAAGAACATTCTCCTCCTAGTTCTTGATGGTTTCACCCTTCATTTAAATGGTTGGAGCATTCCTTCTGTGTGAAATTGTTGTGGCAGGTCGTATGGTGTCTCTGATAACTGGGGCCTAGATTATTCAGGACTTTTGTAGCTAAACATCTGAATTTTGAATTTCACCTCAATATTTACTGTAATTTATATACTTTTTCAGCTAATCTTATGTTATGAAGTCCCCTCCTATTTTTTTAAGCGATAGAAATAAAATGATGGCGTTGACCACTATAATTGTATTTTCTTTAGGTTGGGTGTGGAGCAATAGGCTGTGAAATGTTAAAAAATTTTGCACTACTTGGTGTTGGTAGTGGCCGAGACAAAGGCATGGTAAGTTTTATGCACACGTTGGCTTGTCATTATGTGTCTAAACAATAACATAAGACAGGGTTTATTGTAAATATGGCATGCTTTGGATGTATTGGAGACTAAGCGGGGAAAGCGATGATGGTATACAGAGATGTGTGCTTGTTTCATTTTTTTTTCCTCTTTTAAAGAGGATTGTTTATAATGAAAACCAGTTTAAATACCCTCTTACAGATACATATTTAAAATCAAAATTGTATTCCTCCAGTCTTATTAAGGAGCTAGTCTTGTTTTGGATTGAGTTCTTGGGTAGAAGGAAGAGAGTTGTGTGTAAATTGGGATGTTCATGTGTGATTTGGAAGTAGAACTCATGAGCAGCACTCTTGGGAAATAGTTTGTTTTAAAATCTAAGATGTTAAAATAGATTGTTGTAACAGTCTTTATGCTCATGTTACCATCTGTCAATCTTATTTTGACACTGGAAACTAGATTTTACAAAAAGAGCAGTGCTGAACAGCACGCCTAATTTCTAATTTCTTTTTCCTTCTTGCTATAGGTCACAATTACAGATCCAGACTTGATAGAGAAATCCAACTTGAACAGGCAGTTTCTTTTTCGACCCCATCATATACAGGTAGACTTTCTTTTTGCATCATTACCCACTGTGAGACCTTAGCTTAAGCATATAAATATTTGTGTGCAAAGAAAGGAGTCTTTGAGAAACCGGGGGGGAGAGGAATGGACTTTAACAATACTAAATCTAATATTTAGACTTATTCATACATCTAAATTTATTATTTATGTTAACACCAGTTTAATGGACTCAAAGGGCCTATTTCTCCACTCATATACACCAGTGTCACTCCATTGACTTCAGTGAAGTTATTCTTCCTTTACATAGCTGAGAGTGAAGAATCAGAACCAAGACCTTTTCAAGCCACTGAGAGTGATGAGAATTATGAACAGAATTAATGATAAAATGATAGTCTGCTTTAAAAACTTGCGCCATGACTTTCTGAAATATTGGTATGGAGACCCTGGAGTTATGATACTAGATGTTTTAATTTGCAGTTCATAATAGTCAAATCAACTTGCTTGCCTGTGTGCACCCTTGCATATAAATATACGCTGTCTTAACTATTCTGTTAAGTAATTAAATATTTTGAAAAATGCATGTAATTAATCATTGGCTACACAAAGCAATAGTTCATTCTTTGAAAGCTACTAAAAGGAGAAAGACAGTTGACTTTGCATTGTAACCTGCAGTAGTCTCAAGCTTTGGCAGACCAATGGGAGAAGCCAATTCCATAGCCCAAAGACCTTCCCCTCAGTGCTCTGCCTTCAGTTATTCAGATGTAGCTGTTGCTAGCAAAGACAGAAATGGCAGCAAATTGGGGGAGAGATGGTGTCTTGCATGGCTAGAACCCAACCTATATAGAGAGCTTTACTAACCAATGTCAGCATTGAATTGCACTTATTTCCAGGTGCAAGTCTGGAAAATTGGAATAACATGTTCTCTCTTCTCTCTCCCCCTCCCCCCCCCCTTAATGCTGTCAGTTATGTGGATAATGGCATTTTACTGTGACCTTTGAAGTCAGCCTCATGTAGGTGACATTTCAATAATTCAGTTTTGAAATCACAATGCTATTGGTTATTGTTTGAGGTCTACTTTGGGTAAGGACTGGTCACATTTTCCTGCCTGTATGCAACTGAAATACACTTTTAGCCACAGATGCTAAACTAGGGGCAATCGGGGATTCACAAGCAGAAAGTCTACTGCAGTAATAGGGGCAGACACCATCTCTACCCTATTCTATAGATCAGGGGTGGGCAAACTTTTTGACCCGAGGGCCACATCTGGGTATAGAAATTAAATGGCGGGCCATGAATGTTCACGAAATTGGGGGCTTGGGTGTGGGAGGGGGTGAGGGCTCTGGCTGGGGTGTGCTGGGGATGAGGGGTTGGGAGTACAGGGTGCTCTGGGCTAGGACCGAGAGGTTCAGAGGGTGGGAAGGGGATCAGGGCTGGTCTGGGGCAGGGGGTTGGGGCGTGGGAGGGGGTCAGGGGTGCAGGTTCGGGCGGCGCTTACCTCAAGCAGCTCCCAGTAGCAGTGGCATGTCCCGCCTCCGGCTCCTACACGAATGCGCGGCCAGGCAGCTCTGCGCGCTGCCCCGTCCACAGGTGCCACCCCTGCAGCTCCCATTGGCTGCAGTTCCTGGCCAATGGGAGCTGCAGGGGCGGTGCTTGGGACAGGGGAAGGGTGTGGAACCCCCTGGCTGCCCCTACATGTAGGAGCTGGAGTGGGGACATGCCGCTGCTTTCAGGAGCCACGCGGAATGGGGCAAGCCCCCGACCCCGCTCCCTGGCTGGAGCTCGAGGGCCGGATTAAAACGTCTGGAGGGCTGGATGTGGCCCCTGGGCCATAGTTTGCCCACCCCTGCTGTAGATGCTTTCTCTCCAACTTCCCCGAACCACCAGTATTGCATCTTGTCTGGACTGGGTTTGGCCAGGCCCTCAGAGCAGATCTTTCACAGCCTGTTTTGGATGAATAGGATGATTAAAGGTGAAGAGCACATCTCTTGAGTAACCATTACTTGGTTTCCTGTCTAACTTTTTATTTCCTCATTTTCAGCGGTGGGGTTCAGATTTATACATTTTATACGCTGAATGGTTGTTTAATGTGCAATCCTGGAGGAACTTTCGTGACCTAAATCTAGCCACCTTGACTCTTGGTTTTAGAATGAATAAACATAAAATAAACACATTTTTCATTTGATTAGAAACCTAAAAGCTATACTGCAGCAGCAGCAACCCTGAACATCAATCCTCAGTTAAAGATAGAGCCGTATCTTAATAAAGTGTGTCCAGCCACTGAGAACATTTACAATGATGAATTCTACACCAAGCAAGACATCATTGTTACAGCTCTAGACAATGTGGAGGCAAGACGATATATAGACAGGTACGTGTGGTGAGATGGGCGTCAGATCTGCTCCTCTGGTTTTTTTCCCCCTAATCTTTTTTCCTCCAATTCTAGTGGGGGGGGGGGGTTAAATGTGACTTGACAGTAGTATCCTCAATCTTGTCTTTCAGACCTTGAGAGGAATCCAGACAAACTGGATTGCCTTTAAAAAAAAAAAAAAAGTGTGTGTGTGTAAAATCCATCTCAGCTGATATAAACAGTGGTGACAGCATGTAATAGGGATGGTCTCAGAATGTTTTCTCTGGCATGAAATAGCAGCCAAGAACTGTAAAGGAAGAGGTGGTGGGGAATACCTCTGAGGTGCTGAGAATTGCATCTTTGGCCATCCATTAGTGTAGCTGCACTAATGGAAACAGTGTAGACAAGCAAGGCCTCAGTAAACTGATTTGTTCTAGTGTGGCTTCCCCTAGTTTTAAGCAGGAATAAGCTACTTCAGTGCAAATCAGTTCATAATGGCATTAGTGATTGAAATCCTCAGTGAGACAAGGCCCAAGACAAGTTCAGGAGCCAATCTGTCAGTCTTTTTTTAAAGTCTTTCCTATATCCTTAAAATCTATTTGGGCTACCTGTGACATCGCTGGATAATGCATGACCTTGGCGTTCCTGAAAATGGAGGGAAGGGAGGTCCATTTCTAGTTGCACACTGAATGCCTCTCCTGGCCTGGATAATGGAAACATTGAGCACAGATATTAGAAACTGATGTAAATTTTCAATATCCTTTGCAGTTCATCTTGAAAAATGCGATTGATTCTGGTCTGAGAAGTGATTATTTTTAAATGCTGCATCATGAGGTTTCCCCTTTGTTGTGGCTCAGTGACTTCCATGTTGAACTTGCTACGTGTTATTAGCGAGATTATGTAACTCACTGTTCAAAGTATTTAGTGTTGGGATAATAAATACAATATAAAAACTTAAAATACAAAGCATTTGAGGGTTGCAACTTTAAAGGGAAGTGTAATTTGGGAGAGAATTTCCCTTTATGGGGAAAAACCATGGAGGTGCTTTTGAAGAGTGTAGAGACACATGAGTTCTATCATGAATGGTCCGCTATAGGAAAAATGAGACCTGCCAACTCCAGGACACTATGAAGGAAAACTCAACCAGTAGATGGTTTGCAAGCACAGAATCCCAGCCAGAGAATGCTCAAAGGAGAGGTCTGGAATGTAGTCAGGGCAAACACTGTCAAGGGCTAAAACATCAGGTTTGACAGCAAACCAAGTTTTTGAATTATAACGAAACAATCCTTCACTTACGAAACATTCAGAAGCAAAAAAAGAGTATCCATGAAGATTTTTTTTTTAAGGACATTTGGCTTGTTTTCAGATACTCCAGAGAGGTCAGTGAGATCCTGAATGATTTTTTCCCCTGATATCTTTTATGTTGTATTTCCACTTTAGTCGTTGTGTAGCAAACCTGCGTCCTCTCTTAGACTCTGGAACAATGGGAACTAAAGGACACACAGAAACTATTGTGCCTCATCTGACAGAGTCCTATAACAGCCACGTAAGTGTTCTTTTCATAACAGTAACTTACCATGTGTGGCTGATCTTACAAGCACCTTTTTTCTTATACTTTTTCTACCTCTTGTGTATTTTAAATGCAAGTGACCCGTTTGAGTGACCACCTGTTGTTGGAAAGTCAGATTTTAAAATGTGGCAAAAATTATTTTTCTAAAGATGTTCGCAGAGGAAAACCAAAACTAATATGTTTTAAGGGTTTTGTTTCCTCTATTTAACCAGCAGTTACAGTGGGATCAGAAATTAAAAGTAATTCTGAAATAACCTTAAAATATTGGCACCTGCTCTTATTTGAAAGTGGGGAAGTGATGCCCTTACGTAAATGCAGTATCATGGTTCAGTTTTGCTTTTGGAGCTCCTACCCTCTTGCCTTTTCAGTTTTGTTTTTCAGTTGCAGTGAAAACAGTTCTACTTATAATATCCCTCTTGCCTGTAAAGACACTTCAAATGCCACTGTGGCAATTTAGCTTTGTTCTGGCAATCTAATTGTAATGCTTTTATAAACAACCCCCAACAGCCTTTGTGTTTGTCAGTTGAAGTTCAACCTACAGATAATACAGTCATTTACAATGTACCGATAGTAATATACTTTAACATGCCTGTCAGTATACACTGCTCTTTTTTTTTTTTTTTTAATTTAGCGAGATCCACCAGAAGAAGAAATACCCTTTTGCACTTTAAAATCTTTCCCAGCTGCCATTGAGCACACAATACAGTGGGCAAGGGATAAGGTACGTGTACTGCCTGGCAAGGTACACACATTTGTTCTGATTTAGAAGTGTGTGTGTGTGGCGGGGGGCGGGAATCAACTTAAAGAATAGTGACCTGCCCAACACCATAGTTCTGCTTTTGTTTTTTAGTTTGAAAGTGCGTTTTCTCACAAGCCTTCATTGTTTAACAAATTTTGGCAAACCTACCCATCCGCAGAAGAGGTCTTGCAGGTAGGAATAAATGTTGTGATTAAAATAAGGGGCTTAAAGTAATGGCTGTTATTTTAAGATCAAGATTCAAGTTCAGTTCTGTTTTCATTCCTAATACAGAATCTGTGACGTGATGATAATCATTAAGGCTGTAGGTTTGTAACGGAAGTCACAGATTCCATGACTTTCCGTGACTTCTGCAGCAGCCGGTGCGCCATGGCATGTGCACACCCCTCTCCCTCCCCCCCTCCCCCCGCAGCAGGAGAGTTTGGGTGTATGGGGTTGGGGCACGGGATGGGGTGAAGCGGGCTGTGGGCAGCGCTTACCTGGGGGGGCTCTCCAGAAGCAGCGACATCCCCCTTGCTCAGCTGCTAGGCAGAGACATGGCCAGGCAGCTCTGTGTACTTCCTCTGCCCAGAGCCCTGGCTTCGTAGCTCCCGCTGACTGGGAACCACAGCCAATGGGAGCTGCGGGGGTGGTGCGTACAGGTGGAGGCAGTGCGCAGAGCTGCCTGGCCATGCCTCTGCCTAGGAGCTGAGCAAGGGGGATGTTGCTGCTTCTTATTTTGCACCCAATGTGATCAATGATTATTAAGGCTACATTTTAGTCACGGGTATTTTTAGTAAAAGCCATGGACATAAATTTGTTTTTTGTTTACTGCCTGTGATCTGTCCATGACTTTTACAAAAAAATACTTGTGACTAAAATGTAGCCTTAATAATCATTGATCAGATTGGGTGCAAAATAAGATTAGTTATAAATATCCACAATAGCCATATCAGGAACACCTCTACCACTTCCTGAATTGCCACTGTCTGAGTTAGTAGCCCAAAGCTGAGTCAGTTGTGTGTAGAAAGCTTCTCTAGCTGATATGTACCTGTACACATGGGTGGGAGCAATGAGTTGTTATACTGCCCTCTGATATTAAGAAAATATTGGGCATCTTCCTGAGAACTGGTGCAACAACTAATCTGAAGGAACTAATTTGCTTCCATGTAAATAATTTCATTTTTCTGCATGGTAAATTAATATGCAACTTCCAGTAAGAGGATTTGCGCACACATTCTCTATACTGAGCATTGATTACCCCATGGTAACCAGGATTGAGGCCGATAGAAACAAAATGGAATAAACATCTAACAAGCAGGTAACTTCAGAACTGCTATGTTAGGCAATAGTGTTTGGAGAAATTGCAAAGCAGAAGCTGCAAAAAGGGTGGCATGAAGTGAAATAGTGAAGCCTAGAATAAAGAATATTTCATAAATTAGACTTCCACTTTCCCTTTTCTTAGTAAGGTAACAAAGTTTAATTTACTCTCTTATTTTATTAAATGGTTGTAACAGAGCTTGTCCAGTCTAATACTGTTTTCCTATTCCCCCTTTCTGTTCAGAGAATAAAGTCAGGAGAGAGTTTAGAAGGCTGTTTTCAAGCTATCAAATCACTCAGTAGAAGACCCCGAAATTGGTCTCAGTGTGTGGAACTTGCAAGAATAAAATTTGAGAAGTATTTTAAACATAAGGTTTGTATATAAAACCTGTTAATGTTGAGAAATGGCTTTTGATTAATTGAGGCTTACAAAAGAATTTTTTATTTATCTCATGGATAAAATACCAAAATTAATTGCAAAAAGTTTTTCAGCTCTGTTTCCTGTCTCTTTCCTCCAGAATTATCAGGCAGTGAATCTTTGCCACAAATGCTACAATTAAAAAACCGCAAAACCCAGCTCATCTCTTCAGAAGGTTTCACATTGGGTATAGCCTTCCATAGATTATTAGATGTTTTTAACTTAATTTTATAAATCCTCACGTTATCGTAGTGTATTAGACTTAAACTTCAGGTGGGACTTACTGTATTTTTTGGCACTGAATAAATACCGTAGTCCTGCTGCCCCACAAGGTTGCCCTTCTATTAAAGATAATAAAATATGGCTTATGCTGTCAGTGAATTGACTTTGAAGAGCTCGTGTAAGCTCAAAAGCTTGTTTCTCTCACCAATAGAAATGGGTCCAATAGAAGATACTACCTCACCTACCCTGTCTCTCTTTTGTTCCAGTAGACTCTTAATATGGCACTAAGATTGCTGTCACCTTACTTCTTGTATTGGTGTACTTACTCAGTTTGCTCAAATATACAGCAAACAGGATGATTAAAATATGCCGATTGTGTGGATGTAGTTTTGAAAGTGTGATAAGTAATGTGCTTAAATTATGTGTACACAAATGAGTGACCGTGTTGCAGAAAAAGTACTAATTGCATGCACAGTTCCTGGGTTGCTAGTGTATACTTCACATGTTACACAACATTTTTGGATGAAGACTGGAGAGTGCTCTATTCAGTTGGCACCCGTATCTTCTGATAGGCATGAATACTTTCATTACTTCAACCCTGTGGTTCTGAACAATTGGGAAGGAGCTCTCTACATCAGGGGTGGGCAAACCACGGCCCGCGGGCCAGCTCCGGCCCCTCAGGGCTTTGGATCCGGCCCGCGGGATTGCCACCCCCTCCCAGAAGTGGTCGGCACCACTTCTCTGCGGCCCATAGGGGAGGGAGGGCAGAGCAGAGGACTCCGCGCGCTACCCTTGCCTGTTGGTACCTCTCTCGAAGCTCCAGTTGGCCGCGGTTCCCCGTTCCCAGCCAATGGGACCTTCAGGGGAGGTACCCACAGGCAAGGGCAACACGCAGAGCCCTCTGCCCCCCTTCCTCCAGGGGCCGCAAGGACGTGGTGCCAGTCATTTCCCGGGGCAGCACAGGGCCTGGGCCAGGGTGGGCACGCAGGCTGGGAGCCTGCCCTAGCCTCGGTGTGCATCGCTGCCACCCCGGAGCCTCTCCAGGTAAGTGGCGCTGGGCCGGAGCCGCACCCCAACTCCCTGCCCTGAGCCCCTTGCTGTACCTTGCACCTGCACGCCAATCCCCTGCCCTGAGCCCCTTCCCGCATTCCGCACCCCTCCCTGCTCTGAGCCTCTTCCTGCACCCCAACCCCTTCCCTGAGCCCCCTCATGCACCCCACACCCCTCCTCTGCCCCAACCCCTTGCCCTGAACCCCTTCCTGCACACCGCACCCCTCCACACCCTGCACTCCCTCCTGCACCCCAACCCCCTGCCCCGACCCTACATGCAGTTTCCACACATCCAGATGTGGCCGTTGGGCCAAAAAGTTTGCCCACCCCTGCCCTACATGCACATAAATTTCTTTTATTTTCATAACTGATTAGAAAACTTTCCCTCTATCAGAGGGAAATGTGACAACGCTGGATCAAGACTTTACAGCACCACAATGACATCTCTTCTGTTTCATTCATATTTTGAAGTGCTGATTTGTGTATGATGGAGTATTAATAGTACTCTGACATTTCTCCTCCAGGCTCTTCAACTACTTCATTCTTTTCCCCTTGATACACGGTTAAAAGATGGAAGTAAGTATAAATAGCCACTTATACCTCCCTTTGATGTGACTTTATATAGTAAATCATTGCTTTACTATGTTATTAACTACTTAGAATTTCACTTTAAATTCTTCCAACTACCAGGTTTGTTTTGGCAGTCACCAAAGAGGCCACCTTCTCCAATAAAGTTTGAATTCAATGATCCTTTGTAAGTATTGTACCTCTATTGATATTTTGTATATACATGGAGGAAGGGAGGGATATTATGTAATAGGCTTGTGCAGCAGAAAAATTGTCGTCTGTAGAACTTGGTTTTGAACTGAGCTAAGACCACACAAACTGAAGTGAGGTCTGCATTGGATACACTGCCGCCTGCACCTTCCCCTTAATAGCAACCTTAGTGTAACCAAGACTAGACTTCGGTGTTGCAGATAACTAAACTCAACGTTTTAATGCAAAAGAAGCATGTCAAAGTCTTGAGTTTTTTCAGATGAAATAGCGACTTCTCCTTTGAGAAACTGCTCCCCACTCTTGGGGAAACACTCACCTAGTTTGTGAACTCAGCCTCTTAAAAAGTGGGATCAAATGGGAATATATGCCAATGCATTGGATGTAGTTATTATAAGACTGAATTCTTTTGAGCGTGTGAAAAGTATGCTGCAGTTCCTGTAACAAGCATTTCATTGAATTCTCTGGTGTGACGCTGACAAGAATAAGGGGAAGACTAAATGTAAATCACACTGGCCTATCTTGAAGTTGTGCAGTGTCAGGACTTGTCTTCACTACGCTGCTGCAATCAATGCAGCAGGTGTCGATTTAGCGGGTCTACTGAAGACCCACTAAATCGATGGCAGAGCACTCTCTGGTTGACTCAGGTTCTTCAGCTCCCTGAGAAGATTAAAGTAAGTCGACCGGAGAGCGTCTCCCATCGACGCAGTGCAGTTATTCATGTAGCTGAAGTAGTGTAACTTAGGTCAACTTACCCCAGTAGTAAAGACCAGCCCTCAGTGAGGATTTTAACATTTTGACAAGATAGTTTTTGATTGTACTCAGCTGTGATTAGCCAAAATCCTTCTTTTCTCGTGTGTTTCATCTACTTTCTTAATGATCCTGTAATGTAAGGAAAATTATTCTTGGGCAGTAGTTCCCTGATGTGTAGAAGCATCCCATGATATGCTGCTGTTAGTACTTTGGTAACACATCCTCCTTCATTTTTAGATGATAAGTACTTAAGGGCAGGAACCTTAGCTTCTTGTGTTTTTTTCAGAGCCTGACCCACTGGCGCCCCAATCCTCATTTGAACTACAGGGTGCTGCTGAAACACAAATATTATTTTAAAATCTGAATTTAGATTTTGGTACAAAAACAACTGCCTTCTCTTTTTTTCAATAGACACTACAGTTTCATAGTGAGTGGTGCAAAACTCTTTGCAAGAGTATACTGTGTCCCTGTCACAGAAAAGGTAGGTAATAATTATAATTAGAGCAGAGGTTAGATGCACTTGATACTCGGTACACATTGAGATGCTACTGTTTCTGTTCGGTCTTCAGTGATAAATTGTTGAGAAACAAAATAATTTTAGAATTACAACTGATCTCTCAAGTGTTTTTGTCTTTAGCATGATGGTCCAGTGCCACCATGCTGCTCCTTATCCATATTAATCTTTAAGAAGCTGCTCTACTTTTTAATTGTCCAAACTTTTCTTTAATTCCATCCTTAAACAAGAAGACAAACTAAACCAGTATCTCAGCTGCGTTCAATCAGGATTTATTTCATTTGCCTTCCTGTTTCCTCCCTGCTATGACCTTACCTTGACAATATTTGTAAAGGCCTGTCTTGCTCCCCTTAACCTTTTTGGCCAGCATTAACTCATTTTTCTTCCTATGTCCTTTTTCCCTATAAGCCATAAGTGTGTGTTTTTCTGCCTTGCCCCCATGATCTTTATTTACAGTTCAGATTTTTACCCTCAGTCTCTCATGTAGCCACTTTGGCCACTTTTTGTTCTTTGCAATCTTCTTTAGCAGATGAACTACAGTCAAGATGCAACATAGTATGTTGTCTCAGGCTTTCCCACCCTTCTCAGTAGCACTTAGACGAAGGAAGAACAGGAATTTTAAATAAAGGAAATGCTGGGTTATTTTTCACTATTGTGCATTTGACTTGTTAATACACATCTCTAGCTGCAAGAATATATAAACATCATAGAGAAGTGGATGTAAACATAGTAGCGTTAACATATGTCTGTTGTAACTTGTATAAGTGCCTAGTTGTGTGTAATACTGTGATTGCGTTTTATAATGTAGATAAATGCCACTTTTACAAACTTAGACCTCATAGAACTGTTCAGTGTGAAATGCCTTTGTGTCCCCCAGCCTGATAGTTTATGATGATTCTTCAATGTTAAGCAAGTGCGCGGTACCTGGCCCATAAAACTGTAATTCTGCTGTAAATGAACTATACATTACAAATATTTTTTAACTTTGCTTTTTTAAAAAAGTGTAGTAGATATAATAAGGTTTTGTCTATTTCTTATAAAGTAAGCTGCAGTTATCTTTATTTAAAAAACCAGGATTTGTCAGAAGAAACTATTTTGAAGATAATTTCGGGAGTAAATATACAAGAGTTCAGACCTTCAAATAAAGTAGGTTTAATATTTTAATAAGCTCTAAGTTAAGCAAACACCTTTCTTGTGATGTTGCTTTTGTCAGTTGGTAATTCTCCCCTCCCTGTTATATGGAGGAACTCCTGATGAGAATATGGTTTGTGTAGCATAGGTTCTGCTTTGTTACCCCATGTTGTATAGTCAAGATTTTGTATTTAAATATCCCATCTAAATCAAGCCCAAATGAAGCTGGCAATGATCTGGACTCTTCAAAATTATTTTTGTTTTTTTAAATTGAATCATATGAGTGCAGTCCATGACCTTAAGCCTCCAGGCTTTTTTTATACCTCCACTTCAAAGTTTTTTAGTTAACTTTTAATTACTGTTACAGTAAATGCTCTGGGTTACATTATTTTAATACTAGGCAAGAGAATGGGATTATTTGTCTCCACGTAAAGCTAATGTTTTAGAGCTTTATTAACCAAAAAGATTTCAGTGGGTCAGATCAGGCTGCAACCACTTAAAATACTTGGTAGCAAACTGTCTTTTGTAATTTTCTTTGTGGAGAATGGAGTTTTGAATTGTTGAGACTATACATCCTGTTCATGTGTAGTGCTGTTAGGTTGTTGGTGATCTTGATAGTTTGGCAGAAAGATACACGTCAGGGCTTCTCTGCCTTTGAAATCCAGCAGCGGCACAGCTGCAGCTCTGCCGTTGTAGCACTTCAGTGTAGACACTGCCTAAACCAATGGGAGGGGTTCTGTCCGCACAGGTAATAACACCTCCCTGACAGGCAGTAGCTAGGTCGACAGAAGAATTCTTCTGTTGACTTGGTGCTGCTTACATGGGGGTTAGGTTGGCTTAAGGATGCCGCTCAGGGATGTGGATTTCTTCAGTTTTCCTAGACGTCATCAGCTTTTTGGTTAGATGTGGTGATAATGCAAGGCAAATGCCACATGTAATCAGTTTGGGCAAACCTGGCTCTTGGGCTAAGGGTAATACCATGCTACATGTTCATGCTGTATATATTCATAGGTTGTGCAGACAGATGAAACTGCAAGGAAACCAGACCATATTCCAGTAAGCAGTGAGGATGAGAGGAATGCTATTTTCCAGCTGGAAAAAGCCATATTATCCAATGAAGCTCTGAAAAGTGAGTAACTTCCTTTGTAAAATACTCCACTATTTGTTGAGTTGTAGCTGCTACCGTAGTGCCAACTGTGTACAGCTCAGGTCTTTGGAAAAATAGTTCAGTATCTCACCAGCTTTTCACTTTGGTGAGGGCTTGTAAAGCTTTCTTGTTGTGTATCACCTAAAGAACCAAAACTTTCTTTTAAGAGAGAACTATCCATAACTCAGTGGTCCCCAACGTGGTGCCCGTGGGGGCCCGCCGTGGCATCTATGTGCGCCCCGTGTACTGGCGGCGGACAAGCATCCTCTGAAATGCCACCGAAAAGCGGCATCATCAAGATGAGTTGCCACCGAAATGCTGCTGATTTTCGGCGGCATTTCGGCGACGCCTCTTGACGTTGCCGCTTCTCGGCAGCATTTCGGCGGATGCTTGTCTGCCGGCCATGGTCCTTGGTGGCTCATCATCTGGCGCCCGCCACCCAGAAAAGGTTGGGGACCACTACCATAACTGGTTGTTCAAAAATATAAAAAACACAGAATGGCTTTGAAGGGTTCCCTAAGAAATAAACATCTAAGTCCTTGTGGCTTTGCCATTCTGACTGTTGTATCTCTTGAAGTACAGGTTCTTCTTCGAATGATTGCTCCTATGCATTCCAGTTAGGTGTGCGCGCCGTGCGTGCACGGCTCTTCGGAAGATTTTTACCCTAGCAACACCGGCGAGCCGGCTGGGCGCCCCCTGGAATGGCGCCACTGTAGCGCTAGATATATACCCCAGCCGGCCCGTCCGCTCCTCAGTTCCTTCTTCCCACCTGTGACGGCCGTTGGAACAGTGGAGTGCTCGTTTGTCCTCCACATCCCTAGCTCACCTTGGTTCTAGTTTTGTAGTTAGTGTATATAGTTGTTAAAATAGTTAGTTAAGTAAGTTATTAGGTAGATTGACGGGAATTAGGGGGGCTTAGCCCCTCTTTTCCCGTCCGGTGCGGGCGTATGCCCAAGACACCGGGGTTTAAGCCCTGTGCGGCTTGCCAGCGGCACATGCCGATTGGGGACCCTCACGACTCCTGCCTGCGTTGTCTTAGTGAGGCCCATCGACCAGATAAGTGCCCTATTTGCAGATTGTTCAAGCCTAGAACGAAAAAGGAGCGGGACATTAGATTAAGGCAGCTCCTAATGGAATTGGCGCTTACCCCTGCGGTGCCGACACCATCAGCTCCGCCGTCGTCCTCGGCACGAAGCGCTCCAGCGGTCCCCGACCGGTCCGGTACCGAGACTCTTAAGAAGCAACCGGCACCGAAGCCCCGGCACCATTCCCTCTCACCATCGGGGAAACGGAAGCCGCAGCCAAAGTCTGGGAAGACTGCTGCATCGAGACCGCTTGTCCAGCAGCCAGTGTCGGCCCCCTCGGTACCGACCTCGACAGCGCACGGGCCGTGCGCGGTACCATCGACTCCGGCGCCGACAGGGCTGTTGAGTCCAGTACCTCCGTGCTCCCTGATGCAAACCGTGGTCGAGCTGCCTCTCCCGTCCACGCCCGAGACGTTCTCGACGGCGAGGGAGCTCATAGAGCTAACAGAGGCACCGAGCCCCCGGCACCGCCGGTGCGGGCTGTGCAGTCAGTGGGCAAGCCGGCCATGATACGGCCTCCTTCCCCTGACAGACGGGATAGAAGGCGATCCAGGTCCCGCTCCCGATCTCGGAGACGGTCACCTTCACGCCGATCCAGGTCCCGGCACCGGTCACCATCCCGGTACTGCTCTCCGTCTCGGCGCCGGTCGCAGTCCCGGTACCGCTCCTCATCGCGGTACCGGTCGCACTCCCGGAGGCGATCCCAATCTCCGGACCGTCGGCACCGAAGAAGGTCCAGATCCCGGTACCGCTCTCGGAGCCGCTCCCATCGACGACGGTCGAGATCGCGGTCGACCTCCCGGTACTCACGCGGTCGACGGTCCCGCTCTCGCTCTCGGTACCGCGACGATCGGCACCGGTCCCCAGCATCGTCCACGGACAGACTAGCAGCATCGACGGTGCAGTCCCTGAGCGCCTCTGCCCCCCCCGTGGCCTTCCCGCCAACCGTCGGTCGCCTCGCACGAGGGCAGCGGTGGAGATCACCGGGCAGACCCCCAAGGACAGGACCACGGTCCACAGCAATGGGGCTTCTGGACCCCCTGGGCCTTTCACGAGGCTCAAGGCGCCCCCTCCCTCCAGTGACCCAGGCCCTCCGACCACAGGGTGCCGGAAGCCACTGTCAGCAGGCCCCCTCCATCACCTCCGGTTGAGGTTCCACCGCCACCTGTACCGGCGGAACATCCCGTAGAGGCGGAGGCTTCGCACCCCATGGACGAGCCTCAGCTACAAGCCATGGGTCAGGGCCATTCCTCGTCTTCCTCGCCGCACGAGGCGGTGGCGGGGTCCTCATCATCGGATCCCCCACCGATTGACTTGCGTGCCCATCAGGACCTCCTCCGTCGGGTGGCACAAGCCATTAACCTCCCGGTCGCAGAGGTCACTGAGGACGAGGATCCGGTTACTAATGTGATTGGAGCTGAGGCCCCGATGCGAGTGGCCCTGCCCTTCATTCGCACTATTCAGAAAAATGCCACTACAATCTGGCAATCACCTGCGTCCATCCCTCCCACTGCTCGAGGCGTGGAGCGAAAGTACTCAGTGCCCCCGACCGGGTACGAGTACCTGTATACGCACCCGGCCCCAGACTCCCTCGTTGTGCAGTCAGTGAATGACCGGGAGAGAAATGGGCAGCCCGCGCCAGCGCCAAAGTCCAAGGACGCGCGCAGGATGTATCTATTGGGCCGGAAGGTCTATTTGGCTGGCGGCCTTCAACTACGGATATCCAATCAGTTGGCTCTCCTTAGCCGCTATGCCTACGACAACTTCGTGGCCCTCTCTAAGTTTACGGAGTTGATTCCCACATCCTCCAGGCAGGAGTTCTCTGCCCTGCTAGAAGAGGGCAAGAAAGCCTCCAGGTCCTCCATCCAGGCCTCACTGGACTCTGCAGATTCCGGAGCCAGGACTTTGGCATCAGGAGTGACCGTGAGGAGGATCTCCTGGCTGCAATCGTCTACCTTGCCGCCAGAAGTCCAGTATACCTTGCAGGACCTGCCCTTCGATACCAAGGGCCTATTCTCGGAGAAGACAGACTCCAGAATCCAGACCCTTAAGGATGGCCGTATTGCCATCCGCACCCTGGGCATGCACACGCCTGCTACCCAGCGGAGGTCCTTCAGGCAGCAGCCGTATCGGCCATTTAATCAGTCCAGGTCGCGGCCTGATAATGGACGCAGAGGCAGACTGAACCGCCGTAGACCATCGGGCAATCGGCGTACCCAGTCCCAGGCGCCCTCTAAAGCCCCTCAAGGGCCGAAACAGGCATTTTGATGGGACGTCCGAGGACGGCCCATCAGTCTCTTCACCGGATCCTTCCCCGTTATTTTTCAACCGTCTTTCCCACTTCCTCCCGGCGTGGTCCCAGATTACAACGGACAACTGGGTGCTACGCACGGTAGAGTCCGGTTACCATCTTCAGTTTGTTTCGCCCCCGCCCTCCCACCCACCCACCCCGTCCCTCTTCAGGGACCCCTCTCACGAGCAAGTCCTCCTACAAGAGGTCGAGTCTCTGCTGAGCTTGGGTGCCATAGAGGAGGTGCCGAGCGATATGCGAGGCAGGGGATTTTATTCCCGATATTTCCTAATCCCCAAGGCGAAGGGAGGTCTACGACACATACTCGACCTCCGAGAGCTCAACAGGTACCTGGTCAAGCTCAAGTTTCGCATGGTGACCCTGGGGACTATCATCCCCTCCCTGGATCCGGGAGACTGGTTTGCCGCCCTCGACATGAAGGACGCATATTTCCATGTCGCGATTTACCCTCCTCATCAACGCTACCTGCGTTTCGTTGTCAACAGCACGCACTACCAGTTTGCAGTGCTACCCTTCGGCCTCTCCACAGCGCCGAGGGTCTTCACCAAGTGTATGACAGTGGTTGCCCCCGCCCTCCGCCATCGTCGGATACACGTCTACCCGTATCTCGACGATTGGCTGGTCCGTGGACCATCCCGCCAACTGGTAGTGAGTCACATGACTACGATCCTAGTCCTGTTTCAGCGCCTAGGACTTATGATAAATGCCGAGAAGTCAACGTTGACTCCATCGCAAAGGGTGGAGTTCATCGGAGCGGTCCTGGATTCCAATTTGGCCAGGGCCTGCCTGCCCCAACCTCGGCATCAGTCTCTGGTCTCCCTAGTTCGGGGCCTACAATCCTTCCCAACAACAACGGTGCGTTCCTGCCTCCGCCTCCTGGGCCACATGGCTTCGTGCACGTTCGTCACTCCGTACGCGAGGTTGCACCTTCGCCCGTTTCAAACTTGGCTTGCGTCAGTGTACCGGCCCCACCGCCACTCCATGGATATGGTAGTCACGCCCACGAAGCCGATCCTCGCTTCGCTCACCTGGTGCCTGGACCCAGAAGTGGTGTGTGCCGGAGTCCCATTCCGCCCTCCTCAACCATCCGTCACCCTGACCACGGATGCTTCAGAGCTAGGGTGGGGGGCACACCTAGCCGACCTGCACACCCAAGGTCGCTGGTCGCCCCGAGAGCTCTCCTTACATATCAATGTCAGGGAACTGCGGGCGATTCGCCTCGCGTGTCAAGCCTTCCGCTCCCATCTCCAAGGGCGTTGTGTCGCGGTGTTGACGGACAACACTACGGCGATGTTTTATGTCAACAAGCAGGGTGGGGCCCGATCCTCCCTACTTTGCACGGAAGCGATGCTCCTGTGGGACTTCTGCATAACCCACTCGATTCACCTGGTTGCGTCCTATCTTCCAGGAGTGCAGAACACGTTGGCCGACCGTCTCAGCAGGTCGTTCCTTTCACACAAGTGGTCGCTGCGTCCAGATGTGGTGTACACAATTTTCCGCAGGTGGGGGTTTCCCCAGATAGACCTGTTTGCCTCCAGAGAGAACAGGAAGTGCCACCAGTTCTGTTCTTACCAGGGTTGCGCCCCGGGCTCCCTGTCGGACGCATTCCTCTGCTCTTGGACGGGTCACCTCCTATATGCCTTCCCTCCGTTCCCGCTCGTACATCGGGTGCTTCTCAAGCTTCGGAGGGACAGGGCCCACCTCATACTCGTCGCTCCGGCCTGGCCGAGGCAGCACTGGTACACTCTGCTGCTCGAGCTCTCCGTTCGGGATCCCATTCCCCTCCCGTTGTGGCCGGATCTGATAACGCAGGACTTCGGCAGGCTCCGCCACCCGGACCTGCAGTCCCTCCATCTTACAGCCTGGTGCCTGAGTGGTTGACCCACGCGGAGCGTGCCTGTTCGGTGGCGGTCCAGCGAGTCCTGCTAGAGAGCAGGAAGCCCTCCACTCGCTCGACTTACCTCGCGAAATGGAAGCGATTCGCAATCTGGTGCGATCAGAGAGACCTGAATCCGTTCGTCGTCCCTATACCAACGATCCTGGACTACCTCTGGTCACTTAAGGAGCAAGGTCTTGTGATCTCATCGTTGAAAGTGCACCTAGCGGCCATATCCGCCTTTCGGCCGCCCGTCGGTCACCGGTCCATCTTCTCCGATCCAACGGTTTCCCGCTTCCTCAAAGTCCTAGATCGCTTGTTCCCGCCAGTACGGCATCCTACTCCGTCCTGGGATCTGAATCTGGTTTTGACCAGGCTCATGAGAGCCCCCTTTGAGCCCTTGGCCATGTGTTCCCTGCTCCATCTGTCGTGGAAAACAGCTTTCCTCGTCGCCATAACCTCAGCAAGGTGAGTTTCCGAGCTTCATGCCCTGACGGCTGGTCCACTGTACACCATCTTTCATGCAGACAAGGTTCAGCTTCGGCCACACCCGGCCTTCCTCCCTAAGGTGGTGTCGGCCTTCCATTTAAACCAGGACATTTTTCTTCCTGTTTTTTTCCCGAAGCCTCACGCCTCGAGTCGGGAACAACAGCTTCACACCCTGGACGTTCGCAGGGCCCTTGCTTTCTACATAGACCGAACAAAACCCTTCCGGCGTTCGCCCCAACCAGGGGTGAGCTGGAGCCGGTTCGCACCGGTTCGCGCGAACCCGTTGTTAAATTTAGAAGCGGTTTTAGAACCGCTTGTTAACTAGCTTCCCTGCGAGGGAAGCTTTGATGGGCTCTGCCTGGGAAGCCTGTAATTCCTCCTCCCGGCCGCCGGGGGGCGCTGCGCTGTGCTGCGGGAGCCATGTGAGCTGCCTCCTGGCCCTGTTGCTGCTCCTGCTCTTTGGACCTCTGGCCCTGGGGCTCCTGCTGCTGCCTGGTGAGTCCCCGGCTGCGTCCTGCTGCTCCCAGCCCCCCCCCCCCCCCCGTGTGAGTGTCTGCGCCCCTCCCCCGCCTTCCCTGCCCCCAGCCAGCCCCCTGCTACAGCCACCCCCAGCCAGCCCCTGCCACAGCCAGCCCCTGCCCCCAGCCACCCCCAGCCAGCCCCTGTCCCCTGCCACCCCCTGCCTCTGCCCCCAGCCACCCCCTGCCTCTGCCCCCAGCCACCCCCTGCCCGCAGCCAGCCCCTGCCCCCAGCCCCTGCCCACAGCCCCTGCCCCCAGCCCCCTGCCCCACCCACTGCCCCCAGCCATCCCCTGCCCCACCCCCTGCCTGCCCACAGCCAGCCCCTGCCCCACCCCCTGCCTGCCCACAGCCAGCCCCTGCCCCACCCCCTGCCCCCTGCCTGCCCCCAGCCAGCCCCTGCCCACAGCCGTCCCCTGCCCCACCCCTGCCCCCAGCCACCCCCTTCCCCCAGCCCGCCCCAGCCAGCCCCTTCCCACAGCCGTCCCCTGCCCCACCCCCTGCCCACAGCCGTCCCCTGCCCCACCCCTGCCCCCAGCCAGCCCCTGCCCACAGCCGCCCCCTGCCCCAGCCCCTGCCCACAGCCAGCCCCTGCCCACAGCCACCCGCAGCCGCCCCCCTGCCCACAGCCGCCCCCCTGCCCGCAGCCGCCCCCCTGCCCCGCCCCCTGCCCCGCCCCCTGCCCATAGCCGCCCCCTGCCCATAGCCACCCCCTGCCCATAGCCGCCCCCCTGCCCGCAGCCAGCCCCTGCCCACAGCCAGCCCCTGCCCGCAGCCAGCCCCTGCCCACAGCCAGCCCCTCAGCCACCCGCCTGGCCCCAGCCGCCCCCCTGCCCACAGCCGCCCCCCTGCCCACAGCCGCCCCCCTGCCCCACCCCCTGCCCCGCCCCCTGCCCAGCGCCGCCCCCGCCCCATAGCCGCCCCCTGCCCACAGCCACCTGCAGCCGCCCTCTGCCCGCAGCCGCCCTCTGCCCACAGCCGCCCTCTGCCCACAGCCAGCCCTTGCCACAGCCACCCTCTGCCCGCAGCCAGCCTCTGCCTGCAGCCCCTGCCCACAGCCGCCCTCTGCCCGCAGCCAGCCCCTGCCCGCAGCCAGCCCCTGCCCGCAGCCACCCTCTGCCCGCAGCCAGCCTCTGCCTGCAGCCCCTGCCACAGCCACCCCCTGCCTGCAGCCAGCCTCTGCCCACAGCTGCCCGCAGCCACCCCCTGCCCACAGCCACCCGCAGCCCGCCCATCTGCATCACCTGCCCACAGCCAGCCCGTGTCACTCCCTGCCTCCAGCTAGCCCTGCCCCACGCCCCTATCTGCAGCCAGCCCCACATCCACTGGTGCCCTGCAGTTCCCAGGGCAGTAACCCTGCACACCTGCTTTAATGAGGGGGGGGGCAGGGAGCAGCTGGGACCCACACATGTGCACACCCTAGAGTGACCAGACAGCAAGTGTGAAAAATCGGGACGGGGGTGAGGGGTAATAGGAGCCTATATAAGAAAAAGACCCAAAAATTGAGACTGTCCCTGATCACCACCCACACATGTGAAACGGAGCTCATTTCTAGTTCAGCCCCATCTTTTTAAAAAAGAACTTTAGGTAGGGTTAAAATACATCTGTATTTTCCTGGACATGTCAGGCTTTTCGGTTCTTAATCACCTCCTGGGAAAATATGGATGTATGGTAACCCTATTGGTACAAAAAATACATGCTGTCGCACATCCCTTAAATCAGAACTTTTTATAGGGAACCTGTTGTTAAGATTTTGGCAGCTCATCACTGGCCCCAACTATTCGTAGCAGTTGTGGAGCGTATGAAAGGCAAGCCGGTCTCCTCTCAGAGGATTTCCTCCTGGGTCACTGCATGTATCCGAACATGCTACGAGCTTGCTTGTGTACCAGCTAACCGTCTCACCACTCACTCTACGAGAGCTCAAGCCTCGTCTGCCACCTTCCTGGCCCATGTCCCCATCCAGGACATCTGTAGAGCGGCCACCTGGTCTTCTGTCCACACCTTCGCTTCCCACTACGCGTTGGTGCAGCAATCCAGAGACGATGCAGCCTTCGGCTCAGCAGTCTTACACTCTGCCACGTCTCACTCCGACCCCACCGCCTAGGTAAGGCTTGGGAATCACCTAACTGAAATGCATAGGAGCAATCACTCAAAGAAGAAAAGACGGTTACTCACCGTTGTAACTGTTGTTCTTCGAGATGTGTTGCTCCTATCCATTCCAGACCCGCCCTCCTTCTCCACTGTCGGAGTAGCCGGCAAGAAGGAACTGAGGAGCGGATGGGCCGGCTGGGGTATATATCTAGCGCTATAGTGGCGCCTCTGCAGGGGGCGCCCCGCCGGTGTTGCTAGGGTAAAAATGTTCCGAAGAGCCGTGCACACACGGCGCGCACACCTACATGGAATGGATAGGAGCAACACATCTCGAAGAACAACAGTTACAATGGTGAGTAACTGTCTTTTCTCAGCCTGGGTGCCAGAGCATTGTGACCACCCTGCCCTTTCCCTGTTGTTATGCGTGTGTGTGTGGCGGGGGGCGGGTTCCTGGCTAGATCTCAGCCAGATTGGAAGTGGTCCTGGTATGGAAAAAGGGTGAATTGCTTTCTAGAGGGGAACTTGATTTGTAATTGCTCTGATAGTAAAAGGGGGCCTGGTCAGGTACTTCAGACACATGAACATTTTGATGCTTAAAAAAGTAATAATTAGATGTAACTCTAGTCTTAGTGAAATGATTACACACTGCTAACACTTACACAGAGGGGATCCGTACAGAAAACCCCCACAAAACAGGCCAACACTGGGTCCTGACACTGCAAAGGAAAAGTGCTTGGTGTCTCCATTACTATTAAACAAAAAAACAACCAAAAGAAAAAAACACCCAAATGGAACAAACTCAGTCATCAAATATAGCAGCTGCTTCTCTTTGTAGCACAGATACCCCTGCACCAGGACCTAATACTCCCTAATCTTTATAAAGCACATAATTGAAACCGTATTAATAAAATAGACCCAGAACAGCAGTAATTTATTTTATAATTCATTCATCTTATTGGTGAACATTTAATATTTGTTTTGTGAACAGATGACTTGCAAATGAAGATGCTCTCCTTTGAAAAAGATGACGACGCTAACGGGCATATAGACTTCATAACAGCAGCATCTAATCTGCGAGCCAAGATGTACAACATTGAACCAGCAGATCGGCTCAAAACAAAGCGCATCGCTGGAAAGATTATTCCTGCTATTGCAACGGCTACTGCTGCAGTGTCTGGCTTGGTGAGTGAGTTTACATATTGAGGAGTCTCTATTTTGCAAAACCACCTTTGATCTGTGAGAAGCAAAGACCCTCTTTTCTGCCTGCTCTTCATTGTTTGAGTGCTGGTTAATGCTACTACATCTCTGCAGCAAGACTTTTGGTAGAAGTGATCCTAATCTAGGTATAACTTGACAGTGGCCTCTTGCTTCTGTGATCCTGCAGCGTAGGCTTTATGGCATTGTGGAAAGACTGGGAAGGGGGGTATTAAATACCAGTATAATATACTTGTCTTCAAACAAGTAGAAAACTTTTTGAAAGGCAAGAAGCAGTGTTTTCTGTGGTATAGAATGTGTGTGTGAAAACTCACCATTTTAAATGTGATACAGTATTTGATGTTAGCAGTATGAGAATCCAGTAGCATAGTTTATAAACCAATTTCTATCATGCTTTTAATGCTAGTTTGGCAATTAGAAGGACACCTTAATGTGAAAACATTAAGGGTAACTACTGCATTTACAAAAGATTTGATTAACTAGTATTAAAATAGATAAACCGGTATTAGTGTTAACACCAGTGTGTGTGTGTCATGTCTTAGCAAGAAGGTGTCAGCGACCAGACTTGAGGTAAAATGTCAGTTTGCAATCCTTTATTTTCACTTACATTCCTCACTTTATATTTGAGAAATGTTGACTCCATTGTGATCAATACAGGCCATGTGCTGTCAAGGAGAGAAGCAGTTGCCACTGAGTTTAATCTTGTGTAATGTGAGAGTCTTTTCAATTACTTGAAAATTAATCCATGCCCCTTCCTTTTTCTCACTTCAGTTTGTGTGGTCTTAGCTCAGTTCAAAACCTCAAGTTCCACAGATGACAATTTTTCTGATAATTCACTTATGCAGTTACCAGCACGGGATGAGTTCTATATCTACGCAAACGGAATAGCAGTGGAATAGCAAAGAAATTGTTTATAGTCCAGGAGAATAAATGCCTGGACTGTGTCTTGCTGATCTGTGTATGGATCTCTACATTTCCACAGGAAAAGTAGGACACTGTCACTTCCACACAGAGGGGTAGGCATTCTCTGCAGCACCATCCCCTGCTCTGTGCACCAACTACTACATAGTAATACAGGTGGAAGAGTCATATTCCCTCACCTCGGGTCCTTCGCACTGCTGTTGGACAGCCAGTGTTGGCATGGCACCAACAGGAGCAGTAATGCTGGTGCGGGGCGGGGGAAGTGTTTCAGCCTTCAAAGTATACAATCTCTTAACTTCTTCCACCAGAGGGAACCTTTCCAGAGGACGGTGTGAGCCAGCCCATGTTCATGATTGCTGCATATCTGGGTTATGATAATAGAACTTCATTTGTAGCAGAATAAAAACAAATGTCCAGGTCTTAAAAAATCATTAATTTTGAATATAAAGCAATAAATTTCCCCCTTTCCAACGAAGGGGAAAAAACCTGAAGATGCTATTGGCATTTTTGCAGAAAACATCAATCTTAAACTGGACAATCAACAGTAATGTGAGTGCTCTCAAGGTTTAGCTATTTGTACCAGCTCCATTTTTGGCTGGGAATTTCCTCGTTTTCCAGAAATGATGACACAGTTTCAGTGATGGGACTAACTTTCATGCTATGCAGTGACTGAGGAAGTTGCAACTTCTGCAGGGATAGACTCCACCCCTTCCCCAGACCGCCCCGAAGCCTGCTGCTCTCCATATCAGAGGTGCTGCAAACTGTGCTGTATTGGAGTTCCGAACTCTTTGCAGTACCAATAACCCAGCCTCTCTTCCTCTCTCCCAAAAAACAGTCCAAGCTCTTAGTCCTTGCCAAAACCAGCAGCATAAAACGTACTTGGAGTTACTAGGCCAAGATGTTGGGTTATTACTAACCAAAATATTTAAAATGTTTAAGATCTGAGATCACCACCTTATTTTTTCTGAACCCGTCTCTCCCAAGTTCCTTGTCTGGTTTGTCTCGGGCTTTCCAGAAAATACTACCCTACTGTAAGAACACATGTGCCTGGACATAGAATTAGCGCTATGAGGGAGGTGTTTGAAATTGGGCGCACTGGAAGGTTAGCATTAACCTTAATCATGCCCTGCCATGCTGACACTGTCCCCTTTCTCTGACAGTGATTTCTGTTGTTCCTATTAATGTTAATGGAAGGCCATACCAGATGTCTTCCGCATACCAGTCTTAGCCTGCTGTATCAGCATGCTGCTGGTTACACCAGATTTTATTTACCAGGTTTATCCCAAGATATCCTGTAATTTGTAGAGTATTAAGTAGCTCTGTCTTTGTGTTTACCCTAGGTTGCCCTGGAACTGATCAAAGTTGTGGGCGAACATCCATTTGAAGCATATAAGAATTGTTTTTTAAATCTAGCCATTCCAATAATAGTGTTCACAGAAGCTGCTGAAGTAAGAAAAACAGAAATAAGGTAAGGAGTACAATGATGGTGTGTTGTCTAGGAACGTACATTTGAGAATTGAGAGGGGTGTAATGTTACATCAGGTCTGGAGAGACACAGTTAGTATGTATGGGGGTTGGAGGGAACCCAGACAGCCTGGCTACGTGTTGTCTTTTGGTCTTCACACAACAAGAATATGAAGAAACCACGGTTGGGTTCCAAGCAACCATGTTAATTTTGTACAGACGTACCAGGCCTCACTACCTGCTACAGCTCTAGCGGGTTTCTAAACCACAGAACACAGTGAGCACTTGGAGGGGTCGTGCCCAATTCCTGTCACTACACTAAGCATTACCAATAGTCTTAGATCTGGTGAGGCTGTTCTCAAACGTACAGTGCCAGGGGTTGGAAAGCCAACATAAACATTCTGACCTATACAAACTGGAGAGCAGATTTTCCAAAGTGCTCAGCATTGTTGTCAGTGGGAGTTGCTGATTACTGAACAATTCTGAAGTCTGGCCCCTACTTAGTGCCTTTGTAACTATTTCAATTAGTAAATGTATTAGTCAAACATTGTTCAGTCTGCAGAGTCTTTGGTTGCAAATATACATATCTCTGCAGTATAAAAACACAAGTTTGCCAGTATCTTTCTTCACCTTATTTGTTTTACAGTCGTATTTAGAGGCCTAATCTGGGTTCAGGACTTCCTTGCTCTAGGTAATGTGTACATGGATTCTGAGGGATGATCTCAAAGAACTTAGTCTAAAAAGACAAGACAGACAAAGGGAGGGAGGGGAAATAGGGGCAGAGAGAGGAGGAAAGTTAAACAGTAGGTTATAGCAGAGCTACTGATAATGACAATATCGGTTTCTGAAAAAAAGACTTTGAATCCACAGTTCCAGAGTGCAGATCAAAGGAATGTTTAGCACTCTGTTCTTTTTCAAATAGAAATGGAATCTCGTTTACAATCTGGGACAGGTGGACTATTTATGGGAAAGAAGATTTCACTCTGCTGGACTTCATAAATGCTGTCAGAGTAAGACTTCACTTACTGTAATGGTTTAGTAGAGGATGTGGGGAAAGTGGCTTCATTTTTTTTTCTGGCTTGTGTCAAGCTCCTATTAATGCCAAAATAATTTTTAGGAATAGGTGCATTTTGTGTGGCCCCGATCAGAGCTGTAATTGAATATATACAAAGATTTAATCAAATCAATTTCAATAAACCATTGGTCAATTTTATATTTAATGCATGAAAAATTTTCTAATTTTCAGATTTTTAGAAGTGGTTCTATCATTTGGAACTAATTGTCTGTCTGTATGGCGCAGTCTGCTAAAATGTTTGCATTCCTGAATTGTAGGAGAAATACGGAATAGAGCCAACAATGGTTGTACAGGGCGTCAAAATGCTGTATGTTCCTGTGATGCCTGGTCACATCAAAAGATTAAAGCTGACGTAAGTATTCATAGAGTAGTAAAAACGAACTGTGGATCCAGGGATGTGACCTGGTACATTAATGATTCCTTTTACTTATTTAATGTGGCTGGCACCTAGATACCATGGTGATAGGCACAGCATAAATACATGAAAGCTCTTGATAGCTCCATTCCCTCAAGGGATTCCTGAGCGGCAACTTGGAGTTATGTCCACCCATTCACCATACACTAGGCTGTAACTCAAGCCACAACTGCGGATGCAACTGTAGGGATGGCAGTACTACAAGCATCTCTGCTGACAGCTTCCCTACACCCTTCTCCACTCTGAACACGGCTTGCCAGTCACCCGTATGTGGAATACACATAGGGACCAGCACTCAACAAAGAAATGGAGATTACTTAATGTAACTGGAGGTTCTTTGAGATGGGTGGTCCCTATCTGTATTCGACTACCTGCCCTTCTTCCCCTCTGCTTCGGATCCTGTTGGATTGTGCTAAGAGGAGGAACTGAAGGGGCATTGACCCGCACTGCCTCTTATACCTTTGGTCAGGAGCACAAGGGAAGCTACTGCGCATGTGTGTGTCAGTGGATTCTGCTCTGGGAAATCTCTGGACTTGGGCACATGGCGTGCATGCGTACCCACGTGTGGAGTACAGGTAGGGTCCACACATCTTGAAGGACCTCCGGTTACAGTCAGTAGTGTTCATTTCCTGAGTGCTGGGGGCACAAAGCCGCAGTTTATAGCTGGCTACCAGCAGGCATTTCCACAGTGAAAATGGAGTCCTCCATAAGTTTGATTATATTTTATTCACCCTACAAAATTTTCTTTGGTCTCTTGATATTTAGTGTTTAGCTGCACTGGTGACTAGTGCATTTTGAATTACTGTATAAATCCTAATTTGTATTTATTTCCAAGGTGCTGCACGTTTTTATTCTTCCTTTAAAAATAATTGCAACCACCAAATGGCTCAAATGTGCCAATTAGGCGTTTTGATCTGCTGCATGAGTTTGTCATTCTGTCTTATGAAACTTGCTTTTAAGGATGGCTGGGTAGCTCCATTGAATTTGCTGTCCACCTCCTGTGGAAGGGTAAGACCCTTATTGTTCAGGTGAGACGAGACTTACACTTTCAGTGGTTCTTGTAATGTAGCAAATAATTTCAAAGAGAGCAAACTTCAACTACATTCCAAATGAAGACGGCAAAGCTCACAGAATCTGACTGCAGGGCACGGATATGTTGTGTTAACTCAATCGAAAGTCAAAATATTTGTGGATAACTGGTAAATTTGTAATCTAAACACACTGTTAATTGGCTCTTGCAGTTCAGAATTTTACTATAAACTTTCTGTTAAGAATAAGATGCTGTGCAGTGAGGCCACTCTTCCAGGGTGGTACTTCGATAATAAAGCCACATATGGGGGCATGTTTTAGTGCTGTCTACGGCACTAAGTCTACTAGCATTGCAGCTGATACTCAGCAAGGGCTCAAGCCTGGCTCTTTACCACCACCACTACCCAACTCCAAAATCCCTGGCAATAGACTGCAGCAGAACAGTCCCATTGCAAGGGGACCCCATAACTTCCTGCATGCAGAGCTCCAGGAGAGCCATGGAAAGAGCCACTGTTGGTGGACAGGGGAGGTTCTGGAAGTGTGACCATTGGATTTGTTCATACACAGTACAAATCCATTGGTCAGACCCACACATGGGATGTACAAAGGGCTGTGGCCGTGACTGCTGCCCATGTGATCAGGGCAACAGCTATTGCATGGATCTATCTGGCCTATTGGTGGATGATGGGGGAAAAAATTGTTTTCCTCCAGTCTCCAGCCCCGCACAAAAACTTTTCTTTGCTTTTTATCACAAGCAACATAATAGCTCAGAGGTTGACTGCTCTGAGAGCAAAAGCAGAAATACACTAACTGAAATGTGACCTTCCACAACCAAGAGAGAGCAATTTTGGTACATCACATAAAGAGAAGTTTCAGTGTCTTTAACCAAACTTCTCATGCGTTGGACTTCATTCCTGGTAGAGCTCTGAAGATAAAACAACGTCCCATAACACAGGATAGCTCAGCCCAGCCTGCTCTTTGCTTTTTTTCTTGCTCTTACAAAACTCTTCTTCTTCTCTTTGCAGGATGCAAAAGCTAGTGAAACCATCAGCTGATAAAAAATATGTGGATCTCACAGTGTCGTTTGCTCCAGAAACAGATGGAGATGAAGACTTGCCAGGGCCACCAGTGAGATACTACTTCATCCACGAAGACAATTGATGGTAGTGCTACTAAAGTCGCTGTAGGACCATTTGCTTTGAAGGGAGTGTGCTGATTTCGGCTTAAAACAAGTAATACATATTTCTTTGGTGAAGCCTTAATTAAAACAGGAACAGTTGAAGTCAGTGAATTGCACTGAAGAGGTCTGTCAAACTGGATTTACTGTTCACCTGTCCCTATTCTCTGCATACATCTGTCAGTTCATAAAGAGGATTGGAGGTTTGCTGAAATGGAATGTCATGTATAATGCGTACCACAAAGAAGAGATTTATATTAATTTATGGGGGAGGGGGGAAATGGCAAACTTAGCATCTTATTTCAATATGCCAGATAAACGTTAAATGGAGGGAGAGAGCAAAAATTGTGGAAATTGTTTTATAACATGGTGGTCATTAATGTTTTATAATCCATTTCTTATGACTCTTCTAAAATTGAGGTGCCAACCACATAATCTGAGCACTAGGCCAAATTCATCCCAAGTGTAATTCCATTAAAAAAGCAAATGAATTTGCCTCATTTACATTGTTGGTGTTCTCTTCCGAGCCATTGCTATTATGGTATGTTGGAGCCGTTCTTTTAGGTCAGTCTGGATGTGGAAATGCAGGGGATGGATTCTCAGAGTGTGTAAATTGTCAGAGCTCCATTGAAGTCAACCGAGTGGCGACAAGTGAGTTCTGCCCCAGGAGCGCAATTTGGGAACAGTGAAGTATGGCAAAAGCTGAACTCTGTTGGAGAGTTGTGTCCTTATTCTCCCAATTAAGCTCTTCTGCTTGATGAAGAGATAGGTGAAGTTGTGGCTAAAATGTTCTGCCTCCAAATTAAGAGCATGGCAGCAAATTGTTACTTTTTGAAGGAGGAGGGTCAAGAGGGTATTCTGTGTATTTCATATCAAATATCTGGTTCCTTTTATCGCCTCTTGATGCCATAACTGTAGAAGGAAGCTTTATATAGCATAATCTATCTCTACAACACAAATCTGAGTTAATCTGAAAATTGAGTTTATATTGGCCTCAATCTGTAATTTTAGGCATCTAAAGTCTGGATAGATCCATTTAATTCAGTAACAATCAGGAAATCATTTTGGCTATGGCAGTTAGTAGAAAATGCTGGTGCAGTACGACAGCATCAGTGGCAGAATTCTTCAGCATCTGTGCACCGGACAGGTGAGCTTCTGTGAGTTGTTTCCCTGATTATGGAAAAACTAAAGCAAGTGAGGTGGGAACAAAAATCGCATCTACTAACATCGCCCTGAACATTATTATTATTTTTGCTTTGGAAATAGTTTGCATTTACTGTATCTCCTGCATATGATGCAAAACTTGTTCACCACTATAAAATCAGTGATGTCAATATATGATTCAGTTTATTAACCTTTAGGGATCTTTTGGAGCCTAAAATATTGGATAATTGTGCTTGTTCTCATCTCCCCTTTCCTCTCAATTTGTTTATTCAAGAACAAAATATCCAGATGGTTGGGCATTTGGACACCAGATATGTATTGAATTTACAAGCTGGAATCCATTAAAATTATTCCAATATTTGGGAATAAGTCTTAAATGTAGTACCTCTTTTATAAGGTGTATATATTTTTTTACTCTCAACATAGTTTATAGATATTTTATAGTTTTAACAGATTTGGTTTGAAACCCAGCTGGTTTATTTAACTTTTTTTTTTAACAACTTCTCTTTAAAAAAACAACAACAAACATTCTGTAAAACAGGCAAAGAGATGGCATTCTTAGAGATGGCAAAGTGCATAATAATTGACATAGGGCAAAAGGCAGACAGGGAAGACTATTTGAGAGTAAATATCTGCTTCTGAGTACTGACTGAAATGTGCGTTCCCCCCGGCAATAGCAGGGAGTGTAAATCCCAAATGATATCTGTGATATGGGCTTTATTTTTTATTTAAATATTTGGGGCAAACGTAAAGCACTGTGAACTCTAAAAGTCAGGAGCTGGGAAACAATAAAATGTAATTAGTTACTCAAACTTCTTTGTTTATTTACTCAACATGAAAGCGGAGTCTGGTACGTTAGCTGGATGTTAATAGCACACAGAACACCTTTGAAAATAAGGAGTCTATAAAAGTCTGTTAGCCTGGGTGCTTTCCTGACTTATATCTGATGGTCTCTTCAGGGTTAAAAGTCAATATTCAAATGTAACATACTGAGTGGAGTGGCCTTTGTTAACAGCTTCTCACTTCCTGACCGTATGTAGTTACATGCAGTGTTGGCACTTGAAAACACTCGTGCACTTTTGTGAACTCTAAATATACAGGTGGCAGGAATTGGGAGCCAAAATTAGCAAAACACTGATACATCTCCACGTCTCTCAAACAGTGGGTGCCCTTTGGATGTCTGTTCTGTGGATGATTTCTGCCTAGCTGAACCAATGTATTTTGAGTAGTACACCTCTACCTCGATATAACACTGCCCTCGGGAGCCAAAAAAATCTTACTGCGTTATAGGTGAAACTGCGTTATATTGAACTTGCTTTGATCCACCGGAGTGCGCAGCCACGTTATATCCAAATTCGTGTTATATCAGGTGGCGGTATATCGAGGTAGCGATGTATATATACTAGGTCATTGCGCATTCTCCATTTGATATGTATTTCTCTGGATTTGGCTGAACAGAGGTTGACATGAGTAGGTTTTTATTAACAAATGTAAAGAGAACTTAATATGACAGAGAGAGATGTTGCCCCACCTGCCAGTAAGAATTGCTCTTCATCTTTTTTCACATTAAAAATAACCTGAACTACTGACAAAGCGAATGAACATATTTTTAAATGGAGATGGCTACAGTGACATAATAGCTGCCAGGCGAGCACTGATTCATACCAATGATACGTTAAACATGAGCCCTAATGACAACATGAACTATGCTACTGCTAATCCCTTTAGCAAAACCACAATTTGCACATGGAAAGTACAAGACACACATGTAGTGAAGGAGAATAAAAATTCCCAATTATTTCAGTTCACAGCAATGTTCAAATGGCAATTTTGAGTATTGCAATCTTCTGCTAAGTGATGCTGCTCAGACAGATTACTTCAGCAGAATGGTCCTCCTCTGTATGTACTGAAATAATCTGAAATGCTATTTTATAAACATGAAGTTGCTCTCTAATACTTCGGGAAAAATCACTGTTCAGCAAAAAGGATACAACAATGTACAGTGTGAAAAGCAGTGTGCTCTCCCTTATTTCTCCATTTGAATAAGACTGAAGAGGTGGTGAGAAAAGCTCCTACGAGAGATGATTATTTCTGCCATATTGAGGGCATCCATCCGCCTCTTTTTACTCAGTTCGCAGTCTAGGGCTGCTACTCAGCTGCAATTAGTTGCTCACATAGCAGCAGTGGCCTCTGAGCTACGTCTGGCTAGGCAGTTGTTACCATTTCTTGCAGTTAGGCAGTGTCTACAGAAGCATGGTCGGTCACCTCAAGATTTTGCTCTACAGCACATTATCCCTTCAGTCGATTTGGAACTCGAAGCTGGTGCAAAGTGTACCAACTTCAACTTAAGTGGGGAAACTTCACTGATTACCCATTGGTTTCCGAGTGGAGCTTATGGTGTTTAGTTCTCATCTATAAAGCTCTAAATGGACTGGAAGCTTCCTAGGTGAGGGACTGCTTTTCTCCCCCGATACAGTGCTGCTGCAGTTGCTATTTACTGCTCAAGCTTTACCTACTCAATTAATACAAGTGGGGTTGCAATGTTAGTGGAAGCAAATCCTTTGGGAGGGCCTCTGAACTTCAGAATTAATTTTCCTCTTTATTGGGCCACAGTAGCCCAAGCCTAGACTTTATGGGGCTCTCTGATGATCATTTCTTTTGGCAGGGTATGGGGAGGGAAGGTGCACTGATTAAGAGCTAGGGCTGAAATGGGTTCTCCCCCCCCTTCCTGTTTTTGAGGAACATAAGATCGGCCATTCTGGGTCAGACCAAAGGTCCATCTAGCCCAGTATCCTGTCTTCCGACAGTGGCCAATGCCAGGTGCCCCAGAGGGAATGAACGGAACAGGTAATCATCAAGTGATCCATTCCCAGCTTCTGGCAAACAGGCTAGGGACTCCATCCCTGCCCATCCTGGCTAATAGCCATTGATGGACCTATCCTCCATCAATTTATCTAGTTCTTTTTTGAACCCTATTATAGTCTTGGCCTTCACAACATTTTCTGGCAAGGAGTTCCACAGGTTGACTGTGCATTGTGTGGGAAAAAAAACTTCCTTTTGTTTTAAATCTGCCTATTTCATTTGGTGACAAACCGCCCCCTCCCCCCCCCCCCCCAGTGACTTACCTAGCTGCCTAAATTTGGCCTCCAGGGCCTCTCTCCTATCCTTCCCTATGTCATTGGTACCTACATGTACCACAAACACTGGCTCCTCCCCAGCACTACACATAAGTCTTATCTCGATGTCTTGAGAGATCCGCAACTTTCACACCAGGCAGGCACGTCACCATGCGGTTCTCCCAATCATTGCAAACCCAGCTATCTGTGTTGAATGATTGAATCCCCCATAACTATTACCTGCCTCTTCCTAATAACTGGAGTTCCCTCCCCTCGAGAAGTAACCTCAGTGCGTGAGGATACCACAACATCATTTGGAATGGAGGTCCCAACTATGGGATCATTTCCCTCTGCTCCAGTAGGATGTTCTCCTTCCCCGAGACTTTCATCCTCAACAGCACAGAGGTTGTCAGACTGGGGGTGGGATCATTCTACTGTGTCCCAGAAAGTCTCATAAGGCTGCTGAGATAAATGTGCTTAGAGCCATGGAGATGGACTTTGTTTTGTACCAACTGGAAGCCTTAGGAAACAGATATCCAGTTTAATGTGCCGTAATTTATTCCACCAGCTTCTGAGATTTGTTGATACAAGGTGAGACTGTACTACTAAATTTAGCCCACAGGGATTTCTGGGGCTAGAACGTGACTTTTTTTCCCCTAAGAAAACGTCCATCCTTCCTACATTTTCCACTTCAAAGGGGTTGATTTGCACGTTGTCTGTCAGCTGCTTGTCTCTTCACTCTTTCTTTCATCTCTTTGCCACGAGTTTCTGAAAGAATGGGAAAAACACTTTAACACTAGAGAGCGAAAGTGTCATGGCACAGCCATTCCAACTTCAGCAGCTTCCCAGCAGAGCTTGCACTCTCAACTCTCACTCTGCTTATTTGCCTTATTTATATTGTAGGTAGCATCTACAACCTCCATTGGGATAGGCACTGTGCACGTACGTACACACTTGTTTCATTTTCCATACTAATTTGCCATAAACACTCCATTCCTTCTGTGTTGGGCTAGCCCTGACTCCTCAAGACAATAGGAGAAGCTGGCAGGAGATGATTTAAATATTCCAGCTGTTAAATTGTACTGGTGGGAGAAGTACACTTCCAACTCAAGGGCTGCCCTAGCCAGCAGTAGCAGAACTCACTTTGTCTACTCTGTCCACCATGATCAGAGGCCCTTTCACATTATCTACTGGAAGTGTTTTTCCTAGGTCGGTAAGAGCACCTTCGATTATTGCAGCAGTTTTTAAAACTCTGTTGCTTTTCACCATTTTTTTTTCAATTTCTCTGAAAGTCCTTGAGAGTCATTTTCTCAGCACTGCACAGGTCTGGATTCCTCCCTTTGCAGAGGAATCAATTGGATTACTTCAATACATGGAAGCATTTCCCTGGGCTCTAGGTTTTAATAAAGTTTTTGTTCTTACAAAATCTAAGTTCGGGGGCAAATTTGAAGTCAGTGTCCTTCAGCATAAGCAAGGTAAGTGGCTAACGGAGGTGGCTTGTAGCGAATATTCACACTGAAGCACCTAAAGGCCCCAGTTGTGATGTACCAGGTGCCCTAATGTACCAGGTGCTGTAGAAACAGAGCTCCAGGCCCTGAAGAACGTCAATCTAATGCCATAAAGAGGATGACGATACAACATGGAAGCAAATCTGGTTAAGTGGCAGAGGTTTGTTAATTCAAGGTGGGTTTTTTAATAGGTTAGAGGAAGAGAATTGGGGAAGTGGAGGAGTCACAGCTTGTCACCTGCCTGGCCATGATCAGAATGGCAGTTTTTGGAGGCATCATGGCAAACATGAGGTTTTAAAGAGGACGTACAGTTAGGAACTGTTCAGATTTTCAGAGTTTTGCCCATGTACAAGGGGCAATATGGGGGAGAAAAGGAAGGAGCAAAGGCCAGGGGCTGACATTGTGATTGGTTACTAGAGCAGCTAGGGAGAGTGGGACTAGGTAAGAAAGATAAAGACAAGAAGCTTATGTTCTTATGAGGCAGTGAAGGAGGGAGCTAGCTGAGGGACTCCGAGGGGGTTGACGTGGTCAGAGCACAATCCAAGAGAGATTTAGCAGCATTCTGAATGGAACTTAGAGAGCAAGGCTGCAAGTCAGAGAGGTGAATGAAGGGCTTGGATGAGAGTTTCGGGCAGACAGACTGATGAATGGCTAGATGTTAGAGACCTGTAAGAAAAAGCAGCAAGACTGAAAAATATGACTATGTAAAGAGACTGGTGGTGGTGAGGGAATATCTTTTATTGGACCATATCTACCTTCTCTCCGAGCCTGGGCCCAGCCAGGCAAAGCCACTCAAAGCTGCCATTTGTGGCAGTGCAAATTATGGCCTTGCCTAAACCAGGGCTTTGCACAGGTGCAGCTCAGGCATAGCAGCTGTGATTGGCAGGGCTGAAGACAAGTTTCCTAGCCCAGCTGGCAGCAGCACAGTTTCCATGTGCCACTTTCATGTGATCGTGTGTAGGGACAGTGGGGCAGGACAGTGTACATAGTCCATGCAGTCCTTGGCCTCATGGCTGAGACTGCCAACAAATGTCAGCATCGACTGGGGCTCGTGCTCCACAGAAATAGACCACACCAATTAATTTAACATAGGGTGCTGAATGGGTCAGTCGCTGCAGTCATCATCTGGGTTGAACCAATAAGCTGGAGGCAAAAACCTCTGTGTTCCATCTCTAATCCCTCCCTCTGTTTACTGACAATATCTGCTTGCATCTCCCCACACCCTGAGAAGTCCTTGTCGAGGAGAAGCGATGCTGCTTTTGGAAGTAGGGTGTGCAGGCTGATAGATCAGGAGAGATGCGCTGAATGCTGCTGTATCCCCCACGGCATGTGACACTTCCCTCCCCAAAAAACTCACTTTCCCATTTTCAAACCTAACTTTCAAAGAAATAGAAGGCCCACAAAGCTGTCCTGTCCTCACCATGCACGTATCTGGCTACAGGATACTGCTGAAGCGGTGCTGTTTCTTTCTCAGGCATACGGCTCCGGGGAGGCTTGGCTCTGGGCTGAGAGACAATCGCCGGGTGCATCTCTCTTGGGGCATGCTCTAAAGAAAGTTCAGCTGCAGAAAACGGACGGAAGATTTAATGTTCCCCTGTGTGTGGGAGCAGTCTCTTTCCTGAAGAACCTAGCCCCATTTATTAAGAATAAGGGGTATGTCTACACAGCAAAGAAAAACTGGCGACTAGCTGGTGCCAGTTGGCTTGGGCTGTGGCCCTGTTTCATTGCTGTGTAGACTTCTGGGCTCAGGCTGGAGCCCGAGATCTGGGACCCTCCCAGCTCTGCTGAATTAATAGGTGGCTTATTTCAGTTATTTTGTAATTAGAGTGATCCATTTATTTGATAGAATTCACTCCTCCTGTGTTTGTAACGTGAGATGTTTTTGTTCAAAATAGTCAATCCATGTTTTATGCCCACACGCTTGCAAACTAGTTACTGCCAGTATAGCCACCTTGCAGTAACACAGTTTAAGAGCTGGAATTCAGAAACTGTGCTTACATGTAGAAACAAGCCGCATACCCAATTTGTTGTCATACGTGTGTGTGACAAATGGCTTCAAGCTGCCTTGGGTTTGATTCACAAAGTAACCAATGACATCATGAAGGCTCGGGCGTATAACCTAGGTAACAAACAGGGATGTGAAAAGTTACTGTGAGCTACGTTTTCCGTCAGAAATGTGCTAGCAGGCACGGACCTAAAGATATTGTCAAGTGGCTGAAACTGGATTCACCCCCAGTGCACTGTGTTTCAAGGGCCACCTACCATAAGTGCAGTGAAAACAGGAGCTTCCCGGAGCACCCAAATACAAGGGCAAAATACTTGCTGAAAATCAGCATTGCATGTTAGGCACATTGTAGGAGGGGGCTTATGCATGGCACTGAGGGGGATGCACCACAGGCTTGGGCCTTGAACAAGGCTGCATGGGCTCGCTTCCCAGAAACCCCTCCTGCCATCTTTCTCTCCCTCCTCAAAGTGCAGCTCCAGCCAGGCAAAGCGAACAAAGCACAGTGCTAGTACAACGCAGCGTCGGTTCCAACCTTGTCCCCGAAGTAAAGCATAGGCTGAGACGAGACACAAACCACTAGAAAAACACTTGTCTCTTGAGGTTCTGCCCCTCTTCAGCTCAAAGCTTTTCTAGACAGGCTATCAGATCCGACAGTGGGAATTTAGGTTGAGTGAGAACTCCTGGGCTTCGCCTTGGATTTTCATCTTGTTGTGGGAGAGGGAGAAAATGAGCTGAAATGCTTTAATAAAATGGCTCCACAGGATATTCCACCACCCCCATCATGGCACAGCTTCATTTTAGGATCATCATCAAAGGCAGATGTTTGACTAGCAGGAGGAGATGCTAATACTTGAGAGATGCTTCCAGGACAACAGGGGAGTGGAGAGCTGGCCTGACGTTTTCGGGGGTCCAATGCAAAGTACAACATGTGCTCCCTTTCCAGATTTCCCCCCTCTAAGGGCCAAGTCCCTCTAGGTTTGCACACCTATGACACCCTTGTCTGTGATCCCTGGAAGCTGCTGCAACCTCTACCATTGCCAGTCTGTGAGGCTCCATGACTTTACTATTTGTCTGGTGTTCAAAATAATTTTCATTAGTGTTTCACGGAGCCTTTTTATCAGTTGATCTCGAAGTGCTTTACATAGGAGATCACGCTCAGTATCTCCATTTTACAGATGAGGAAACTGAGGCAGAAAGTGATCTAGCAGGCCTCTGGCAGAGCCAGGAATACAGCCCAGGTCTCCTGAGTCCTAGTCCAGTGCCCTCTCCACTAGGCAACATTGCCTCTCATTTGGTCTTTTGTTTTAGTTCAGCTTTTGAAAGCAATTTCTGTACGTAACGGTTGGGCTCTGCTTCTGGGCACTTATAGCAACCCATTGAACTAGTACCAGTTTGTTTAACCATCTCTAGTTTAGTCCGTTTCCTCTCTCCTTTCTGTACTAGGTCAATAACATTTTTATTTGAGCTAACAGTGCCCACATCCAATTCCAGTTAATTGGGGGCTATTCAGTGGCAGATGCCTCAGAGAAAAGGAAACTTCTTGTAGATTTCAGGAGACTGAGTTGGAGGGTGTGGTGTGGTGACATCCTTGAGAACTCAGTCAAGGGCCACAGAGGTTACAATTTCCTACTTTGAGCAGTTCCACAAGGAAGCTGGCAAGGGCCAGTATGGGCACAGAGATCTAACCAACCTGCAAATCCAAATGAAACCTTAAAACTCATCCTGTAGTGCCATGGTAGTTTTGTGCGAGCAGTCTGATTTCTCAAGTTTCAATTTCTAAATTGTGATGGAAGACCAGGCATTTCAAAACTAGATAGAAGAAAAGTGTGAGCCACCTCGAGAAAGTTGCACCGATTTAATTTAAGGTGTGAATTTCAATACATCAAGTTAAACTGGTAAAAAAAAATGTATGGACACTTATTTCTGTATAAACCAGGGTAATTTCAGTTTAGCTTAAACCTGTTCTTAATTCATTTAACTGAAACAAGCCTGGCTAAAAGCAAAATAAGAGAGTCCACACAGATTTTGCACTGTTTTATCTAAATTGATTTTAATTCACACTTTTAGTTAAACTGGTACTAGTACAACTCTGCGTGTAGACAAGTTCAGATACGAGTTCAGTTTCCGGGCTGGTCACAAACTTCTCAATGGTATAACATGATCCAATGGCTGGAAGTTAAAGCTAGACAAATTCAGAGGGGAAATAAGGCATCAATTTTTAACTCAGTAATTAACCACTGGAAAAATTTACCAAGGGTCGTGGTGGATTCTCCATCACTGACCATTTTTAAATTAAGATGGAATGTTTTTTTAAAAGTTCTGCTCTAGGAATTATTTTGGGGAAGTTCTTTGGCCTGTGCTACACAGATCAGCCTAGATGGTCACAGTTGTCCCTGCTGGCCTTAGACTCCATGAACCAGACAAATCCCTGCTTTTTTTTGTTCTACTTTTCCATACTCTTTCCAACTTTCTACCATAGACCCAATACATGGTTTTATATCTCCAGCAAGGAAACACCCACTTACTGGTCTTGCCAGTTCAATTGTGTAACCTTTGCCCATGTTCATCACTCGGTAGTGCTTTATGCATGGACCACTGAAACAAAAAGAAAATACAGTATTAATACACTGCTGTTCATAAAATACAGTGTAAATGAAAATGAATGGGGATGGCTGCAGGTTTCCTGTCTTTTATTTATGTTCATTTGATGGAAAGTTTCAATACACTAATGTTATTAATCTCTTTTTGGAACAGTTCCTTTAAAGGTGACCAGTAAGGGGAAAAAATTGGTTTGTTTGCCTTTTTGCTGCTTTGTGATGCATCAAGAAGCTGGAAAGGTATTTTTAGGTCTTTGTTTTACTTTAGAAATACCAGGAATAGCCAGTTTTGTCTTCCCAGGTTTTGCTCGAGGACGCTGGAAACAGCAGCAGGGCCTAGGGGTGTGGGGTCTCTGGGAATTGTTTTCTGGTTCTAGGTGAAAATCTCAGAGAAAGAATGCCAGAAACTTTAGTGACTTTAGATTTCAGACTCAGACAGTTATAGAAATGTTCTACATTGTGTTTCAAAACAGCACAGCAATTCCCTAGACCGGGGCAGAGGCGACCCTTCTGTGCGCCCAGCTGCCAAAACCCTCTGTGTCCACTGGCACCACAAGGACTGCTAAAGTATGCGTGTGTATGGGGTGGGGGGGAGCACCCAAACAGGCCAAATTTGAGTGACGGTGTAACCCCATGCACCAGGTCACAACACCCCTCACTTGAATTTGGCCTACCAGCCCCTCCGTCATGCCAATGGGGAAGGGCTGTGTCATTGTCACTCAGCTTCAGACAGGGGACAAAGTGGGGGGGAGGGGTTGGGTCCCCTGTCTCTATTGTGCCAAGTTCAGGTTCTCAAACGCGGAGGCACATGGTTCCCACCCACCCCCATTTAAAAATGGTTAGCAACGGCCATTTGCCCTTCCCCCCAGTCTCCAGTGCCCATGTCACCAATCCAAACCCTCCCGGGGACTTCTGTCTGCGTTGGGGTCCTGGCTGAAAGTCTGGTCCCCCTAGGGAAGGAGGCAGAAAAGGTTAGTCCCTGAGGTGAGTGAGGCCAGGAAGAGGAGAGCCCAAGTGTGTTTGTTACCTACAGCCCCAGAACTTTGTTTTGGGTCTCAGCTGCCTCTGGTTTTGAAGCTCTCCAAACACTGAAATGTAACAAGTTTTGTGTGGTTTGATGCTGAGTTCAATTTTATTAGCCTTAACTCTGATCATTCTAGTGTTAGATATGGCTCCGGAGTGTACACATGTTTTTTGGTGCTTACTCTAGGGTTTGAAAGTCTAAGATTCCATGACGTAGGAGACATTTCAAGGACCAGGCTCATGCCCTCTGCCTCATCAGGCCAGCACGCTTTGGCTGATTTGTATCTCATTTGTCGATGTATCAATCCTCTCTTTTTCCGTAAGCCAATCACACTGTCCCTTGAGCCCATGCTCAATGCCTGATTTACCTTCTCCCAATTAGTCTCACAATACAGGACAGATTTCACAAGCGATCCCTGGGAATTCTAAATTAGGCATCATAATACAGTACATGTCAATTAGCAGTTAGATAATATCTTGTGGATTGAACCTACTCTATCACCTGTCTGATAGTGACTGAGTAGTTCTTACTGTCACTACCAGGCCGCAGGATCAAGTTACCCCAAGAAGGATTCTTCTCTAACATCTCAATCGCTTTCTGTCGTGACACTGCATAGAAACACCTGCAAAGAAGGGAGGAGAGAAGCAGCATGAACACACTGAGTTCCACTAGCAGAAGCCGATCATTCTATGGGCAAGTAGCATGAGTCTGCATGAGGACTAGATCTGCCTCATCAGCCTATTTGTAGCGTATCCTGTACCTTAAGTATCCGGGGCTGCCATTTGCCTTTGTCGCTCCAAGAAGTCTCACACCTGAAAGGGACATTCTATAGAGTGATGCCACCATGTTAGCCAATCGCCAGAACTCCAGATAGCCATGATTCATCCCTTTCAGTGTTTCAGAGTGGTAGCCGTGTTAGTCATGGGGCACAGCTCAGATGGCAGGCTGTGTAACCAACAAGGCTTAATACCCAAAGTAAAGCGAGTAACGTAAACTGACCCATTTTGCTCATCTTAGGTGGAATACTTTGAATATCTATTACCAGCAAATATATTACCTAGTACAGTATAATTTTCCTAGAAAGACAAACATATGTGACAGTCTAAGACATGGTTGAAAATCTTCCAGGAAAGCAGCATATGGTCCATTTGTACTTTCTCAAAACAAGACACATTGAAACAGAAAGGACAAAAATCTCTGGCGAGTGGAGAGACACAAGATGAGCGCAGTGTCCTTTCTGAAATGCTGCTACAGTAACTGGAAGTATCAGGAGTGACGGGGCTGAAGCGCCAATATTCTGTAGTGTTGAAGAGTAATCTAAGTGATTACTGAATTACAGAGATGAGCCTTAACCAAACCCCCATATCCAAAGAACCCAAACTCTGTACACTGAAACCCACAGCTGAATCCAGAGCTAAACTTTGCAAATGATCCCTATCTCTACAATGGGCTAAAACAAAATCTCAGATCCAAACAGCCCTGCCTGAATTTTGATGTGTTCAGAATTCGGATCCTTTGGCCCATCATTGTGGAAGAACCTGCAATCTATCATGGCTCCTATTGTTTATCAGGGATTTTTTTGAAGATAATGACGTGCTAGTTCCTGAAACCAAGAATGCACCCATCAAATACACATATACATACATATAAACATATGCTACAAGGAAACAAGCTAGCAACAGTTGCTCGCAGACTTCTGGCACCCTCTTCTTTTTATGCAATAGGTATTTGCAAGCACTGGCTCAATAAACCAAAAGGGACAAGTGTAGTACAGTGTTCAATGGAAGGACAAATACATAACATTCCATGCTACTCATGACAAAGTCAAACGTAAGCCCCTGAATGAATAATGATTAAGGCTGCAAGTCTGTCATAGAAGTCACAGAAGTCACGGCTTCTGGGACTCTGGGACCTCCATGACTTCTGCAGCTGCTGGTGTGGCTGGCCTGGGGGCTGCTAACTGCTGCTGGGGCAGCCTTGGGCCACCGCGCCCCTCCCACGCAGCAGCAGCAGGAGTTTGGGAATGGGAGGGGGCTCAGGGCTGAGGCAGGGAGTAGAGGCGTAGGAGGGGGTGGGGGGGGCTCCCCGGAAGTGGCAACATGTCCCTCCCTCAGCTCCTAGGCGAAGGCATGGCTAAGCGGCTCTGTGCGCTGCCTCCACCTGCTGGCAACGCTCCCGCAGCTCCCATTGGCCATGGTTTCTGGCCAACGGGAGCTCCGGAGCGGGGGCAGCATGCAGAGACCCCTTGGCTGCACCTCTGCCTAGGGGCTGCAGGGACATGCCTGCCACTTCTGGGAGCTGCGCAGAGCTGGGTAGGAAGCCTGCCAGCCCTCCCCTTGCCCCCAGCACCAGCGGGGGTCCCGGGCTGCCCCCAGCACCAGCAGGGGTCCTGGGCCACTTCCCCCAGAGTACCCACAGCGCTCCTGGGCCACTCCCTGCCCCAGGGCACCCAAGATTTAGTCAGGGGTATATAGTACAAGTCAAGGACTGGTTACAGACTATGAATTTTTGTTTACTGCCAGTGACCTGTCCATGACTTTTATTAAAAATACCTGTGACTAAAATGTAGTCTTAATAATGATTGATATAAATAAATGGTTTTGTTTGTAAGAACAGCCATACTGGGTCAGACCAAAGGTCCATCTAGCCCCGTATCGTGTTTTCTGATAGTGGCCAATGCCAGATGCCCAGAGGGAATGAACAGAACAGGGAATCATCAAGTGATCCATCCCCTGTCACCCATTCCCAGCTTCTGGCAAACGGACGCTAGGGACACCATCCCTGCCCATCCTGGCTAATAGTTAATGGACCGATCCTCCATGAACTTATCTAGTTCTTTTTTGATCCCTGTTATAGTCTTGGCCTTCACAACATGCTCTGGCAAGGAGTTCCACAGGTTGACTGTGTGTTGTGTGAAGAAATACTTCCTTTTGTTTGTTTTAAACCTACTGCTTATTACTGGTAATTTCATTTGGTGACCCCTAGTTCTTGTGTTATGAGAAGGAGTAAATAACACTTCCTTATTTAGTTTCTCCACATCAGTCATGATTTTATAGACCTCTATCATATCCCCCCTTTAGTCGTCTCTTTTCTAAGCTGAAAAGTCCCAGTCTTATTAATCTCTCCTCAAATGGCAGCTGTTCCATGCCCCTAATAAATTTTGTTGCCCTTTTCTAAACTTTTCCAATTCCAATATATCTTTTTTGAGATGGGGCGACCCCATCTGTACGCAGTATTCAAGATGTGGGTGTACCATGGATTTATATAGAGGCAATATGATATTTTCTGTCTTATTATCTATCCCTTTCTTAATGATTCTCAACATTCTGTTCGCTTTTTTGACTGCCACTGCACATTGAGAGAACTATCCACAATGACTCCAAGATCTCTTTCTTGAGTGGTAACAGCTAATTTAGACCCCATCATTTTATATATATAGTTGGGATTGTGTTTTCCAATGTGCATTACTTTGCATTTAACAACATTGAATTTCATTAGCTATTTTGTTGCCCAGTCGCCCAGTTTTTGAGAGATCCTTTAGTAGCTCTTCGCAGTCTGCCTGGGACTTAACTATCTTGAGTAGTTTTGTATCATCTGAAAAATCTGCCACCTCACTGTTTACCCCTTATTCCAGATCATTTATGAATATGTTGAATAGGTCTGGGCCCAGTACAGACCCCTGTACACTGATATATAGGAAAATTAAAATGCTCTGAAAGAAAAGAGAAAATTCTGATCAGACTTGTAGTGACATAGTTCAGTCTGAACTTACTCTGGCATAGTGCTCAATATGTTAACATCTCCATTGTTTGTCTCCTCTGTGCTCAAAGATGCACTGGGTGACTCTTCCATGGCAGTCCTCCTTTTCTTTTCTTTCTCTAGCACGTCATGCAGCTTAATAAGTTGTCCAGGTAGCAGTGATATACACACTGGAACTGACAACTGGAAATTAACAAAAAATAAAGTTGCAAAAGAAATGGAATGGGGAGAATAACGTTGGTGGGTGTTAACCGTGGTAGACCCAAACACCACCACCACACTCTAATAAAAGACAACTACAAAGCAGAAATCTTTTTTTAATTGCTGGATTTAGTAGATGAGCACTGGCTGGTAAGTGGAATTGCTTTGTGTCCAATCCTACCTTTGAATAAGCACGTGGAGCTAGATGTTCTGTGCAGTGTTGGTGATGGAAATATAGTATCTAGGCCTGTTTATTAGCCTGAGATAGAATTTTGGGTTTTGTTTGTCCGTTTGACTTCTGATATTCTTATATCCTTACTAACCTGTGACCAAAGACACTGTGTGTTGCATCTGCCCACAGCCAGCTGGGGTTTATAGCACAATGAGAAAAGATAAGGAACAGAGTTAAAACATTGCTGGGTATGGTGGGAGTTTAATATACAAACGTACACTTGAAGGCTGCCCAACTCCTCTCCCAAGCCAAGGTCAAGCAACCAGGCAGGAGGGGTGAGGGAGTTGGGGGGAAGGTATAAGAAACATAAAAGCCAAAGAAATGGTGATCCTGGCTGAAACACAATCTCACTCCCTACCCCTCCCATAGGGTACAAAAGAGGTGGTACCAAATCCCCCAGACTCAAGACCCTCCAAAATGGAATATGACCATAAATCGTAAGGGGTGGTACCAGGGGTGAGCACTACAGGTATAATTAAGCCTACTAAAAAAGAGAAGGGGGGAAAACAGGAGAGCTCCACTGGTGTGAAGAGCTGGGATGTGCTTGCTTGTTCACTCCACTAAACATCGCATTGCCTGTGCTTTGGACTCTGGTCTTCTGCTTTCTGTCTGCGTGACAAGAACCAAGGGAGGGCGGGGAGCCTTAACAACCAAATGCAGCTGTGGCCTGACTTTCTGAGATGCTGAGCACCCATAGCGTCATTGATTTCAATGGGAATTGTGGATATTTAGCACTTCTGAAAATTAGTCATATGGAGTGTGTCTACACTGCAATAAAAAACCCACAGCACTGAGCTTTGGAGCCCAGGTCAATTGACTCATGGCCACAGGCCTGGGGCTGTGAGGCTAAAAACTGCAGTGTAGACATTCAGGCTTGGGCTGGAGCCTGGGCTCTGAGACCCTCCCCCCTCATGGGGTTTCTGAGCCTGGACTCCAGCCCAAACGTCTATATGGATATTCTTCTTTGAGTGCTTGCTCATATCGATTCCAATTAGGTGTGCGCGCGCTGCGTGCACGTTCGTCGGAAGATTTTTATCCTAGCAACACTCGGTGGGTCGGCTGGGTCGCCCCCTAGAGTGGCACTGCCATGGCGCCGGATATATACCCCTGCCGACCCAACGGCCCTTCAGTTCCTTCTTACCGCCCGTGTCGGTCGTTGGAACAGTGGAGCGCAGCTTAGCTGATCTCCACTTCCCTAGCTACTCATAGTTCTTTCGCTAATTCTTGTGTATCTATTCCCGCTATTTCCTAATCTCCAAGGCGAAGGGAGGTCTCAGACCTATCTTAGACCTGCGAGGACTCAACAAGTTCATGATAAAGTTGAAGTTCCACATGGTATCCCTGGGGACCATCATCCCGTCCTTGGATCCTGGAGACTGGTATGCCGCCCTCGATATGAAGGATGCATATTTTCACATTGCCATTTACCCTCCACACAGATGGTACCTCCGGTTTGTGGCCAACCGTCAACATTTCCAGTTTACGGTCCTTCCCTTTGGCCTCTCTACAGACCCAAGAGTGTTCACAAAGTGCATGGCTGTAGTCGCTGCTTCCCTCCGTCGCCGTCGGATACATGTCTTTCTGTATCTCGACGATTGGCTCATTCGAGGGACCTCCGAGACCCAAGTCACCCATCATGTGGGCATCGTCAAGGACCTATTCAAGCGTTTAGGCCTGATGATCAATACAGAGAAATCCACTCTGGTTCCCACACAGAGAATAGAATTCACTGGGGCCATCCTGGACTCCAATCTTGCCAGGGCCTGCTTACCACAGCCTCGGTTTCAGGCAATGGTATCAATTATACAAGGCCTGCAAAATTTCCCGACAACTTCCGCTCGCACGTGTCTCGGCCTACTAGGTCACATGGCGGCATGCACGTTCGTGACCAAACACTCCGGACTGCGGCTCCGTCCCCTTCAAACTTGGCTATCCTCAGTATACCACCTGGGCAGAGACAGTCTGGACACAATCGTCACGATCCCCCCGAGCATCCTAGGCTCCCTAGACTGGTGGTTAACACCCTCCTTGGTATGTGCAGGGATGCCATTCCATCCGCCTCAGCCTTCAATGACCCCGACAACAGATGCATCATCTCTAGGCTAGGGTGCCCACCTCAGGCATCTCCGCACTCAAGGCCTTTGGTCAGCTCGGGAGCTGGGCTTGCACATCAATGTGCGGGAGCTGAGAGCAGTCCGCCTCACGTGCCAGGTGTTTCAAGAGCATTTACAAGGCCGTTGTGTCTCAGTGTTCATGGACAACACAACGGCCATGTTTTACATAAACAAACAGTGGGGATCGCGTTCCTCCCCCCTTTGTCAGGAAGCTATCCAGCTCTGGGACTTCTGCATAGCCCACTTGATAGACCTGGTGGCGTCTTTCCTTCCGGGGGTTCGGAACACTCTGGCAGATCACCTCAGCAGATCCTTCCTGTCTCACGAGTGGTCGATTCGTCCGGATGTTTTCCATTCTGTTTTCCGGAAGTGGGGCTTTCCCCGCATAGACCTCTTCGCCTCCCGCGAGAACAGGAAATGCCAGACGTTCTGCTCATTCCAAGGTCTCTCCCCGGGCTCGATCTCAGATGCATTTCTGCTGCCATGGACGCCCCATCTGCTTTACGCCTTTCCACCATTCCCGCTGGTTCACAGGGTCCTGCTCAAGCTCCGCAGGGACAGAGTCCACCTGATCATGATCGTTCCAGAGTGGCCGAGGCAGCACTGGTACACCATGTTGCTCGACCTGTCGATAGCCAACCCAAACCCCGTACCTCTTTACCTGGACCTTATAACTCAGGACCACGGCAGACTTCATCACCCAGACCCGCAGTCTCTTCACCTCACAGCATGGTTGCTGTGTGGTTAAGCCAGTCCGGTGCAACAAGTGCTCCTGGGTAGTAGGAAACCTTCCACTAGGTTAACATATCTGGCTAAGAGGAAGCGTTTCTCCTGCTGGTGCGACCAACATGATGTTATTCCCACCGAGGTATCGGTCCCTACCATCTTGGACTACCTCTAGTCCCTCAAACAGCAGGGCCTAGTGGTATCATCATTGAGGGTACACTTGGCGGCCATCTCTACCTTCCACCCAGGGGAAAGTGGACGCTTCATATTCTCTCACCCTATGGTTTCTAGGTTCCTCAAGGGCTTGGAGCGTTTATACCCCCAAGTACGCCGCCCCACCCCAACTTGGGACCTCAACCTAGTTCTAACCAAACTTATGACTGCCCCCTTCGAGCCGCTAGTGACCTGCTCGCTGCTGTACCTGTCCTGGAATACAGCTTTCCTCGTAGCCATTACATCGGCGAGACGAGTTTCTGAGCTCCGGGCTCTCACGGTGGACCCACCGTATACCGTGTTTCACAAGGACAAGGTACAGCTGTGATCACATCCAGCCTTCCTACCTAAAGTGGTATCGGCCTTTCATATCAACCAGGATATCTTCCTTCTGGTCTTCTTCCCGAAGCCACACTCATCACGCCGGGAGCAGCAACTGCACTCCCTAGATGTCCGTAGGGCGCTCGCATTTTATATCGATCGAACAAAGCCCTTTCATAAAACACCCCAACTTTTCGGCAGACCGAAATGGCAGACCGAATGAAGGGCCTACCTGTCTCCCAGAGGATTTCATCTTGGGTGACATCGTGCATCCGCACCTGCTATGACTTGGCTCATGTTCCGATAAGCCACCTTACTGCACATTCCACCAGGGCTCAGGCTTCATCTGCCGCCTTCCTGGCTCATGTACCCATCCAGGAGATATGTCAGGCAGCTACCTGGTCCTCGGTCCACACCTTTGCCTCACATTACGTATTGGTTCAACAGTCTAGAGATGATGCAGCATTTGGCTCAGCTGTTTTGCATTCTGCAACATCTCACTCCGACCCCACCGCCTAGGTAAGGCTTGGGAATCACCTAATTGGAATCGATATGAGCAAGCACTCTAAGAAGAAAAGACGGTTACTCACCTTCGTAACTGTTGTTCTTCGAGATGTGTTGCTCATATCCATTCCAAACCTGCCCTCCTTCCTCTCTGTCGGAGTAGCCGGCAAGAAGGAACTGAAGGGCCGTTGGGTTGGCAGGGGTATATATCCGGCGCCATGGCGGCGCCACTCTAGGGGGCGACCCAGCCGACCCACCGAGTGTTGCTAGGTTAAAAATCTTCCGATGAATGTGCACGCGGCGCGCGCACATCTAATTGGAATGGATATGAGCAACACATCTCAAAGAACAACAGTTACAAAGGTAAGTAACCGTCTTTTTTTAGCCCCGTCAGCTCAAGTCAGCTGGCCTGGGCCAGCCACGGCCATGTTCTGGATATTTTATTGCAGTGTCAATGAACCCTTAATGGCTGGTCTACATATGAAATTGGCACGTTTAACTAAAATCAGGTTTTAAATCAATTTAATTAAGGCAATGCAAACTTCCACGCGGAGATACTCAAATCAGTTTATAACTGGCTTATATCAATAACCAATCATTATCCACCAATTTGGTCGTTTAAGCAAAACTGATATATGCCAATTGTGAACAGACAGAAGTATGTCCACATAGGAGTTTGCACCAATTTAACTGAATTGATTTTAAAACTTATTTTAGTTAAACTGGTGTAAATTTTGTGTTTAGATGTGGCTTAAGTCTGAGCCTGGGGCTGTGAAGAACAATCCCTGGTAAGTTGGCTAGAACAAAATGGTTATCAACCTTTTTTCATTTGCGCACCCATAAAAAAAATGTTGAATGGATGTACACACCCCTTTCGAAATATTAGACATAGTCTGAGGCCCCCCAGGGGTCTGTGGACCACAGGTTGAAAACCACTGGGTTGGAAGAAAGAAAGGGAGAAGGCTGTATAGGTCAGGCTGTTGTAGTTAAGACATTTCAAACAGCTTATTTCAAGTCTTTTCTACCAACCCAACAGCATGTGATAAGGCTTGGGTTCTGACCAAAGCAGAATCACACTCCAGTGATTTGGTCTGAGCACAATGGGAGATTATTTGCAAAGAAGCATCTTGTCCACAGAAAAACAGTAAGTGAAGCAGAAGTTGTTATATTTAATAATGACAATTAAATAAAACTAAATGGAACAGCCCAGACTTTGTCACAGGGTGAAGAAACTTCAAATTAAGCCAAAGAAAAGCACCCTTTGCGGACAGCAGTCTTTCCGTAGGTTCTTTTTACAAGAGACAGGTATTGCGGCTGTTTCAATTTTAAACTCCGAAGAGAACAGCACAAGATAATACATGGGTTGTCCTGGACGCTGGGGAGAAACCGCAGTTTGACAACAGGGGTAAATCCCCTTTTGTGCAATACTGAACTATTGAATTTTTTTAAAATCTAGTAACACTGCAACTGCTCAAAATTGTAAAAAACAAACTCGAGTCCACAAACTGCAAACACAAAGGCACATGCTTAATGTTATGGTAGTTTGAAACAGGGTGGTCCTCCCCTGTAAGGACCCCCAGGCCTGGGACCAGCCAGGTCTGTTCAATCAGCCCATCTGTGCCATAATTAGCTGCATCTTAGTGAGAGAGTCAGGTGACAGCACCCAGCCTCATACTAGGGCTGAGAAGGCTCACTTTGCAGTAGGAACTACAGACAGTGACAGTGACAGTCTCCTGAAGAAGGGCTTGAAGAGACTTCAGGACAAGAGTCTGGGCTCTGTTCCAAAGCCAGAGAGTGACTTAAAGGTAACCTAGAAGAGGCTAGGAAGTGAGCCTGGAGGGTGGGCTGAAGAGGAGCCTAACTCCTGTAGGACTTTCCTTACCCTGGAAGGGGGTCTGAATTAGATGTAATATAGCTGGTGGGCAAAGCTGTGGACAGAAACAGGCCATTGTAGGGCCCAAGAAGTACCTAGGGAGTGCTAGATGCAAAGACCCCTGCAATGCCATGCCCTGACGCTAGGGGTGGTGCGGTGAGTGAAACTACTTAGAGGGCTATGGATGTGTTAAAAGTTAAGCTTGTGCCTAAAGTGTTGGCAGGATCAGAGCCTTAGGGAGCCTAGCTTTACCTCACAGCAGGCTCCCAGTTACACAGCCGTTGGGTGCATTCCCAAGGCAAGCGTATGGCCTGAGGCCTGGGATCTCTCTCTGACCCAGTACAACAGCATGGGGGTATCTAAGGAAGGGAGACTGAGCCTTCAGCACTAGTACAGCCTGAGGTTTTTGCTGTTAAGAAAGCCCCTGGGTATGACATAACCAGTTACGCTGGCTCAGTTTGAATCATGTGACTAGTGAGAAGTACACGGATGGCAGGACTCTGCACAAGTAGGAGCCAGTCTGTCACATACAGGGCATTTGACCAACTGTGGCCCTTATGGATGAGTAATCTTTTGGCACACAGCTGTGAGTAGCTGAATAACTTTTGAAGAAAGGAACTTCTGTTAAATGGATGAACTTTTACTGATCTCCAGGAAAGAAGCAGCTGTGATGCAATTTTGGCATAGAGAACTCTGAGACCAATGTATGCTGGGCTAATATCTAAATAAACCAAAACCGCCTACAGCCAATGCAAGGTGTTGTAGGATACTTAACATAAGTGAACAGGATTATAGAATTCAGGCCAAGTAATTGCTAGAAATGTGTGATTCTTATTATAATTTCATATGAAATTCATATACACCTCTACCCTGATATAACCCGACCCGATATAACACGAATTTGGATATAACGCGGTAAAACAGTGCTCCAGGAAGGCAAGGTTGTGCACTCCAGGGGATCAAATCGTTCGATATAACCCAGTTTCACCTATAACGCGGTAAGATTTTTTGGCTCCCGAGGACAATGTTATATCAGGGTAGAGGTGTATTAATATTTTTTGCAATATATATGCAATGTTCTAATTGTGTACTTAATGCATGTTAATATGTTGATTGAATAATTCATATTGATATAATTAATCACTATCATATTAATATTAAGCACACTATCAATGTAACTTTGTGTGTGATATACAAAATCACACACATCTGTAGCGATTACTTGGCCTGAATTCTATAATCCTGTTCACTTATGTTCAGTATCCTATAACATCTTGCGTTAGCTGAAGCAGGCTTTGGTTTAAGCAGATGGGTGTTATACCATGGTACAAGTCTAGGAGGTGCCTTTGTGACCTTGGTAGTGGTAATGCATTTCTTCAGAACAAAGAGATAAGAGGTACACCTGGTACCATTAAAAACAAGGTGGAAAGATGACTGGCTAAATCTAGCCTTAGCTGAGGCATGGGGTACCTTTTTACTGGTGAACAGGTAGGATAGCCTTGGGGTGTTACTTTGGAAGCACACCTCCTGTGCAGGGTGAACTTAGTATGACATGAGATGGCTTCCTGAAAACTGGTATTGTATTGAGCTGTTTTTCCCCTGCACTATACTACTGACTTTTCCACAGTAAACTAGGCTGATATTGGTTATTTGGTCTTGAGTATATTTCATACAAACCAACATGTGATCAAGCAATTGATGATACAATTTACCATCTGCTGAGAACCATAGAATCATAGACTATTTGGGTTGGAAGGGATCTAAGGAGGTCATCTAGTCCGACCCCCTGCTCAAAGCAGGACCAATCCCCAGACAGATTTTTACTCCAGTTCCCTAAATGGCCCCCCTCAAGGATTCAACTCACAACCCTAGGTTTAGCAGGCCAATGCTCAAACCACTGAGCTATCCCTCCCCCGCAAACCAGCACTAAAGAGCTTCCCTACCTGTGTGACTGTGAGGATAAAGCCTTTCCATTCCTCCCCACTGTCATAGTCCTCGACCTGAGAGAATAAAAAGTAGAAACCTAAGAGTGACTCCAAAACCAAGTATTCCCTGGTCTCTCCTGTGTGTCCCCCTCTCACAATCCCCTGAGTCTGCATTTGTAAGTTGACTTGAGCACAACTCTCCTAAGGAAACCAGCTGGAACTTGTCAGGTTTCCTCACTGTCACCTCTTATCTACCGCCTTTTTGTGCTGAGTGTTCAGTCTGTACTCTGACTAAGGGGACCATATTTCCCAAAGGGAAAACAGGACACCATGCAGGGCTGGCCTGAGCCCTGCCTGTCCCCCGCCCAAGCCCTGCCTCCCCACCTAGACAGGGCTTAAAGGGACTGTCCAGGCCAAAACAGGACATATCGTCACCTAACTCTGACCTCCTCTGGCAGCTCCCCTTCTGATTCAATGCACAGGATGCCATAGTGACTACCTACCTTGAGACTGAAGACAGGTACAATTCCTCTGTATGACCCCCGTCAAACTCCTTCTCACATAATGTGGAGGGGGTGGTAGGCTTTGGAAAACGGATTCCCTTTGCCCAGTACTTAGCAGGGGTGAAGGGTGAGAACAGGCACTCTACAGAGAGGCAAAGGCACCAATACCTCATCACTACACTTCTGCCTCTCAGTGTGTATGGGGAGGGGCACAGTAGGGGATGAAGATCCCCATGTAACTATTTTTTTTGGGGGGGGGAAGAGTACTATTCCCCCTCGTGTACTCCATGCCCCACATTCATCTTCACCACTCCTTCTTGCTTTCTTATCCCCTTTCCCATCCTTCTCTCCTCCTCCCTTCCCCCTCACCCTTACTGTATGTGAGAGAGAAGGGAAGTGGAAGTGAGCACTGCACCAGAGGCAGACCTGGGTTCCCTAACTGGCCCTGCCACCGACTTGCTGTGTGACCTTGAGCAAGTCACTTCTAGCTCTGTGCCTCTGTTTCACCTCACGTCTTGTCTAGCTAGACTGTAAGCTCTTCAGGGCAGGGAGGGTCTCTCTGACTAAGTGTATTTACAGTGCCCAGCACAATGGGGTACCACTCGTGCTTGGGGTGCTATGGAATGAATACAATAAGTGAAGGAGATAACATGGAAGGGAAGGTAGAGACAGGTGGAAGTTGAGCCCTAACACTGGCCAGGAGGAGCCGGGGGCAGGAGAAGCCCCCTCGCTTCAGCAGGGAGCAACAGTGACTGTGTGTGCAAAGGAAGCCCTGCAAATGTCTCCCAGGGCTGGAAAGAGGGGAGTGCCATGGTCCCAGAAGCTGAAGCCCTGGAGACCCCTCCCCAGGCCAGGAGTGGCAGTGTTCTTTCCCAGAGGCAGAAGGTTCCATTCTGCGTGCATTTGTTATTTAAACAAACTAGAGTGTTTCCAAAATGCCCCTCCCCACCCCCAAAAGGCAGTGGGTATCATGCCCCAACCTTTGAAAAATAACAGCCCTGCCATTGCTTTCTGCTATGTTATGGGGATCAGGAGCAGCTTGGATCAACATGGCCAATGTGCGTACATCATGCCTTTGCAGCTTCACTGGGTTCACTCACCTTCAGCTCCACTTTCTCATTTCTCAGCATCAGGATAAACTGTGCACCGCACTTTTCATCTGGATAAACGTTCACTACTGATGTCAAATTCGTCAGCTCTAGTTTCTCTAAATACTGAGAAAGGAAAGAAAGATGGGGCATGCATTAGAGCACATCTAAACAAGTCAGCTGTTCCCAGCAGACACTAACTGAAACAAGAAAACACCAGGGTTTTCTTAAATTTCAGATTGGTGCCATTAACATACATGGCAAAACGAAGTCCTTTATTACTTCTTTTAGAAGCTATTTTCAGCTACAATATACATTTTGGGCAAACTTCTCACCACTCTTCAGCGTGGGTATGCAGCACGGACCCCAGAATTCAACAACATTCCCAGACTGATTACAAATTGTGCTAGATTCAGCCCTGGGTTACACTGATGTGTCCCATGTGGAGATAGGTAGCTATTTTATTGATTCACCCAGGCAGCCAAATAAGGTGGGTCTCATTAGCTGCAATAGAGGAGCATAAAAAGTTTAGTCTCTTTGGAGCAACAGGTAACTAAATGGTGGGACAGAGGTTGTCCTGCATGGAGAAACCCTAGGAAGAGCCCACTCAGCAGAGAGGGTAGGGTAAAATATATGGACCCTATCATGCCAATAAACACACAATATGAATAAATGTTACTTATTGGCAGTATAGGGCCTGTCGTGGGGTGTACCATTCACTGTACCCATGACAGGCATCTTTAAGGAGAATGAGCCCAGCTCAGCTCACCTATAAGCAGTTAACTCCTTTGGTGGCTGGTTGGTGGCTAATGAGCACCTGCCTCTGATAAAAGGCAACCAGATGTCAGTTAGGGAGACTATTCCTAAGACGAGGGGTTCCCAGGGAAAGGAAATAGCTCCTCACAGGCTGGGCTTCCTACAGCCATGTGCCGTCAGGAGAAGGGTTGCAGTTAGCAGGAAAGCCCTGGCTCCAGGGAAAAAATCAAGGTTGAGAGTTAGCAAAGGGCTTGGATGTGGGATTGATAAACTCAGAAGTAGTCTGTTTCCTGGATGAGAAGCTTGGGTGTAGTTCAGTCATGCACTTCTGTGAACTTCCCGATAGTAAATCAGACCTTTGATAATGGGAATGCGTTTGACATGCTAAAGCCACTCAGGGAAATCGAGAAAGGGTGCACTTCCGCTGCTGGACCTGGCAGCAAGGGGTGCATATGGATGGCACATGCTGTTGATAGGCTCATAAAGTTTAGTTTGAGCTCCCCTCATCTGTGTTCTCCCTTCTCCAGGGGGTGTCTGTTGTGGATATCTGACTGCTCTGAAACCACTTCACTGTGGCTACTATATACTGAGATGAAGTGGTAAAACTCTTCTCTCTCCCCTAAGGTTCCCCCAAGCATGCCACTGGCAAGAACATTAGAGCTACAATGAAAAGCAAATAACAAATGTTAGAAAGCTGGGAAATGCAGCTTTAAGGTGACACCTCTTACAAAAAACACCCACACAACTTTCTAGCTTCGAGCCCTGTAGACTAAAAACAGGAGTTACAGTACTTCACTAAATGTTCCCTCTAGAAGTTCTCATTATGGTTGACTTATGGGAGGCACAGGAATGTCTGTGACTATGCATGGATCTGCTAGAGAAAAAAATAAAGGAGAAAACATCTTTCTTTCTGTCTATCACAAGTCCATCTCAGTATGTACATCCTGTGATGGGGAACATTTTGGGGATGTTGCTTGAGTTCTGTGGAAATGTACAGTAAAAGCTTGTTAATTCTTTAGGGTAACTACCTGGGAATTGCTGGTGTGAGCGTCTTGCTCAGTCACTTTCTGATTTGAAATGAACAGCACTTATAGCTCCATTCATTGACAGGGCCACCCAGAGGATTCAGGGGGCCTGGGACAAAGCAATTTCAGGGGCCCCTTCCATACAAAAAAGTTGCAATACTATAGAATACTATATTCTCGGGCTCGAAAGTGGGTCCCATGAGCTTGGTCAGGACCAGGTTAAGGTTCCAGGGAGGGACTGGAGGGTGTGAGTAGGGAAACACCCTCTCCAGCCCCTTGAGAAACCGGGCTACCATGGGGTTTGAAAACACAGAATGCCCCAACTCCCCCGGGTGGAACGCCGAAATGGCAGCCAGATGTACTCTAATTGAGGAGGGGGGCGAGACCTTGATGTTTAAGGTGCAGCAGGTATTCCAGGATAACTGGAACGGAGACCTGAAGTGGCTGTATATGCTTTGGTTCACACCAGCAGGAGAACCTCTTCCACTTAGCGAGGTATGCCACCCTAGTGGAAGGTTTCCTATTGCCGAGGAGAATTTGTCGCACCTGAAGAGAGCACTGGCTCTCCATCGTGTTCAACCACAGAGTTTCTAGGCCATGAGATGCACAGACCGCAGGTTCGGGTGGAGCAGGCGCCCGCGGGCCTGCGTGATGAAATCTTGGTGCAGGGGCAGGGCAATCAGGTCGGCTACTGACAGCTCCAGCAAGGTCGTAAACCAGTGTTGGCGGGGCCAAGCTGGGGCAATGAGAATCATTACCGCCTTGTCTCTGCGAACTTTGAGGAGAACTCTGTGGATGAGTGGGAGCGGTGGAAAGGCATACTTCAGGCTCCCGCTCCAAGGGATCACGAAGGCATCTGCGACCGAGCCCAGACTGTGGTTTTGGAAAGAGCAAAACTGCAGGCATTGACTGTTGTCCCTGGTGGCAAAGAGGTCCATTTGGGGAAATCCCCACTTCTGGAAGATCGATTGCAAGACATCCGGTCTCATCGACCATTCATGCATGCGGTACAACCTGCTGAGGCGGTCCACCAGCTTGTTCCGCTCCCCCGGAAGGTATGACGCTATGAGGTGTACTCAGTGGGCTATACAAAAGTCCCACAGGAGAAGGGCCTCTCGGCAGAGGGGAGAGGATCGGGCTCTGCCCTGCTTGTTTATGTAGAACATGGCGGTAGTGTTGTCTGTCAGAACTGTCAAGCTGTGACCTGCTAAAGCAGCATGAAAGGTTTGGCAGGCTAGGCGAACCACCCTGAGCTCCTTCACATTGATGTGGAGCAATATTTCATCCTTGAACCACAAGCCTTGCGTCCAAAGGTCCCCCAAGTGCGCTCCCCAGCTGAGGTCTGATACGTATGTTACCAGCGTCAACGTGGATTGCGGTGCGGCGAAGGGGATCCCTTCACAAACTACCTGCAGGTTGAGCCACCAGCGCAGGGAGTCCAACACCTGGGCAGGGATTGTCACTACAAGGTCTAAGGGGTCTCTGCCCAGGCGATACACCGGGTTAGCCACAATTGCAAAGTCCTGAGCTGTAGTCAAGCGTGTTTGACTATGTGGGTGCACGCCACCATGCGTCCTAAGATCTGCAGGCAGCATCTGGCCGTGGTTGTGGGGAACCTCAGGACTGAGTCTATGGCATGCTGGATGACCAGAAATCTGGATTCTGGGAGGCTCGCTCATGCCTGTACAAAATCCAGGACTGCCCCAATGAATTCCAGCCTTTGCGTAGGTATCAAGGAGGACTTGGGCTGCAGGCATGTTGACTAGCAGGCCTAGCCTGCGGAATACGTCCAGTCCCACTGCCACATGGGAACAGACTTCCTTCTCAGACTGACCCAGGAGGAGACAGTCATCTAGGTACGGGTATACTCGAATTCTCCTTTTTCGTAGAAAGGCTGCCACTACTGACATGCATTTTGTGAACATGTGGGGGGCTGCCGCCAGGCGAAAAAGTAGGACCATAAACTGGTAATGGTGCTGGTTTATAGTCAACTGCAGGAACCGCTGGTGAGTGGGATGAATAGCGACATGAAAATACATATCTTTCATGTTGAGGGCAGTGTACCAATCTCCCGGATCCAGGGACGGAATAATAGTGCCTAGGAAGACCATGCGGAAGCGGACATTGACTAATAATTTGTTGAGTCCATGCAGGTCTAAAATGGGTCAAAGACCCCCCTTTGCTTTGGGAATAAGAAAATAATGGGAGTAAACCCCTTTCCCCCTTAGATCCCGAGGGATGTCTTCCACTGCCCCCACCTCAAGGAGCATCTGTACCTCCTACTTAAGGAGTTGTTCGTGAGAGGGGTCCCCGAAGAGGGAGGGAAGGAGGAGAACTGAAGCATGTATCCCACTTGTACCATGTGTAAGACCCAACGGTCCGTTCTTATACGGGACCACACATGGTAGAAGCGGGACAAGTGGTTCAGGAAACATAGGGGAAGATCCAGTAACTGGCTTGGTATGTTGTCTTCGAGTGCACCTTCAAAACTCTTGCTTGTTGCCGGGTTGCGGCTTGCCCTGGCCCTGACCTTGGCTAGGCGTGTTGTTCCGCCTCCACCTGTTGTCTCTGCCTCTCCTATGATACGGCTCCTGCCTAGGGCGGGGATGGTATTGTCTTTGCTGAGGCAGCTGGGGCCTGAAAGGTTTCCTCTGCATCACCGGGGTCTGCATTCCCAACGACTTGAGGGTTGCCCGGGAGTCTTTGAGGCTATGCAGCCTGGCATCCGTTTGGTCCGAAAAGAGATCAGACCCTTCGAAAGGGAGGTCCTGTAGGGTATTCTGGACCTCTGGTGGAAGGCCTGAAGCCTTCAGCCACACCGAGTGCCTCATCACCACTCCAGAGGCGATTATTCTGGCTGCTGCATCCGCCGAGTTGAGAGAGGCCTGCAGAGAGGTTGTGGCTACCGTCGTTCCTTTACCCACGAGGGCCGCAAACTGAGGCTGAGAGCCCTGGGGCAAGGAGTCTTTAAATTTGGAAACTGCCAACCAGGAATTAAAATTGTCTGTTCAGGATCGCCTGCTGGTTCGCGATCCTCAACTGGAGGCCCCAGAAGAATAGACCTTCCTGCCAAATAGGTCTAGACGTTTAGCCTCCTTGGCCTTAGGAGCTGGGGCTTGCTGACCATGTCGTTCTCGTTCATTGACCACTGAGATGACCAGCAAACAGGGGGCTGGGTGACAAAAGGGGAAGTCGTATCCTTTGGAAGGGGCAAAGTACTTCTGCTCTACACCTTTTGTTCTTGGCGCGCTAGAGGCCGGGGTTTGCCAGACCGTCTTGTAGTTGGACTGGATTGTCTTTATGAGCAGGAGTGCAATTCTGGAGGGGCCCTTGGGGCTTAAGATGTCCACCATAGGATCCTCCTGCTCTGCTGCTTCCTCCACCTGTAGGCCCAAGTTCTGGGCTACCCTGCAGAGCAGCTCCTGGTGCGCTCTGTGGTCAATCGGAGGAGGCCCCGACACCGCAGTGCCTGCCACGGCTTCATCTGGGGATGACGAAGAGGTGAGGTCCTTCTGCATCTTGTCTTCCCGCCCTTCGTGTCCTTCCTTGCATGCTGGGGGCTCCTCCGGGTCCTGCCTAACAGACTGCCTCCGGGATGGCACCGGGCTCGGTGCCGCTTCCGCAATCCTGTGTTCCAGAGAAGCATCTGGTGGCCTGGATACCATGGCCTCCTTGGGCGTGGAGGGGTGCCTGTGCGGCAACCAAGACCGCTGCACCGAATAGCCGGATCTTGAGGATCTGGGGGAGGGCCCCTGCTGTTGGTGATAGGACCATGGTGTCCAAAAGGTCCCCTCGAGTCCCGGTGGGTCAGGGGCAACTGGGAATCTGCAGAGGCCGAGCTTGACCGGGCCCGACGCCAGGAGCAGTGCCGGGATGGTGACCTCGATTGGCGCACCATTGCCGGCTTGCCTCTTGATGGCACTCTAGGACGGTGCTGGAGGCTTCTCTTTGGCAGGGAGGGGGCTTGCTGCCGACAACTGGATGAGGTCCTTTGCTATCTCAAACGTGTCTGGTGTGGATGGCTGTTCTCGAAGCTCCTCCAGCCCTTCCTCCGCACTCAAGGTGATTAGCCCGGGGCTCAACAGGCTCTTTGGCGCCGGAGCCGCCGGAGCATGTCCTGGGGCAGCGCTTCCCTTTTGAGTGTTTGTTTGCTTGGGTGGTGCCAGCTTCCTATTCGGGGAGCGCCCTCGGCTTGTAGGCTGGCCCTTTGACTGTGCCGGTGAGGGCAAACGGTGCCGGGGTTTTTCTTGTTGCCTCGGTGCAGCATGCTTGTGGTGCCCCACCGGTGCCGGATCATGAACTGATGCCGGGGAACTCCACACTGAGGATGCTGGTGCCAAGGTTGCAGCGCAGCCTCCTTGAGTAGCTGCTTGAGGTGAAAGTTTCTTTCTTTCTTAGGCCTGGTCTACACTGGGGGGGAGGAGAGGGGATCAATCTAAGATACTCAATTTCAGCTACGAGAATAGCGTAGCTGAAGTCGACGTATCTTAGATTGACTTACCTCCCGTCCTCAAGGCGCGGGATCGACGGCCACGGCTCCCCCATTGACTCCGCTTCCGTCTCTTGCTCTGGTGGAGTTCTGGAGTCGATGGCAGAGCGTTCAGGGATCGATTTATTGTGTCTAGACGAGACATGATAAATCCATCCCTGATAGATGGAGCGCTACCCGCCGATCCGACGAGTACTGTGGACATACCCTTAGTCCTTGGCTTAAAAGCCTTACAGATCTTGCAGCGTTCAATCTGATGTGATTCCCCCAGGCAACGGAGACACGAGTCATGGGGGTCACTAATCGGCATAGGCTTGTGGCATGTGGCACAAGTCTTAAAGCCTTGGGCCTGCGGCATGCCCCACAGCCCAGAGCTGGTGCTGGAGACAACTTCCAACACCTAAACAAAGAAATCTTAACTATCTATAGTTAAGAAGTGCTAACTACTGATAACTGTTAACTGCTGATAACTATGCTAAGGGACACTTGCAAGATGCTGTCAGAGACAGTAAGAAGGAACTGAAGGGAGGTCGGGTTGGCAGGGGTAAATATGCACCAGCATGAGGCGCCACTCTGGCGGGGCTCCCCTGCTCTCCCGACAGGAGCCTCTAAGGGTACGTCCAGACTACCCGCTGAATCGGCGGGTTGTGATCAATTTAGCGGGGATCGATATATCACGTCTCATCTAGACGCGATACATCGATCCCTGAATGCGCTCCCGTCGACTCCGGAACTCCACCGGAGCGAGTGGCGGTAGCGGAGTCGACGGGGGAGCCGTGGACATCGATCCTGAGCGGTGAGGACGGGAGGTAAGTCGGGATAAGATACTTCGACTTCAGCTACGGTATTCCCGTAGCTGAAGTTGCGTATCTTACCTCGACACTGCCCCCCAGTGTGGACCAGGCCTAAGGGAAAAAGTTTCCGACGTCCGTGCACGTGGCGCGCGCACACCTAATGTGTAATGGATGTGAACAATCACTCGAAAAGAACTGGATCCCTAATCTATAAAATGGGTCTCAGAAAAAAATCCCTGCCCACGCTGCTCTGAGAAGCTATACATAAACAACATGTGGTTGTTGCGAGCAGAGTTTCAACCATAGTTCAAACAAGACAGACTATGTCCACGTTGGATATGAAAGAACTTTTGCTTTATATTGGCCCTCATTTCTGAGGTGCAGATTTTTGGCTAGAAAGGCAGAAGCTCTGTGTTGGAGCAGTTTATTGGACAGACTGGTTTAAGTATCGATATGCAAGATGCAGAGGATGTGCATATTATAACTATACTGCACCTTTCACCCTGACTGATCTCCAAACAGTTAAAAAAATGTATACACACATACAGCAGCTGCTTCTGAGGTAAACATGATGGAGGGAAAGTCTTAGTCAAGGACTGGACAACCCCCCTGCTCTCATAAGTGCCATGTGCAACATGTTCTTGAATGACCCTGTATAGTAAATGGGGTGATTTCAATTAATTCTCATCTCAAAAGTGAATACACAGAATAGCCTGAATGACTAAGAATCTTCCTTTTGTTAGGAGCAGACACATTATTTTTATTATTTTGTAACAGGCTTTCTGTTATAGTGCTTGATACATGTTCCATGGTTTCAAAGATGTGAGAACAGGGATGGGAGAGGCACTTGCAGTAAATGAGTATCTACTCACTTGGTGAAAATGACTACTACAAACAATCATATATACATACACACAAGGATGTTGTACTACTCACGGTTGGGGTTTTCTTATCACTATAAAAGAAAAGTGTAGTTCCTCTGAGTTCTGTCCAGTACTGTTCAAAATCCTGTTGGAAAAGAGCAAGTGTCACTTTACCTGGAAAATCTTTTTAGCCCCCAAAGAAAAGTGAATGAAATATGGATAAGAAAATTACCATAACCCAGGTGGGTTTATTTCAGTGCTTTGTAATTTGGTAAAGGTCAAAGACCTTCTGCTTATAACTTCCAGTAAATGAAACAATTTGTAAAATTATTTCATTCCAGGTCAGGAGTTCCGATATATAGACTTCGGGGCTGATTCATTATTGTGTTACTCTAGTTTATGCCAGTGTAACTCTATTGGCTTCACTGGAGTTATTCAAGTTTAAAACTAGAGCAGCATTGTAGTGATCCACATTCAATATCTTGGTTATGGTAACTGACCAAGTATTGGTATCAGTGTGGATAATCAATAGCACGGACAATTTCTCAATACTGATGACCAAGTAGTTGATATATTTTTGACATGTTTGCCCCTCATTTAAAATGTGAGCTCCAGCCTGGGGGAGAGAACTGTTTAATAGCTTTTATTTTTTACGTTGCTCTCCCTAAATTGCATACAAAGCAGACTCCGTACTGAAAACAGACAAAAAGGAGAGCTGGAATTGTATTAATTCAGACTATAACGACTGTGAACTAGGGTGGGAAACAGGATTTGGGTCAAACAGCAAACTAGACAAAATGCAGACTTTCCTCTCACCCCTGTCATCAAGTCAGTTTGTTTTAATTATTTAAAGTAGTTAGGGATCGGCACAAAATCAGTCACTTATTGTTCATCACAGGTACACTTTCTTTATAGACCTCTGTAGTTATTCCATGATTTCTACTAAAAACCTGGACTCCTTACATATTCCTCTGTTGACCGGGAGTGTATGATTACTGCTTTAGGTAGTGAATATCTGTCTAGACACCTACTGAAGACCTACTGAAGACATGAAAGGGCCAAGATTAAAAAAAAAAGGGGGGGGGGAGTTAGGCAGGCTACTAAGTCCATTTCTAGGTGTGATGGGTTACCCCCCACTCTGATGCAGTGCCACCTAAGATAGTCCACCTGTTCCACCAGCCTGGGCTACCTTACCCTGTCCTGCTAAGCCAGGCCCTTAAGCCTCCTCTAGCACACACACAAGTAGGGACACATCTAGCTGCAGAAAGACACAGACACTGAAATCAGTACTGCATGGGAAAGCTTTCAGCCAAGGAACTGCTCAGCACTCAAGGGCACTCCCCCTCTTGAGAGTAAACCCAAAATTGTACTGTCTTGCACAGAGAACTGTACAGCATAAGCTAACTGAAATCTGCCTTCTCCCTCAATGTGCAGTGAAAGATGCACAGCTTTTTGCCCCCGCGTCCAACGCTATGAATTACACAAACTGGATTTAAAACAAAAACAAGTTCATTAAGTACAAGAGGTGTATTTTAAGTGATTATAAAGGATAGCCAACAGCTCAAAGCAGATTACCTTAGTAAATAAACAAAAATAGCAAACTGAGCTTAACACACTAGATAGGTAGGATATAAATTAGCAAATTCTTACCCTGAATGATAAACAAGCTGGCAGATTCTGAAGGCACAAGCTGCTTTGGCTTTCTCAGGTTTTCATACACAGGCTAAAGATCCCTTTAGCCTGGGACCATCACTTCCCACAGTTCAGTCCTTGCCCCTCAGGTGTTTACAGGTGTGTTGTTGTAGGGAGAGTGAGGACCCCCCATGATGTCATTGTCTCCCTTTTATACCTTCTTCTCTCTCGCTGGAAAGCTCTTTTGCCGTGACCTGGGTCAAACAGTTCCCACCGTGTAGTGCTACCTCTGAGACATTTCTGTTGTACACAGTTCCTGGAGTAATCCTTGTGCTTGTGGGCATTTCCTCAATGAGCCATTAACATTGTTTGGCCTGTTTACTGTCGTACCTGGCAGGCTGCTTGTGAGTGTTTTCAACCTCACTACACCTTTCAGTAACACATACATAGCCAAACTTCATAACTTCACATACAACGATAGTATCCAATGAGATATTAATGTCTAGCAGATCAAGGCTTTTAGAATACCTCACAAGACACACTTTGTACAAAACGCATCCCAATTACATGACAGTGGTGAATACTGGGATGTCAGGGTGTCACGCAAGGTACCTAACTAAGTGGGGTCTGATTTTTCCCCCCCAAAAGTGCTTATCGCCCAGAAGCAATCATGTGGAACCCCCATCATTAGAGGTTTTTAAGAACAGGTTGGATAAACACCTGTCAGGGACGATCTAGGTTTACTTGGTCCTGCCACAGCACAAGAGGCTGGACTTGATCTACATTTCTAGGATTCTATCATTGATTTCAGCAGGAGATTTGGTATACAGGCTGTGAAACAGTCATCAGATAATGTCTCTGCTAACCTGGGCCAAATGGAAACTAGTGGAAGGCAAACAAATTGAGAGGTGAAAGCCTCCACATCCTGTCATTGTTCCCCTGAACAATCTAGTCCCACAAAGATTAATATTAACTGTACTGGTTTGTTTGTTCACCAATATCTCCCTCTAACCTAAAGCTAGATTGTTACACTCCCAGTGACTCTTTAGTCCCCTACTTCCCCTTTCAATGACGAAAGACTATCGATCTGCAACCAGCCATAGCCTTATCATTATAAATCTTCCCTGTAATGAACATGCTAGTTAGTGATGGGAAAGGTTGTAAGACACTTGTAATTAAATACTCTGCTCTCTTGTCTGAGGATGCATGAGAAGCATATATTATGGGCAAAGCCTTTCATTTTGGGATTTTATTTGTTTAAATAAAAGTATTTATTGGTGTTCATTACAAAAATTAAAAAACAAGTGAAAATCAGTGCATAAAATTAACTTAATAGTTTTCTGGGTAAATACAAAGGTGGTTAATATTGAGGACAGAAAAAAGCAACAAAGAGAAAAGGAAGAGTATTTAATGTAAAAGCAGTTTCAGGCAGTGATGTATTTAATGAACTCTACGTTAACAGTATGTATACATATGCCCATGCAGGCATGTGTCTCTTCCAATACCTTGCCTTACTTTAACAGACAACCTCACATATACACTTAGGTGGATGTGTTTAGGTTAATAATAAATTAGTCTAATATCATGGATTGGATTTTTTTAAAAATAACCAAAATTCAGGTGAAAATCAGTAAAACCTTTTGTAAAACCTGGGGATGTTTTTGGTAAAATTTGGTTTAAAAAGAGAAAGAAGAAGGGCCTTAATTATGGACTAGTGAATGAAGATAGTAAAACTGTAAAATGGATGTACTTTTTTGGCAAAAAAGTGAGTTTCTCACACAAGGGTAAAAACTGCAAGTCTGCTAGGTCTGACAAACTAAGGCATGCAGGATATTCTCCGCCCCCCCCCCTCCCCCCCCCGGCCAAACCTCTCCCCCATAAACTTCAGTCTCATAATAATTCTTTTCAGGAGTTCTCCAGAACCACTTGTGGATTAGTGTGCTTCTCCCCTCAGAATTCTTGTAACCTCTGAACTGATAAACTGAGGGATGTACACTGCACCAAGCATGGAGCTGATACATGTTTCTCTCCAGCCCTGTTGCAAAGCACACGTAGACTGCGAATCTTTATCTGCTTCTCAAAGCACAAGAGGCAGCCCAACCTGGTGCTGCCTCATACAATGACCTTGTGGCAAAGTTACAATTTGGACCAAGAAAACTGACAATATTTTACGAGAAGAATATTTTCTTTTGAAAATGAGTACTCGGGAGACTTGATCCTCTCATACAGCTATAGTTGTCAGGCTCCCCACTTTGGATAACATGTAAAAGAAGAGGGGTCTGATTCTCCACATGCCACTGTAGCTCCACTGAAGTCGGTGAATCCCCCCCCTCCACACACACACAGAGCGAGCTGACACAAGGGCTATGCACCACTTTAATCTCTCATAACCCCCTGTTCTGAAGGCTTAAGTAGTGCATAGTCTTTATACAGACCCTCTGCACAGGCATGAATTTCACCCTAATAAGAATGAGCAAAACCAGTCACTCTGCAAGTTCTATGCATTCAGGAATGTCTTTGGGTCACGGGTAAACAACCTCATCACTGCCTATAAATAAGGTGCACAGACTTGGTCACCTTTATTCCAACTAAAATTAATAAAATTGAGAACTCGTGCTGCCTTCTCAGCATAGCACCTGCTCTGTAACTGGCTGTCCAGAACTGCCATTTCAATTGCATGTAACGTTAGTTTTCCCTTTTCCGATTTGTTGTGTGATAATGCTGTGGCCCGAGTGATAATGGCCATGTTCTACTCATGGCGTTATTGCATTTCAGAGGTGGGTGAAGTGATTCCTATTTGTAAAATGCTTGGGGATTAAGAGCAGAGGCATTATATAAATGCACATTTATTAATATTAAAACTACTGGTGGGAAAAAGCTACTAAACATGGCTATTTCCATCATGCTAGATAAAATGAAGAAATGTTTTAGAATAAGTCTGATTGCTGCTAACTATTTGAATAGCAAGATTAGTAGTTTACTTGTGGTTTCTTGGTGTTTCGGTTTACTGTGCTACCTATTCCTATGCATGTGAATCACTGTGCTATTTTTGTCTTTCAACCACGTCCATCCTTAGTAGTATGTAACTCCTGTGTGCTCTCTGGCTCCATCTACACTGCCGTTTCCTCCATATTATGAAACTTTTCTTGAACAAACTTTAATTTAAATAATTCCGATGGCCGGTGCATCATTTTTTAAATAGGTATTTTTAAAAAAAATAATTTTGCCAAAGCTACTTTTTAAAGATATGTTCTGTCCATGCCAGCTAGCATTCCAAGGTCAACAGAAGTCATTCCTTAGACATGCATATAAACTGTAGCGCAGATGGGGGATCCTTGTTTCTCTAACTGATTTTCATGGCTCTGCCAGTGACATCAACACTGGCATTTATTTGGAGCTGAAAGAAAGGAGAGCAGGGAGAGACAGGCAAGATTGCTGTTGAGATGAATTCCTGTCTGCATCCTATAAAACTTGCCCATACCGGTATTGCCCTGGCCTCTTCTTTTGTCATTCAGTGTTGAACCCATTCTAAAACAATATGCATTTCCTCACCTTTTGGGGGCGAAGCCAGACTTTAAGGCACCTGCTCCCCTACTTGGTGTAAACTTTGCTTGTGCCAATCAGAAACAAACACAAACAGGTTTTGGGCCCCATCCCCTATGACACTTCTATGATGTCATAGTTGGTACTTTAGGCCTGCCTGCCATGTGCAGGCAGGGAGAGGAGAAAGAAAAACGAATCCTGTGTATCCTGTGTACACCCGTAACCGAGCCTGATCACCTCGAAGCCTCTCTCTCAGCTCACGTGCTTCAAACAGAGCTTCTACGTTTGCCGGTCGTTATGCGTTGGTTTGTATTTGTAAGTATCAGTTATTACTAAATGCTGCATCTTTGTTTATAAATATTGTTAGTAGATATTTTAGTCATTGCGTGTTTTAAGTTTCATTAACTCTATTAGCTAATCATACGCTCCTCCCTTACCCCTTGTAATTATCCCCAGTAAAACTTTAAATTGATTAATTTTAGTGTGTGTGTGTGTCTGCAGTTTGCATCGTGACCCATACTCTCCTTGCATCCCTTACCAATATAGTCTGTTGCCACGTGCAGCCTGGTAAATAACAGGCCTGCATTTTCTTTCGCCCCTGCGAGTCCGTGGCAATCTACAATTGCCTTTAAGGACCCGATTCTGCAAAAAGAACTGTGCAAGTTGACTTTTTGGTTGTGCAGAGCCCTACAGAATCCACACGGGCACAGAGGTCTGCTCATGTGGTTCTATTTATCACATTCAAATAGACTTTGAAAGGCAAGTAATGAATGTGCAGTATCTAATTTGTTTATTATAAACAGGGCCTGACCAAGAACCACAGATCCAAGCCACATCCTGTCTTTAGGGAAATTTGACTCCAGATCCAACTGCAAACTTCACAGCTTGGTTCCGGCTCTACTTTTTATTAATAGCAGATACACATTTGAACTGATACCTCAAACACAGAGTTCCTGGTGCTCTGCTTGATCATAAAAGATTGCATGTGGAAGTCTGGAAGAGAGGTGTATTGTCCTGGTCTTCCTAGCCAATATTTTCCCCTCCTCAGTCTGTTACATTGCATACTGTGTGCCAGTGAGTCATCATCTTCTCTCCTTACAGCTGGCTATCTTTCAGTACGTGACGTTTTGGAGGCTATTAAAGGATGAAAGGTCTCACATAAACGTTCTATTAAATTATTTTATAGTATGCTCTGTATACAAGCATAACAATGTTAATGATAGTCATATCTCAGATTGAAGTTTTTATTTTTCTAATCGCTGGTCCAAGATGAGAGCTCAGTCATGTATTGGTCCTGAAACGCCAAGATTTTCAAAAATGAAAGTCTAAAAGTTAGGCTCCTAAACTCCCATTTAGGCCTAAGTAAGTGACCTGATTTTCAGAGGAGCTGAGCAATGCCATGTCCCTTGGACTGCAACAGCTGACACCATTTAGAATATTTCTAGCCATGACGGTTTCGGAGGTATTGCCCCTTAAATGTAACACTGATCTCTTGGTGTAGCAATGGGGGTTTTTGCATTGGTCTAGGACCATCTGTAATCACCTCAGTACACATTTTGTCAATGGCTCAGTTTATTTTTTATTTTATCCCTTTCACTGCCACACATATTAAGTTTCACATACCACCAGCAATCCTCACTATGTTTATCAACAACGCACACCCCTAGGCGAGCTTGGGGAGACCTGCTAGAGTTTTAAACCCCTGCTGAAAAAACATTCTAGGGAAACTGATCTTTTCTGGTGGCAGGCAAAACAATTATGGAGGGGAGAGATGGGCAGAAGTATCTTTATTCCATCCCATCTACGTACTGAAGCTGCCTTCAAATCTTTTGACTATCTTAGCATACCCAATCATTATTATTAATTTATATGGCATCATAAATGTGCATGGTGCTTTAAAATACAGATACAGGCAGACTCCATGCCCTAGAGAATGCATGGTCGAAAGCCCTGCTCCCGAAAAGGAATCCGCATGGGCATAAGGGTCCACCTACATGGATCTCTTGGCAGGGCTGAGGTCTCCGTTAAGACCATAAAGAGGGGAAGAGGAATACAGATGGAGTGTAAATGTCTGCAAAAGCCAAACTTTTGGTAATATCTATTGTTATACCCCTGCTCCTGGACACTTTTGACCTAACCTTGATAGCAACCCCTCTCATTATTAAAATTTCGTAAGGAAATGCAGTTCTGTAACAGACCACTCCCCTTCCTGATATGAATAGTCTCACTACAAGTTTCCATGGCCTTTTCTGATGCCCAAGAAAATCATATTGCAGTGCTGAAAAATTATCAGTTACATATATGATCTCAGTGTTGTGCAGTGAACTGCCAGTATGCGAGTTAGTGACTCTGGAGAGAGAGTGGCTTTTAAAAGATTCCACACACTGCGGAACTTGAAAAATATCTGCTGTTTATTTTTGTATTGTCATGCAGCATAATGAAATTTCAACCAATCTTCCATGCTGGGATACATCATTAATAGTGATGTTCAAAAATATCACTCTTCTGAACTTCCTCTTGCTAGATTGTAGTTTAACAACAAAAGGTAGTAGGTTACTTTTCTCTTTGTGAGATAAAGTTTATTCCCCCACGCCAACTCTACTAAAAATAATAATGGGGAAATACAAGTTTACCTTCAAACTTATTTTTGAAAAAATCATATTTGAGCAGTGATCAAGCACAGAAAATATTAAATCTTGTATAGCCATGACTGGGTAGGGGAAAGGATCATAATGGAAACTGTTTTGCAATCTTAATTATAATGATCACTATCGAGAGCTAAAATAAAGAAATGTATACTAAAAAGCAATCAGCATGTTCAAGGACCTGATCTGTAAATACTTAACTAATAATGTTCACACATGCATACAAGATCAGGGTGTAAATTATTATCCTGCCTGATAAAAATTCCACTGTACTGTGTTTCCAAAGTAGTCCATAAATAAAAGTTAAATGATTTCAGCATTATATATTTTTAATTATTATAAGTCAACGCTATGCTCATTTTAAATGCTAGATGACTGACAATTTTAGGTTTAAGACTAGTATGGGATATTTCAGAACAATATAAACAAATCAAACTTTGCTCTTGTGGCTTAAAATGTAATCTACGTGTCTCATCATTATCGCAGCTCTGAAATCAGTCCCAATCAACTTTCCTGTAGATTATAAAAAAAAAATGATGGGGTGCTGAATATTATGGTGTGTAATGCAGTTGTTTTGATTATATACATTTATAGAATAAAACTGAAATGGAGTAAGAGTCCATTGGAAAACCCAAAATAAACTACAGCTTCAGAAATCAACATCTTTCTCTATCTTTGCTTGTTATAATATTGTCTACAGAAAAGGAAATGCATGTCTATAAATATGAAGACTATTATGTACATGTAATATTTATATTATTTTGTTAAAGAGTCTATTTAGTTGAATATATATAAATAAGAATCTGAAAGCAAAAAAAAGTAGTTTCAAGTATGGGAACTATTACTCTCTGATGCAACAGAAGAAAGTGCCAAGAGATACTCAGACTTTGTTTACACACAATCTTGACTGAAATAACTAAATCTGTTTTAATTCATACCTTTAGTTATTTCAGTGCAAATCTGTGTGTGGATACTTACTTCAGAATAAGAGTTTCTGATTTTGATTTTGCTTAAATTGGTAAAAAAAATGACTTAAACTAAATTGTAATGGGACACTTTTATTCTGAAATAAAGGGTGCATAGGACTTTCACTAAAATAACTAAAGGTGTGAATTAAAACAGATTTAATTATTTCAGTGCAAGTTGGGGTGCTGCAGACCAGCCCTAAGGAACAGGTCTCAACACCTGTAATGAGTTACAACACATTTCTCAGAAAAAGTTAATAATTGAATGTAGCTGCTCGGATTGTGCACCTTACCTGGTGCTGTGCACGTCTGATAGATAGAAACCCTTCAAAGTACAGGGGCAGAGCAGTAATCCTCTGTCTCTCCTGGAAGATTCGTCGTGGGGCTGGTTCAGGGATTTTCACAGGCTCAGCCATCCTGCTCCCTCCCTATCTGCTGAATTCTGGCTGTATTCTTTTCCTCTGTGTATTCTTGTCTGCTTATCTTCAGCCTCTGGCAAAGGAAAGCTCACCCCGGTTTGAGAAAATAAGGTGACGGTACAAAGAGGAAGTCTCAGTAGTTATTTTTAAATAAACAACACACCACACAGACCCCTTGCTCACTGTATAATATGAAGAGGAACAAGATTAAATGGATTAAAGGGAACTTTCCTAGCACGCTATTTGTATGTTTCCATCCTGCAGACCAAGGTTCACAATCACAAATGATAATTATTCCATTTCTTACCAGGATTATCATTACTGGATTTAGTTGGGGATCTGTCAGAGAAACCTCCCTCTCACAATTCACAGACTCTGAAATCTTTACAGGTAATCTGCAAAGAAAGAGAGATTGTGCCTGTTTGCTTCTGAAATGTTTGTTTTGGCTTTTTAAAATTCCACTTGGCTTTTTACATTAAGAATGTCTGACAATTCCTTTTGCTGGAGATCTGGTGGAATTCTGACCTAAGAGTGATTGAGAGAAGAAGGTATTTTTAGTGAAAACTGCTGTTTTTGTTGTTGATGCATGTGTAACTCAGATTTCTGACAAACACTTGGGGGAAAAACTTTCTTTGTGAAAAATCCATCTTCCCCAAAAGTTCAGACAGGGTGTGGGAGAGCTCCCTTTCCCAAGGTGAAATTCTGGCCCTATTGAAGTCAATGGCAAAACTCTTGTTGACTTCAACAGGGCCAGGATTTATCTTCAGGTCTGTGTCCCTTCCAGAAATCCTCAAGAAAGAACAGGGACAGCAAGACACTGGGAGATTTCTATAGGTAACAAACAAGCAAAACGTATTTGAAAGCGTGCTCTATAAAAAGGGAACACATTTCTTCCTCTTATTCTTGTGGGTTACTTTCAAGGCTCCTTTTCTGCTTCCCTGCAACTTTCACGCAGATCCAATAGGGCTTTAATATATGTGATCTGCTTGCAAGGCAACTTGTAGACTGTGAAATTGCTAGGCAAGAATAACACAAAATCTCGTACTTCTCAGAACTATGTGAAAGTAAAACATCTATTTTTACTCTGCAAGTAATGACTTCTTGGAAAAGTCCATATTATTAACTTTTTGTAAGAATTTATTAGATGGCAATTTTTTTTCCAATTGTGCTACTTTTGGCATATTTTTGTAGTAAAATGGCAGAACTTGACTTTACTAGGACAATTCAGCAATGGGGCAAGATATACACCATTTTTGGGACATTCAGTAGCTGAAGAGGGGCAGTTACTATACTCCCAGCCTTGGAAAGCCAGCACAGTCTAAACTCACCATCAGTTCAAAACAGAAATCAACATGTAATAACTGATGCAGTCTTACTACATTGACATATTACAGAATGATTTAGTGAAGGTTTTGACCCCATAAGATTTTATATTTCCACTCAGAGGTAAACCCTTGAGGTCTAAAGCATTACTATCTAAATAATACTAGACCTAGCTGATCACTGTGCTGCAGCTTATGTGGGTGTTTGTCTGTACATCATGAATGGAAAACGGATGTCAAATGCTAGTAAATCAGAATGGTAGCATTATACTCACATTGCAAGGATGTGAATGACTGTATAAAGTGTAGGGTGCTGGAGAAACAGTTCCTTTGTTTATTAACTCTTAAGAATGCTTCTTTTTAATAAAATCACCGGAAATAGCATGTCACATATAGTGTAAAGATTCTGACTCTTTAATCACCACATCTCTGTAACAGGGTGTTACCATATTAAAGTATATCAATGTGTGATGTTTCTCTAAACAGAAGCTTGCTGTGGAAATCTTGTTTTGTCACTGATATTTAAATAACAAGGATTTGTAAACCTCTTAACTATTCCTAAATAAATAATGTCTCTTTTTTTAAATTACTTTTTTGGTTGTATTTTAAAGTGACTGTTTGTTCTCAGTGAGTTGCCTTCCCAGCTCTACAGCAGTGTGACAGTTTCCCTTTCGAAGTTTTCATCTTTTTTTTTTTTAACACAAACTGTAGGATACGTTGTACCATTTAAGAGGTGACATTTAGACCTATTTGAAGCTTCCCTTTCTTTTGAGATGTGCCATTTATGATGAAATGTCATCCATGATACCTTTTCCACTAGGGAAGGTAATTTTCACAATGAAAGAACTACAGCCTGTTCCCAAAAACTTCTTGTGACTTTGTTTTTATAAAACTAAACAAAACAGCAACCAAATAAACCCCAAATAAATTCCAGGCACATCTGCAATATTGTTTTATATTTTCATAAAACTTAGATTTTTCACTTGAGGCATCTGGCTCTAGAGGATCCCCTCAAAACCTCTGTTAAGATACTAACCTATTCTGCATTGCCCTACGGCCATTTTACTCCACTCCAGTGGAGCAAAGGTACCATGAAGACAGCAGAGCTTTTTACCAGGGAATATCACTAGCACAGATGTTTCTCGGATGGCACTATAATGGCTCTCTGCAGCTCCCTTTGAACTCCAGTTTAGAAGGAATGCCAGGGCTATCACCACAGTGCCATTGAAATCCAGCTATTTTTGGCTGCCGGAAGGACCCCAATGGGCTACTCCAGCCTCAGACAAGTTAGAGTATCTCTGAGGCTGAAATTAGAAGACTTCAAAATGTCTTTACTTTTAATTTTTTTCCAGAGTCTAGTGTGTCTATATGTACATCTACCTATGCAAATCCCATTACAACACACATTTTTAAGCAAGATGCAATTTTCTGGGACAAGTAAAATGTTTGAGAAATTGCCTTTATCTGAATACTTGATGTGATTGTGTGTCAGTTATGCCAATGGAGAAAGATGGTAGCGACTGCCAGAGTCACAGGGCTGATGTCTGGTTGATGTTTGTGGTCAAAATAGTAATGTACTGTTAGACTGTGAATTAAAAATAAGCCAGGCCTGACCATACTCTTATTATAGTGCCATCCGAGAAACATCTGTGCTAGTGATATTCCCTGGTAAAAAGCTCTGCTGTCTTCATGGTACCTTTGCTCCACTGGAGTGGAGTAAAATGGCCGTAGGGCAATGCAGAATAGGTACACTAGAAAAGAGGATGTACTCAGCAGCACACAGCTGGAATGGATGAACAGCTGGAGCATGTGGCTTCTGCCATAAGCAGACTATGCAGCTTGTTGCCAAAAAGGGACCACAATGGTCAAATGACAGATCTTCCCTGTCCCTCCAATTTCTATGGGCCAAATTTTCAAAAATGGCCTCTGATTCTTCAGTTTTTAGGTGCTCGCTTCTAGCACCAACAGCCTAGATTTTAGCAAAGCTAAGCACCAGCAGCTTCTCTGAATCTCAATTTGAGTGATGGGTGCTCAGTGCTCCTAAAAAGTCAGGCCCTTGTCTCCAGAGCTGGGCACCCAGAAAATGAGACACACATTTCACAGCACTTAACAAAACAAATAATAAAAACATGGGCCTCAAAGCTAGAATAGCACCTGTCCCATGTTAGGCAGCCAATACGCAGGAGTGAGAATCTTGCACAGCAAGTATTGTATCTTTAGAGAAGAACGCGGAGTACTTGTGGCACCTTAGAGACTAACACATTTATTTGGATATAAGCTTTCATAGGATAAAACCCACTTCATCAGATGCATGCAGTGGAAAATACAGAAGGAAGAGTGATATATACAGAGATGAAAAAATGGGTGTTGCCATACCAACTCTACCCACCTTCGTGAACTGCTTTGGGTTCTCCAGATGAAAACCACAGTCTATTAACCACATTTCTCCAGGGGGCCGACGCAGCCACCCACAGATTCTACAACCGGTCCGTAAACCACTGACTGAGGGGGTCAGGCATTGGCCATGGGATTCTAGCCTTGGCTCTGCTGCGGTAGTTTACTATTTACCACACGGCTCAGAGGGGCTGCGAGTTCACGCCAGACTAGCTTAGCATGGGTGAGGCACCAAGAGGGTGAGTGGGGCGTAGGCCTAGGAGCTTGCGAAGGGATGGCATATGACTGCACAAGGGCACGGCGTGGGGTAGCAGTGTGTGCGAAAGCGGCCAAGTGTGAGTAAAACGGGTGGGTGAGCGCAGGCAAGGGAGTGGCACGTTGGAAAGGGTGGGCATAGTTTGAAAGGTGTGAGGGCTGTGGGCGGGGAAGAGGGGGGGGCTGGTGTCTGTGAGGCAGCGAGATGTGGGACAATGGGTGGGTGGGTGGGGAAGAGCAGAGGCGTGTGGAGCGGGCACGCAATGAAACCAAGCCTGAGTGCGCAAACGCGCCGAGTGTGAGGGAGGCTGGGTGTGCAAGAAGGCAGGCCGGGGGGAGGTGTGCCCAGACGGCAGGGCTGCGTGTACAAGGGGGCGAGGCAGGAGCGCGCAGCCCGGGCAGAATGGGGGCCTCCAGGGCGGAGGGCGGCGGGGATGTGACTGTCGTGGGGAGCGATGCACGGGGCCGCGCGGAGAGCGGGGGTACGAGCAGGTGTGCCTGGGGGCGGGGGCGCGCGCGGAGGGCGGCGCGGATACGTGAGGACGTGCGCGCGGGAATCTGAGATAGAGGCAGGTGTGCCTGGGGGCGGGGGCGCGCGCGGAGGGCGGCGGGGATACGTGAGGACGTGCGCGCGGGAATCTGAGGTAGAGGCAGGTGTGCCGGGGGCGCGCGCGGAGGGCGGCGGGGATACGTGAGGACGAGCGCGCGGGAATCTGAGGTAGAGGCAGGTGTGCCGGGGGGAGGCGGGTGCGCGCGGAGGGCGGGGCCGGGAGGCGGGTGTGCGAAGTCGCTCCCTGTCTCTACTCCCACCCCTCCCGCCTAGGGCCGCCCACTCTGTGGGAAACAGAGGCTCGTGCGCAGGCGCAACACCCACCAGCAAGCGGTGAGGAGGGGACGGCTCTCTATGACGCACGCCCCCGTTAACCAATGAGCGTTCCCTATCCCCTCCCTCAGCAGGAGCGCGTGCGCAGCGGAGGAGACCCGAGTTTTCAAATAGCCGGAGCGGAGACGGGCGGCGCGCGCGGGCGCGCACGGGCGCGATCTGGACCAGCAGCGGCGTAGGCCTGGGGCAGCGCTGACGCCGACATGGCGGAGCCGCTGGTGAGAGAGCGGGGGGAGGGGCAGGGTCCGCGGGGGGAGGGTCTGGGGGTGCCTCGGCCCGAGCCTGGTTACTGCTTGTGCCCCCGCTCCCGCCTTGGGGCTGAGCCGAGGATCCTGGGCGGGGGGTGGTTTCCAGGGCAGGATGCTGGGCGGGGTTGGGGAGGGTGAATGTGTGGGGATCCTACCTGCATATAGTTATTTATTAGGTGTGTTACGGTAGCCCAGAGGCTCCCCCTGGGGGGTAGTTATTTATTAGGTGTGTCACGGTAGCGACCAGGAGCCCCACGAGGGGGTAATTGTTTATTAGGTGTGTTACGGTAGCACCCAAGAACCCCACTGGGGATAATTATTTATTCGGTGTGTCACGGTAATGACCAGCAGCCCCACTGGGGGTAATTATTAGGTATTTTATGGTAGCACCCAGGAGCCCCCTCCGGGGGTAGTTATTTCTTAGGTGTGTTACGGTAGCGCCCAGGTGCCCCCTCCCCAGGGCCGATATTTAGGTGTATTACAGTAGTGCCCATAGGCCAGGGCCCCATTGTGCTAGGCATTGTACAGATACAAAGCTCGCCCCCCATGCCCTATGGAGCTGCCTGCCTAAGCATACGGCAGTGGGTGGAGCCAATAACATGTGGGTGTTAAGGTGGTGTGGGCTGTCCACTCTACCTGTGGCACAGGCCAGCACATCTTCCCTGCAGTCTCTTTCCTGTTGCAAGTGGGCTGATGCTGCCCTGTGTTGCAAGCCAGGTAGATTTTCCTGGCTTCTTAGGGCTTGTCTACACTACCCGCTGGATCAACAGGCAGCTATCGATCCAGCGGGGGTCTCTATGCGATAAATCGACCGCTGAGCACTCTCCCGTGGACTCCGGTACTCCATCAGAATGAGAAGTGCAAGCAGAGTCGATGGGAGAGTGTCAGCTGTCAACTTACCGCTGTGAAGACATTGTGGTAAACAGATCTAAGTATGTCAACTTCAACTCTGCTGTTCACTTAGATGAAGTTACCTATCTTAGATCGACCCTGCATGGTTGTGTAGACAAGCCCTCGGTCTCCTGTGTTGGGGCTCTTTGTCTCACACAAGGGGATGTTTAGAAAGTGCTTATCATCCAGAAATCTTAATATACTTGATAATCTGTTTTTTAGTACTCCCTGCTGCAGCAGGATCCTCATTAAACTCAACAGTTCCCAGCAGTTACTGTGCTTTGGGGTTATTAGAGAAGTTTCTCTATGTAGTTATAATAGGAAATAACTATGGTAATTGGCATATAATGGCAAATATTGACTTGTTAACAGTGACCTGCAAAGGGGCAAAAGAAGTCTGTGTTCTTTATGATGCTTCTTTATGATGTACTTATTTTAAATATTAGAAATTCAGGTCTGGAACTATGTAGAAGACCCAGTGGGATTATGACATCACAAAAGACTGAAACCTCAACAGTTTAAATGTAATAGGTTTTAAATGGTGACTTAAAAAAAATTGTTCAAAAACAATAATGAGAAAAAGTCTTTGCTGAAGTTCCAGAATTCCCAATTCTTTAGTTAAGGTGTGACAGGGTTTCATACACATTTGAGATTACCAACGAGTTCTCCAGCAATTTCAGGGAAGGTTAGGATTGACATTCCTAATATTTCACAGGCTAAATAAAGAAAACATACGCAAACCTTTTTTTTTTCCTAAATAAATTTTTAGTCCTTTTTTAAGCAAATGATTCATGAAGAAGCAAAAAATGGGCTCAACTTAAAAAAAAATCTGTTGCAGTTCATTTTTAAAGGTGACTTCTGTAGGTCAGTCTAAGTCAGGCCTGCACAACATGCGGCCCGTGTGGACTCACTGTGCGGCCCATGGGGGGTGAGTAGGTGGGCTCATTGTGCGGCCCGCGGGGGACGAGTAGGCAAGTGGAGGTGAGGGAGGGGGGCTGAAGAGGAGGGCCGAGTTCTGTTTGTTTATGGTATACATTCAGAACTATGCCCTCTACACAATACACAGTAGAATTCACTGATAGTTGCAGGAGATTTCTATAGCTGGAGAGAAGAATACTGTATTTGTTCAGTGCTTTATTGTTGCATTAATCATCAGTGAGAAAATAAGCTCCCCTTTAAACATGCTGCTGGGAGCAGGACTGGGTGCGGGGTCAGGAGCTGGGGCCGGCTCGCTGCGCCCCTCCGAATGTTCTTTCATGCCCCCCTAGAGGGATGTGTCCCACACTTTCTGGACCTTCTGAATTAAACTATTTAAATGACACTTTGGAGCATCACCTTAATGTTGACACTAATCAGATTGATAGAAGACATGGGAGTTCACCCATTTGAGTCATTGTTTCAGGCAGTCTGCAGACTCGGGGAGACATGACTGCATCAGTTACATTCGTTGTTCATTTAGAAAAATTATCTATGCAGTCATGATGACTAGAAAGTTTTAAAGTGGAAGCTTAGATTCTGTAGAACCTGAATGTCATGTGTGCCATGTAATTAAATCATGCTGTCTGGTGCTTTACACCCCTATTTTAGAGGTAAGTGGTGTTACTGGCTATTGGTATACATGTGTGGGCACAGCTACCAGTACTGTAGAGGGCCAGAAAGCATCAGCTAAGGGAATTCCTACCTGTTTCACACCAGCACACAACCAAAGCCTGGGAATCCTCTGGACTGATATACTCAGGGAACAAGAATTAGTTAAATTAATTTCCATTTCTTTTCCAAATAGTATCATGTTTGATAATAAGAAATTGACTTTTGTTTTTTTAACAGAATCATTTGAAAAATGACTACAGAGCAAGATTCTGCAACGGAGGAGGGTAATTAATTTGTGTTTGCATTTTAAATTTTTAATTCTTAGATACTGACCACTTGTGAAAGTTATGTTGGTTTATATCAGTAGGATAATATCATAATTGCAGTCTATCAGCTATATCCCTTTAAATTGGTTATCAGATTTGCCTAGTGTTTTGCTTTTATTTTTGTGATGTGGCTATGTGGAAGTTAAGATGTTAAATACTGAAGAAGGGATACTGAAAGCATCTCATTTTTTTTTCTCTTGGATGTCATGGACAGTTGAGCAATCCTCTCAGTTAAATAGAATATTTGAAGATGGACATTGAAAAGCGAGTGCATGGTTGGTCACTCAGAAGTCAGTTAATGTCAGTGTTTAGGTTGTGTAAACAACCTTAATCTTGCTTTTTGCTTTTGAGCTACTACGTTACCCCATCCAAAACCCTTTGATTTGCCTCTGGGTAAGAGGGTGAGTGAAGGTAGGGCCTGTTGATACTCCCTCCTCAGGTCCCAGGATCTTTTCAGAGCATTGATTTCAGCCACCACAGGTTGGATAGAGATCTTGGTGGTGAGGATGGAGGACTTGCAGGCCTCTCCTACCAAGCTATTTGTCAAAGAGCTACTAGAAGGGGGTGGATGCTGGCAGTTCTGGAGCAGGAAGCTCAGTGCTCACTTCAGGGACCAACCTGCTGTGCTTTCACTGATTGTTACTTGATGGGGGGAAATTTCTGTTTCCATTCCCCATCTATCCTAGCTTCCAGTGCGGATGGGGTTACAGTTGTGCACTCCCACCAGCTGGATAAAGCACTTTACAGAATTTTCAAGTATGCTTCATTGGCCTTTGTGCATTTTAACAGTCTGTAGGAGTTGTTCCTCAATCTATTCCTTCATTGCAAGTTTCACTGGGGGCCTTATTCAGCCCCTTCATACCTTAGTTTCTGTAGGAGCCATTTCCCTATTTGCAGTTGTCCTTGCCAATTTGCAGTAATACATTTTGTTATTTTTACTATGCATCTAAGTCACACATGCATATGCTGGGAGTCCATTTTTAGGTGCACACTTTATTGGCTTAGTGAAAAAATCTACTGTACTTGCCTAATATCTGATTTTTATAACCTTGTAACTTACTCATATCAAAAAACAATTTCTTCCTATCCACTAGTCAGTGATACCCAATGGGGGCTGCTCTCAAGCAAGATTTCACCTTTCATTTTCAAACTGTTTTGCCTGTACGGCAGTTTAGGAAAAAAGTTGTAAATTTTGTTCTATGGGAAGACGACATTCCTTCACTCCCCTCACACACAACATTGGTTGTTTTCCCTTGAATTAAAAAAACAACAACCCCAAAATACTCCATGAAGAAAACTAAGCATGGTAAATGAAAAGTTTACAGGAAGTTATGAACTAATGTAAACAGTGATTACACTGTCAACCATTATGTAAGGTTAAGCATAGTGCATGCTGCTGCATATGCTGAGATAAACAGGTTCTGTGCAAATTTAAAGTAGGTAACTTTTTACTGCAAATGATTCTTTCAATGTATTTTTTCCTTCTTCCCTCTAGAAAACAACAGATTAATGTACAGCCAGGCCAAAATGTACTGAAAATTATACGAGATTGTTTTGAAAGTAAGCTTCAAACTTTTGTCTGTAATTAGTATCTTTGATTTATCTTTTTATGAGCAAATCGTAACACTCTCCTTAATTTCACCTCGTGGAAAAGGAGTAGTTGTATAAGCGGTTTAATTTTTCATGTAGCATGTCTATAGCATAATGCAAAAAAAATGCAATGATCTTTCTAAAAATACATGGACACTGTACTATAACCTTTTACATAAACATTATCTTTCCCTGTTGACTGTATATTTTCTCATTATTTTTGAGTAAATCATATTTTTGAAAACATGCAAGCTATGTACTATTCCATTTATCTTGTTACATTTACTTTTTTCTTTTTAGATTGTGTTAGTGATTCTACAATAAATTCTCCAAGCATATCACATTGCTCAACCCCTGTCATTTTAAAGCAAAAGGAGGATTTATTACTCAGCAAAGAGGTCAGTTTGTTAATATAGCTGTGTAACTGTTTGGTGTGGGGAACAGTTTCCCTTTTGTTCCCATTGGACAGAGTTTTATACATGTACCTCTTGACGTATACAGTCTGTACATTTTCTTTATATATGTGGCATAATTTAGCCCTCTGCTGCAGGTTCTCAAACTTCATCGCACCGTGATCCCCTTCTGACAACAAAAATTACTACATGACCACAGGAGGGGGGACCGAAGCGTGAGCCTGCCCAAGACTTACTGCCCTGGGTGTGGGGGCCAAAGCCTGAGCCCCACTGCTCTGGGCAGGGGGACCAAAGCTGTACTTCAAGGGCTTCAGCCCCAGACATGGTGCCTGCAACCTGAACCCTCAGGCTTTGGCTTTGCCCCTGGGCAGTGGGGCTCGGGATTCAAGCCTGGGCCCCAGCAAATCTAAGCCAGCCCTGGCGACCCCATTCAAAGGGGGTCCCGATCCACAGTTTGAGGACCGCTGCTCTACTGTAATGGTTGATAACATTATTTTCCTCAGTTGTCATGGTAAAACAATTTGAGCATATTCTCTAACAAAGGTTGTCTGTCTCTCTGCCCCATCCTTTTTCTCATAATAGTTTACCCAGCTTTCATTCCTGATAACTTTCCCTGGTAGTCTCTCAGGTTCAAACTTCCTTTGAACTTCGGCTCCTCTTGTCATCCTCCCAGCTTCATCTGTTGGTCCCACTAAACCTTTTACAATTAAAACTTCCACTACTGCAAAAAGCAACGAATGATTCCTTGCCCACCTGCTGCTGGTTGGCAGAGCTAGCTTGCGCCCTAGTGGAAAAGAATTCAGTTGTGTTTGTTAGATCTTTCTTTGTGTTCTTCTTCCCAGCAATCAAATGGAAGTAGTATAATTGAGGCGTTGACGGATGACACTTGTCTAAAAGGAGCTTGTTAGCTCATAATCTTCGGTTGTTTGTAAGAGGTTGAGTAGTTCACTTTCTAGCTGGCTTCATCGAAACAAAGTCTTTGCCCTATGATTGCACCTGTCTGAGTACTCTCTGCTACCAAAGGGGTCAAGCTACAATCTCTTGGGGTACACCTATACTGCAATAAAAGACCCGCAGCCGGCTTGCATCAGGTGACTTGGGCTCATGGAGCTTGGTCTGCAGGCCAAAAAATTGCAGTCTAGATGTTCAGGTTCGAGTCTAGCCTCTGAAACCCTGCGAGGAGGGTGGGTCTCTGAGCCTGGGCTCTAGCCTGAGCCTGAATGTCTACACTGCAAATTTTAGCCCTGCAGCCTGAGCATTGCAAGCCTAAATCAATTGACCTGACTCTCAGGCTCAGTGTCCTGAGTTTTTTTTTTAATTGCAGTGTAGACATGCCCATAGTTTGTTACCACTATTCTGCATATTTCAAGATTTCAACTAAGACAGCTCATTGTAGGGGACCTATATTAATCAGAACAAGTGCTTCTGTATATGTGCGGTCTACTTAGATGTTTATATGGCCCCTGTCAACATCCTATCCAGTTGCTTTACAGATATTAATCAATTTATCCTCACAACACCACTGAGTAAGAAAGTATTCCTTATTTTACTCCGGGGTTGATAAAAATCATGACTTTAAAAAAAATCAATAATAAACTTTTATTTAAATCACGATCTTTAATTACATTTTTTCAAATTTAAGACATTTATATGTTAGCACTTCCCTTTTTTATAGTCTTACTAAATTACTCAAGTAGCTGTTACACTTTAATTAGCTTCTTGCTTATTAGTGGAGTTTCAAATTTTATATAGTTTTTTTGGTACTAAGAAATTTCAGGCTTAACATGCTTATCTATGCTGAAAAAGACAAGTTCAGAGCTTCACTTAATATTTTGACTGTGAGAATAATACAAACTCAAGCAAAAAGTTAATAAGCAAATAGCCCCTGCTATATTTGCAACCAGTACCATCTTCTGATTACATTTAACTTCCACAAATCAATAAAACTGAAATGCTTTGACCAGGCAGTAATAGTCCATCATGATTTATATTTTGAAGTCAGTGGGACTTTTGCTTTTAAGGTACTCAGGTGCTTTTGAAAATCCCCCCTTTATGTGCCTAAATCTGAGCCGTAGGAGCTTAACTTTAGACTGAAATGTTTTAAAAATTTGGCCTGTGTGTAAAAAAAGTTCACAATAACTTTGTTAATGTATTGAAATTTATTTAATGTATTGTATTTTCATTGTGAAGCAATTTTGTTTTAAATCAACAAAGATATGTCACTAAGATATTTTTTAATAAAAAAAAATTCTGATTTTGCAATCATTTATGCACATTGCCTAATTTTGCACACCTGACTAGTCCCATTGAAGTTAATGACACGATTCAAGTAAAGTTACAAACCTGCTTAAGAATTTGCAGTGTTAGGGCCTGTCAGGGTTCCCTCCCAACTCTAAACTCAAGGGTACAGATGTGGGGACTCTCATGTAAGACCCACTAAGCTTATTTCTACCAGCTAAATACTTCCCCAAGGCATAGATTCCTTCCTTGCCCTTAGTATCGCTGCCACCACTAAGTGATTTAAACAAACATTCAGGGAGGGCCGCTTGGAGCCCTACCTCCCTCCAAAATATCTCCTCAAGCCTCTATGCCCACTTTCCTGGGGAGGCTTGAGAATAATATCCTAACCAATTGGTTACAAAGTAAGCATAGATCAACTCTCTGGGTCTTTAGGACAGTGAAAAAACAATCAGGTTCTTAAAAGAAGTTTATTTAAAAAAAGATAAAAGAATCACCTCTGTAAAATCAGGATGGAAAATAACTTTACAGGGTAGCAAAAAGATTCCAAACACAGAGGATTTCCCCTCTAGGCAAAACTTTAAAGTTACAAAAACAGGGATAAACCTCCCTCTTAGCACAGGGAAAATTCACAAGCTAAAACAAAAGATACTCTAATCCATTTCTTGCTATTTCTGTAATATTTGATGTATCATTTTAGTAGCAACTGGATTTGCTTGGTCTCTCCCTTTGTCTCCCAAGAGAACACCCTCTGTGGGCAGAAAACAAAGCCTTTCTCCTTCCCCCACCCTCCAGATTTGAAAGTATCTTCTTTCCCCATTGATCCTTCTGGTCAGGTGCCAACCAGGTTATCTGAGCTTCTTAACCCTTTACAGGTAAGGAGGGATTTTATGCTACCCTTAGCTGTATGTTTATGACATGCCCTCCCAAATCACAGACGGTGCTGGAGAGCCTGTTCCACACTGGCTGTGATTTCTTCCTGGAGCTCTAGGAGAAAACAGAATTAATAAGACACATGCACCTCTATATATACTATTGCTTATATAAAACCCAACAATATTTTCCACATTTCAAGCACGATTTTAACCAGTTGATTCTGGGAAACTTTCACAGGAGAATGCATCAGGTACTTTGTTAGAAGCTCCTGAAATGTGTTGTATTTCAAAATCAAAATCTTGGAGAGCTAAACTCCACGGAAGAAGTTTTTTGTTATTGTCCTTGACGGTAGGAAGCCACTTCAGCGCAGCATGGTTGATTTGCAGGTGGAAACGCCGTCCCCAAACATACGGCTGTAGCTTTTCCAAAGCATACACAATGGGATAACATTTCTTTTTGCTGATTGACCAGTGGCTTTCCCTCTCAGACAGTTTTTTGCTGAGAAACACGACAGGATGGAATTCTTGATCTGGTCCTTCCTGCATTAAAACTGCTCCCACTCCATGCTCGGACGCATCTGTGGTTACTAGGAAAGGTTTGTCAAAGTCTGGGACTCTTAGCCCGGGGTCAGACATGAGTGTTGCTGGTTAAAGGCCTTCTGACACTCTTCAGTCCACTGAACTGCATTTGGCTTTTTCTTTTTGGTTAGGTCTGTCAAGGGGGTGGCGATTTGGCTGTAGTGTGGTACAAATCGCCTGTAATATCCGGCCAAGCCTAAGAAGGATTGGCCCTGTTTCTTTGACACTGGGACAGGCCACTTTTGGATAGCATCCACCTTGGCCTGTAGGGGGTTAATAGTTTCTTGACCCACCTGGTGTCCAAGGTAAGTCACTCTGTTTAGGCCTATTTGACACTTTTTGGCCTTAACAGTTAGTCCTGCCTCCCTTATGCGCTCAAAGACCTTTTGCAGATGTTCCAGGTGTTCTGCCCATGAATCAGAAAAAATGGCCACATCATCAAGATAGACGACTGCATATTCTCCCAATCCTGCTAGGAGACCACCTACACATTTCTGGAAGGTGGTGGGTGCATTTCGTAGCCCGAAAGGGGGCACATTAAATTCATACAGCCCTGAATGGGTGATGAAGGCTGACCTTTCCTTGGCGGGTTCATCTAGCGATACTTGCCAGTAGCCCTTGGTTAAGTCTAAGGTAGAGATGAACTGGGCACATCCCAGTTTCTCCAATAGCTCATCTGTGCGTGGCATGGGATAGTTGTCTGGGCGGGTTACAGTGGTTTGAGCATTGGCCTGCTAAACCCAGGGTTGTGAGTTCAATCGTTGAGGGGTCCATTTAGGGATCTGGGGGGAAAAATTGTCTGGGGATTGGTCCTGCTTTGAGTGGGGGGTTGGATTAGATGACCTCCTGAGGTCCCTTCCAACCCTGATATTCTATGATTCCTTAGTCCAACCCCTTACTTAAGGGCTCTGAATTTTACTCTGTACATTTCAGGGGTAATTTGAAATTGTTTTAAAACCAAATCCTTAAATTTACCATAGTCAGAAGCATCATCAATAGGCATCTTATCAAATATGTCCAGAGCTCTTCCAGTCAGTTTTGCTACTAATGTGGTCATCTTGTGGTAGTCAGGAAGTGCATGGAGGGTGCATAGCCTTTCAAAGGTGATGAAGTATTCAGCAATATCACTGAATTCATCATACAGCGGACTTAGTTGCTCCCATTTGTGGATTTTTGGAGAAGTGGAGCCAGCTGCTGAAGGGTTCTGTCTTTTCAACTCCAGTGAGAATTATTGAATTATTATTGAAGAATTATTTTCAACTCCATAACAGCGAGTTTCTTTCTCTGCCTGAGGGTAGGGTAGTTAACTTCCTGCAGGGGAATTCGCAAGTGTGTTTTGGTTTTTTTTCCCCCCTCCTCTAGCTCTTGGGTTAGGCTAGGTTAAGCACAGGAAGGCTAGGATGACGGACAATGAAGTCCAAAAGAAATCAGAATTAGCCAGATTCAAAGCTGAAGAGAGACAAAAAGATCATGATAGACAGATGGCATTAAGGCACTTGGAGACGGAGGCAGAAAGAAGCCGAGGTGGAGGCAGAAAAAGCCAGGGAAGAGGCTGCCCACAAGAGAGCTGTAGAGGCCCAGAGGGAGACCCAGAAGCATGAACTCTAGGTGTTCTCAGCTAAAAAAAAAACAAGAACAAAAATACCCTCCCTGCTTTTCAAGCAGCCAAAAGGAGAGATCACCCACAGAGCACAAAACAAAGTCGCCCCCACCCCATTTGAAAATACCTTCTTTCCCCATTGGTCCTTCTGGTCAGGTGCCAACCAGGTTATGTGAGCTTCTTAACTCTTTACAGTTAAGTAGGGATTTTATGCTACCCTTAGCTGTATGTTTATGACAGGGCCTTAATTTTCAGTATTTTGTTTTGGTTATGCAGTTTTGTAAAAATCAAATGATACTCCATCAGCAGTGGTATTAACACTCCTCTTCCTCAGCATTTATAATTTAGTTTATTATGCATTAAAGTTTCAAGAGCACAGATTTTCAAATTAGTTTTTACAAGCCTCAGTGTGATTCATGAGATTTTTTCTTTTTTTTTAAAAGTGATTTAAATCAATTACTTACATCAACCTACATTGATGCAGAGGCTAAATAACTTGCTCAGCATCTTATAGGACTAAGAATTGAATTGTGGTGAGAGGCTTGAAGTGGTTTAATTACTTGAATGTTTTATCACTTTACTGACGGTTACTGACTGGAAATGTAAATATTAAATTGTGATGAGAATCTGCTTTTAAATGATTTTAAATAAGATTATGATCAGAAAATAGGCATGTAATGTAAGGATTTATATTTGTTAATATTTTTACTGTTGCTATATCATAACAAACTTTTTTCTTTTCTACCTCTCCTGCTGTTCACTGTCACACAGTCAAATTCAGGTTTATTTAACTCTGTGAAGAAGACATTTAAGTCTACATCCTCTGTAGTTGCATCACCAATAAAATCAATCAGCTGTTCAGGTTGGTGCTATTATCATTGAATTGTTAAATTTTTGGGGTAAATATTTCTTGGGATTTTTACACTGTTTTTTAAGGTGAAAACACTAATGCTGTTTAATATGTATAACAGGACAGTCAACTGAAGCACATCAGAAATCTGTAGCACTTGGCAACATAGTTAGTTCTGACAAAAAAGAGCGGTGTGTGTTAAAAGAAGATACAAACTCAAGTGAAGATGATCTTTTTGATGCCGATGATCCTGTTGGTTCTAACAAAAAAGCAAATAGTATATTAAAAGCTGTTGAAAGATCAAGCCAAAGCCCTCCTGGCATCTTTGATACTGATGAGGATAATTATGAGGTCATTGGATCACCTGTTCTTCTTGTTGAGGAAGCAGAAACATCTGTACACTTGTAAGTTGCTTCACTTGCTAAATCTACAGAAGAAATGTTTGAAAATTCTACTGTATAGCGGTTTTCAGTGCTCACAGTTAAATTTAAATCAGGTGGTAATGATTAAAATGAGACTTTTGTTTGCGTATTGGATAGCCCTGGTTCCTTCCAAATTTTTTTTGCAAGCCCACTTCAAGTTATCAGACATGGTAGAAGTAGTTAATGTTAGACTACATCGCAGTGTCACAGAAATAGAAATATAGAGCTGCTAAAATAGTCACCTGCAAAACTATATTTTAAGTTGCATGACAGAAATTTACTCTTAGCTTAATGATATATTTTCATAACTTTTTTAAGAAACATCATGTAAACTGGAGGAGGATCTAGGAAGAAACTTAAAGTATGTTTAGAGATTAACAGTATCAGATCTAAATCCTATTTTTTTACATTTAGATTAAGTCTTGATGAAAAAGCAACTCCAGCAGTGATGAAGAGACAGACAGAAGGTCTTCAGGCAAGGACAGAAGAGCAGATAGTTCCAGTGGAAAGAGCAAAATGTATTACTATACCTTCTGAACAGAAAAAGAAGTCGCTTTCTTCACCATTCTTAGTGGCTGTGACAACAGGAACTGTTGAAAAAAGGTGCATTGAAGTAAAACGTAATTGTTAGCAAGTAATTAACACAATCTGAAGTACTGTAGCAAAAAATTTACCCAATACTGAATGATGTATTAGAGCAAGTCCATCTGATTACTAAAAGTAATCAAAAAATAATTGGAAATAATGGCAGTCAATAAAGTGTTTTTAAGGTGCTCCAAAAGCCACAATTGAGGAAAAAGGCCAGTGGTTAAAAAATGGACAACGTTTAGAGGGGAAGTGAAGACAGCTGTAAAAAAAGTGATGTATAACAAATGAAAGGAAGGGGAAGTTGATAGTAGTGAATATAAATCAGAAGGTAGTAATGGTATAAAATTGATAAGGGAAGCAAATGAGCACAAAGGAGAAATCTGTGGCCAGCGGAGTTGGAGACAATAAGGAGTTCTTAAGTATATTGGGAACAGAGAGTCCTAACAAGGGTATTGGTCCATCACTAGATGGAAATGGTAGAATTATTAACAGTAATGCAAAAAAGGCAGAAGTGTTCAATAAATATTTTTGTGCTGTATTTGGGGAAAAAACAGTTGATGTAGTCCACTTTCCATTCCATTAGTATCTCAGAAGGGTGTTACACAGCAGATACTAAAGTTAGTCACATTTTTAAATCAGCAGGTCCAGATAACTTTGATCCAAGAGTTCTAAAAGTTGACTGAGGGAATTCCTGGACCATTAATTCTGATTTTCAATAATTTTTGGAACACTGGAAGAAAGATATTGCTTTGCCAATATTTAAAAAAGGGCAAATAGGATGATGGATAGATATGTTAGTCTGCCATTGATCCCATTATATTTACATTTAGTCACATCAAAACACCTCTTGTTTGCTTGCACCCTGCTTACCAACAGATCCAGGGAAAGATAATGGAGCAGCTGATATAGGATTCGATTAATAAAGAATAAAAGGAGAGTAATGTAATTAATTCCAATCAACATGTGCTTATGGAAAATAGATCTCATCAAACTATCTTTTTTTCATGAGATTACAAGTTTGGTTGATAAAGGTAATAGTGTCGATGTAATATACTTAGACTTCAGTGAAGTATTTGATTTGGTACCACATGGCACTTTGATTAAAAAACTAGGATGATATAAAATTAACATGGCACCCATTACATGTATTAAAAGCTATCTAACTGATAGGGTCTCAAAATGTATTTGTAAATGGGGAATCATTGAACAGGTGTGTTTCCATTTTTAGTCCTATGTTTTACATCTTTATTAATGACCTGGAGAAAACATAACATCATCACTGATAAAGTTTGAGATGACACAGTTTGGGGGAGTGGTAAATAATGAAGAGGACAGGTCATTGAGAGAGAGCGATCTGGATCTGTTGGTCAGCAGGGTGCAAGCAAACAAGATGTGTTTTGATGTGACTAAATGTAAATATATACATTTAGGAACAAAGAACGTATGTAGGCCATACTTATGGGATGTGGGACTCTGTTCATCATTCATCAGTGATTCTGGAAAAGATTTGGGGGTAGTGGTAGATAATCAGCTGAACATGAGCTCCCAGACTAGATCAAAGTTGTCCTTTTTGGCCTCCAAAGCTATGAATCTAAGTCTTAAATCTGACATTACCTTTTAGTAATTGTTTGTTTTGTATATTTATTTCCATCTATGATTCTTGGGTTATCAAAATTTGAGTTATCTAACATAAAAATCGGTAGCATTTGAAACTGCTGTGCAGTTGAAATCTTGAACTGATTTGAGACTCTGGCAGAGAATACTGATGCTGAATTGATGCCACTATGACTGTCATTGGTCTCAGAAAAAGAGCCAGCAAACCCTAGGTCTGTTAATACTTTAACCATCATTGACCAGTGTCACACGGGTCATTTGAGAGGTGATAGGGTTATGTACTGTAAGCTAAGTGGTGTTTGTTTCCTTAAAAGAAAGAAGGTGGGCGGGGGCAGCAATACATGCTGACGGCAAAACTTTTAGGAAAGCCAAAGCCATCGCACTGGAGATAACTTCTGCCAGGAGCAACATTGTCTTTGTGTTTAAATGCTTGAGTGACCTCGCTGACAAAAAGGATCAATCACTCAGTGAGGTCAACTCCAGTTCTTGTCAGCTAATCAGTACAGAAGCAGAGTGCGCGACATTTCAGCCCACTGCTTAAATGCACCCACAGTTTCTTTAGACCCTGACAGAAGAGCATAAGGATGGTCAGACTGGGTCAGACCAATGGTCCATCCAGCCCAGTGTCCTGTCTTCTGACAGTAGCCAATGCCAAGTGCTTCAGAGGGAATGAACAGAACAGGTGATCATCTAGTGATCCATCGCCTGTCACCCATTCTCAGCTTCTGGCAAACAGAGGCTAGGGACACTTCAGAGCATGGTTTTGCATTTGTGACATCCTTGCTAATAGCCATTGATGGACCTATCCTCCATGAATTTACCTAGTTCTTTTTTGAACCGTGTTATAGTTTTGGCCTTTCCAACATCCTCTGGCAAGGAGTTCCACAACTTGACTGCACATTATGTGAAGAAATACTTCCTTTTGTTTTTTTTTTAAATCTGCTGCCTATTAAAATGACATGAAGGCTGCTGCTGAGTTGACCCATTTTGCACAATTTGATCCTAGAAAATTCACTATTAATGAAATCCAAGGAGATGTAAAGAAGGTTAAGGGAAAATAAGGTGGCAGAAAGCTGGAATTCCTGCAGAATTGTTAAAAATGTCCTGGCTGCATACACTGTTAATATCATTTGGAGAACGGTCTGTCCCATCTGACTGGCAAAAAGGCATTATTTTTCTGCTTTGGAAATGTAAAGGCAGCAAATGAGATTACTGTGGCATTACTCTTCTGTCTGTCCAGGGGTAAATTTTTGTTTCTGTTTTGTTGGCCTGAGCTGCTTATATTTTAAGGAGCAAGAGAAGACTATAGCAAATTGGCTTTAGTCCTGGCAGTTTCATGACGGAGCAAATCTTCATGCTGTACCAGCTTATTGAGAAGATATGCCTCATTCACATTGCGTTTGTGGATATTAAGGCCACCTTGGACTCTGTTGACAAAGTATTGCTTTGGCTGAACTTGAAAACTTGCAGGCCTTCCTTAAAAGCTCTGTAGAATGTTCCATCTTCTAGACGATGACTCCTCAAGCTACGTTCTTTGAAATGGGGAAAAAAGCCACCTTCTTTTGAATTAGGTCAGGCATTTGACAAGGATACATTGCTGCCCAGAACTCTCCAGTGCCGTTATAGGCTCTGTGCTTGACCAGAAACTAAGTAAATGCATTTTAGGCATATGCCTTGATGACAAGAACCTCACTGACATTGATTTTGTCAACAACATAGCACGAGTCATCTTATCAACGGACAAGCTAGTTGAGGCACTTAAAGCTCTGGAAAGCTCAGTGGCAAATGTCAGCCTGAAAATTAGTTGGCAGTAAAACCAAAATTCTAGCAGTCAGCAATTTCATATGCACTGCGGGCTCCAGCATCCAGTTGAGATCATCTGTGATTTCACCTACCTCAGCTCTAGTGTTAAAATGAGTGATATCAAGAAAACTTGAAACCTGCACTGCAGAAGTGTTGCCAGTAATGAGGCACCTTATCAAGAATGTCTTTTGCAAACTGAATAATTGTTTAAGTAGAGAGGCAAAGCTGGTGGTCAGTATTCTGACTTGTCTTACTGAAATATGGTCTTTCCCTGTCAAGATTGGAAAGAAGTTGGACACGGTTCAGATGAAGCATCTCCGAACGATCGAAAACATTAAAGCGTACGAATTCAAGTCAAATGAAGAGATTTATTTTCTAACTAAACAGGTTCCACTCACTCAGATGGTTGCCCAGTGCTCTTTACGGTAGTATCGTTATCTGCTCTGAATGCCTACCAACTTCCCTGAGAGAATAATCTTCAACTTTGTCCCAATGAAAGCTGGGAGGAAAAGGACCCCTGGGAAAATCTAGAACATGATGGCTGGTGGGTGTCAACAGACATCTGTCCCTCATTGGCATTTTACATTGTAATGTGCCAGATTTGGCTCAGGGTAGGATATCATAGAGGTGCATACCACATTCAATGGCCTCTGCGCTCTCCAGGTGATAGCATTAGAACTAACCAGCCAACCTAACCAATTTTGTACCTTTGTGGTTTGACATTTATTGTTCTTGCTTGTATATGCCAAAGTAGTGTATAACTCCTAGTTTTTTGTGGATTCAATACAAAAACAGTAGTGTCTGAGTGGGATGGAGGTGGATTTATGCTGGGGCAAGGCTGTGTGGGAGTGATTTTTAAGAGCTATGGTGAAGCTATGCTCTCTGGAAGTTGGCTGTATGGTTCTTAGCCTGAGGTAGAATATTGCTTTCTAGGGAGTTTAACTTAATGGGAGAGGAAGTTAGCTGGGATGAGGATCAGATGGGAGCAGTGTTATGGCTCTCCAAAGTGTCTGAGTTAATGATGAAGTACAAACATGTGGCCACAGATAGGAAAAAAAAAAAAGGGGGCTGTGTCCCCATTTGGTCAAGTGGCAGGGAAAAAACAGGATGGAATGATTAATAGATTCTAGGACTGGAAGGGACCTCGAGGGTCATAGAGTCCAGTCTCCTGCCCTCATGGCAGGACCAAATACTGTCTAGACCATCCTGGATAGATATTTATCTAACCTACTCTTAAATATCCCCAGAGATGGAAATTCCACAAACTCCTTAGGCAGTTTATTCCAGGGTTTAACCACCCTGACAGTTAGGAACTTTTTCCTAATGTCTAACCTAAACCCCCCTTGCTGCAGTTTAAGCCCATTGCTTCTTGTTCTATCCTTAGAGGCTAAGGTGAACAAGTTTTCTCCCTCCTCCTCGTGACATCCTTTGAGATACCTGAAAACTGCTATCATGTCCCCTCTCAGTCTTCTCTTTTCCAAACTAAACAAACCCAATTCTTTCAGCCTTCCTTCATAGGTCATGTTCTCAAGACCTTTAATCATTCTTGTTGTTCTTCTCTGGACCCTCTCCAATTTCTCCACATCTTTCTTGAAATGCGGTGCCCGGAACTGGACACAGTACTCCAGTTGAGGCCTAACCAGCGCAGAGTAGAGCGGAAGAATGACGTCTCGTGTCTTGCTCACAACACACCTGTTAATGCATCCCAGAATCATGTTTGCTTTTTTTGCACACTGTTGACTCATGAATGCTGCAGTTATTTGAGCAGTACTTTGTAACATGCTCAGGTGTGGTAAAGTCACTGTTAGATTTTCAGGATTAAACTCTGAGGGTTTTTAAACGGAAGCATTTGAATACTGCTCAGAGATGAAAGCTCAAATTGAATGAAATCCTCTTCCTTTCAGTTGGAGTGAAAAACAGAAGCGGATTAGTCCCAGTTGGCATAAAACAATTTCTGAAAATGTTTACTGGTGGTTAAAATCTTGTACATACAAGTCTAAAGTATGGAAGAATGTTCCGGGAAGAACAAGTTAAATTTAAAATTATTTTGCTGTATGGATTGTTATATTGTCCATAGAAGGACAATGCTCAAATTTCTGGTGATTCTTCCCACCCTCCACCCCCTCAGATATTATATAGTTGGTAAATAACCCAAAGCATTCTAGGCATTTATCTTTCCTTTAATACTTTGTCTTAAAAATAAATGAAACTGTTTTCTATATTTGCTAAACCAAATTACATGAGAGAACCCTTTTTTTTTATTTTTATCCTTAGGTATTCAGCCTCAATACCACCACCACCTTCTCCTGTAAAAGATTTAGGAATGGAAAATGACTGTGAGTTTTTAATTGATGAATCGGACGGTTTTTCTTTTACATCCTGGTTTTCAATTCCCAAAAAGAACAAAAAAATAGAGAAACAGGCCTTATCAAAGCCTGTGCCAAAATCTCAGCCTTCCGAAAGGAAAAAGGCAGTTGTACGAGAAAGCAAGAAACGCAAGGATAGAAAGGCACAGAATGAAGTACCTGTTAAACTGACTCGTATGGAACAGTCGAAAATGAAAACATGTGACGTTGCTGAAGTGATACAAGCTGAGTTACAAAATGCTTCGAATACAAATCTAGGTTTATCTGACAAAAAGAAAGATGCTCTTAAATCTGTAAGGCAAAGCAGTCCTCACATGGGTAAGTCATATTTAGAAAAAAGATTAAGATGTAAAGACTCTTTGGATTTTTATACTTGCAAAGGCAAATGTTGAAAATTGAATTGTTGTGATGAATGAAAACAATTAGTCTTTCACATTCCTTATTAATGGGAGATCCTTCTGCCCTTGATTTGCCTGTTCTTAATTGAATCTGTCAACAACCGAAGACTTTTTCCTTTGGTTTAGAATGGTGGTACTTCTACTGGGAGCTGATTTCCTTGGGGATGTTTTGATTGATTCCAGGGAATGGGGAACATAGGAAAATATTCCTAGGTCCCCTTATTCCTGAAACTGTCTAGGATTATTCAGCACTTGGAATGAGATGGAAGGATCAACTGAGGAAGTATGGTGTGTGTGTATGTGTATATATGGCAGTAAGGGAGGCAACGGCGACTCATTTCCCCCTTGCCCACTGCTTCCCTGTTGTCATGAGAACCAAGGAAGGTGGTAACATCTGTGTTCCGCTCCCAATTTTGTGGGAAGGAGCTAGAGATATGTGGTGTGTCTGCAGGGAATCAGCATTTGAGGAATAATGGGGGAGAGCTGTTTAAGAGGAAGAGTAGAAAGTTGACTTGGAAGCAGCTGTGGGAGAGCAAAAGTTGCTGCAGATCTTTCTAGATTAGGGTTTAGGACCCAGTAGATGAATGGAATGTGGTACACTGAATATTTACCACTGTACATAGAGTATTCAGTAGATAGTGCTGCTTTGAGAACTGTAAGTGAAAATCACCCACCAGAGGAAAATTTATGTTCATGATATTTCAGTTATTAATCTTTATATATAAGTTGTTCCTGTGGCATTAAAAAAGGAAATTAACGTGTTCATTTTTGTATGTTGGCAGAAGAGAGTAAAAAACACACACCTGGACAAAGATCCACAAGAACCCCAAACAAGAAAAATTCCACAGCCCTGAAACAGACTCAGCCCAAAAAATTCACTTTTTCAGTTTCCAAATCAGACACAGATATTTCTGATACAGAACAACCTAAACCAACAGAAATACCTAATGAAGATTTGTTTGCATCTTGTAGTATGACTGAGCAGCCTCAAGAGAAGGTTGTGTCTTCAAAAGAGGATCACAATTTTCCAAAACATTCCCAGTCCATTTTAAAAACTGCTCTCTCCCACAAGAAACAAATTGCTAAGCAGAAACTTTCAAAAGTTGCATCATCTAAAAAACTGGTAGAAAACCGAAGAAATAAAGTTAGAAAATCTGCCCTTAAATCCAGTAGTAGAAAATCCAGGGTACAAATCTCAGAGGAGAGTTCTGAAAGTGAGCCCATAGAAGAGGTGGATGAAAGAGATTTTTTAAAGTCAAACGAAGTGTTTGCACCTTCATTGCAACAGGGATCACTGACTTCTTCATTACAGAAGTCCCATAAATCCCCCAAACCTAAAAACCTCATACATTCACTGGAATCATCTGGTATTGTACATATCAAAACTCTTGCAAAATCTAAAAAACCTTCACAGATTTTCATAGACAATACAGAAGACTCTGATGAGGGGAAAAGAGCATCAGCTAAATCTCTACAGAAGACAGCTAGTCAGATTAATCAAAGAACAAATATGATTGATTGTTCAAATCCTGAAAATGCTGAACCTGGGAATACAACACATCACAAGGGTTCTTCTGGCCAGGACGTGGCAGAACAAAAACACAAGAAGTCAAATGCATCTGTGAAAACAAAATATAAAAAACAGAGTAATGTCCACCGATCACAGTAAGTGGTTTTGTATACTTTTTTAAATGAATATGCAGTGCAACTTAATTGTTCATAAAACATCTTCTGCCAAGATCGAGGCATTATTAAGGTATAGAATAATTCAGTAAAATTTCTGAAGAGCCTTAAGAGGAAACTCAGACTTGAATTTATATTCATGGCTGTTAATTTAAAAAAGTAATCAGTTGCATTTTAAAGGATGCAATCAGCTTGAGTTGGGACCTCACTTTTTTGGGGGGTGGGGTAAAATACTTTTACAAAACATAGGAATCTAGGAATTCTTATACCAAATAGGGCCAGTGGGCCTATCTAATCCAGTATCCTGTCTTTCAGTGCCCAGTGCTAAATGCTTTAGAGGAAGGTGCAAGAAACCCTATAGTGGACAAATATGGAACAACCTGTTCATAAGGGGGTGTTTCCTCCTAACCCTATTAGTTAGTGTTTGACTTATGCCCTGATCCAAGAGAGTTTGTCGTCCTTCTTGATATCTAAATGTTTTATTCTGTCTAATGTAACAGTTCTTCTTATCATATAAATGTCTAGACCTATAAAATACCAAATTCTTCACAACCAAGAGTGATAGAAATAGTTCTTTGGAAACTGCTTATGCATAGGGTTTTATGTTGAATAATATAGTTAAGCCAGACATTGCAGCATTCTACGAGTCTGACATCCAGATAATGGGGGAGGGAAATGTTAGAAATACATAGACACAAATTAAACAGTGCAGAAACTGTTCAAAAACAAATCAGATTGGTTAGTTTGATATTTTTCAAGGTGAGTGAATTTATATAGTAAATAGAAGATACCATGAAAAGTAAATTCCATTAATAAGTCATTATTACGGTCTAAAAATTAGCACTCACCTTAATCCTAAGTACCAAGAATAATGTCCAAAATATGAGTGACAAACATCAAGAGAAGTGACCAAACTATTCACCTTAGCGTTGGGCTTGAAAAAGCAATTTTATGACTTCCTGATATTACTTATTTAAAAAAAGGAATCTGTTACTTTGATCAGTTACTTTTAACAAATGTAGTAGGAGATGTCATATTTACTTTTGCACAATATTTACTTGCAGTGAAGTTAGTATTAGATTTATGATTGGTCATTATGCTGATGAAGCCTGGTTCTGATTCAGCCAACCTAACTTCTGTACTCTTATTTTGTATCAATATTTTCTAAAATTCCTTCCATATGCCCCTCTTTACTATAAAGAATTACTTTCAGTAAGATTACTAACAATTGCATCTCTTCTAGAGTCTCTCCTGCACCTGAGAAAAACAAGAATCATAGCAGGTAATTTCCTCTGTTGTGTGTAGAACTGTCATCTTAATATTTCTCTGCACTAAGAGACCATAGCAGCGCTGCAAAGCCTTCTCAGTAGGATAAATGAGCCATCACCAGGGTTTTGCTTTTTTTCCTGACTCGTTGCCTTGATCACAAATCAGATTGGCATTTTTAAATCTTGCTTGGTAAATAGCTGTTAACAGTAGTACCAATAATACTAATAGTATTATCTGCAGTATCAGTAGCATTACTATTGATGTAGAAGTATATTATTAATAGTAATAGGAGTCCCAACTGAGATTGGGATTATGCTAGGTATTGTATATATGCATATATCCTCAGTCAGGGAATTTAATATCAAAATAAATAATACAGGAGCTCATCTGTTGATTGTATTATTAATTTTCATATCTTAATTCAATGAAACTCAATATTTTAATTTAAATGAAGCTGCTGCAGAATTTCTGGTTTGCCACACCAGTATCTCAGAGTTCAGTGGGTGGAGTTGCAAATTTTATGTTCAGCTTGCTGTAGAGTATTTTGGTCATAATTTAACACAGACTGTTGGGTCCTAACTGCCTGGAGTTAGTGTAACCAGCAATAGGAAGGGAGGACGAGTGTAAAAATGATAAAACTGCTCCCTGAAGCCCTGTTATTGCAGTCTGATCTGTGGAGAACTCCTCTGACTTCATTGGGACTCTATGCAGGCAGGCTATAGGGCCACTGAGGATCAAGTTTCAGGACTGGGCTTAACATAGTCCAAGTTCCAAATGATTTTCTGTATTTTCTGTCCCCTCCCTACTCCTTTAAAAACATTTTTAAAGCACTTATAGATACCTATGGAACATTATGGGGAAGGAAGGAAGGGAAAGATGGTGAGGCACAATGATGAGGAGCAAAGAGTGTTGGCATGGAGAAGAGAAGGGAGTGGGGAAAGGTTCTTGGTGTCTGTCAGGAGGAGGAGAGGAGGAAGGGTGGTGAGAGAGATGGAGTAAATGCCACCAAAAGTCTGTCTGCAGGAAGTGAAGGAGTCAAAGAATGAAGTGCTGATTTGAAGAAATGCAGCTCTGACATCGGGAGAAGCTGACTGCTTTAAGGCTTTCAGAAGAGCTGGGGAATGTCCAGATTCAACTCCCGTCTGCTGGCAGCCATGTGACGGTGGGACCTGGATGGGTCTCCCTGTTTCTGGTATAAATGGGGGCAATGAGAGGTCCTGGAAGCTTGGCTGTCCCTCCCTTTCCCAGCTGCTGCTGACCTTAAACACAGCACTTAACCTTTGTACCTCCATTTCCTTGCAATAAAATGGGGACAATACTTACACACGTTTGTAATGTGCTTTGAGATCTACCAATAAAAAGGGCCATATAAAGTATAGAACTGATGTTTACTAGAGTAAACTGGTTCCTCAATAATTGTCTACGTGGATCCACACGCTTGAATGATGTATTCCCTGGCACACAGGCCCAGACATTCTGCTAGTAGCTAGCATGTCTGTTGGGCGGTGTGCACACACTGCCTAGTTTTGTACCCATATTTGAGGGAGCATGGACCCAACTGCCCTTCAATTCCTTCCCCTAAATCAAGGATCTGTAGTAAGACTCCAGAGTAGTGTCTGTGGTTTCAATGGCCTTTGCAGCTGTTTCGCTAGAAAGGGTTGTGTGGAGACTATTGCTTCTAGGTCAGGAGTCTTCTGTGGGCAAGTGCAAAACTTTCTCTTTATGGCTGCTCTGGGCTTCTAATCTGTCCCAGCTGTCTGTCAGTCAAGCATTTCTGTTGTTTGGGCAAAACAGTCTGCCAAGTTCATTGCATTACTTACAATGTGCTGGAGCATCTATAGATACCATGTCCTCTATCTTCCAAGCCCCTTAAGTACAGATTTTCTTCCACTCCAATTCTACAAATATTTTCATCAATTTAATTTTTAAATACCAGATGTGGTTTTGTTCCCATTTCCCCACACTAGGCTGCAAATGTACAATGGAATGTCTACATCCATTTCCACAGCCTCTTTTCCTCTTCCCTCATTTATGGTTTTTTATTACATTGACAAATACTTGACATCTTTAGAAGGACAAATTGTTAATGCATTATGAAAAAAAACTTTGAAATTTGATACTATTCGTTTTGTAATGTTTTTATTTTTCATAATTAACATTTTCACACCAATGCTATTTTTTTTTTAAAGTGGGCCTGTACTGAAACGTTATGTAAAATTTACTTCAAAAAATGACGAGCCTATTGCATGTGAGTGGGAGGATTCATCTTCAGGTAAGTTTAAAGGTGGCATTTTCTTTGAGTTCCTTTTTTATATACATGAGAATATTGGAAATTTAATTTAAAGTATTTAAAAAACTACTCAATTTAAAATTGCATGCAATATCATGAAAGGTTTTGGAGGAACCGAGAGGCTGAAGGTCTGTTCTTTAGTTGTGGGATCATCCATGAATGCGCTAATTTATGTATATAATGCTTTTTTCTTCAGAAAATGGGTTTTACCTAAATTTTTGAAATATTTTTGGTTTTGAATTATATGTAAATATAATGAGGCCAGAGTCTGGTGGAAAAAAAATAGCATGTGATCATGATAATCCCTATTTGGTGATTTATATTGCATTTTTCAGATAAATCTATAGCCTTGGATGGTGATGCAAGTGAATTTTTGTCAAACACACAACTAAAGCATAAACTAGGTAAGGTTATTTTTTAAGTTCCTTTATGTAAATGCATGAAATACAATTAGGCTTTCAATTTTGCAATAAATTATGTGCAATAAAGACCCACAAAACTCTTGTGGGGAAAAATAAGTAGCATGCTGTTCATTTTCTCTTTTATATTATGATTGTATGGTAATCCCAATCAGATTATGGTCCCATTATGCAAACACAGAAAGGTGTAATCCCAAAGAGCCTACCATCAAGATGAAAAACATGTCAAGGGTGGGAGAATGGAATGCAACAAACAAGCAGAAGTGGTCATGATGGTGATAGGCAAGACTTGTTAGTTCCATCTTTTAAAAACATAATTAACCCATGTCTAATTTTTAAAATAAATTTAAACTCTGGCCTTAAATATAAAAATATATAGTCTAAATTTTGAACTTTCTCTTTTTTGGTTATATTCAACAATTTTCTTTTTAGCCTCACCATGCTAATGTTAATGTTTAGTTATCACTATTTTATCTTGTTTTACCCCTTTCATTTTTATTTCATTGTTTAAAACTCTGGTCTTGTATGTCTTAAAAATTATTTTAGACATGTGGATTTTGGTATTTAACATTTGCCACTTTCTGTTATAAATATTATAAATTGTGTTGTCTAACTCCAAGGCCTGGTCTACATGGGGGGTGTGTGTGTGTGTGTCTATCTAAGTTATGCAACTTCAGCTACATGAATAATGTAGCTGAAGTAGACTCTGCCTGCTCCTCTCACCAAGCTGGAGTACAGGAGTCAACGGGAGAGCGCTTGGGGGTCGATTTATCGCATCTAGACTAGACGCAATAAATCGACCCCCGCTGGATCGATCGCTGCCCGCCGATCTGACAGGTAGTGAAGACATACCCTAACTTCTCTGTATATTTTAAAGCTCTTACCCTCTTGTCTTTAAATTAAGCCTTGGCCATTTATTCTTTTCATTTAACCAATGCCTTATGTTCCTACTCCATGACGTGCTTTCGGATGTAGCGAGAGCTCTGACTCCCTGTTGTATAGTCCAAGGTTTATAGTAGTCCATGTTGACTGTTACTTATCAGCTTATTTTCTTCTAGATGCTTACAACTTCACTTATTTGTTCCATTATCTTTCTGGGTACCAGGATTAAGTTGACTGGTCTATAATTCCCTTATTCCCCTTTTTATAGACAGGTACTATATTTGCCCTTTTCCAGTTCTGTAGGATCTCTCCTGTCTGAGTTTTCAAAGATAATCGCTCATGGCTCAAAGATCTCTTCAGCCAGTTCCTTAAGTATTCTAGGATAGTGTTTTTTTTTTTTTGGTCAGGCCCTGCTGACTTGAAGACACTAACTTGTCTAAGTCAGTCTTAACTTATTCTTTCCCTATTTTAGCCTCAGGTCCTACCCATTTACACTGATGTTCACTATGTTAGTCATCTGATCATCACTACCTTTTTGGTTAAAAGTGAAACAAAAAGGCATTTAACACTTCGGCTATTGCTGCATTTTCTGTTGTCTTTCCTTCCTCATTGAATAATGGACCTACTCTCTTTGGTCTTCCTCTTGCTTCTAGTGTATTATAGCCTCTTCACTACTCTTACTATTTGAACCCATTTTGTGATATGCCTCAGAAGGTTGCTGAGATAAATTGAATGAAATGTAATAGAAAACCAGTATGGGGAAATATTGGACAGATAGGGTGAAATATCTATGTGGTACATGTGCATGTGAAATATGATTGGCAACGCTTGTTTTCTTGCGCAGTCATAAAAGCAATGTGTTATAGCCGAAGTGTTAAGGATATGATGAATATTCTGTATTAGCCTAATAAATAGTGCTATTGGTTTAATATCAGTATTCTGTTAAACACTATTATGATAAAAACTTGACTAATAAATAGTTCCATGTTAATTAATGTTGTAATCTCTGAGCTTCTGATGGTGAAAACAGTTGTTGAACACTATTCAAATGTTGCCGGTCCTGGTATGCTTGCCAGTAGACCTGCATTTTGCATATTATCCAGAAAATTGGCTGTATTTTTTTTGTTTTTAAAGGCCTGGTTGAAAGCTAAACAATATGCAATAATTTTGCAAATGAGTGCATATTTTGTAAAGCAACAGTCTCTCACGCTAGTGAAATTTCAGCCTATGCTACAGTCACCAGATTGAAATATGCACAATAGAAAACAAATCCCTACAAAATTTGTAAAATATCTTATGCTGTGGGGAGTGACAGCTTACTTTAGAGTCTGTCTTCAACAGGGGTAATGATTCAGAGGAAATATTTAGAGTGTGTTGGACTTCTACTGATAACTTCTGGGTTTATTTTATCCAATATGAATTATTTTTTTCTTTAAATCTGTTTTAGTAATGCCATCCCAAACACCCAATGTTCGTCGGACAAAAAGAATACGACTAAAGCCTTTGGAGTATTGGCGAGGGGAGCGTGTGAACTATATGATGAGACCTTCAGGTATTGTTTCTATATATATTTCTGCTTGTCTTTAATTTTAATTCAGTGCATTATCAGAGTATATATCGGGAACTGTCACAGATTGAAGTGTCACTAGAGGAGGTTTTGGAATTAATTGATAAACTCAACATTAACAAGTCACCGGGACCAGATGGCATTCACCCAAGAGTTCTGAAAGAACTCAAATGTGAAGTTGCGGAACTATTAACTAAGGTTTGTAACCTGTCCTTTAAATCGGCTTCGGTACCCAATGACTGGAAGTTAGCTAATGTAACGCCAATATTTAAAAAGGGCTCTAGGGGTGATCCTGGCAATTACAGACCGGTAAGTCTAACGTCGGTACCGGGCAAATTAGTTGAAACAATAGTAAAGAATAAAATTGTCAGACACATAGAAAAACATAAACTCTTGAGCAATAGTCAACATGGTTTCTGTAAAGGGAAATCGTGTCTTACTAATCTATTAGAGTTCTTTGAAGGGGTCAACAAACATGTGGACAAGGGGGATCCGGTGGACATAGTGTACTTAGATTTCCAGAAAGCCTTTGACAAGGTCCCTCACCAAAGGCTCTTACGTAAATTAAGCTGTCATGGGATAAAAGGAAAGGTCCTTTCATGGATTGAGAACTGGTTAAAGGACAGGGAACAAAGGGTAGGAATTAATGGTAAATTCTCAGAATGGAGAGGGGTAACTAGTGGTGTTCCCCAAGGGTCAGTCCTAGGACCAATCCTATTCAATTTATTCATAAATGATCTGGAGAAAGGGGTAAACAGTGAGGTGGCAAAGTTTGCAGATGATACTAAACTACTCAAGATAGTTAAGACCAAAGCAGATTGTGAAGAACTTCAAAAAGATCTCACAAAACTAAGTGATTGGGCAACAAAATGGCAAATGAATTTTAATGTGGATAAATGTAAAGTAATGCACATTGGAAAAAATAACCCCAACTATACATACAACATGATGGGGGCTAATTTAGCTACAACGAGTCATGAAAAAGATCTTGGAGTTATCGTGGATAGTTCTCTAAAGATGTCCACGCAGTGTGCAGAGGCGGTCAAAAAAGCAAACAGGATGTTAGGAATCATTAAAAAGGGGATAGAGAATAAGACTGAGAATATATTATTGCCCTTATATAAATCCATGGTACGCCCACATCTCGAATACTGTGTACAGATGTGGTCTCCTCACCTCAAAAAAGATATTCTAGCACTAGAAAAGGTTCAGAAAAGAGCAACTAAAATGATTAGGGGTTTAGAGAGGGTCCCATATGAGGAAAGATTAAAGAGGCTAGGACTCTTCAGTTTGGAAAAGAGAAGACTAAGGGGGGACATGATAGAGGTATATAAAATCATGAGTGATGTTGAGAAAGTGGATAAGGAAAAGTTATTTACTTATTCCCATAATACAAGAACTAGGGGTCACCAAATGAAATTAATAGGCAGCAGGTTTAAAACAAATAAAAGGAAGTTCTTCTTCATGCAGCGCACAGTCAGCTTGTGGAACTCCTTACCTGAGGAGGTTGTGAAGGCTAGGACTATAACAATGTTTAAAAGGGGACTGGATAAATTCATGGTGGCTAAGTCCATAAATGGCTATTAGCCAGGATGGGTAAGAATGGTGTCCCTAGCCTCTGTTCGTCAGAGGATGGAGATGGATGGCAGGAGAGAGATCACTTGATCATTGCCTGTTAGGTTCACTCCCTCAGGGGCACCTGGCATTGGCCACTGTCGGTAGACAGATACTGGGCTAGATGGACCTTTGGTCTGACCCGGTACGGCCTTTCTTATGTTCTTATGGGACATATTCTTCTCCTTAAAACATTAATAACTAGAATTAATGTCATAAGTTTGCTACATACCCTCAGAAAGCAAAGCTGCCCATTCTGTACTTCTGTATGTTAATGTTGTATTCCTAAAGGGGAGAATAAAGTGATTTCTCTAAATCTGTATTCTCCTACAATATAGAATCATGAAGGTAAGAGAAGGAAAAGACCTGTTAGGCTGACTCTGATCCTTCTTCCAATGCAGAATTATTTTTCTGTGTCTCTTGTTCTAATTCATCCAGTCTAATTTAAAATCTCGCAAGTAATGGAATACATCTCACTATCAAGGACTTTTGCATTGCACATCAGCCTACATTTTTCCTTAGTTTAATCACACTGTCTGTGATTACATTAAATTTTCTCCATCCTTGTTTTTTTAAATAGTTGACTTGTCTTACTTACGTATTACATACCTAGAGGTGTGGCCAGATTTTTGAAAGAACTCAGCTGCATTTGCTCTCCATGGGAGCTGCTTGATCCTGAGGGTTTTTTTTTTTTAAAGTCTGGCTACTTTGCTTTAGGTGTCCTGTAAGAGTGCAAAGCAGTTTTGAAAATCAGCCCAAACTGTTCTGAATGTCTGGCCTACATATCTTAGGTTTTAGTCTTTCTGGATAGATCAGTCTTCCATGCTCTTGGATTATTTTTCTTGCTTTTAGAATCATAGAAATGTAGGACTGTAAGGGACCTTGAGAGGTCATCTAGTTCAGCTTCCCCTGGCTGAGGCAGAACCTACCAGAACAGTCCCTGATACGTGTTTGTCTAACCTGTTCTTAAAACCTCCAGTGATGGGAATTCCATAACCTCTCTTGGAAGCCTGTTGGAGTACTTAATGATGCTTATATTGGGAAAACCTTTCTAAATAGCTAACCTACATCTCCCTTGCTATTGATTAAGCTGATTACTTCTTGTCCTACCTTCAGTGGACTTGGAGAACAATTGATCACTCTCCCCTTTATAAAAGCCCATAACGGATTTGAAGATTGTTGTCAAGGTCTCACCCGCAATCTTCTGTTCTCAAGACTAAATGTACCCAATTTTTTAATGTTTCCTCATAGGTCAGGCTTTCTAAAACTTTTATAATTTGTATTACTTGCCCTGGAGTCTGTCAAGTTTGTCAATATCTTTCTTAGGGTGCCCAGAACTGGACACAATACTCCAGCAGAGGTCTTACCAGTGCTGAGTAGAGTGAGACCGTTACCTCCAGTGTCTTCCATATGACACTCTGGTTAAAATACCCCAGAAAGATATTTGTTTTGTTTTTTTACAGTTGTATCACAATATTGGCTTATATTCAGTTTGTGATCCACTATAACTCCCAGAGCCTTTTCAGCAGTGCCTTATTCCCCATTTTGTAGTTGTACATTTGATTTTTTTCCCCCTCTGAAGTGTAATATTTGGTACATGTCTTTGTTGAATTTCATCCTATTTATTTCAGATCATTTCTCCAGTTTGTCAAGATCATTTTGAATTCCAATGTTGGCCTCCGAAGTACTTGCAACCCCTCCTAGCTTGATGGCATCTGCAAATTTTATAAGCATAGTCTCCACTTTATTATCCAAAAAGAAGGGGCACCTTAGAGTAATTCATAAAAATGGTTAGTACCAGACCCAAGACAGTCCTGTGTGCGACCCCTACTAGATACATCCTCCCAGTTTGACAGTGAACCATTGATAGCTACTCTTTGACTATGGTCTTTCAATCAGTTGTGCACCACCTTATAGTAATTCATCTGACCACATTTCCCTAGTTTGCTTATGAGACTATGTCAAAAGCCTTTCTTCAGTAGGCACCCTTCAGTCTCAAGAGACCCTGGATATGGACCCCTGAGAGGTAAAGCCTTACTAAAATCAAGATATATCAAGTCTGTTGCTTCTCCCCCATCTGGTTGGCCAGTAACAGTATCCAAGAAGGAAACTAGGTTGGTTTGTCATAATTTGTTCTTGATAAATTCATGTTGTATATTACTTACTACCCTATTATCCTTTAGGTGCTTACAAATTGATTTATAATTTTTTCCAGTATTTTTCCAGGTATCAAAGTTAGGCTGACTGGTCTATAATTCCCCAGGTTTCTCTTTTTAAAGATAGGTACCATGTTTTCCCTTCTCCAGTCCTCTGGGACCTCACCATTCTCCATGAGTTGTCAAAGTTAATTGTTAAATGTTCCAAGATTTCGTAAGCCAGTTCCTTAAGTATCCTAGGGTGAATTTCATCAGGCCCTGCTGACTTGAATACATCTAACTTACCTAAATATTCTTTCACCCATCTTTTTCCTATTTTAACTTATCTTCTTTACCCCTAGATAATATTAATTGTATTAAACATCTGGTCACAAACTTTTAAGTGAATACTGAAGCAAAATCAGCACTAAACAGTTCAGCCTTCTTGGTGTCATCCATCATTAGCTCTCCTTTCCTGCTAAGTAGTGGACGTACGCTTTCCTTCATCTTTCTCTTGCACCCAATGTATTGATAGAACCTCTTAATACTGCCTTTTGTGTCTCTTGTTAGGTGTAACTTGTTTTGTGCTTTAGCCTTTCTGATTTTATCCCTGCATGCTTGTGCTATTCTTTTGTATACATCCTTAGCAATTTGTCCATGTTTCCACTTTTTGTAGGTTTCCTTTTTGATTTTTCAGGTCATTAAAGAGCTCCTGATGCAGCTGCATATTAGCCTCTTGCTATTCTTCTAATATTTCCTTCACATCAGAATAGCTTGCTGTTGGAGCTTTAATATTGTCTCTTTGAGAAACTGCAAGCAATCCTGAACAACTTTTTCTCTAAAATTTTCTTCCCATGGGACCCTGCCTACCAGTTCTGAGATCAGAAAAGCAGACTTTTACAAAGTCCATTGTCTTTATTTTGCTGCTCTCTCTCCTTCCTTTCCTTAGAATCATGAAATTTGTTTATCGTTTCATGATTGCTTTCATCCATGTTGCTTTCTATCATCAGATTTACAACCAATTAATCCCTGTTAGAATCAACTCTAAAATGACTTCTCCCTGATTATCTCCTTTACCTTCTGAAAAAAGTTGTCCTTTGTACATTCCAAGAATTTATTAGAGATTTTTTTATCCAAATACCTTCAGTTTGTTTATCTTTCTGTGATGTGATGCTCAGAGCTGAAGGTGAGGTTCCTGATATAAAAAGGTATAAAATATTACCTTATTTTTAGCAGTGTATGATAAAATACCTTTGACCATTCTGGCCAAAATTGCACTGACCTTTTTGTATGAAGTTGCAAACTCACGTCAAAAGAAAGTTTCTTTCACCATTGGTGTTGGCCAGATTTCTTTTATGCATTGGATATGTGTTATTTTGCCCTCTTTCATGCTTTTTTTTACCAGCTTTTAGCCTTTTTTTATGCATGTGCATTAATCAGAATGAAGTATATTTTAAGCTAGAATTAGAAAAATGGTTGTTAACATCTAAATATTACATCTTTGTCCAGTAATTTTGTTAGATAGATAAATTAAAGCAATCTTTACAATTACTAATTGCAAGAAAATTAACATTAACACAATATTTATGGTGTTCCTTACATTAAGTACAGGGAATTCTCAGAATGCTGCAGTAACATTAATTAGGCAAAAGTTAAATTAAAAACTTTAAAATTTGTAGCTTTTACCTAATTAATGCCTAGAGCTCCTGTCTTTCCTTTTCTTGTAAAGTATTGTGAACCTTCCAGTTTGCCTTGAATGCAAAAAGATTCTCTTCAGAACACCGAAATTTTTGATGATCAATTTGAAGGACTTGTAGTGAAGACAACTCTGCCTGATCAATTTTCTTTCTGTTCACACAGCTGACCTTCATATTGGTGGTGCCCTTGATACGCAAGGCCCTGTTAGACAGTAGATGGGTTTCCGCCCACTGAATTAATGATTCAACTTCCTCTTGTAAATCTGTTGACTTCATACTCCCCTCTTTGTTGTGTTGTTACCAGAATATGACAGTTTGGCAACACTGGGACCAGTTGTCAAAGAGCATACTTAATGCTCTCAGCTGTAGAAAATTTGTTTTTTTTGTTTCAAGGACAGTGTCTTTTTGAGCCACTGACTTGGAGGACTTGCCACATCCTTCGAGACTGGTGTGTCTCTTGTTATGACAGACCTCTCTGGCTCTGCCGTGACCAACCCTCCCTGGACTATTTCTGGACTCATCCACCAATGCAGGAATTTCAGCGCAAGTGATGGAATGTTTACTTTTTGAGATGGGAAAATCAGAACATTTCAGGGAAGGGACAGCAGAAAATTCTATAGAGTCCTCATGCATTTTTTACCTAAAGCACTATCCCTATGCAGGATACAGTCATCCCTAGAAGTTTCAGGAGGGTGCCTACTGACATCCTCAGGAGGGTAATTGCTGATCTGATCTTGCTCCTCTTTTAACTGACTGAAAGATTTTGTGTACCTCTGTCTTCATCGACACTCCAAGATATGACTCTTCTTTTGGAAAGGATTTTTTTTATTGTTGACTCAGTTGCTTGAGTGGACCCCTCCTTGGATGGGCTCTGAGGAGAATGTCGTCCAGGGAAATAGTATACTTATATACCTTTCTATCTGAGAAAAGCCACAGAACAACAAGGACTTTCGTGAACACTCAAGGCACGGATGACCATCTGAAAGGCAGTGCTTTGTATTGAAAGTGATAGGTCCCTTGAGTGAATTGCAGAAATCTGTGCGTTTGATGAATTGGAACATGAAAATAGGTTTCTTTCAGTTTGATTGACACAAGATAGCAGATTGCACTACTATGAACTTCAAGGTCTGCATTTTGTATTTGATTCTCCTTATGAACTGCAGCCGGCAGCAGTCAGGTTGGGATGCGTGTGTGTGTTTTCCCCCTGAAACCTACATGTTATGTCAAACTTCAAAACAGGCAAAAATAAATCAACCAACCAAAACCACTTCACTGAACATCCCATTTTAAAAATTAAGAATCACAAAGTTTAATTTTAATAGTTTGATAGCCCTGGAGACTGATATCCCAATTATCTTCAGAACAGCTGCACATGGGCATTTTCCTGCCAACATGACCCAGCCTAGAGATGGAGAGCCCAGTTGTCAGGTTAGATGGTACTTCAGTATAAGGCCTTCTTAAACTGCAGTCATTCTACTGAGACAGCCACAAAAGGAGCTGCTCATGAAGTTTATGTACCCAGGTGTTTCTTATGGGCACCTGAGGCTACGTCTTCACTACCCGCCGTATCGGCGGGTAGCGATCGATTTTTCAGGGATCGATATATCGCGTCTCATCTAGACGCGATATATCGATCCCCGAACGCGCTCCTATCGATTCCGGAACTCCACCACCGCGAACGGCGGTGGCGGAGTCGACATGGAGAGCCCCAGACATCGATCCCGTGCCGTGAGGACGGGTAAGTGATCGATATAAGATACTTCGACTTCAGCTACGTTATTCACGTAGCTGAAGTTGCGTATCTTATATCGATTTTCCCCCTTAGTGTAGACCAGCCCCCAGTCCCACTAATAACACTGCCACAGGTAGGAAACAGGGTAGGCAGTAGACTTTTCCCACAATGCACCACATTCTTAGGGCTAGAGTGTTGACATGGGGTGGAGGCACTAAGCATTTCGGGATGTTTACTTTGACTCGGGTCTGTGCACTGCAGTGTGGACGCCGGAGCCCTAGCTTCAAGTGCAGGTTAGAAAATCCTCAGCCTAGGATTAAAATACAATGTAGATGCTCAAGCCCAAGATTCTCTGACACAGGTCAGCTGACTTGAGTCCAACTAATCCTAGACGTACCCTCAGTGTCTGAGGTAATTTCTTGAATCCTTTTAAAAATTTTACTCCTTTGGGGAGCTGAGATTCGGAACCTGAGTCAGATGAACCTGTGAACCTGTTCCACTAACAGGCATCGCTTTATGTTTGCCCCTTTAAGAGTGGATAAAAGGTCTGTAATGGGACAGTGGAGCTGCTGATTGAGGCTCACAAGATGGCAGGCATGTTTCGTGCCAAATCTAAGCGTTCCCTCGCCAAAGAGGGTGTGTGTTTGTTTTTTTTGGGGTGGTGGTGGGGGGGGAGGAGGATTCCTTTCTCCTCTCCTCCATGCAGAATTCCTGACTTTCCCTGGGGTTGCAGGAAGGAGACCAAATTGTCCGATGATGGAAGTGATGGGAGATGATGAAACCTGCGCTGTGATGGGGTGCATGTCTGAACCAATCTGCTCCTGGCTCTGTCTGTGGCAGATTCCACTGGTCCTGCTTATGGTTTCCCTGGGCTGCTGCCCTTTGATGAAACCCCCTTTCGTAGCTGAAGGGCTGTCATCATTTTCTTGCCATTTTTCAATACATTTGCAGTCTGGCTGTCAGACTCCCCACTGATGGGGTGTGCCTGGGGAACTGGCTCCTGGGTCAGAGTAAGGCGGCCAAAGCAAAGCCTCTCCAACCCAGCAGGTGAAGAAGCTGGAGTGCACATGGGACTGAAACATCTCCTCCTGCTCCATGTGGCCGGGATACAGAGCAGGAGGAATGCAGCATTGGGCTCCTGTTTGGACCTTTCTTCACCACGCCCTGAGCCTGTTATCTGGGCAGGCTAGGGGCTGGGTGGGTGGGCACTGTGGAAATCCCAGGCAGGAGACTGCCTCTTCAGGTTTTTTGATTCTCTCACAGCAGGTACTAAGTTCCACTGCCCTGCAAGAGTTACAGGAGGCAGAGCAAAACTCAGTGGGTCTCTGGAAGGTGGGGGCTAGTTCCCAGCAGTATCCCTGGGGAAGGTGGGGGCTAGTTCCCTGGGGATCTGTGGATCTAGCCTTGAGAGAGAATCTGAGTTTTTGGATTGTATTCCCAAATGTGTCTGGGTTGCTTCACAAAGATGATAATTTAAAAAAAAAAAAAGTTAACCAAAAAAGCAATGTGTCCAAACAGAGCAAATTCTGAACTGCACTGTTTAAAAAAAAACAAAAAAAAACTTCTTCATAAAAATAATTTTTAAAATGCCTACTGTGCAATAATGTTTGTCACTTTTCTTCTGTTTCAGGAGGGTTTGTGGTAGGTGGAATAGTGTCTCCTGAAAAGGATCCATGCAGGAAGGCTAGAGTAAAGAGAAAACATACGCCAAAAACAAGTATAAACTTCCTTGAAACTTATTTTGTTTTTTTTATTTCAATAGCAGTATGGAGCAGTGGTTCAGATTATGCACAGTGCTAGCTCTTCACACCCCTCAGTACTCCTTTGGGGGGAAATTTTGTAAGAAGTTTAATGTTAAGAACATAAAGAACGGCCCTACTGGGTCAGACCAAAGGTCCATCTAGCCCAGTAACCTGTCTTCTGATATTAATATGAATTAAAACTAACATGTTAGTGTGGACAAGGACATTGGGCTTTAAAACATTGGTCATGGCTAACCCTAGATGAAGAAGAACTTCATGTAGTGAGAAAGGAGGAGCTACTTGTGGGAATCGGAGGTTGGTGATAAATTCAGTGCAATTAGTAAAGAAGGTGAACTGCAGTTCTGTCATTGATCAGCCTATTGGTTAGATAATATAAATTAATGCTTGTACTCCTATTATGTGTAGGTAAGCTTCTGTAACTACCAAACATTTCATGAACTCAAGCATCACCAATATCATACCAAAAGGCAATGCACAAAGGTCTTATGTATATTGGGAAAACACATTGTTTTAGACATATTAACTAACATGTTTTAACTAATTTAGTGTTGTATGATTTTATCCTCAATGTGGACAAGGACAGTTGTTTTAAAAACGTTAGCTGGTTGTGTTGATGAGACAAGTAGAGTTCTTGTCCGTACTACAGATGGTGACTGATCTCATGATTGAGTTGGTCCGCAGATGATCACTTAGAACCAGAGCACCATATTCCATCCCAGTAAAGAAGCCGTCTCCTTGTCAATCTGTTATCTGGTAATGGGTATAATTCCAGAAGCCTGCTATTTCTGAGCAGAGGTATTGAGACTTCCTACTTTCTAGAATGGAGTCTATCAGAAAAAAATATAATTTTAACTTGGAAAAGGTTTGTGGTGTAGGGCAGATAGGCCTCCCACTAAATCTGCTTTAATTATTTTAAAATGCACAAAACAAAAACTCTAAAGGCTTTTACTTGTGAATTTGGATTAGGGCTGTCAAGCGATTAAAAAAATTAATTGCGATTAATCGCACTGTTAATAATAGAATACCATTTATTTAAATATTTTTGGATGTTTTCTACATTTTCAAATATATTGATTTCAATTATAACACAGAATACAAAGTGTACAATGCTCACTTTATATTTATTTTTGATTGCAAGTATTTGCACTGTAAAAAAACAAGAAATTGTATTTTTCAATTCACCTAATACAAGTACTGTAGTGCACTCTCTTTATCATGAAAGTTGAACTTACAAATGTAGAATTATGTACAAAAAAAACCTGCATTCAAAAATAAAACAGTCTGAAATTTTAGAGCCTTCAAGTCCACTCAGTCCTACTTCTTGTTCAGCCAGTTGCTCAGACAAACAAGTTTGGTTACAATTTGCAGGAGATAATGCTGCCCGCTTCTTGTTAACCGTGCCTCCTGAAAGTGAGAACAGACGTTCTCATGTCACCGTTGTAGCTGGCGTGGCAAGATATTTACGTGCCAGAAGCGCTAAAGATTCATATGTCCCTTCATGTTTCAACCACCATTCCAGGGGACATGCGTCCATGCTGATGACGGATTCTGCTCAATAACGATCCAAAGCAGTGCGGACCGACGCATGTTCATTTTCATTTCTGAGTCAGATGCCACCAGCAGAAGGTTGATTTTATTTTTGGTGGTTCAGGTTCTGTAGTTTCTGCATCGGAGTGTTGCTCTTTTAAGACTTCTGAAAGCATGCTCCACACCTCGGCCCTCTCAGATTTTGGAAGGCACTTCAGATTCTTAAACCTTTGGTTCAGTGCTGCAGCTATTTTTAGAAATCTCACATTGGTTCCTCCTTTGCGTTTTGTGAAATCTGCTGTGAAAGTGTTCTTAAAATGAACAACATGTTCTGGGTCATCATCCGAGACTGCGGTAACATGAAATATATGGCAGAATGCGGGTAAAACAGAGCAGGGGACATACAATTCTCCCCCAAGGAGTTTAATCACAAATGTAATGCATTATTTTTTTAATGAGCGTCATCATCATGGAAGCATGTCCTCTGGAATGGTGTCTGAAGCATGAAGGGGCATACGAATGTTTAGCATATCTGGCACATAAATAGCTTGCAATGCGAGCTATAAAAGTGCCATGCACATACCTGTTCTCACTTTCTGATGACATTGTAAATAAGAAGAGGGCAGCAGTATCTCCTGTAAATGTAAACAAACATGTTTGTCTCGGCAGTTGGCTGAACAAATAGGACTGAGTGGACTTGTAGGCTCTGAAGTTTTACACTGTTTTGCTTTTGAGTGCAGTTATGTAACACAAATAAAAAATCTACATTTGTAAGTTGCACTTTCACGACAGAGATGGCAGTACTTGTATGAGGTAAATTGAAAAATACTATCTTTTGTTTATTATTTTTACAGTGCAAATATTTGTAATAAAAAATAGTATACACTTTGATTTAAATTACAACACATCATTCAATATATATGAAAATGTAGAAAAACATCCAAAATACTTAATACATTTCAATTGGTATTCTATTGTTTAACAGTGTGATTAAAACTGTGATTAATCGTGATTAAATTTTTTTATCGTGATTAATTTTTTTTGAGTTAATTAAGGCTGTAAATTAATCGCAGTTAACTCACAAGTTAACTGCGATTAATTTACAGCCTTAATTTGGGGCTAAATGTCCTTTTGGCAGCAGGTTTGACCTATCATGAAATCACTGAAAGATGAGTTTCTGCAGTCATTTTTCAGGTTCACTTAAGACATGCATTTGAACCCCCCAGTAAAGAGCCCTTTGTCATGGGATAGTAATGTGTTCCTGATTATGATAAGCGTTACTTTTGGGGTCACGTTTCCTACCTGGTAAGTCATTTCTGACTTCAGCTGGTAGCAAAATAACTTTAGGTTCTAGTGACCAAACCTTTATACTATACATACTTTATACTATATTTCATAAGACTAGCTGGTACTTCAGACATCTTTGAATTTCCCTCTAAAGGGGATAGTAATTTTCCAGTTTAATAAGCCAGTCCTCCTCAGAGGCACTCTTTCATGAACTCTGTGAAAACATCACTGGGTTTTTAGCTAATGCAGACTAAATCCCTTAAATGAAAAAGCTGAGTAAATTTTCTAACATGAATCCCTAAGTTGTACTGAAATCAAGAGAACTAGGTTGAAATGTCTGTCTGACTGCATCTGTCACTGCTACAGCATACAGAGGCCTGCAGTTTGGAGAGGGTTATGTCAAAACTTATCTATCTGAGGCAGAGTGGCTTTGTTTCCAGCCTTAGATTTGTCCTTGGGTAGGAGATCTGCGAAGCTGCCACGTGGTAGTCTCCATGTATTTATGAAGCAATATAGGTTGCATTTGACATCAAGAAAGAAATCCAGGTTCTGACTGCTTGTAGGAATTACTCCCCAGTTATAGGGTGCCCAAACTGCCCTGCCCCTTAGAGGTTGTGTGAGAGTTGGGATATCTTACTTTGGATTGGTTACCTGCGCTCCTCCTGAAGCTTTTACCTTAGAGGAGTCTTAATTTTCTGTACTTTGCAAGAAGTTACACTGACTTCCTGACATTTGGCTGGAAGATTTACCTTTTATTTTAGAAATATCCCTTGAAATTTTAATCTCCAAGTGAAGATCCTATAATCTTGTAAAGAGAAGGAAAACCTTCACTTGTAATAATTTTTCTTTGAAGGTTTCATCTTTGAGTATTCCCACTCACTCAGTCACCTCCATCAGAATAGGTGGGGGAAAGGCTTTTTTGGGACTTCATAAAATGTTTAAAATTTTAAATAGCTTCAGGAACTCCAGTGTCTTTAAAGCAGCAAATGAACTTTAGAAGGTAGATGGTCTTGGAGATGTATTGTTGTTACTGTTGTGACAGGAGCAGTTGCCATTGTTCTAGGAAGTCCCTGCCTGTCTTGCATAAGAGAGTGACCCCACTGATAAATTATAGCTTCAAAAATTTTGTATTGCAAGTAATTCCTATTTATTAAGGGAGTAGTCTTCCAACCTATTTGAATATTTAAAATCTGAGGAATTATTTAAATCCTTCACTATGCATTTGAATTCTAAAATATTTGAGAAATGATAGTGGCATAACATCATCTCAGGTTGGTTTAAAAATGTACAGTGATTAGTTTTTTTACACTTTTATTTTTCAGGGAGTCATGTTGAACATTTGAATGTCTCCCTAGCAGATACTTCTAAGCCAACTGCTGTATGGGATCCAACAATTAATGAAGAGGTTTTGCTAGGTAAGTTGCTGAAATGACATGACCAGGTTCTGAAGAATTCTGTGACAAGATTGCAGAATTTGGTCCTCCTTTGGGGTCATACAGGGAAGTATGCTGATCAGGGCTTCCTCCGCTCACCTAAACTCTTGAGGTGCTGAGATATCCCACTTCCTTCCTCATGCAGAAAGTCAGGGGAGCCAGAGAAGGGGGAAAAGGTAGGGAGATAGCACACTACTCTAGAATTTTTCAGTCTGCTGAACCTGGAATCTTACAACAAAGTACTATGCTGAGTACTTAATATGATTAAGAAATTGGATGATGTGCTGTGCTAATGACAAAAATATTTAATATACACATGGATATTATTGCTCAGCTTCTGTCAATTTTGTTTTTCTGTAGAGTGTGTCAACACTGGAAATAGTCATTCTTGTTTCTTTAATGATGAGTCAGTGAAAATATATAAAAACCTGAATACATCTGTTTTTGCTGCTGGTAAATTGATCTTGAAACCGCTTAAAGAAAAGGGGCACCAATTTGTTTTCACAGATAATATAGTGAGTACATCTGTTTCCTTATATATTCTTGTATAGCAAAATACCATGTGCTGAAAGGCTTTGATACTTTAAAGACCTGTTGAGTATTGTTAGAAGTATTTTACTACTTGACGTTAATGCTGTATTTGTAACTTTTATTACGTTTTCTTAAAAAGGAATACATGTAGAAAACACGATAATGAAACCTTTAAATTGTAGAATCAAACACTGAAAAATAAGGGAAAGTCACTAAGTTAAATTTTGCTCTACAAAAGTAACTCAGCCACCTGGCACACGTTAACCTTCCTATGTTCTTCGGTATATGATAAATATCCGTATATTGTTAATAAATACCATAACATGTAGGCAGCAATGTAAAAGTCTTACAATAGGAGAAAATGTTACATTTCAAATACCTGTCTTTATTAAATGCTTGATTTCACAACCATAATTTGCAGTGGGGTGGGGGGAGTGATGAGGAGTTGGGGGCTTATTGGTTTTTGGGGGGGGTGTTAATTTCTATTTGTACAAAAAAGTTAGTATCTATGAGAGGATAAAGTTTCAGCCTAAAGGATTTTTTTCTTTGATAGTACTACGATCTCACTAATGATAGAATATTTGCTTTTGATTTAATTTCTGAAGGCTTTCCATGTTATCTGTGGCAAGATTATTGTTACCCTTCATAAGACATCCTACTATCTGACTACAGGAGATTTTTTCTATGTCCCAGAAGGTAAGTACATTTTAAAAACAATTTGTTGCAAAAGGACCAGCTGAAGGGAGAGTATAAGTGGTAGAAACTAAGCTGAAGGGGAGGTGGGGGAGCGGGGCTAGGAGAAAGATAGGGAATAATTGGGCAACCTTTGCTGAATCTGGGGATAAGAACCTCATTAAGAGGTGAATGAGTCCCAAAGGCAGAGAGAAGTTAATGGTCCCTTGTGTGTAAGCAGTAACACAAAACAGTGTGTGTTTATGTTGGTTATCTTCAGGCTTCAAGTGCACCATGAAGCCAAAAGCTATGACCTTGTCTTCAGTCACGCAAGAAGAGCTAGTACAAAGTGTAGCAGTACTACCTGAAGTGTTAACGTTTTCAGAAAAAGGTTTGAGGAAATCCCCACTATGTTAGCCCAAATCATGGCTATTATATCTTGCTACCAGCAGAAGGCAGGAAAAAGGAAATAGTGAGGTCATCTCCAACCTGTGAAAGTTACTAGACTGCCAGACACTGTTCAGTTCTTTGATCTTTTCTGGTCAGCTAAACCAGCTTGCTTATTATGGGATTGGTCTTCAGTTGAGTTTTACTGTTATAACTTTATGGTTGGTTAGGGTTATGATATATATTTTACTGAAAGCTATACCATATTGAAGCCTTATTGTGGATGCAGTTATACCAGCATAAAGGTGATTTAAACCTGTATAGTTATTCCCCTTCCTGTATAGGAATGGCTATACCATTTATGCTGACATAACTGCATCCCCACTAGGTGGATTATACGGGTATAATTAAAGCGGTGTGGCTTTCCACTGTAGGCAAGGACTAAGTTATTTGGCTTTCAGTGTAATTAGTTTGCAGCTCCTTTTTTTAGCAGGATTTCCTGTCTTTAGATTAGTAGTCCCAAGCAAAGGGTCAAAGACTTTTCAGGGGCTGGAGATGACATGGTTAGGATGGCTCTTGTACTCTCTATTGCTGTGGACAATGCATCTTTAAAGGTATGTACTGAAACCCTGCAGGATTTAGTCTAGATTGCACCTGCCAGAACACCTGTCACTACAAATACTATTAGGTACATTTTTACTAAACGCAAGCATCTAAAGCCCCTGGTGAATTCACCATTTAATCTTACTACTGGCCCTCTATTGGCGATAGGTACCATGGATGCTAATTTCTCATGCAGCTGTCTATCCACCCAATAACTACAGACATCTGACTGTCAAGGGCTTATACGTTCTGTGCGAAAAATATGGTAAAACTACCAAAGCCAACTCCACTTTGACTATTCTTTCCGTGGTTCAGACAGACACAATTATTTTTACCACCATGTTTAAATATGAGCTTTGTCTAAACTTGGAGCTTCCACCAGTATTCCCATCAAAAGAGTTTGCCCCCTTTAGGAATTATAGGTCTGAAAAGTCCTAATGTGTTGGCAAGGTCATTGAGTTAAACATACTAAATGTCTTGGAGCTCAGAACCATGAAGCAGGCTCTGTTCATCTGCAGAAGACTTTTAGTTCTAGCATTTGGATGTAGCCACTTTCAGCAGGTGACTGGATCAAGAGTACTAAAATTGCCAAAGAATCCAGTCTCCTGTGCCTGTAGAGGTAGAAAAGGATTTGGTTGCTCTTGGATCTTGAAATATGGTAGGAAAGACAAAACACTGACAGAGGAGTTGAGCTGAAAATCAGTTCTGCGAGAGTTCTCAAACTGAGATAAAAAATCATAATATTGAGAAAAAGAGTAAAAAAGATCTCCCACTTCAAAAGTAAAGAAACTTTGTGAATAAACTTGATACAGGACAGTAGTTGTGACTGAGCTATAAAGAACGAGTAGCCAAAGCTGAAGAAAGCATTTTAAGTGTTGGATATTAGAGGCACTAGGAAAAAACAGTTTTTACTGACTAACTTTTCTCACAAATTTCATAATATTCCAGCTAGGATATTCCTATTGGTTTGCTGTAATGTTGGAGGGGATTAGAACATTGTCTTGTTTGTTAGTTTCTAATCATACCTTTTGGGACTTTTTTATACAATGCCTCACAATTTTGGGGGTGAAAATAGAGTTTTCTTTATATTGTCACAATTGCTTTTATTATTGTTACTGCTCCAGTTTTCTAAAGGAAGTTTTTTAAAGGAATGCGTTAAGCTGGTAAATCTTCCTTCGTTAGGGGTCTGACATCACAAAAGTTGTTTCCTGCTTTCATCTGCTGGTAGGAGATTATAATTAAGGCTAAGATTTAGTCACAGATATTTTTAGTAAAAGTCATGGGCAGGTCACAAGCAATAAACAAAAATTCACTGCCTTGACCTGTCTGACTTTTACTATAAATACCCATGACTAAACCTGAGCTGCTCCTAGGGCACTGCTGCTCTGGGGGATCCCCGGAGCTGACGGCAGGCCCCTGCTCAGATTGTTGGGGTTGACTGCCTCTGTCCACCCACTGTTCTGAGGCTCCTGGAGACAGCTCTCAGTCTGCCCCTGGGGCCAGCCACACTGGCTGTTGCAGCTGTGGAAGTCAAACATGTTATGGAAAGTCACGGAATCGGTGACTTCTGCGACCTCCGTGACAGATTCACAGCCTTAGTTATAATATGGTCTGAGTTGCGTATTATGGGACTGAAAGAAACCCAATTAGCAGCATGTAAAAAATGGTCTTTTCTATTATTTTCCTCTTTGGTTTGCTGTAATAATTTGAGGGAGGGATAATTGTTTCATTAGTTATGACCTGTTCAGTTAATCAGATACAGGAGCAGTCTGAACTTTTTCCAGGCAATCTAAAAAAGTAAATGTTGGATTTTTTTCCCCAGTCCCTTTTGGGGGAAGAGATTTATTATTTTACTGTTGTGTGATCAATTCCATTATACACAGCTTTTGGGAAATCTTTTAATCGGTTCATCTCTTGTTCTGGATTTGGTTCCAATTTAATGCAGGTTCAGGAGATTGTCGTTTCTCTAGTTGCTATCTTACTCATTAGCCCCAAGTTGAAATCCTGTGATGAAGCAGGTTTGCAAACTGTATTAACCTAGAACAGGTTCTTCTTAAACCTCTTCACAGTAAAGGACCGAAAATTTAAGTCCCTCATTTAGATGGGTGACATGCAAAGTTCATCTCAGTAGTAATGAATTAATCCCAGTCTGTGGTGGAAATAAATAGTTCAGAATATTAGGATTGGAGGCAAAAAAAAGGATCAAGTTGTTGCCAGAAGCCCACATTAAGAACCTCTTTCACTGCAAGGGAGAAGTCTTGGTGGAAGACTTTGGGGATTGTATGAACATCTATTTTATCTGCCTTGAGGATTCAGTTCCCTTACATCCTTGGCACTTCTCTGATGCGTGGCCTCAGACCCAAAATTGAAATACAAGAGGTCCGCACAGGCTATCTGGAGCTTTGGGAACACCTACCACTTACTGTAGAGCAGGGATGGGCAAACTATGGCCCGCGGGCCGGATCCGGCCCTTCAGGGCTTTGGATCCGGCCCATGGGATTACCCCTGGTGGTGCTGCGGGCCTGGTGCTGCTCTCAGAAGCAGCCCCCGGGCCGGGAGGCAAAGGGCTCCATGTGCGCACGCAGAGCCCTCTGCCCTTCCCCCCCCCAGGGGCCGCAGCACTTCCTGGAGTGGCGTGGGGACAGGGCAGGCATGCAGGGAGCCTGCCCTGGCCCTGGTGTGCGCCACTGCCACCCCGGAGCCACTTTAGGTAAGCGGCACCGGGCTGGAGCTCAAACCCCTCCTGCCTCCCGCCCCCCAACTTCCTGCCCTAAGCCCTCTGCCTGCACCTCGCACCCCTCCTGCACCCAACTCCCTGTCCTGAGCCCCTTTCTGCACTCCTGTGCATTCCAACCACCTGCCCTGAGCTCCCTGCTGCACCCTGCACCCCGTGCACCCCAACTCCCTGCCCTGAGCCCCATCCTGCACTCCGTACCCCTCCTGTACCCCAACCCCCTTCCCTGAGCCCCCTCTTACACTCTGCACCCCTTCTCTGCCCCAATCCCTTGTCCTGAGCCCCTTCCTCCACATCCCACACTCCACCCGCCCTGCCCTGGCCCTGCATACAATTTCCTCACCCAGATGTGGCCCTTGCCCCAAAAAGTTTGCCCACCCCTGCTGTAGAGAGTTCAGCAATGGAGGCTGCTTCTCAAGAACAGATTCTGGAGCCAAAAATAGCAGTGAGATCCACAACCACGCCAGAGGCAAAATTATAGGTAGCGCAAGGGGCATTACTGCCAGATTTGAGACACTTGGAACTGATTGGACCCACCTGAAGATACCAGATGTCAGTGCATTGTAACAGATGCTAAGAGCTTCAGGTATTTTTGGTGTGGCTGAGTCTTTTACTCTGGTCTCAGAATCCCCATCTGGTTGTAAGATCACTAGATGGAGCTAAAACCAACAATTACTACTGTTGTGAGTGTTAGCCAGCAACTGAGCAAATCTGGATCTAGTGAATGCTGGCTCTTCAGGTACCCAGAGTTGACTTTCAAAGCCTCCTTTAAAGAAGAAAAGCAGCAGGCACTGCTCCCCCTCATTTCGGGCATAAAAGGTAAAGCCTACTTAGCCACCCCCTTATGGGCGTCTTCTCCCTGATACGTTTCAGGCTGAAGCTGCGCTGATCCATTGGACGTTTGGGCATCACACAACACACATTATTTACAATCTAACCTCTTTTCACATTCAGCCACAGCCCTACTGTAGTGGTGCAGCCTGGCAAATGCCTGTCTGGAGTCTCCCAGGAGTAGAGTGATAGTTACACCCTGAGCCCTTGAAGTATTCCATTTATCTGCACCAGAATACTGTTCCTAGCTATAACATCTGCAAGGAAGACAGCAAGTTACCAACTTCGGCTGATTATTTATCACATTAAGTTGGTCTTGCATCTGCACACCAATGTTCTGTTTAAAATTGTCATAAAATTCCACTTGAATCAGTTTGACACCTCTGGCTTGGTTTCTGAAATCACATAATTTACCTGTCCAGGCTAGGTTACACAAGTTGGATGTTAAGAGGGGCAAACTTCTTGTTAAATACCCAGTTTTTTCCTTCCAAGATAAAGTTAAAATGGAATCTATTCCATATTAAAGTTTGCTGTAAATGGATCAGACGGTATTAAAGCTTATGACTTTAATTAGTGATGATTCTGAAGTAGACAGTGAATTTCACTAGGTTGAAGGCAGCTTTTGTGAAACTTACATAATATTGCAATGGGATCCCTGGGGTACAACCTGGAAGTGGGCTTTCACTGTGTCCCCTTAATTCTCCAGCCTGCGCTGTTTCTCACAATGCTTTGCTAGTGATCAGCAGCAAACCCCTCCAGGTGCTGTCATCACTCAGTACAACAGCATGTGATGCCCTACGCCCAGCTAGATAGCATGAATGCTCCCTGAACCACTCACAAATCACACAGAGAAAGGCATCAGCAAATCTCCCAAGCCCCCCATCCTTAAGGAGGTTGTTACTTCTTAATGTATCAAGAATAAGGATCTGCAGCAACAATTTCTGAAGGGAAAAAATTGGCCACTTACCCATGACTGGTAAGATCTCTGTGTATGGCCCCTACAGATCCTTACTTAACTTCCATCCTTAGGGTCCATCTCCTGGTATTCTGAATATAAGTGGAAAGGCATTGAAGGTGGATGGGGCTGTAGATCTCTGTGTAACTCCCATCAAAAGCCTTACTCTATAAGAAGTATGTGTTCACTCGCCATCTTTTTAAATGGTTCTAAGTTTGTGGTGCTGTGAGCATACAAATTAATTACAGGTTTGAACCCCTTGAGGGGATAGCCTTGATTTTTTTTTTCTTGGTATGAAAATCACAGCTTTTATTAAAGTTTTCTTATAGCTGTTGAGGGTTAATGGCCCAATCTTATGCATTCCCTTCAAGACACTCCTCAATACACATCTTCTTAAGGTTAGTCTAACTCTATATCAAAGTAAACAATCCTAGATGCAGTTTCTTTCCTCCCAACTATTAATAAATTTTAAATTCACATTCAGACTTTGGTGGCTTGCCTATTATTGTTCTTCGGAATTATGGATGAAATGCTGTTTAAGTTGCTGACCTACCCTAACTGCCAAAGAGTTCAAAATGCCTATAGGAAAAGTGTTCAAAGTTAAGTGATGCTGCAGCAACTTGGTCATAATGCTATAAAACTTTCTGATGACTTTTTATTCTTTTACTCTTAGGAAATGGATACAACATACGCAATCTCCTGAATGAGGAAAGTATTCTTCTTTTCACACAGCTGAAAGGAGAAAGGTGGGGAAAATAACTTTGTACATAATGGTTTCACCTAAAATACATTTAAAGTTTGTATGCAGTGTGGTTTTCTATTTTCCAATTACTCTTGAATATAAAAGGGCCTTTTATATCCATCTGAACATTCTGTTTCTTAAAAAATTGCATTTTAAAATGTTATAGCTGTGCATATACAAAGCAGTTTTTCCACTACCAAAAATAGGATACCTGAGCTCCTATGGAATTAAGAAAATTAAGACACTTAAAGGGTCCCTTGTACCAATTAACTCTGATCTCCTGTGTGTATACAGTATAAAGACTTGATTGTGTAACACAGGTAAAGGTATTAATTTTTTAAAAATCATATTTTAATAAATGAACTATAGTGTATGGTTGAAAGCTTATACCACCTTGTCCTGTGCCCTCTCCTCAAGTCCTATATGGTGGCTGTTAGTAGAGGTTGCAGACAGTTTTGAGATTTTCACATGCCCTTTTCAAATGCAAAATGCCTCACTTTGAGAAACTACCAATGGAAAGTTGGTATTTGGGTAAGTTTTGGACAGTATTTTTTTATGGTAGATTTTCTATTTTGCTTGTCACTGCAGATACCTCAGGCCTCTTTTTATCCTTGTGTCATTGATAATAGCAATCACAATTGTCTGTCCAGCTTTGATGTCACTGCACTGTAATGTATCTCAGGGGACGAGACTTCAGCAGAGATAAAAGTTGGCAGCTCTGGCTATCTCTGAATGTCTCTTTGTAACAACTATATTTTCTCCTGGCAGTTCAGTGCTTTCATCTTTTTTTGAAAAAGGAAGATGAGATCTAGGTAATCTCTCTTGACACATCCTATGTTGCTTGACAAATTACCTCTCATTGAAATTAATGAACCTTCACCTCATTGGTAACCCATTCCCCCAATTCAATAACAATCAGATTGAATGCTGGACCATTTCCAAGTTGTCTTTTGTATACATTGGAATACAGATTTTCATTTTAATCATTTAGAAGTCTGATCACGCTGCATGCTGAATCTTCATGTCCTTATCAATTTATTGTTTAATGCCTAACAAATATAGTTTCATTTGTCAAGTTTTAGATGGTCATAACTGAAAATAAAATACAGCTTTTACATTATTCTTTTACAGATGAAAATATGAATGTTTAAGTTGACCATCCAAAAGGTTTATAATATTTGAGGGCCTGTTAGAATCCCTTGTCTGCAATGCCACCTAACATTGAAAGTTGAAACAGTCAGAGAAAGAGTAGTATTCTCCTCAGGTTTCCATGGCCAGGAGGCTTCACCAGACTTGTTGACTTTCAAGCCAAGAATTTTATCTAATTTTATTTAATGGGTTGGGGTTAACATTCTAAACCAGGAAAATGCTAAGATCTAAGATCTCAAATTTGTTTATCAATATTAGAGACAGTTGTTTTTTTTGACAAACCAGATACGTAAATGGGATCAAAGGGAGTCATTGAATTGCTAGGCACATTCCTGCTTTGTATACTTATCAGCTTGCCATGGTTTAAATAAGACATTTTAATTGTCTAGGTACATATTTAGAGCATTTCTCTATGAATTTGATCTATTTAGCGTTAGGACTGTTTCACTATCAATAAGCAGTTTAATTATCTTCATAAAATGTTTTAGTGCATTGTTAAAATGACCAACCAAAGACAATAGGAAAGCATTTTCATTGCAATTAAGCCAATTATCGCACTCAAAATATATTTTTAACTCAGAAATATTACAGGCAGAGCTAGTGTTAATGCCGATAGTTCTTCGAGTGTTTACAGGAGTATATTGGACTCAGGTGTGCACATGCTTAGTGTGTCATAGCTGGAGAACTTTGTGTAATAGTACCTGTTGGGTTGGTGTATGTGCCCTGTGCTGCCTCAGGCCCCATCCTGAGGCTATATAAAAGGGTGGCACTGCCCTTGTGCCCCCAGTTCCTTCTTAATACCCACAGCCTGAGTCGGAGATCCCTGTGCAGTTTACCTCATAGTTACTGCATCACAGTGAGTTTTCTCTGTGTTGTTTTTGGAGATTGTTAGTAGTAGTTTAGTTACCCACTACTTAGTTTGTATTCATTTTAAGCAGTTAGTGTAGAAATCTGGTGATACGCCCTCACCAGGTTTAAGCACTGTCAGTAGTGTGGGGTGATCCCCACACACTGATCGCACAGTGCTTGCTGTGTCTTGATGAGTGGGTAAACATACAGCTAAGGGTAGCATAAATTCCCTTCTGAGTAGCTGTACTGAATTGCCTTACCTGTAAGGGGTTAATCAGTTCAAGTAACCTAATTGGCACCTGACCAGAAGGACCAATGGGGAAAGAAGATACTTTCAAATGTGTAGGCGGAGGGGGAGGAGGTTTTGTTTACGCTCTCTTTGTTTGTGCCCTCTCTGAACAGAGAGAGGGACCAGGCAGGAAAAAACATCTCCTAAAAACATACCTGAAATGAGCATCTAAGATTACAAACATTGTAAGTAAAGCAAGGAAATGTCAGATTATCTTTTGTTTTAGCTTGTGAATTTTCCCTGTGCTAAGAGAGAGTTTTATTCCTGTTTTTTGTAACTGTGAAGTTGAGTCCAGAGGGGAGTCCTCTGTGTTTTAAATCTTTTTATTACCCTGTAAAGTTACCTTCCATCCTGATTTTGCAGATGTGATTCTTTTACTTTTTCTTTATAATAAAACTCTTCTTTTAAGAACCTGATTGGTTTTTAGGACACTGAAAATCAAAGGGTTTGGTCTGTGCTCCCTTTGTTAACCTATTGGTTAGAATATTATTCTCAAGCCTCCCCAGGAAATGAGGTGAAGGGGTTTGGGGGGATAAGGCTCCAAGTGGCCCCTCCCTGAATTTTTGTTTAAATCACTTGGTGGTGGCAGCAATACCGTCCAAGGACAAGGAAAGGAATTTGTGCCTTGGGGAAGTTATTAACCTAAGCTGGTGGAATATAAGCTTAGGGGGTCTTTCATGCGGGTCCCCACATCTGTACCCCAGAGTTCAGAGTGGGGAGGGAACCCTGTCAATGAAGGACACAACAGAAATGTGCAGTATCTGCTGGTCATTCAAGAGAATGCAAATTCATGGAGAACTGCATCACAAACAGCACTTCATGGAAAAGCCAGGAAGTCTGCTTAAACACCAGGGCCTTTGACAGATCATCCGGCCCCTCACACTGCCTCAAGGGTGGTAGTGGTCTCGTATAGACCTCTAGACTTCGACTCTTCCCCTTGGAGAAGAATAGATTGTTCTCCTTCCTCTAGGCTTCTAGGTAAGAGAACTGATAAGACTGACTGGGGACATTCCAGCTCAGAGACTTTCTCCTCTTTTAAAATGAGTGTGGACCATCACCGAGACTCTCTGAGCACCCAGGATAGATCAGGAGTGTCCATCTGCTCCACGGTAACGAGGCCAGAATACATTAATACTGTGCCATCAACTCGGGTACCATCTGTGGAACAGCTATTGAGTCCGGTACCAATGATTTCGATTTTAGTCCTGGCATTGTCAGTACCAGTGATGCCACAGGCTTATCGGGCAGCAACTGGCTTACCGTGCCTTTCTGTCCCAGAGTCTCTTCTGGTTCCTGAGTTTTCTGCTGTGGAGATGGACCCTGCAGTTCCTGGTCTGTCCAGATAGGCTGCCTTGCAGTGTAGACTTACTGGCACAGTTGTCAGTACTGGCTAGGAAGCCTGCTGAAGAAAGCCCTGTTGTACTGGCTTTTTCTTTGGCGTCAACATCAGCCTCCATCTTGGCTCTACAGTTTCAGTATCAGGCTGTTCTCTGAACAGTGTAACAATGGTGTCCTATATCTTGGCACTGGGGCCAAAGCCCTTCTTGGTTCTGCCTCTCAATGCATCCTCGATCTCATGCGGTACTCATGGTACTGACTACTGTACTGACTCTGGTACTGATGCTGTTTTTTCCATGGGTTACAGACAGAGCAGGACACTTAGTGACCCCTTCAGGTTTGGCCTGTCCATTTCCTTTTGCAGCAGGCTTTGGAGTCATCCTCTACTTCTCCATCCCCTCCTAGGTGTCAGTTGCAGAAGTCTTCTAAACCACCATCAGAGGAAGAGCATTGGTACTGAGACCGATTCTACAGCAGGCACAGAGAGTCATGGCCTGGTACATACTGGCTTCCTATGTCCTACTCATTTCCTTACTGGCCCCCTTGAAACCCTAGGGAAGCTCCCAGCTCTCCAAGGTCCTGATCATCGGCACACTCTAGGGAGGGTCAGCAGACCATTCTGTTCCTTGAGCCACCTGTTTTGGGGGCACACATTGATATTACCTTCACTGAGTCTTTGATACAGCAAAGCAACCCATTACTACAGGAACAGGACTTGCTCCAGGAGGGTCCACTTGCACCTCCTCCATTGTCATCCTCCTCACTGGATGAGCCCACAATCCCATATTCATTTTTCTTGGTTCTGAAAGACTTTGTCTTACCAGGACCTCCTAAGGAGGATGGCTGCAGTTTTGGGCATCCAACTGAGTTTGTCCAAGAGAATAGTCAGAACTTTTGGTCACATGTCTTAGGGATGTTCCCATATTGGATATATGTAGGGCTGCTGCTTGGTCCACTGTGCATAACTTTACTGAGCACTATGCCATCACCTCTGCTTCAAGGTCCAATTCGCTCTTTGGATGAGCAGTTGCTATTCAAGTAGACTCCAAGCCCCTCCTTCTGATGGTACTGCTTGTGAGTCATCTGAGTGGAATACACATCTGTAACCACTCGAAAAAGAAAAAAGTCACTTAGCTATATTATAACTTTTGTTATCAGAGATGTGGGTGCAGGCATGTATTAAATGATCCACCCTCCGTTCCCTTTGCATTGGAGTCTTCAGTCATGTATTCCGGTGTGGAGGAATTGAGGGGTTTGTTGCAGTGCTGTCTTTACATAGCCTCAGGAGGGGTCATGAGGAGGTCCTGGGTGCATATGCTGCCCCAATAGATAATGCTACATAAAGTGCTCTGGCTCTGGCCTGGTGGGCATGCACACATCTGAGAGAATTCATGTCTGCACCCACGTCTTGGAGAACAACAGTTGCAATAGATATAACTGCTTTTTTTTCTAGTTGCCTAACACTTTTCGTTAATAGACTTTCAATCACTTTTGTAACTTTGCCAGTTTAACCATTTGAGCTGAAATTTTCCGTGTGTGTTTTTTGCTTCAGATTGAATTCTTTCTGAAAATATTTTATCCATTTCTGAGAATGAAGTGAAGGGTTTCAGCACCTGCTTTTGGAGCAGGAGTTTGAATTTGCCGGGGGGATGATTCAGAGAAATACCTTTTTCTGTCTTTGTGAGAGTCCATCCAGATTTGTCCAAATTATAAGCCTCTGAAAACCACCATTTGCCTATGCTCAGTAGAACTTGTTAGTGGCTTGTAGCTGAAACTCTGAACATTTTAATTGCACTGAGCTTGCTCCAAGGCCTCACTGAAGTCCCTGCCTGCCTCCACAGAGTAAACAGGCAGTAGAGCAGCTGCAGAATATGCTTTGGCCTAGGGGAAGTGTTCTGTGCTGAGAACATGAGTTGTAATTTCAGCTGTTCCACTAACTGGTAAGGGAATCCCATGTTTTTCACAGCCCTTATGGAGTAAGATTTTGTGCACTTTCTTTAGGAGGCAGTCAATAACATTTTCTCCATTGTGCGGATGGGATAACTGAAAAGTTGCACCAGGACACAACTGTCAAAGTTAGACTCAGGACTCACAGTTTGTCAGACCACTCTGTTTTATTAGCACAGCGCTCTGCTAATAACACCCAGATAATGTGAGCACCATGCAAGACACAAACTATCTCATTTATACAGATAAAAGGGCGAGCACTTAACAAGATAACAAAGGAAGCAGAATCTGATAAGTTTACCTGGGCTAGCATTGCATATCTTATTTCCTTACTAACTATTCCCGATCTTCTGTTAATGTTTTGCCATTAGCACCCTTGTTTATGCCTAATGTTTCTTTTCCTGGCACCTGTATTTCAATATTTCTTATTTCTGCTTAAAGGTACATACAACATTTCTTTAATCCATTCTTATTTTTACACTATAATTCATTCTACTTTCACAATCCCTCCTTTTGGTCAAGCTTTCGCCATGACCAACATTTTACTGGGTTCCACATATTAACCGTTCTTTATCTCTTTGTTCATCAGCGATATTCAAAGTCATCATATTAGCACTCTGTTTTGGAGCAGTCACCTGGGTGGCATGCCTTACACGATTTTGGATACAACAAGAGACTAACTGAAAACATACAAAAATTATTAGGATTCCAAACAGGATAGTCAGGGCTCCCTGAAACAACCAGTTTTCTATGCCAGAGAAATTGAACAGGTTACTTAGCCACTTCCAGAAAGAACTTGGCTCTTCATGAGGAAGATCTGAGATTTGTTCTAAGTGGCTAGAGCGATCTATTACCTCATTGGTATCGTCAGGTATAAACACACAACATTGTTTTCCAATGAGTGCACGGGTCCCTCCTTTGGCCGCCAGTACTATGTCCAATGCCTGACGGTTTTGGAGGGCCACCTGTTGGATCGCCCCTGTTTCTTTGGCCAGGGCTCTTAAACTTTTTCCAGTTTTATTTGCCATTATTTTAACTACTGCTTGTAACCTCAGGAGCCTGGTGTATTACTCCCCCAAGTGGGATAAAGGAACTGCCAATAGCCTCTTCCCAGGTGTCATTACTGTTCCATATTGTGTTAAACGGACAAGGTCCTCCAGTGAGGTCTGGGGAATTGAGTGGGATAGCCAGGACAGGAACACCAGTTTGAGAGTGGGCTGGGATGTGGCTGCAGACCCAGCATTTAGAAATAATAAGGGTCTGAGCTATCCACACTTGCTGCTGGATAAAATAATTGTCATTGTGGACTCCCCAGACCTTAAGACACCAGCAGCCGAGGAACAGGCGCCACCAGAGGCGCATGTTGGAGGCAGGGCCCTTTTGGTTTTGACAACCTTAACTGAGGAAACCGCAGTCACGGTTTTACGTCCACCAGGCAGCAGGCGCTAGGCTCGCTACTGCTTCTTCTTGGGCCTTACTTTAGGTTGTTGTCTGCTTCTGGCAACCCTTAGGAGAACGTAGATTGTAAAGTATTGCAGGCTGTTCCTCTACGTCTTCTTCTGGAGTCAAAATTGACTCTGCGTGGTCCTGAGGTGATGATTGGTTCGCTGGGGGTGGTGCATTCTTACACTGCAAAGCATGTATCCACTCTGCGATGCCAGGCAGTTTAACAGCCATCTGGCTAGTAAGCAGTGCCTGATGATTCTTTGATGTTCTTTAAGTCTCTTTACTACTTCTTCCTTGACTCTGGCTATAACAATGGCCTTTACACCTTATCTTTTCCTGATGCATGCATTTCTCATTTACACAAACAGATTGAGAATACAAACTGTAGTATTTTATATCGAGCAAAAAGGCATTGCAAATTAAACCTTGCTACGTTTTACAATTAATAACCAAGACAATTTACATTGAGACCCAGGCCTTCAATGTTTCTCTAATTTACTTAACATAGACACAATAGAGAATACTGACTCTTACTAACTAAATCTTAAAACAAAGAGTTAGAGAGGGCCCAATTTGTAATGCATATGGGAAAACAGAATCTTATAGTCCCAGAGGGTCATTCCTTTCTGCTATTTAAAAAGGGTGGCTAGCAGAATGAAATCAAATTATACTTTAATTCTTATGGGACATTATAAAATCCTGCTCCTACATATCCCCCTTTTGACACTAAGATTATTAATCGCCAGTGTTACTTCTTATTTAGTCCACGTAATAGAAAGTACTGGCAGGTGATTTGGGCCTGTGGCTTTAGCTTTGCATACATTTGTTTTATCCACCAGCACATTTTAAACATTTTAATTAAACACATACAATTTAAAACCAAAAACAATTAGGGGTAGTAACATTAGTATGCCAGTAGTTGTGGGAGACCATTCAGAAAATGTTATACCAATGGTAAACTGTTATGTTTTTCTGCAGTGGCAATTTTTAACATGTCCCCATTTGCGTGTATAATATGAATGGTCCCATTTTTCACATTGGTGTTTTTTTGTTTTTTTTTAGGAACTATGTTACCTTTTTACCTTTTAACAGATGATTGGTAACTGCCATTCAATGCCAAGATTGATAGAGAACTTAACTAAATCAGGGCTTACAGTAAGCTGAGACTTTGTTGTTGTTGTTGTTGTTGTGGCAAATAGTAAATGTGATTATTGCTAAACACAGTACTTATATTACATTTACATTTGTCTTCTGGTGGGTTACTAACACTTTTTAAACACTTTTTTCCAAGAATTAACACATACACAGAGCCCATTATACAGTACTGTGGTCTTATTATTAATTTTATTTTACATACAGGATTCTAGTGAGATGTTTTTACTGCAGGGCTTTGGAGCAACAGGCATGGATAAGCATACCCACTTTTGAGGAGTCCACTTGGTACAGCCTCTGATGTCCAATAGTTTCCCTTTCTCCCCAGCCCACTGGCTTGAGGTCCAGGACAGCCAGAAAGATCCCCGGTGCAATCTGGGGAATGGGCTAACCTTCCATATCTTTGCTTCCAGAGCCTGTTGGTGTGCGATTTTAACAACAGTTTCTTTACTTAACAAATTTTGTCTCACCGTATTGGAGACATACTGCATTTATTTATATTGATAGGTATCAAACAATGATTTTTCCTTTGCTTTTACAGATGCATCAAAACCTTAATATTTTTTGATATTACCCAAAACATTTTATGTTCTAAATATCTGCATTTCAGTACATTTTATAGCTATTGCAGTATGTTTTTTTACTTTCATTTGTTTTTGTAATAGGTTGTCATAGGTCTCACCCCCCACTTGGAGCTGTTGGGTTCCAAAATGGGGACTTGCCTTGGCTCCCCTAAACTAAAATCCTAGTTTAGATCTGGTAAAAGCTGCCACCACCCAATAAGGTACGTGTATTGGGACACAGTCCTTCCCCAAAATCCTTGGGGATCCCAAGAGCCCCAAATCCATGGAGTTCTTACACCTAGGAGAAATAAACCATTCCCCCCTGCTTCCTCCCCCCTCCCTTTTCCTAAGAGAGATACCGGGATCCAACTACAGAGGGATACCTCCCTCTTCCCCTTTCCCTGAGAATCCACCCAAGGAAAGATCAACCAAGTTCTTAACAGAAAAGATTTATTAAAGAATACAAAGAAAGTAACTTGTCTCTGTAACCCAAGATGCAAAAATACAGGGTCTAAACTTATCAATCTCTGGAGAGAATTCCCCCTCCTTTCTTTCTCAGTAAAAGCAATAACAGTACAGAATTAAAGAAATTCTATAGCAAAACACAGAATTGCAAATACAGAAATAAAAGTATAAGAATACTAGTTCCTTGCTAATACTCACTAGCTTAAATAGAAGAATTTATTGCAGAAACCTGGGAGGACTTGATTAAGATGTCTGGACTCTTCTGATGTCTGCATCAACACAGGTTTGGATTCAAAGCCATCAGCAGAGCTCAGAGACTCTGTTTTAAAAGGGACACAATTAACTTCCACCAGAGTTTTGATTTTTTTCCACTTTTAACTTCTGCTTACAAAACACACAGAGATCTGAAAAAGAAAAAACAGTCTATTGCTGCTCTTTTTGGAGCCCTAATAGGATTTTAATTCCAATAGCACGTTTCATTTGCATTTCTTTTATCCCTTTCTACAATGTACACTGCACATGTCCTAGGGAAAATGCACATTCCTTTTATACTTCAATTTTTTTTTAAACATTAGCCATATTAATTTTTACATAAGGTGTAACTGTTTCTTTTGTTCTTACAGAGTTTTCATGTACCCTTATCAATTACACAGAGCCATTTTAAGGCTCAGTGTTTTTAACATTGCTTCTTTTTGTTTTGTGCACCTTACCTCTGCTGTTGCCTCAGAGGGTCACTGTTAATTTTTTATTCTTTTACTACAGCTTTTATCTGCTATTGTTACCAAAAAAAAACCAACCAAACAAAAAGACTCTAGAATCTCTCCCTTTTATCCTGATTTTGACTGCCCTATTGCAGCCATGACTTGGTCTTGATTCTTTACAAAATTTAAAATGTTTTTAAATAAAGTTACCCCTTAAGGGTTAAATGCTAAATCCCAAAGCCAAACAACACTAATTACCTGTGTCTTGCAAAAAGGTCTGTCAGTTTTGCAACTTTGAATTAACGAGTCAAATGAATTTTTAGTGGCATTAAAAACAAAAACAAAACCAATTTATCTTACACCTACAAAACAGGAGTTTTACAAACCAGATGTGCTGGTTTAGATTCTTAGAACTTTACATATTTTCACAGACAAATAGATACATACACATTTTCTTTTCCTTAACTTTCCTTTACACTGCTTTGTTTTTACATAGCTGTATATATATTTGGATTATTTACAAGCTTTCTTCTGGAAAAGGGCCCATTTTCCCTTCAGACTGGCTGCAAAGAAACCAAGAATTCTCTCTCTTTAACATGGTCCTTTTTAACATTTTCACAAAGTTTAACTGCGTAATTCTTTCCAGCCTGTAGCGTTAACTTTTTACTCTTTTTTTCTTAAATCACTTGTTTATCTCCCAAAATGACACCTTTATCACCTCAGATTTCACCATTTTAAGTATTGTTCCAGGGTTTCATGCCTGGACTTACTGCTTTTCTTACTCCTGACACTATGCCCTTAGGGCTTCCAACCTGTTTTTCAGTTTCTTTATCTGTTGCTTGCCTGCTTTTCTGGGCCCGATCCTGCTTTTTTCCAATGAACCGTTTGTGAGTGATATTGTGGTCACTTCACAATTTTGAAAGAAATGTTCAAGGAAAGGGACCAGGAAGGGTGGGGACTAGTTGAGGACCCCCCTCCCCCCCTTTGCTGAATTAAGAATCAGTTTCTGAGACAGACAACAAAGGGGAACTTTTGTCCTTTTTACAATGAGATGGGAGTATTAAGGGGGTTGGATCGATCCGGGGTTTGGAGAACGGGGTAAAGGGGAGCGCTCGGTTTGGTGGTGGGAGAGGAGGCTTTTAATAAAGCTTTTAAATTATTTGAATACTTGAGAGAGGCGAGTTTTGATTTTGTCCACCTACGATTTGCCTCTTCCCACCACTGCATGAAACAATTAACCTCTCCTTTAGCCAATTTAGTTTTAGGTTGGCCGAGTTTGTCTTTTAAGACGTCCACTCGGTCTTTGTTCCAAGATTTTAACAGTGGCCACTGAGTTTTGGGATCCCCCTGAGTTAGCCTAGGCCATTTTTCCAGAAATTTACAGGAGTCCAGACCCTTTTTACAAGAGTCCGGACCCATCCTAAAATACATAAATGAGCCGGCATTCATTTAGGGAACTCTCCCGACTTAGACGTCTGGTTACCCATACAGGAGGACTTCACACACCAATTGCACAAGAAGGAAATTCGGGTTTGTCAGAGCGATGCCCGGTGCAACACACAAAAGGAGCCCACAGGCTACTGCCTCAATCGCCCTTGCTTTCACACCAAGGGTTTTACCCAAAGTGCGGTGTGGCTGCGATTGTGCAGATTCCACTCACTCAGACCGTGGGGACAGGAACCCCTTGGTCGGCCAATCCCCGGACGGAGATGGCACCCAGACTCAAACACTCCACAGGAGAACGGATAGACAAAGAGACAGGACAGTCCTCAGTCCGGACAAAACACAGAAATAATTACCTGACCAGATTCCTGATGTCGGATCCCGGGATCCCTACCAGAACAGAGTGGGAACCAACAGGTTCGATGGCGTAGACTTCACTGTGGTCGTGTGCCTTTCTGTTCTGGTGGAGGACTGCTCGGGCCAAATGCCCAGGTGCCGGCTGCCACGGTCGTCCTACAGAAATGGTCAGGAATCACACAGCCCCAGTGAAGACGGTTGCCATCTCGGTGGGACCTCCAAATTGTCAAAGTTAGACTCAGGACTCTGTTTGTCAGACCACTCTGTTTTATTAGCACAGCGCTCTGCTAATAGCACCCAGATAATGTGAGCACCATGCAAGACACAAACTATCTCATTTATACAGATAAAAGGGTGAGCACTTAACAAGATAACAAAGGAAGCAGAGTCTGGTAAATTTACCTGGGCTAGACATGCATAGCTTATTTCCTTACTATTCCCGATCTTCAGTTAATGTTTTGCCATTAGCACCCTTGTTTATGCCTAATGTTTCTTTTCCTGGCACCTGTATTTCAACATTTCTTATTTCTGCTTAAAGGTACATACATTTCTTTAATCCATTCTTATTTTTACACTATAATTCATTCTACTTTCACACAACTGACAGAGCTAGGAATAGGTAGCAGCTCTCTAATGTGACAAACCCTACCCTTCCACTTTGCCATGCTGATTTTCAGAATGAATGTGACAAATCTGTGTTTCTAATCACTAAAACACACTCCCTTTCTGAGCCAGAAATAGAACTCAGGCGTTTGGATTCCCACCTTTCCTCTACTACAGGGGTAGGCAGCCTATGGCACACGTGCCAAAGGTGGCACACAAACTGATTTTCAGTGGCACTCACACTGCCCGGGTCCTGGCCACTGGTCCAGGGGGCTCTGCATTTTAATTTAATTTTAAATGAAGCTTCTTAAACATTTTTAAAACCTTATTTACTTTACATACAACAATAGTTTAGTTATATATTATAGACTTATAGAAAGATACCTTCTAAAAACGTTAAAATGTATTACCGGCGCGCGAAACCTTAAATTAGAGTGAATAAATGAAGACTCGGCACACACTTCTGAAAGGCTGCCGACCCCTGCTCCACTATATAGCAACTAGTTGGATAAGTCACTGTCTCCCTCTTGTGGTTGGTCCACAGAGACAGTAACAGCCTACTATTGTTACCAGCTACTCCATTAGCTCAACTGATAAGAAGTTCACGTTGTGGATCTAAAGGTCCTAGCTTTCAACCCTGTTGATGAGACAAGCAAAGGGCATGCTCTACCTTCCTTCTCTTCAGCCTTCACATCTCTGAAGTGTTCTAATATTAAGCATATGTTTTCCATTAACTTCATTTACACTTAATTAACCTAATCCTTGGAGTTTACAGGTTTCAGAAACTTGTAGTAGAAAGTTAACATACCTATTGCATCTTATTCATCATTTACCCAAGCTATACATTTGTTTAAAAACATTTCTTTCTTATGAAAGGTGTTGTAATGCTGTCCCTGAGTGATTTCTGTAGAAGCAGCAGCGTTCAGGTTTGACTGAGAGGTTCTAGTGACTTTAAGGATCGGCTGTGCTTTACAGTTTACTTCTAGAGGCATCCTTTTTTAGATCCATGGCATCCAAGAATTAAACTGGAAAAGGACGTCATATTCTTCGGAGTTGTTCCCACCTGTGGTGCTGTAATGAGATGCCTCTGCTGGACTTCATGGACTCTCAAGACTTGCTCCCTTAATAGGGATGCCATTTGCAGTAGACTGTTCATATAGTCATGAAGCGATCATCCTTCCCCTTTTTTGCGGGCCTCAATCAGTAGTGAAACGGTTAAGTATTGACCTTGTAAGTTGTTTCAGTGGTGGTGTGGTTGAGATGGTAGGAGTAGTTCACGCTTCTCAGAGCTAGCATTTCAGGCTGTCTGCTGACTGGGACAGACACAGCTGCATTGGTGTCACAGGGCGAGCTGGCCCTTTGAGTGTTGGGGTTCAGCTGCACCTGTGCCACACTTGACTTGCCTCCCTGTGTGGCAGAAAAGAGTGAAGTCAGGTCACAGGTGGGTCATGTGACTAAACCAGGCCTGCTTGGGGTGGGGACTGAGACCAGCCTGTGGGAGAGACAGCAGGGAGGAATTCCAGGGAGAACATCCATGGGAGTCAGTGCTCTATAAAGGAGTAGGAGAGCAGCCAGAAAGTCTGAGGGAGCGTAGGAAGAGGCCCTGGGAAGGAGAAATAGGGCAGGCTGAGGCAAGGGGTGAAGAATGGGCAGACAGAGAGACTGAGCAGAGCCCCTGAGGGGCTAGAGCTGAACCCAGGGAAAGAGCGGGGTTGAAAGCAAAGACAGATGCTTAGGAAGGAAGAGATGTGCCTGGTTTGGGACTGGCACAGAGACTCACTTTGACAAAGCAGAAGGCATGGTAAGGGAACAGCCTGCATTTAAAGTACAGCTACCCGTTCATAAATTAGAATAGTTCAGCAGCCGTACTAAAAAACACAGTTTAACCACAAAAGTCAGTCTGTTTTTAAAGTAAAATAAATCTCTCCTCCCCTATGCTAATGCTGATCAGCGTAGTTGGAGCATCTCCAAAGACTACAAATGACATGTCTCTTCCTTTCCTGTTGATAGGAGGGCAGGCTTGGCTTTTATCGTAGAATGGTGGTATGATTAAAGATAATATTGCATGAAAGCTTGAATAGAAAGGTGGATTTTTGCATTTGCTTCTGAATGCTGCGAGGTTAGCAGTCATTCTTATCTGGTAATGAGTTCCATAGGTTTGGAACTCTGTCTTGGGTCAGATGTTGGAGCGTGTTTAATGGTCCCATGATTTTCAATCAAAAATAATGATTTCACTAGTTCTTTGACCATACTTCTTGCCATTCAAGTAGCTGGAATATTTTCTTTGAGCCATAAGTAGAGCATATCACTTCCTGTGCAATATTAAGTCTTGTGTCCGAATGTGCTATATATTTTTTTGAATATACGTTTTTACTAATACAGTTGGCTTCCAAAGGATTGTGGAAGTCCTTGTTTCACACTCTGGATATCTGATCTTTTCCATAGGCACATCACCCTGTTTGACAAGGGCAGTATAAAATGTCAGCAATTTCTTGAGGAGAGACTTCCATGTTTTCAGCACCAGAACTATTTCCCAAGTATACAGGGGGATATTTTTTAGTGTCTTGAGAAGAGAACTGGGAATCAGGGCTCCAGGTTTTTATTCCTGCCTCTACCATTTTCTTGCTGTGAAACCTTGGGCAAATCACTCTTCTCCTCCCCCTTCCCACCCACTGCCAGCATATCAGCTTTCTCACTTATACAATGGGTAAAATACTTAACTACCTCACAGGAGAATTGTGAAGTTTAATATCTGAAAAGTGTTTTGAGATCTTCAAATAAAATACTTCGTAGAATGTAGAATATTTATTAACCTGATACCAAGCAAGGTTCTCAAAATCTCTATTTAAATGTGTAGCCTTGCTGCGTACCCTTCAGAGAATGTGCTGTCATCTTAAATAAACCAAAGATAGTTGAACTGCTGGACTGGTTGTCAGTGTCCCCAGTTCATCCTATGCATTTAGATATATATTGTTGTGGAAAATTGACCACACGATTGATTTTAGTTCAGACAGCCTGAGGCTCCTTTATTTCATACAGGCATATATGCAGGGAGAGACAGCATGGCCCCATGCAAGAGCAAGCTGCTCTGCTCTCAACAAATTTTACCAAGCTTATAAAGGTTAAAACCGCAAAACGTAGCACGCTCGTTACACACTATAATTACCTTATTTGGGATACAATGCTAATCATAAGCAAGCTGATCAATTGCTTTTTCCATTTAGGGTTTTTCCTGTTATTGTCAAGTTGGTGGTTTGACTGTTCTAACACCCTGTTCTTGCGGTCTGGTTATGACAAATTAGAGGATTGGGCCAAAAGAAATATGATGAGGTTCAACAAGGACAAGTGCAGAGTCCTGCACTTAGGACGGAAGAATCCCATGCACTGCTACAGACTAGGGACCGAATGGCTGGGCAGCAGTTCTGCAGAAAAGGACCTAGGGGTTACGGTGGACGAAAAGCTGAATATGAGTCAACAGTGTGCCCTTGTTGCCAAGAAGGCTAATGGCATTTTGGGTTGTATAAGTAGGGGCATTTCCAGCAGATCAAGGGATGTGATCATTCCCCTCTACTCAGCACTGGTGAGGCCTCATTTGGAGTACTGTGTCCAGTTTTGGGCCCCACACTACAAGAAGGATGTGGATAAATTGGAGAGAGTCCAGCGGAGGGCAACCAAAATGATTAGGGGGCTGGAGCACATGACTTATGAGGAGAGTCTGAGGGAACTGGGATTGTTTAGTCTGCAGAAGAGAAGAATGAGGGGGGATTTGATAGCTGCTTTCAACTACCTGAAAGGGGGTTCCAAAGAGGATGGATCTAGACTGTTCTCAGTGGTAGAAGATGACAGAACAAGGAGTAATGGTCTCAAGTTGCAGAGGGGGAGGTTTAGGTTGGATATTAGGAAAAACTTTTTCACTAGTAGGGTGGTGAAGAACTGGAATGGGTTACCTAGGGAGGGGGTGGAATCTCCTTCCTTAGAGGTTTTTAAGGTCAGGCTTGACAAAGTCCTGGCTGGGATGATTTAGTTGGGTTTGGTCCTGCTTTGAGCAGGGGGTTGGACTAGATGACCTCCTGAGGTCCCTTCCAACCCTGAGATTCTATGATTCTATGATTCTATGCAAGGGCTTCTGTTGCAATTTGGCATGTTCTGGGGCCTTCTGTTCTATCCCTGGGTTCCCCGTTTTCCCAGTTTCAGTTCCTCTTTTTGGGGCCCCAACCACATCTTTCTGCCCCCACATGCCCTTTATACAGAAAAACAAGCTTAGCTGTTACTCTAGAATTTTACAGCTTAGCCAAGTAGGCCTAAGGCCTTGGGGGCGGGGGGTCACTTTTCCCTGACAATATGAAAACTACGGAATGAATGTATGGTTAGTTCTGAATATGTGGGTATTTTATTTTACTTTGCACCTTTTACCTTGTTAGTATGGCAACTGCCAGCTGCATTAGAATTGTTAACGTTTACCTCTGCTATGCTCCATGAATTCCTGGATAGTAATGAGGACCTCTGGGAAAATCATGAACTTACAGTGTACTCCTGAAGCCAAGTGTCTAGACAGCAGATGGTGTGGATAACGTTAGCCTCCCAGGCTAGTCAAATTTCATTATGGCCTAAGATGAGGATAAACCACAACTATTCGAATAGGCCCCCTTCTCTGAATTACCTCTGCCATTGCACAGGAAAAGGAGGAAGTAGAAAAAGCTGAATAGGAGTTGAAAGCTGTTTGATGATCCACTACCTGTGAATCCCTTCGTAGAAAGTCTTGGTAGTGATTGTTATGCTAAACTTCTGGCACACATGAAAATAGTGAAGATGAATTGGCTTCGCAGTACCTTGTATTTGGTTCGTTAGCTTTGAATTTAGTTAGCAGCTATCTGCAAAAGTGCTTGGATGTTCCAACAATATCATTCCTTTGAAAGAGGGGGTTTGGAGTGGAGAAGTTGGTAGCTTCTTTCTGGTAGCTTCCTTAACAAGAAAGCCCAAATGTTCTTGAGATAATATAAGCAACAAAGGCATTTAAGCTTGTAAAGAAAAAAAATCTGAGCTAAGTTAGGTCTTAGAAGCTCTGGTTTTTATTTGTTTAAATAGCAGTGCCTGCTTATGATCCTGGTGCTAGCTATTATATTCAAATGCAGCCCCAGCCAAAGCTGCTATGGCTAGTGTGTAGAGTTTGGAGAAGGTGTGCAGAGATCTCCTAATAGGTGCCTTGCCTCTTCAGTGGATATTTGTACGTTCTTGTTCTGCCCACAGACTTAATTTAATCTTCTTTGGACAGACTTCATTCTGAGATAAATAATAGAATACATTATTAAACCAACTGATGATAGTAGAGCAGTAGGCTTTTCCTTGGTCCCGCTGTATGCCATGAAAAGGGAGTCTGATTTCCTAAAACAGGAAGTGCAATGCACATAAAACTGGCTCTAAGGACATAGAGTCTATTGAAAATTTTCGCTCGGGGAGAAGAAAAGGCAGAAGAGAAAAACATACTGGTACACCGCTACCCTGATATAATGCCACCTGATATAACACGAATTTGGATATAATGCGGTAAAGCAGTGCTCCGGGAGGACGGGGCTGCGCATTCTGGTGGATCAGAGCAAGTTCAATATAATGCGGTTTCACTGATAACGCGGTGAGATTTTTTGGCTCCCAAGGACAGCATTATATCGAGGTAGAGGTGTTATTGTGAAAATCAAACTCTTTTTTAAAAATGTAGTCCTACATTTATAAATCTTGTCTAGTCTATTACTAGAAATGTTTCCGATATACTCCACTAGGTGGAACTCTAAGCACAGTTATTTTTTAGTTCAGCATCTGTATTTGGCTATTTTAGGAGGTTTGTATAATGCACATCATTTACATGATACAATAACTTTATCCAGGGAAATAGCACAACCTGTCATTTTATTTACTTGATAGACCATAATGATACCTATTGTATAATGCTATATAAAAGTGAGGTTGGATGATTAGTTAGATAATAGAATACAGAGCATTTTATCTAGTAAGTTACTTGTTCAGATCTGAGCCAGGTTAGTATTGAACAAGATCAATGTTTTTCTGTTAGTTGTACTTTTTGAGGTATGAGATAAAATAGTGATATCACTTTACTTTTTCCTGGGCACATGCATATCATAGTTACCATACTTCTGGTAGGCTTAGCAGAGAGATCAAGGATCGAAAGTCTCTGTTACTCCCTGAAGTAAAGTACGGCCCAGTTTATGGACTAGTGTGGCAACAGAGATTGATCCTTGTTCGTTCCTGATCCATTGAACCAGACACTTGCCTGTTGTCAAAGACACTTTGTTGGTTGATTGTAAAAGTACACTGAGTAAAATCTCTTGTGTGTGTGCCCTTCATCTGGTGTGGTGGTCCTTTGTTAGGTCTGAGAGCAGCCAACTGAAATGCTCTCTGATCTGCCTGAGCCTCATTTATATGGCCAAATACTCCACAACAAAATTTCTACTATAAAGTTGAAGATTTTCTTCTGAGTAGGTTTTTATTTAAAAGATACATCTCCTGTAAGACTCCATGTTACTCTCATGACCTTGTGCAATGTTGGGTCTATACAGATTCTGCAAGTTGGAAGGAGTCAGATGAAGGAACATTAGAATGATTTAAATGGAATTCTAAAATACTTTAAAACACGGAAAGGCATCTTAACATCTGACTTAACTCTTTGGCTTAATTCTTGGTCACTTTTCTTTAGATTTACGCAGTATTTTCTGATAGTCTTAATACAGTCTTCTACTATAACCATGCCCAATTTTATTTTTATTTTGAACATGTTACTCTGAAATATTTACAGAAATATGACACATCTGAGAGCTTTTGATACTAGAAACATTAGGTTTTAATTTCAAATGAAATGAAAACTTTAACTGTAAAAAATTAAAATGGAGGTGATAACATCACAGTTCTTTCTGCCTAATAGGAGACAAGTTATAAAAGTATTTTTATGGCACATATACCATTGGTTGTATGTCCTCTGAATGTTCTGTTGACTTCACAACAGTTTTTTTAAGAAGGTGGTGTCTGAATAAAGAAAGTTTGGGAATTCAGAAGTTGGTGGTTTCTTGTTCTAACTGTAGTAAACATGAAAGCTCCTGTTCAATACTGCAATTGTATGAAGAGAGTTTAGGGATTATCAGCTATCAGTATATGAACCTACCTAAACCAACATGCTTAAAATCAAAGGGAGTGATAGAAAAGAAGCAGTTGAATGGGCCAAGGTCACAAATAGGGTGTGGTGTTTTTTTTGTTAAAGTACAAACATTGTCAAGAGTTAGGATGACCAGACAGCAGGTGTGAAAAATCGGGACCGGGGTGGGGGGTAATGGAAGCCTATATTAGAAAAAGACCCCAAAATCCGGACTGTCCGTATAAAATCGGGACATCTGGTCACCCCATCGAGAGTTAAGTAACGTGGTAGAAGGTTTTATGGTAAGATTGCAGAAAAGCAGTTTCTTTAGATGCTTCAAAGTCAAATATGCCATTGAATGGAACTTTGTCTATTGAAATGGAAGAGCAGAACACAGTTTGATTGTGCAAGTGCAATATTTCCTTTGCCATTTTCAACAGAACATAGCCACCATGGTAACTTAAATCCCTATCCTGGGTTTCTTATATTACTCATGTAGGAGCACTGAGTTTTTTCATCAACAACCCAAAAGGCAGTGTTCAACTGGTGATTATTCCATAAAAGCAACAGAATGCGATACCTGAACTTGATACATTGTATCCTTCCTTTTTGCTAACCTCACCTTCATTATAGCACAAAATGGGCAATTTAAAGAAATTAAAGTTAATTAAATATAGAAAAGTTTTTCAAACACAATTTGTGAAATTTTATTGCTGATGGGGAGACTCCCCTAGGGTGCAGTAGTCTGTATATTGAATAAACCAAGAACCCTCCCTTATGTCTCAGTAAGTGCCAAGTGAGCTCTGGGGCTAATTAATCAAAACAAATTTACAATTAAGCTTATGAAATAGGACTAATTATATAGCCTGGCAGGTAAAAAGTGCTGAAGGAAGGACAAACCTTGAGAAGAAAGTCTGAGGCTCCCGGTATTGGCCCATAAAGTACAATTAAGTGATAATTGCAGAGGTCATGCTGCGCCCAGCAAATGTACCCTCATTATTAGTGTAGCTGCTTTGACTAATATTGGTAAATGCAAACACTTGCTTTTTGAGTAACTAGAATTTGTTGTACACTTTTATGAAAATTCATAGCTAAGGCGCAGTGGCTGTTGTAGGAATAAGTTAATACCTATCTGTCATAGCTGAACAAATATTTTAACTTATGAATGAGGCTCAGTATATTTTAAGGGTTAAAAGTTTTGATCATGTTTAATATTTACTTTTATGTTTTACTATTTGTTCCTATTTTGTTTTTGTTTTTTTGGCTCAGGATCTCCTTAGAGCTCATAGATTCCAAGGCCAGGAATGGACCATTGTGATCTAGTCTGATGCGTCCTGGTTAAACCAAATAAACCAAATGAAAAGTGTAGGTGGATCAGTCTCATCCAATCACAGTCTAGGCTAGATGTCATTTTACTCTCATTAATTTAGTCTTCTGCTTCAGTAAAATGACTTGGTCATTGAATGGCCAGACTAACCACACTCTCCAGATACAAAATGAAGAACCTGTTTTGCTTTCTGAACCTGACAGAAAATGAAGAAAAAAATACAATTAAATTTGTACTATAGCAATTTGCAGTTTGCATCTCAGTTTTCCTCAAAACAATCCAATTCTGGTTTTGTAATTTATCCACTTGGGGGGGATCAGAATTACTGACTCAATGTCATTACCTTTCTGTATTTTAAGTAAGTGTACGACAAAGTGCCAAACTTGATTTTAAATCTCTTGGATTTGCTTAGTCTAATTTGTAATTTGTTATATTCTGTTTTACAACAACAAACTAGGGGCCCTCGTCCTACAGACACGTAAATATATGCTTAGTATTACATACATAAATAGTTCCATTGATGGCATTAAACTTCTTCACTTGTGCAAAGTTAAGCTTGTGCAGAAATTTGTGGGATTTGGGCACAGGCCAGCTCCTAAATCATATATAGGCATTTTTGGGGTAAAAAAAAAACCCTCTCCAAAGACTGTCATTCTGACATATCTAGATATAATATATTTTTAGAGTATTTTTCTAAGTAATATAATCAAGTGAATATGCAGTTTGTTTATTATAAATATTCATATGCAGAATTTGAATAAATTATGCCTTTCCAGAACATCATGTGCCAAAAGTTAGAAAACAAGAGAATGCAAAGATATGGTCTCTACCTATGCCTTACCAACAGTGTTAACATTATAAAATCAGAACACAAACCTTAGAAAAATCAAGAAATGCAGTGCCAAGGTGACAGTTCTCACACAACCTTAGCTCTGACCCCTGTGGTCCCTGCCCTGAGGTGTCCTTAAGAAGGTCACAGCATCTTATGTTTCCTTTAGCATCTTTTGCCCATTTGTGTTGTCTCTGCCAATAAGCAGCAAATACTTCTCAGATTGTTGATGCACAGAGCACTTTGAGAATCAATTGGACTATGAATAATTGTCTTGGTTTGGGGTTGTGTGCAGGGACAGTAAAGTATCATAGAATCATAGAATCTCAGGGTTGGAAGGGACCTCAGGAGGTCATCTAGTCCAACCCCCTGCTCAAAACAGGACCAAACCCAACTAAATCATCCGGGACCTCCCCCGATCGCCATGATTTTTCAAAGATAATGGCCAATGGCTCTGCAATCTCATCGGCCAACTCCTTTAGCACCCTCGGATGCAGCGCATCTGGCCCCATGGACTTGTGCTCGTCCAGCTTTTCTAAATAGTCCTGAACTACTTCTTTCTCCACAGAGAGCTGATCACCTCCTCCCCATACCGTGCTGCAGAGTGCAGCTGTCTGGGAGCTGACCTTGTCTGTGAAGACAGAGGCAAAAAAAGCATTGAGTACACTAGCTTTCTCCACATCTTCTGTCACTAGGTTCCCTCCCTCATTCAGCAAGGGGCCCACACTTTCCTTGACTTTCTTCTTGTTGCTAACATACCTGAAGAAACCCTTCTTGTTACTCCTAACATCTCCGGCTAGCTGCAACTCCAAGTGTGATTTGGCCTTCCTAATTTCACTCCTGCATGCCTGAACAATACTTTTATACTCCTCCCTGGTTATTTGTCCAATCTTCCACTTCTTGTAAGCTGTTTTTTTGTGTTTAAGACGAGCAAGGATTTCACTGTTAAGCCAAGCTGGTCGCCTGCCATATTTACTTTTCTTCCTACACATCGGGATGGTTTGTTCCTGCAACCTCAATAAGGATTCTTTAAAATACAGCCAGCTTTCCTCGACTCCTTTCCCCATCATTTTATTCTCCCAGGGGACCTTGCCCATCAGTTCCCTGAGGGAGTCGAAGTCTGCTTTTCTGAAGTCCAGGGTCTCTGTTCTACTGCTCTCCTTTCTTCCTTGTGTCAGGATCCTGAACTCGACCATCTCATGGTCACTGCCTCCCAGGTTCCCATCCACTATTGCTTCCTCTACTATTTCTTCCCTGTTTGTGAGCAGCAGGTCAAGAAGAGCTTTTCCCCTAGTTGGTTCCTCCAGCACTTGCACCAGGAAATTGTCCCCTACACTTTCCAGAAACTTCCTGGATTGTCTGTGCACTGCTGTATTGCTCTCCCAACAGATATCGAGGTGATTAAAGTCACCCATGAGAACCAGGGCCTGTGATCTAGCAACTTCTGTTAGTTGCTGGAAGAAAGCCTCGTCCACCTCATCCCTCTGGTCTGGTGGTCTGTAGCAGACTCCCACCACGACATTACCCTTGTTGTTCATAGTTCTAAATTTAATCCAGAGACTCTCAGGTTTTTCTGCAGTTTCATACTGGAGCTCTGAGCAGTCATACTGCTCCCTTACATACAACGCAACTCCCCCTCCTTTTCTGCCCTGCCTATCCTTCCTGAACAGTTTATATCCATCCATGACAGTACTCCAATCATGTGAGTTATCCCACCAAGTCTCTGTTATTCCAATTACATCATAATTCCTTGACTGTGCCAGGACTTCTAGTTCTCCCTGCTTGTTCCCCAGGCTTCTTGCATTTGTGTATAGACATGTAAGATAACTCCCTGATCGTCCTGCTGTCCCAGTATGGGGCAGGAGCCCTCCCCTCTTGCACTCACCTACTTGTGCTTTCTCCCGATATCCCACTTCTCCACTTACCTCGGGGCTTTGGTCTCCTTCCCCCGGTGAACCTAGTTTAAAGCCCTCCTCACTAGGTTAGCCAGCCTGTGACCTTCCCAATTTCCCAATTTCTCTTTGTATTCCTATGAGTTAAGTTATGTGATTGTGTTGTGTCACCTTAAGTCTGCATTTCCTTGCAGCTTTTCTAGGTTGTTTGGGTTCTGGGACCCAAACTCTGACATTCTGGAAGAGCACAGTGCCCTGTTTTGTCCCTGCAATTGTAACTCCATGTCAACAAGCATTTTAGCAAGCGAATTTACATCCTCCCTCTGTTCCTCCCTCTGCCCCTCCAGAAAGCAGAGATAGTGAGGGAGGGCATGACTGCTGAGGAGAAGGTGCTTCCCTAGTTCTCTTCATCTGTCACCACCTCCTCTTCTCCTGGCCTCTCCATGCCCACCCGGTGGGATTGAGTGACCAATAGGAGAAAGGAAGCTAGTGGTGGAGAAGCTGCAAGGAGTTCAGTTACAAGCTGGATACAACACTGGGAGAGAGAGGAGCTGTGCCGTGCCTACTTCACATCCCAGTTGAGCTGGGGATGGGTCGTCTGCACTCTCCTTTCCCCAGTAGTGGCAGAAGAGAGGAGCCCTGGAATCCCTTCTCATTGGGAACTGTGCAGCTGCATACCTCAGGGGTTTCCTGATAGAGGGACAGGGCGGTATGGCTCCCCCCTTCCCTGTTCCTAAAGGAAATGGAAGTCCTGAGTCTCTTCTCCACCTGTCGCAATTAGTAGGTCTGTTCCTGCTAGTAACAGTGAACTTCAGGAGGGCATGTGAGGAGGCTGTGCCTGGAGGGAGGAATTTGTGGGAAGGGGAATTGGAAATGAAATGCAGTACTGAAGGGGAGGAAGAGGGGACAGTTAGCCAGACCTCTATGGATTTTAGAGAAGTTGCAGAATCAGCTTTAAACGGCGCCCATGCTGAGGAGAGCTTGCAAAGAGCTTGCCACCATTTCATCAAAAGACAGATCCTAGTAACCACTGCTAATCTAAAAATGTTACACCAAGCACAGCACTGGCTTGGTGCCCTCCTATGTCTTCCTGGTGCCCTCCAGGACCTCTAAAGAGTGCTCCTCACTTAAGGTAGGTCTATACTCACTGTCCGGGTCGACGCGGTGAGTTCGACTTCTCGGAGTTCGAACTATCGCGTCTAATCAAGACGCGATAGTTCGAACTCCCCTCGCGCTCCGGTTGACTCTGGAACTCCACCACTGTGAATGGCGGTGGTGGAGTCGACCTTGGAACCGTGGAGTTCCACCCCGCCGCGTCTGGACGGGTAAGTCAGTCGAACTAGGGTACTTCGAGTTCAGCTACGCTATTTGCGTAGCTGAACTTGCGTACCCTAGTTTGACACCCCCCCCTTAGTGTAGACCAGGCCTTAGAGTAGGGGGTGATTCCCAATGTAGAAGCTCTGTACAGCTTTGGAAGGCTCCTTGTACCAAATGAGCCAAAATGGTCAGTCCCCTGAAGAGCCAAAATAGCCTTCTGGTTTGGAAACTGAGGCACTGAGACTGTGAATTGACTAAAGCTAAGCCAGGAACTGAATTGACAAGTCCTGAGTCCCAGTCCAGTGTGTTAAACACAAGACTGTCTTTCCTGCCTCTCATGGGGTGCGGAGTGGTGTTTTCCATACAGACCTCAGAGGGAGATTTCCACCACCTCTTAAATATTCTGGTTCAGGTGACTTCCTGACATCACAAACAAAGTCTGGAGTAGACCACTGAACAGAATCCTCTGTCCCCACACTCACTCCATTGTTTCAGCCACAGGGACATGGGCCATATTTAATTTCTTGAACATCCTGAATTCTTTAATACACAGACTCACATCCTCTGACTATTGCTATAGGGTAATTCAGCTCTGGCACATTCAGCCATAATTTTTTTGAAGTGTCTTGGGTCTTTCATATTAGAGTCCTGGATTCTAATCCCAGCTGCTTTAGAAGTGACTCTGCAACTCCCGTTTGCAAAGCAAGCTAAATGTATGTTGCCTCCCGCTACAGTAGGCATATGAAACCATGGTGGTGAACAGAGCTCATACTATCCCATAGAAACCCAGTGCAACTTTGCAGAACTAAAAAGAAAATCTAATACATTTTAGGTTGTTATGTTTTGGTGCTGGTTCTTGGTCCTGGACTCAAGATCTCAGCAGGGGAAGTTCAATTAAATGTTTTGTGGCTAATGCCTGTAAATCCCTCCCCTGATCTCTATGCGAAAAAGCTCTAGCAGAAAATTAAAATGTTTAAGTCATTTTATCTTAGGAACGCTTTGATTAAATGCCTCCAAACTTGCTCCACAAACTCTACCCCAGGCCTAGAACTAGTATAGCAGTTTTCAGTCTGATTATATATGTGGATTTTAGAGCAGTTTGAAAATTCAGCACCCCATTGCAACTCCCACATAACATGGTACATCTAGAGTGAATACTGTGTGCATTAAAATGTGTACTAAAAGTTCTAACAGTAATTTCTGCACTTCAAATAATTTTTGTTGTGACTAAACAAAATATATAGTCACAATAATCAACAAAATAAAGCATAAAATGAACAACATTTATAGATAAAATGCAATGTCATAGCAAGGAGTGATTTTATACTGACAACTGACATAGTGGTTGAGGGAACCATAAAATCTTGGAGCTGTCAAATCGAATAGGTTTAACAGATTTCACTAATCTGGTAGAGGCTAATCTGCTTTTTTAGTGTAAATGGGGTTGTTGCTTTTTGTGAAAATCACTGTTGTATCTGGATTCGGGGTAGGCAACCTATGGCACGCGTGCCGAAGATGGCACACGAGCTGATATTCAGTGGCACTCTCACTACCTGGGTCCTGGCCACCAGTCCAGGGGGCTCTGCATTTTAATTTTAAATGAAGCTTCTTAAACATTTTAAAAACCTTATTTACTTTACATACAACAATAGTTTAGTTATATAATATAGACTTATAGAAAGAGACCTTCTAAAAACGTTCAAATATATTACTGGCACGTGAAACCTTAAATTAGAGTGAATAAATTTAGACTCGGCACACCACTTCTGAAAGGTTGCTGACCCCTGATCTGGACAATATATTTCCTTGCTGTTATGAATAAAATTTGCCTTACTGTCCACTGGCTGTTTTTAGGTCATGGTATGGGTCAAGTGGGTGAGCAGTAAATTTTTGCTGTAAGATTTATCTGCTAGTTTGAATAAACTAACTTCCATCCTTTTTTGTATTTCAGGCCAATTATAGAACATTCATTAAATGAGTCCTCTTCACCATAGCCTGTCCAGTAAATTGGAGATCATCTTACGTTGGATATTGGGGGATTCTAAAGAAGTCCATAGTTACTTTTCAGCTGGAATTCTCTTCAGGTCTGGGAATATATTGTTTCATGGACATTGAAACAGATCTCTTTGTCAGCTGTAAGTTGTAAATTTAGGTAACCATTTGTGGTCACACAAGTCATTTCTGGTTTTGTATCAATAAAGAGTAAATAGTGTAAATCAGAGCCTTAAATTCTTCACTCTTATAGCACGTTTAAGAATGTGTTTTCTGGCACTTTATGGGGTTTCTTCAGAAAAATACAGATGTTTGTATGACAACAGGCAGTGTCTCACTTGTAACATTCATTAAAATATGAGCAACAACGGTGAAACTTTTCAGGGGTTTCATCAAAAGTGCTCATCGCTGGTCTATCTGCTCCCGTTGAAGCCAAAGGGAGTTTGATTGTTGACTTCAGTGAGAGAGCTTTCGAAAATCCTACCTGTAATTGTTGTGATTTTAGTTTTGAGCTGAATTGCCATTGAAATCCAGGTGGTCGTGTGTGTTTTACAAGCAGCCCAGAGTCCCACACAGAAAGGTGAGCTTTATAGGATTCTTCCCATTGCTGAGCTGGGTTACAAATTTAGTTAGAGCCTGCTGCATAATCCCATGCATTAGCTACTCTCATCTTGAAATATCTGACAGGTCACTTGCATCTCCTTCAGCATCCTTTTGTTTTCAAGACATTCTCTGTTAGCTGGAGACAGTGATCTCTGAGCATTACCCACTATGGCAGGTCTCCGACAGTTATCAGAGTGAAATAAAATGAAAGCACCTCCCATCCCCTCAGGAAAATATGGTCCATTAGTTTTTCATTTGCCAGAAGCATCAGTTTTTAATATTTTTCCTTTCCTTTTATCTCCTAGGAATATCAATCTGCATAGATCTATTATTAATACCACAGCAAGAAGCTCAGCTTCTCAGAACTCTTTACTATAGGTCATAAAAGTAGGTCTCCCCAGAGCCATTTAAAATCGGAATTGGATTCAGGTAAACTGTGAATACTGCTGTGTTTTTTAAACAAAACATCCTTACAGTTCTGAGTTTATAAGAAGAGGGTGCTCTTGGCTGAGGCAGTGTTGTCAGGTGATTTGAGCTGGGAGTCTAGAACAGCACTGACAAACTAGGGGTCTGTACACTGCAGTCAGGAATGTGATTGCAGCTCGTGTGGCTATACCTGAGTTAGCTTTTATTGCGCGAGCTCAGGTACCACAGCAGCATTCAGGGCATACTAGTCACTGAAATAATGACATAGGATTCTGCGTGGGCTTGTACAGCCTGTGCTGAAGCCGGTACTGCCGCAGCTTCACTGCTTTGGTACTTGCTCTAACTTAATCCATGTCTGTGCGAGCTGCAGTCACAGCCCAGGATTGCAGTGTAGATGTACCGTGGGGATGGGGGGGAGAGAGAGAGAAACCTTAGAGCTTTTGGAATGGGGGGAAAAGAGAGGAAAGTTTCCCTGAACAGGGTGATCTCTGCTACACACCACTATATAAAACTGATGTAGAGAAGCTTGTGGCCTTTGGCAAGGTTTTCTAACTAGTTTAGTACCCAGATCACCCCCATTCACACTGCGCAGGAAAATCTGTGTTGGCACCCTGCCAGCTAGAATCTCAATTCATAATTCTGGCTAAGGCTGTTCCAGTGCTGTTAGATCCTGATCTCATGCCCACTGAAGTAATTGCCAGTGGTGAAGAATCACGCCTACTTGAGGATGTGCTTTATTTCTTAAAGCCTAGCTTTGTGCTATGGATCTCTCTCACAGGTGGAGAATTGGCTCCTTGCTTAAAGTAAGTATACACCTTATAGAAAATTGGAGAAAGAGCTGGAGTGATTTCCTCGTGTGAAAATATACAGCACCCATGAGCTGAAGTAATTTTAATAGACCAGTTACAAGTACTGTGTTCTGATGAATTCGTTGAATTTTGGGTTGCTTATCCAACGTACAGAATCAAGAATTCCGATGTTTTTTGATCAAAATAGAATTAAAAACCAAGGAATTATGGAAAGTAAAATAAGGATAGGTGATGGTGTTTTCAAAGCTGACTAAATCAAATCACAATAAATCAGTCTGTTCACTAAGGGGTTAACTTACTCCCATAGGGTAGCATTTTCAAAAGCGTTTAATTCCCAGTTCCAAAATTAGCCTAAGTCTCCTTGAATGCAATGTTGTTGTAGCCCTGTTAATCCCAGGATATTAGAGAGACAAGGTAGGGGAGGTAATATCTTTTATTGGATCAGTTTCTGTTGGTGAGAGAGACAAACTTTCATGCTTACACAGAGATCTTTTTCAGGTCAGGGAAACCAAAAGATGTTACCTCACCCACCTTGTCTCCCTAAATCATATTGCAATTCACCGCAGCAGTTCAGTTAGTGCACTCAAGTTACTCCACTGGATCTAACCAAGCTCAAGTGATAGGGGAGTCAGTAACTACACTGCAAAACAACAGTGGAACGACACAGTGATTGGATTAGCAGCTGGTGAATTATTATAACATCCACACTGCATTACTAGCTCAAGCTTCCGCAGCATTGGAGCTCCATCCAATCCCTGCTGAATCCCCTTGGATGAGATAGCTAGCTTGAGCTTAAAGCATCACTTAACTTGAGCTAGAGACTTTTGTGTGTGAACAGGAGTCAGGTTAAGGGCAAAATTTTACTTATAGCTCAAACTGACACTGCCCTGAAGACGACCCCTAAATCATATCTGAAAATGGAATGTCATATAGGCATGTTTGAAAATTTTGTCCATTATCCTAGTGTCTAATTATCAAGGCTTGTTCAAAGCACTGGGAAATATACTCCAGGGAACAGTCCTGCACTGTAGGAGGATGGACTACAAGATCTCATATGCAGATCTCTGCTCTCTACTATGATCTGAAAAATCTGAACATGCATTTCCTATGCTGATTAGATCCAGTCATAAATCTCACAGTACGACTCCAGTCCAACAAAATTGATCTTGTGATCCAGTATTGTGCATGCTGATCTCCTGTACTTCTCACGTTTTTTCAGACATCCATCTCAGATATGGATCAGCTGCCTTAACAGAATATTATAACCTTGGTCTGACTCTTCCCCTGTCTAGCATCTTTCTGCATTTGGTTTCATCTCCCCTCCCTCCCTTTTAGATACTATTGAGGATTAACCTTTGCAAAGACGTATGTTCTCACATTTTATGATCATTCTACATCAGTGCTGTGTGTGCTTAGTTACTGGAAGCAGATATTCTTGTCATAATACAGTGGGCATACAAGCAGATCCAACTTTCCTAAATAGCATTTTATTAAAAGCAACAAACTAACTAAAATAGCACTGATCACTCAGCAAAATCAAGGCGCTTGCAATGTTCTGCTAACATGGAACTTAACTGCTCAATTTGTCCCTTTCAAATCTGCACGATAGTTCCTTGGTGTAGTGGTTTCTAATTAGAGAGCAGAGTTAATCAGGTTTACTAAAAGCTATCTGGGATCTAGATGCATAGATTCTTCTTTGAGTGATTGCACATATCCATTCCACTGTAGGTGTTTGTGCTCCAATGCCAGTTGTTGGAGAGTTTTTCCCTTAGCAGTACCTGTTGGCAGGGGCGGCTCTAGCCATTTCGCTGCCCCAAGCACGGCGGCACGCCGCGGGGGGCGCTGTGCCAGTTGCCGGTCCCGCGGCTCTGGTGGACCTCCCGCAGACATGCCTGCAGAGGGTCCGTTGGTCCCGCGGCTCCGGTGGACCTCCCGCAGGCGTGCCTGCGGATGCTCCACCGGAGCCGCGGGACCAGCGGACCCTCCGCAGGGACGCCTGCGGGAGGTCCACCGGAGCCGCTTGCCATCCTCCTGGCGACCGGCAGAGCGCCCCCCCGCGGCATGCCGCCCCAAGCACGCGCTTGGCGTGCTGGGGCCTGGAGCCGCCCCTGCCTGTTGGGTGGCACAAGCACCCTCTGCTGCCTTGTACACCATGTGCAGGCATAAAGAGTCAAGCTGCTCCTGAGCTCTCTTAGTTTCTTTCTGTCTCCTGGGATGGTGGTTGGAGCTCCCATTCTTGCTTCTGCAATTCTCTTCTAGTGCTGTAAAAGATTCTGTGTAGTTAGAGTAGTTTAGTTAGTACAGCTTAGTTTTTTTTAAAAAAAAATTGTGCATCCAGTCTTGGTACTGGAGATACGCCGTGCTCTCCAGGCTTCAAGCCCTGCCACTCTTGTGTTAAGGCAATGCCTATTAGTGACCTGCATCCCAGCTGCCTCAAGTTCTTGGGGCAGGCTCAGGTAAATGACAGATGCAGCTTCTGTAAGGGCTTTAAGCCCCATTCGAAGGAGGACAGGGCAGCCAGGCTTAAATATCTGCGTCTGGAATCTGCACTCCTACATCCATCAAAACTGTCCTCCTTGGCCCAGGTCCTGAGTGCTGCAGCATCAGTTAACAGGGCTTCTCTGGCCTTGCTGTTCCAAGAGGCCTGGACAGACTATTTCCACAGGTGCAGAATCCTATTCCCCCATGGAGCCTGAATCTAGTCCTGATGATGTTGGTGGGTCCCGCTCCCCCGCCGCCATTCTCTCCTCTCTCCCCCCCTCCTTTGAGCCTCTAGTGACTTGCTCTCTGGTGCACCTTTCTATGAAAGTGGCATTTGTGGTGGCCAGTATATTGGCCAGGAGAGTGAGGAAATTGAGGTCATTAGTATCAAATCCTCCATACACCGTTTTCTACACAGACCAAGTTTACCTTCGTCGTCACCCAAAGTTTCTTACCAAGGTGTTTTCCAGTTTTCATATTAATCGAACAATCTTGCTGACCTTCTTCCCAAGGCCTCATGCTCATAAAGGTGAGGAGAGGCTGCATACGTAATATATTAGAAGAACTTTAGCTTTTATTTAGACCGTATTAAACCTTTCAGATCTTTGACTCAATTGTTCATTGCATTTGCAGACAGAATGAAGGGCTGTTCTGTATCCACTTAAAGGAGTTTGTCTTAGATATCCAGTTGTATTCAGCTATGTTACCAGTTGGCTAATGTGAAGTCTCTGGATGGAGCATGGGGTCATTTGACTAGGTCCCAAGCAGCCTCTGTGTCCTGTCTGGGTCATGTTCCCATATTAAATGTTTGCAAAGTGGCGACCTTGTCATCGTGTCATACGTTTACTTTTCACTACTCTATCTCCTAATAAGCTAGAGACAATGCTAAATTTGGACTGATGGACTTGTCGTCCCTGTTCAAATAGATTCCGAGCCCCTGCTCCGGCTGGGACTGTTTGAGAGTCACAGTGGAACGGACGTGTGCAATCACTTGAAGAAGAAACTGTTATTAACCTTTCCGTAATGGTTGTTCTTCGAGGTGTGTTGTGCATGCCCATTCCATGACCCCCTTCCTTCCCCTATCTATCGGGGTCTTGCTGGTAGGAAGGAACTGAGGGGGTCAGGAGCAGCTCTCCCCTTTATGCCTTTGCATGGTGTGTGAGGCAGCCGAATGTGCTTGTGATGCCCTGACGGGTACCCCTAAGGGAAAAACTCTCCGACAACGGTGCACTGGAGCGCGCACACCTACAATGGAATGGACATGTACAACACAACTCGAAGAACAACAGTTATGGAAAGGTTAGTAACTATTTCCTTTTTTAAAGCTTATGATTATCTAGTAGAGGGGTTTTCAACCTTTGGCTGTCCCACTATGGACACTGTATTATGGTACCACCTCCAACTTAGCAGTATGGGAAGGGCAGAGTGCTTGCCTCCCTTGACACCTGTTTGGTCCCAACCCCCTGGTGGTGAACACTTGATCTAATCTGACTTCCTGCATAATGTAGGCTATGGATTTTCAGTCAGTGATTCCTGTGTGGGGCTCATAACTTGTGGTTGAACTAGAGCATGTTTTTGAGCAAGACCATCTATTTTTGATTTAAAGACTCCAAATGATGAAGAACCTGTCCCATCTCTTGGTAATCTGTTCCAGTGTTTAATTACCCTCACTGATAAAAATGTTCCTCTTAGTTCCATTCTGTGAAGAAGTGAATGCTGTGTTCCCTTTGTTTTATTCCGAACCAATTATTCATGAAATATTTTAATGATCTATTTTTTAAATGTCATATGTAATTGCTTTTCTTTTCCTTGGTGGATGCTGTGAGGTCTGTCTGTTTGTTTGCCAGCCACACCAGCACTGCACTCGGCCTCCCACTTTTGTTTAATGCCCATCAAACAACTATGGATTTAATGAGCTGGAGGAGGTTCAGTGGAATTTCCCCCCAGCATTGCATGTTTATTAATGGGCTTTGCTGTTCATTGCAATGTGATATTCTTAGTCCTGTTGCAGTGCAGAAAGCAATTAGGTTTTTCTTCTTTTTCGGCTGAAAAGGAACTACTAGTTGAGCAGTGGCATGGATATAGCCCAGTGCCCTTTCCTTGGTAGCTGACTAGAGATCTCAGAACTGGTGCGGACTATGCACTTAATTGCTGACAGAATGAGGCGTTGTCCTGACCATTCTTCTCTGATGGCAGATCCAAAGGAGCCAAGCAGCAGGAATGCCTGCCTTCTGTCTATCCTCGTCATGACTGTGCTCGCACTAAGGAACTGCAAACACAAATATCTAAACGTTTTTCTAAGTACAATAGACAAGGGTTTTCTACATTTCTGTACATTTTAGGAGAAGATTTTCCAAAGAGCGTAAGGCTCTTTCAGTGGTATTTATGGGCTTAGGCCATTGAAAGTCAATGGGACTTGTGCTTCTGAATCCCTTAGGCACTTTTGAAAATCTCTTCCATGGATAGCAACTCTTAAAAGAGAAAACAGATTCTCTATTACTTGGGGCAAATCAATGCATTGAACTAAAGTACAGGGTATGGCTGCTTCATTTAGGAAGCAGGGAGCCCATCTTGGCCCTTCCTCCAGTATCTGGTTCCAGCGTTGTTCAAGTGATCACAATCCTGTTGCTTCATGTTTTTCTTGTCACCCATGGAAAGGTCGGAAACCACTAGACCGAGCAGGGATTGAGAAGTGGTAAGGAGCCCAAAGGAATGCTCTTCACAGGGCTCAAAAGGGTAGAAGGCTGAATTGGTTTCAGATTTAGCAGTGTTTAGCAGAGTGAGAGAAATTCTTCCCCTTGTTAAAAGCATTGCATATTTTCTTGAGTAATATTACACAGAAAAGACAATGGGCCTGATTCTGATTCACACAAATGCCCCTTTACACTGGCAGAGTAGAGTAAAAGGGCCTTAGTTTAAACAAGACTATGACCAACGCTTTACCTTGCTTTGTACATGTGCACACAGGAGACTTAATTATAGTACAGGGCTATAATAGCCATTGGCCATCCCTAGAGGAGCCATCAGAACATGTTTGTTGGAGAAACTGCACTTCTCTGAGGCACGCTGCAGTGTGATAAACACTTCACTCCTTTTAGCACACTAGGCAAGACTTCGGGACTGCTCTGTTGTCCGATAGAGAAGGAAGAGATTTATTACTTGAGATCACATTTAACCATGCACCTTGCAGTTCGGGATTGGCCAGTACAGTATGTTTTTTCCAGGGCTGTTGTCTAATCTGGTTTTAAATCAGATCTGCCCACTCCCGTAGGCCACTATATCGTTTTTACTGGATTGAAGTACATTGGAGCGCTATGGTCTGATTGCTTTCTCTTGGGACTCAGCTCTCGCAAAAACAAGATTCGTGTTTCATGGATAATAAGCAGTTTTAATGAAATAATTATTGGGTATCATGTGAAAGATATTCCTTGGCTAACTATTCTGAATTGGCTTTTGTACCCTGTCTGTGTGTGACACACCTAGCTGGAATGCACAGGACACCAAGACCACAGGCTTGATAATGTGAGGAATTGAGAGGATGGGGGAGTTTTTTTATTGTGTGTAGGCAGAGTGATAGGACTAGGTGGACACAATTACAGTTTGATGGCTTTCTCCTTTGGTATTGTGTCAGACTTTCCCTTATCCTCCATTCTGACTCCAGGCCTTTCAACTGCCTGTGCTGTTGGTAATGAAGCATGTGCTGGAATACACACACACACCTGTATTTGAGGGGCACTCTCTCCCCGCTAGTCTTCCTCTTTGATAACCTAACAAGCTGCAGCTGACAATGGGACAGTAGAGCCGTGCCAAAACTGGCAGGCAGGGCGTATGGGCCAGACTTCGCCTTGTACCCAAGAGCGATCGTCCTCTGACAGCTAACATCCTTACAGGGGCCCAAACAGAGCCCAGCTCTGGTTTGACAGCGTGACCAGGGAGACAGCTTATAATATTGTCTGAGGAGCATTGCATTTATACTGGTCTTGCAGGAGAGTTGTCCCTGCTCAGTGTAGTGATCTCAGATTCTGCTCCTCCTTGCTGTCTTTCTTGCTTGCCCTGTATGAGAGAAACAAACATACTATAACTTAGTGCATAAGATCTGCAGGTGGCGGTATGGCAAGCACTTTGTAACAACGGGTCAGGAGCTCCCGTGGTTGACTATTGGCAAACTTATGACATGAAAATAAGTGTCTTTTAGCCTCTTCTCAGCACATTTAACATTATTCCAGTAGAAGGTGGTCTTGGACCAATACAGAGCCTAAGGAAATCAAGTTGTGAGGGACAGACAGCCTGGTATTTATAATGCAGAGACTCAGGGCTGTTAACTGCAGGTTTCAGAGACTCCCCACAAAAAGAGGATGGAGAACAAACACCAGTAAGACCCAGAGAGCATGAGCGCCCGCAGGGCTCCTGGGTCCCTCGGCTGGCCTTTGAGCAGATCATTGCTCCAACACTTTCCTCACCTGGGAGGGCAAAGAAGAGCAATAGACCCCACAGCCCAGCAGTCTCTCTCCAGGAAAAAGGAAGAGAGCAGGGCTGCTGCTCCCAGCTGTCTGCCCTTGGATGGCTTAAAACTGAGGAGCTGATTTCCATGAGGAACTCAAGAGAGCCCTGGTGTGAGAGTGGTTACTTGCAGCTGGAGCATTCTGTAAGCTGAGTTGTGTCCTAGCCTGTCCCACCAGCAATGAGGAAGACACCAGGCTGGGACACCCACTGCCAGATCGCTGCGTTCAGGAGCTCATTGCAAGTGTAGTTTAGGTTAGTAGCTAGTTTGTTACCTCAGGAGATGAGCCCTAGGAGGTGGGACTCTGCTTGCTGCGGCCATTGACTTGATTTGGTGATCAGTCTGAATCTTTACAAGGTCCTGTAGGGATTCCCACTTGTGAGGCACCCCTGGTGTTAAGCTCATGAAACCCTCTTTAAAGCCATGTCCATTGGGGTGAACAAGCATCTCCTCGCGCCCTGTTGAATGTTTGGTGCTGCAGGGTATGTAAATCTTCCCCGCACCCCGGTGCCTCAGTACTTTCTCCATTGCCACAGACAGCGCCCGATACCTGTGGTGTGTCTGGTCCATCTCAGGCAGACTTTACCTTTGTGCCCAGTCTTGTGTGGTAAATATTTCTGTTACTGTCACAGCAGCTGCGTTTTTGGTTATGGAACCATCCAGGGCTGGAGATTTTCACAGGGAATGCCTAAAATTGCTAGCTGTGCACCCATTTAGCAGAAACTCTGGTGTCCTGACTTGAGGCCTCAGGGTGGCTGGGAAGAATTGTGAGAGGTACCAGGAAACGATTGTCTTTCTTGCTGGGTAATGTGGGTGGAGATTGATTGGCCTTATTGTTTATTCCTTTTGCTGTTGTTCCCTCCCCTCAATACAGTTCAAAATGCTTAATTGCCGCTCAAGGAACTTTCTCATTTTCCTTTTAAATCGGCTTCTCTCACCAGAGGGGATGGTTTGTGCCAAACATTGCTCCATATTATCCTTTCCATTCCTTACCTTCTATGGCCTGAAAATCTCCAGGCTCAGGACCGAGGCAAGGGGCAGAAACTAATAAATAAACAGAGAGTTTGGGGGCCAGGTTTTCAAAACAGCTCTGCTCCCATTTGGGCATCTAACAGATTTTGGAAAGTGCCCTGCACCCACCAGTTGCGAACACAACCATCTGGCAGGGAATATGTTTGAAAACAATGGGAACTGCTTAGTGCTTCAGAAAATCTGGCTACAAATATTCCTAATGAATCCTAACAGCATCCCTGTGAAATAAGTATGCGAGTGCTGAAATCCCCATGGCGCAGAGAGGGAAGGTAAGTGATTTGACCAAGATCACAGCAAATAAGTCAGATCCAGGACTTGACACCAAGTCACCTGGCACCCAGGCCTAAGCCTAACCCCCTAGGTCTCCGTGCCTGCCAGGCAAGTCCATTAACCTGATGTGTAATTAATTAGTAGCTGTGCATCATGTTGGCAACTATTATTCTTCAGCTCTCATTGGTGCACTGGGCTCTTCACAAGCTTGTATTGACAGGTCCCTGCACCCAGGGCTAAATCAACAACACACAAAGGGTGGAAAAGAGATGCAACAGAACAAAGTAATAGTCAGGAAATAGCTTGCTGGTTCCACAATGTGTATTGCCATTTTGTGATGCTTTGCAATGCTATTTTTCTCTCGGTGTTCATGTGAACAACGTACCATCTGCCATTTCCTTCTTGTTCTGGTTACCAGGTGTATGAGTCCACCCCGTGAGATGTTTCTACGGATGGCATAGGGTATGACGTCCTTCCTTCCAGCTCTTTCTGTGGCCTGGGGAAGGGTCTCGCACTTCAGTTGCACAGAACAAAGCCAGAATCTGCAGAGCACATGTCCCATCTTCCACCATTTGGGGCTATAAGTGAGGATTACTTTGCCCACCTTAGGGGTGCTAAGCAAAGCAAAAACCTCAGCAGGGCTAGAGACAACGTGCTTTAACTCTGGTACACCAGGATTTACAGGAGGCAATGAAACCAAACGTTGTTTTAGGACAGCTGGCAATATCATGTAGTTCCTGCTATATCTTCTGACAACGTGTCAGAGGCTGGCTGAGTTCTGATGGATAGGGTCTTTACTTGAACCAATTCCATTTGAGAGAGAGCTTTTCTATCCAAAAAGCCATGCGTGGTCTGCTCATTTCATTTTAACCTGACATCTCTCAAACCCCCTGTAAGCCTTGGACTGACTTCCTCAGGTTGACTTCGTGGTTCTCTTTCTGGGGGTCACTTCCTTAGTTACTGTTAAGGTGCTGTTTTGTTCTCCCTTATTTCCAATAGTTAATCAGTTGGACCTGATTCTTTACTCACCTCCACCAGTACAAACAGGAGTAATTGCATTGAAGTCAGCGATGCTACACTGTGTAAAGCTGGCCTGACGCGCGCATCAGCCCCTGAGTGTAGTGTTTTAAAAATATATCTCTATCCCATCTGTTTGCCAATTCTAGATACTAGGTGAGCGTTGATACCAGATAGACACTAATGTCTTGATTTTGGTGTCCTTTCAGGGCTTGTCAACACAGCAATTAGTGCACAGAAAACCAGCATGAATCTACAGTGCACTAGGTCGCCACACACTAACTCGCTGTGTTGACCCTGATACTGGGCGCCAAAAGTTCTATAGTGCGTTTTGACGTACTGCTGTTCGAAACCGGAGTACGTCAAAGTACACTGCAGAACCTTTAATGCACAGGAGCAGGGTCCACATGTCAAGCTGATGCACGGCATACTAATGTGCTGTAGATTCACACTCGCTTGCCATTGCCACACGCTAACTCGCCGTGTGAGTAGCTAAGCTGCTGGGACCCAAGCAGTGAAGGCATTAGCATTTAGAGCACACAGCTCCAGTGGCTATGCAGTCAGCAATACAAATATAATCAAACCCAGGGGGTCGCCTTACAGGGAAAGTTTCTCTCTCCCCTCTGTGGAGAGCAGTTAGTAAGAAAACGTATATGGGAACAAAGGGATACGTGGATAGAAAAGAGCATTTTAGGACTAGATGACTTCCTGAGGTCCCTTCCAACCCTGATATTCTATGATTCTATGAAAGGCGGCTCTGAATGTCAGCTGCAAACTCCTTCCCAGACGAGATTGCAGTTTTGTTTTTTGGAAGAACGTGTTGGCTTTTTATACTGTTTCCGCTCCTCATGAGTGCGTCTCAATGTCAAGGGTACAGACAGAGAGATGGTGCTGTTTCTTCTATTACCAGGAAGGGCAAAAATCTCCTCTTCACTATAAGTGGCAAGTCCCCACCTTGCCTACAAGCGTGGCTTGTCCATTGGCAGTAGTGGATAAACTCCTCACGTGTCTAATACAGAATATTGGACCCATATTCCTTGTGTGCGTACACTCATGCATATACTGTGTATGTAGAATTCAGAATAGCAGCCGTGTTAGTCTCTAAGGTGCCACAAGTACTCCTGTTCTTTTTGTGTATATAGAAGTATATTTTCCATCTGCTAAATCACCACTAGAGGACAGTAAGATGTAAGGGAACTAATGAGGTCTTTCTGCAGAAAAGTCCTTTCTTTCCTCCTAGACCTGTTGCTTACACGTTCAATTTCCACCTTGGTAGTGAAAGAGTTTCTTTATTCCTTTGGAAATGCCTCACACTTCAATGAAGTGCAATTCAATTGCCAATGCTCCCATTCAGGATTTCCTAGGGCAACAAGTTCTGATGAACTAAAGAATCTCTTCTCCAGTTGCTCAGGGGGCGATGCATGGTTTCCTCCCAAATCCCCATTGTTTGTAATAACTAGGTATAAATGCCATCTTAGAATAATCTCCATACATTCAGGAGAATGTTATAAGCGTAATGTAAGCAAAGCAGCAGTGGTTTGGGTGTAATTTTCCTTGCTTCACATTCTCTGTTCACAGTCGTGCATCTCGATATGCACAATGGTCCATTGTTATGAAGAAAGGGGGGTTGGTTTCCAGGTGTGAGGACAATCCACGGGTTCTCCGTTGTCGGCCAGATTTTAGTCTTTTGGCAAAATGGTGTGGGAATTTAGGGCTTAGGAAAGAGACGTGATCATGCTGCCTTCAGCTCGGTGCTGGGCAAGCTTCTCTGGGGATGACTCATCCTGCATCATTGCTGCTGCTGAGCAACATCATGGAGCGGCCAAGCTGTCTGGATTTCTTGAGCTGAAAATGGTTTGGGTGGTGAAAAGGTGGGATTGTGTGTGTAAATCTTGATTGTTGTTCAATATTAATAGTTAGTACTTAATGACCCTTTATAGGGCTCAGTGTGCAGGCATTACCATCCCCATTCACAGAGGCCTATCCGGAAAGGAAGGATGGTTGCCTGGCACTTAGGAAACCAGGGTTCAATTCCCTGCGGTGCCACAGGCTTTTTGTGGGAGCCTGGGCAAGTCACTTAGTCACTCTGTGCCTCAGTTCCCTATCTGTAGACGGATGGTCTACGGCGGTTTAGGCGGCCTCTGCGCCCATTATCAGGCCGTGCCCTGGCCTGATTAAATGGCCGGTACGGCTGCTGCCGGAACGACCTCCGCTGAGTAGCCGGTGTGTGCATACCCAGGGTGTGGATGGCGATTCTACCATCTTTGAGGGTCTGAATCCTCGAGTCTGTTTTCTCGGAAAAGAGACCCTTAGTGTCAAAAGGGAGGTCTTGCAGGGTGTACTGGACCTCTGGCGGCAAGGTGGAGGACTGCAACCAGGAGATTCGTCTCATGGTCACTCCCGAGGCCAGAGTTCTGGCTCCTGAGTCTGCCGAGTCCAGAGCGGCCTGGAGGGAGGACCGGGAGGCTTTCTTGCCCTCCTCAAGGAGGGCTGAGAATTCCTGTCGGGAGGCTGTTGGGATCAGCTCCGTAAATTTGGAAAGGGACACCAAAGTGTCATAGGTGTAGCAACCAAGGAGAGCCAGCTGATTGGCAATCCGGAGCTGGAGACCACCGGCCAAATAGACCTTCCGGCCCAACAGATCCATTCTCCGTGCGTCCTTGGATTTTGGCGCTGGAGCGGGTTGCCCCTGTCTCTCCCGGTCATTCACGGACTGCACTACGAGGGAGTCCGGAGTTGGGTGCGTGTAAAGGTACTCGTACCCGCTGGGAGGAACCGAGTACTTGCGTTCCACCCCTCGAGCGGTGGGAGGGATGGACGCCGGCGACTGCCAGATGGTAGTGGCATTTTTCTGGATGGTCCGAATAAAGGATAGGGCCACCCGTAGCGGGGCCTCAGCTCCAAGCACCCTGGTCACTGGGTCGTCATCCTCAGCGACCTCTTCAACGGGGAGGTCAATAGCCTGTGCCTCCCGGCAAAGGAGGTCCTGGTGAGCCCGCAAGTCAATCGGTGGGGGGTCCGATGTAGATGCCCCTGCCACCGCCTCATCCGGCGACGAAGACGAGGACAGGCCCTGGACCATGGCCTCTGGAGGTGGTTCTTCCAGGGGGTGGGAAGCCACCACAGTTACGGGATGCTCTGCCGCTACAGGTGGCGGTGGAGCCTCAACCGGTGGTGATGGAGGAGGCCTGCTGACCGTGGCTTCCGGCACCCTGTATTCGGAGCCCCTGGGTCGCTGAGGGAAGGGGAGCCCTTGAGCCTCGTGGTAGGCCCAGGGGGCCCAAAAGCCCCACTGCTGCGGTCCGTGGTCTTGCCCTTGTGGGTCGGCCCGGAGATCTCCACCGCTGTCCGCCTGAGAGGCGACCGAGGGTTGGCGAGAAGGCCATGCGGGGGCAGAGGCGCTCAGGGACTGTGCCGTCGATGCCGCCGGTCTGTCCCTGGATGGTGCCGGGGATCGGTTGCCGGTCGTCACGGTGCCGGGAGCGAGAGCGGGACCATCGACCGTGCCGGTGCCGGGAGGTCGACCGCGATCTCGACCATGTCGGTGGGAGCGGCTTCGCGAGTCGCGGTGCCGGGAACGGTACCGGGATCCGGACCTCCTTCGGTACCGACGGTCGGGTGACCGGGACCGGGATCGTCTCCAGGAGTGCGACCAGTACCGCGATGTGGAGCAGTACCGGGACTGCGACCGGCGCCGAGAAGGAGAACGGTACCGGGATGGTGACCAGTGCCGGGATCTAGATTGGCGTGAAGGCGACCGTCTCCGGGATCGGGAGCGTGACCTGGAACGCCTTCTATCCCGTCTGTCAGGGGAAGGCGGCCTCATGATGGCCGGTTTGCCCACTGACTGCACAGCCCGCACTGGTTGTGCGGGGGGCCGGAGGCTCGGTGCCTCTGTGAGCTCTATGAGCTCTCTCGCCGTCGAGAAAGTCTCGGGCGTCGACGGGAGAGGCAGCTCGACCACGGTTTGCACCGGGGAGCACGGAGGTACCGGACTCAACGGCCCTGTCGGTGCCAGAGTCGACGGTACTGCGCATGGTCTATGCGCTGTCGTAGCCGGTGCCGAGGGAGCCGATGCCGGCGGCTGGACGAGCGGTCCCGATGCAGGTGTCTTGGTAGACTTCTGCTGCGGCCTGCGTTTCCCCGATGGCGAGAGGGAACGGTGCCGAGGCATCGGTGCCGGCTGCTTCTTTTTAAGAGTCTCGGTACCGGACCGGTCGGGAACCGCTGGGGCGCTCCGCGCCGAAGAGGACTGTGGGGCTGATGGTGTCGGCACCGCAGGGGTAAGTGCTGACTCCATTAAGAGCTGCTTCAATCTAATGTCCCGCTCTTTCTTCGTTTAAACGATTTGCAAATTGGGCACTTATCTGCGCGATGGGCCTCTCCTAAGCAGCGCAGGCAGGAGTCGTGAGGGTCCCCAATCGACATGTGCCGCTGGCAAGCCGCACAGGTGCCTTGGGCATAAGCCCGCACCGGTCGGGAAAAGAGGGGTTAAACCCCCCTAATTCCCCTTAATCTACTTAATAAACTAACTTAACTAACTATTTTAACTAACTATATACACTAAATACAACGAAACTGGCCTTACCAAGAGCTTGGAAAGTCTCCTGTCTCCCTCAAATACACGGCAACGATTAGGTTAGAAGTGACTCAGAAATGTGCTGGGCTCCCTATTAAACCATTCTCAGGAGTGCCACCTGGAAATGATGTCATCACCTCAACAACCGGCACGGTGTGATGCTCTGAATCTTTAAGGCAAGAATATGTAAATTGCTGGACTGAACATTGACCAACTGGGGGATGCGGCAAATGCTCCCTGGAAATCTTTCCTTCGCTGTCTCTAACTGCAGCGAAATTTGAATGTTTTTTTGTAAATAGAAGAAAATAACGATCACATTTACACCAGTGTAAATTTGGAGTATACTGATAGCAGAATCTGGCTCTGTGTATGTGAAACCATAACTGCTCTCAAGCACTTATATAACACTATCAATGGCTGATATGTATGTAATATAATAATGTTACATTTATCGAGCCCTTTAAGTGCGGATGCAGGTATCTGATGACCGAGACTGAAGAAAATAGAGAGGCAGGAGAGGGAATCTTAACGGAGTGTTTTTAGAAATAATGAATCTTTAATCTTAATGTAGAAAATGAAATAAAAGAAAAATAAAAAAGGAAAATAATGCAAAAAGTAAATAAAATATTTTGTTTTGTTTGAGAAAATACCTGAGTACCCCTTTGCATAGGCAGAGGATTGATATTGTAATTTTGTTTTTTCCATTTCTTTAACTTAGGTTGGTCTATTTAACTCTCTCCCTCTCTCTCTATATATATAGATAGTAAAGTGCAAATTCTGCTAGTTCTGAGACTCTCCTTATTCTTTCCCATTTTTATTATTGTTTGTGTTCTAGCTGCATGTAGAGGCCCCAGCTGAGATCAGGACATCATGGTGCAAGGTACTGTACGAACATGGTGAGAAATACTCCCTCCCTGAAGTGCTTTCACTCTAAATGGGTAGGGGCAGTAAAGTATTGTTGTCTTTTCGTTGTGTGTTTATACAGTGCCTGGCACAATAGGGCACTATTGCAAAATAACTATATGACCCTTGTTGTGCAGATGGGGATGTGAGGAACAGGGAGGTCAAGTGACTTGCCCAAGGTCTCTCAGGGCTTGTCTACACTACAGGACTATTTCGAATCTACTTAAGTCGAATTTGTGGATTCGACCTTATGAAGTCGAATTTGTGTATCCATACTAAATACACAAATTCGAACTTCTGAGTCCACATTCACGGGGCCAGCTTCGACTTTGGAAGCGGTGCACTGTGGGAAGCTATCCCACAGTTCCCGCACTCCCCGCTGCCCATTGGAATTGTGGGATTTCCCCCCAATGCATGCTGGGGGAAAAAATGTGTCGTCATTGAACCGTCAATCCCGCCCTCCCTGTCTTCCTTGAAAGCGCCGGCGGGAAATCTGTTCGCGCCCTTGTCTGGTCGGTTACAGCGCGGACGCCACAGCACTGCGAGCATGGAGCCCGCTGCGATCATCGCTGCACTTATGGCCGTTGTCAACTCCTCGCACGTTATCGTCCACCTCTTCCACAGTCAGATGCTGAGAGAAACCGGGCGAGGAGGCTCCGGCAGCGCGGTGAGGAGAGTGGCGCAGACCTCTCAGAAAGCAGGGTACGCCGGGCAGTGGAGATCATGGTGGCAATGGGTCACGTTCATGGTGTGGAACGGCGATTCTGGGCCGGGAAACAAGCACAGACTGGTGGGACCGCATAGTGCTGCAGGTCTGGGATGACACAGAGTGGCTGCGAAACTTCAGGATGCGTAAGGGCACTTTCCTTGAACTGTGTGACTTGCTGTCCCCTGCCCTGAAGCGCCAGGACACAAGGATGCGAGCAGCCCTGAGTGTGCAGAAGCGAGTGGCCATAGCCCTCTGGAAACTTGCCACGCCAGACAGCTACCGGTCAGTAGCGAACCACTTTGGCGTGGGCAAATCTACCGTGGGGATTGCTGTCATTCAAGTAGCCCACGCAATCGTTGAGCAACTGTTCTCAAAGGTAGTGACTCTCGGAAATGTCCAGGTCATCATAGATGGCTTCGCCGCGATGGATTCCCAAACTGCGGTGGGGCTATAGATGGGACTCACATCCCTATCCTGGCACCAGCCCACCAGGCCAGCGAGTACATTAACCGAAAGGGCTACTTTTCAATGGTGCTGCAAGCTGTGGTGGACCATAGGGGACGTTTTACCAACATCAACGTCGGGTGGGCGGGCAAGGTTCATGACGCGCGTGTGTTCAGGAACTCTGGTCTGTTTAGACGCCTCCAGGCAGGCACTTTCTTCCCGGACCACAAAATAACGGTTGGGGATGTGCAGATGCCTACAGTGATCCTCGGGGACCCGGCCTACCCGCTAATGCCCTGGCTCATGAAGCCCTATACAGGCGCCTTGGACAGAGACAAGGAACTCTTCAACTACCGGCTGAGCAAGTGCAGAATGGTGGTGGAGTGTGCTTTCGGACGTCTCAAGGGGAGATGGCGGACCTTACTGACTCGCTCGGACATCAGCGAAAAGAATATCCCCGTAGTGATTGCTGCTTGCTGTGTGCTCCACAATCTCTGTGAGAGCAAGGGCGAGACCTTTTTGGCCGCTTGGGAGGTTGAGGCAAATCGCCTGGCTGCTGTTTACGATCAGCCAGACACCCGTGCTGAGAGAATATCCCAGCGGGAAGCGATATGCATCAGGGAGGCTTTGAAAGCGAGTTTCCTCGCAGAGCAGGGTAACCTGTGACTGTCCACTTGATTTTAAGAGAGCCTGATCATAAACCAAGTTTCCCCCAGTTCCGAAGGACGTTTTAAAACTAAGGACATGTTTTAGTAATTAATAATAAATCTTTCGTTGACTTTGCATTTCTCTTTCTTCGTTGAAACATGGAAGCACTCTGTGCTGGTTAAGGTGTGCACTGATGGGTGGGTTTGCAGGAAGGGGCGAGGGGTGCCGTCTTTGGATAGGGGTTAACATGACGGCTGTGGGTTTGGGCGTTGGAAGGGGTGAGGGGTGTGGGGGAAGGGTGAGTATCTGCCCCTGGATGAGGTCTCTTTTGGGGCTCAGGGCACCGGGGAGGATCGTGACTACGGTCCAAGTGCATGTGAAGGGAAGCCTGCCTTTACATTCTGGGATGTCAGGCACCAGGACCCTGCACAAGCATACACATCAAGGAAAGACCCGGGGCAGCATACACCACACAGACTGTCCCTGGTGCCTAGTGACTGCAGTCTGTGTGTGCCCTGCAGTTGACCCTGCAGCCAAGTCTGTAGCATGGCACTGTGGGCTATGCAGTGAAATTACAACCCCCCCCCCCTACAGAACAACAGAAAGTCTTCTGACACCAGAAACATGACGGAAACAGTCAGTAACACAAAACCGCTTTTAATAATGTAGTACACAGTGGGGGGTTTAAACTTGGAGTTGGGACTGGTTGATGCTTTAAGGAAAGAGCTTGTACAAATTTACAGCGCGAGAGTTGTCTCGAACATTATCGGTGTGCTGCGGTGCAGGGACAGTTCTCACGGCCCCTACCGCCCCTCCGTCTTGTCACTTTGGGTGAGGGGGGGACAGGACTTCTTGGCGTTGGAGGGCGGTTGCAGATGCACTGCAGGGGGGCTCTCTCCTCCTGACTGCGGTCTTGCAGAACATCTACAAGGCGCCGGAGCGTGTCCGTTTGCTCCCTCATTAGACCAAGCAGCGTTTGAGTCGCCTGCTGGTCTTCCTGCCGCCACCTATCCTCCCGTTCCATGTGTGTGCGATGCTGCTGACACAGGCTCTCCCTCGACTGTCTCTGCTCTGCCGCCTCCGCTCTGGAGCTGGCCATCAGTTCCTGGAACATGTCGTCCCTTGTCTTTTTCTTTCGGCGTCTAATCTGAGCCAGCCTCTGCGAGAGGGATGGCGGGGCAGTCCGGGAAGGACCCGAAGCTGTGTGATGCGAAAAAGTAGGTGATTTCCTTGAACAAATACATGTTTTCCAACAGTAAACACAGTCTAGTCAGTTTCAGTTAAGAAGACCAAACAGGGAACCAAGTCTCAGGAGATCTCGGAACTAGTCCGAGATTTCGGAATACGCTCTCATTGGCGGCGCGATTGCACTGGATAGCGCACAAGCGAGGAGAGACAGCTGCATCCCTCTTGCACAAAGTCCTGGTAAGCCTTACAGTACAGAGTGCTTATCAGTTACTGCTTAGCTGTGCTCTCCTGCTGGAGGCAATGTGCAAAGCAGAAAAGATGAGCGTTATGCGGCACCTCCCGCCAGTGAACGGGAAAGACCCCTGTATGCGTTTCCTCTGTGGCCTGCAACACGTGGCTGTTAAGCGAGGGTCATTCTTATGCAAAGTAAAACTCTGTTAAGCGAGGGTCATTCTTATGCAAAGTAAAAGTCTACCATGCACAATAGTAACAGTACACTAATTCCACTAATTAGATGCAGCACTTCCACAACGACATCACCCTGAGGCGTGTCAGGCGCACACAGAGAGAGCGGATGCTAACAGAAGCCCTGCACAGACCAGGACCATACGCTGCCATGCTCGTCGAGGCGATGGTCCCCCTGTACCTGAGGATGGCCTGGCGCGGAAGAGTGTGCTTCAACGGAGCACCCAATAAAGCACCTCTCCCAAGAAACCTCTTGCTGAGGCTTTTCCAGCTGCTCTCTGAGAGCTTTTTTGAACTATCCCCAGAGGACTATTGCTCCATTGCTGTTTGTGTAGACCTGCTGTTTGTCTAGTTTCATATTTAAAAATTGTTATATAGTATTTCTATTTTTTATATATATCCCTGTTTCTTAAAAAAATAAATGTATCCCTGTTTGTAGCACTTACCGCCTGATCCTTCCCCTGATTCCGAGTCCGGGTTAACGGGCGGGGACGGTTGGTAGGGGATCTCTGTGAGGGTGATGAAGAGATCCTGGCTGTCAGGGAAAGCGGGAGTGGGTTCGATGTCGCCTGCGCCGTCCTCAACAGACCCTTCCTCATCTTCCCCATCGGCGAACAGGGAGGGGGAACTGTCCCGGTACACTATTCCGTCCTCGGAGTCCACCGTCACTGGTGGGGCACTGGTGGCAGACCCACCTAGAATGGCATGCAGTGCCTCGTAGAAGCGGCATGTCTGGGGCTGGGCTCCGGAGCGTCCGTTTGCCGCTCTGACTTTTTGATACCCTTGTCTTAGGTCCTTCACTTTCACGCGGCACTGCATCGCATCCCGGCTGTATCCTTTGTCTTTCATGGCTTTAGAGACCTTCTCGAAGGTCTTCGCGTTCCGCTTGTTGGAGCGCAGCTCCGAGAGCACAGACTCCTCGCCCCACACAGCGATCAGATCCTGGACTTCCCGGTCAGTCCATGCTGGGGACCTCTTTCTATTCTGGGATTGCCCGGACTCCTCTGCTGGAGAGCTCTGCATCGTTGCAGGTGCTGCGGAGCTCGCCCCGATGTGCAACCAGAACGTCAGATTCAAACCGCCCAGACAGGAAAATGAATTCAAATTTTCGCGGGTCATTTCCTGTGTGGCTGGCCAGAGAATCCAAGCTCGGAATGCTGTCCAGAGCGTCAACAGAGTGGTGAACTGTGGGATAGCTCCCGGAGCTGCTAAGTTCGATTAGCATCCACACCAAGCCTAATTCGAGCTAGCAAGTGCGAATTTAGCGTTACTCCACCTGCCGGGGTGGAGTACCAAATTCGAACTAAAGAGCCCTCTAGTTCGAATTAAATGGCTTCCTGGTGTGGACGGTTGAGCGGTTAGTTCGAATTAACGCTGATAAATTCGAATTAAAGTCCTAGTGTAGACCAGGGCTCAGACAGCCTGAGGCAGAGGAGGGGCTGACGTGTCAGGTCTCCTGAGTCCTAGCCTAGTGCCTTAACAACAAGCGCATCCTTCTTCTGATATTGGTCGCCACATCAGAAATATTAAATTGGGATGGTGAGTTAGACAGAGGGGAAGGGAGTGGGCTATTTTCAGTGTTTGAGACTAGTTGAGTTAGATGTTTTCCCCAAGACAGCTTTTTGGAAGTATATAATGTACGTTCCAGTTTTTCCTAGTGCCGACTGCCTGCGTGCACGATCTCACTAGACTAGAAATGGAAATCAGGCCCGGTTCTAGTCCCAGCTCTGCCAGGGACCTGCTGTGTCACCTAGAAGACCATCCCTGACATGGTTACATTCTTATTATGGGATGGCTCATCTACGTTTAAGTACCAGTTAGTCTGGACATTTTTAATGTCTTGGATTTAGAAAATGTTCAGGTTGGAAACATATGGATCTTACCAGGGTTTCCTTCTATTGTATGCGTAAGGGATGGAGCCCAGTGGCTGGAGCAGAGGGCTAGGAGCCGGGACTCCTGTATGACAGCTGGGTGACCTTGGGACCATCGCTTAACCTCGTTTTACCCATTTGTGAAATGCAGATGATAGCTAAGTATGAGGCATAATTAACACAGATAAAAAGCATTGAGCTCCTCAGGGGACATGCTGCAGAAGGGCAGACAATGTTTTAAATAGCTGTCAGTAAGTCTAAAAGCACCTGGAAAGCTGCCCACTGGTGAGGAACAGGAGCCCATGAGTCCACCCGTTGTCTATGGCGGAGTAAAACATCTATTATGCTGCATGTCAGTATGTTTGCCTGCCTGCTAAGGAACCCCTCCCACCACAAACCTCAAGCAGGAGACTACTGGTACCCTGGAGGTAATGTCCAATTAGTACAGAGCTGGCATTACCCCAAGTCCTAACATCCTATTCATCTTAATTTGGGAAATAGGAGGGAGGGAGGAGAAGGGGAGCATAGAACGTGGTGCAAATCACATGTGAACACTCAATCTTAGCTGGGAGACTGAGAGCGTTGCATCATTGTGGCAATTGTACTGGGCTCCCTAACTCCTCTTTTACTAACTAGGTGAACAAGTGCGTCCGTGTTCATTTCAAGCTACCGTGACCAGGGGCAAAATACAAGCCTGAATGCATGTTGTGTTTTATTCTCAGCATTTTACGCTGTACTTAATATCACAAGTCAGCAATGTTTGATCTCATCCCTTAATTTTGTTAACTGTTTCTTTTGATATTAATTTACATTTTGGTGGTTCTGTACGAAATCACTGCAGAATCTAAGAACACTATAATATTAAAGAGCCAATATCAGGTCTGCCTATTTCCACCTAATTAGTGGCTTTCTCTTGATTAAATTATGCATTTTTAATACAAGCCCTTCATGTCCCTGCAGTGTGTCCCTCTGTAAAACCTGGACATTTCAGTTTCCCCCTTTGCTGTTGATGGCATGTTCCTTGTTGTGCAATAACACTTCCCCATTTTTAGCATACCATTTGCCTTCACTAGCCTGTAATAAAGGAAGGTCGTTACGAACCTTGCTTACTTTTGGAAGTTGTTTTCCCATCTTTTTCATAGACATGATCCTCTTCACCCTAGAGCTGTTTGAAAAAATGGGTTTAATCAAAAATGAAAATGTCTCAGGAAAAATGTCATTTTTTATTCCATTTTTCTGTAGGAAATTTTAAAACAAAAGGATAATTTTTTAATTGATTTGCATTTTGAAAACTGACACAGAAGAAATTTTCATTTAATTTCTCTTTGAGATTCTTCATGTCAAGTTTTTCACAGGGAAAACTGCCAATTTTTTGACCAGCTCTACTTAATTCCAGACTAAATTTCAAATTCAAGGTCCTGATTCAAAGACCAGGAAGGCATCAGTACTAGTTTCTAGTAGAGAATGGGTTGCAGGTGAAGTGTACTGTCAAAATGACTTGAGGTGAAATCCTAGCCCCATTGATTTCAACAAAGCCAGGATTTCATCCTTGGTGCTTTAATTTTTCCAGGGCTCCAGTTTGAGATGCCCTTAGGCTTGTAACTTACTTGAGTTTTGTGTGAAGTTCCTTATGTAGTTTGGCTTTTCTGTGATCCACTATCAGCATGTTAAATGGCAGAGAGACACATTTTCATCCCATTCGCTGCCCCTATCTTTCTCCTGAAAGAGTCACATTAGACACATGAAAGATGGGGAAGTAGGCCACTATACTGAATGGCTAAAATCCATGGAGTAGAGTTCTCTAGGTATGCTATCTTCAGTCGTATATTTCATTAGGATGTGTGTACTGCCTCTACCTGTCAGCTCATAGGCACCCACACAATAAAAACATCTTCTCCGAAAGATCTGAGACTTATTGGTATTATAGTAAGGGGCAGAGGCCTCACCTGAGATCAGGGCCCAGTTGCGCTAGGTAAGGTACATATGCATTGTAGGAGACAATTCCCATCCTCACTTGTCTGCACTAGAGATTTTTAACTTGAGTTAATTGATTGCTAATACATTGGTACATGCTCTCTAGAAATGTTTATTCCAGGGCACACACTTATGTGGTTTACCACAGAGCTTGTGCTGAGACCTAGGCAGGTTAGATGACTTCCCCACTGTCTTCTTGGGTAGAGCCAGGAATACAACCCAGTTTTCTCCCCGTGCCTTAAGACCCCCATCATGCTGAGATCCTAAGTATCTGCTGCAAGAATGTGAACTCTGAATTGCAGTTTGGGCAATTACACTCAACTTTGTGCCCAAGATAGGGTGACCAGATCACAACACTAAAATATCAGGACACATTGGGGTGCCATCAGCCCCGCCCACAGTCCACCCCTACTCCGCCTAGGCTCCGCCCCCACTCTGCCCCAGATCCCGCCCCCCCGTGCCCTTCCTCATCCCCCGGCCCCCTGCTGGCTTGCTGTGTCCCTCCTCAGTCCCCCACCCACCGCTCGCCTCCTCCGCCCACCCGCCGCTCGCTTGCTTGCTTGCCTCTTCACCCTCCCCGCTCAGCCCTATGACTTCCCCTCTGCCGGGTGGGTGCTCACCCAGCCCCCACCTCTTCCCGCCCAAGCATCCGCCCCATTCCACCCCCTTCCCCCAAGTCCCCACCCCTGCCCTGCCTCTTCTCCACCTCCTCCCCTGAGCAAACCGCATCCCCGCTCCTCCCTTCCTCCCTCCCACCTGGAAAGCGCTAAGTGCTGCCAAACAGCTGTTAGGTGGCAGGAAGCGACGTGAGGGGGGAGGAGTGGGGATGTGGCGTGCTGGAGGGGGAGAAGGAGGCAAGGAGGTGGGAGCTTGGCTACAATTTTTCCCCATGGGTGCTCCAAACCTGGAGCTTCCCTCCCGCTCGCCTCCTTACCTGAATATCAGGACAAATAGCGTCCTGATCGTACATTGATTGGGACGCGGGACAAAGGGTTAAATATCGGGACAGTCCTGATTTTATTGGGACATCTGGTCACCCTAGTCCAAGATGTTTTTTGGTTTTTTTTTAAAATGAAAAATGGCTTTTTGACTAAACGGAAATTTTCACATTCAGATTGCAATAGATTTTGACCACCACCAACAAACAACCCCCCAAAAAACTCAATTTGGAGTTTTTTCAATAACTGCCCCCCCCTCCAAAATTTCAAGGAAAAATAGTGATGAAAATGAAGAAAAAACATTTCAATAGAAATTTTTCATGGAGGAAAAAAATCACTTTCTGACCAGCTCTGAGTACCTAAAACTCTTTGGTTTCAAAAGGATACACTGTCCTTCATTTCCTATCCTAAGTGCTGTGGGGGGATGCTGATCTCTCCTTCCTGCATTCCCCACCCCAGAGGTGGAAGTGTTTGAAGGGTGGGGTGGGTGGTTCCTGAGTTTGCTAAATTCTTTGGGATTCTGGGATGCAAATGTTAAACGTGAATTGACAGGGCTATTTCGCCGTTCAGGGTGGACTGGCATGCCTTCTACCTCCTCTCCTTTCCTCTTGCATGTGTCAGACACCATGGCCAATTTCAAACCCTGCTCCGGTTTCGCGGGAACACACCAGTGACTAATGTGGTTTACAAATTTTTCCAGGTTCATGGACCAAACAGAAGCCCCCAGCTCAAACTTCTGTTGCCTAACGTGACAACCTGCTTTTTCTGCCCAGGTCTCATTTGAATGAGTTTTGGCAGCGCTGTGTTCTTGTGCTTTTTTTTGGCTTTGGAGCAGGTCTTTTTCTGTTCATGAACTCTATACAGTTTCTGCAGAAGCACACAGTCAGTTTTTGTGCCTTTGGCATAGAAAGCTCTAATTTATACCTGTTGTTTAACAACTGGGTAGCTTTTTCCTCCACATCAATTGCACTGTTAGGCCACTAATGCACATCATTTGGAAGAGGATTAAGGATGTTGGTTCCTTCCTCGTTCTCTGCTGGCTGGCTCTAATCTGACGACGAAACCAGGCAGGATTGCATTCTGTAACCTTGATTTAAAAAGAAATAAATCAAAATCTGGGCTCTGTTCCTGGTCTACCACTGACCTGCTCTGTGCCCTTGAGCAAGTAACTTCCCTTCTCTCTGCCTCTACTTCCCCCCCACCCCCTTTGTGTGTGTTGTCTATTTAGATTGTCCGATATTCAGGGCAGAGATGCTTTTATTACGTACAACACCTAGCACAATGGGGCTCTGACCTTGGTTGGCACCTGTAGGTGCTACCATCATTTAAATAATAGTTTTAGCATCGTTAGGTGTTTTTCTTTTAAAAAAAATAAGAAACAAATCAGCTACCAGCATTTTCTAATCAGAAATGTTTTTAGAAACTACTGGTGGACACTTACATAGCCCCTGTCTGAAGATCTCAGAGCAGTTTATACGTGCTGCAAGCTTCACACCTAACTGGTCTGGAAACACAAGCATGAAGGCAGCTAAATATTGTTATAGTCATTCTACAGATGAACTGCACAGTGGGTAAGACACTTGCCCAAAGTCACAAGAATCAAGGGCAGAGGCAAGAAAGGAATGGACAGGTCCCGATTCCCAGTCCCCTGGCCTCATCAAGGGACTGCAACCTCTTCCCAAGCCTTCGATCCCAGAACATGTTTCGTGGGAACAAGGAAGAGCGAGTCTCCTTACCAAACACAGGTGCTAAGTTAAGAAAGTTTGACTCAAAATCTTAACTTTGTCGCTATCCTCTTACATCTCACCTTTGGGTAACTGTTGGGCTTGCGGTTACCCGGGAACATCCAAGCATTTCTAATTCCTAGATTCCATGATTAATTTCAGCCAGCAAGCACCATTCAAGTTTTTTCTGTGTTGTTTTTGTCAGTGGTTTGAAAAATTCACCTGGGTAGCACTTACAATTAATTAGCCAGTGCTAATGGGTTTTAGATCCAAGGATAGTTTTGTTTTGTCTTAAGTATTATGTGCCCCTAGCTGGCAATGATCTCCTCCCCTTTTCGTGAACGAAACAGCAGCCACGGGAGGCATGTGGCTTGGTTTTGGATCATGAAATGGAGCAGAAGATGATACTCATTTGGAAAATAATCTCCAGGCTTCAACCTTAGTGAAAGGGAGGGGCCTGGTGAGACTAGAAATCATACCGGTTACTATAGCACCGTAATAAGGACTTAAATTAACTTCTCTTTCACCGCTGCTCTTGCTTTGTTTCCTTTTGGCGTTTTATCACGGGGGCAATGGAAAGTCACTCTTTGAGGAATGCACGCGATCAGCTAGTGTGTCAGAGCATGTACTGCCAGCATCGTCATTTATACAGTACCCCCTTGCTATAATGAATTCCTGGGGAGCCAAGCCAGGGGTTCGTTGTAGTGAGGAAGGCTGAGATCTCCTCCAGCCCCGGAGCTGTACCAGGCCAAAGTGCTCCTCCGGCATGCTTCTCAGTGCACATAAGGTACATATGGTCGTCCTAAGCCTCAATCTTCATGCCAGGCAGCTGCAATGTGGTGACATCCCACTAGTGCTCGTCATGCCAGATCCTGGAGCTCCCTGCTCATCATTCTCTTCCTAGCATTTATAAGCTCAGTGCTTCCAGCCTGCACTCGGCAGGTCCAACCATCGATATGATCATATTGGAAAGACCGTGGTTGGAATCATCGTACATTACAACAATGTGCTTGCTTCTTGTTTTGCTTTAGATTAACGAGTGTTCTATGCTGGTTGCTTGTTTCTGTTAAGACTATAACGGGGTTCAAAAAAGAACTAGATAAGTTCATGGAGGATAGTTATTGATGGACCTATTAGCCAGGATGGGCAGGGATGGTGTCCCTAGCCTGTTTGCCAGAAGCTGGGAATGGGTGACAGGGGATGGATCACTTGATGATTTACCTGTTCTGTTCATTCCCTCTGGGAAACCTGGCATTGGCCACTGTCAGAAGACAGGATACTGGGCTAGATGGACCTTTGGTCTGACCCAGTACGGCTGTTCTTATGTTTGTTCTTTTCCTGTTCTAGCGCTGATCCAAGTGCTGATCTGCTTTTGATGAAAGGTTGGCTTTCCAGTGCCAATGTGTATTCCTATCATCCTCTGTCATAGACCAGATTTTCAAAAGTGCGCAGCATGCACAATTGGGGCAAGATTTTCAACTGACCTTCGCTCCCATTTAAGAAGCTAAATAAAGTGCTCAGCACCTGTTTTGAAAATCCATCACTTTAGAGAAACTGCATGCTGAGCCATTTTGAAACTCTGGCTAAAAACTATTGACACGTATTGGCAGGTTCTCCTTTGCATTTCCTGAAAGAGAGCAGTTGTATGAGTTAGGATTGCCATTTTGAAATAAGTATAAGGGAATGAGGTGCCCCACATCCTTGGGCAAATCCCAGTTTAAAGATCCAGAGAGAGCCCAGATTTTGACTCGTACAGGCCCGTGTCACAAGATGCTGCCTGTCACAACTGATCAACCAATAAAAACCCAGTTGTTACAATCTAAAGCCATTGCCCTGAAATTCTATTGTCAGTACTTTGAGCCACAGAGGGCCCCCAGGAAGGGTGAATGCTACCTTGCTCTCTTGTAGAGACGGGTGAAAAACTGGATCCTTTTCATGAAAAACTTTGGGAGGTTGGCCACCCACCAGAGGGTGGGTTGGCAGGCTGGGCACTGTCTCACCTGCTTGGTTTCTATTAAATGTTTTGACTCAATCAAATCATTCCCGCAGAATGTCAGTTCCCTGGAATCAGCATTTTCCGATGGACACCGGTTCCATCGGAAAATCTTTGACCAGCTCTACTGCCTTGTCCCGATTTGGGAAGCCTCCCACAGCAGACACTCCCTGGCAGTTGTTTGCTTCCTTTGCCTGTCAGGTAGGGAAATGTTGCTGTGACTCACCCTGCCCTACAGTACTTGGCCTGCATTATATTGCACAAGAATCACACCCCATGTGGTCATAATTACATGACCTTTAATACTGGTGAAACGCACTCCCTCCCCCGTAAAGGTCTTTGATATAAGGCATCTGTATGATCTCCCGATGACGCTTAACCCTCAGTATCAGCTCCTTGTAGCGCTTCCTCATAACACTCAGAACGCTTCATGTGGTGCCTAATGCTGATGGAATGTATTTACAACCCCTGAAAAAGCGTGAAGTGGCGATGAATCAAAACAATTCTAAATGGTTTAGCAAGTGGAGGCCCCGCTCAGAATTATGTATCCATCTTCTCAGCGTGTGCTGTACTTATGGACTCAATAAAATAATGTGTTGGGAAAAATAGATGTGAAAGAACAGACACAGGGCCCGATCCTCAGTGGGTGTATGCCAGTGGCTCTCAAACTTTCTTACTGGTGACCCCTTTCACGCAGCAAGCCTCTGACTGTGACCCCCTTATAAATTAAAAACACTTTTTAATATATTTAGCACCATTATAAATGCTGGAGTCAAAGTGGGGTTTGGTGTGGAGGCTGACAGCTCGCGACCCCCTGAGGGGTCCTGACCCCCAGTTTGAGAACCCCTGGTGTATGCCGTCATAGCTGCTGCAGGGACTGTAAGGGACCTACGTTGAGGCTCTGACCGATGACACTTAATCAGGCTGGGGAAAACCCTACCTGGGTGAATGTATAGAGAGCGATGCGTTATATTTGGTATTACAGTGGCACCTCCAGGCGCCCTACCCAGCATGTTAGGCACTGTACATGTACATAACAAGACAGCTGCTGCCCCAAAGAGACCATACTTCTGAATCGCCAGAGTAGGAGGGGAAACAGATGTGCAAAGAAGTGAATGACTCGCCCAAGGCCACACATGAGATGAGTGGAAGAGCTGGGAACAGAACTCAGGTCTCCGGGCTCCTGTACACCACCCACTGGGTCATGGCGCCTCTTGTGTACAAGTCCAGTAGCACGTGGATTCTAAGCCTGAATTAGGTCTCGGTTAAAAGGACTTGGTTCTCCAGCAAAGAATCAGTTTGTCTGAAGCTTTAACACAGCATGGTGCTGACATGGGGCACACTCTGATTGCTAGCACTTCGTCCCTCCCCCCCCGCACAAAAAAGCATAAATAAAGCTTTAAAACCTTACAGTAGCTGACGTTAAAATACAAATGTGGGCGCACTAAGCCCACAGTCAGTAATAATTTCACTGATTTTTTTTATTAGAAAGTGGATATATGGGAGCAGCAGTGCATGATAAATCAACATATCTGCCTCCTTACCGGCTTTTATGATAGGCATTAATGGTAGCAACTGTCACAGAGATTATAGCTGCTTTATTTCAACCGACTCTAAAAGACATAGTGTAATACAAGCAATTTTTTTTTTAAGGATTATAAACGCCCCTTTTCCGTACTGAACTGACAATACAATTCCTGGCAAGGTTTAAAATTAGAAAAAATAAAATGTATTGTTTGTTTTTGTAGCTTTCCCCCCCTTTGAAACACTCATTTATATTCTTCACACCTGCTCACAATCCTACTCCAGGAAAGCTGATGCTGACCCTGCTTTATTGACCACCACTGGGGGCATGAAATATTGCCTTGTGTTCCCCAAAAGCCAAGCCAGCCCTCCCACCAGTGTAATGCTCAGTGTCTGGAGACCTGATTCCTTTCTCAGTTACAAGTCTCCTTTGGCAATTAGCCTCTTGTTTGTGTTGAACAATGCAAGGATGAGGGAGGAATGCACGTTTAGTGTCCGTTCATGGAATAAGCTCAGCTAACGTGTTGTCCTTCAAATCCCTCAACACTCTCCTTTGCCATGATGCCTACAAAAAAACTTGACAATGATTAGGCTGCTAGTGTGCTGAGACCTCAGCCTACTACGCTGACCAATATTGTCTTGTTGTTTTCTTGTGTTGTGTTTGTCTTAAGTTACAATTTAAGTATCTTTTTGTATAGCGCCTAACACCAGAGGTCCTGGTCTGTGCCTAGGGCTCCTAGATGCTACTGTAATGCAAATCATAGAAGATTAGGGTTGGAAGGGACCTCAGAAGGTCATCTAGTCCAACCCCCTGCTCAAAGCAGGACCAATCCCCAGACAGATTTTTACCTCAGTTCCCTAAATGGACCCCTCAAGGATTGAACTCACAACCCTGTGTTTAGCAGGCCAATGCTCAAACCACTGAGCTATCCCTCTCCCCCACTAATATTAGTGTGCAGGAAATGGAGTGAGCTCTTATTGAGCAGCACATCCAGAGGATTCCTGTGCCACTGAACTTGATGTTACAATGGGAGCTGCTGTAATGCACAGAGTAGGGGCTCCATGTTCAACATGTGACGGTTTCGTACCCCGCTCTGGGGCAGGCGGCATGTGAGAATAAATGTGTGCCAGTTTTTTTATCTTCTTTACAGTTCTGAAATGTTTCTGTTTAATGCTGGATATATGTTGTTGGAACACTGAGATCACAGGCAAACCAATATCGCTAAATCATGTTCAGTTATATGCTATCATAAATCAGCTTGACATCAACTAAAGATCACACTGTTCTTTGTGGACTAATAAGAAGTGAGGCTGAAAGATTGAAATCATGGTACTAATACAGTTATACGGAGAACGTTTGTTTAGATTGTAAACTCCTAGAGGCAGAGACTATCTCTGTAATTACATGTGTGTGCAGCACCTATCACAATGGGGCCCTTATCTTTGTGAGTGGGGCCCCTTAGGTGCTACAGCAATACAAATAAATACTACTAGTTAATGTTAATTAGGCAAAAAGTTTAATTCTAAGGGTTTATTTGTCCATCTGTGTTTCTCAGTACAGAAAGTGAAAGATACAAACATTTTTAGGATCAGTTTTTTCTAAGAAACCTAAGGGAGTTAGACACCACCAAGTCTGAATTTCAATTGGACTTGGGTGTCTGCCTCCCTTAGGTGCCTTTGAAAACCTTAACCTGAATCGTTAGAGGAGACGTGCTCAGTATGTACTGCATGATGCAAAACACGTTGAGGGCGTTTTCTGGTTGGTTTGCTTCTGGGACCAAGATTACCAAGGGGTGTTTGAAACCAGTGCGATAGAACATCTAGGGTTATACCACATGAGATGCTGGCTTAATGTATGCAGACAATAAAGGTGCAGTGGATAGAAAGACTAAGTGAGAGATGATACATTGGAAACATATGAAGGTTTCTGTGGCCCAAATTCTGTCATTGGAAACTGGGCAAGCAGATTTTATGGAACGGCGAGTCATGTACATTGGCCCTATCTACAGCATTTATGCAAAATTAGAGCTGGTCAGAAAAAAAATTTCTCCACAGGAAATTTCCAGGAAAATCCCCTTTTTACCATTTAAACCCCCCACATGCAGGTTTTCCACAGGAATTTTCATTTTAAAACAAAACAAAAATATGAATTTCCAATTAACATTTTGAAACTAAATTAATGTTTTGTTTTGTTTTTTGACTTAAATGCTGTTTCGTTCTAGTTTTTGGAAACAGAAAAATTCCAGTTTTCGATTTTCGGGGCTTCTCTTTCTTTTCCTGTCTGATTTTTACTCCAGACTCCTTTTTTCCTCTGGAAAAACGAGTGAAAAGGTAAGACTGCATGTGAAAATGTGGGAAAAAATCACTTTCCTTCAAATGGAAAAAGTGGGAAAATTGGTACAAAATGGAAAATCAAACCACACCAAATTTTAAGTTCAAACTAAATGAAATTTGATTTAGAAATTCTTTATTTCAAATTTTCTGATCAGAAAACAGAAAAAGTTAGTCAAAACCAACGGTTTCCCCTGGGAAATTCCAGTTTTTTTAATGGGAATTTTTTTTCAGCCCAAAACTTTCAACCTGCTATACACACAGTAAACAATATGGACCTTCATGAACAATGCAGTGCCCTGATTGGCACTAACTTGTCTCTCTCAATTTTTGGCAAGTAACTCCCTTGAATATATGGATCCGTTGAAGTGCATATTATTGTTCTAAGCATAGGTATAGTCAGTGACTAACCTGCTGTAATCCATCTAGATGTCTACATGAAGAGAGTCTTCATGTAAATGATCTGTAAGAGGAAGGACTGGTGCAGCATGAACATATTTTCAAACTCCAGCTGTCCTGACAAATAGAATAAAGCCACAGGCTGACACTGTTATTAAAAATGAGCAAACAGCATCCATAAGTTGATGCATAAGCAGCTGATGCTCTTGTATAAAACACACAAGCGTCAAGTCAGATAACAGGATGTAATAAAAGCAAGAGGGGAGATATTTCATGCTGTTTTGCCGCCTTGTGGGGGGAAAAGATTGTCACCAGCTGTTCTCCAAGGATATTTGGAATGTTTGCTATGATCGCATCATGGTTTTGCACATAATTTATTCTTTTTCTTGAAAATACGATATTATAGAGGAAAACAGATCACTGCTGCTTTCTAATACTGTGCGAGCTTTGGATGGTCTCATAACAGAATGGTTTTCATCTGGGATGTGCTCTGCTGACAATGGAAACTGTTTCCCCTCCATTCTTTTTAGCTGACTGCAGATCCAGTGACACATAATCACCCACTGCTTTAGCTGAGCTGAATCCCACCTTGGGAAGCATTGTAGGTGAGTGATCGCCTTATAAAATACAGCAACAATGGAAGCAGGCTCTTGGACAATTTGTTTAAGCCAACATTTCTTTCCGATTCCCCCCATCCCCTTTCCCTGTTCTAGCGCCATTCTCCAGGACACTAGCTCAGCCACATGATATGGGCTTGATGCAGGCATTGGTAGGTGGAATTCTTCTGACCTCAAAATCTCTGAATGCTGCTGTTCCTCAGGAGCGTGCGTTAAATACATTTCTTTCTCCTCATAGAGCTGGGTTTAAACAGCACCGTGTGGACTTGTATTGACATGTGTGTTTAAAACAATAGGAGGCGACCGTGGTTTATTATTCTGATTTGTATGACAGCAGTACTTCGGGGCCTGAGCCCAAGATTGCAGCTCCGTTGTGCTGTGTGTGAATGTGCACATAGGAATAAAAGTCCCTGCCTGGCAAAGCTTAAAATCTAACTAGAGAAGACAGGCCAAAGGGCAGGGAAAGGAAGTGGTGTTACCCTGGGCGGCCGAATGGTAACTGAGATGTAAGCAGTTCAGGGCTAGCTCCCCAAGCTGGTGAAAAGCCGCACAGCTCCGCTGATTTAAGGAACTTGCCCAAGGTCACACAGGAAGTCTGTAGCAAAGTCAGGAACTTAACTCAGGTCTCCTGAATCTCCTGCCTGTGCCTTTAACTCTGAGACCATCCTTCCTCTGCAAAGGGCTTCAGATGGCAGCAATGCAATATTCTTACAAGTGAAGGCTTCCTACGGCCGGCACCTTGGTACTGATTGAGCAGGGCAGCAGTTGGGGTACCCTGCTGGGGGAGTGTAGCTGGTGTATTCTGCCGACAAAAAACTAACCATGCCCCTTTGCTGGGAAACTTCAGGTTGCTAGACCCAAGTCACTTGAAGAACCCTCCCTACTCCCAGAATCCCTTGATAAAATAATGTGCGACCCTAGGGAATAATCAGGCCCACAATTGCCATCTCCCTGGAGTCCTTATTTCTCTATGGTTAGTCCTTCAGAATGTTCCTTGGTCCATATGGCGCTGCCGACGCTCTCGCCTGACATTATGGATTAAGTACAGCTGGGCACATTAATAAAAAGGGAGCGTTGCAAGCATCGCTCTCACACGAGGCGCACAGTTGCGAAGAAACCTGACACATCTGCCAATGCTGTCTAAAGAAACTATTAGCCAGTTGCCGCCTCCTGTGCTTGAGAGCTCGAGGCAATTTCACAGTAATAGTTTCTAGGTTTCTTTCACACAGGCAGCCCAGCGCTGGGGAGCAACTTAAATATGTATTGCGGAGGCGCAGCCTTAAGAGAGCGGTTACGAGAGCAAACTGTGTCTGGGTAATCTACGAAGGCCGGTTGCAGCTGACATTGTCTTTATTTCTCTGAACGCGTGCTGCGTGGCGCGAAAGGAGAATGGAACAGGAATGGGAGCATTTGAATCGACTGGTCCAGATCATCCTCACATGCACATGTCCAGGGAATAAGGCCAAAGGAAGGGATTAGAGAGGAGAGGCTGCCGTGTTTGATATTATCACAAGGGGGGAGCGTTGCTGGTGAGCTCCTGGGCGACTCTAGAGTCCAATCCACATGAGTGCTACACGGCTCTTTCCTATAGACCCAGTGATGGCCTTGCACGCACGTGCTTGGTGCCCACCGGAGTCTGCAGGGGTTTCATTGGGAGGGTTTATGAATCTTCTGGCGACAGCATATCGCGGAAAAGGCAGAGTAGTCTGGCAGCTGGGAAGCGAAGCAAGTGAGGGCTCTTGTCTGGAGCAAGCACTGGCTCTTTCCACTTCTCAGCTGCCTCAGGTCCAATCTCACCCCTGGTCTAGGCTGCTGATGGGTTATGCACCCTCATCTCCTGGTTCTCCATCCAACTCTTAGGCCAGAAACCTATGGGGGGGGGGGAGAACCACAGATTAGGGGATTGAGGAAGGAGGTGGCCAGGGAACAGCAGAGGATTTATCAGCTGGATGACAGTTGTCAGACGTTCGGGGAAGCAGAAGGAGACTCTTGTTCAGGAAGGTGCTGGAGAAGAAGGTCATCATCTAGGCTTCTGCTGGTAAAGGGCCTGAAAGCGAATGAATCTGTCTGCAGTGTTCAAAGAGTTAAAACATCTAAGCAAGTTCTGGCTTTAACATGCCTACCTCTGTATGGCCCATGACCAGACAGCTGTGTTGGGTTCACTGATGACTAGGGACAGAAAGCACCTGTGCGAGGGTGGTGTGACCCGCGGTCACCAGCAAGATGCACCAGCTAGATCTCCTCATTTTCTCCTCCCCCGTTTACATGGATTCCCATTAGCTGTATATTTACATTCTCTGCAGAGAGTGACAGGGAATGGAGAGGAAGCCGAGACAGGATTCGGAGCTGAGAGAAATACCTTGACACTGTTTTCTTGTTTCTCAAGTTTCACTGATTCAGAACCACCAGTGATCTTTCTCTCTCTCTAGCTTTATTTATGTCTGCTGCCATTAGAAAGGACAGAACTGCAACTTCATTTTAAGCTGGATGGGGAGTGGTTAAATCTCCTGAATTCCTTTCAGCTTTTGAAATGTTTTTCTTCTATCTCAGTACTCTCCCTAGGTTCTTTACCTTGTTGGAGCTAAAAGGAAATAGTACTTTTAATCTCAAAATACTTTGAAAGCCTTGGAGTAGAACATTTTAAAGTCAACCTCGTTGAAAGCACACAAAGGAGGCATTAACTGTGAAAAAGAGATTTTTGTGCAGAAGCAATAAACGTGGACGTCTGAGAATATAAGGGGAAAGATGTGAGACAACAATCCTGCTTGAAAAAGCAAACAACCAACCAGTCCAAAAATGAGAGTGGCCAACGTTTATGTAGCACGAGAGCTGGTCAGAAATTTTTCAACGCAACGTTTTCCCATTGGAAATGTCGATTTGTGAAAACTGAAACATTCAGTGGGAAAATCTTGATTTTAAGAAAATGGTGATGGAAACCAGGCAGGTTTTCAGTGGAACTCTGCCTGGTTCCCTCCCCGCTCCTTCGAAGGCCCCCAGGACTATGGATCCCAAGCTTCCAGGCTCCCAGCAACTTGATAGACTCACAGGGAGCCAAGATCCTCAAAGCCCTGAGAGCGGGGGCTCTGCAGCAGCCTGCCAGCTCGGGGAGCCTCAGAAATGTTTAGAAAAATCACAATGAAATTTTGCAATTATCCGTGTGCAGGAAATTCCAAAATTTCTGTTTTCACTCTGTGTCGGATTGAATTTTTTTTTTTAATTTCAGAACTTATCACGGAACAGGCTGTCCAATATCAGGCCAGCTCTTCATTCTAAAGGGTCCCCAAGTGCTTTGCAGACTTAGACTCTGTCTATATTAAAAAAAATCTATTGGTCTACACAGGACTTGCCAGTCTGGATCAGACCCAAGATTCACCTACTCTGGTATCCTCTCTCTGACAGTAGCCAGTACCAGCTGTTTATGAGAATGTGCAAGAAATTCAGCCACAGGGATTTATGGGATAATCTGTCCAAGGAAGTTTCCTCCTGGCCCCCATTAGTTAGAAGTTGGCTCCTGCCCTGAAGCTTGAGGAGTTAGATCCTTCTGAAGCTGGTGTTTAATTTTTGTAGTATTTATATAAATGTCTAATCCATAAAAACATAAGAATGGCCCTACTGGGTCATCTAGCCCAGAATCCTGTCTTCCAACAGTGGCCAGTGCCAGGTGCCCCAGAGGGAATGAACAGAACAGATAATCATCAAGTGATCCATCCCCTATTGCTCACTCTCAGCTTCTGGCAAACAGAGGCTAGGGATATCATTCCTGCCCATCCTGGTTCATAGCCATTGTGGACCTATCCTCCATGAATTTATCTAGTTCTTTTTTGAACCCTGTTGTGGTCTTGGCCTTCACAACATCCTCTGGCAAGGAGTTCCACAGGTTGACTGTGCATTTTTTAAAATCTTGCTATGCTCTTGGCCTCAATTATATCTTGTGGCAATCAATCTGATCAGCTAATTGTGCACTGTCAGAACATTTCCTTTTCTCTGTTTTGAATTTTCTACTTTCAGTTTCACTGCATGTTCCCCTTGTTCTTGTGTTATGAGTATCAGTCAATGCTACTAACCCAGTTGGTCTAACTCTGAGTGACTTTACAGTGTTAATGCTGCACTGGTGTGAAGTTTTTGGCTTGTGTGTCCATACTGTCCCTGTGCAGCCATAGGTGTAGTGCATTGCTTTCTGGGTAGGTATCCCAGAATTCCTGGGGTGTTGCATTCTGGCAGTTTGTCTGTGGTGACTAATTTCACATGGCAGCAGAATGCATCCATACTGGCACTGCATTGCGATACCTGACATTGGGTAATGTTGATTACTTAGATTGTAAGGTCTTTGGGGCAGGGACTGTCTTTTCGTTCTCTTTGTACAGTGCTTGGCCCAAATGGGTCCTGGTTCATGGCTGGTTTCCATTGTAATACAACTAAACAATAATTGATTCTTATTCCTGCGTGGAGACAAGGTAACTGCAAAACACTTGACAGTGGATAGGCAGCTGGTGAGTGGTGACTGCTCCCTATTTTGCTAATTATAATCAGTGTTACCTTATGTTCCCCCATCTCTCTGTTGTATTGACCTATCACTGCTTAAACTTGTAAGCTCTTTAGCACTGGGACTGTCATTTCGTTATTAGCTTCTGTTATAGATAAATAATAATAATAGTAAATTGCACCACCAACAAAAAAACAAATTTCTCCCACTGCTCCAGCAGGCCTAGCGGATGCTCAGATCAGGTCCTACATGGCAAGTTGGGCACTCAGAATTGGCGAATGCTTTTGAAAATGTCGACTTTAACTTCACTGCTTTGCTTCATCTCTCTGTAGAAGGCAGTGCGCCAAAGCATGACATCGCCTTACGCCAGGGCTGCACTTGACCCAAGAAGTTCCACTGAGTGGGAAGTATCGTGATAGCAGAAGAGTTAGTCCTAGCAGTGTTGAGGCTGCCTGAGCCTTTCAGTTCTAAGCTGCTGTGTTGGAACTTTCTGGAACTCTCACTGAAGAGGCTGAACTGAACCTAGCCTCTGGGTAAAATTCCCAAACAAAAACTCAGTCACGGCCATTTTTAAGAACGAGGAGAATGGAAAACAACCATTTTCTCCATTATGAAATAACTCCTCTGATGGGGGCTAGAATGCTGAAATGTGGTGGAAAACTGCCTTTGAGCGTTCTGGTGAAAATTTCACTTCTTGGGGGGGTCTGAGAACATTCTCAACCATGCCAGTGGCATTTTTAAGAATCATCGAGTGCCGTTTTGCTGCCCTTTATTTGCACACGTGCGCCTGGCTAATTTAGGTGTCCAATGGTCATGCAGCTTCTTCCCTTCATTCTACAGATGTGTCTAAAATTAATGTTTGCTAATGAGCAATTACTAAAACTGAGCATCCCCAGCTTTTTAATGTCTGTAACACAAACACCTGCTGGAGAATGGCAGAGAGCTGCCCAGAGTGTCGCCCCCAAGGCAATCTGTCTCGGTCAAACTGGTGATTAACAATGTCACCGTCTGAGACTATTTCTAGACCTACCCTCATCTCTTTAAAAAACAAGGAAAAAGGACAATCAGCAATAACTGAACGCAGTGTGGCCCCATGTGATAAATTTACAGCTCACCGGGCTGAAATTTAGGATGCTCAATATAAACAACAACCAGGACCGACTTTAAAAGGCTACTGGTGGGATTTCCGAAAGCCATCAGCATTAGCCTAACTCTGCTCTCACTGGGCGCGTCTACGCCGCACCTGGAAGTGAGCTCCCAGCTCAGGCAGACAGACTAGCGTTAGTTCGGCTTGAGCTAGCGCACTAAAATAGTGGTGTGGACATCGCAGGGCAGGCAGCTCAGGCTAGCGGCTTGAGCTCAGAGCCACCGACCCCCTGTGGCCCTCATGGGTGGTAATGGTAATGTAGTGGTAATGAAAATGGCCCATTTCCAGCAGGGGTGGCTCTAGACATTTCACCGCCCCATGCAAGGTGGCATGCAGAGGGTCCACTGGTCTCGCGGTTCCACCAAAGCCGCGGGACCAGCAGACCCTCTGCAGGCACGCTGCCGAAGGCGGCCTGCCTGCCGCCCTTCCGGCGGCTGGCGGAGCGCCCCCTGCGGCATGCCGCCCCAAGCACGCACTTGGCGTGCTGGGGCCTGGAGCCACCCCTGATTTCCAGCAATTGACAAGGAGATGTAAGGAACGGGGGGAGGGGGGAGAAGCATGGGGAAATAGTTTTACTTTGTGTAATGATCCATCCACTCCCAGTCTTTATTCAAGCCTAGTTTGATGGTGTCCAATTTGCAAATTAATTCCAATTCAGTAGTCTCTCATTGGAGTCTGTTTTTGAAGTTTTTTTGTTGTAATATTGTGACTTTTAGGTCTGTAATCGAGTGGCCAGGAAGATTGAAGTGTTCTCCAACTGGTTTTTGAATGTTATAATTCTTGACGTTTGATTTGTGTCCATTTATTCTTTTGCGTAGAGACTGTCCGGTTTGGCCAATGTACATGGCAGAGGGGCATTGCTGGCACATGATGGCATATATCACATTAGTAAATGTGCAGGTGAATGAACTCCTGATGGTGTGACTGATGTGATTAGGTCCTATGATGGTGTCACTTGAATAGATATGTGGACAGAGTTGGCAACGGGCTTTGTTGCAAGGATTGGTTCCTGGGTTAGTGTTTTTGTTGTGTGGTGTGTGGTTGCTGGTGAATATTTGCTTCAGGTTTGGGGGTTGTCTGTGAGCAAGGACTGGCCTCTCTCCCAAGATCTGTGAGAGCGATGGATCGTCCTTCAGGATAGGTTGTAGATCCTTGATGATGTGCTGGAGAGGTTTTAGTTGGGGGCTGAAGGTGACGGCTAGTGGCGTTCTGTTACTTTCTTTGTTGGGCCTGTCCTGTAGTAGGTGACTTCTGGGTACTCTTCTGGCTCTGTCAATCTGTTTCTTCACTTCAGCAGGTGGGTATTGTAGTTGTAAGAACGCTTGATAGAGATCTTGTAGGTGATTGTCTCTGTCTGAGGGGTTGGAGCAAATGCAATTGTATCGTAGGGCTTGGCTGCAGACAATGGATCGTGTGGTGTCGACTGGATGAAAGCTGGAGGCATGTAGGTAAGTATGGCGGTCAGTAGGTATCCGGTATAGGGTGGAGTTTATGTGGCCATCATTTATTAGTACTGTAGTGTCCAGGAAGTGGATCTCTTGTGTGGACTGGTCCTGGCTGAGGTTGATGGTGGGGTGGAAATTGTTGTAATCACGGTGGAATTCCTCAAGGGCTTCTTTTCCATGGGTCCAGATGATGCAGATGTCATCAATGTAGCGCAAGTAGAGTAGGGGTGTTAGGGGACGAGAGCTGAGGAAGTGTTATTCTAAGTCAGCCATAAAAATGTTGTCATACTGTGGGGCCATGCGGGTACCCATAGCAGTGCCGCTGATTTGAAGGTAAACATTATCCCCAAATGTGAAATAGTTGTGGGCGAGGACAAAGTCACAAAGTTCTGCCCCCAGGTTAGCCGTGATATTATCGGGGATACTGTTTCTGATGGCTTGTAGTCCATCTTTGTGTGGAATGTTGGTGTAGAGGGCTTCCACATCCATAGTGGCCAGGATGGTGTTTTCAGGAAGATCACTGATGGAGTGTAGTTTCCTCAGGAAGTCAGTGGTGTCTCGAAGATAGCTAGGAGTGCTGGTAGCATAGGGCCCAAGGAGAGAGTCTACATAGCCAGACAATCCTGCTGTCAGGGTGCCAATGCCGGAGATGATGGGGCATCCAGGATTTCCAAGTTTATGGATCTTGGGTAGCTAATAGAATACCCCTGCTCGGGGTTCTAGGGGTGTGTCTGTGCAGATTTGTTCTTGTGCTTTTTCCGGTTGTTTCTTGAGTAGATGGTGTAGTTTCAACAATTTCCACCCCTGAAGTATCCATTTGTCAATTGCATTCACTGATTCCCATTCCTCACTGTTTCCTCCGTGTGTGAGCAAACGTCTATGAAGTTCCTCTTGGCACACAGGTGTTGTGCAGGCAGAACACAGCAGACCTTAAATCTTCTCCTGTTTCCAAGGGTTACAAAGTGTAATTTGCAGCATGTTTGATCTTGCTCTACACTGTAATAAAGATGATGCACGCTCCCTTGTAGACTAAACATTTGCAAGCAGGGCTGTAATCATGTCTGACTGGTGGGCAGGCCAGCTGTCCTCGCCTTCAGTCTCTGCCATTGTACTGCCGCGATCTGCTGTCAGGCTGACTGATAGAGACGCCAGGACTGTAATGTCAACACACATGTTAAGCCAGACATGCAGAAATGTTATTTTTCTGTAGCCGGGATAGAGTTTTAAGCACAGAGGCTTTGCCACTTAAGTCACGGATCAGGGTGGAAAACTGATTATTCTGCTCGGCACAGCAAGCAGTGGTGACACGCAGCTTGGAGAATCAGGAGCTGCATCAGCTTTGTTTCTCTTTCATGCTTTGGTGTCTTGGGGTCACAAACCGCTGTTTCAGTCAGGACTGAATGTTAAAATCACCACCTTCTCCAGCATCTCATGGGATGGCTAATGGGCAACTGACAGAAACAATCCCCCCTATTATCTCTTCAGTGGCAGTGGCTAGAATCCCTCCTGAGCCAGAGCTCTAGTTAGCACAGGAGAGGGAGAATGTCTAGGAGCCAGTTCCAGCTCTGATGCCAGGTAGCCCTAAATTAAACCGTGGATGTGGGGTCTGCACAACAGTGGAGGAATGGCTCAGCATTGCAAAGCTCTGACACGTTCCCTTCCCCAGCCCCCCCGCTCTCCTCCAACACACTCCTCGTCAGAGCCGGTGCTAGGAATAAGCAAACTAAACAATTGCTTAGGGCCCCGAGCAGCTCAAGGTGGGGGGAGGGGGGCTCTGTTTGCTTTTTATCATCAGAATGTGCCTGTTTTAGCATGGTGGGGCCCCCAATGGGCTCTGTCCCCTGTCAGAGTGGGTGTCTAGAGGCACAGGTCTCACACAGCTGCCCCTGGCAGGGAGTTCCCCTACTCCCTGCAGAATTCTGTGCTGAGAATCTGCAGCCAGATTACAGCCCCTTTGTGCTGCCTGAGTGGTGCACTTGTTTGGTGTCTAACGATGTAAAATCTGGTTATAAACTAAACTCTGTCCTTCTAAATGTCATTGCAAATGATTAGATTACACCCTGATTGGTCTAATTCTCCTGGCCGTGACTCCACTGAAACAATAGTGTTACACCATGGCTGGATTTGGCCCAGCCTGTTCAGAAATCAGACCTTCGCTCTCAAAGTTTTCCATTTTTTCCATTCAAAGGACAGTTCATTAGTGAGAGAGGGAGGAGAAAAAGAAAATGATGGAATTTTTTAAAAAAATGTATGGCTCCCACTAGGGGTTTGATGGACACAATGGCAGAAAGATAGATTGATCTCCCAGCTCGGGGAGAAATCAGTGAGTGCTACGATTTGTAAGAGCTGCTAGATGCCAATTACAAAAATATATTTTAATGTTTCCTGGAGTCTCAAATATATTATACAAAGTGAGTAACCATAGGTGCTGGAACGAGGGGTACTGGGGGTGCTTCTGCCCCCCTGGCTTGTAGTGGTTTCCATTATATACAGCAGAGGTTCTCAAACTGTGGTCCATGGACAACCAGTAGTCTGCGAGTGCCATTCAGGTGGTCCGCAGATAGTTCCCTCTAAGGTGCACACCTGGGTGGCCGCACACGAGAGAATGAAGGGCCACCCACATAATTAGTGGAGCCGCGCAGGTGTGACTCCTCTAATTAGGTGCCTGGACCCTGGAGAAGACTCACATGTAAGGTGAGGTGGTGGCTTTAGGGGGAATAGAGGGTAGGTGGGAGAGGGCAGTGGGGTGAGAAGAGGGGGTGGGGGGAATTTGGGATGTGCAGGGCTGCAGCAGCCAGAGAAAGAGGCGACATTAGAAAGGTAAGACTACTGATATTAAAGTATGAGTTGGGTGCTTTTATTTGTAGAACAAAAAAGTTAATTACGTTTTTTTTATATAGCGCTTTTATCCAAAGCGCTTTACAATATGTAGCTAATGGTACAAACAACATTTGGAAAGATCATTAAGTGATCCACCGAGGCCCTCAGCAATTTTCAAATGATCCGCGCCAAAAAAAAAAAAAAGTTTGAGAACCACTGAGATTCAGGGTTTCCAGTTTGGTTCAATGGCTCTCAGCACCCCCACTATACAAACTGTCCCAGCACCCGTGTGATTAACTCTCCTATTAGTACAACTGTGGCTGTTCCTAAAGGATTTGTGCTCCTAACTCCCTTAGAAAATCCCATCCTTTAGCCAGAGGCACGGCACAGGGAGAGACCACCTTGCATCTAGCAACCGCTCCCTCCCGCATTCTCATCCCCTCAGTCATCACCTCCAAATGCAATCAAGTCATCGTGAGCGAAGTCAAGGTATAGCTTATTACATCTGCAACTTATTTTTAAAGGGGCTCAAGGCTTACCATTGGGCTGGGTTTTCAAAACAGCTCAGCTCCCGTTTAGGCACCAAAATAAAGTGGCCAGGTTTTTCGAAGGAGTCTGCACCTAGAAGGTCCCATGGAGAACAGTTAGTGCCATTGGGTGCCGTGAAAGTCTGAAAATCTTGCCCTTAGCACCTGGTTCTCCACTGCCTTACGTGCTGTGTCAGGTGGGAAGATATAGCAATGTTCTTGTTGAAATAGTGAGTGTGTGTTATGGGCCCCTCTCAGTGCTTGATCCACAAAGAATACGAGTCTGTCCCAGCACCAGCTAGAGAGCCTTAGCTGTGGTTCAGTCCCCAGTGTACCTGCCAGGATGTCAGTCATGACACTAGAATCATGAGGTGTGGCGACATGCTGTGGACAGAAGAACTCCCAGATTTGATCTTTCCATCAGAAGACAGCAAAAGATTAGTTTAAAAACCAGATTTCAACCTTTTGGCTGCCCCCATGGATATATTTACTTGACTGTGAATGTGGAACTATTAGTTAAAGTGAGGATGAGGTGGAGATTAAAGATTATCTAGGCATGGCCCAACAAATTTTGAAAGAGAGAGTAGTTAAGAACTTTGAGGTAAATGGTAATTGAGATAAAATACAGTGTGGGTTTACCAAAGGTAGCTCATGCCTAACCAGCCTGATTTCTTTGAGAAGATAACTGAATTTTTAGACAAAGAAAATGCAGTAGATCTAATCTACTGGATTTCAGTAAATCATCTGATACAGTTCCACATGGGAAATTATTAGTTAAATTGGAGAAGATGGGGATCAGTGTGAGAACTGAGAGGTGGATAAGGAACTGGTTAAAAGGGAGACAAAATGATATGAAATGTAAGAGTGCAAAATGCAAGGCCATGCACTTAGGAACTAACAACAAGAATTTTTGCTGTAAAATGGGGACTTACCCATTGGAAGTGACGGGGGGAGGAGAAAGACCTGGGTGTGTTGGTTGATCACAGGGTAACTATGAGCTGCCAAAGTGAAGCAGTTGTGAAAAAGGCTAATGCAATCCTAGGATGCATTAGGCAAAGTATTTCCAGTAGAGCCAAGGAAATGTTAGTAGCATTATACAAGCCTCTGGTAAGACCTCCTCTGGAATAGTGTGTGTAATTCTGGTCTCCTATGTTTAAGAAAGATGAATTCAAACTGGAACATGCAGAGAAGGGCTATTAAGGTAGGTTTTCCATTCCACTGATCATCTTATGAGAGGAGACTCAAAGAGCTTGGCTTGTTTAGCCTAACCAAAAGAAGGCTGAGGGGAGATATGATTGCTCTCTATAAATACATCAGAGGGATAAATACCAGGGAGGGAGAGGAGTTATTTAAGTGAAGTGCCAATGTGGACACAAGAACAAATGGATATAAACTGGCCATTAGATGAAGGTTTCTAACCATCAGAGGAAGGAAGTTCTGGAGCAGCCTCCTAAGGGGAGCAGTAGGAACAAAAAAACTAACTGGCTTGAAAACGGTGCTTGCTAAGTTTATGGAGGGATGATATGATGAGACTGCGTATGATGGCATGTGGCCCATTGGCGACTGCCAGGGCAAAAATCACCAACAGCAGGAGATGACTCTAGATGGGGAAGGCTCTGAGTTACTATAGAGAATTCTTTCCCAGGTGTCTGGCTGGTGGGTCTGGCCGACATGCTCAGGATCCAAATTATCACCATATTTGGAGTCTGGAAGGAATTTCCCCCAGGTCAGACTGGCAGAGACCCTGCAGGTTTTTCACCTTCCCCTGCAGCATGGGGCATGGGTCACTTGCAGGATTAAACTAGTGTAAATGGTGGAGTCTCTGTAACTTGAAGTCTTTAAATCATGATTTGATGACTTCAGTAACTCAGCCAGAGGATAGGGGTCTATTACAGGTTTGGGTGGCTGAGGTTCTGTGGCCTGCGATGTGCAGGAGGTCAGACTAGATGATCATGCTGATCCCTTCTGGCCGTAAAGTCTATGAGTCTATTAATGATTTCCTGTGAGGCAGCTGTGTTGGATAGCAGTCCTCCAGTTCAGAAAAACAAAGGTCCCCAAGGTCGCCTGATCTTCCGATCAGATTTTAGCCAAGGAGGGAGCAGTGGATCATGGGATTGCATTGTTTTCCATATTAGAAGCTATCTAGGGGAGGATCCATCTACCCAGACTATATGCTAGGCGACGCAGCTGGTGGGAGACGTGTTTGCTCTATCGCCTGGGGAAGCTCTCTGATCTGTCGGCGATGAGCACTGGTTAAGTATGCAGTTGGATAGAGCCCAGAATTATGCCACTTAGCAATAGGAGGAACTTGTTTTCATTGTTGGTAACCCTCCCTCCCCCTCCCTCTTTTCTCCACGCTGGAATGCTGGCAGGCAGGTCCCCAGCCCTTTTCCCGCTAAGCACATCTCGGTCGGGTCTCTCATCCCCTCCTTCTGTCCATCCCCTCGCCTACAGCTATTGTAGTTCAACCCTGCAGTCTTCACTCAGGCAAAGCTCCCACTGAAGGGAAAGTTCTCCCTCCCCCACCTGGGGTTAGTAACATCCCCTCTCCCAGGCAGGTGGCTCTTTGAGCAGGGAGTGTCTATTTCCTCTTTCAGTGCATATGGAGCGGATGGGGGTTGCTAGTTCCTGTCCTTCCTGGTTGCAGACTAGAGCTGAGCTGCAGAGCAGTTAAGGGCCTGAGGTTCAGAAGCACTGACAGCACCTAGCACCAGGCAGTTCAAATCCCCCTCAGCGCTAGCTCCCTCAAGGTGTGTCAAGTTGGATGCCCCCAAACCAGCCGCCATTTCTGAAAGCTGTTGCCTGAATGACCGCAGAATGGGCCAGATTCTCCCCTGCCTGGTGCCCTCATGCCGTCATTTACTCCAATCCAAGCCAGGATGGGAGCAGGTGGAACTGTCTGCACAAAGGACAATGCAAGGAGTGCCTCTCCCCCGGTTTAAATGAGGTGCTTGCTACATTGCTGTGGAGATGTCAAAATATGGCTGCTGACCGGGATGCAGTGATTCCTCCATCGTCTGATTGTAAATATTAATTATCTGTGGAAGGAAAAACACGTTCTGTGCTGGAAGCAGGATGTGCAGGGAAGATGGCGGCCAGGGGCTAACAATGGGCCCAATGTAGCATCGAACAAGGAACTGTAGTTTGGAAACTACTCAACTGGTTAACCTGGTTTTATGCCCGTCTGGATGCAACATTTCCCGTTTCAGACTGGGGGCTAAGTATATCCATTGTTGTACTAAACTGTAACACAGAGAAACCATTTTAGCAATTACAGTAACTCCTCACTCCTGGTTAACATTGTTTTGTTGTTACGCTGCTGATCAATTAGGGAACGTGCTCGTTTAAAGTTGTGCAGTGCTCCCTTGTAACATCATTTGGCGGCTGCCTGCTTTGTGCACTGCTTGCAGGAAGAGCAGCCCGTTGGAGCTCGCTGGTGGGGGCTTGGAACCAGGGTGGACCAGCAGCCCCCCTATCAGCTCCCTGCTCCCCTAAGTTCCCTGTGCAGCAGCCGCCCAGCAGGCTATCAATTGCCAGCAGTTCAGCTGTGCCTCCCCCCACTGCCATGTGCTGCTCCTGCCCTCTGCCTTGGAGCTGCTCCCCGAGACTCCTGCTTGCTGTGCGGGAGGGTGGGGAAAAGAAGGGGGCTAATGTCAGGGGGTCCCCCTCCCCACTACTCCTGCACCCCGCTTATCCCATCCTCGTGGGGGGAGTGCAAAACAGGGCTCAGAACGGAGGGAGCTTCCTGGCAGCAGCTGTCATCTCAGCTTGCTGATTAACTTAAAAAGGCAATGTGCTTAGAGTGGGGTCAGCATACTTAAAGGGGCAATGCGCATCTCACACACACGGTGTGTGTCTCTGTCTGCCATGCTGTCTCCCCTCTCTTCATTCATGCTGCCTTCTAGAGTGTGAGGCTACATTAACAACAATGGGTTAACCCCTGAGGGCTCAGCCAATTGCTAGTTCATCATTTAGCAGTAAGGCATTCCCTGGGAAATATCCCACCCTCTGACTTCACCACCTCAACCAAGCTTCACAATCATCATTGCTGTGTACCAGTATTAAATTGTTTGTTTAAAACTTATACTGTATTCGTATGTGTGTGTATGGATATATAGGGATATATATATATAGTCTTTTGTCTGGTGAAAAACATTTCCCTGGAACCTAACCCCCACTATTTACATTAATTCTTATGGGGAAATTGGATTCGCTTAACATCGTTTCGCTTAAAGTCGCATTTTTCAGGAACAGAACTACAACGTTAAGCGAGGAGTTAGTGTATAGGCTCAATTCCCTGCTAAATGTAACTCCAATGGTGGTGAATCGCTTTGAGATCTACTCATGAAAATCACTATACGTGAGCTAGATATCATTATTAATTATTACTAAATATACAGAGCAAACCACAACACTGGCTTGAATGAAGTATTTTAAAATTCTCATGTAATGAGCATCACCTGTTTTTTTTATCAGGGCCAGCTCCTCAAAAGAGCTTAACTCAAGTGGTTGGCTTTTCAGAAGGCTCAGCCCCCAGCAGTCCTCCTTGTCCTTAAGAGGAGCGGCTGGGTGCTGAGCTTAATTGAAAACCTGAGCCTTGCTGTTTATTAATTCATTCTCGTAACAGATCTGACAGGTAAGCACCTGATAAATGTGCAATTGTATCCTCATTTGAAAAATAAATCCCTATTCATGGTCCTCTCTGTTGCATTAATCCCTCCCTCCTGCCTGCTCTCAGTCACTTCAAGAAGATGAGACGAGGTTTCCTTTCTTTGCCTGCCCTTTGATAGGATTCCGGGCTTTATTTTCCCTGTATCCACTTTACTCTTTCATGGATCTTTTACCGAAGTGAGTGTTGCTTAGTTGTTTCAAGAAAGAGCAAGAAAAATATTTTCCCTGGTAGAGAACTAAAAAAATCCCAATCCCAGAAACCCTGAAAATCAAGATACTGGAGCCAATTCCTCTTTTCGTTTACTGCAGGGACCAGTCTCTCCAATCTACCCCAATTAAATTGTTCTTCATCGCTTAAAGAACCCTCTAACCGGGATGGATCATGTGACTGACTCAGGGAAGTGATTTATTGCTATTAAGATCTGGCAGGATATTCACTGCAAATAGAAGGCTTGAACCTCAAGGTAAAACAGGTCTGAGCTAATTCAATATTTATAGCGAAGGATAGTAAAAATCTAACCAATAATGGGAGTGTCCAAGTTAACCCCCTATATTAAGGTCCCAATCCTGCAGCCTCTCTAGAACAGCAGTATTCCCATTAAAATTGGTAGGAGTTTTGTTGAAACAAAGACTGCAGGTCTGGGCCATAAATTGTTTTGTATTGTAAGGGAAGAACAAGATGAAGTTATATTTCCTGTATTAGGGAAAAGGAGGCTGTTTGTCCCCCCCACCACACCTGTTCTCCCATCTATAAAAGCAGAGGGGCAGGGCTTCTTAGGCACACAACTTGCTGGAGTGGCGGACTTGGGGATTTCTGACACTGAGGAAATGGCTGCTGCTCTTTGTTTTTACAGTGTTCAGGGAAACAGGACTTTGTGAACAGGTGTTGGTCGGGTTTTTTTTAAATAAACAAGATTACATTAAGAAACTCCCTGATTCATATAACTAATTTCTCATCCCAGCAGCGGCAGCCTGCCACACCCTGATTATTGTCTAACCGCAAGGGCTAATGGGACAACAATGGTTGAAGAATAAGCAGCCTTACCTGAGACTTTCCTAACATCATGGATCAATGCAGGTCTTTCCTCTGGGGCTGCAGACGGTCCATTGGCAGCCCAACCAGGGACGGGGGAAAAGGGACAGCTGAAGGCAGGGGGATCCATGCTGAGGGATCACAGAAAGGAATGTTCCCTAGAAACATACAGTGTGATTCTCCCTTGGTACATGCTACAGGTGTGAACAAATGCTCTAGGAGGCAAAAATGGACAGAGAAAAGGATAAATGAGATCCTCATGGGGACAAATTCATCTAAGAATATACACATGGTGCGTCCATCCTTCACGTGAAGAGCTCTAGATTAAGGCAGTCAGAGAACGTGTGAGCGACACCTCTGCAGATAGAAATGGGCACTTCTTGAGCCAAATTGGATTGCAGAAGGGCCTTTTGAAGCCTCATGTGAGATGGCATTTAATTTAAGGGCAAAACCTCTCTGGTCTGAATTGGAGCCCTTTCTCCCACTGGGGCCAAGGCCAGGGGGATGGTATCAGATAACACTTCAGAGGAGTGGATGTAAAAGCCATCTGCTGCCATGGATATATGACCAGCAGTTAAGTAATGGGCTGACATACCAGCGCTGCCTGCTGCTCCCTAAATGCGTGGGTGAAAAGTGTTGATTCCATTTCTGAACTGCTTTATGGTGCTAAGTGGAAGATGCTGCATTACCGAGAATTCGGAATGGCTTCCTCTCCAGAGGCCGCTAACGCATTACCTTTGCTCACTATGTGCGAGGTGCAGATGAAACAATCTGGTGGCTCAGATACTGCAGCATAACAAAGGATGGGGGTGGAGGGGCTCTGTAACAACGGCAGAAAAAGTTGCTTTCTTCCAACACTGAACAAGGAGCTTTATTGGAACAAGGAAAAGAGTGTTATGCCTAGAGTTACTCTGCCCTTAATTCAAGTAATTATGGTGATGGTAAAACAAAGAGACACAGCTAAGGGGCTAGACTGAATTTAGGCACAGCCTTGATCTTGGGTGACATGTAAGCTGACATTGACACAAGCCAAGGAGGCACCATTCCTCCTCAGTTGCTTCATTACTCCGGGGGTTGTAATTGATTGCTGGCCTATGCCAGGTTGGCTACTCTGGCCAGGGAATGTGTGCGTGGTGGGTGGGGATGAAGAGCTGAAGCTCTGCCCACCGCTCCCCGGCCACCTACTCCAAGGAGGATATAACTGGGCAACTAGCCATGCTTGTTCCTAAGTGGCGGGACTCAGCCCCCGTGCAAAACCTGTCTGAAGGTTTCCCACTCCCAGACTTGGTTATGGAGTCTAAGTCAGGATCTGCCTCTGAAGGCTGGAGCATGAGCTCAGCTATAATTGGCAAATGTTCTTGCTTTTGCAAATTTGTAATAGCCCTGCAATATTATTTCCATTTTTATCCCCTAGTATTTGCTCTCAGAAAAAGGCACCTACTTCGCTTCAACAGAAGGTAACAGTGTTAATGGTGGGCTCTCGGGTATGTATAGAATGAGGCTGATTTTTAATATGTGCTTTACAGGGGGAGGGGAGAAAGGGCTCAGTTTGAGCACCCTGAGTGTCAGCAACTTTTAAAAGTGCACATTCGTGTGCCAAAATGAATCTTTCTGGTCCATTGGGGAAATATGTATTAAAGTAATTTTTAAATCCTCCTGCAGCCAGTGGGCTGGAAGCGGGCAGTGCAATCATGCATTATTTCTAACTGTGTATTATTATTATTTATGGGATAGAAGGGGGACACCCAGGACTTCCCATTTCCAGCTGAACAAAATGCCAGCATGTGAAAATCGCTGCAGCTACTGCTGGTCTAAAAACGTCACCATCCTGCTGGGAACAAAGCTACTCAAGGGTCTCTTTGTTCGTTGTAGCTACCAGGAACATCAATCCAGAGGGTCTGCTGAGAACGGATACACCACCGTGGAAAAGAGCTAAGAGAGGCGTGTTGCAGCTCCCTCTCCCACTTCTGAGCTGGATGGGTGGAGCCACCATCCATACGCCACCTTCCCTCCTCATGGAGAGAATTCCAGGGCAAAGTAATCACAAGTGGCCACACCCAGAAATCAGACTCAAGCAGCCCCAGCCTCTGTTGCAGACAAGCTGGTCGCTGTGCACACATCGAGGCTGCTCTAAGACCTGAATGTTTTGGTTATGATTCCAGAAAATCTTTGCTATGTGCTTGGATAAATAAAAAGCCCAGCCTGTGATGTCCTGGGAGACACTCTCCAAACCCAGGGAAATCTACTGAATCAAAAAGAGATGTATTTATACAGCATAGTAACAGCGGCAGAATGGTGCTTCACCCCCATGCTTTGGCTCGTAAGAGAAAACCTTGTGGCTAAACAGAGGCTGAGATAGGAAGAGCTCACTGCCCAGTTTAGGTTGTTTTCCAAGGCTGGTTTGAAACCTGATGGTGGTTAGTCACTGAGCTATCTGTAACTTACAAAAAATGATGACTATAAGATAAAACTACACGGGAGTGTATCTAGAATTCGTCAGTCACGCATTTTTATAGAGAATAAATAATTCTTGAATATTTCCCTGCCTGTAAGCCTTCCATCGGGACTCTTTGCTGTCCTTGTGCCAGTGTCATGGCTAGCAGCGTAAGTCTTTCTTGGCTGCTGAGCTGTGTTGCACATTTGTCTACAATGGTACAGCCTCTGATTGCCTGCAGAGATCTGTGGGCGTCTACTTGGGTACGTCTCCTTTTGGAAACATGGGGCTGTGCTTTCCATCCAGCTCCATTCCCACTTGTGCCTGTGCTTCTGAATTTTTGGCAGGCAATCAGCACACCCCCAACTGACAAGCTGGCCTTTTCATCTCGTGTTAAGAAACATTGACAGACATAGGGGCTTTGCTTTTCAATATGTCCCTTTGCTTGGATTCATTGGTTGATTCGTCCATAAAGGCTGCCAGACCTATCCTCTTGACCAGAGTCAACTGGCCTCTTTCCATGTTGGTCCCCTCTGGGATAACGAAGAATCCAAATGCTGCATCGTCATGGCCTTTCTTTAGTTCCCTAGTGCTGGCAGTCAAGACTTCCAAGGCAATGTCTTTTGGCAGAAATGGACAGACAGGAAATCATTGATGCCAAAGAGTTAAGTGCCCATAGCTTTGCTGAGTGAACAGGTGGCTGGTGTCAGTTATAGACAATTAACAGTGCATAATGAAAGATTACAGGGTGGGTGGCATGATGAGATCCGCTGCTGAGGGAGAACCACTCACGAACAAAGAGAAAACGTGTTCCCTGGGTCTGATGCAGCATTGAGATGCCTCAGTTGAGATCAAAGTCCCATTGTGCTGTATGCTGTACAGACACATAGTAAGAGACAGACCCTGCCCCTAATTGCTTAGAGACTAAAATAGGCAAAGGGTGAGAGAGGAAACAGAAACACAGAGATGAAGTGTGTTGACCAAGGTCATTCAACAGGTCAGTGTCAGAGCCAGGCCTCCTGACTGCCAGGGAGGACACTACTCTGGAGCACACTACCTCTTCACACATGTGAGGACCAGGAGATTCACAATAGTCAGCTCCTTCCCATAGTGCTAAGCTTCTAGGGACCGGTGGGGAGACCCTAACCAAGCACTCCCAATCCTCCTTTGTCTGGCGAGAAGTTCTGGCTGTGCAGCAGCAGCACTGGCTCCAGCTCTCACGTAATGGCCCTTGTGGAAGCCTGGTGCCTCCTTTGAGTGTCCAATATCATGGGGGACAGAAGCTGAGGGCTGCTCCTCCTCCCATGGATGTCAAGAGCAACACTGTCATTGATTACAGTGGGGGACAGGGGCAAGGATCATGCCCTTAAAGTAGAACTGCAGAAAATCAAAGACAAAGCACTGACCCAGAAGTTCTGCTACCAGCACTGCCTATCTAGGGACTTATGTGGTCCTCATTGCTGTAGTATCGTTGCTACGAAAGGAACTGAATCTAAATCTCTTGCAGCCTAGTTCTTTGCCCTAGAGATAGCTCAGTCGTTTGAGCATTGGCCTGCTAAACCCAGGGTTGTGAGTTCAATCCTTGAGGGGGCCATTTAGGGACCTGGGGTAAAAATCTGTCTAGGGATTGGTCCTGCTTTGAGCAGGGGGTTGGACTAGATGATCTCATGAGGTCCCTTCCAACCCTGATATTCTATTATTCTATCCACCCTACCCAATTCCAGGCTGTCCTGCTACTGAGAGCAACTTGAATCAGAGGGGTAGCCGTGTTAGTCTGGATCTGTAAAAGCAGCAAAGAGTCCTGTGGCACCTTATAGACTAACAGATGTTTTGGAGCATGAGCTTTCGTGGGTGAATATCCACTTCGTCGGATGCATGTAGTGGAAATCTCCAGGGGCAGGTATATATATGGAAGCAAAAAGCAGGCTAGAGATAACGAGGTTAGTTCAATCAGGGAGGATGAGGCCCTCTTCTAGCAGTTGAGGTGTGAAAACCAAGGGAGGAGAAACTGGTTTTGTAGTTGGCAAGCCATTCACAGTCTTTGTTTAATCCTGAGCTGATGGTGTCAAATTTGCAGATGAACTGAAGCTCAGCAGTTTCTCTTTGAAGTCTGGTCCTGAAGTTTTTTTGCTGCAGGATGGCCACCTTAAGATCTGCTATGGTGTGGCCAGGGAGGTTGAAGTGTTCTCCTACAGGTTTTTGTATATTGCCATTCCTAATATCTGATTTGTGTCCATTTATCCTTTTCCATAGAGACTGTCCTGTTTGGCCGATATGCCAGCAATGCCCCTCTGCTATGTACATGATGGCGTATATTACATTGGTGGACGTGCAGGTGAATGAACCGGTGATGGTGTGGCTGATCTGGTTAGTCCTGTGATGGTGTCGCTGGTGTAGATATGTGGGCAGAGTTGGCATCGAGGTTTGTTGCATGGATTGGTTCCTGAGCTAGAGTTACTATGGTGCAGTGTGCAGTTACTGGTGAGAATATGCTTCAGGTTGGCAGGTTGTCTGTGGGCGAGGACTGGCCTGCCACCCAAGGCCTGTGAAAGTGTGGGATCATTGTCCAGGATGGGTTGTAGATCCCTGATGATGCGTTGGAGGGGTTTTAGCTGGGGACTGTATGTGATGGCCAGTGGAGTCCTGTTGGTTTCTTTCTTGGGTTTGTCTTGCAGTAGGAGGCTTCTGGGTACACGTCTGGCTCTGTTGATCTGTTTCCTTATTTCCTCGTGCGGGTATTGTAGTTTTGAGAATGCTTGGTGGAGATTTTGTAGTGTTGGTCTCTGTCTGAGGGGTTAGAGCAGATGCGGTTGTACCTCAGTGCTTGGCTGTAGACAATGGATCGTGTGGTGTGTCCGGGATGGAAGCTGGAGGCATGAAGGTAGGCATAGTGGTCGGTAGGTTTTCGGTATAGGGTAGTGTTAACGTGACCATCGCTTATTTGCACCGTGGTGTCTAGGAAGTGGACCTCCCATGTAGATTGGTCCAGGCTGAGGTTGATGGTGGGGTGGAAGCTGTTGAAATCATGGTGGAATTTTTCCAGAGTCTCCTTCCCATGGGTCCAGATGATGAAGATGTCATCAATGTAGCGTAGGTAGAGAAGGGGCGTGAGTGGACGAGAGCTTGAGGAAGCATTGTTCCAGGTCAACCAAAAAAGTGTTGGCATATTGTGGGGCCATGCAGGTGCCCATAGTGGTGCCACTGATCTGGAGGTATATATTGCCATCAAATTTGAAATAGTTGTGTGTGAGGATAAAGGCACAGAGCTCAGCAACCAGTTGTGCTGTGGCATCATCAGGGATACTGTTCCTGATAGCCTGTATTTCATCTGTGTGTGGGATGTTTGTGTAGAGAGCCTCTACATCCATGGTGGCTAGGATGGTGTTTTCTGGAAGGTCACCAATGCATTGTAGTTTCCTCAGGAAATCAGTGGTGTCACAGAGATAGCTGGGAGTGCTGGTGGCATAGGGTCTGTGTAGAGAGTCCACATATCCAGACAGTCCTTCAGTGAAAGTGCCAATGCCCGAGATGATGGGGCGTCCAGGATTTCCGGGTTTGTGGATCTTGGAAATCCTGGAGAGCAACTTGAAAGGCTTGGGAGAACGTTCTTCACACAGACAGTAAGAAGGAATGAGGATTGTTCTGGGACAATATAGATTCATAGGTTTTAATCTCTAATGGGGGACCCATTGGATCATCAAGTCCGACGTGCATGACACAGGCCAGAGAACCTCACCCAACAATTTTTGCATCAAGCCCAGAACCTCTGTTTGAGCTATAGGACATTTTTCCAAAAGACGCCCAGCCTTCACTGCAAGTGATGGAGAAGCCATGTGTGTTTGGTTTTCCCATAACAGACTCTAAAGGAGTAGATGAAACATGATAAACTTCATTTCCATTTCTTAAAAGGAACCCATCTCTCTACTCTGAGTTTCATGTGTTTGGGATTTAACCAAATAATGTGTTGCTTCGGCTCCTCATTTTATTAATCACAGAGAGTTTGGAACAATTTGTTCCATAGCTGAGGTCACATCTAGGCCACTTTGAACCCAGCAGGGTTGTGTACAATAGGCTGCATCCTGAGTATAAAGGAGATGAAATACATTTCAGGCTAAGGGTACATCTATACTACCTGCTGGATTGGTGGGTATTGTTCGATGTATCAGGGATCATAGAATCTCAGGGTTGGAAGGGACCTCAGGAGGTCATCTAGTCCAACCCCCAAACGTCTCGTCTGGACGCGATAAATCGATCCGCGAATCGATGCCCATACTCCACCTCGCCAGGAGGAGTAAGTGGAGTCAACAGGGGAGCCGCGGCAGTCGACCATGAGGACGGCCAGGTAAATCAAACTAAGATACAGCGGGCCTGGATTTTAAAAGTAGAAGCTCCCATTTGGGTGCCTAACGAAGTGGCCAGATTTTGTTCTCAACAGGATCAGCTTTTAAAACATCTGGTCCTTTAAATATACACTGCAAGTTTGAAAGGGGGTGTATAGAATATTACATCATCAGTCTGCCCCAAATTTAAGTCTTTATAAATATGTACAGATGGTTCCATGTTCCCAGTTCAGATTTACAGTCAACTGCTTTTTATTTTTAAGTAGAACTTCAAAGCGCTAAACATAGCAAATGTCAGAACTATTCAAAATAGAAACCAATACGTGATTTGGCGGCAGCAGAATAAAGCAAAAGGTTATTAACATTACGAGCTGAACTTTTGTGTGTTTAAACACGAGCAGGAATACTTTTACAGAGAGTGCCCTGGGTCGGTTCTGGAGCGGGACATGCACGCTGCTCTCCGGCACAGAGGGGTTGGGGTGGGATAGGACGTGCTGTGTTGCCTTTCCATCACCCGTTATTCACAATTATTGTTAGGAGCTGTAATGCAGTAACCCTTGGAGACCCAACCTGAGCTCAGAGCCCCATGGTGCCAGGCTCTGCACAATCACTGCCCTGAGGAGCTGACTGTATAAACAGATGAAGGAGGGGGGAAGAGAGATTCCTCCCCATTTTCCACCTGGGAAAGTGAGGTGAGAGGTCAGATACCCATCCCCCGGGATCTCTCTCATGGAGCGAGTGAGTGTGTGTCAAGAAGAGGTTAAAGAATTCCTGGGGTCACAGGCCCAAAAAGCTGCCTCCGTGCGGCTTGTCAGACCTGGGGGCAGGCAGGCTCCTAACAGGGAGGAACCCAGCCCAGCTGGTGGTGTGCTCTGAAACAGCCCGAGCCAGAACGGCAGTTGGCAGTCCCAGCCACTGCGCTACCTGCTGAGGAGCAGCTTGGGAGCAGCGTGGGTCTGAGGAAAGCATCTGGGCTGGTTTGTTGAAATCCCCAGCGCTAGCTCTGGGCCTTTCCCCAAGCAGACGGGCGGGGGCTGAGACTCCCCGCAGAGCCCAAAAGTCTGCTTCCCCTCCTTCGCGGGAGGGAAGGGCCATAGTCCCCGGAGGGCCTTGGAACTACCAACGTGTTTGTCTGGACCCCTCCTGCCCCTGGAAGCGGGTGGACTCGCTAAGAGGTGCACGGCAGCAAATACTGCGGCACTGCTGCTGTCCAGCAAAAGAGGTAAGACAGTGCCTGCCTTTCCTCCTCAGGGCGACCTGGAAACATAACCTTTGACAGACAGACGAAGGCCACGAGTCTCAGACGAGGAGCCTCCATTTAGGCTCCTGATGTAAGCAAACGACCCGAGGTTGAAAGAGTGCTGAGCAGCCAGCAGATTTCACAGCAACAGTGGGAGCAGCTGAGTGCTCAGCACCTTTGGAAATCGGACCGTTTGCTTAGGTGTCTAAAGCCTGGATTGAAGAGGTTAAATATGGGATTCTCCCTTTGAAAGTCTTGACCCAAGCAACCCATTCCAGATCACCCAGGGAGTCTGGGGCAGGAGCAGGAATCAAGCACAGGTCTCCTGAGTCTTCGTGCGGTGCCTTAACCGCAAGATCCGCCTGTCTCTCTAACTCCAGTTTCCTTTGGCAGTGGGAACCTGCAAGCAGCGTTGTGCCATCGGTGTCTGGTCCAGTGGTTACAAACATAACTCCTTGCTGGTCCCAACGTCGCTGCAAAGGCAGGAGAGGGTGCAGAGAGGTGTGATGATTTGTCCAAGGTCACCCAGATGTTCAGGGGCAGAACAGGGAATAGCCACAAGGCCTCCTAAATCACAGGTGGCTGCCCTACCCACTAGGCCATGCTACCTCATTGCACGCGCTTCTTTTTTTCCTACTATCTGAAACCATCTTTTCCTCTCAATGCTCCTCTTACTCTCCCCATTCTGCTATTCCTCACTAGTGACTTTGGGAGCTGTGTTGTTTAACATGGGGCAGCTTTCCAGAAGACCGTTGGTATGAAAAAAATAAAGCTACCACGTCGCTTCCTCTTCTGACGTGGCAAAGGCTCTATCCTGAGGAGGCTGAGCTCTCACGGGACACTCACGATGGCAATGACAGAGGATCGGAGCCTCAAAGAAACCACAAAATCAGTTCTGCCCCATCTCCTGGCCTGCAAGCAAAGGGCCACTACCAGGCCTTGTGGCAGTCAAAGCCAGCTTGGTGGTGACCACTGATTGCCCCGGGTCCGAGCTGAGCAACGTAAGCAGCGTATAAAGGCCACAGCCTGGCTTGTGAGGAGGGCTGGAGTCAGTCCTGCAGCAGATGGTATCCTGGGATAACTAGTCCTGGGGCCTGCGATTGGTGGACCCTCTTTCCTTCTCGTTTCCCAGCTCACCCTCACTCAGGGATGTCTGAGAAGAGGCTTGAGGTAGGTGTGTTCTGAGACTGGCTCTCTCACCGCTGCTTCCAGGACACAGGAGGACGTGGAGCAGAGCTGAGTCCGTTTAGCCCAATATCCTGTCCCCGGCAGTGGCCAGCACTGGCTGGATCACAGGAAGGTGCAAGAAACTCCACAGCAGAGAGTTATGGGACAACCTGCCCTAGGGGAAGTTTCCTCCCAACCCCCATTAGCTAGTGGTCTGCCTGTATCCCCTTCCATGCCCCTGATCAGTCTTGGGGCCTGTTCTGAAGCCCTTGTTGAGATGGAATAACCAGAACTGAACACAGTAATCCATGTGAGATGTATTTTCCATCCCATTCTTCATGGAGGCAGTGTGATCTAGAGATTAAAGACCTGGGCTTTATTCTTGGTTCACACCCGCTGTGTGGCTTTGAGCAAATCACTTCACCTCTCTGTGATTCTGTTTCCCTTCCCACCCTCTGTTTCCTTTGTTCACTTAGACGGCGAGCTGTTCAGGGCAGGGACTGTCTCCCAAATGTGTTTGTACAGCTCCTAGAACAACAGGGCTCCGGTTTCATTTGGAACCTTTCGTGATTGTGTAGTAATCGTGCATCCTTCCACGTTCGCACGTCCCACGTTGTTGCAGTCCATTTAGAAAGTTCTGTTTTGTGGTTCCTCTCACTCTTTCTTGGAGCTAGGAAAGAACCCTGCGGTTTTAGCTGTGGTTTAAAGGGAAATATTGCTTTTCTCGTCAAACAAAGCTTATGAATAACTACAACGGCAAAAAACCTACCCAAATGGCCGTCTACTTTGTGGTGACGGCAGCCTCTCATTTTCTACTTGCATGTTGCTTTTCTCTGTTCTTCCCTCTCGTCTCCCCAGTGCTGCTGTCTCTTGCCTGTCTGAGTCACTAACACAAAGCAAAGAGGATGTGCTGGAGCATATGGAGCCAGAGGAGGTCGTTTCTGGAGTCCTTGAAAACCACTTCAGAGCCTTCGGCATTTCCTGCTCCTCTAACGGGGCTGTTTGAAAATCCTGGTCGCTGTGGATAGTGAAAGTAAAACATCACCGAGTGTTCTATCAGACGCCAGCCAGCTCCAAAGGATCCCTGCAAAAGGTCAGGGGATTTCCTGTGCTGTGGATGAGTTGAATTCTCTTGCCTGTTGAGGCAATGCCTAGAGGCTGCAGATGAGATCAGGGCCCCATAGTGCCAGGTGCTGTACAAACGCATGTTGAGAGACAGTCCCTGCCCCATAGAGCTTACAGTCTAAACAGACAAAGGGTGGGAGAGGTAATGGGAAGGGGAAAAGACTTGCCTAGCATAAACAGTAGGCTAATGGCAGAAGCTAATGGAATAGACCCTCTTTACTGGGCTGTGATACCTCCCCTAGACTTCTTGTCTGTGCTCACATAGATATCAGACTTGCTCCTCTGCTCCGCGGTTCTGATCCTGGGGGCTGCCCGGGCCTTCACAAGCCACATGTGCAAACTAGAGCCATCTGTGTTCTGCTCTGACTCGTGCCCGTGGAGTCCAGCTCCTCAGCCACTAGACGGGATTGCTGCAGGACGTCATGCTGTGGTCCCACCTGCACCCACTTCCGGGACAGCCATTCCGCTCCTGAGAGGGTGGTGCTGCTGGCACAAAGAGACCAGAAGCCAAAGCTGACTCTGGGCCGACAGACCGGATTCTCCCCTCCCTTGCACCTGATGCTGTGGTAGCACCACGCACTCACTCAGCTTGCACAACGCAAGGAGCAAGGCAGTGGAGAATGAGGCTCGGTCTACACTACAGGGCCTTTTCCGTGTAGCCAGCAGAGCCCCCTAGTGCTGGCTCAGCGTAAGCTGGCACAAGGCGTTTGGCTGACGTAGCAGCCACAGCATCTCCCCAAAGGACACTAGCGATGCCGACCAGAAGTATTTCTTCCTTGGCATAGTTGCATCTACATGGGAAGTTTTGCTGGCATAGCCACACGAGTTAGAGGGGTGATCTTTTTTCCCTTCCCACACTCCTGGCCAACGTAGAGATGCCAGCAAAACTTTGAGGCACAGATGAGGCCTCAGGCTCTTGTGCGAGGGAGGGAGATGGCCTGTATCAAGTACTGAAAGAATCATAAAGGATTGTGTAGTATAAATCAGACTCCTTTCTTCAGACAGGGATCCCCAGCGGCATGAACTCTCTGCAGCATCGGTGAAACTATCACTGGCATATTACGCCCCAGTTCTGCTGTCCACACTGCATGAAGAACGATCCCAGGTCAGTAAGAAACTCAGGCGATTAAGCTGAATAAAGAGACAACTGAGGCCACGCCTACGCCGAAGACTTCGGCTGGCACAGGGGTGTGATCCCGGATGGAGATAACTATGCCAGCAGACACCCTTAGCATAGCTGCAGCCATGGGGAGAGCTGTGTTTTTACAGGTCTAGCTTGGTGTGCTCGAGGGGCTGGTTTATGATACTGGTACAAAGCACGGCTTTGCTGGGGTAGCTATGTCCGTGCTAGGAGCACTTTGCTGGAATAGTAAAGCTAGTTTAGACTGGCCGGGAAAGGTGATTTGATCGTGGCCTGGAAGTATTTACATGGGAGAATATTTAGAATCATAGAATCATAGAATCTCAGGGTTGGAAGGGATCTCAGGAGGTCATCTAGTCCAACCCGCTGCTCAGAGCAGGACCAATCCCCAACTAAATCATCCCAACCAGGGCTTTGTCAAGCCTGACCTTAAAAACCTCTAAGGAAGGAGATTCCACCACCTCCCTAGGTAACCCATTCCAGTGTTTCACCACCCTCCTAGTGAAAAAACTTTTCCTAATATCCAACCTAAACCTCCCCCACTGCAACTTGAGACCATTACTCCTTGTTCTGTCATCAGGTACCACTGAGAACAGTCTAGATCCATCCTCTTTGGAACCCCCCTTCAGGTAGTTGAAAGCAGCTATCAAATCCCCCCTCATTCTTCTCTTCTGCAGGCTAAACAATCCCAGTTCCCTCAGCCTCTCCTCATAAGTCATGTGCTCCAGCCCCCTAATCATTTTTGTTGCCCTCCGCTGGACTCTTTCCAATTTTTCCACATCCTTCTTGTAGTGTGGGGCCCAAAACTGGACACAGTACTCCAAATGAGGCCTCACCAATGTCGAATAGAGGGGAATGATCACATCCCTCAATCCGCTGGCAGTGCCCCTACTTATACAGCCCAAAATGCCATTAGCCTTCTTGGTGACAAGGGCTCACTCTTGACTCATATCCAGCTTCTCATCCACTGTAACCCCCTAGGTCCTTTTCTGCAGAACTGCTTCCTTGCCATTCAGTCCCTAGTCCGTAACAGTGCATGGGAGTCTTCCATCCTAAGTGCAGGACTCTGCACTTGTCCTTGCACTTTCTATAGTAAAGGGCTCTTTGATCTAGCATCCAAAGCCTGGAAGTGGAAGCTGGATAAATTAAGGCTAAAAATAAAATGCGAATGTTTAACAGCGAGGGAATTCACTGCTGGATCAGCTCACAGCGGGATGGGATGGATTCTCTGTCACCTGAAGTGTTTGCAATGGGACTGAATGTGTCTTTCTAAAAACAACTTCAGGTTCTTGCCTGGGCTTTAGGCCGGAGTTGCTGGTTCCAGGGCCTCTGTTATGCAGGAGCTGAGACTAGATGACAGCAGCCCCTTCTTGTCTCTTAAAACCTCTGCAGCGTCTGAAACTTCCATTCAGGACTTGCGTCTGGGGAAAACACAAAGATGTTGGTTTATTTATTTAAATAAACACGCTGCCCCACAATCCTCTAACCCTGATTATCCTTATGCAATTGGTTTATGTTAATGATCTGAACTATATGCAGCTGGTGGGAGTCTAGGACATCTGCCCTCTTTTGTGTTAGGTTCCAGAACCAAAGCCAAGCTGGATTTAGCAAATCCAATTACCTCCCGGGGTTTGCTCACTTCTGCTTATCATAATCGCTGGTTGATAACAGACACCCTGTTAAACAGGTACTGGAAAGCCACAGCATTCTTATTTTGTGTGCATTTTTTGTACAATCTGGGGTTTAATTTATGTACTAGAGCTTATCAGACGTGTTTTCCATTTAAAGTGAAGCTCGGCTTTGATAGCGATAATGCTGAACAACTAATTTCAGAGTCACTTAGATTTACTCATCCTGCCTATCTTAATTGTTTCCTATCTCTTGGAGATATTTTGTGATTAATTTGAGGGAGGAGCTTGTCAGAAGCAGCAGGAAGGGAGTGCACAGCACATCCTAATTAAAGAGGATATTGGGTTATCTCACATGAAGCGATTATTAAACACCAAACCCTGTGAAAAAGGAACGTGTGTCTTAACACACAGCACCTGGATCGCTCAAAACTGAACAGCAGCAGGAGATTCCAGGTTAGAGCGACCTTGTAATAAGGAAGAACTGTCTCAAGGCAGAAAGATGCCTGAATGAGCAGAGTAGCTGGCTACTGAAATCGGAAAGCCTTTCCAATCACTTTGAAGGAAGCTCCTCGTACATTTGTACAAATGTCTGGAATGACTTGGACAACCAAGCTGGTGGGGACACAAAGCATAGGGGACACAGGGGCAAATCTCCCCAAAGGGCCAGGTTTTCAGCCCCTTACAACTTTAGATTTTGTCGTTGACACCAGTGGGAGGCGGAGTTGAATGCTTTGGAAATCCCATCCCAGGGACCTCAGTTGGACTACTCCAGGGCTTACAGTTAAGCATGTGCTTAAGTGCTTTCCTGGATCAGTGACTTAGGGGAGAAATGCACTTGTCTTTTATCCCTGTTAGCCCTGCAGAGCCAGTCAGCTAAAATTAGGAGCTGCGGCTGTTCCTGTGTGAGCATCATCCACAGAACTACTTACTGAACTCGACTTGATGGTATTGTAGCCACGTCAGTCCCAAGAGATTAGACAGACAAGGTGGGTGATGTAATATCTTTTATTGGGAAACATACTCAGTGTCCCAGCAAAACGCAAAGTGGAACAGTTTTTTTAGCATCAATAGTTAACACATTTTTCAATGGGCCAAACAAGGAGTAGTGCTCCATGAACACCCTCCAGTCCTGGGGGAGTAGCTGGGGGAAGAGGTTGTTAGTGGGTTATAGATTGTTATAATAAGCCATAAGTTCAGTGTCTCTGATTTTTAGTGTCTTGCAAAGTTATGAATTTAAGTCCCAGGCTCGTCTTTTGAAAATGTTGTGCAGGTTTCCTTTGAGGATGAGGACTGAGAGGTCCGATATGGAGCAATCGTTGTGTGAAAAGTGTTCTCCCACAGGTGATAGGGTGTTTTTGTCTTTTCGTGTGAGTTCATTCGAGAGCTTAGTGATTGTCTGGTTTCACCCCCATAGCTGTTGTTGGGGTATTTAGTGCATTGGATGAAGTACACCATGTGTTGTGATAGGCATGTGTAGGACCCATGGATCTGGAAAGATGTTTTGTGACAGGGTGTTGATCATTGTAGCAGTGGAGATATGTCTGTAGGTTTTGCATCTGTTGTTCTTGCAGGGTCTGATGCCACTTTGAGATGGTTTGTCCTGGTCTTGCTTCTGAAAATGAGCTTGGAGAGGTTGGAGGGTTGTTTGAAGGCCAGAAGTGGAGGTTCAGGAAAGATTTCTTTCAGGATGGGGTCCCCATAGAATATGGGTTGTAGCTGTTTGATGATACCCTGTATGGGTTCCACTGTGGGGTGGTAGGTGACAACTAGGGGTGTGCGGTCAGAGGGAGTTTTATTTCTGTATTGAAGCAGGTTCTCTTGGGATATTTGAGTGGCCCATTCCATGATGCAATTTACTTCTCTGGTGGAGTGCCCTTGTTTGGTGAAGGTGGTTTTGAGTGTGTTAAGGTGCATATCTCGGACTCTCTCCTTGGAGCATGTTCTGTGGTATCTGAGTGCCTGGCTGTAGATACGATTTCTTGCCGTGTTTGGGGTGGCTACTGGATCTATGAAACCCCATGTAAAATGAGTGCATTAGCCATGGAAATCCACTGAGATGCCAAACATAGAGCCTCATGAAGCTGTTTACCCAGGGTCACTTTGTAGAGTGGAACCACGCTTGACCTCATTCAGCAGGCGACATGGATGAGATGAAACTGTTAGGGTATGTCTGTGCAGCAAAGAAAAACTCTGGCTGGCCTGTGCCGGCCGACTCGGGCTGTGGGGCTGTTTCATTGTTGTGCAGCCTTCCAGGCTGGGGCTGCAGCCAGGGCTCTAGGAACCTGTGGGGTGGGAGGATCCCAGAGTCCGGGCTCCCGCCTAACTCCAGACGTCTACACAACAACGAAACAGCCCCGTGGTCTGAACCTCCTGAGCCAGAGTTGGCTGGCACCGGCCAGCCATGGGGGTCCAGTTGCTGGGTAGACATACCCTGAGTGTCAAAGGGCCAGATTTTCAGAGGTATTTAGGCACCTAAGGATACAAACTGGTGCCTAGCGGGAATTGTGCGAAAATAGGGTTGAAAACTTAGCCTAAAGTGCTTGGTAAAGAAAGCCTGATGTATCCCGGCAAGGTAACATGCCCACGGCACTGCCGTTCTGAGGGCAACACTGATACTGAAGTGATTGACTTAGTGAGTTGTGCAACTTCCCCCCGGCTGGCTATAGCACAATGTAGATTTCAAATCCTCAAGTGCCAGATCCTGTGTCTTTACTCCACGAATAGCCCCACTGCGTGGAGACAAATTCAACTCATTGAGTCCTCAGTCCTCCAGCTCCAGAGAGGACCAGGCTATGTTGCAGGAAGTAATGAATAAAGTGAGGGGCTTCCGGGTAGGAGGTAATTCTCTAGTCCTCTGCGTAAGCACCGTGGAGTCTCTCTGCTCGCACAGTGCTTGGGGTAAGATGCTACTCAGCATGGAGCAGGGCAGCAGAATTTCAGCTTTCTGAAACAAACATGCTTATTTTTCTCTGCCGTGTAGGATACCGCTCTAGGGATCTCTAGTTTAGCCCTGGAGTGGGAGAGCCAGAGAGATCTCCGCTCCCCGCACCCCAAAATGAGTCACTTCCTAGCTCTTAATGTTCTAATAATCTCCTCACCAGGGAACATATTCCCCACCCCACTCCTCTGTTTCTGTGTCCTGCATTATCATTTACTAAGTATATTCTGACCCACTGCTGTCTGTGGTCTCCAGCTTCCAGACCTTTTAGGCGACTCCCCTTGCTAAGCCGTGATTTAGCTGTGAAATCCTTTAGCTATGCCCTGCTTTCCAAACATTACCACTCACCCAGCGGAGGCCAGGACGCCCGCTTGAAGCCTGTCAGCAGCACTTCTTTTGCAGTCAGAGGTATAGCATCATGCGGCGCTCGTTCCCCTAGAGCTCTGAATGGTCTGGTCCTGATTCCCTCAGCTCCTGCTGCATTACCCCAGGGAGTGTCTCTTTCTCCCACTATTGTCTGGACAATAAATACATATGTACAGGTTGGTGGGTGTCTCCAAGCTAACATGCTGGTCCTTTTGCTCAGTTAGCGGATCCAGAAGTCCTGGGTTCGATCCACTGCACGTGAATATCGTGGACTGTTCCTTGCACCTTGGGTGGTCCTTTGCCCCTGTGAGAAGTGGATGTACGATGCTACTAGCTTAGAGTCGCATTAATGACTGCACAAAGTGCAAAGCACTGGAGGACTGGGCCCCGGGCACTGAAGAGTTGGTGATTTATGTTGCTGTTTGCCAGGGGGCTCATAATGGTATCTCTTTCCACTTAGCGATGGCCTTTAAAGTCCAGGGTAGCCTCCAGAAAACCTGGCAATAGGCAAATGATTTAATGCTACTGTTTGACAGAAAGGGAGATGAAAATGTTCATAGCAAGCCCTGGGAAGCAGCAAGCTTGTGCGCAGGTCCAGAAAATTCGCCTCTTCTCTCTATGGGTTGTGCCCAGCAATAAATCCGCTGGCCCCAAATTCTCATCCAATAGCAAAAAATATTCTCTGCCGTCTGAACTATTCATTGCCTTTAGAGATCACGTAGCTGTGCAACATGATGATTGATAGAGCAATTCTCTGTCTCCCCGATCACCCAACACTCGCTGCCCTGACCCCAATTATGGTGAGTAAAGAGAAAAGGATTTAGTGCTGTCTCTCCCTGCTAGGACACTACTGAGCCTAGGCTGAGGAGGTGAAGGCACTTCCTGGCCTGCTGAGTGGAGGTCGTGATTTATGCACTAACTGTGATCTAATGTCACGGGTTAGAAACTCGAGATGCAAAATTCCTCAGCTGGTGTAAATCAGTATAGGTCCAGTGACTTCAGGGGAGCCACTGACTGCTGTGGAGTTACACCGGCTGAGAAGTTGGCCCCTGCACTGCTACCCCACGTAGCACATCCCCTCTCAGCACAGGGGTGTTCCGCCTGGGTGAAGTTGGCGGCGCTTGCATAGTGCCTAGATAAGAGGTGAAGTACAGAGACAGTGAGATCTACTCTCACTCCGGGCCTGCAGCACAAATCCCTCATTGCTGCTACCCCTGGGCCAGTCGCTCCGCTCCGTTTGCTTGGCCTGGCAGGGCTGCTGGATGCGAGGGAGCATAAACTGTGTGTCCGTCTTCCCCGCGCCCCCGACCTAACCCGATGATCACCCTGTGTGCAGCTGGAGGAGAGACCCGCTCTGCAGTATGCAGGACATACCGAGGTCCTCTTGTCTGTGACCCCCCCATCACAATAGGGGGCTTATGGGGTGTGGAGTGCCTTGTGCTTAGCCCTTTCCCCAGCATGAACTTCACCCCATTGGTACTGTATATTCTACAGAGCTTCCTCCTGTCCGGGCCCAAATCACTCAAGCTAAGAGGCTTCCATCAATGACGTTGGGAGGCTGCTCACAGCCCAGTGGGAGCTAGTTCCTTAACTCACTGGCTGACATTTGGGCCTACGCCGCCTTCTCTCTGTTCCAGCCAAACTGGGGGCCCCTAAGCTGGCGTCTTCATCCATCCACTTGCATGTCCGTCACCGGCCTGTTTTTCAGGCTGTGCTGACTTACCCCAGCTGGGGATCTGCCCCACGGCTTTTCCCTGGACTCCTTTAGTTGTCATTCAACCAGCTCTTAGAAACAAAACTTTCATTGAAACTACATGCAATCATCTGTTCATTTTTCATTCCATTGGCCTCTGTCCAGGCTCTTGGTTGCTTGATGTTTCTGTATCTGCCATTCCCTGAGCCCACTTGCTAGAAACCAGCTGGATAGGTGGATGAGGACAGAGAAACGCCATTTTAGAGCTGGGGTGGAGATTTTCAAAGGTGCAAAGGGCAGACAAGTGCCTACTTCCCACTGAAAATCAATGGGAGTTGGGTGCCTAACTCATCTGTGCTTCTGAAAGATCTTTCTCAGGGATGATAAGTCCAGTTTTTTCTTTTCTTTGCACCTATGTTTCAGTACTAGGAGAACTTTTTAGAATAAATGAAAAACATCTAAACCATGACATCATTAGCTCACTTAGATGCTTCTAGTACTGTAAAACAAGACTGTTGAAACCCCTACTATTTTTAAAATGACCGAGTTAAGAGAAACTGCCAATAAACTATCCGTTCTGGGCTCTGCTCAAAGATTTCAGAATAGCCCTCTGAAAAAGTCCCAGTAATTGTCTAACCCTGTTTCCTTTTATCAGCCAAATGAGCAGCAGCTGCTGGAACACACATTCAATAGAAGCACGCTGGGTGACTGTCATTTTCCAATCTGTGCTCTCGGGCCTGAGAGTCGGAAATGTTGTTGGAAGCAGAGGATTTAGAATGAACAAAAATCCACCCCAACCCATGAGTGAGTTTTGGAGAAAACAGGCCAGCTCATGCGATTGTCCCTATTGTATTAAAGCAGAGTTCATGCCATGGTTAGAAGAATACTAACTTCGCTGCTCTATGTGAGGGGGGAGCCTTGAGGGACTGCATGCTAAGCATCAAAACATTGTTTTCTTAGGCCAAATCCCGCTGCTTGCTTGCGTGCCGGTGGATCCCACTGGGTTCATGTCTGTCTTGTAAAGAATTGTATAGCTACCTTACGGATCTGCATGACAAACTTCAATTTCCCTCAGGAATCTTTCTCTCGCTCAGTACAATCTCTCTCTGTATTTCCAGTGTGCTGTATGGCATAGGAGCAGGCAGCTGCACCAAGATTTTAAAGAATAAGGCCCAGATCCTCAAATCTGTTTAGGTGCAGTCTTCCCTTTTATTTCAGTGGTCGTTAGGTGCCTAAATACCTAGCTTTGAGGATCTGGACCTAAGAGCCTCAAGATTGGCTATTTAAATCCACATATAGGGTGTGTCTACATTGCAACCAGAGACGCAACTGCAGCACATGCAGACATACTACAGACTAGGGACCGAATGGCTGGGCAGCAGTTCTGCAGAAAAGGACCTAGGGGTTACGGTGGACGAAAAGCTGAATATGAGTCAACAGTGTGCCCTTGTTGCCAAGAAGGCTAATGGCATTTTGGGTTGTATAAGTAGGGGCATTGCCAGCAGATCGAGGGATGTGATCATTCCCCTCTATTCAGCACTGGTGAGGCCTCATTTGGAGTATTGTGTCCAGTTTTGGGCCCCACACTACAAGAAGGATGTGGATAAATTGGAGAGAGTCCAGCGGAGGGCAACAAAAATGATTAGGGGGCTGGAGCACATGACTTATGAGGAGAGGCTGAGGGAACTGGGATTGTTTAGCCTACAGAAGAGAAGAATGAGGGGGGATTTGATAGCTGCTTTCAACTACCTGAAAGAGGATGGATCTAGACTGTTCTCAGTGGTAGAAGATGACAGAACAAGGAGTAATGGTCTCAAGTTGCAGAGGGGGAGGTTTAGGTTGGACATTAGGAAAAACTTTTTCACTAGTAGGGTGGTGAAGAACTGGAATGGGTTACCTAGGGAGGTGGTGGAATCTCCTTCCTTAGAGGTTTTTAAGGTCAGGCTTGACAAAGCCCTGGCTGGGATGATTTAGTTGGGTTTGGTCCTGCTTTGAGCAGGGGGTTGGACTAGATGACCTCCTGAGGTCCCTTCCAACCCTGAGATTCTATGATTTCTATGATACCCAAGATAGCTCTGATGAACTAGCTCAAATAACAATGGCAGGGAAGCTGTGGTGGCACGGGATAGCTGCTGGAGTAAGTAACAGGGGTCCCAAGTCAGGTCATGCAGCCCGTGCTGTTGTGGCATCACTGCAGTTGTTATTCAAGCCAGATCAAAGCTACCTCGGGTATGTCTACATGTGCTCTGACTGCAGTGTAGACATATACTATGATCACTTCTCTACGTAGATGGCCCGCATCCTACAGTGGCTCAGTACCTCACCGTCTTTCAAGGATTTTCTCCTTACGTTGCCCGGGTGAGGGTGGGAAGTATAAATAAATTACTGCAATCTATAGAGCGGCTGTGTATAGAAAGAATCATATGGACTTAGACTGTAAGCTCTTTGAGGAAGGGACTGTCTCTTTGTTGTGTGTGTACAGCCCCTAGCACAATGGGGCCCTGGGCCGTCACCACTACGGCTCCTAGGTGCTGTGGCAATACAAATATTAAATCATCATCATTAATTTCAAACTCTAGATGGAAGAGTTGCTTTGCTAAAGGGAAAGCTTCTCCTTACAAATGGCGAAGAATACTTTTGTGATCAAGCGTTGTATTTTTCCTTATTGGCCGAATTTTAAATCCTGAGTTCCTAAAGTTTATGGTCCTTGCCCAAGATTTTCAAAATGAGGAATCTAAAGGTAGCTCCTCAATAGTTATTTCAAACACTCAGCAGCTCGCATGGAATTCCATGAGAGGTGCTGGGTTCACAGAGTTTTTGAAAATCAGGCCAATGACTTAGGTGCCAGGACACAGATTTAGAATTTAGCGTCAAGCACGGAAATAGGAAGGTGTTGGCTCTGATAAGAAGAATACCCAACGGTACACACCACCCATTGCTTAATAAATCAGTGCGAACTGCAGAGCAGTCCAGTTTTCAGGAGTAGTCTTTGAGAGCATTCTTTGTCTGCTCATGTAGCAGTTGGAGCCACCAGGCTAGCTGACTGGCCTGCTGCAGCCAGGCATATCAACCACAATCCAAAAACACGTGGATTTGCCTCGGTGTCATTGCTGTGCACCCCACTGCAGAATGAGGTCTTATTTTAGGTCTTCGACTTGCTCTCTCTCTCTCTCAGCTAGAACAAGGATCAGGGCTGACACTGGTGCAGCTCATAATTAGGTAGTTTACAGTGACACGGCTGCCCTAATGTACCGGAGATGAGAAGCTCCAATATGTGACAAGAAAGGTAGTCTGATGCTACTCATTCAGCTGGCTGAATATATTCTTTGCAGCCTAGTGGCTTTTGATATAGAGGCAGCCATGGGGGATGGGGAGGGAAGACACACAAGATTATCTTTATCTCTGGGGAACCAGCTGAATTCTCAGCGGTGATAGAGCTGGAGTCTGCCAGCAACTGATTGTCTATTATCAAACATGTCACAACGTGGTGGCTAGTGGGTGTTTTAATCCTGACGTTTTAGAGAGGATTCTAACAGAGGACACCTGATGTAGGAAAAATATTGGATATTGATACTATATCACAAATAACCTTTACACACACAATAATTTGCAGGATAGCCAAAAAAGTGGGTTTGTGCACTTATCTCAGCCAAGACCTTGTTATGGCTTGTACTCCAGCGGCATCTCAAGGTGGTCTCAGATGAAATCAGGGTCATGTTGCTGTGAGCATTGCACAACTAGTGAGAGAGAATCCCCACCCTGAAGAGTTTACAATCTAAATGCACCAGTGTCACAATAGCCAGTGTCATAGCAAACGGACAAACTGATAAAGCTGCCGAATGCTGAGTGGAATAGTCTCCCAAGGGGAACAGAAGAAAGCTCCAGCCCATGGGACATTTATAATGAGAGAGGATAAAAACCACTAGAAAATATACTGTATGGAACAACTTTGCATAGATAGTGGGAAGGACTATGGAGCCAGATTTTCACTCCCAACCCACTGGATTTAGGAGCACAAGTCCCGTTGATTTCAATAGGATTTGTGCTCCTAAATCCCTTACAGGCTTTTGAAAAACTCTCCCTGAATGAAGAAATGAGGCCTTCCCAACTCCACCATGTGTGATTCTCTCTGCACCAGGTAGAGCTGGTGGAGATTGGAGTGGAGCTGAAGTCAAATAGCCGAGATTCGATCCTGTGCTTAACAGTGATACCTTTGTCCTTTATCATGGAGGGAAACCTTGGCGAGGAATGAAATGCATCCGCCCTAAATGGGAAGGGAACTCACCGAACCGTGGCTGCTTCATGGTAATCTGCTCTCAGCCTAACTCCATGCAATAACTAGCTGGTAGAATGGTTGTGGCAGGGCACAATTCAGCAGTGACAATCAGTGTCATTACAGTTGGGTTTTGTTTAGCCCCCAGGCGTTATTTATTTATTTCTAAGGAAAGGTCATTGCTGCGCTGGGCTGTTAAGATGTGAGATATGCCAGGACCCTGGAGAGTGATTCCCTGGACTAGTTGCTGATGGCTGGAACAAAAAATTACATATAATTACAAAAAAAAAAGTTTGAAATATTATTCCTGTGGCTGACTGATCTGAATGGACAGCAAGGTGTTGTACTCATCACATTGTGGCATATTAGAGCCACGGTCGAAACCTATTTACCCATATAGGCACTTAACACAGCAGAGGCAAGATTTGTAGAAGATTTTCTCCCATGGAGAATACTGGACAATCCATCTCCCACCCTCTCCCCAGGGAACACTGGCAACTGCCGGGGGCTGAGCCCTTTGGCAAATCTGTCCCCAGATGTACCAAAATGTTGATGTTCTATATTTATGAAACTTCAGGCATGCTGCGGTGACTTGAGGTAATTAAACAAAGTACGTGGGATGGAGATTTACCCACTTCTTTGCCTTTTTTCTTCTTCATCTTTGTACAGAATATTCCTCTTGCTACAGTGTGCAAAGTCTCAATCCTGCCAGGTGCTGAGTGCTTTGGTTCTGCTCCAGCAAAGCACTGATTAGCATTGTTATTGATTGTCTTATGGTAGCTCATAGCATCCCAGTCACTAACCAGGACCCCCGTGTTCTAAGCCCTGTACAAATCCAGAACACAATCATTGATCCCGTCTCAAAGAGCTTACAATAAGCACACATGTAACATGAAGCCTGTGACTAGATCCAGCTAGAGCTGGGTGGGACACAACTTTCCCATCTTGTGAGAATTTTCAAGATTTCTAAAAATTTTCCTATCCCACATGGGACAAAAAGTCAGAATCTGGAAAATTTCTGTGAACTCATAATTTGGAAAAAAAAAATGGGATTGGGTCAATTAGAACATTTAGTTTAGATAATTTTAAAACATTTCCTTTCAAGTTTGACTTTTCCTTTTTTTATTACCTTTTTATAGTATAAATTAACAACGCTTTCTAAATGAAAAGTTATTTTTGAGCTGAAAAATGAAAAATTCCATTTTGAAAATGACGAAGTGAGGCATTTCAGCAATTTCAAGCATCTTAAAAAAAGATTTGTTTCAAATTGGGAGATGTGTTGAACTCGACCCTTTCCTGCCAACAGTTTCGGTTTTGATGAAAAACCGAATTTTCCAACCGATGCGGGGATGGGGGAAGGGCATTTCATCAGTAAATTCCCAACCAGCTGTAGTCCCGGTACTGTGTGAAGAACCTTGACAGCATTTACACCTTTCGTTTCTTTTAGGCCTCAACCCAGTAAAGCTATTAGCACCATTAATGGGACCAAGCCAGGTGCTTAAAGTTATGCACGTGCTTAAGAGGTGTGAAAACCATCAAGATTCTTTATTCTGCATCTCTGATAACGCCTCTCCGCCTATTCCCCCCCTCCTGTGCGACTGTTCTCCTTGGCAGAGGAGGGAGACGTGTACTTCAGACTGTAAACACTCTGGAAATCTTGTTTCTCCGGGGGATCCATGCCAAAGCACTGCCTGATTTATTAATGTCCCCTTGTTTGTAATGAATGTTTTCTATTGCCCCTATTAGATGATGACACCGGTTCTGTGGTAAATGAACTGACGTGCGAGGGTAATGATGACAAGGGGCTGATAATGGATGATGACTGTGTGTGTGTGGAGGGGTGAGGTGCAACAGCGTGCCCTACTTAGGTTGATCCAAGGACACCTTACACCTATCAATCAAAATGGTGACAGCAGCCAGGGAGATTTAATTGGAGATTCATTGAACCTTTAATGATGTGACAGAGAAAAATAAGGAGGCTAAAAAAGGCTTCTGGGCTTTTCTTTCCCTTCGTTCGGCCAATTCTCAGAAGGAGAAAGGAAAAGTCAGCTAGCCAAAGGGCGCCGGTGTCGTTTTTTCTATTTGAGGCAATCATGACACTTTGAAAATGAGCTTGGCGTTCGGAGACATTTCTGTAGTGCTGCGTTAGCCAGGAATGAAATGTGTCAAAGGCATTTTTAACTTGTGAGGCTGGCCTACCTGGTGCCGGCTCACAATCACAGGGGATGCGCCTGGGTTATGCAGGAAAACGGACACTTGCTTTACTGACGGGCTCCACAGAGGGCTTGTTTTTCAGCTGGGCTTCCTTTGTCGGAGCTCGCCTCCGAAAACTGCTCCTCCTTCTACGGTTGTTTCATGAACAGCAAAGATGTTTTGTTAAATCCTGAAACAATGAGACTGTTTTTGTTGTTTAGTATCAGAGGGGTAGCCGTGTTAGTCTGGTTCTGTAGAAGCAGCAAAGAATCTATAGGTGCCACAGGATTCTTTGCTGCTTTTTGTTGTTTGAGTTTGTAAATGACCTGGCTTCAGGGCCAGCGTGACCCATTAGGCGACCTAGGCAGTCGCCTAGGGCGCTGACATTTGGGGGGCGGCGACCGCGGCAGCCAAACATCTGGCCGCCACGGTCGTCGGTGGTATTTTGGGGGCGGGACCTTCCGCCGCCTCTGTCAGGGGGCGCCATTTTGGGGGCAGGGCCTTCCTCCGCCTAGGGCACCAAAAAAGCTGCCAGCGCTCCTGCCTGGCTTAGAGGCGGTGAATTACATTAAATGTTAATGCTGCGCCGAGGGTGTTTTGGTGATGTCTTTTTAAATGGTCCAGGTGCAGATGCGTAGGTGTCCTTTTTAGTAATTGCACAAACCTAGATCAATAATCTGTTGTTGATTATGGAAGCCCCCACAATGTAGTAGGCTCTCCCCACAGATGCAGGGAGTCTATTCATCTAGCCATCATCTCTTGTTGAAAACTGCACTGTGCACTTTCTGTGCAGAGTGACTGTGTTTTCCGCCACATCTGGGAAGTGCCTGTCACACTTATGATGATTAGTTTCACCCTAATGGCCCATTGTCATCTTAAATAATCATTTCTGGTGTGAGGAAAATCCTTTCCATGCACACTCGTGAGCTGGGCTCAGTCATGACCGGCTTTGGCCATGTTTTGCCTGAGTTTTGTAGGTGTAGGGGATCTGTCTGGAGACTGCGAGCATCTCTGAAGGCTGCACTTCTAGGAGTTCTCTTGAGGCCTCCCCTGGCGTTTCCCATGGAAAAGGTATTTTTCTTACAAGTTTGGAATGAAATTTTTTCTACCATCTCTAATCTCACATCTCCACCTTGAGTAAACCTGTGAGCAGTGTCTTACAATCTGTATGCCAGAGTGCAAAGCGATACAGCAATTACTGTCCAAAGCCCACGGAAGTTGATAGAAGTCTTTCCATTGACTTCAGTGAGGTTTGGATCCCATCTTATCAGACTTAGCCTTTACTGTGAATGGTAACAAATGAGATAAAGCAGCTGTGAATAACGCCACTGGGGAAGTTAGGTGTTGAGTGTGGCTGGCTCATTACCCTGCGTTTGGCCAGTCCAGGTTCTGGCTAGCCCTGCGGCAAGATGGAAGAAAGCAGAACAGAAAACGTTCTTGCTGCTTTGTCTCCGCAGGGAGCTGAGAGACTGATGCAACCCTAGGTGAATGTAGAGTGTATGATAGCACACGGCATAAATGTGAATTCAATAATCAGGGCCTTATCGCTCTATTTTTCAAGCTGGTGATACTTGCAGATAATTAAACTGAATGGCAAGATGCTGTGGCACTCTGACCTCCGAAGCATCAGCCTCCGTTAATAATATGCCAGACAATGCAGGGTTTTAGCATCACATTAATACAGATGCAGAAAGAAAAGAGGAATAAAACTAAAGGGACAAACCAAACCCCTTAGGGTCTCCTGGGTGTTCTTTCATGCTGATCCAGTCCGTCATGCTCTTTGATTCTAATTATCCCCTTCTTTTCACAGGCAGCAAGATTTGTTTAATTGTGTCATGTGTAGAGGCAATAGCATGTGAAAAGGAGGGAGGGTGGGTTTAGGTCTAGCTGATTTTGCAGCTGCAGTTGGGGTTGTATGCATACGGTACAATCAGTACCAGCCTAGCATGTGACATGGACCCTGCAGCAAACTCACAGGTTGTCCCTATAGAGTATTACCCTCCACCAGTAGGGCCTGTGGAGGAAACCATCATTTTTCTATCAGAACCCAGAGCAGCCCTGAGCTTAGGCCAAGGTTTTCAAAACACAGAATCCTGATGTTAGACTCCTAAGTAGAGCTGGGTGAAATGTTTTAGTCTAATAGTTTATTTGCTGATAAATGCAGTTTGGGGGTGACTGACATGATTCATGAAATCTCGTCAAATTCGGCCAGTAGTTTTGGCCTCATCTGTACATTGGGGATAATAGTATTTCCCTTGCTCCCAAGGCTGCTCAACTACTACAGTGATGAGGGGCCATGTAAGAACCTAGACAGAGAACACACCTGTGCATAAAAATGGTAGCGGATTTAAAACTAAATCAAATAGGGTAACTCATCAGTCAGGGAAAGACATCAGAAGAAACATCCAAGGTTGAGAGAACATAACTGCAATGTTGGTGGATCTGGGTCTGGTGGAGCTGTCCTTTGAGAAGGTAACACAGGAGCTAAAGGACTCTTTGGACTGCTCATCCAACTGCAAATGAAAATGGACAGGTTTTTTTAGGAAGGTTATGGGGTTAATTCAATATGTTGTGGTGGTACCGAGGTGTCATTGCAGAGGAGAGCTGTGTGCGCCTCAGTGTCTGATTGAATTGGTGATGGGATTTTCAGTATTGCTGAAACCCTGCTCCTACTGAAGTCAGTGGGCGTTTTGCCACCGAGTGCAATAGGATCAGAGGTATGGCAGTGTTCAAGGCTGTTGAAAATCCCACTCGGAAATGTCTCAAGATGGTCTCAAGCAGCAAAGCACCCTCCATTCCGCCTTGTCTTCACTGAGCGCTGCTTGGCCTCTGAGCTTTCCATCACCAAGTACTTTCTCACTGGCCACATGTCTTCTGCCTTGGCACTGCACACTGGTCACCTGCTGCTTGAGTGACCTCCAGCCCATCAGGGTCCATTACTCCCCTGCCGCGCTAAGCCCCAACCTTTCTTCTCTTGGCTTAGTTGTCTAATCTGTCCACTCCACTCTCTCCCCTTCCCTTGATTCCTTTGGCCGCCAGCCCACTGCAAAGTCCACCCCCCCAGCTCTAGCTCACCCACAAGAGCAGTTTCCTCTCCCCCACCCATGCCACTGAATGCATGTTCCCCAGCTCCAGCCTCTTGGATGCCTGTCTCTGTCTATGCGATCAGAGTGTTGCTGTCAGAATGTAAGCTGTGGCATCCTTTCCCTGTCCAGTCCTGAATGAAATTCTGTAGCATGCTGACCTCCCTACCTGCGCACGCACACACACACACACACACACACCCTACCTCTTCCACTTCCTTGGTATCTATGTGAAGTGACTTTGCTAGGAAATGTTCTGCACTATTGACCAGACCATGCAAGCCCAGTGGCTCCCCAAACACTGAGATGCTCTAAATTAATTCTCCCCGCCATCCAATTCTCCTCTCTCTGATGCAATGTTTTAATGGAAGTGGCAATTGCTGCAGGTTGTTTCTGAATGCCGCATGCTATCTGCTTTAATGGATGAAGGGGCCGATTCTCTGGTCCACTCCGGTGGCACAAACCAGCCTGATGAAATTGGCCCGTGGAGAATTCCCACTGCACTGGGGAAATCTCAGGGCGGCTGCGCTGCCATCACCCCACTGCCCAGTATGGGGGTCGTGGTACGGGAATAGAGGCACGGCACAAATGTCTCTGTGCTTTGCCAATCCCTGGTTGCAGGAATAGCTCCTTGGGGGCCAAGGGCAGAGGGGCAAAAGTTAGAGCGGCCAGAAGTTGACTCAGGCTCCAACACACCAGCTGGTCCCAGGGCGAGGGGAACAAAAGCCACGGTTGGCCTGCCTCCCACGGCAGTCCTGTGGCAAGCAGAGCTTGATGGGCAGAGTCTCTGGGCTCTGTTCTCTATCCTGCCCAGCTAGCCTATCATGTATGGTGTCCAGTTGTCTGGGGTGGCTCATGAAGGTGGGTTAGGGTGACCATATGTCCTGATATTATTGGGACCATCCTGATATTGGGGCTACCTATTACCCCCATATCCCCCCTCCAGACCGATTTTTCACACTTGCTATCTGGTCACTCTAACGTGGGTGCCAGCCTCAGGGCAGACTGTTCCAAACCAGGGCACAAACCCCAAACTTGTTGGGAGTTCTAAATTAGATTTCACCCACCAAGCATCAGGTGTCACCTCCTCCAGTACTATAACATGGAGTCCCAGACAGTCCCCTTGGGCACTCCTGTCTATCTTGCTTCCCAGGCAAGCCTGCCTTTGTGATAGATTGTCCCTTACACAACATATCACAACAATATTCACATTACTCCCAGTCCCAAAGGACCAGTCACTTACCCACATCAATTGTACCTTGGATCACACACCAAAGACAACACTTTTATAACCAATCCTTTAATAAGCTAACTAAATATTTATTAATTAAGGAAACAAAAGAGTTATTTACAAGGTTAAAGCAGGTAAACATACATACACAAATGAGTTACAGTTTTAGGTTCCAAAAAGTAATCGAAGCTGCTGTAACATGCAAGCTATATATGTCCTTTAGGGCTAACCCAAGCTAAGCAGCTTGGGGATCCCTTGCTTATGCTTAGAAATGTTGCCTTCTCCAAATTCCAAGCAGCACAGTGATAACAGTTTCTTCTTGACAGGGATTATTATTCCCTTCCCCCAGAATTCAAGTTGTGATGGGATGAGTGTTTGTACAAGTCCCCTGTTCATGGGTGTGGGGAAAATGATCAACACAGTCTTTTGTCCACTGATGTTCCACAATGGTTTGTCTGGTGTCTCTAGGCCTTCTTTTGTTGGGCAGGAGATGACATCTCCTGTGGTAAACTGGTATTTCACACTTGTTAATGCTGCATTCCTTACTGGGCAGGTTTCCAATGTCAGAGCAAACACTTTTATAGTTACAGAGCAAACACTTAAACATTACTTTATAATATGGGATACAGAGGTTATAAGTGAGATAACACAGGCAGCAGCTCATCAGCATTTCATAAAGTCTAAACACGTCTCTATAAATCGAATACCTATTTTAATAATGCTAATACACAGCTGAGCCAGACTGGTTTCCAGCTATTTGTCAGTGTTCAGTGAGGCCTGGGGGCCTTGGCACCTGGTCTGCCAGCATCACATATGGTAATAATCTTAGTGGAAGGACTCTTAGGGTCTGTCTACACTGTAAAGAAAAACCCGTGGCTGGCCTGTACTAGCTGACTCGGGCTCCCGGGGCTCGGGCTGTGGGGCTGTTTCACTGCTGTGTAGTCTTCTGGGCTCGGGCTGGAGCCCAAGTGCTGGGAACGACCCTCCCACCCCGCGGGGTCCTAGAGTCCGGGCCGCAGCCTGAGCCCAGACGACTACAGAGCCATGAAACAGGCCCACAGCCCGAGCCCTGCAAGCCCGAGTCGGCTGGCACAGGCCAGCTGCAGGCTTTTCTTTGCTGTGTAGACATATCCTAAGGGTCTGATTCTCCACTGACTTGGGACCTGGTGTAAGCATGTATAGCTGTGCAAAGTGAAGGTAAAATGCCACCAAGGCAGTGGGTACTATTTTACACCGACTTCACTCAGGGGGAGATGGCAAGGTGCAAAGTTGAGGAGAACTGTATCGAAAGCAGTGGAGAGCTCAAACGGGCTGAGCAGAGACTACGGACCCTGCAGAGCTCCTCAGGTCTGCAAGAGCAAAACTCCCTGCCTGTGGGCCTCAGAGAGAGGGGAAAACCTGGGAGGAGGAGGCCAGAGAGCATTTCTTATCCTTCCTAGAGTCTGCAAGAGAATGAGTCTTGTTGAATCCCTGCCCCAAGGAGCTTACAATCTAGAGGTTTCAGCCCCACAGCCCAGGACACACATCATACTCTCAGCTGCCAAGGGTTGCAGGTCATCAGGCCTCTGAGCCTAGGGCTTAGTGGAGAGGGACAAGGCGGTGAAAATATTAGTGTTGTCATGATATTCTGTGTTGGCTGAGGTATGTAAGAACAGTATGCTTCTTCTTTGGGCAGGTTTCTGTTTACTATACTCTGATGTCTGTGCTGCTGCCCCCAGGCCTGTTTAGATGAGCTGTTTTCTTCCTTGTCTCTTTGCTCATGTCATGATGTGGAAGTGGCCTATAAATCTGCAGATCTGTTGGCATCGCTTTAGCGTTGGTGTCAGCACTAAATCCAGATTTTTGTTCTGCTCTGCCAGTCCTGTTCTTTCGGTCTCATGTGGTTCTCTGGCCCTAGGGACAGCCTCTCCTGAGAGTGCCTCGCCTGACCATGGCAACATCTGGTCATCTTGGGCTGAACTCATCACTCTCTTCCCCTTCTCCTCGAAAGGTATTCCCCCTCTCAGGGCTAAGACATACAGCCATGCATGTCAGAAACACAGCAACGCAGACTTTGTGGTGTGGCATAGCAGTATGCCATCTGTCAAAGCCATCTGGAACTCATTCTCAGAAAGCCAAGTGTTCTCTCTTTGATGCTTCAAATGGCTATGGGTCTGGGCTTGAAAGGCCTGGAATGTTTGACGGACAGAGAGCCCTTCTCAGAGTCAGGGCCTATGTCAGCAGAATTTCATGGGAGGGAGTCTGGAGAGGAGGAACTGGAGTCATTTGCAAGGTGTCTAGAAGATCAACAGTTTCACCTGTAGGGAAAGGCAGTAGAATTTATGTGCATCATGTACCCTGTTTTCTTAGTACTGGCATCTGGCACATTATTCTCTCTGGCTGAGATTTACAAAGCCGGCTAGGGGATCTGGACACTCATTTTCCATTTATTTGAATGGGAATTGTGCATCTACGTCCCCCTAAGCAGCTTTGAAAATTGCAGTCTATACGGGCTGCTTAACCAGCAGTCAGTCCACTCAACTTGCCAGGTGGGAAGTCTGCAGGCCAGCGTGATCCCTTGGGGATTTGTGAGTCTTGGGCACCGTGCAGTCACACCCCAGGCAATGTTCAATCCGCAAAGCCTCCCTGCAGGTAAGTGAATGGAAACTCATCCTACTTCTGTAGGCAGCTTTGGTCTCTGACAGCAGCCTACGGGAGAAACGTGTGACAAGTCAACTGATGGATCAATGGGACGTGTGTGCAGACTAGTGAGGGGATCTGGGATATGGCCTAGAAGTCTCATTGTCTGTTGTTGGTGCTCTCTCTCCTGGAAGAAACCTGTATCTTATTAATCCAGCTGCCTTGCGAACAGCTGCAAGTCTAGGTTGACCTGGTATACTGGCCTGTACCTATGTTGTCTCTTATTGTTTTTTGAAAGGACTGGCCAAGTATCCTAGACCAGGGCTAAACGTACAGACATCGCTAAGGAATGGCCGTTGTGGGTGTGACTCTTCTGGGCTTTATCTACCCCCTCACAGTGGTTCAGAATCGTGCATTTGATCTACACCCTCTCTGTGCCCCTCTGGGATTCCTTCCCTTTGTTTGATTTGCAGCCCTGGGCATTGGCAGTCTGTTGTCTCATGTTTAGCATCGTAATCTAAGGGTATGTCTACACTGCAGCGTAAGCCCAGAGGTCGAACTCAGGCTCAAGCCTAACCCCCCTTCCATCAACACACAAATCACGCTAACCCAGGGCTCAGACCCAGGGTCCCAGGATCCGATGGGGTGGAGGGTCTGAGCCTGAGTCAAGCCCTGGGTTCAAACCCTATTGCTTTGCAGTGTAGATGCAGCCTCACTGGACTCATGCTGTGGAAGCCTGGCAGAAGTATCCCACAATCCCACGGGCTGACTTTCTTTGTTCTCCGGATGGTCAAGTCTGATGGACAGTCAAGTTCTGCCACTCCACACCACCAATAAAAGGCTAGAGTGGCCACGTTTGGGGAGGGTCCTAGGAAGTCTGGGATATGGGTGGTTGGGCCCACATAATACAGTGTAGGTGCTAGAGTCCCATGTTGGGACCCAGAGTTCAACAGTTCCTAACCTGGGGTTACAAATGTGTGTAGACGCTCAAACCCAGGGTCTGCTAACTGGAATTCTACTACACTGCAGTGTAGATGTACCCTGAGTGGGTCTTTGTTTGCATCTGGCCTGGGTTGGATTTCTGAGTGGATGTTTTGGGGAAGACAGGGTGGCTGCTATGTGTTGGACCATGTCAGCAAGCCACTGATGGGCAATTTCTGCAACTGGTTATATTCACCCCACTGACCGAGCTTAGCTGAAGATCATGCTGCAGACTCAGTTTTAGGCTATGCCCATTGTGTGCAATGGTTTTAGTACAGTTTAGGTGGCTTATGGGCACACAGTTGAAATTTGCCTCTGCCTCGGGCATGAAGACTCAATACACAGCTGCAACTGGCTGAGGGCTTGATTTTTATAAAGGAGCCTGACCCAGCCTCCTTTTGTGTGCACAGAACTTGGTGTCCTGGGGCAATGCAGCTTATGCGACACCTTTGAACACGGTGTGTCGTTTGGCACCATATAGCTGTAAGTCCATTTGCCTCAATGGGCTCGGTGTGTATTTTCTATATTAGTCCTTAGACAGTCTGCATGGAAGTGTGTGCGCACACAAGCACACCTGCACACACACAGGCTCATCAACAAGGCACGTGCCGAAAGGATGTAGTCTCCTTGCAGATCAAGTACCGCCCAGACCAATCTCTAGCTAGGCCCTTGAGAAGACCTGGTTGGGTGTTCAGTCTGTGTTGCTCCGTAGCGATCTTATCGCATTGCTGTAGCTTTTGGTAACCCTTAGCGGCATACCCAATAGAGCAGGGGTGGGCAAACTTTTTGGCCCAAGAGCCACATTGGGGTTGCAAAACTGTATGGAGGGCCAGGTAGGGAAGTCTGTGCCTCCCCAAACAGCCTGGCCCCTGCCCCCATCCACCCCCTCCCACTTCCCGCCCCCTGACTGCCCCCCTCAGAATCCCTGACCCATCCAACCCCCCTGCTCCTTGTCCCCGACCACCTCCTCCTGGGACCCCCTGCCCCTAACTGCCCCCTGGGATCCCACCCCATCCAACCCCCCCGTCCCCTGACTGCCCCCACCCCCTGACAGCCGCCCTGGGACTCCCACACCTATCCAATCCCCACCCCCGTTCCCTGTCCGCCCCCACCAGAACCTCCACCCCATCCAACTGCCCCCTGTCCCCTGGCTGCCCCCCGGGACCTCCCGCTCCCCGCCCCCTCACCATGCCAGAGCCAGCCACGCCGCCGCGCTGCCTGGCAGGAGCGGCAGGCCAGAGTGCTGGTGGTGTGGCAAACTGAGGCTGCGGGGGAGGGGGAACAGCAGAGGAGGGGCCGGGGGCCAGCCTCAGGGACTGGGCAGGATGGTCCTGTGGGCCAGATGTGGCCAGCGGGCCGTGGTTTGCCCACCTCTGTAATGGAGGATAACAAATAGAGTCTGCTTCTGGAAAGTCAGCTGGTCCGGAAAGCTAGCTGTGAATGTGTGTGTGTTAATTTTAGAGGTGGACTCAGACCGAACTCCAGATCCTAACAGCCCCTGCTCATCCCTGCAAACTTCAGCGAAGTGAGAGTCCTATTTGGGCTTCGCTGCTTAGCCCACATCTCTGTTTAATGTGATATCTACCTGGGTACACCACAGAGAGAGCCTCCACTAAACAATAAAATAGACCTATTGTGATGCATTTTCAACTGCTTTGGGGGAATTCTACAAAATTAAGTATCAGAATTGTTTTTCTTATTGGCAACTATTGATCTCTGGCGGTGCCAGTCTCTCTCATTAACACTTTTATTACCTTGTCAATCACAGCTCAGCCTGCGCTAACCAGGGGCTAAAAGGATTTACCATTATTAACAAAACTGTCTGGTGCCTCAGAACAATAACACCAGCTGAAACCGTTGGGAGGAAGGGGGGAATTGGCAGGGATTTCAATGGTGTTTTAGGACAGAGGCTGCAATTTAAAGTAAAAACATGAGAAGGGGCCAGTTCATCAGCTGGTGCAAATTGCTGCAGCAGCACTGAAGTTGACAGAGCCCTGCTGATTTACACCAGCTAAGGATCTGACCCAAAGGCTCTCCTCTAAGATCATTTGATGAGAAAAGAGCCATTTTTGATGGGTACATTTCTACCAGTTCCTTGTCTGTGCCCAGCTCAACGTGGGTCTTTTCCTTCCTTCAGAACGTCCCCAACAATGTTTTTCTTTTCAAACCTTTGACACATTTTGGCCTGGATTTTCCAAAGAGCTCTGCTCTCTGTTAGCCACCTCCACCCTGCAGCACCCCATGTTCTCAGTGGGGGTGCTGCGGGCTGAGCCCTTTCTGAAACCCTGGCCAAGCTGGATTGCACCACCCCTTTCTAGGAAAAAATGGGATCCGTGCTCTCTCTCACCTACGCCACTGACTGCATCATTGCTAATAACGACAACATCCTGTGTGGGCATCTACTTAATCTGTTTAGGGTCTCATTTTTTTTTTAACGTTAGCAATCAGTCAATATATATGGGCCAGATCCTCCATTGGTGTTAATTGGACTCTCTGTGGTCCAGGAAAGTTGTGTGGGAGAGCAAGCCAAGGAGAGAGACTATTATTAGCATTACTTGTCATGCAATAGCGCCTAGGAGCCCCAGTCATGGAACTGGACCTTGTTGCGCTAGGTGCTGTACATACGTAGAACAAAAAGACAGACCTTGTCCCAAAGAGCTTACAATCGACGAGGCTAAGTTGATTTACACCCTCTGAGGATCTGGCTCATATTCAGGCATTCCAGCATATTTGCTTTGCTGAATCCCTGTACTCTGTCTCCTCCACCCTTGACTCTTTCCCACTGCAAAATCTCTCTCCCCAGCCCTGGTTTACACTCAACAGCTGCTTCCTTCAACCCTGCTCCCATGTTGCTGGATGTCTTTGGAGAAAGTCCTGTGGGCAGTCAGACTTCCTTGCAGCAGTTCCTTCTCTCCTCTTTCGCTGAAGTCAGGGGGAACCGCTGGGTGCTCGGCACCTTTGAAAGTCGGTCAAAGCCTTATTTAGGCACCTACGAGACGAATTTTAGGCCTCCACATTTGCAAATCCTGGCCAGGGGTTAAATACTTTGCCAAAGTGTGGCCGCCTGTGAGTTACCGTGGCGACGGTGAACGGGGTAGTTGCAATCGTGCATAAGAGCTGTAACAAAGCAGGGTTCACCTTGTTCCACAGAAAAACAAGGAAGCAGCAGCAAATGAGATTGTGAACCTGCTGCTGGTGTCTGTCCCCCCCCACCAGATTCAACTTTCCATTTCCTCTTGCAAGCCTCCAAAGTGGTAAATTTTCAGAGGCTTGGCACATGGAATGACATGGGCATAATCCTGTTGCCTTCTTAATGGGATTTGTCTGTGTCAATCCTCTAGCAAGTGCTTTGCAGAAGGTACCCTTTAAAATAAGAGCGGGACGTAGCACTCCTGCAAAGTGTCTCTGGCAATGCCTGAGCCTTATCCCCACCACGGATAAGTATGAAATGGGCATCGCATCACTACTTCCACTGACATGGGACCATAACCAGCCACTTCACACTGGATGGCACATCTCATTTTCTACAGACTGCACTCCACTCATCTGAATTTCTGTAAAACTATCTGCAATAATCATTTCTAGCTCTTATAAGGTGCTTGTCATTCGTACATCTCAAAGCATTTCACAAAATTCTGCCCATTTTACAGAAGGGGAAACTGAGGCACAAAGAGGGGAAGGGACTTGTACAATATCACCCAGCAGCAGAGTGAAAAACCAGAACCCAGGTTTCCTGAAGCTCAGCTCAGTGTGTGAGCTGCTAGGCCACCCAATAGCTTACCGATAGTTGATTGCTCTGCACGTTTTTTCCCCCTCGCATCAGGTTACAGTTCACAGGCACAGGTTTTTGGACCAAGATTTTCAGAAGTAGGAGCCTAAAGTTAATTTTCCAGTGCCTGATTTTCTAAAGGGCTCAGCACCCACAACTGGGGTTTTTCAAAAGACCCGAGCTTCCATTTAGGCACCTAAATAAGGTGACTGAATTTTCAAAAGTGCTCAGCATCCAGCAACAGCCATTGTTCTCAACATCTGGCCACTTCATTTGGGGGCCCGACTGGGAGTGGAGCTCTTTCGAAAATGTGGCCCTTAAATCCTTATTTAGGTTCCTAAATAAGTAGCCTGATTTTCAGAAGTGCTGAGTTCTCCATGAAATCAGTGGCAGTTGCTGCATATTCAGCATTTTTGAAAATCAGAGCACTTTCTCGGGTGCCTAATTACCAGCTTAGGGGACAACTTTCAAAAGCACTTATGTGGCTTTGGAGCCTAAGTCCCATTGACTTCCAGTGAGTTTTAGCGACCTAAGAGCCCCGTTTGTAAAGGTATTTAGGTGCCTACTTCCCATTGATGACTGACGTTGTCACTTTTGAAAATGGGAGTCAGGCACTTAGATGTTACCTTTAGGGAAGCTATTTTTAAAAATGTTGGTCTCACTCGAGATTTCTGCCATTTTTCATTAGCTTCAAAGTCACCTCCAGCACTTTTGAAAAGCAAGGCAGAGAGCATGAGTAAAGAAGTAGTTGACATGAGGCACATGATGGGTAAAGACAGCTATTAAAATCATGACTGACTAAATATAACAACTCTTCCGTGCTAGTTTCCTGTAATTTGCATGTGGAATTAGCATCTCATTAATATCTTATTAGGGACACTGGAAAACTAATGACAAAACAAGCCCAGGGTGGGCGGAGGGGGACAGCGGGGGAGCACACTGAATACAAGAGAGTTCTTTCTTGTGTGATTAAATGAAAACTCCACTGTATTCCACCTCTCAACTTAGATGGGCCCCATCATTCTGGTATTTGAGGGCTTTGCAGTCACTAGTGGATTTATCTTCACAGCGCCCCTGAGAGGGTGGGGAGTGTCTTTGTCAGCTACCCAGGTTATCAGCACGTTCAGGCTCAGCCACCACCAGATGACGACCATCTAGCTGGCTGCCTTTGCAGGAGGTGCACCAGTTTGTTGCTTGACGTTCCTCACTACGTCGTTGGCAGCAGAGACCTTGTGCCATTTTGAAAAGGACACTTTATTTCATCCCTAGCCTGTGGAAATCCTGCCGGCGAGGTTTCCTTTCCCCTCTAACAGGCTGCCTTTGGCAGCGATTGTGGTCATGAGACCTGCCCATGGCATTGGCTGTAAGACTAAAGGTCTTAGCCCTCAGTGTCCCGGCCAAAGTCCAGTTCTAATGGCTACCCGAGCTGCCTACTTCAATTCGCAGTGTAGGCTCAGTTAGATAAGGCATTCTTCTTTACTTCCCCTGCTAAACTGCCTTGTAGTAGTGCTGTGTCCTGTTCAACAGCCGCTGCATTCCATCCAGTTTCCTGCTTGTGTCTACATGCCGCAGACAGTTTGGGTCAATCTATTTTAGGGCTTGTCTATGCAAACAATTTGTTCGTGCCAAGCTGGGACGTGAATCTACCCTGCACTGGCCTGCTGCGGACTAACAGTCTGTGTGGACCCTGCTGACCTGCACTAACAGTTTGTTAGTGCCCTTTGCTCTAGTCCTGTTTCAAAGAGTAGATCAAAGCGCTCTGACAAACTGTTAATGCTCTTCAGCAGAGTCCATGGAGACAATTAGTCCCCAGCAGGTTAGTGTGGGGTAGATTCACATCCCAGCTTTTGCTGTGAACTGTTTGTGTAGATAAGCCCCTATGTACTTATATGGCCCCCATTATCAGTGCATATGAATGTCTCGTAGTCTTTAATGTATTTATCCTCCCACTACCCCGGTGTGGCAGGGAAGTGCATTTATCCCCATTGTACAGATGGTAAAGTGAGGCAGAGAGACTGTTGCCCAGATTCTTAACAGTATTTAGGTGCCTAATACTGAATTCAATGGGAGTTCGGCATCCAGGGCTAGAGTCACAAAGGGACATAGACGTACGCTCAGCATCACAGCACCTAACTTTTAGGTGTCTAGAAAATCACAGAAACATGCTGCAATTCCCAGGGCTGGAGGTAGGTGCCTAGGGACCTACACAGTGCCTGGGCAGAGACAGGCACCCTAGATTGCACTTCACAAAAGCCAGCATGCTAGCCAGTGCGTGATGCGGAGGAGAGGTGGGTGCGCTAAGCCCCACTCCTCTCTCAGAGATAGGCACCCAAGTCCAGGCTCGGTGAGGTGCATTGCTCAACTAGCGATTCTCAGCCGTGAGCCTCTTTGGAGTTAGGCAGCTAAGGTGGGTTTTGCAGGAAGTGTGGTTGGGGGGAGGAGGAAGGAAACGGAGGAGCTCACTCATAAATTTTAGCCCAGTGGTTGGGGTGCTCACCTGGGATGGAGGAGACCCCTGGTTCACGTCCCCACACCGCCTGGTGAGGAGAAGGGATTTGAACAGGTATCTCCTGCTTCTTAGGTGAGTTTCCTAGCCACTGAGCCTCCTGCTCTCTTGTTGAAGGTGTTTCACTGTAGCTAAATATTCAAACTCATTGGAGCAGAGTGACTGGATCTCACCTGTGTGTGCACCAGCCAAGCTCTCTCTGGTCCACTCCCATAGGCTTCCCTTTTATTCCTGCACAATTCTCTGTTTTCTGAGGCCTGGAACTTTTCCTCTAGGTCTCCTAATAATTTGCTTCCCCTCCCTGTTTCCTGGGTGTAATGACAATGCTTGTTTGAGATGGAAATGTGCAAACAGCAGCCACAGCAATGAGAGTGTGGGCACTGGGATGCCAGATGCAAGGGAGGGGCCAGTGACTTCCAGAGGGGGTGAGGTTTGTTCAGCTTCTACCAGTTCAAGCTGAAGGGTCCCACTCAGCTCTCCTGGTAGAGTAGCAGCTGCCTTTGAATCACAAAGTTGCCAGGTTTCAGTCTCCAGTGTGGCGGCGTGCTGGATGCACGCTTCCTCAGAGCGGCAATCAGAGGGGGATGCTGCCGTTTGGTGTAGCCTGTGCTGGGCTCTGGCCTCCAGCTGGCAGCTATAACCCATTCCTGGGATGTCCAGTGGTGGGAGTGCAGGTACCGGACTGCCCCCGCCAATGGCAGCATTGTCGCAAGAAAGCAGGATACAAAAGAGCTGGGTTATAGGGAGAGGTGGGTGAATGTTTTTGGAGGAGTCATTTATTCACTGAAAAAATGCAGTGTTGGCCTGTCTGAAACGATCTGCGAATTCGATGAAATAGTTTCTGCCTCCCCCCCAAAAGTAAAAAAACCAAATGTTTTGATTCCACATTTTCAAACCCCAAACATTTGGACTTTTCATTTCAAAACAGTATTTTGTTTCAAAATGTAGCCAGATTTATTTAAAACAACAGAAAAGGGAAAAACTCCCCTGAAACCTAAACGAACAAACAAAACCAAATTCCTTCTGTTCAACCCAAAATGAAGTTTTTTGGTTCAGCTGCTGCACTGAAAAATCAATTCTTTGCTCAGCACTGGTTATAATAGCAACTCTGACGCTGCAGGGTGAATTTGGGCAAGTCAGCCTCAGCCTCTGGTCCCCGCCTCTGCTCGCAGAGATAAGGATAGCTTCCACGGGGACATTGTGGATCTGGCTACACTGCATACTAAGCCCAGGCTCTGACTCAGGTTTGAGCCCAACCCCCCACTTCTGTCCACACACAGACCAGTCTGACTTGGGTGCAGTGCGTGGGCACTGGGTGAGGTGCTGAGTCTCTTGGTCTGTGCAGCCGAGTGGGTGCTGTGGGGGGCGGAAGCAGTAACTGCTCCAGGGATATGGCTGATGCGGGCTACTTCCTGCAGGGAGGAAGGGGGAAGCCGAGACTGCCTGCAGCACAGTTTGGTCCCTGCCCTGCTCTTGGGGCAGTGCAGCTACTGGCAGCCCCGTTCTCAGAGCACACTACGTACGTGCCCATCTGGTCGGAAGCGAGGCACTGCTCAGCATGAGTAAGGGTGGCAGAAGCTGGTATTCGATGTCAGCCTGACCCCGAGGCCAGCTAGTGTCAGGCGGCTCTGTGCCGCTTAGGCTCCCCAGGGAGTGTTAAACGCCAATAGGATTTTCAGAAGCCAGGCAGCTGAATGAGGAGTGAAATGCTGCAGAGAGGCCTGGGGGAGAGGAGAGAGGCGTAGGTGCTAAGCCGCTGATTTGGCTGACAGGGCAGAGGTGGCAGCTCCCACCTCCCCCATTTGGGATTCTCAGCTTTTCCTGGAGGCAGGTGCCTAAGCCACGTTAGCCACTTAGGTAGCCCATGCCCTGGAAGCTGAAGCCATCTCTCTCCCTGTCCTGCTCCCACTGGATATCTCTCTTGCACTCGCCACTGGTTCTGCTGCTGTCAGTGGCTGCGTCCAGCCCTCCCGCTGCAGGTTCTGACTGGTAGCGCATGTTAGGCATGCTCTGAGCACACCTACAAGGTCTGGCTCCACTGGCGGGAGAGGTGTTTCCCAGCCTGGATAGAGAATCCCACGTTGGGGCTTCCAGGGCTTGAGCGAAGGCTCGGAATGGCAGGAGCGTTTGGTTGCTTTGAAAATGCAATCCACCAGAAACACAGGCGTCTAGGGGACTTAGTTGCCTAGGGGAGTTAGGTGCTGCCTGAACTACGGGTTTGAAAACGTCATGGTAGACTTAGGTCTACCTGCCTCTCTAGGTGCCTAAATCCCTTTAAAATTCTGACTCTTAAACCCTATCTTAGTTCAAAACTGATGTAGTTCATAACCTATAGTGTCTGAACTCTGCTGCATTTTCCTTACTTGTTGCATTTGTCACTCTTTCTTTTAATACTTACTTCCATATGAAAATAATGTGTACTGTCAACAATTTGGTTTCTTTTGAATAAAATTATTGTCACCAAAATGTAGTAACTACAGTTAGGCAATAGACTGCAGTAACTAAACATTTCTAAAGCTCTTGGAAATGTTCTCCTCCAGCATTGTTCGTGTGAATAAATGCTTTAAATTTCAAGCTACAAATTGGAAACTTCAGAGCAGTTCCCTGCAGGTTCTGCAGCCATTGAAGTCGGTGGGAGTTTTACTGTGAATGCAGGACCAGGCCTTAAGAGCAGGAAAAATAGGAAATAGGAACAACTCTGATGTCCAGACCAACGTTCTCTTTGGCTTAATGAATAGCGCTGCTGACAAAGTGACATCCTGGCTGGGACTTGAATGTTGGTTGGGATGCAGCATGTGAAAGTGCTGTGGAAATCATATGTGGATAAATCAGAGAAACACATGCAAATGACCCTTTGGGGACTCGAGTGAGCTGTTTCCTCATTAGATTTGGCTGTAATGTATTGGATTATATAAAAATCACCGGTAATGCAAACCACACGGAGCATGGAAATGCTATTCAGTTCCTCTTTGTAAGCATGTTACTAGTAATAATTCAGGTCTGTATTCATCTAAAAGGTTGAGTTCCCGGGCGCTGGCACTGTAGAATCTTTAACTCATACGTGACTTAGTCTAAGCCTGATTCATAGCCCCACATTTGAAGAAGCAAAATGAATTGTGAAATTGCACAGATGGTGGCAGGGCTGATTCCTCACTCTGGCACTCCAAGTGCAGAAGGTGGGGGTCCACAAGGATTCTAAAAAGTAATACTGGCCACTCCAGGCTGGTATTAAACTCCCAAGGTTACAGCTTCTCTCTGACCTTGGATTGGTAAATGCTGCTGCCACCCAAGTGCAGAACCCCTTTGAGAGCCTGGGAAGGCACACTTGGGAATTCCTTCCCGTGGGGTACCCTCAAGCCCTTTCACCTCCCTCCGGGGAAGAGTTGAGAAAGAAAACAAAGGAAATCAGCTGTTGCCACCAGCTAATTAAACAACATGTGCACCAGCCTCTTAAGACACAAAAAATTAATTCTGTTATTAAAAAAGGTAAATTTTATTAATAAAAAAAAGAAAAAAATACATTTGGGAACTCAGGCTATTGCTAGGTTTTAAAAGAGCAACTACAAGGATTAAGCACCAAGAATAGCTTTACTGAGGTCCAGCTCAAAGGTTACAAGCAAAACAAAAGTGTCTGGGGTTAGCACAGAGGAGTTCACAAGCCATAAAGAAATAAAAAGAGATAAACCTAATCGCGTCTTCCTAGACAGTTTCTGATTTACTTACATATCTGGGGTTTTAAATGGGTAGTTTCTAGGTATGATACTGATGATTTTTTTCATACCTGGCCCAAGGTTTTTACTGCATAGCTCTGTCCTGGCTGCCTTTCCAGCCGGTAGAACAGCAACAGACAGACAAAAGGGGAGTCTTTGTTTCAAAGTTTTAAAAAGTTCTAGCCTTCCCACTGGCTTTTATGGTCAGGTGCCCACTCACTTCCTTTTACCTATGCAGAGCAGTGAGACTTTTTAACCCTTTACAGGTAAAGCAATTAAAAAACAGCTATTAAGAGGGATTTTATAGCTACTGGCTGGCTGGGTGTTCGTAAAAGGGAGCTCCCCCCCCTTCATTTATCACAGATGGTATCTCTGTAACTCTCACAGGCATGGAGTCTCCCCAATAGCCTGTCTGCGCGTCAAGGCTCAGCTTCTGGTGGACTCTTCCAAGGATGCGCCTGGAGTCCGTTGTGGTCATGAAAGGAACTGGAAAGGGAAAAAGAAAAGGCCCTAGTTCATGTATCAGGACAGGCTGGTGTGATGCTCAGAGGAATAGGTTTGGCTGGCTATGGGTTTTCACAGTGAACAGCTTAGGTTGGTGTGATGTCGTCCGCTCGGAGCAGCAAATGACTGTGGTGAACTCTTCAGAATTGTACTGTGGGGCGTAACCAAGGCAAGGGTCAGCGTTTCGGGGTAAACTAACAACGAGTGTTTTGTTTGTTTAACCGCAGCTAAGTCTTACCAAGGCCTCACATGCAACAGAAGAGGGGGGGCATAGTTATCTGCTGTCTCTCTAGCTGCTTCTCTCCGTTTCTTTCCCCCTCATAGTGGGGCTGGTCAGGCACCCATTCTTATCAATGGAAATGATCATTTGTATTCTGTCCGCATGCTCCTTACAGAGCTGTTTCTCTGCCGCAGCTCTGCCTGCTTGGGAATGAAGTGCTGCTGTTGCGCTGCGAGCTCTGAAATGGAGCAGCTGTGTGCAAGAGTTAGAGAAAAATGAATAGTTCCAATGTCATCTACAGAAAGGGCTACGATGGGCCCTCATCCTGCCCTGGCTTTGCATGGAGCTGGCTGCAGGCTGATTGGGGCCTAGCTGTGGAACAGGATGAGACTGTATTTAATGTGAATTGGTACCAGACAATGAATCTGTGCTTTGACTAATGGTTAATGAGTCGAGGCTCTCCGGGGTGCTGCACAGGGGGACTGAAGAACTACCCAAGAGTGCCTGTTTGGCCCCGGGGTCTGCATGACCAAGTGGAGGGTGGAAGAGGGTGGGTGGGCCTGGGGCAGTCTGGGAAGGGCTCGTGGAATGTGAGTTTATGGGTACCGGTGAGTGTGTGGCTGGTCTGTGGTTAAGGTGCTGGGATGACATGCAAAAGATCTGCCTTCAAGTCCCAGCTCTGCCACAGACTCCTGGTGTGACCTGGAATAAATAAACGAATTCCTCTGCGCTCCTGTTCCCCATTTTAAAATGTGGACAGTCCTACTCCCTTCGGCTAGTTAGACTGTACATTTTTTGTGGCCAGGATTCCTTCTTAATACACGTATGTACAACGCCTTCCAGGATGGGTTCCAGGTCTCTGAGGCATCCCTGTGATACAGAAGATAATGATGAACCAGCAGCCTCAATACAGGGTGGGATTTTCAAAAGCTAGGCATTCCACCCCCACCAAAAGGCTATGATGCTCCTAAACCACCTAGGCACTGGAGAAAATCTCCCCGCAGTGCTTAAATGTGTAGGGGGCTGCCGCTTGAGTCGTGGATGCTGTGCAATTCCCTGGCCCTTGGGCGTGAGACAGGATAGGTTTCACCTCTTTAGTCCACCTGCTTTGCAGTGACAGCATGAATGACTTGGACGTGCCCAGCTCTGAGGTCAGAGTGCCATCCCCTCTGAGCTGTGTTGTGGGAAAGAGGACGCATTTAATTTGCATGGGAGTGGGCTCAGGGAGAAATGTGTCATGGGCTCTCCTACAAGGACAAGCCAAACCTAATTACACAACTCTAAACCTCTTACTAATTCCTCGTCATCATGGTCTCCCGCTTTAGGCTGATAAGAAATTCCGTGCACGGTCTGGTCTGCTTCCTAGCTCCATAATAATGATGAGCCATGCTGAAATAACACCAAGTTCTACTTCATTATCCCAATATTTGTCACCTTTGATGCTCAGTGGGGAAAAGTGCATGCACAGCACAATTTTCAGAAGGTGGTCTATGGAATTTCCTTATCTTTCTTCATAAAAGCACCTGTGTGCTAAGGAGTTAGAAAGGGGTGCAAATGACACCCGATCCCTGTGCTCGACATCACCCTTATTGGCTCAGATGGGGTTCGACTCGTTACATCTGGCCTGCATCCCTGTTATATGTAACAGTTGCATAATTAAGGAATAATCTCATTGGAATAGACATTCTTCCCATGGGTTAACAATCCTCTGCTACTCCATAGACTTTTCCACAGCTGCGGGCCGGGCTGAGGTCCCAGGGCAGGTTTTACATGGGTGGCTATGCCCCCACTTCCTCCTTTCCCACATGGAGTAAAGTTGCACAACGTGGTTTGGCTGTGGGAAGCCTCAGCTTCGTCCTAGGTCTTGAGTTGAACTAACCCCAGAATGTGTCTAAAGGACTGATAGGTGTTGGACCCTCACCCCTGGAATGGATTGTAAGCTCTTTGGGGCATCTTTACATTCTGGTTTTGTACAGCACCATGCACAATGGGGTCCTGGTCTGTGCTTCTAGGCACTACCTCAATCCAAATAAATAACGATGATGATAACTCGCCACTGCCATAGCCCATTGAGTGACTGGTGGCATGTTGCGTAATCCTGCTACTCTTCAGCTCCCCATTTTTACACTGGGGATTATAATGGCATTTATTTGTCTGTCAGGACTAACTGCCCTGGGGGAGCCAATGGGCTTCATTTGAAGGCTGCCACATCTGTAGCCGTATCTCAAAGGCTGGAGGTGAAGGGCTAAGGTCTGTGAACATGTTTTTGGGAAGCACTGGATGGAGGTGGGTGGTCCTTGCGGAAGAACTGTGTCTGAGGGAGCCATTTTGGGGTGGTTTTGAAAGAGGAGAAAACCGTAGGGAACGACATGACCTTGTCCACACGAGAAAACGGGGCTGCGTTTCTAGGGAGCTGTGGCGAGGTAGCGTGGCAGGAGCATGGCAGGGTGAGGTGGTATATGGACGAGAAGGGGTTACATCACATTGAAAGAGGCAGTTGGGGGAGGAATCCCCTCTCTGGATGGTGTGAGCTGGCACACGTGGTTGCAGAGCCGCTCCGGTTTGGCCCATCTGTCTCTCTGTCATGATGGCAGAGGGGCAGCCAGGCGAAGCCTGAGTGAGTGGTGCTGTAACCTGATGCATGGGGGTTGCTGCTCAAATTTGATCTGGCTGCCACTCTGTCATCATGCTGGAGAGGTGGCTGGGCCAAACTTGAGCAGTGCTATGGCCCTGTGTGCCAGGCAGCAATGCATGGTGTGGGGAGCTGGGCTCAGCCCTGAGGGATAGAAGCTACCAGTGTGGGGTGTGTGTGGGGCAGGCAATCCCTCCAGGGCCTCACAGACTTCCTCAAGGTCTCCCACCTCAGGGGCAGGACTGGCGCTCTGCAGGCAGAGGGAGGCTAGTGAGGGGTGTTGCATTCAGTGGAGCCAGGGGAATATATAAAGAAGGATATGGCAGCATGGGGATGGATGCTGGGACTCGATAGGGGATAAAACCTGTCAATACCATGAAATAATGCTTAATAAAATGAGGTAGTATAGATACATAAGGATTTATACACTGTTTTTATTTATATCTGGTCATTTGAGGTATTTTTTTAATGTACGTGCAATAAAAAAGAAACAAACCAACATTTCTGATGGAGAAAATGAAATAAGAAATTTCCAAAAAATAAAATGAAAATAAATAAAAAATATGAAGAGTTTCCCCAGGGCTCTAGTCATAGCTAATGGTCTGCTGTCTGTTGCTACACAAATGCTGAGGTGAATTCCAGACATTCTTTTCTGGAAGCTTTGTGAGTTCTTTATGAGAAGATGGAAGATTTGAACCTAGGAGCATTTTATCAAGCGCACACTGAGCCCTCTGAACTGGAGCCGATAACTGAGAAATGACTCCAGGTGTCAGAATCTCGAATTTTGCAGGACTCCAATTTGGAACATGCCCTGGTTGTAATTAAATTGCTTGCTGAGAGAAAATGATTGCTCGGTTCCAAAGTAAATGTCAGTAAATCTTAGCAATGAAAAGGAGGATAATGATGGGAATAAATTTCTCTTCACAAAAGCCCTTGCATGACGGAAAAAGAAGCAAAATGAGCTTTGCAGTCGCCCTTTCTGCAGTTATGTGCATTGCCAAAGTGTTCAGGACACAGAACACATGAGCAAAAACTACTGTGATTTCAGGGATGGGAGAAAAAGGTGTGTGGGCAGTTCTGGATTCATAATGTGTTTGGGATTTTCAAAGGAGCCTAAGGGAGTTAGGCACCCAATTCAAATTGAATTTCATAGTGCACTTGTGCACCTGTTACATATATTGAACAGGCAAACACCTTCTTTAAAAGAGACATAGTAGCTTAAAAATCACACCCCTGTCTGAAAATGTCAGACCTACCATGGAGATTGGTAGAAATTAGAAAGAGATTAGAAAAACAGTATTCTCTATATTTTCTCAATGTGTTTTCTTGGTGCATTTGACAATTTTAAGCCAGGATTTTCAAAAGTAGGTGCCTCGCTGTAGGACCCTAAAGCCTTATCTGGGTACCTCCATAAAAGGCTTAATTAAAGCTGGGCAGGGAATGGTTTTCCCGTCCCTTGAATATTTTCAGGAGTTCTAAATTTTCTAACATCTTGAATTGGGAAGAAAAGTCAAAATCTTGAAAACATTTGCATTTTAGGCTAATTATCTTAATTTTCAAATTTGAAAACCATAATTTTTCATTGTTAAAATGCCAAAATGTTTCATTTCCACCATTCCAAATCTTTTTTCCAACCTTTTTTTGAGTTGAGAAAGTCATCAAAGAGGTACCTGTTTGGCAAATGCTTTTGGTTTCAACGTATCAGCGTTTTTCAAAGAAAAAACAATTACTGTAGTTGAAAAATTCCTGACCTGCAACAGACCAGATTTTGAGAAATGTTGAGCTCCCATTGACTTCAGCGGTCGCTGCTAGGTATTTGACATTTTTGGGGAAATATATATCACATATGTGGCTGTCATAACTGTGTGATATAGTGCAATACCATGTGATCAATTTATCATGTACCTTTGATCACTTTATGTGCCATCTGCTCATTAATCCAGCTCTCCTGGGACTTATTTTATTATTCCAAATTCCGGAGTGGCTTCAAACAGGTGCCATTAAAATAAATAATAATAATAATAATTAATAAATTAATAACATTTCAACCTGTATGTGAAATGTTTCCTTCTTTTTCAGTCCACGTGGGAGCTTTATATTACTGGGATGGGGAAGATTCCCAGCTTTTCACTGGGACACACAACACTCACTGCTGGCCTTTGAAAGATCTGGCACAACAGTTCAAAGGCTTTTTTCGGGGGAGGTGGGTAGAAAAGCAAAATAATTTTTACAAGTCTTTTTTTTTTCTTTAAATTTTTTATGGCTCCTGCTGTGCCCTCTGCAGTTGCACTTGTGGTAACTAAGACTTCATAGGTGAAGGGATGCAAACATAATCCCAATACATATTTTTAAAAAAATGCCTAAAATAGGTTTACTCTGCCATTTGCAGTATATACGTCATAGAATTAGAGCTTGATTGGCACGCATTTGGATGAACTGCATAACTCATAGCTTCAGGTCTTGTGCCACATTGCTGCGTGCGTGCTCTTTCTCTCAATTATTTATTATTGCAGGTTTTTCTTTAGAGTATTTGGGGGTGGGGGGTAAATTGCAGTAAATTTAGGTCCCAAATTAAAATGAACCATAGAAAACATTATGAAAAGCGAGGGAGATTAGATCACGCCTTATGACCAGCTACACGGAGGTAAAAGAAGTGCTAATCTGTGCCCAGACTTGGAAAAAAATAACTATTCTGTCAGGTTTATGCCAACATCTGTGAACTAACCCTGACCTAACCTTGACCCCTATTCTTAATCTAGGCCAGTCCATTGACTTGTTTCTTCGATTTGCCTGCGGTTAATAATGTTATTTAAACAGTTTCAGCTAGGTTTTGAAATTAACAGCTCATTGAGGTTAACTGAAGTGGACGGAATGCTGAGTGGTAGAATTAACACCTTTGTTCCTGAGATTAGTTTTGAGACAATTTTCTGCAAGGTCAACAGAACAGAGCTACATGCATCATTTTGCATGGTGATGCCTGTGCTTTCACACTGGAAATGAAATAGGAACCTTTTACTTAGTTAGTTAATTTATTGTAATGGATCCTTAAATTTGGAGGAAGGCAGCAAAATGTAATTGAAGATTTTAAGAATCCTGGAATGATTTTTCCAGTGGTTCTAGTAACAAGTGATTCCCCTTAGCTCTGGCCACTTCATGTAGGTTAGTAAACAGGAGCTGAGCGCTTTTGAAAATCTGTCCTGTAGCCTTTTCCCTACTTAGGGTCTCATTAGATGACATCTCCAACTTTAAGAGCATTTGTGGCCAGTGTGACATGATTTAGGGACATGTACTCTAACCCCCTGCTGCTTTAATGTAATGCTATCATTAAGGCTGCAATAGAAGAGGGGTGGTGTACCATTCACGGCTTTCCATTCCATGGGGAATGCTGGTGGGATGATTTCATCTGATCAGAAATCCCATTAGGCATGATCTTTCTCAGTCACAGTTATAGGGCAAATTGACCTGACCCTATGGTTGCTTTTCCGTCACCCACATCCCCGCAGTCAAACTCCAAAGTGCGTGGCTGCACCAGCTGTCTGAGTCTCTCTCTCATTGACTCATCTTTCTAAAGTCGAAGTGATTGATCCTTTCAGCAGGGGTTTACTGATCACATTCATTTATTCATGTACTGCCCTGCTGCATGCTCCGAAGGAGCATATCTGCTTTTCCAAATGCATTTTTCAAAGCTCTTTAACAACGTAAGAGCAGTGCTTTGTAGGTCTGGGAGAGGGCTCCATTTGGAAGCATTGAAGAGGGAGTGCTGTTATAAGTCCCTTGCTGGGGGATAAGTGGTATTGTGTATAGATCAGTGTAAAATGGATGAACATAAAATGATATCTTTGCTAATAGAATACGGAGACACTTCGTAAGAGGTGATATTATCACTGACATTTGGTCATACGCCAAATGATATTGACAGGCTGTGTTAACGATCTGCTGGCAACATGTCTCCAACACCAAAATTAGGTTAAAATATTCTGGTGTGTAGTGGATTTATTCACAATAGGTGAAATTCACTCCAGTGCAGATGCCCAACATAAGGTCTGTGTGCCACTGAAGTCCCACATAAGGTAAGCATGTTTCCAAAAATCAGAAGCTGGGATGCTTTTGTAGCAATGCTTTCTAGGGTCACCAAATTCTCCTATGAAAGGAAAAGTCACTGGATCAAAAGTAACAACTGCATATTTCTCAGAGAGGGGATAATTTCCAGTGTCTCCCTCTGAGCATGGAATCCTGAAGGTGTTACCATTCTCTGTGAACCAAAGATAGGGTCTAAACTCCTTCAGTGTTTCTCTTCACTCCTAACACTGTTCATCACACTGAATGCTTTTTCCAGTGGACTGTTGTGTAAACAGGGCAAATTCTATTGGGTAGAGGAGCACATCTTGCACAAATATTTTGAACTACAAAAAACACCAACATTTTGGTTGATAAAATGAAAAGCAAGAACATCTCAGGCATCCTGAAAGAAATTCCTGCGGCGCCTTTATGAAACCCAGTTCTGTCCTAGTAAAACTGGGACATATGGGGTGAAATTCTGACTCCCATTGACATCAAAGAAGCCAGAATTTCATACATGGTCTTTTTAGTCCCAAGTTTTCCCCAACCAGACACCATTCACCAGCTGCTGGAGGGAGTAAGTGGCTTTGAACCCTTAGGCTTTGCGTATGCCAGGGGTTCTGAAACTTCATTGCACCCCAACCCCCTTCTGACAACAAAAATTCACACACCCCCAGAAGCAGGGACCAAAGTCTGAGCTTGCCCTAACCCCGCCATATAACAGAACCACACAGAAGCATGTTTCCTTTTCTCCTTCCACATTTGGAACTCTTCAGCCAACTCCAGAATTGCAGTGGCCCACGATTCACAAAATTCAGTCCTGGACCAGCTGCAGGTTAAAATTCAGTATCTCATGAGACACCATGGCTGCAGATGGGAGTGTTAGTGATTAGAAATACATGGATCTTATTCCAGTGGCATATTGCTTTTGTTTCTCTGGGTATGTATGAAAAAATACAGTAACACTGTAAAACTAAGGGGAAGATAAAGATTATGAAGGACAGCAAAATGAGCGTGTTTTTGACTACTGGACTAGGATTTTGAATGGGCAAATGAAGTTTACTTTGGGGTCAGAGAGACAAGTTAACTGTTGAGCATTCATTGCTAATAGGAATTAGATACAGATCTGCTATATTATTTATTTTTGCAATATAGACAGCAGTAGGGTATTCTACCTGGTTCTTTTAGCAAGAAACATAAGGGGGCTGATTCTCATTTATATTAAAGCCCGTTTACAGCACTCTGGTGATAGAAATGGTCCTTAAAGTGGGTAAAATTACATTTACATGCCAGAAGGAAATAAAGGAGCCTTGGTGTAATCGAGAATCAGGCCCAAGATGTTTGTTACTCATGTCTGTCTGTATTGATGAAAGTGTGTCTACTTGGTTCTCAGTATCAGCCGACCTTGGAAATTGACTAGCATTTAGTCTTTGAATCTGTCATTTTACTGTAGGATAAGATAATCATAATAGAACCAGAACTGACAAGTGATGTTTTGATGTAAACAATAAGCAAACAGACAGATCAATAAGTGCTGAGCAAGGCATGCTTCACCTCATATTGTATCGACTTACTGCAAAAATAATGGAGCAACAAAATGAAAATGTGTTATGTTCTATCTGAGTTATGGTCAGTGGTTACATATAGTATAACACAATATATTAACTCAGATGGGACTTGCTGTTACAAAAAATAGGGATGCACAGAATGTGCTGTCTCCTGAAGTGCACGGCAACCGGTTGAGATTTGTTACACGAAATATGTGAGCAAACAAAAGCAACAATAAATTTATATTATTATAGCCATTGAAAGATGTGAGAAAGATTTATAGCGCTAAGAGCATAATTTTTGTGTCCTGTTAGTCCGCTGTCCATGTCTGAAAGATTTGCAGGGCCAGTGAGTAATGATGAAAAGTATTTACAAAAGTTTACCATTTGTTAGCTTTTATTTTTGTTAGCATTTGTTAGCTAACTATTTACGAGAAGTAGAAATCTGACTTTGTGCTGGCTGACTGCTCATTAGAATGTGTACTACAGATTGGGTAGTCAAGTGAATACAGAAGCATTTTAACTTCTAAGGCTTTTAGTTCCAAAAGGCAGATTATAATAAAGCGGAGGAAGGGGCCAGAAGGAGATCTTATGTGGCTAAAGAAAATTGGGGTCATACAACCTAATTTTATTTTTTTTCTAATTAGATGTTAAGGCAAGAAGGCATCTCTATGATCATCTAGTCTAACTTCCTGCATAGCACAACCAATGCAGAATTTCATGTAGTAAGGTTAATGATTAAATACAACATGCCTTTCAACTTCTTTCTTGCATACTGGGTACAGGAATTAGAAATATATATATGTATGGCCAGGTTTTAAAAATATCCCAGCACCCAACAGCTCCCATTTAGACAACTAAATGAAATGGCTGGATTTTCAAAAGAGTCAGCACCTGGCAACTCCTATTGTTCTCAAAAGAAGCTCTTCTGAAAATCTGGGTGCAGTTGAGGATGCTGAGCACTTTTGAAACGCCTGCTCTTATTTTAAATAGATGCATAGACACGAACACAGGCACAGACATTCCTCCAAAGAATCACCAAATTGTGACTGTGGTGAGGTACAAACTATACAACATATCACCAACAACACACATATAGTAGTGGTACAAGGAGGTTCCATCAGGTTGCCCCAGAAACATTAGAATAGCTTTTGAATCTTAAAATTCAGTTATAATCCCAGCCTGTTGCTTTTCAAATGCCATATAAAGGAAGAAGGCAGACAGACCTGTGTGTGTGTGTGCGTGTCTCAGTATAGATGCTGTATATCTCTATGTATACATACACAGAGAGAGAGAGAGAGAGAGGAGCCTTGCACTAAAATCTCTTTGCTCACAGAATAACACCGCGGGCTGATGCGCATCATAATGAACCGGAATTGCAATTGGCCATTGCAAGGCAGGTAAACAGTCAGGGGGTCTCGTTCTTTGTCATTATAAAAACAAAATTTCTTTGGAAATAAACAGAATAATCCCTGAAGCCACCCACACAAAGCGTATGCACATTCATAACATTAAACCAAAGGCTACTCTGTGTGGGGATGGTGAGCAAATCTCTTTATTCAAGGAGGTATGGATGAGAGCTGTTGAAGAAGAGACCATTGCTAGGGGAAAGCAGTTTTCTGTGTCCATTGAGGTGCAGTGATGCTGGTGGTGGGGAAGGTTTTGGGAAACAATAACTCACTGTTACTTAGCAGTTTATTGCCTTAAATGGATTACACGTGTCCCAAAAATAGGGCATTCTGATAGCTCTATGAACACATCTCTTTTCTTCCTATGGAAAATAACAGGAATGCCTGCTCAGGAATATGGTACGATAGGGGATCATTATGGCTATTTGGTTAACTGTGATATAATACAACATGGAATATAATTTACTTTAATAATAATTATAATTGACTCATGCAGTTGTACAGACTGCAGGTGATTACTTTGATGGATAAGCTCATTGCAGGATGAATCTACTGCAGCCGCAGAACTTCATAAATGTATTGTAGATGTGCCAAAGTATTTTTCATAAATCTCAGGACTCAGCCAGAGTCCAGGTCAAGAGAGCACATAAACATCCATGGGAAAATTGTCAAAAGAATTTTTGAAAATCTGGCCTTGCTTCACTTTTGAAAGTGGGATATAGGCTCCTAAATCACATAGGCGCTTATGAAAATTTTAACCACAGTTTTGGCTCGTGGTCTCGAGGTGGTGTAGTCTGGTGGCAGTCAGGAGACCTGGGTGCTGTTCCTGGCTCTGCTGCAAACTTGTGGTGTGATTTTGGGTGTCACTTCACTGCTTGGTGCCTCTGTTTCCGCTCCTACACTTTTTCTATTTAGTTTGTAAGTAGGGCTGTCAAGCGATTAAAAAAAAATCGCGATTAACTGCATGATTAATCACACTCTTAATAATAGAATACCATTTATTTAAATACTTTTGGATGTTTTCTACATTTTCAGATATATTGATTTCAATTACAACACAGAATACAAAGTGTACAGTGCTCACTTCATATTTATTTTTTATTATAAATATTTGCACTGTAAAAAACATAAGAAATAGTATATTTCTTGTCACCTGATACAAGTACTATAGTGCAATCTGAAAGTTAAACTTACAAATGTAGAATTATGTACAAAAAAAATAACTGCATTCAAAAATAAAACAATGTAAAACTTTAGAGCCTACAAGTCCACTTGGTCCTACTTCAGCCAATCGCTCAGACAAACAAGTTTAGTTACAATTTGCAGGAGATAATGCTGCCTGCTTCTTGTTTACAACGTCACCTGAAAGTGAGAACAGGCATTCGTGTGGCACTGTTGTAACCAGCGTCGCAAGATATTTACATGCCAGATGCCCTAAAGATTCATAGTCCCTTCACGCTTCAACCACCATTCCAGAGGATGTGTCCATGCTGATGATGGGTTCTGCTTGATAACGATCCAAAGCAGAGCTGACCGATGCATGTTCATTTTCATTATTGGAATCAGATGCCACCAGCAGAAGGCTGATTTTCTTTTTTGGTGGTTCTGGTTCTGTAGTTTCTGCATCAGAGTGTTGATCTTTTAAGACTTCTGAAAGCATGCTCCACACCTCATCCCTCTCAGATTTTGGATGACACTCAGATTCTTAAACCTTGGGTTGAGTGCTGTAGCTATTTTTAGAAATCTCACATTGGTACCTTCTTTGTGTTTTGTCAGATCTGCAATGATAGTGTTCGTAAATCAAACAACATGTGTTGAGTCATCGTCCGAGTCTGCTATAACATGAAATATACGGCAGAATGCAGGTAAAATGAAACAGGAGACATATAATTCTCCCTGAGGAGTTCAGTCACAAATTCAATTAATGCACTATTTTTTTTAATGAACATCATCGGTATAGACGCATGTCCTCCAGAATGGTGGCTGAACATGAAGGGGCAAATGAATATTTAGCATATCTGGCACATAAATGCCTTGCAATTCTGGCTACAAAAATGCCATGCGAATGCCTGTTCTCACTTTCAGGTGACATTGTAAATAAGAAGCAGGTAGCGTTATCTCCTGTAAATGTAAATAAACTTGTTTGTCTTAGCAATTGGCTCAATAAGAAGTAGGACTGAGAGGACTTGTGGGCTCTAAAGTTTTACATTGGTTTGGTTTTGAGTGCAGTTATGTAACAAAAAAAAATCTACATTTGTAAGTTACACTTTCACGATAGAGATTGCACTACAGTACTTGTATGAAGGAATTGTAAAACACTATTTCTTTTGTTTATCATTTTCACAGTGCAAATATTTGTAATAAAATATAAAGTGAGCACTGTACACTTTGTATTCTGTGTTGTAATAGAAATCAATATATTTGAAAATGTAGAAAAAATCCAAAAATATTTAATACATTTCAATTGGTATTCTATTGTTAATTTTTTTAATTGCAGTTAATTTTTTTGAGTTCATTGGGTGAGTTAACTGCGATTAATCGACAGCCCTATTTGTAAGCTCTTCTGTCTCTGCCTATATGCATGCACAGTGTCCAGAACAATGGGGCACCAATCTTAGTTAAGGGTTATAGGCCATATTGTAATACTACATAATAATAGTTTCCTGCTGGGTGGATTGCCAGATTTGGTCTAATCAGTACCGGCTATGGGACTTGTTAGACTGAAATATTTTCTGTTTCCCAAGTGAGCCTCTTTGTTCAAGGAACACATACGGTGGCTCAGTTATTGTATATTAATGCATGCTAATTGAGTTGAGCCTTGTCAATTAAAAGCAGCAAAGAATCCTGTGGCACCTTATAGACTAACAGACGTTTTGCAGCATGAGCTTTCGTGGGTGAATACCCACTTCGTTGGATGCAAGAGAGAAGTGGGTATTCACCCACGAAAGCTCATGCTGCAAAACGTCTGTTAGTCTATAAGGTGCCACAGGATTCTTTGCTGCTTTTACAGAACCAGACTAACACGGCTACCGATCTGATCCTTGTCAATTAATATCATCCCATTATTTACAAGCACTGCCTGTTAAACACTAGGATGTTTTTACGATCAGATTACTTGCTAAAAGTAGTGCTGTGAGGGGAAGAGAAGGCAGATGGGTCTGGAATAGGAATGGTGATAGCTGTGTTAGAGGCAGCAATCTTGTCTTTGCTCCTAGGCTTGAGACATGAAAAACACCTCATGCTCAAGTTGAACATCACAGTTCTGGAACATCTGAGCTAAGTAGCAGCGTCCCCCCACCCTGCTTGTGCACATCTCTGGAGGATGCTTTGAAATATCACTTCATACTCTGCATCCAAGAGCCTGAAATTGATTTGAAAAGCTTTGCTGCTTCAGTGCTCAGAGACAATCCTGTTATATTCCACACAGCTATGGGCAGAGCTTGTTGACTCTGCCATGCTTTGGAGCAGGTGATGAGCACCCAGGATTATTCCCTTTGGTGCCGCCAGGTGAAGGCTGATGGGTGGGGTTTAAATTAGTGTCAAATTCACCAGGCTCAGCCATGTTCATTCCAGAGTAGGGGCAGGGGTGGGGCTGCAGTGCTTTTGCCAGGGCTGCTGAGAGAAGATTGCAGGGACCCACAACCTTGCCAGACAATTAGGGGATGGCTTTGGGTTGGGTCATATGATTGATCCCACATGGGGAAGCCCAGGACTGGCTGGATGGGGAAGTGGCTTGGATTCTAGAAGGACCCAGAAAGGGCTAAAGGCAGCCCCAAAGGAGTCATTTTGCTATTAATTTATAATTAAATCTGCCATTAATTTGGCTGTTTTATGAGAGGCTGAGACAACGCCTGTTTAAGCTGCAGTCATTTAATGCCACTTCTAAGTGCCTCCAGGCAAAACCGACTTTAAAGTATTACATAAAAATCAAATTTTTGAAGCTGTTTCTGTTTCACAAGACTCTGAGCAGACACATATCCCCCCTTCCCCACAACAGTTTCCATGATATTTTAAAATAAATGTTTAATCATCATTTTTATTAAAACCATGATCAACCGTGTTATCAGCATTCTTGTGTTCACTGAAAACTGAGATTTCAGTAAATAAAACATTCAGATAATGGTTTTGAAAACCATAAAATTGTTGATAAAAAGATCAATAAAAAGTGTGAAAAAATTGAAAAAAAAAGACTAAAAAGATAACTTTTTGCGATTGTTATTTTCATTTGGGAAAAAAAGTCTTTTTTCCAACAAAAAATTTGTACACTGGAAATGTCTGAGATAAGAGGGGCAGTCATTGAGTCCGATTCTGCTCTCAGTGTAAACTGGAGTAACTCCGCTAACTTCAGCTCTATCCTGGTATAAATGAGTGAAGAATTCGGGCTAGTGAGTGTGCACTCGTGCCTGGAACACATAGCCCTGTTCGGCACGCCACTTGGGACAGTGTTCCCAGAGGAAGTGAGAGCTGGAGATGTAGCTTTGTGTCAGTCCACAAACAAACACATCTTTGTGGGATAAATGAGCCTGGATTGTTGGGTTTGCCCAAGATGTGCCCTTCCACAGTAGATCTAACCCCAAATGTACTGTGGTGGGGACTGGGGTATGTAAGCTGCACACTGGTTACGTGTGGCTTACAGGAGCCTGAACTCAATTAGGCCCTGGGGGGCACCTGGAGGGTAGATTTAACTGGTGATCAAACTAGCTGGGGAGGAGTGGGAGGGAGCACAGCAGGCAGTGGAAGGAAAGCAGGCTGGGGAGGATACCCAGGAGAGGGGTAGCTGATGTGTCCTCTCTTGGGCTAAAGACAGCAAAGCCTGGAGTCAGAACCAGGGCTCCTGAGCCAGGGGGCTGCCTGGGAGGCCGGGGCAGTGAAGCTGTGGGCCAGAGGCAGGTTGCCCTGAGCCAGGAGGGAGCCGGAGGCAGTGAGGCCCAAGAGGCAGTGACAGCAGAGCCGTGGCGGCTTTGCACTGAAGTTGGAGCTGCAGGGAGAGAGGGGAGAACTGCACAGTCCCTCTCTTGGTGGCAGAGTGTGGAGGGGAGGGGCCCAGGACTAGAGCAAGCTGTTGTGGCTGAGCCTTGCACCAGAGCAGGAACCGGACCTCTGGGGAGAAGCCCAGGAGGCTCTGATCATTGCACAGAGCCCAGGAAGGGGCTGGGGAAAGGCCTGGAGAACTGCTGATGGCAGGACGGAGTCCAGGGAGGCAGCAACAAGGTGTCTGATGGAACAGACGGTGGCTGCTCGTCTGACAGTCCCTAGACTGGGACCCAGCATAGAGGAAGGGCCTGGGTTCCCCTACCAGGCACTGGGAAGGTGGTGTGGAAAAAGGCGACTGAGAACCCTGAGGGGAGGCTGTAAGGGGCACAGGCTTTTGTGTTGGACTTTGTTACCCTGGAAGTGGTGAGTCTAAAACATGAGCTGGCTGGAGAGCCAGGTCGTGAGAAAAGGCGACCTCCACAGGGCAGGAGTGCTGGACACGAAAGAGCTGCTCTGCCACGCCCAGCCATGGGGTCCCACCAGCAGCAAGTCCTCCATCTACACGCACTTTATAAGCTACCTGCCTCCGTTGCACCACCAACGAATGGGAGCACTGGAATGGGACGGGGCTTGTTTATTCCCTCTGGGTTTGAAACATTTGGCCTCTTAGAGGGACAGGAGAAACGAATGTCCCAGACAGTGAGTTTATAAAGGGTAGTAGCTGGAAGCGGTTCCCCATCCTCTGACCTGGTACAGATTTTCTCTAGGTTCACTAAAATGATGGCATTTCCTAGCTTAGTTCTTTGAAAACAGGCTCCTAAAGTTAGGCTCCTATGACTATATTTAGGCACCTCAGTAAGTAACCTGATTTTCAGTAGTGCTGAGCACCCAGCAGCTGTATTCAGGTCACTGGGAGCTTCTGGATGCTCAGAATTTTTGAAAATCAGGCTTCTTATTTAGGTGCCTAAATATGGATTCAGAAGCCTGGCTTCCAGCACATGCTTTTCAAAAAACTAGGCCTTAGAAGGGCTTAATAAATGCTAGCTCCTTTGAGGACCTTTGGCTGAATTCTTCAGACCTTCTGTATGAGCCCCATGTAGTGTCACTTGTTCTCCAAAACTGTTCTCATTTCGCCTCCAGAAGTTTTGGAAGGAGGTCTTGCCTGGGTTGAGCTTACTGTCAATAGGGCAGGGATAGCTCAGTGCTTTGAGTATTGGCCTGCTAAACCCAGGGTTGCAAGTTCAATCCTTGAGGGGGCCATTTTTAGGGATCTGGGGCAAAAATCTGTCTGGGGATTGGACTAATGACTTCCTGAGGTCCCTTCCAACCCTGGTATTCTATGATTCATTTACTTACATTTCTGTAATTGTCCTCAATCCTCCTTCCCCAAGCTTCACCCCACCCACTCCCATTCTACTGGAAAGCAGCAAGTACTTTTCCCCAGCAAGGTTCACAGTGATAACTCCCCCACCACAAACCATGAGACAGACAAGAGGTTTTAATAGATAAGAAAATGCTTCTGTGACCAAAGGAAAAGGTTACATCCCAGTTTATTCAGCTAAGACCCCAGCAGTTCCTTAGCTAGTGGAACTCAATACATAGCACAATTGACTTCAGTGGAGTGATGCTGATTTAGGTCAGCTGAGGGTCTGGCCTGTTCACGTCAATCCAGCTATGCTGGCCTACACCAGCTGGGGATCTGGTTCCTCATCTTTCCAAGGCTGTTCACTTTCCTGCCCTCTGAGAAATGCTTGCAGCAAACTGCCTCCCTGTTAGGAATGAGTTAGGCTTAGTTTTTGCTCTAGTGCCAATGGCTGTGGGTTTGTCTCCCACCGTTTACTTGGCCATCTAGATTTTTCTTAATCTCTTTCATCTCTACCGCTTTCATCTTGCATCTCATTCTGAGACGGTAAGGGATGGTAGCAGAAGGAGGAGGGAGATATGATCAAGGACCCTTTGAAGTCAGGGAATGGTGACTAGTACCAGGGGCCAGATGAAACTGATGTGTAATATCACTGAGGGTCCCAACCAGAGTGTGTGGGGGAGTGTTCTGGGTCAGGTTTTCTCATGAAGCTGAGGAGTTTGGGTAAGGGTTGGTGGCTGCGGAGTGGAAAGGTTTAAGCTGAGAGAGGGGCTGTGTTGTGGTGCTTCTCATGGGGTGAAGTTCATTAGGCCTCACTTGCTGAGTTAGGGTTTCTGAATGATCATACTAGGTGGGTGGATTTTATTGCAGAATGTGCTGATTCTGGTTTTGGGGGGGATTCATCACAAGTTTAAACAGGCTGACAACTGTGAATCTGGGGCAGTATTTCCAAAAGCAACAAAGGGAGTTGATTTCATAGTTGATGTCAGTGGGAGTTAGGCACCTAAATACCTTGGAGTTACCCAGCTCCCACTAAAAATCCAGAGGAGTTGGGTGCTTAACTACCTTAAGTGCCATTGAAAATCCTACTCCCGGGTAATAAGAGGTGGCTCACACGCTGAAGAGAGAATAAATCTTCTCCCATTGGCGTGAGCTACCCAGGTATATATGGCAGCTGCCCATATACAAGCCCAGTAGATGGTGCATGCGTTTTGTCTCCATAAAACCCCTGCTGTGATGGCTGAAGGCTACGAGGTGTGAGAGACCCACTTTGCATGAGCATGTTCAAAGCATGGCTGCCCATGGGACATGAGGCTCAGATCTGCAGAGGAGATGGAGCGGGTGACTTTGAAGTGACAGGTTATGAGTTTGTGTCGCCATGCAGCAGTTACTATGGGGAGAGCTGGCAGCTGTGAATGCTGAAGGGATGAGTCAGAACATCTACTCTCTGCTTTGGATCATGCGAGTGAGCTAAATAAATTGTGATCGACCAGGCTCTGTAAAGCTCGATTCCTCCAGAAGCGTGACCATCCTGGATGTAGCCGTGCGTAACGTGCTTGCTTCTGAAATTACCGCCACAACATCACTGCATGTGTCTGATCAAACAGGATGTGCTCCCTGCTAGCATGCATGCAGTGTGAGGTGACCACCATGAGATAAACCATCCAGTAGGAAGGGAGAGATGGGGGGGGGGCCTTGTACAGGGTATCTGGGCTGGGGGAAACGGTTCTTAGCCCTTCATTCCTCCCCCGTTGCACACCTGCCTCCGAGTCCTTGTTCTAGTGAAGTGCAAGGAATGCTGCAGCAGGCTAGCACAGTGGAGTGTACCTCCTCCCACCCAGCAGAGGGGTGGGAAGGGCTAAAGATGTTTATAATGCATTGCTCTAACCGATGCTCCCTTTGCACCCCTGGATGTGTTGCAAAAATCCGCAATGTAGCAATCTGATTGTAAACTGTCCCCGCCCCTTCCACGTGAAAGGCCTGAAGGACCTCAGCATGCCCCACATAAGTCTCATGAATGTGGGACTTTTCCATGTGCAGCCTGCAGCGCTTCACTGCCTGCAGGGGCACTTGAGCAGCACAGAGCAATAACGCCTTTAACCCCTGCCGCAGACAAGAAAAGCAGGGGAGGTGTTTGAGCCAGAGAACAACTGCGCATTTGTTATAAAGAGGAAAAATAAAGCAAGTCCTTACAGAACGTTAGGGCAGTGGCAGGGGAGCCATCACCGCAGCTGACAAGTTGTGTGGGCTTCTCTGTGTGCGGATTTCCTTACCTAGCCCTCCCATCAACAGCAGCAGGGCTATAATTTCAGGCCACTGCAGTCTGAGCAGTCCCTGAAGCCTCGCTGATAATTGTTCTCCAATAATTAATTGTCGGAGGAAGGAACTGAAAGCAGATCGGAGCGTTCCGAGGGTGATTATGGTGGCAAAGATCTCAAACACCTTGTGGCAAGCCCCGGCTTCCCTGCCCCCCATATCTATGAGGGCGGAACAGAAGTATTTCGTGCCTGCCAAGGGGCATGAATACCTGTATGCCCCCCCACCCCCAACTCCCTCCTGCTGTCGAGTCGGTCAATCATAGAGAGCAGGAGGTCAACTCCGCTCCTACTCCTAAAAATAAAGACTCAAGGAGACTAGATCTATTCAGTAGAAAGGTTTATTCGTCCTCAAGCTTCCAGCTGGGAGTGGTGAATCACCAAGCCCTGCTGGGTAGATACTGTTTCAATTTGTGGGGCTCCCTAGCCAAATTTGTGGACTCTCTCCAGGAGCGTGATAAGAAAGAGTTCAAGGCTCTGGTTGAGGAGGGCATGCCTGCCGCCAGGGTGGCCCTTCAGGCAGCCTTGGATGCTGCGGATATGGCTGCAAGGTCTGTGGCCTCTGCGGTGTCCATGAGGAGAGCATCATGGCTCCTGCTGTCTGGATTGTCCAGCAAGGCACAGAACTCCTTACAGGACCTTCCGTTCGATGGCAAGGCGGAACAAACGGATGTGAAGTTACATGGTCTGAAGGACTCCTGCACGACACTAAAGACCCTTGGCCTCTGTGTCCCGGCCCTGGCCAGGACCAAGTTTAAACTGCAGCAGGTTCCCAGTCAGGCCACCCACTCCAGATATGAGCCCCCTATAAAAAGTGCCCAAAAAGTGACCTGGGAGGCCTGAACCAGTACATGCTAAAGCTCAAGTTTCGCATGGTCTCTCTGGCCTCCATCATCCCATCCCTGGATCCTGGGCCTTTGATCTCCAGGACGTGTTCTTCCACATTCATATATCTGAGGGACACAGACGTTTCTTCCATTTCACGGTTGGGCAGGAGCACTACCAGTTCACTGTCCTCCCGTTTGGCTCCCAGGGTGTTCACAAAGTGTATGTCTGTGGTAGTGGCCTTCCTCAGACCTCGGGGGGTCCAGATCTTTCCCTACCTCAACGACTGGCTGGTCAAGGGCAGCTCCAGGTTGCAAGTACAGGATCACGTATCGCTCCTCCTGTCCACATGCACCACACTGGGTCTGTTGGCGAACAACACCAAGTCCACGTTAGTTCCGGTGCAGCGCATAGAGTTCATTGGGGGCAATTCTGGATGCGACATCGGCCAGAGCCTCCCTCCCATTGGACAGATTTGAAACCCTAAGGGAGTTCATCAGCTCAGTAACCAGGTTCCCCGTGACCACAGCTAGAGTGTGTCTCCAACTCCTGGGTCATATGTCAGCATGCACGTACATGGTTCGTCACTCCAGATTCAGGATGCAGTCCCTCCAGCACTGCTTGACCTCGATGTTCTCCCAGACCAGAGACAGGATGGACAAAGTCCTCACTGCTCAAACCGGTGATAGCCTCCCTGCATGGTGGTCCTCCCCGAGAAACATGCTCCAGGGGGTCCCATTCAGGGGCCGACCCCCATCTGTGGAATTGGTATCCGACGCATTGGACCTGGGGTGGGGAGCCCATGTGGGAAACCTCCAGACCCAAGGTCTGTGGTCTGCACAGGACCTTGCCCTGCACATAAATGTCAAGGCACTCAGGGCGGTCCGTCTGGCATGCATGGCCTTCCACTCACACCTGGCAGGCAAAGTGGTCAGGGTTCTCACGGACAACATGGCCTCGATGTTCTACACCAACAGGCAAGGCAGGGCCCGATCCTCAGCCCTCTGCCAGGAAGCCCTCAGACTGTGAGACTTCTGCATAGCCCACGATATTTGCCTGGAAGCCCACCACTTACTGGGCGTCCGGAACTCTCGGGCGGATCGGCTGAGCTGGGACTTCTCCGCTCAGCATGAGTAGTCGCTGCACCCAAAGGTGGTGCACAGGATTCTCCGAGCGTGGGGCACTCCCCAAGTGGACGTGTTCACGACCTGGCACAACCTTCAGTGTCCCTGCTTCTGCTCCAGGGGAGGGCTGGGCATGGGCGCAGTCTCCGATGCCTTCCTTCTGCCCTGGTCGGGCCAACTTTTCTATGCCTTTCCCCCAATTCCACTTATCTGCCAGGTTTTGGAAAAGATAAAAATGGACAGGGCCCGGGTCCTACTGATCGCCCAGGCACGGCCCAGGCAAAAATGGTACAGGACGCTCACAAGCTTGGTGGTCTGCTCTCTTCAGCTGTTGCCGTCCCGCCCGGACCTGCTCTCCCAGGACCAAGGTCGCCTCCTCCACCCCAAGCTAGTTGCACTCCACCTCATAGCATGGCTGCTCAATGGTTAGGTCAGGAGGAGAGAATTTGCTCGGAAGGGGTTCAGCACGTTCTCCTGGAGAGCAGGTGACCCTCCACACGTTGGGCCTACCTGGTGAAGTGGTCTCAGTTTTCCTGGTGGGCCGCTGATCGGGGCATCTCGCCTGCGGCTGCTCTGATCCTGCTTATATTAGATTACCTCCTTCATCTTAGAGCCCAGGGCCTAGCGCCCTTGTCTGTCAGGGTGCACTTCGTGGCCATATTGGCCTTCCACCCACTGGTGCAGGGTCACGCAATATTCTTTCATTCCATGACTGGCCGATTCCTTAAGGGTTTGGATCACCTCTTCCCATATGTTAGGCCCCCAGTGGGACCTGAACTTGGTGCTGGCCAGGTTAACTGGACCTCCATTTGAACCGCTAGCTACATGCTCCTGGTCACACCTCTCAAGGAAGGTAGCCTTCCTGGTGGAGATCATGTCCACTAGATGGGTCTCAGAGCTCCGGGCCCTGACCTCCGGACCCCCGTACACGGTGCTCCATAAGGATAAGGAGGTCCAGCTCCGACCGCATCCTTCATTCCTTCCTAAGGTGGTCTCCGCCTACCATATGGGCCAGGACATTTTCCTGGCGGTGCTATGTCCCGAACCCCATGCATCCAGTGAGGAGCGCCGCCTCCACATGCTGGATGTGATACAGGCTCTGGCTTTTTACCTGGAATGTACAAAACCATTCAGGAAATCTTCGCAACTGTTCATCATCTCGACCGAATGCATGAGGGGCCGCCCAGTCTCCACTCAGCGGCTCACCAACTGGATCACCTCGTGTATCCGTACTTGTTACGACCTGGCGGGAGTCCCCCCGCCGCCCATTGTGAGGGCACACTCGACTAGGGCACAAGCCTCGTTGGCTGCCTTTCTGGACCACGTCCTTATTCAGGACATTTGCAGGGCTGCCACATGGTCATCAGTTCACACGTTCACCTCGCACTATGTGACCGTCTCCCAGACCAGGGAGGATGCCGGGTTTGGCAGGGCTGTGCTGCATCCTGAGCATCTGTGAACTCCTACCCACCTCCAACAGATATAGCTTGGAATCACCTATTGTGGAATATACATGAGCAAGCGCTTGAAGAAGAAAAGACAGTTACCTTTTCCGTAACTGGTGTTCTTCAAGATGTGTTGCTCATGTCCATTCCACATCCTTCCCCTCTGTTCGAGTTGTGTGGCAAGAAGGAACCATAGAGGCGCCGGTGCACGTGGCAAGCACACTCATCTATTGTGGAATAGACATGGGGCACACCTCTCGAAGAACACCAGTTACGGAAAAGGTAGCTGTCTTTTTGATACATGGGATTGTCTCGCTTTGAGGTGCGGAGGGGATCAAACCCGCACAATTGAAGGCTGATGGAGGGAACAGCCCCGGCTCCCTGAGCATAAACACTGCGACTGTGACAGGCCAAGGCAATCTTCGTAGTGTATGTGCCGTGTGCCTCGGGTAGCATGTGACCAGGATTCATCACCAAATTTGGTCCTCTGGTTGAATCATTGGCTTCTCTGGGCTGGGTACTGATGGGGAGCATGGCGTGAGCACTGATCCATGCCCCCTAGGCTAAGGCAATGGGAAGCAGGAGGTGTTCCCAGAGTGCACTGCATTCTGGGTATCCCCAGCCAGCAGAATGGTTCTAGCGTAATTTAGAGCAATCCTTAAAAGTCAGGCTGTGGCTGAACTGGCTTTTGACTGGCTCCAGGATCAGGCATGCAGAGAAGTGACCTAGAACCAGGCTCCTTGATCCCCCCAAACTGGGTGATGAGCCTATTTCAGCTACCAGAGAGAGCTAGCCTATTAAATGGTAATCTAACCTATACCCCAGAAAAGACACCGGGCACACACATTCTAGGCAGGTTCAGATTCAAGGCTGTATTCCAGTCTGTGCTGCAGATGCTGATATGTGACTATTATTTGTATTCCTGCAGTCTCTGGGAGCCCTATCGCAGACCAGAACCCCACTGTGTTCGGTGCTTTATATAAACAGAACAAGGACAGTCCCTACCCCGAAGACATTACAATGTAAGTATAAGAGAAGAGGCAACAGAGGGATGCAGACAGATGGTGGAGTACAGGCAAACAATGGGACAGGATTGGTCAGTATGGTAGGCAGCGGTCTCACACACTACCAGCCTAACCCCTGTCAAGTGTTTTGTAGACATCATGGCCAAGGAAGGTCTTGAGGCAGATTAGCAGGTGCGTACGGCTGTAGCTTTGTGGGGGGTTCTCCCAAATGCGAAGGGCAGCCTGGGAGACAGCACGAAGATGCTTGCTTGTAAATGTGACAAGTGGGCACGGTGGCGGGCTTTGTTGGCTGATCAGAGGCAGGCGTCGGAGGCTCGACAGCAAATGAGAGATGCTGTCAGAGGCAGGGTGCGGGTTGACCATGAAAGGCCTTGAAAGCGCAGAGGAGCGGCTTATGTTTGATGTGATAGAACTGGAGCTGGTGGAAGGATGCAAAGAGGGGTGACAGGGTCAAAGCGCTAGAATAGGAAGACGATCTTATCATCCGTAGAATGCCGCTGCTATGTTACACTGCAGTGCGAGCAAGCTCTCTCTCGTGTATCACAAAAAACACGAGATCAGAGCAGTCCTGTCCTATCCAATCCTTATTAGCAGCAGGAATTTTCTAGAGAGGCTATTGATTCCTTCTCCCGGACTGTAACAAGCAATTCACAAATCGTACAGCCATTGTTTATTTCTGGAGTTAGGCGCAGAGATGAGAGTCCCTCTACAAAAGACTGATGCGTTAACAATTGACTTGTTGGCAGATAAAAATTAATAAGAGCCTCACTTCCACCATATCTAAATCGTAAGCATCTGTTCCAGCTTTAGATTTTTAGCTAGGATATGAAAAGGGGGGATACTGGCAAATTCTTAGAGCAGCAACTTTTTTTGCTTCAGATTAAATCCTTCCTATGAAGAGGATAAGAATGTTGATTTCTGCTCCAAGAAGAATAATCAAGAGACTTTTTCTGCAAAGATGTAGACATAGAGCAAGGCTGTGTTTTTATTCAATTGTGTGAGAACTATTATGACATCGATGCTTTGTGTACCATGTTTGTGGGCTTTTTGCCTTTCTCTGCAGCATGGGGCACAGGTCACTTGCTGGTTGGAACCATAGCTGCTGGAACTAGGAATGCGGGGGATGGGGGTGGGGGCTGCCGCACCCCCTGACTTGAAGTGGTTTCCATTATAGACAGGGTTTACAGTTTGGTTCAATGGCTCTCAGCACCCCCACTATACAAATTGTTCCAGCGCCCCTGGTTGGAACTAGAGTAAATGACGGAGTCTCTGCAACTTCAGTTCTTTAAATCAAGATCTGAGGACTTCAGTAACTCAGCCAGAGGTTAGGGGTCTACTACAAGGAGTGGGTGAGTGAAATTCTGTGGTCTGTGATGTGCAGGAGGTCAGAGTAGATCAGGGGTCGGCAACCTTTCAGAAGTGGTGCGCCGAGACTTCATTTATTCACTCTAATTTAGGGTTTCGCGTGCCGGTAATACATTTTAACGTTTTTAGAAGGTCTCTTTCTATAAGTCTATAATATATAACTAAACTATTGTTGTATGTAAAGTAAATAAGGCTTTTAAAATGTTTAAGAAACTTCATTTAAAATTAAATTAAAATGCAGAGCCCCCTGGACTGGTGGCCAGGACCCGGGCAGTGTGAGTGCCACTGAAAATCAGCTTGCGTGCCGCCTTCGGCACCCGTGCCATAGGTTGCCTACCCCTGGAGTAGATGGTCATGATGGTCCCTTCTGGCCTTAACATCTGAGTCTGTCTATATGTATCCCTATCTACTGAGCCTTTATGGAAATGTGGCCACCTCATTGTGGTGCCTAACCAGGAGCTGAGCTCTTCTTAAAATATGGCTCCAATTGTGGATGCTGAGGAGAGCTCACTGGAGATGGGGTTTTTCCACTGTGGAAAATTTTGACCTTTCACTACAAAACAAACAGTGAAGCTGAAAACATTTTGCCTGTAAACTTTTTCAGTTGTCAAACGGAAGAGTAAAAAACAGAACAATAAGCACCCAACCCCAAGGAAAGCAGATACTTCCATGAAAATGTGAGTTACATGGGAAACCCAAGTTTAGCTTCAGGCAGCCCTGGTGCTGGGTACTTTTGAAACTGTCCTATATTTGTCCTTCAGATTACACGGGCTTGAAGTGCAGGCTATGCTGTAGCTGTGGAAAGTTTAAAGTCTGATACGTGACATCCCATCAGAGCTGGGTTTTCAAAAATGCTCAGCATTGGGCCTAACTCTGCCGTCACTGAAGTCAGTGAGTAGCTAATGCTCATTGATTTCAGGAGTAGAACAGCTAGGCCAACGTTGAAACTCCCACCTGGGGGGTTATACTTTTGGGAAGGAGAGAGATCCCCAGATTTCAACAGGATCCACGACGCTTTCCTTTAGCCCTGGTAGGCCATGAGATCTAGGATACATCTGCAACATTAAATATTAAATACTAGATATTAAAGATATTAAAACCACAACATCATTATGTATTGGGGGTGGGGGAGGGGATACTATGGGGATCGCTCTTCTTCCCAAGCTTTTCAACAGGATCCTCAATGTTTTTCTTCAGCCCTGGAAGGCCCTGAGATATAGGACCTTAAAACTGCAACATTATTATTTATTGGAAAGCTATGTTACATATTTGTATAGGGTTCTAAAAGATATTGGTTATGATCCTACTCCTCCGAGACCTGTGCAGATGGACTCAGGAGGATTGCTATGGCAGCAAGCTTTGATGGGCGTGAAAATAGTAACAATTACAATTGCAAAACGTCCTTTCCTGTAGCTTTTCTGTAAAATATGTGGCACCCTTGCGATTCTTCCAGAACAAGGTATTAAACAGCTACTACTGGCCTCCAGAACATTTGTTCAAGGCTGGATTGGCAACACACAGTGAATGCTGGAGATGCAAACAGCCACATGCCAACCTTTCGCACATCCTCTGTAGCTGTCAAAAATGCCTGTGTTTTGGAACACCATATTCCGTGCTCTCTCCAAAACTTGAAATGTCACTAGCTTTTCTTCTCCAAGCGGGTGAACTTTATGGGTGCTGGAGGAGTTGGTATTACCAGTTAACATTAAGAAATGGATTGCTGCAACCATGTTAGTGGCCAAAAGAATTATTTTGAGAAAATGGAAATCTGCAATCCCTCTCTCCTACACAAACTGGCTTAGTGAGTTCTCTACTGCTGCATTAATGGAAAAAATGACTCTGTCTAATAGAAACACTTGGAATAACTATGAGGATGTCTGGTCACACATTACACGATTGCATCCTTTTTGCAGCTTAGTATATATTAGTCCTCCACACTCATAGGTTATGGAATCATTTTAATAAATGATGCCCTGAATGACCTCTATGGGTTCAGGGTTTGTTTGTGTCCAGGTTTTGCAAATAACACTGATTTTTGGTTATTTATGTGCTATTTCCATCTTGGGCATGTATTTATATAGGTCTGTTTTTGTTGTGTTGTCTGTATATAAAAACAAAGTTAAAAACAAACAAATATGTGGCATGTAGCGTAGCTAGACTGCTAAATCCATATTTAGGCCCCTAGATAAATGGCCTGCTTTTCAAAAGTGCTGAGCACTCAGCAGCTCCCCTTAAACGTCAGAGGTGCATAATTTTAGGCACCTGTGTTAAAGTCTTAGAGTACGTCTACACTTAAAATACTACCACGGCACTGTTGTAGTGCCTCAGCGTAGACACCACCTACCCCGACGGGAGGGGTTCTCCCATTGGTGCAGGTAACCCATCTCCCTGAGAAGCGGTAGCTAGGGCAAACGAAGAATTCTTAAATCGACTGAGTGCTGTCTACATGGGGACTCAAGTCGGCCTAACTACACCTCTCGGTGGTGGATTTTTCACACGCTGATTTAGGCAGTTAAACCGACCCAATTATCTAGTGTGGCCCAGGCCTTAGTCACTTTGAGGGAGATTTACAAATGTACCAAGGGCAGTTTGGAACCCAGCTCCCACTCAGAGTCAATGGGGTTTAGATTATATTTGTTCCTGTGGAGGTGTAACCCACACACCTCCTGGGAGTGGTGTTCTGTCCCCTCTAGTGGCACCGAGATAGAGTGAGAGATTGAATCTGCTCTACAGCCATATGGCTTTTAGCTCATACAACAGAGGCTCATGCATTTAGCTCCAGAGGTCCTGAGTTCAATCCTGTCTGCCGACAACCAGGGTCTGTCACTGTTACAGGGGCACCCAGAGCCCTGGGTTAGGGGGGGACCCAAGTATGGAGGGAGGGGAGAATGTGGGAGCACATAGAGCCCCAGATGTGGCAGGGGAGGATGCAGGGGTGTTGTAGTATTCAGGCAAGGTACTAGCAAACTTGAGCAGGACTTTATTTTTAAAGTGGAAACCTCTTTAACAAGCTGCTGCTGCACCCTCTGTAACTCTCACTCAGCCTCCTCAACTCCTCCCCCCTCCTTCCTGTTCCCTGTCCTTTCAGATTCCCAACAGCCAGTGCTCCCAGTTCTAATAATTACAAGCAACATCTAAACACAACAGAGGGGGAGAGGGTGACACAGAGCCCCTGGCATGAGGGAGGGAGTCAGGAGTCCAGAAATAGAGGGGGCTGGAAGTATGGCACACAGGGAGGGTGGGGGCAGGGGAATGCAGGGAGCCCCTGGTTTGTGCAATATGCTCAGGCTACACAGCGTGTGACTCTCTATTATCCTTGGGGAGCAAGGAGAAAACAGGTGTGAGTAGGACTCAGAAGGATGTGTCTGAGCCACAGCTCCTCTTGCTGGTACTCCTGGAGGGGTGCAGTTTACACACCAGCCCTTACTCAGAGTTCATAGATTCATAGAATCTCAGGGTTGGAAGGGACCTGGGGGGAGGGATAGCTCTGTGGTTTGAGCATTAGCCTGCTAAACCCAGGGTTGTGAGTTCAATCCTTGAGGGGGCCACGTAGGGATCTGGGACAAAAATTGGTCCTGCTAGTGAAGGCAGGGGGCTGGACTCAATGACTTTTCAAGGTCCCTTCCAGTTCTAGGCGATAGGTATATCTCCAATTATTACCTAACCCCCTGCTCAAAGCAGGACCAAACCCAACTAAATCATCCCAGCCAGGGCTTTGTCAAGCCTGACCTTAAAAACCTCCAAGAAAGGAGATTCCACCACCTCCCTAGGTAACCCATTCCAGTGCTTCACCACCCTCCTAGTGAAAAAGTTTTTCCTAATGTCCAACCTAAACCTCCCCCTCTGCAACTTGAGACCATTACTCCTTGTTCTGTCATCTTCTACCACTGAGAACAGTCTAGATCCATCCTCTTTGGAACCCCCTTTCAGGTAGTTGAAAGCAGCTATCAAATCCCCCCTCATTCTTCTCTTTTGCAGATTAAACAATCTCTGTTCCCTCAGCCTCTCCTCGTAAGTCATGTGCTCCAGCCCCCTAATCATTTTTGTGGCCCTCCGCTGGACTCTCTCCAATTTATCCACATCCTTCTTGTAGTGTGGGGCCCAAAACTGGACACAGTAGTCCAAATGAGGCCTCACCAGTGCTGAGTAGAGGGGAATGATCACATCCCTCGATCTGCTGGAAATGCCCCTACTTATACAACCCAAAATGCCATTAGCCTTCTTGGCAACAAGGGCACACTGTTGACTCATATTCAGCTTTTCGTCCACTGTAACCCCTAGGTCCCTTTCTGCAGAACTGCTGCCCAGCCATTCGGTCCCTAGTCTATAGCAGTGCATGGGATTCTTCCGTCCTAAATGCAGGACTCTGCACTTGTCCTTGTTGAACCTCATCGTATTTCTTTTGGCCCAATCCTCTAATTTGTCTAGGTCCCTCTGTATCCTATCCCTACCCTCCAGCGTATCAACCACTCCTCCCAGTTTAGTGTCATCTGCAAACTTGCTAAGGGTGCAGTCCACACCATCCTCCAGATCGTTAATGAAGATATTGAACAAAACCGGCCCCAGCACCGACCCTTGGGCCACTCCACTTGATACCGGCTGCCAACTAGACATGGAACCATTGATCACTACCCGTTGAGCCCGACCATCTAGCCAGTTTTCTATCCACCTTACCGTCCATTCATCCAGCCCAGACTTCTTTAACTTGCTGGCAAGAATACTGTGGGAGACTGTATCAAAAGCTTTGCTAAAGTCCAGAAATAGCACATCCACTGCTTTCCCCTCATCCACAGAGCCGATTATCTCATCATAGACGGCAATTAGGTTAGTCAGGCATGACTTGCCCTTGGTGAATCCATGTTGACTGTTCCTGATCACTTTCCCCTCCTTTAAGTGGTTCAGAATTGATTCCTTGAAGACCTGTTCCATGATTTTTCCAGGGACTGAGGTGAGACTGATTGGCCTGTAGTTCCCTGGATCTTCCTTCTTCCCTTTTTTAAAGATGGGCACTACATTAGCTTTTTTCCAGTCATCCGGGACCTCCCCCGATCACCATGATTTTTCAAAGATAATGGCCAATGGCTCTGCAATCTCATCGGCCAACTCCTTTAGCACCCTCGGATGCAGCGCATCCGGCCCCATGGACTTGTGCTCGTCCAGCTTTCCTAAATAGCCCCGAACTACTTCTTTCTCCATAGAGATCTGGTCACCTCCTCCCCATACCGTGCTGCAGAGTGCAGCTGTCTGGGAGCTGACCTTGTCTCTGAAGACAGAGGCAAAAAAAGCATTGAGTACACTAGCTTTCTCCACATCCTCTGTCACTAGGTTCCCTCTCTCATTCAGCAAGGGGCCCACACTTTCCTTGACTTTTTTCTTGTTGCTAACATACCTGAAGAAACCCTTCTTGTTACTCCTAACATCTCCGGCTAGGTGCAACTCCAAGTGTGATTTGGCCTTCCTAATTTCACACCTGCATGCCCGAACAATACTTTTATACTCCTCCCTGGTTATTTGTCCAATCTTCCACTTCTTGTAAGCTGTTTTTTTGTGTTTAAGACGAGCAAGGATTTCACTGTTAAGCCAAGCTGGTCGCCTGCCATATTTACTTTTCTTCCTATACATCGGGATGGTTTGTTCCTGCAACCTCAATAAGGATTCTTTAAAGTTGGGCCTCTAGTCACAATCTGGCCTATAGTGCATGCGTTTTCCTTCAGTCTTCCAGCTTTCCATTGTCTATAATACACTCCCTGTCTCGGAGAAAGTGTCGAATTCCTCTTCGCATACAAATTGTTAATGCATTGTGCATGAGGTCCCTGATTAATGCTGCACTGTTCTTAACCTTGGTACATTTCAGACTAAATCCTGGTATGCTTATGTTTTGGCCTACACCGTAAAAAAAAACAACAAGTGCTAGCAATGTTGAATGCACCAGGGAGCCGCAGATACCAAATGTGCTGAGAAGGGGGAGACTCACTCACCTTTATTCTTTTTACATGAAAAAAATAATCAGAGCATAAAGAAAGATTTGGCTATTGAAGTTGCCAGGCAAATCAGCCTGAAGAACCTGGATTCCGTTAAGACCTGACTCCAGTTAGCTTCAGTGGCCTTGGGAGCAGAGAGATGGAAAGAATGCTTGGGGCACTGCCGGTCTGTGTTAATGGTGTTTTGCACCCAGTGTGCACTCACTTTGCACAGAATGACCGCAGAAGCTGCAGGCTGGTGGCGAATCTCGCCACTGATATCTGGCTCATGACTAGAGCCGGGCAAAGGTTTTTGGTTGAAACTTTTTTTTTCCCCCAGCGAAAAATGTAGATCTGGTGACATCAAAATGTCGTGCAAATTTGTGTCTGTTTCGCAGTCCCACTCCAGCCCCACTGCTCAGGCCAGTTACTAAGGGGCCCCATTGTACCCCAAATGACCTGGAGTGACCCGTAAACCCTGCAGCCAGTGCAAACCATGTCTACACTAAGACTTTGTAGCAGTGTTGGCTAAACTCCCAGGCCGCCTTGTCTACACTGTTGCCAACTCTCATGATTTAATTTAAAAAATCATATGTGGCGTCTGTCTTAAAGGCCTACCTGATTTCATGAGAATCTCAGCTTTCATTTAAAAAAATCAAAAAATTGAGCCCTCCCAATTGTGGGGTAAGCTAGAAAAATGTGACCCAAGTGTAATCTAAAGGCCCAGAAAACAGAGGGCAAAGTGAAAAGACCTAAAATGTGTTGGTTTTGAAGAGCCTGTGAATTTTTTTGTAAGCCAATCATGATTTTTTTGAATGTTTGTGTTAGTTTGAGTACCAGTCTGGCCATGTTATCTCTTGATCATATACATCTGCATTTTAACTCTTCCTGTTCTTTTCATCTCACCCATCCTAGAAATTTCATACTTAGAGGGTCCAGATTTTTTTTTGTTGGGAGGGGGGAACCCTCCAGTGTCCAAGTATTGAAGTCTTAGGAAACTTAGCCCTTATTTGCTGCTCGGTTGCAGTGATGTGTAATGGAAAAGGAATACTTACAAGATCTGGTTCTTTAGGAAGAATTCAATTTCGGATCCCACTGGCAATAACTCAGACTCTGTGTAAACTATTATATAGTTCTTAATAGTTAACAGATCAATTTTATGATACTTGGCCATAGAAGTGAGACTGTAGACTCCGGCTGTTGGATGATGCCAGGGAAATATATTTATAACTTCATTCCTTTCCTTTAGTGGCATCAGTTTTTTTTTAATTTAATATAAATCGTGTTGTGCTTTCTTCCCTGCTATTTTGTTATGCAGAACTTTTCCACATGGCCAGCTCCAGCAGAACATATTGTACTAATGAGGAAGCATTCACAATTCTAATTAATTACAGGTCTCTCTCTCTCTTGATTTTTCTGAACTGGAGAAGTCCGTATTCTCTCTAGATTATCCTCCATTAATTTATATGAAGGTGTTTAGATGCTGTGCTTGCAAATACCAAATTCCAAGGACGCCCAACATCTGAGAGGGGAATATTTGCTTCAACTGACTTACTCTTTTTTAAAAATTAAAACTGGAGTGTGTACCTGAGTTTACTCTGGATCAGAATGAGTTGTTGATATTTGCATCACAGTAACATCTGGAGGCCTCAGCTGAGACTCCATTGCGCCAGGCACTGTACAAACACATATGGTCGGAGATATTGTAAACTCTTTGGAGCCGGGACCATCAACAGAGAGTGGGAAGGGAAATCGAGGCACAGGGAGGGGAAGTCACACAACAGCCCCTCCGTCCACTGACCTTCCCTCTGACCTGCTAATCCAGCAAGCCCTGGAGAAGCCAGCTAAGTGGCCATGAGGAAAACTCTGATCATCAGAACCCCTAATTTTAGGGTGATGACATGGGGGTAACACTCTTTCAGGAAATCTGAGCCGTGTTTGTTTGCATGTCTTTGCGGTGGCACGGTGAGGAGCCGATGCTTGACTGTGTCAGGAGCTGGCTGCATGATGTTTATGAATAGCTTATTCAATCGTTTTTTCCCCTCTGTCAGTTATTGAAAAATGATTCACAAGGACTTGTCTGACCAGCTCTCTTGACTTATTTATTTAGATTTCAACCTGTCAAATACAAAGGAACAGCATATCCTAGGCTCTACACACCCTTAAGTGATTGTAAAAATGCAATCCAGCCCCAAACACACAGCGCATGAGCCAGTGAACAGCCTCTCAGCACAAAACAAGCCAGTCCACAAGATTGAAACTTCCCCATCTCAGCTCCCAGAAAACCCTAATACCCTCACCTCCCAAGTTGGGCTTTCAGTAAAAAACCCAAACTAAAGACTATTTTTTGTTAAAAATCTTTAATTTTTGAAAATCAATAACTGGAAAATTTAACCTAAAACCAAAACATTTTATACAAAACCTAAAATGTTCACCTTTTTTGCTTTCTGGTTCTTCACTGAAAAACTGGGAAAAGTTGATCCAATTTTGTTTTGGTCCAAAAGACATTTTTTGTCCAAAACATTGGAAGAAAGTTTGGTGTTTAAAACATGTGAGGTGGTCATGGTCATCCTAGAGTCCAGCTTACCAGTGACTTTCATGGGAGCACACAGGTCAATGCGGAGCATTTTGAGGATCTCACCCTAGAATACTATGCAAGAAACACAAGTTTGCTCGATTCCCAGTTTGGTACCTTGATCCCCAGGCTGATGCACTGCACCCACAGTGTAAATGAGTTGGTGCTTCATGGAAGGGTTACCAAAACTATGGCTACCTTATAGTTTCATAAAGAAGGCCTGGTCTACACGGGGGGGGGGGTCGAACTAAGGTACGCAAGTTCAGCTACGTGAATAGCGTAGCTGAACTCGAACTACCTTAGTTCGAACTACTCACCCGTCCAGACGCCGCGGGATCGAAGTCCGCGGCTCCCCCGTCGACTCTGCCACCGCCATTCGCGGTGGTGGAGTTCCGGAGTCGACGGGAGCGCGTTCGGAGTTCGATATATCGCGTCTAGATGAGACGCAATATATCGAACTCCGAGAAGTCGAACGCTACCCGCCGACCCAGGCGGGTGGTATAGACGTAGCCCAAGACTTTGCTCTCAGTCAAGGAGGGATTTGTTGAGCAGTGTTCGCTTCCTTTGAGGACGTGTTGTTGCAAGGGAATGAATGACTCAAAAATCTCCAAAGACCTTTTAAAACAAACCAAGTTTAGGAACGTAGGATTGCCAGACCGGGCCAGACCTGAGGTCTATCTAGACCAGTGTTCTGTCTCTGACAGTGGTCAGCACTAGGCACTTCAGAGGAGGACAAATAACTCTGCAATGGGCAGATATGAGCTAATCTGCCCCACACAGGTCACATGCTGGTCTCTAATGTTTAAAGATTAGCCTAAGTCTTGAAGTACAAAGTGTTATGTCTCTTCCAAAAAGAGTTAATTACGATACCTCTGGATATTCTCGAGATCCATATAAATAATGTGAAATACAAATCCAGTGTTTACAGGGAAAACACAAAAGTGCATTTCTACTTTGAAAAACCTCTGTGCGCAAATGGCACCTTCTTACCCGAGAGACCCTGTTCCTGTTTGTACTCCAGAGCCCTCTCTTCCTACTTCCCTATCGAAAGTAAGGTTTTACTGCCTATTAATCTGGGAGTCAAAGCCGTTCTGGGAGACTGCTTCCATCTGGCTTTGAATCTTCAACTTGGTTCTGGCCAAAGAATCTTTTTGGTTGATCCTGGTGAGTTAGAAAGGACCCATGAACTGCCACAGACTAGGGACTGTAGCAGAATCCCATGCACTGCTACAGACTAGGGACTGAGTGGCTGGGCAGCAGTTCTGCAGAAAAGGACCTAGGGGTTACGGTGGACGAGAAGCTGGATATGAATCAACAGTGTGCCCTTGTTGCCAAGAAGGCTAACGGCATTTTGGGCAGGGCCGGTTCCAGGCAGCCACGTAGGAAGCAGGTGCTTGGGGCAGCCAATTCAAAGGGCTGGCACTCCATCCGGTATCAGGGTGGCACGTCTGGGTCTTCAGCGGCAATTTGGCAGCAGGTCCCTCATTCCTTCTCTTCCTCTTTGAGCTGCCGCCCAATTGCTGCCGAAGAAGCGGCGTGATTTAGCTGCCGCCGAAGTGCCGCCGCTTGTCTTTTTTTTTTTTTGCCACTTGGGGCAGCAGAAAAGCTGGAGCCAGCCCTGATTTTGGGCTGTATAAGTAGGGGCATTGCCAGCAGATCGAGGGACGTGATCATTCCCCTCTATTCGACATTGGTGAGGCCTCATCTGGGGTACTGTGTCCAGTTTTGCGCCCCACACTACAAGAAGGATGTGGAAAAATTGGAAAGAGTCCAGCGGAGGGCAACAAAAATGCTTAGGGGGCTGGAGCACATGACTTATGAGGAGAGGCTGAGGGAACTGGGATTGTTTAGTCTGCAGAAGAGAAGAATGAGGGGGGATTTGATAGCTGCTTTCAGTTACCTGAAAGAGGGTTCCAAAGAGGATGGATCTAGACTGTTCTCAGTGGTAGAAGATGACAGAACAAGGATTAATGGTCTCAAGTTGCAGAGGGGGAGGTTTAGGTTGGACATTAGGAAAAACCTTTTCACTAGGAGGGTGGTGAAGCACTGGAATGGGTTACCTAGGGAGGTGGCGGAATCTTATTCCTTAGAGGTTTTTAAGGTCAGGCTTGATGAAGCCCTGGCTGGGATGATTTACTTGGGGATTGGTCCTGTTTTGAGCAGGGGGTTGGACTAGATGACCTCCTGAGGTCCCTTCCAACCCTGAGATTCTATGATTCTATGACTGATTGATTCAGTTTGACTTGCAGATTCCAGGTTGTGCTTGCAGGGTTGACGGTTAAGAAAAACTAATCTTTTGTACTTGTTCTGAAAGTCAGTGAGAAGCCTTATCCGGATGCCTACTGGGCCATTCTTACAAAGTCACTTTTCAGAGTAGACTCACACCTTAACTTCTGTTGTGATGCTAGGTAACTGCATTATTGCACGTCAATATTATCCCCCCAGGTGCTATGCCTCCCCACGCATCCCCGGTCAGGCCTTCGTTAATGACATCTCTTTGCATTTCAAGGTGGTTGAGCCAGCAGGACATATGGTGCACAGCCACAGAACTTTAAAAATATCTCTCCATGTGACATATGCTGTGCGTCCCTGAACACTAGGGGGGTTAATTGTTAAAGGAACATTAATAACAGAAACTGATGGCGTGCTTGCTGGGGAGCATTCCACTGCCAGCAATAGACTGTGCTAGCACTACTGCACTGGCAAATGGGTTAATCATTCGATTGGAAATAAATGTAGTTGCTATGTAAGTAACTCAAAACTAGATAATTTAAGAATAGTTTGGATGATTACTAATTAGATCCACTGACACAGGGGAATTTGAATTATTCATGATGGGCTGAAAACAGTGGGTAATTCATTTGTGCACTTCTCTGCAACTAATTTGAAAGTTGTTTATTCCCCCACCCCCACCCCATTCAGATGATGTGCTAAAAATTATCCCTAATTTTAGTTTTTATACTTTTGGGATCACAAGAAAAAACTAAAACAAAAAAATGTGGAAAAACTGAAACAAGACACATTCAAACAAGGATTTTACTGCTTATTTCTTATTATGGTTGGGTAGTTCAGATAGGCATCGGACTGTCTGAGAGCTTATCCAAACTATGATATTATTCGTTTTTTCTATTTTGACAGCACCTTGAATTGCCAGTAACAAATCAGGGCCCGGGGGCACTAGGTGCTGTGTATGTATAACAAAAAGACTGTCCCTGCTCCAAAGATCTTAGCCTTGACAAGAGAAGTGTTTGCCTTCCAGGTAGCGATTGATAGTTCTGAAGTTCACACACCCTTAGCATTGAAGGTTTCCACAGGAAGTGGTGCTAGTTCACTTCCTGCTCTGTAGTGGTGCTACGGACCTTTTGTAGAGCTGCCATGTACCACCGGAGAAGTAGATGAATTTCAGTGGAGGGCAAAGAGTGACACTGCATATGTGTGCACAAACATGTTGATGTTCACACCAAGTCTGAGCTTGTATTAGCTTCTCAGGGAATCTCCTGTAGTTGCAGAGGGCAGCAGGATGGACATTCTTCAAAGCTGCTTCCATAATGTGCCCCCTTCTGCCCAGTCTTGCTCTGACTCCATCCATTCCTCCATACAGAGTTCAGACCGCATGGAGAACTCTCCACGAGATCTCCCTACACCGTGGGAATTAGTCCTTGATTCTGCCACTTAGGCACGGCCCTGTGCAGTGGGCAGTGCAGACTGCAAAGAGGTAACATGCCTCCCCTTGCTCCCAGGGTGAAAAGGCAGAGTTCACGGTGCCATAGCCCTTTACGGAAGACCGCTCGCTCCCCTGTTGTGAAGGTGGTCCTGGCTGGTCATTGCAGTGGCTGAGTGTATGGATCCGCCTACTCCCCTCCCCTCCTTGCCTGCTCTCTTTATGGTGCTCTCAACGCCCAGGGTAGCACCTTTCTTGCCACTCTCTGTATGGTCCCAGCAGAGTCTGCGAGCATCCAGTGCACAATAATTTGGCAGTTATTTTATAGAAACTCTGCCATTCACCTGTGAAGTTGTGTGAGCTCTTTAGTAACTACCTGCACAGAAAAAGACACGAACAGGTGCATAGCTAGACTGTAGACATTGCTCACGGCTCCTAGGCAGGAGCATTGCCAAGCTGCTCTGCCGCTTCAGAGTGTGTGGCAGTGCTTTGAAGAGGCACAATGCCTCCTGAGATGCCCCACTGCACCGTCTGCTACACCCCGTCCACGGGCGTGGTACACAAACCCTCCACACGCGTCCAGCCAGCTCTGCTGGCCAGTGGGGGAGAGGGGCAAAGCTGGTTCTCCTTTCCTCCCCGCCACTTCTGGGGCACTGTGTGCCGTAGGGGGAGTGGGATGGGGATGTTCAGCCCATGCCATCCTGGAAAAGGTTAATGAGGCTGAGAAGGGGCCAATTATCCAGACAGGCCGCACCTGGGGGAGTCAGTGGCCTAAGCAACCCCTGATTGATGATAGAGCCCAGCTGAGAAGGAAGGCAGGAAGGGGCTGCACCGAGGAGGCCAGCTGTCACCCTCTAGGCATTAGAGAGGGAAAGAAGGCCACCCCGGGCGAGCGGAGACACCCTGGGGTACAGGCCCAGAAGGACGGGTTTACCCAGGAGGATGATGGAGCAGAAGCCTGAGAGAGGCGGAGTGGGAAAAGTCTAAAGCCTGGTCTACACTAGGCATTTAAACCGGTTTTAGGAGCGTAAAACCGATTTAACGCCACACCCGTCCACACTAAGAGGCCCTTTATATCGGTATAAAGGGCTCTTTAAACCGGTTTCTGTACTCCTCCCTAACGAGAGGAGTAGCGCTAATATCGGTATTACCATATCGGATTGGGGTTAGTGTGGCCGCAGATCGACGGTATTGGCCTCCGGGCGGTATCCCACAGTGCACCACTGACCGCTCTGGACAGCAATCTGAACTCGGATGCAGTGGCCAGGTAGACAGGAAAAGCCCCGCGAACTTTTGAATATTTCCTGTTTGCCCAGCGTGGAGCTCCGATCAGCACGGGTGGTGATGCAATTAAAAATCAAAATAAAGAAAGAGCTCCCGCATGGACGATGCGGACGTGATCGCTGTAAGGGCAGGCAAATCTGTTCTATCAGCACTCCGTTACAGAAGACGAAATTCAAAATCATTTTTAAAAAATCTCCAGACAGATGCCATAGCAGGGACTCAGCACACTGCTGCGTGACAAGCGTAACGGAAAGCCAAAGAATCAAATGGACGCTCATGGACTGGAGGACTCAAGCTATCCCACAGTTCCTGCAGTCTCTGAAAAGCATTTGCATTCTTGGCTGAGCTCCAAATGCATCTAGGGTCAAAAACAGTGTCCGCGGTGGCTCAGGGCATAGCTAGGCAATTTACGCACCCCCCCACCCACCCCCAGAAGTGAAAGGGAAAACAATCCTCTCTTGACTCTTTTACATGTCACCCTATCTTTACTGAATGCTGCAGATAGACGCGATGGTGCAGCACTCAACACCAACATCCTTGCTCCCCCCACGCTATGGATGGCTGATGGTACAATATGGCTGGTATCCGTCCTCATCATCAGCCTATTGGCACATGGGGCAGTGCAAAAGGACTGATAACCATGCTGACTAGCATCGGTAAGGTCAATCAAGGGTGCCTGGTCCTAATTTTTCGTGGTAGATGGTACAGTATGGCTGATAACCATCATCATCATAGCAACAGGGGGCTGAGCTCCATCAGCCCCCACCCTTCATGTGTAAAGAAAAGATTCAATTGCCCCTGGACTAGCAGAGGGATGAGTGGCTCCCTCCTCCATACCCCTTAATGTCATCTCTGGACTATCATTGCAGCTGGAGGCTGCCTTCCACTCATATCTCACTAACAAGTCACTGTGTCTTATTCCTGCATTCTTTATTACTTCATCACACAAGTGGGGGGACAATGCTACGGTAGCCCAGGAAGGCTGGGAGAAGAACGGAATCAACAGGTGGGGTTGTTGCAGGAGCACCCCCTGTGAATAGCATACAGCTCATAATTTCTGCAGGATCTGACACAGAGCAGCTGTGCTCTCTGGTTCTATGATACAGTGGTTCTCTAGTACACTTGCCCATATTCTAGGCAGGACTGATTCTATTTTTAGATACCAAAAAGGAGGGATTGACTCAGGGAGTCATTCCCAATTTTGGCTTTTGCGCCCCTGGCTAAGAGCAGCCAGGGGCACTTATGACAGCAACAGATGGTGCAGTGCAAAAAGATTGGTAGCCACGATCATCTTATTACCAATTTATGGCATGGTAGATGGTACAATATGGCTGGTAACCATCTCTGCTATCATGCAAAAGCAAAAGCATGCTGCTGTGTAGCGCTGCTGAATCGCCTCTGTGAGCGGCATCTAGTACACATACGGTGACAGTCACAAAAGGCGAAACAGGCTCCATGATTGCCATGCTATGGCATCTGCCAGGGCAATCCAGGGAAAAAAGGCACTAAATGCTTGTCTGCCGTTGCTTTCCCAGCGGAAGGAGTGACTGACGACATTTACCCAGAACCACCCGCGACAATGATTTTTGCCGCATCAGGCACTGGGATCTCAACCCGGAAATTCCAAGGGGCGGGGGAGGCTGCGGGAACTATGGGATAGCTACGGAATAGCTACCCACAGTGCAATGCTCCAGAAATCGACGCTAGCCTCGGACCATGGATGCACACCACCGATTTAATGTGTTTAGTGTGGCCACGCACACTCGATTTTATACAATCTGTTTTGTTAAACCGGTTTATGTAAATTCGGAATAATCCCGTAGTGTAGACGTACCCTCAGGGAAACAGCAGCAAGTTTTGGGAGGGAGCAGACTTCGGCTGCTGATTTAGAGAGTCCCTGAGCTGGCACCCAGCGTAGAGGGAGGTTTTTGCCTTCGCCTACCAGCCCCTGAGGGAAGTGGCATAGTTTTGACATAGAGGACTGCAGGGAGCAATACCCGGACAGGCAGGCTGATGAGACTTCGACACCTCAGAAGGGGAAAACATGTAGTGACCTGACCGGAGGGCCAGGCCGTGAAGAGGGAGCCTCCTGACTTACAAAGATGAAAGGCTGCACCTCCAGGACCAGGAGGTGCCACAGTGCAAGCGAGAGGCCAGGAGTGTCAGACTGGGCAGCGTAATCCCCAGATGAGCCACCAGGAGGTGCCCCAGCGGTGAGCTGTGAACCCGTGACAGGGTGTGATGTGGCATTCCCTGGAGTGCAGGGACCACAATTCTGCTCATGCAATGCACAGGCTGTGCAAGGTCCCTACTCCTTCCATATCAGTTATGCACCTGCTATGGCTCAGGAGTATATGGCTCCTAATAATTCAGGAATAGCCAGCCATGGGAGACAGAAAAATCCTAAGGGCTCAATTCTGTTTGGATCCCTGCTTTACACCAATGACTTCAGTGGTGCATTGTACAGTTTACCCCAGCATGGGGAGCTGTAGGGGGCTGCTAATATTTAGAGCTGCCAACTTTACTCATGTTGAGCAGCACGTTACTTTGGGGAGTAACCTCATTGAAATCAAGGAAGCAAGGTACTACTGCATGTGGATAAGGCTGGCAAGATCTGGCCCACAAAAAGTATTAAATGCAAAGGATTTAAAATATAGAATATGCTTAATGTGTATTTATATTTACTCCTCCCTGCAACCCTGGAAAGCGTAATTGCCTATTTTACGCTCCGTCCCTTTTCTCCTTGACCTTAGAACTCCGTAACGAACGTCTTTCGCTGCACTCCATAAATGACAGTAAAAATACCTGATGTGGCAAGTGTGCACTTTATGAAAAGTGATACGGCATCAGTCATAATTAACCCAGATGTCCCTGTCACAGGCTGGGGCTGACCCCATCACATCTGGTTTCCTTTTGGAAAATGCTTCAGTTTATGTAGGTTTAGCTGATAACCATGAGACTGATCTCTAGGCAACGGAGCTGTTAAAAGATGAATTATCTGTCACTCAGAAAGATGCCCTGGCTATGGAAACAATCAAGCACATCCATACATTGTCTTATTACTTCCCTCCCCCAACCCCTTTGGCTTCCTTTATTTCTTGGATTGGCTTGCAGCTGAGCATCTGCTTTTAAAGCCTATTGAAAACAGCTATGGGCAATGTGAGGTGGATGAGAGACCTACTGATGTGATTTTTGAGTTGTCTGTACATTCTGGGTCATTCTCTCAAATAAAATGCTGTGTCCTTAGCATTTTAGAGCTACCCTTAATCTATATGAGTCTCTTATCAATTTGAAACAAATTGCCATAGAATCAGAGAATATCAGGATCGAAGGGACCTCAGGTGGTCATCTAGTCCAACCATCTAGTCTAAGCCATGCTGCTTAGTGTTAGAGTCAGAGGTGCTGAGCATTCTGCGCTACGGGATTGTAACAGGGCTGAATCTAGCTGGAGAAATCTTGTCCATAGGCGAGTTATGCTGTAGGACAAGAGAATGGATGAGGCTGCAGGGCTCATTCCATCCCCACCCCACCAGGCCTGACCTGAGGAAGTCTCTGTCTACAGAGATGATTCAGGCTATTTCACTTCCATGCTTGTCTAATAATACTGTAGTACCTGAGTGCTTCACAGACATGGATGAATGTACAGTAACTCCTCACTTTAAGTCGTCCCGGTTAACATTGTTTCGTTGTTACGTTGCTGATCAATTAGGGAACATGCTCATTTAAAGTTGTGCAGTGCTCCACTCTTACGTTGTTTGGCTGCCTGCTTTCTCCACAGCTGGCAGCCTCCCTACGCCCCCCCTCTCCCCACAGCACCTCCCACCTGCCAGCTGATCAGCGCCTTCCCCCGCCTCCCTCCGCCTCCTGCCCGGGGCAATCAGCCGGCTTGCGGCGTTTTGGGGGCAGGAGGGAGGGGAGAGGAACGAGGACTTGGCGCGCCGGCTCCCTCTCCCTCCCCTGCCTCCCGAACGCGGCAATCAGCTGGCTTGCGGTGTTTAGAAGGGAGGGGCGAGGACACAGTGTAGGAAGTAAAGGGGGAGGAGGTGAGGGGGAGAAGAGCCAGGTCAAGGATGGGGGAAGGAGGGGAGTGGGCGGCCCGAGGGTTGAGCCCCTCCCTGCCCCTGGTGCTTGCAGAGTAGAGGAAGCTGCCGCTGCTGTGCAACATGCTTCTCCCAGCCTACAGCACCTTCAGCTTCCTTGCCTGCCTCATCTCCAGGGCCAGTGGGCTTTGCCTGTGTGGGGTAAGGCAGGGGCACCTCCCAACCATAGTGCTGTACTGTATGTACAGTATGTTTGTAAACACACAGCACATGCACACTACTCCCCCGCCCCAGCGGAGTATTAAATTACTTGTTTAAAATGTATATAATGCCTTTTGTCTGGCAAAAAAAAAAATTCCCTGGAACCTAACCCCCCCTATTTACATTAATTCTTATGGGGAAATTGGATTTGCTTAACATGGTTTCGCTTAAAGTCGCATTTTTCAGGAACATAACTACAACGTTAAGTGAGGAGTTACTGTATCTTTAAACTCTCCTGGGAGGTCAAAGAGTATTATTATTCCCATTTTACAGATGGGAGAAAATGACATGTCTGAGGCCAGAGCCAAGATTATAGTCCAGGGCTTGAGGTGGTTGCATATAGGGTCACCAGACAGCAAGTGTAAAAAATGGGGACAGGAGGTGGGAGGTAATATGCTCCTATATAAGAAAAGCCCCCAAATATCAGGACAGTCCCTATAAAATCGGGACATTGGTCACCCTAGCTGTACAACTGAAATTATTCTCTGAGAAATTTAGAAAGAAACTTGCAGGTTGAAAAATGTTGGTTTTCCTGTGGGAAGTTTAGAACCAATTAAAAAAAATCTGTGTTTTGTTTGGACTTAAAACATTGCTTTGTTTCAGTTGTTCGATTTCAAGAACTTCTGGGTTATGGTTGAGATGAAAAGTTGTGCCATTCCTGGGCATTTCCACTCACTTCCAGCCAGCCTCCTTGCCCTTCCATTTCATTCTGCATGCTTCCCCACTCCCTGTGGCATGTTCTCTCTCCTCCCCAAGCTCTCATCTTGCTCAATGTCGCCCATCTCTGCTCTGTCATAGAATCTCAGGGTTGGAAGGGACCTCAGGAGGTCATCTAGTGCAACCCCCTGTCCTGTCCTGCTACTCCTTCTCATGCCCGATCACTCTCTCTTCCAACCCAGGCTCTTTCCTTGTCTTCATTCCTCCATTGTTCCATCCTCTCTGATGTTCCCAAGCAAATAATGCTCGTTCACTCATGTTTTGCCTCAGGCCACACCCATCAAGACCTCCATATCTATCGAATAGTCACTGCTGACCCCTGATCCTCTCTCTCTCCCACAATCAAGTCTTCCTATTCTCCCCACAGCACAGGGATGGCTCTGCTAGCCTCACCCTTCCCCCTGTGAAAAAGGTATTGGCTACACTGGACTCTTCTCCCTTCTCACACATCTCTTACCTGAATTTTCCTACTGGCAGTTCCCCTCCAAGGTGCCTCTTTCTTCCCTGGAAGGGATGAGGGAGGATGGGTCTGGCAGCTGCTGTACTGTGGAGCATGGGCAAGAATGCAGTTTGGTGGGACAGGAAGGCTGAACCAGCTCCTGTGTGGGACACACAACGCAGTGAGATACAGTTTAGAGCTCTGTTCAGTGCTGGATCCCCATTACTAGAAGTTTCCATTACCCATTCTAGAGTCCCCTGATCCAAACAACCCTCTACCACCCATTCCTACTCCCCACCCCAGCAAGAGAAATGCTGTGGCTACATTTTCCAAAGCATTTAAGTCGTTTAGGATCCTAAGTCCAATTGTCAAAAGTGTCCTAGAAGCCATGGCTAGTAGGACTTAGGAGCCATGGTTATTTACGCACTCTAGGCATGTAAGTGCCTAAATCACTTTTGAAAAAATGGACTTGGGCTCCTAAGTCACGTGGGCACTTTTGAGAATTTTACCCACTATCTAGTAAGGAGCAATAGTCATAGAATTACTGGGGCATTTCCAGATTGCAGCGTAGCCACCTGAGAAGGTTTCTAGCATACCATGAAATAATCCTCTGCTCTTGTGATCTTCCTACCTGCTAGGACAATTCCATCTTCCTCTTGCACCCTACATGTCAAATCATTTAAAGTTGTCAACAAATTAAAAAAAAGAAAAGGTCAAATCTACCTACTTACAAAATCTATTTTCCCTCCCAAAGAATTCTTGGAATCTGTAAAGAGCTCTTGTGGAGTTGACATTCCAACAAATCTAACAATGTACATCTAACCTACCTAAACATTTGAGAATATTTGACGTAACGTTTTTTCCTCGCTGTAAAATATGAGCGATAGTTTCCAGGGCTTTGGAGCTGTGCTCCGGCTCAGCTCCAGCTCCAGGCAAAAACCTGTAGCTCCAGTGCTCCAGAGCTGCTTTGTGCTCCAGCTCTGTGCTCCGCTCCAAAGCCCTGATAGTTTCAATACCATTGTGCAGAACATCTTGGCTTGGCATAATCTGCACATGCTCCAAAACAGAATAAAAGTTGTCTCACATTTTTCTTCTGTTTTCTTCTCAAAACAGAAAAAAAGTTGTCTTCCGTTATGTTGCTGCCAGACACTCCACTAATGGCATGTGTGGATTTTTAACTCTTGCTAGAGAGAGATGAGAACAGGTTCATTCTGGCATTTCTTTACAGGATATAAAATTGAAATTAACATGCAAGATGCAGTCGTCTCTACCTGCAGAGGCCACCTGCGCGGCTAATTCTTCAAAGTCGTCTTTCCAACGGCTTTCCTGTCTTTTATTAAACATTTGTCACTGTTGAGCATACCTCTCAACCTACCACGGCCCGAATCCAGGATACGATATATGACAAAGCCTCAACGAGAGAGAAAGAAGTTATTTGTACAGGGAATTTAAGATGTGGTGGGATTCATTCCTTCAGTGTGAACAGCCCTTCAGGTAGCTCTGTCCTCCAAATGAAGGCCATTTGAGAGAGAGACTTTCAGGACCCATGGAACATGAAGTCAATAGCAGTTTTGTATGTCTAAGAACATCATGATCAGACCTTTTGTTACTTATTTTGTCTTCATCCAGAAACACGATGGTTTGAGATCTTTTAGGATTTAGTCAGTGCTGACCTATACCATATAGAACACAATGAGGTCAAATTCTGCACTGTTTTATGCCCCATGCAATTCCACTGCATTCGGTAGAGCCACACGGGGTGTGAGTTAGCACCGATTTGGCCAACAGTTTTAAACAAGCAGATTATTTTTCTTGTTTTACTGTTTACATCTGAATAGCATCTTGATTCTGGTACCATATCTTCTTTACCTGGTGGATATTTTTGAGGCCTACTCTGCTCTCTGTTCTAGTTTTTCTGTCCTTAGGTTAGTAGTTGTTCATTAATTCCTGCAAAATCAATTCCAGTATCATGTATGGGGCTACATTATCTTGTTTATACTGAAGGCACGTTACCTTTTGGTTTAATTTTTGAAGTACCTTAGATTAATTGCCAATGAATAAATGCATACGTTTATGCATGTGCACATACCCCTCAACATTTTTCTTGTCAGGCTTTTTTATCTCATCCTTCAAGCTACAAATAAATCTGTCGTGCAGCTGACTTTCAATCTTCTTTGTTGTCATTTGCTTTTTCATTTTCTCCCATATCTTGAGTTTTTGTTTTCAAAACTTCCTCCTTATTACCAAGTAAGGCAAAAATCAAACCATGTGTTTATTTCTTTCTGTATCTCTTGTATCAGTTAACTGTGGATCACTTCAAAGGTAGAAGATCTACAGAGACCTGAACTACCAGAACCATGTTAAGCAATGTAATGGGTTGCGACTCACCACCTGGCGCCTCCTGCTGGTGACTCTGGGAATTAGCCCTTGTTGCACACAGACAAAACAGTCTTTAAGTCCAGGCCCTGGCCTCTCCCCCCGAAGCACCTGGTCTCTTACAGGGTCTGGGTGCCCACACCCGTAGCAGCCAGAGCAACATCCTCTGTCGCTCGGCCAGATGGGCTGGCCAGGCCCTCCAATAACTGCTCCTCTTCTCCACCATTTTAAACTCAGTCCTTCTTCTGGGCAACTGTCCCACAGTCCTCACGCTTGCTCAGCCCCTTTGTATCAGGGGTGGACCGCTCGTGCCCGCATTCTCCACCACGTTGTAACGGTTTGGGACTCATCACCTGGCGCCTCCTGCTGGTGACTCTGGGAATTCGCTCTGTCCAGTGGTGCGCCCCCTCCTGGTGGTGTCCCATCCGTCATCTCGCCCTCTATTGGCATCTCTGGACTCGCGTTGCTCCCTGCTCGGCGGTATCCTCTTCAAGGCCACTGCCCTCCGGCAGTGCCCCTCAGTCCATCCACACCCCCTTCTGGGGGGGGGGGGCATGATCAGCAGTCTTACACCCCAGCCACCATGTCCAACCACACCCTCTGAGTCCAATCCCTCTTGTCAGGGATCTGGCGTAGTATAATGGCTGCTCCCTACAGCCAATGGCTAGGAGAACTGCAAGGGGGGGAAGGGGGGAGTAGGAGGGGGACCCAGGCCCGCTCTCTACTCTGGGTCCCGGCCCAGGGACCCTCTGGCGGCAGCCTCGCTGTCCTCCTTCTCTCCCCTCATCTGTCTGCTTCCTTGGGCCGCTTCCCCTACGGCCCCTTGCACCCGCTAGGCCCTTCCCTTCAGGGCCTGCAGCCTGGCAGGCTCCGGGCTAGAGTCCCTTTTGCTCCCTGAGCCTGGCCAGCACTGCGCTGTTCACGGTGCTAGTCTCCCACCCTTGGAGACTGATCTTCCCCTCTCGAAGGCCTGGGACAGACTGACTGTTCCCTTCATGGGCAGCCTTCTTATAGGGCTGAGCCTGGCCCTGATTGGCTGTCTCCAAACTGGGCCCTGATTGGCTCCCTGTCTGCGCAGGCGCCCTGGCCTGCCGCAGCCCACACTCTCTGGGAGTGGGGCAGCCGCCTCACTACAAGCAACAATTTGCTTTCATTCAAACTTCTGCATAAAATGTTTTTTACATATCACCCTGAGAGTAGAGAAGGGGAACAACTGGATTCCAGACAGATCACTCATGTTGATTAATAGCTTATAGAAATCAGTGGGACTACGTATGGAGTAAACCAAAGAGAGGGTATCTGAATCTGGTCATAAGGCAAAATTGTCCTCTCCATGGATCAGATCCTCCATTAGTGTAAAGCGGTGTAGGTGCACTGACTTAAATGGGGTTTGCTGATTTACCCCAGCTGAAGAGCTGACCTTGTAGCTACATTGAGTAGTCCTCCTACTGCATCTTTGGCTCTCAAACCTGGGCAAGAGTCCTCTTGACATCAGTGTGATTGTAATATGATGCTTTACGATGCTGGGAGTGAGTTCTAAAATCATCAGCCAGCTACCAAGCAACCTCTGCACCTGCGGGCTCAGAAATCTCAGCCTTGTTACCTGTTGTCCCACTGGCAGCTGTCGTGGGAAACCATGGTCATGTCGAGGGAAGCAGTTCCTGGGTGACCTGGGCAAATCCTGAGGCAGGCTCAGAATATTGGATTTTGATTCTATAGTCCATGGGGAGGGGGAGCCAACAGAGTCAGTGGAGCACTGGGGCGACGAGCTGTTAGTAGCATGTATTGTGGAGCTGCTGCCTTCTGAACCAGCGGCACCTTTTCCCGGGTTTGTTGCTTCTTTGCTAGTCATAGCGAATTGCACTAGTCAAGCTAGAGTTCAGGAGTCCATAGGTCAACATGGCCAAATCAGTCTGCTACAGTAGGACTGCTATGCCATAGATGGAGGAGGCCATTTTTAGCAGCAGTAGAAATGTATCTAGAGGCTACAGACAATCTCAATTATAGGACAGTAGATGGTCTTGATGGAAGATGATGTTATGGACGTGACAAGTTCTTGGTTGCTTTGTGAACTGCCACTGCACACGTTGAATAGATGTACATCCTGAGTGGTCACCAGTAATTTAGGACCCAGCAAGGTGTATCACTAGTTCATGTGATTCCTTTCAATGTCCATTACCTGTCATTTGTGAACCCTGCATTCCATAAGTCATCGAGCACTCCCCTTAGCCTACAGTCATGCTTCTTGGCTGCTTGAGGCACTGTAAGATAGTCATTTCTTGCATAACCCATGGCATGTAATGCTGCTGCTTTCAAGTCATGCTGCTACTGAATTGTAATCTATATCCTAGCACAACTGTGTGTCTCCACTCAGATAACACCCCCTCTCTTCATGGCCGAGTCCTGCTGGCCTCCTGACTCACTGCTGTATTCTCCAGCCCCTTCAGAGCTGCCACACTTGTCTTGGGGCTAGATCTAAAGCCAGTTGAAGTCAACAGGAGTCTTTCCATTGATCCTATGCCCACTGTAGTCAGGGCCTAAATGAATAAAACATGTTTTGTTGCTAATAAAAATACTGCTACCCTTTATTATTCTTGTATTTTGCTCTTCCCACAGCGGAACACAACTTTTTCAATACATTATTTTTACTATTATTAATCCCATAGAGAAAAAAATAATGAAATTTTTCATTTTTTCATTAGGCTAGCTTCAATAATAAGAAAAAACCCCGACTCCACCCCTTTCCCCTAGCACACAGCATTATTTACTGTTTCACACTGCCATTTTCATCACCCTACTATCATCAAAACATTGTTGCAATTTTTAATAATTCCTGCAGCGCACTAAGTGACAAATAGACCGGCATGCATATTTTACAAATTTCTGAAGAAAAAGTGCAGATGAGTATTTTTAATTTCCATGGAACATAGAGTAAAAAATGCTGTTACGGATGTTTGAATATTTTTCATCAGACTGATTTCCATAATAAAAAGCCCCTATTTTTAATTTCTTTTTTACTATAGCAATCTCTACCTCAGAAGAGATATGGATGTTAGTGCAGTGACCCCAAGTGGTGTTCAGAATTCATAATTTCCACAAAGATTAAAATAAAAAATTGAAAATTTTATTTTCCCATAAGATTTATCTCCATAATAACCCGACTAAATTTTTACTTTTGAATCCAGTGATCATTACCGAAGAGGAATTTCTTGATTCTAATCGAGAATTGCTACATCTTTTCTTCTGCTGACTGCTTCTTTTGCAGTGCCTCAGGCAGAGATGGAAAAAAAATAATTGATTCGCCCGAGCATGTTATGTTGTGGTAATTTAGAATGACTGCGTATGAAAACTGTGCCTTGGGTTTTATCTCAGAGTATGCTTAATGCACAGTCATCATATCCTTAATATAATCGGTAAGGACCCAATGCTGCTCTTATTGAAGTCAATGACCAAAACTTCCCCTGCCTTCCTTAGGGGTAGGGCTAAGTCCTACATGACCTGGTTATCCTCAACATCCTGCCAGTGTGCACACAGCAACTAACAGTAGTGACTGACGTGGGGCTTACGGTGGATTCTGCTGCCCAATGGTCTGTTCCCTCAGGCTCAAACACTTCCTGTTAATTCCCAAACGCTTCCAGATGTCACACTGGTGGCAGCAGTTTGGATGGAAATTTGCTAGCTGGTAAAGCCTCCTAGGGGACACTGGCCTAACTGCATACCGAAAAAACCTAGTTGGTAAATAGCTGTCAACTGCAATGTGCACATGAGCTCACAGAGTGCATCTAAGCTGAGCACTGATGCCGTTGATGGGATTGGGCTGAGATACAGCAAACAAGAGCTGCTTATTTTATCATAAGTTCATTAATACTAAGGACAGAAGGGACCACTGTGATCCTCTGACCTCCTATGGACCAGTCTATAGAACTTCCCCGAAATAGCTCCAGTTTGAAGTAGAACTTTTCCTTCAGAAAAAACATCCAACCTTGATTGAAAGTTACCAGTGATGGTGAATCTCCCAGGACCCTTGGTAAATTGTTCCAATGATTAATTAACTTCACTCCTTGAATCTGTCACCATAAGGCAAGTTTTCCAATCCTTTAATCATTCTGGTGGCTCTTCTTTGAACCCTCTCTACTTTATCAACATTCTTCTTGAATTGTGGACACCAGAACTGGACATGGAATTCCGGCATCAGTGGCACCTATGTTTCTTAGATCTTGTCCAGGTATACACCCAGGATCCATGGCAAGAGATGGAGAAAGACAAGCAGGGTGCTCCCACATCTTATCTAGGGCACTTCTGTGGCCTCCGTTACCATTATCTGAGAGCCTCGCAAACTGGTCATGTGTTTATCTTCACAACACCCCTGTGAGGCAGGTATTATCCTTAGTTTACATAGGAAGAACTGAGGCACAGAGAGACTAAGGCCCAGATTCTAGAAGTTAATCAGATGCCTAACTCCCATTGGAGTTAGGCGACTGAATATATTTGAGGATCTGGGCCTAAGTGACTTGCTCAATGTTGCACAGGACACCTGTTGTTCAAGTCCCTGCTCCACAAGGTCTCACGAGTTTCCATAGTGTCTGATTATGACATCACAGGAATCTCAGCCACTGCAGCAAATCACTTCCTGTTCCCCAGAGTTGGACTGTTAACCGAGATTTAAAGAGACAAAGAGCTTTGTGTAGTGCGACCCCTTTTATTCAAGGAAATGGGCCACAATTTACACTGAAAAGCTATTATAGCTTGTGTATTCCGAACCCCAAGTGTTCAAAAATAATGACAGGCCCCCTAAAATCATGAGATTGGCTTAAAATCATGAGATTTTTAAATAGTAAATGGGGGGCGGGGGTGTTTCCTTTTGTTTGCCTTCCAGTATCTGAACTTTTCAGGTTCACTTTCACATTTTAAAGCTTTTGTCTGTAACCATGAGAACTTTTTTTTAAAAAGGGCTGATATTGTCCCATAATCATCTGACTCCAGGAGCTTGGACACCATATATTGTGAGACTTGCCATAAAGTCACAAGTGTTAGCAACAGTGTGTGAACAGCATCATTCAAGTGCTACAATGAACCTAACAGAGTAAGTATGCATTGGACAAGTATGCATGTGTCATGTCTGGATAGGCACCGACTGTGTGGGTGCTCTGGGGTTCAAGCACCCACTGAAAAAAAATAGGGGATGCTAAGGCACACGTACGTGGTGCACAGTGAGACCAGAAGGCAGAAAACACCCACCAGCGCCTGTGCGTGTCAGTACCATTAGCACTAGGGTGACCAGACAGCAAGTGTGAAAAATCGGGACAGGGGGTGGAGGGTAATAGGAGCCTATATAAGAAAAAGACCCCCAAATTGGGACTGTCCCTATAAAATTGGGAGATCTGGCCACCCTAATTAGCACTACCAGCAGTAATCCTTGTTACCGTCTGCACTGTTCTCTTGACAATCACCCGGCCTAAATCCAGTGAAGTGGATTAGAACAATACTGCGTACTATCTGTGTGCCCATATTAAAGCACGGCAGTTACATCCTGCAGCACTCGTGTGTGACAGGTTCTGGTTTTGTCTTCTGCTTGCACTGGCAGGCTGTAATTTCAGGTTGACATGCAATAATTTTGTCACTGAGTCCCCAGATGACAGTTATTTTTAAAAATACTAAACAATTCTTTAAAAAAAAACCCAAAGTGTAATTTATGAAAGTTTCACTGTTGTGAATGGTTTCCCAGATTCTTGCTGCTTCCCTGCTTCTCTGCTGCTTCTGAGTGATTTCTTACTGGAGTGTCCTGTCAGAGGCAGACGAACATGCATGGGGTGCCAGCATCACTGACCTCGAACTGTTCAAACACCAGGAGTCAGGCCCTAAAAAAAATGGCGAGATTGGTTTAAAAATAATGAGATTTTTCGAAATATTTTTTGAATCCTTTTTATTTGGCTTCTGGATTTTCAGCCTTTACATTTTTTTTCCCACCAGCATGAGGTTCTAAAACTGACTTTTTTTTTTTTAAACCCGTTAGCTGAAGTTTTGTGGTATTTCACATGACTGCAGGAGTTGAGGCTTTAAGGCAACATCAAATATTGCCAAGCTTGATATCAACACTGAACAGAGCAGAGCACCACGCCGGTAGCATCTGACAACACTTGTAATGAAGTCAAAAGTTGACAACACTGGTGTTCCTGCTGAGAGTTTAAATCTGAGGCCTGCCTTCTTGCTTACCTTACTGACAGTTAATATATACCATAGATGATATATCGTCCTTGCATTATTTATGTTGTAACTTTTATTCCACACTGTTTGTTGGTTGGCTTTGAGACAAAGCCCAGTAAAAGGTCTGGAAAACCTTTCTAATCAATATTTCTGGAAATCCGAGTGATGCCAATTAAGCAAGCAAAATTAAATGATCAAACTGCTAAGCTAGTCCAGCTTGACAAAGTGCCCTTTTGTCTATAAAAGTGAGATTGTTAACGCACTGTAATTAAAAACAGCAGGCAGAATGACACTTACTGAAAACCATCCTTTCTATCTGCTGGGCAGTGTTGTAAGTAGGGGTGTCTGGAACTATAGGTGTCAGATTGTATCCTTTTCTTAAACAGGAACTGCAGAGTTTGGTTCACATGATTTCTCAGCGTTTCAGATTTGCTTTGAGATACACGGTTTGTACAGATCCTGAAATTCCAGGGATGTGTGGCAAGCTACACTGGCTGTTTTAAAAACTCATATCCTACAAGACCCAAGACACAGTCTGTTGGGGCTGGGAGGGAGGTAGATGATAGCTCAGTGCGGGGAGGAGGGATAGCTCAGTGGTTTGAGCATTGGCCTGCTAAACCCAGGGTTGTGAGTTCAATCCTTGAGAGGGCCACTTAGGGATCTGGGGCAAAAATTGGTCCTGCTAGTGAAGGCAGGGGGCTGGACTCGATGATCTTTCAAGGTCCCTTCCAGTTCTAGGAGATTGGTATATCTCCAATTATTATACCCTTCCCTTCCAACTACTCTGGCTGTGATGTTTACAGGCTGGTCCTTTAAGTCTGGATTTTTCTGGCCAAACTTCACTGCCATGAGCCTAATTTTTCCAAAGAATTAGCCCTTGAATTCTCTCTTACTTTCTCCCTGGTTCAATCACTCCCACCTAGGGAAAGAGAATGCCACGTGTCTATAAAATGCTACCAAGTCAGAGTGTTTGCACCCCCTTTTGCACTGGTGCAAATCACAATGCGAGGTGCAGGACAACAGAGAATCAGGCTCTTCATTTTCAACATATTTTTTTTCTGCCTCGTGGAGACTTGTACCTATTGGGTTTCTGGGAACTGGGCAGGCGGAAGCCCGTCCAATGCTAAGGGATCCCCTCCCAGCCTAAGGGGAGGATCTACTGGACCTCAAAAACCCAACTGATTTTGGTGGACAACTAATAAAAGAACAGGGACAGGAGTGCGGTCAAAGGGTCAAAAGGAGGGAGCCCGACGGGGACACCGAGCAGAGAACCCCGTCGTAGACACTTGTAGCAGGGTGGTTCCCCACTCCTGCCCTGAAGAGCTTAAAACAGCCTAGGAGAGGGCTGTGGCTGGGGCAAGAAGCCTGGGTTGATTGGGGAAAGTAGACTCAGCTGTGGCCATGCCCCAATCAGGCCTAGCTGGCCCCTATGGGAGTCTCTTTCTGTTTGTAGAGGGAGAGGGGCCTGGCTGCAGGGAGCTGGACACAGGGTACCTGAGTGGAGCAGGGCTGGGGAATGGCAGAGGAGCTGGGGAGCTCCAGCCCAGAAAGCCCCAGGCTGCGGCCTAGCAGAGGGCTAAAAGTGACTGAGGGTTGCAGAGGGCAGCCCAGGGGTAGGCCAAGGCAGCAGGTCCAAACCCAACCTTGCCAGCGATGAGTGGCTGATACTGCAGTCTGCCCCAGGGCGCGGGGGCTAGACGATGACTGGCAGTAGCCATATACTGAGGTGAGGTGGGGATAGTGGGTGGGGGCTCCCCGGGGAGGGGGAGACCCAGACTGTGGGGGTACTGCCAGGGGGCAGCACCAAGGCAGAGAGGCCCCGGGGTCCTGGGAGGGACACAGGGGCAAAGAGGCAGCGGGACACCGGCCTGCAGAGGGTGCTCCGGAGACTGGAGAGCTAATTCCCGGAAGAGACCAGCAGGAGGTGTCGTAGGGGTGAGTCCACATCGCTACAAGACTATATATGATGCTAGAAATATATGGATATCCAACATGGTCTCTTCGGTGACTCTTGGTCTATTGAGGCTAGGGTTCCTATGAGTAGGGATTCCTGCCCTAGGGTTAGGGTTCCTATGGGTAGGGGATTTGGGGCTAGGGCTACAGTTCCTGTGGTGAGGGGTCTCGGGTGTGGGAGGGGGCTCTGAGCTGGGGTGGGGGGTGCAGGCTTCAGGAGGGAGTTTGGGTGCAGGTGTGGGTTTGGGGTGTGAGCTCCAGGTGGCGCTTATCTCAGGCAGCTCCCAGGAAGCGGAGTCACACCCCTCCGGCTCTTAAGCTAATGGGAGCTGTGGAGCCGGCGCTCAGGATGGGGGCAGCATGCAGAACCCCCGTGGCCACCCTTGAGCCAGAGGGACATGTTGTCTGCTTCCCAGGAGCCGCACAGAACTGAGCAGGGAGCCTGCCAGCCCGGCTGCACCATCAACCAGACACCTGGCAACCCTAGTCCTGAGCCCAAGTGTGGTTGCCTGATACAGCAAGGCAGAGTGGCCTCCCTCCCCGCTTGAGAGTGATGGACCACTACAGCTACCCAGCAATCTTCCATGGATCTGCTAAGTGCATTCACTGAATTTACTGGTCTCCATTTTCTGACACCGCTATCGCCAACCACTCTATGTGGAGAGAAGGGTTTCTCTGCAGATGGCCCATCATGGTGCCAGGAGCTCCAGAGGAGGAGTTGGGGGTGCACAGAGGTCATGGCAAAGAAGAACAGGACATGCAGAAGGAGAAGAGCCTAGAGGGACTCTTTGAGCACCAGCACTATGTGCTTTACAAAGCCCTCCAACCCCGAAGCCTGCCTCTCACTGTCTCATTTACACAGGAGCGAATGCCGCCTTGTTCCTAGAGGCCATTTGACGTTGGTGTGACAGGCTGGTGGCACTTGAAGCTTGCTGGAAAAAGGTCAAGCAGGTTCTGGTGATTCACTGAGGCTGGTGGCTTGTTACTGCACCCAGCTGTAGGGGACATGTTGTGTGGGCTGAGCAGGAAGGTGAGGAGTAGGCAGGCCTGTGGAGAGGTGGTGGTTGTTAAGGTTAATTCTACAAAGGATCTATCGCATCACAGCTTGTGGGCTTTGTTTTGGAACGGGGAGGGAGAGGCATCTGCTCCCCTTCTGTACCAGGCAGGGAGTTGGGGGTATGGAAACTTGCATAGAAAGTGAGTGTCAGTAAGACTGAGGATGTTGGCATCCATCCCCAGGAGTTGGCACACGGCCGACAAACAGTGCTGCAGACACCCTGGCACTAGTGTCAGTCAGTACATCAGAAATGTCTCTTTTTCAAACGTCTTGGGGGAAAGATTGCGTTGCATTCGATTACACAGCAGTTGTGTTCATGTGTGCCTTTTATGCATATGAGATCAGCAAGTGGGTGGTTGGAAGTGGCTTTATTTTCTAGCTTATCAATGTATACTCCTTAGTATATATCTATCGTATGGTTTCAGAGTAGCAGCCTTGTTAGTCTGTATCCGCAAAAAGAACAGGGGTACTTGTGGCACCTTAAAGACTAACAAATTTATTTGAGCATAAGCTTTCATGGGCTACAGCCCACTTCATCGGATGCATAGACTGGAACATACAGCAAGAAGATATTTATACATACAGAGAACATGAAAAGGTTGAAGTAGCCATACCAACTGTAAGAGGCCAATCAATTGAGATGAGCGATCATCAGCAGGAGGAAAAAAAAACTTTTGAAGTGATAATCGAGATGACCCATAGAAGGTGTGAGAAGAACTTAACATGGGGAAATAGATTAAATTAGTGTAATGGCCCAACCATTCCCAGTCTCTGTTCAAACCTAAGTTAATTGTATCTAATTTGCATATTAATTCAAGTTCAGCAGTCTCTCTTTGGAGTCTCTTTTTGAAGTTTTTTTGTTGTAAAATTGCCACCTTCAAGTCTGTCACTGAGTGGTTAGAGAGGTTGAAGTGTTCTCCCACTGGTTTTTGAATGTTATAATTCCTGATATTAGATTTGTGTCCATTTATTCTTTTGCGTAGAGACTGTCCAGTTTGGCCAATGTGCATGGCAGAGGGGCATTGCTGGCACATGATGGCATATATCACATTGGTAGATGTGCAGGCGAAAGAGCCCCTGATGGCGTGGCTGATGTGATGTACGTTTCTCAGCATGGATCTGTAGTAGGAAATCACTGTTTTCCCTTCAGCATCCACACTGGGCTGTAGAAAAAGGCTGAATGTTGGTCTAGCTTAACAGGCCAGGCAAGTCTGGCTGCTAACAGTGCAGATTTAGAGGCAGTGTGGCTCAATGGGTAGGGCACTAGCATGGGAATCTGGGGGAGCTGGGTTCTGTTTCCAGCTTGGCCACAGACTTGCTGTGTGGCCTTGGGCAAGTCACTTCATCTGCCTGTGGCTTTGTTTCCCCTCCCACCCCTTGTGTGTTTAGATTGTAAGCTCTTCAGGGCAGAAATTGTCTCTTACCATGTATTTGCACAGCACCTGGCTTGATCTCAGTTGAGGCTTCAGGTGCTACTGTATTATAAATAGTGAAATTTCAGCTCTGGGAAGAACAGGCAGTGATGCTATGTATATGTAACAAAGATGCTACTGCTCTTAGACAGTTTTATCGACAGCTTGGAAACTAGTTATTGTAACCATATTTTCCTTCTGCAGTCACCTGTTATGTCTGTGTGTTGCTGCTTGCCTAGCATGTGTCCTGTATGTGGGAGGGTGAGGAGGAGTGTTCCTCTGATGCTGCTGTCAGAGGAGTCTATTGTTTAATTTATAGGCCTTGCCTTGTGTATGAAGATTTGGTCACCCTGCCGATTCATTGTGGGACTGTTTGTGTGCAGAGCACAGACATCAAACGACAGCACTTTTTGTTGGCATGCTATAACACAAACAGACCAAACACCAGCGCTTAGGCGGGAATGTGGCATTGGGGAAACTACTCCTTGCCACTTGAACAGGGGGAAGAGCATGACAGGACAAGAAAATACACAAGCCATTAAGTGTAGGATCTTCAATGGCACAACTTACCTGCACCTAGTGTCAATGGGACCAGAGTGAGGCCAATCCTGAGAGCCTATGAAAATCTCGCTTTAAAAATGTGAAGGGACATTTTCAAAAGCACCTCTGGGATTTAGGAGGACACATCCCATTGACATTCAGTAAGATGTGCTCCTAAATCCCTTAGGTGCTTTTGAAAATGTCCCTTTTTACTAATAGGACACATGCATTATAATTTATGGTCCCGCTCCTCCAATCTATTATGCAGCAAGAACTTTATGCTCATGGGCTATCTTGCTGGAGTTACTCACCTGCGAAGTCTCATTGACATTTCTCGGGTGTTTGTTTGCAGGATTGGGACTTATGAGTCCAATCCTATTCCCATTTAAGTGAATGACAGAACTCCCACTGAGTTATTGGGATCAGGACTGTAGCAGTGGAGCTGTAGTAGTAATAATAATCATAATAATTAATACTAAATTATTTAATTATAATACTCATCCCTCGCTCTTATCTTCGTGCTTTTAGTCAGTAGATCCCAAAGTGCTTTGCAAAGAAAGTCAGTACCATTATCTCCGTTGTACAAATGGGGAAACTGAGGCATGGAGAGGCGATTTGCCCAAGGTCACCCTGCAAGTCAGTGGCAATAGATCACGCTACCTTTCCAATATTACATTGTTCTCATACATGGGAATTGTATTGGACAGCTGTTAAGAATATGCTGAAGATAGGTTTTGCTAAGGATTCCTCATAATAGCGAGCACCACATTTCTCAGCACCATTGCCTGGCTGAGGGTATGCTTTGCCATGCTTCCCTTCCTCTCCTGGTGGGGAACAAGACCAATATAATTAGAAGTTGTTCAGAGTTCAGACTTGTCTCCTGTTGGTTTGCCTGCAGCAATACTAGCAGGGACTTTCATGTTTGGCTTTTTTTGTTTGTTTTTTAAGCTGGGGTTCAGGTCTCTCCACTCCTTGATGTCAGTACTTTTCTCAGAAGGATAATCAATCAGCTCCAGATTTATGTCCATTAACAACCACCACCAAGCTTCCAGACTGCATCTGAGGCCTAGCAGTGGAAATATTTGATCAGAGGTTTGCTAAAAGACATGTAAAACGCTGTCATTAATGACTGCAAATAATGCTGTCAGATAAAGGATGGCTTCCTTCGATAGTCTAAAGAAGTGAGTAAAGAGAGATGCCACAGGAAATCGGTATGCAGAGAAATTGATTAATTGGAATGATTGAACTGACATTTAGAAACAATATTGCAGTGCACCAGGGTAAAGTTAGCAGCAATATTTGCAAAAGTTACTTGTTAATACAAATCACTTACATTTAGAGATGCCACCTTTCTAACAGCTGGGAACTGGACCCTCAAGGCCCCTTCCCTGCTCCGCCTTTTTCCCTTCCAGTTAAAAAAAACTGGACATCAGGGTTTGTCAAATGGCACCTGGGCACACAAGCCAAAACCCAGACTGTCGGGGTGAAAACCGGATGGGTGGCAACCGTGCTTGTAGTGTGCCGTAAGTATGTACCGAGCTTTACAGACTCCAGCCATTGGATCTGCAGTGGGGATCCCTGAACCTATGGGGAGTCCTACTGACTTCACCAGGTTCAGTGCAAGTCTAACAATCCCCCTGCAGGATTGTAAACTGTTTGGAATGGGGAGCAAATCCTCTTGAGTGACGTTGGGCATGTCACTTAGCCTCCCTGTGCCTCAGTTCCCCATCTGTACAAGGAGGGTAATAGCACTGCCCTACCCCACAGGAGTGTTGTGAGGATGAATACATTAAAAAAATCAGAGGTGTTCAGATCCTACAGTGATGAGGCCATATAGTGAAATCTTGTCTGATTGTCCAGAAGGGTTTTTGGTGACATTTTGCAAGACTCATCATGATTTCTGGTGGCTCACGTGAAGAGGTTAAAAGCCATTTTCATGAATTTTGGAAAAGCTGAAGGAAGAGGCACCCCAACTCCGTCAGCCAAAGTACATGCCCTGTCTGGTTAGGGACAGAGTTTTTGGTTGTTTTGTGAGTTCTAGTCCATCTCTGCCATGCAGTGGCTTTGAGAGTGCTTTGCACTTACATAGCGCTTTACAAAATAATGCTCCACAATCACCTTCTGAAAAGTTAAGGCCAAATCACTGCATTTTTAGAGATGCTGAGCAGCTGCAGTTCCAATTGACTTTGTGGTTTCTCAACACCTCTGCAAAGCAGAAGACTCTTTTCTACGTTTCTAAATAGTGGAGGGGCTCCGAAAATGGGGTTTTCCCTGTGGAAAATTTTGAGGAAGCTAGAGAGGTTTTTTTGTTGAAATTTTCCAGGAAAATTGTGGCATCTTCCACAAAAACAAAACAGCCATAACAAAAAACCCAGAAATTTTTGAGCCAAAAATTGAAATATTTTGATACTGATATGTTACCGTGGTGCCTTATGTGAGTTGTAGTTCAAGTGCCTCATGCTCCCAATCACCTCTATAGGTTCATCTTCCTGTTTGGACTACAACTCCCATGATGCACTGCTTAATCTTGGCCATAATGCACTTGCTTAATCTTGGCCTTAACTTAATCTTGGTCTTAACTCAATGTTTTCTGAATTTTTTTGATTAAATTTACAAAGACCTTGATCCAGCAAAGCACTTAAGCTTGTACCTAACTTCAAGCACATGAAGTCAACGAGACCACTAGCCTGCTTAAACTGAAGCAACCACTTAAGCCCATTGTTGGATCAGAACCAGATTGTTCAACCCAGTGTAGGGCTGAACCCTACTTTTGTCTCTTGTCCTGCAATCAGATTCACATAGAAGGACCCTGGCAGTTGTGCAAAGACCTATGGGCATCAATGGGGCTTCTGTGAAATCAGTGCAAGATCTGGGTCTTTATTTGCTTCCCTCCCAGGATTTTAGAGCATTTGGTGGGGCTGAAAGGAGTGGTATTATACTTTTCCTTTTCCATGTACTAAACTTTTGCCAGGAACATAAGAATGGCCATACTGGGTCATACCAAAGGTCCATCTTGCCCAGTATCCTGTCTTCCAACAGTGGCCAATGCCAGGCGCCCCAGAGGGAATGAACAGAACAGGTAAATCATCAAGTGATCCATCCCCTGTCGTCCATTCCCAGCTTCTGGCAAAAGAGGCTAGGGACACCATCCCTGCCCATCCTGGTTAATAGCCATTGATGGACCTATCCTCCATGAATCTATCTAGCTCTTTTTTGTACTCTGTTATAGTCTTGGCCTTCACAACATTCTCTGGCAAGGAGTTCCACAGGTTGACTGTGTATTGTGTGAAGAAATACTTCCTTTTGTTTGTTTTAAAACTGCTGCCTATTCATTTCATTTGATGACCCCTAGTTCTTGTGTTATGAGAAGGACTAAATAGCACTTCCTTATTTACTTTCTCCACACCAGTCGTAATTTTATAGACCTCTATCATATTCCCCCCTTAGGCATCTCTTTTCCAAGCTGAAAAGTCCCAGTCTTATTAATCTCTCCTCATTCGGAAGCGGTTCCATATCCCTAATCATTTTTGTTGCCCTTTTCTGAACCCTTTTCAATTCCAATATATCTTTTTTGAGATGGGGTGACCACATCTGTACTCAGTATTCAAGATGTGGGTGTAACATGGATTTATATAGAGGCAATATGATATTTTCTGTCTTCTCTTTCCCTTTCTTAATGATTCCCAACATTCTGTTTGGTTTTTTGACTGCCGCTACACATGGAGTGGATGTTTTTAGAGAACTATCCCCAATGATTCCAAGATCTCTTTCTTGAGTGGTAACAGCTAATTTAAACCCCATCATTTTATATGAATAGTTGGGATTATGTTTTCCAATGTGCATTACTTTGCATTTATCAACACTGAATTTCATCTGGCATTTTGTTACCCAGTCACTCAGTTTCAACAGATCCTTTTGTAGCTCTTCACAGTCTGCCTGGGACTTGAGTAGTTTTGTATCATCTGCAAATTTTGCCATATCACTGTTTACCCCTTATTCCAGATCGTTTATGAACAAATCCCTTTTAGCACAGAGTGCCAATCCTTTTGACCTGCTGAGAGTCTGCAGTGCAGCATGCACCTAGTTTAATGCCACTAGTGTTTTGATAAATGTGATGGAATGGAAAATTAGATCTACTGAGTATTTATATGACTTTTAGCCAATTTTTTAAATACATACCAAATGGATCTATTTTAAAGCTGCCTCCCCAGGCAGATTTATGGATGTATTTTGAAAGTAATAGTGCCATATAATGATTATAAAACTATATAAAGCATTTTATTGTTCATTACCATTACTGTACATTAATTCACTATTATCTTCTAATGCATTGGCAGTTGCAAAAACTAGTCCCCATGGCGAAAGAAATATGAGCAGGCTGAAATCTGATCTCATTTGGAGGGTAGCTATTTTTGCTAAGAAAACACTACTGCTCATCTTCATATAAAGGCAAATCCAGCCTCCCTTCCCCAACTTCCTGGGTGCAGAGGACCCAGATACAGCAGAACGGATGTGGGTTTTACCATGTGAGGGAGAGGGACCAGGATGCAGGGGCTGTGCGCACTCCATGTTGGCTCAGATCTCTGTGCTCTTACCTGGGGTGGTTTGGGGCAAGGCAGGACTTGCTCAGGGGCTAGCGGACTTGCAGATACACGGATCCAGCAGCCTTTACCCACATGCTGCAGGAGGCAGGGAGGCTATTATGCATGAACAGCTGCAATGGGGAAAAAAGGGGAAGTGTGTGTGATGGGCTGGGTCTCCAGGGGCGTCAGCTGGTGTGCTGGGACGCCACTGAGGCAAACTGTTCTGCCAGCCTGTGCCCCCTTTTACCTGGTCTTTCTAGGCTAGGATCCCCAGCCTTTTCCAGCCAAGCACACAGACAGGGACACACCCAGCTGCACAGAGACACACAGATCCGCTCTGGGAAGGATCAGCTTAAGGGGCTTGCCACAGCACCCAGATGGCCACCCCCACTTGGAGAACAAACCCAGAATTATATGAAATTCACGTCTTCCCTCCATGTGGAGGAGGGTATGTGCAACTTCTCCCCCCCCCAGTTAGAAATCACATCAACTGGGTTCTATTGTAAACCAGAAATAAATGGATTAACTATAACAAGTGTATTTTAAGTAGTTAAGGAGGTAGCAGACAGAACAAGGCAGATTACTAAGAAAATAAAACAGAGCTCGCAAACTAAGCTTAATACACTAAAGAAACTGGTTACATGCAAGTTCTCACTCAATATGCGGTTCTAATAATCTTCACAGGCCAGATGCTCTTCCAGCCTGGGTCCAGTTCTTTCCTCCAGTTCAGTCTTATGCCATGGCTACATTTGTGGTTGTAGAGCACTTTGGGTTAAACAAGCCGTCGGAGAGCGCACCAGGGAAAGTGCTTCAGTCTGTCCACACTGACAGGTGCAAGCAGGGGCGGCTCTAGGATTTGCGCCGCTCCAAGCAGGGCGGCGCGCCGCGGGGGGCGCTTTGGCGGTCGCCGGTCCCGCGGCTCCGGTGCACCTCCTGCAGACGTGCCTGCGGGGGGTCTGCTCGTCCCGCGGCTCCGGTGAACCTCCAGCCTGTGAATACTCCACCGAAGCCGCGGGACCAGCGGACCCTCTGGTCCACCGGGGCCGCCTGCCGCCCTCCCGCGGGACGCCGCCCCAAGCTCGCGCTTGGCGCGCTGGGGTCTGGAGCCGGCCCTGGCTGCAAGCGCACTGGCATGGCCACATTTGTGGCATTTGCAGCAGCATTGGGAGCGGTGGATTATGGGCAGCTATCCCAGCATTCAAGTGGCTGCAACTTGCTGGAGTGTGGTGTTTGTATGTGGGGGGAGAAAGAGAGTGGGTTTTTGGAGTGCTGAGAGTGTCAGCACACTGTCTTGTAAGTTCAGATCCCCCTAGTCCCCCTGCCTCTCTCTCACTCACTCACTCACTCAGTGAACGTTTGCTTTTCCCTGTTGCAGATAAGAAGCGGCTGTCTGAAATGGAGCTCTGAAAAGGCACTTCTGCATTCCTCAGCTGATTTCACAACAAAGAGAAGAGAAGCCACTTGGCTTAAGGGGATTATGGGGCATTTCCAGAGGTCAATCAGAGCGCAGTAACTTAACTCCCCACTTACAGTGAAGCATCTCACCCAATACACAACAGCTGTTAATCCTCCTGGGGAGGTGGAGTACCAGGAGCGCTCCAGCCAGGGAGTCAGAGTGCTCTCTGTGCCTTGCCAGTGTGGATGGGGAGTAAGGTAGAGCGCTCTGGGAGGCTTTATTGCAGTACAAAGTACCAGTGTAGCCAAGCCCTTAGTTGTTTCCACCAGTCATCTTGGGTGAGGTAGCCGGGGAGAACTGATGACCTGGGTTACCTCTCCCCACCCTTACATAGTATTTGCATAAGGTGAAAGTCCTTGGTTTCCTAGTTTGACCCCTCCACCCCAGCTTCTCATGGAAAAGTACAGAATTCAAGATGGGTTCCGATATCAGGTGACATGGTCACATGCCTCTGTAGGGCCCCTGTAGCCATTCTTCACAGGCTGACCCACAGGTTCACAGGAAGGTTGAGCTCTTTTACAGTCCATTGTCCTTGCTGATGGGCCACCCGCCTTGTCTGGCTTGCCCATTGTTGTGCCTGAAGTGTTAGCAGTGGGTGTCACCCAAAGTAGCATAGTTGAAATACAGATACATAGTCCATGTTCCTAACTTCAGATATAGAAATGATAGAAATTGCATTCAGTAAACCTTTCCAATGAGATCTCACATGAGCCATCTTGCATAAAGTATATCTCAGTTATGTCATATTCATATCATAAGCATATTTTCATAAAGAATATGGAATGACACGTCACAGTGTGGTCCAGTGGTTAGGGCACTGACTTAGGATGTGAGAGAGCTATGTTGAAATCTCTGCTTTGCCACACACTTCCTGTGTGACATCAGGCATAGTCACTTAGCTTCTCTGTACCTCAGTTTCCTACCTGTAACACAGAGATAATAATGCTTTGCTCCCTCACAGGGGTATTGTGAGGATAAATGCATTGCAGATTGTGAAATGCTTTGAGATCCCCATAGGAAATAGGCATTATTAAGGAAGATTCCTTTCGCAAGGAAGCAACAGCTGAAGTTGTGCACTCACGGCTATGCGTGCATCCAAGTAAGTTGCCAGATTTTCAGAGAAGCCTCAGTACCTTGGGTGCTGCTTTGAACTTTTTTTGAAAATCTGGCCATGAAAGTCACAATGGGAGCTACTGGGTGCTGCGATCTTTTGGAAACCCAGCTGCGACGGTGATTGCTGAGCACCAGAAAAGCTAGCTCGGAGCTCTTTAAAAATGAGATGCTAATGGCCTGAACCAGTGCCCATTAAGATAAAGGGAAATAACTGCCTGTGACATCAATGGGCCCATAGGGTCCAATCCTGCAGCCCTTACTCAAATTGGCAAGCATGTACACATAGGCATAGTTCTACTCCTGTCAACATTGACCGTAGGAGTGATGTGGTGAGGTTTGCCCAGCCACTGCATAGACTACACGTAGCTAATTTGTGTGCTGTGCATCCCACACCTTTATGGACCAGGAATTCACCTGATATTTGTGCCTAGACCAAATGCAAATGAAGCTGTAGTTTGAATTCCTAACTCTGTTTCCCCTTCACAGTGAAATGAGCGTTATCCCGAATTCCTCCTTCTGAAATCAGGAGTGCAGTTTTTTCAAATGCATCCAGGCATACAGGGGCTACGCTACCAGATAAGATTTCTCATGGTCAGCCGATGATAACATTTTATTGAATTGGTGCATGGATTAAACCCTCTCAGCCATGACAATTAAATAGGAAAAAATGTGCATGCCATTTACAGGGATAATATTTAATCAGAAATAGACAAAAACATGAGTCATCGGCTCACAAACAACCCCAGTCTTGATATAAATTCAATTGAACTCATTCCAGCTGTTCACAGCAAAAAAAAAAATTATTGCTTTTTGCACCCACGTGGCAACAGCAAATGAACCTGGGTTACTTCCAACAAAAGCTCTGGGTTTCTAAAATGCTGTGGGGTTTGCTTGCTTTGAATGCCTGTGGCACTCTTTATTGGAGCTGAGTGAGGAAAATCATTTCCTCACTGGCTGGCAAATTAGCAGCCCTGGGCCAGACTCCCAGCTACGGGGGCAAGTGGCGGGTTGTGAACGTGGCATCAAACTATTAGAACTTGCTGGGGCTATTGTTTGCAAAGCCAGTTCCCAGGCATATGTCGGAGTAGCTGGTGGCCAGCTGCAATTTACTGCAGCAACCAAACAGGAATTATTTTGGGGAAGTTCTATGGTCTGTGTTATGCAGGAAGTCAAACTAGATGATCAGAGTGGTCCATTCGGGCCTTAAAATCTATGAATCTAATCATTAATTCTTGCATGAAGGACAATAGCTGTGGCTGAATTAGAGCAGATCTTTTAGAAAAACATCTGATCTTGATTTTAAAATGGCCCGTGATGGAAAGTCCACTGAAACGCTTGCTAAGCTGTTCCTGGGGTTAGTTACCCTCACTTTTAAATATGTGCCCCTTATTTCTAGTCTGAATTTGTCTAGCTTCAACTTTCAGCCTTTGCATCTTGTGATTCCTTTGTCTGCTAGATTCAAGACACTTCTATTATCAAATGTGTTCCCCATATAGATACTTATAGACTGTGATCAAGTCACCCCTTAAATCTTCTCTTTGGTAAGATCGAGCTCCTTGACGCTTTCACTGTAAGGTATGTTTGCCAATCTTTTAATCATTCTTGTGGCTCTTCTCTGAACCCTCTCCAATTTATCAACATCCTTTATGAAATGTGGACCCCAGAAGCTGGACACAGTATTCCAGTCAGTATACAGAGGTAATATAACTTCCCAACTCCTATTTGAGATTCCCCTGTTTATGCATCCAAGGATCGCATTATTCCTTTTGGCCACACTGTCACTCTGGGACCTCATGTTCAGCTGATTATCCACTATGACCCCCAACTCCTTTACAGAGTCACTGCTTCCCAAGATAGAGTCCCCCAAGCCTGGCCTATATTCTTTGTTCTTTGTTCAGTGGAGAATCAGGCCCTCTCTATTTGGCAAGTTAAATTACGTGATCTGCTGTAGCCCAACTAAAATTTTACTGGAGGCATCTAGAATATTATGATGGTGGCTGGTGTGGGAAAACTGGGTTTGAAATCACTTTTCCTGCTGAGAGAAAACAATACAGTATTTTCTCCTGTGATATTAGCAGAAGTTTCAGAATCTGAAATTGTTCTCTTTCAAGGAAAAAAAAGAAAAATAATAGGTAAAGGGGAGACAGACTCCAGACCCAGGGGCTAGATTGTGTGGCTAAGGCGCTAAAGTGGGACTCAGGAGATCTCAGTTCAGTTTTCAGGTCTGCCAAAGACTTCTTATATCACCTTGGGCCTCAGTTACCCATTTGTAAAATAAGGTTAGTAATTTCTTTGCCTACTGAAGGCCTCATTAAATGTCCACTGACATCAATGGGAATCTTTCTATTGATCTCAGTTAGCATTGGATCCACACCATAGACTGAAAACTGTGAAAGAAACAAATTTGTATTTATTTGTACCGCCCCTAGCACAATGGGGCCCTGATCTCAGTTGGGGCCTCTGGGTACTACCGTAGCAAAAATAATTAGGAATAAAAAGAATAAAATGTCAGTTTTCACACTGTTCTTTATCCCATTTTACTTTGATCTCTGGAAGAGTAAGCAGTGGTATTATTGTGGAGTAATTTGTCCCATTGTGTGTGTGTCAGTGTGCGGTAGGGAACAAGTAACATGTTACACGCTCCCCTTTTCAGAGTGTCAGGAGTAGCCATTGTTAGACAATCCAAGCTTTGCAGTAGGAAACACTGAAATGCTTTATACCAGTCTGGGCAAAATTGACAGTGCTGAGGGCATGAGATCAACGATACTGCAATCAATGCAGCGGGTGTTGATTTAGTGGGTCTAAGACCTGCTAAATCGATGGCAGAGCGCTCTCCGGGTGACCCCGGTACTCCAGCTCCCGGAGAAGAGTAAGGTAAGTTGACCGGAGAGTGTCTCCCGTCGATGCAGTGCAGTGAAGACTCTGGGGTAAGCCGACCTAAGCTACGTCGACTCCAGCTACATATTCACATAACTGGAGTAGTGTAACTTAGGTCGACTTACCTCAGCAGTGAAGACAAGGCCAAAGAAACGAAAACATGTACTTGCTTGAAAAGGCCGCGCATGTTCCTAAGGCTACGTCTCCACTACCGCGGTAAGTCGACCTACACTATGCAACTCCAGCTATGTGAATAACGTAGCTGGAGTCGACGTACCTTAGGTTCAGTTACCATGCCGCAGGGGGTAGACGGGAGAAAAATCTCCTGTCGATTTACCTTACTCTTCTCATCAGGGTAGAGTACAGCGGTTGACTGGAGAGCGATCTGCAGTTGATGTGGTGGGTCTTTACTAGACCCTCTAAATTGACTGCAGGTGGATCGATCTCAGAGCATCGATCCCTGCTGTAGTGTAGACCTGCCCTAAAAATGAGCTGTTAGGATGGTCTTTCATCCCAGCCCCAGCAGATAAAAGCTTCTCTTTCATTGCACAAGAAGACCTGATTGAAAGCAGGGGAGGCTTATTTTTTTTTTTTTTACTGAGTTGCTATGGTGAGGGAAAGGTAGAAAGAACTATGAATTTTTCCCAAAATTGAAATCGCTCTTCTCCTGATATTGGCTATTTTCTGATATCTATACATACTACCTGCTTTGAAAGGAAGGGGTAAGTGAATCATCACTACAATGAGCGATAGCCTTCTAAAGCCAATGATCCAATTTTTTGTGAATGGCTCAGCTGGTGGCATCACTTGGATAGGGTTCCGGTTTAAGCAAAGCAATCTCGGTAGGCAGGAATGAATTAGACAGAGACTTGCAGACTCTTAACATTTTAATGGCAAAACAAGGGCTATATTTTTCAGGGTCCACATGGAAGTGATCATGAGGAACTGAAGATTCTGACGCAAATGAAATGTGTGAGTTGCCGCAAATGTCAATAATGAAAAGGGACTGCTTTTGTATTTAACAACCCACGTTTTATTCTTGTTGTTCAAACTGTTAGGATTGTACAACTGTAACAGAGAGGAGAATCTGCCCTCCGACAGGGAAGTGTTAGAGAAGGATGGTTTCCCAAGACAATGCCATGCTTTGCAAATGAGAATGAAGTCATAGAATAGAATCATAGAATATCAGGGTCATCTAGTCTAACCCCCTGCTCAAAGCAGGACCAATTCCCAACTAAGTCCTCTGTTTAGTCACATGCGCTGCCTGCCAGTGGGCCCCACCTTTGACCCAGAGGAGTGGGGAGGAAGGGGTGTCTGATCATGCAGATGTTGGGCAGTAGTCAGGAACCAAGTGCGGAATTAGAAGGCTCAGATGTCAGACTCTTGCCCTCTGCTGGGCTCGGGTGGCCTGGATGTTCCTCTGCTTTGTACATCCCTGGGCCTAGGGACTCACATTGAGTGGAAGCAGGGGATACAAGAGAGGAGAGCTTACGCTGCTGGGCAGAGGAATGAGTAACGTGCCCCGTCCCTGTTTGATCTGCTGAGGCCCCTTAAACCACACTGTGGACACATTTCAGAGTAGCAGCCGTGTTAGTCTGTATCCACAGAAAGAACAGGGGTACTTGTGGCACCTTAGAGACTAACATATTTATTTGAGCATAAGCTTTCGTGGGCTACAGCCCATTTCATTGGATGCATCGCAGTGAAGACAAAGACAAAGCTGTCTGGAGCCTAGGAAGGGGCACTGCACCCATAGCTGCCAGAGCTTGGGCTGAGAGTGAAAGATCTCTACAAGGGCAGAGAGCTGATGATGTACCTGCGATGGAGGGTATGTGTGTGAGGGATGTGGTCAGGTAAGGGGAGCCATGGCAATCCCTGACAGAGTGAGAGGAGTGGGTCTAGGGGAGAAGAGGCCTGAGGCAGGCAATGTGACAGCAGAGGGACATGATGTAGCTAGGGGACGCTTAAGAATGAGGAACCCTGAGGAGAGGTCTGGCCAGACAGCAGAGACCATGAGAAGAGACCCAGGTCCTTAGATACTGGTAAGAATAAAACAGAGGGCATGAGTGGGTTCAGTCTGGGAAATACAGTGCATACCAGGATGGGAGACAACAATACTTGGGCTGGTGACAGAGGCAGCAGTGACTGCTGGGAGGAGACCAGCTGCTGGGGAAAGAGCAGCAGGAGAGAGACCATTCAGCAGGGCAGATGTGTCTGGAGGACAGATATGGTGTCAGGCAGAGGACAGACCCAGAGGTGGCAAATGGTTTCCCCCTTGGGACAGGGACCTCAAACCAGCAAACCAAAACCAAACCAAAACACCCCCTCAAATCTGGGGGGCAGAGGGATGTTGGCAGAAAGTTTCATATGCCACAAAGGCTGGCAAGGAGGGAGCAGTGCACAGCAGCTTTGCCACCTCATTCTCCCTGTCTAGTGTGGTAAGAAAGCGTTGCAAGGTGGGCAGCTAATAGCTGGAGGTGAAAGTGAAGATAGATAATGGAGACTTGGGTAATTACCACACCACTGGACATATTTTAACTCTGCTGCTGAAATGAGCGGTCCGAGCGCCTAGCCGTTGGTGTCTCAGGCGCGTTTGTATTGAATAAAGCATCATGGCTACTGGGGCTATATCTGGGAGAGAATGGCCCATTTTAATGCTGCCTGGAGGACTCTATTTCTCACAGGGGAGGGCTTAAAGAAGCAATCAGTGGTTTGAAGGCCGTCAATAGGTCGTTGTGTGGCCCAGGAACGATATGTAATGCAAGGACATTTTTTTATATAAACACCTGGGTACACGGAGAGGATGAACTTTTCCTCGCCTCCAGTCATTCGGGACAAGATTTACAAAAACAGTAGCCTAAAATTAGATGCCTTTAATAAGGGTGGCCTGATTTTTAAAAGTGCTGAGAACCCTCAGCTGCAATGGCTGCAGATCTTACACGTGAGAGCATGCCCATTGACTTCAGTGAAACTACTTGTTCGAGTGAATGCTGGAGGGCAAGTAAGAGACACCACAGCTGGCTTTTAGTGAGGACTGCAACAAGATTCAGCCTTAATATTAGCACTGCCATGGCAAAGTGTAACCCTAAGGGGCCGAATTCATTCCTGGCATAACGCTTATTGCTTTCAAGAGACTCGCACCCCTAATTCTAGATTGTTGCAACCAATTCTCCTGTTGGTGAGTATTGCATAGAAGTCATATGAGTAAAGGATCATCAGTGTAAACTGAGAACTGGAGCTGGTTGGGAATGGTCTGACAGGACGTTTTTCCACCAGAAAATGCTGATTTGATGAAGGCAAATTTTTGTGTGTGGAAATATGTCAATTTAGACAAAATTTTGTTTAGAAAGAAAAAATGGGAAAAAACGTGTTTTGATAAGGTGGACACATTCCATTTTGACCTTTTCAGGATAGACTATTTTGATTTTCTGTCTTTTTTTTCATTTCAGTGTTTAAAACGTTATGTTGTATTCAAGAGCACAAACCAGGAAATACTCACCAAACACACCTTTACCACGCAGGTCCCATGACTGCCTCCACCAGCCAGTGGTACACCACTGAATATAGCTGCAATAGATGCAAATGCTTCCCATTGACACAACCTTAACTTCTATGCCACGCTAAGAATTGAAATTTGAAATTGGAATAACACATTTTATGAAAATTTAATGCTTTGATCCCATTTTTTAAAATAAAAGTTGTGACATGGGAAATTTAGATTTTTTTTAAATTTTCATTCTGTTTCTGTAAGGAAAAATAATAAAATAATAGATTTTCCCATGAAATTGAAACTCTTAAATCTTGGAAAAGTCACTTAATCTACCCTGGGTGTCAGATGGCGATAATACATCCCTATTTTATTGCTGTGATGATAAAATGCACTAATGATGGTGAGGCGGTGTGATACTACAGCGATGGGAGATGTGTAAGTACCTAGTCCATTAAACCAACTTAACCCATAATGAACTGGGTTCCGTATGTAATGTTACGGTGAATTCTACTGGTAGTATTGGTAGATCTATGAGCATTTATGGAGAGAAAAATCGACCCTTTAATGCATGGTTGTCTCTTGGTTCTGGGGTTACCCTCTCTACTGTTGGTGTAGAAAGCATCCGGTAGATGAAGAAGAGGGTTTGACAGTTTTGCCCAGTGAATTGAATTATAGATCTGTGCATGTCAAAAGTAAAGAAGACATTTATGTTAAAGCACAGTGTTCCCGACCCCTGAAGTGACACATTTTCTATTTCGTACTTAAACAGTCTGGTATGTTATCTTCGTATAACTGAATACATGTTCCTAGTATATCTTCCTCTAGAAATCCAGTAACAAGAAGCACTCCAAATGGTAATTAAATAGTGTTAAGCCAGACCTCTCCATAGCACAGCTAGGAACAGGGATGACCTGAGTTTTATTCACTTCTCTAACACCCCAAATTATAAATGGCCCATTACAAGTACATCTAGGGCACTGGACTTGGACTGAAGAGATCTCAGTACAATTCCTGGCTCAGCTACAGATTTCTTGTGTGTCCTTGGGAAAGTCACTTAATCTACCCTGGGTCTTAGATGGTGATAATACATCCCTATTTCATAGGGTTGCTGTGAGGATAAAATGCATTAATGGTGAGGCACTGAGATACTACAGTGATAGGGGAATGTATAAGTATCTAGTCCATTCCAGAAACTCCTCTTGTTTTCTATCTTGAATATTCAGAACTTGCATCACTTTCTCAAACTCCTGAGTCTTGGTGTAATTGTTTTCGAAGTCAGCTTTGACCTTCCAAGGTGGATTGCTTCCATTTAAAGAGCACAACTTCCTTTAAGGAACGTCAGAGCTGGGCACTGAGTCAGGTAATTTGATTGTGTTTTGCACATTAATCAAAACCCACATAATAATCTGACCTTGGGCAGAACAAGACGGTGTCACACGCTGGCCTGTGCTTTCCCTTAGCCAATATGGTTTCACTGTATGGCAAAGCGGTTGACCATGGTTCATGATGCAAACATTCCATTAGCGCAGGGGTGGGCAAACTTTTTGGCCTGAGGGCCCCATCGGGGTTGCAAAACTGTATGGAGGGCCGGATAGAGAAGGCTGTGCCTCCCCAAACAGCCTGACCCCTGCCCCCTATCCGCCCCCTCCCACTCCCTGCCCCCTATCCGCCCCCCTCAGAACCTCCCACTCACCCAACCCCCCTGCTCCTTGTCCCCTGACCACCCCCACCACTGGGACCCCACCCCCATCCAACCCCCCCATTCCCTGTCCCCTGACCACCTCCCCCAAACTCTGCCCCTTTCAACTGCCACCTGCTCCCTGTCTCCTGACTTCCCCCCAGGACCCCCTGCCCCTTATCCAACCCCCCACTCCCCACCCCCTTACCATGCTGCTCAGAGCAGCATGTCTGGCAGCTCCGCAGCCCAGAGCACTGGCGACACGGCGAGCTGAGGCTGCGGGCGCTAGCTCAAGGCCTGGGCAGGATGGTAGTTTGTAGCTTGCCAACCTCTGCATGAGAACGTGCCCGCACTCTGCAATTCCTTGACACTTCATGGTCCCTTCAGGTTTTCAAAGAATCACAATAACACTTTGTTCTTCACCCAGAGTGAGCCAGCACTATTGTTTTTCCCCCCTCCCTTTTCCTCTTAGATCATCGTGTTGCTAAAGTCTTAACAATGACTTTAGAAGAGAAATGTAACCTGGGAACAAGAGGAATGTGGTTATACAAAGGGAAGGGCTGCCTCTACATCTGTGAAGTTAAAAATGGGGAAATGTTGGGCTCAGATTTGTTTCTTACAAGGCAGCGAAATAACTCGGATGACATTTAAACGTGAGTACTTTGGGAAAAGATGACAGACAGTAATTAAGTTACCAATTAGTTAAAGTATTGATTCACAGGATCTTAAAAACTTTGTTGCCATTTAACTAGCCAATCACTTATCTTGACCGCAGTAATGTTTGGTTTAACATTTCCATTAGGCATGCAGCCGCGTCTCACTGTCTATCAATCACTTGCCGCTGGCCCCAGACAGACTACCCCTTAGTACAGTCCCGCAGCCCTCATACAATTACTGTTCTAGGGGAGAGAGGGGAGGTTAATAGTTCTGATGGCTGTGTTATGCTGGCGGTCAACAAGGAGAGCAGCAGAGAACACGAAACTTTTCCCCCAGGAGCTCAGCAGGGACTCCGACTGTGTTCCCAGAGGTGCAAGGGCAGGTCATTGGTTCACAGCGCTACTTGGGGTAATCTGAAACCCCTACATAAACTAAACCACTGCAAATATTTCACCGTATATCCATAATCAACTTTGACTGTCGTAAGCATTTGATCAGTCTCTAGTACAGTGTGTGGTCCATGATTCGGGCTCCTAAGCTCCATCAAGAATAAAAATATGTGTCCACATCTGGGAGAAACTCTCCTTCTGTCCCTGCACAGGTGACCCAGATATTGGGTACAAACATCTATCTAGGAACTTCTTTGACCCTCATCACCATGGTAGTTGAGCACATCACAACCATTAATGGATTTGATCCTCACAGCATCCCTGTGAGGTAGGGAAACACTATTACCCCCATTTCCCAGCTGAGGGAATGAGACCCATGGTAGATTTAGTGACTTCCCTAAAATCACCTAACCTTAGTTTTCTCAGTCCCCATCCAGTGCCTTAACTACCAGACCATCCTTCCTTTCTCAAAGGAAATGAGGCTATTTACCCAGCTACCCCTTCGCTGGAGCACGGGGACAGGGGTGGGCAAGGAGCAGCTGAAAACTTATCTCAACCCCCCAGTGTGACAGAGCCAGTGCTGGGGCAAGAGTGGGTAGAATACATCAGTAGTAAATTACTAGCTGGGAGCAATCCGGGGCGGTGCCTCCCAGACACAGCGCCTACCTCAGGGTGGTGCAGGTGACGTGCTACTCCGTGCTCCATCTCAGGTCCGAATCTAGCCCTAAGAGATAGATGAAGACTGATGTCCTTTCTAGATGGATAGAGGCAGAGTTCTAATTGCGGCTTGGGAGCTGACTCGTCTATGTACTAGAATGCATTGCAGAGAGATGGAATGACTTGGTCTCCTTGGCTTTTTTAGCACAGACTGGAGTCTCTGATGGCAGGGTGATTATAGTTTGGGAAGGCTCTGAGCCGTTCTTTTCACAGGAAGTTATAAAAATAATAGGCTACGTTATTACTAAGATCTTTGCTGGAGCATGTTCAAAGTGTGGTGAGAATCACAAGGCAGCTCAGTAATTTAGAAGAGCGTTGTTGATTGCTGGCTCTAAAACCCACAAATTCCTTGAAAAATAATGGTTTTCTAATGTGTTTGGTGCCATTTTTCTTTTTTTACTTTTTTATCCATTTATGCCGAAACATCTGTGTTTCGTCACAGTCAGGTCTTTTACTATTTGTGTTCCAACACCTGGGCCTATGCTCTGGTGCAATCAGTTACACACAGCACATGCTGTTGCCTACAGCTTGACACCGATCCTTTCATGCACCTCCACCCATAAAGGAAGGGAGAAGGGTCTAATGGACAGGGTGCAGAATTTGGATTGGGATGAAGTGACTTGGTTCAAGTCATGGACCAGCCAGAGCCTGTCTATGTTACCCTAGATATGTCTGTTAATGTACCATGTGTCTCAGTTTTCCTTCTGTAAAATGGGGGCAACCGCACTGCCCTACCTCACAGGGGAATTGTGAGGAGCTCAGACACTCCAGTCCCAGGGGCCATACAAGTACAACAATAGACATACCCATCTACCCAGGTGGTTTTCTCCCACATTTTTCCTCTGAAGACGTGAATGCTCACAAAGCACCTGCCACTTGCTGCCCTTAGGAACATGTGTACAACTGGAAATGTAACCTATAATGAGATAACTAAATGGGCTTGATCCTACAGTTCCTACAGTTTCTCAGGCAAATTACCGTTGAGGTCAAGGCAAGTTTTGACTACTGTCGACTGCCAGGGCACCCTTAATTCTGGCATTTCCTTATTTCTGAGTCCTTCACTTCGCAACCTTAGCGTTTGTTTAACATCGTTTTCTGTGTGTAGGTTTTTAAAAGAGCAAACGGAAACAGACGAAATGCCATCACGTGGTACCATATTGGTGTTGGTCACCAGCAAGGTTTGAAACTTTAGATGCTTCCTTGAGCTAACAAAGTAACTGGGAGCACTAGTAGGTTGTCATCCTCGCTCTGTGGGCTAGCCACTAGAGGGCGATAAGGTCCCCATTTTGCTAATGGGTTTCACAGCTATTTGCTGAGAGCAGAGGGATGCTGAGAATCCAGGTTCCTGGATTCTATTCCACGGGACTGTACTGTAGGCCAGTGGCTCTCAACCTTTACAGGCGACTGTGCCCCTTTCAGGCATCTGATTTGTCTTGCGTACCCCCAAGTTTCCCCTCACTTACAAAATCGAACATAAAAATACAAAAGCGTCACAACACGCTAACACTGACATATTGCTGACTTTCTCATTGTTACCATAGAATTATAACATAAATCAATTGGAATATAAATATTGTACTTGCATTTCAGGGTATCATATATAGAGCAGTATAAACAAGTCCTTGTCTGTGTGAAATTTTAGTTTGTACTGACTTTGCTAGTGCTTTTTATGTAGCCTGCTGTAAAACGAGGCAAATATCTAGGTGAGTTGATGTGCCCCCTGGAAGACCTCTGTGTACCCCCCAGGGTATGCGCACCCCTGGTTGAGAACCAGTGCTGTAATGGTTACAGATCCTGCTAGCCTGTCTCACTGTCCCTTTCTGCTTCCATTCCTCCATCTCCCAGCCCTGTCCCTCCTACTCCCTTCCCAGTTACTGCCCATGTTACCCTCTCAGACTGTGTGTGTCTACATGCGGACAGACCATTTTGGAAAATATTTAAGGAACAAAAGATAGGGGGAAGCAGCAAACCCACCAATGTACATAGCCACAGCACATACATATTCAAAGCCGTGATCTTGCCTGGTTTCATTATTTGAGGCCAGATTCTGAACCCCCTTCCCCACAGCACGTGGTACCATTGACATCAACAGGACTCCATATGGAGTAAAGTGTTGTTCAAGGTGAGTAAAGGGTAACAGGATCTGACCCAGGCCTTTTTTTCTGGGCAGCTAAGCAGGATTCCTTTTTCTGTGGTGCGGTTTCCTTTGAAGAAGTGTAATTCAACACAACCTTTAAAGATTTTTATATTTTCCTGTCAAGTTTTCTTTCTAGTTTCAGGTTCGCCCTTTGCTGTTGAGCAATATTCTCAGAGGACAAATCTTGAGAGAGAGAGAGAGAGAGAGAGAGAGAGAGAGAGAGGAGATTGAGATGTTTGAAAATTGACAGGTCCCTAGCACACATGAAATTAAAATGTTTCTTTTATGTGACAGCGTTCTTGTCAGTTTGAGACTGACATCCCACTGAGGCCCTGAAATTGAGACTTCATTAATGCATGTGAGCAAAGTATTAAACAAACTCTCCTGAATGCATGTGTCTCTATCTACCTGCGCACCTATCTATCTATGTGTGTGGTGTCTGTCTTCTATGTGTAGATTTGTCTTTCTGGCTGCCAGCCATCTGTGCATGCATGGACATACTTTGCAGTTGCTGCTAATGACTCCATAGTTAAGGTTGCAGTGTGATTTCCCCTCAAAAGATCATATCAGTTGAATTTAGCCTCCACGTTTGCCCCAGAATCTCTTCAAGAGAAAAGTAAAATTTCTACACAGTTTTGACAGTAAAAGATTCTGTGCCATTTGTAGCAGAAACCTTTGATATTGCTCCCTTCGAAAAAATTGGACCTGTTTCTTTTCCTGATATTTCTTTGGGTTCCTTTAACTTAAAAAAAATGAATGTTCCACAAGCTTCCAATTTCACGTGCTGGCTCAGCTGTAGAATGTCTTGGATTATAGGTCAGGTAAAAGCAATCTGGAGAGTGAAGCAGACCACAAGGGAGAGAGGAACAGAGGAAGCTAGAGCACAAGAGGGGTAGAAACAGCTACAACTTGGAATAGAAAGCAGTTGAGGGCATTCCTCAGGGTAGATGTGGGACTGAGTTTGAGATTCTGCCTTCAGCAAAAGGGATGGAAATCAGATGGAGATTCCTTAAATTACAAGATAGGGGATCTTGAAATAGGTAGTGGGGAGCTATCGATGAAGCGGGGAGAGGTTTGAATACTGGGATATAGGAGCAGAGAGACACCGAAGACGTCTACATTCGAGCTGGAGGTGTAGGTTTTTTCCAGCTCGAGGAGCAATACCTGCACTAGCTCTGATTGAGCTGGTGCCATCAGAAGAGAAGTGGCGCTGGGGCAGCATGAATGGCAGGTGGGGCTAGCTGCCTTGAGTACAAGGCCATCTGACACCCATAGCACCTGCTGCCCATGTTGCCGCAGCAGCTACGCTGCTGTTTTCAGACCCCTGCTGCTGTGTAGATGTACTCCGAGACTTGGGGTGAAATTCCCCCCAGTGCAGAGGGTCCAGACAGAGACCTGTGCACATGGAGGTGAATCTTACCCTGCATGCTGATTTGGGTTCTGTCAGTGCATATTCTCCTTCATTGTTGATACAAGGCCAAATATCAGATGGTTCCTTTGTGCATAGAATGTCTTAACAGTGGAGAAACGTGAACCTATTGCAAAGAAGTCTCAGGGGCTCATAGAAAGTTTTGGCTACAATCAAAAGTGAGACTGATATTTTCACACTTGTGTGGCTGATGTCTGCTAAATCTGTATTTAGGAAAATTAATATTTGGCATGACTTTCAGAAGTGCTGAACACCCCGTAGTTTCAAAGGACTTTAAAGCAGTTGCAGCAGGGATGAATTTGGCCCATAATGCCATATGTGTGTGTGACATCTTAATTAGTTGCTGTGAAGAGGATCATGTCATCATCACAGAATTCAAAGCGACTTTTACAAATTAGAAAACTGGTCTGACACCAACAAAATGAAATTCAGCAAGAGCAAAATACTTTGCGTAGGGAGGAAAAATCAAACGCACAGCTATGAAATGGGGAATAACTGGCTAGAGGGTAGTACTGCTGAAGAGGGTCTGGGGGTTATAGTGGACCACAAATCGAATGTGAGTCGTCAATATGATGTAGTTGTGAAAAAGGCTAATATCAAACCATGTCAAACCAACCTAATAGCTTTCTTTGACAGGGTAACAAGCCTTGTGTGGCTAGGGGGGAAGCAGTGAATGTGGTATATCTTGACTTTAGTAAGGCTTTTGATACTGTCTCGCATGACCTTCTCATAAGCAAACTAGGGAAATACAACCTAGATGGAGCTACTATAAGGTGGGTGCATGATTGGCTGGAAACACCTACTCGCTGGGAACGGATCAGTGGTTCACAGACAAGCTGGAAGAGCATATCGAGTGGGGTCCTGCAGGGATCAGTTCTGGTTCTGTTCAATATCTTCATGAGTGATTTAGATAACAGCATAGAGAGTACACTTATAAAGTTTGCAAGCTGGGAGGTGTTGCAAGTGCTTTGGAGGATAGAATTAAAATTCAAAATGATCTGGACAAACTGGAGAAATTGTCTGAAGTTAGTAGGATGAAATTCAGTAAGGACAAAAGCAAAGTACTCCACTTCGGAAGGAACAATCAGTTGCACATGTACAAAATGGAAAATGACTGCCTAGGAAGGAGTACTGCGGAAAGAGATCCGTGGGTCATAGTAGATCACAAGCTAAATATAAGTCAACAGTGTAACGCTGTTGCAAAAAAAGGAAACATCATTCTGGGATGTATGAACAGGAGTGTTGTAAGCAAGACACCAGAAGTAATTCTTCCGCTCACTCCACGCTGATTAGGCCTCAGCTGGAGTATTGTGTCCAGTTCTGGGTGCCACATTTCAGGAAAGATGTGGACAAATTGGAGAAAGTTCAGAGGAGAGCAACAAAAATGATTAATGGTCTAGAAAACATGACCTCTGAGGGAAGTCTGAAAAAATTGGGTGTGTTTAATCTGGAGAAGCAAAGACTGAGATGGGACATAACAGTTTCAAGTATATAAAAGGTTGTTACAAGGAGAAGGGAGAAAAATGTTCTTGTTAACCTCGGAGGACAGGACAAGAAGCAGTGGGCTTAAATTGCAGCAAGGTCGGTTTAGGTTGGACATTAGGAAAAACTTTCTAACTGTCAGGGTAGTTAAGCACTGGAAGAAATTGCCAAGGGAAGTTGTGGAATTTCTGTCACTGGAGGTTTTTAAGAGCGGGTCTGACAATGTCAGGGATGGTCTAGATAATACTTAGTCCTGCCAGGAGCACAAGGGATTAGACTAGATGACCTCTCGAGTCCTATGATTCTGGGGTGTATTAAAAAGTACGTCATATGCAAGACATGGGAGGTAACTGTCCTGCTCTACCTGGCACTGATGAAGCTTTAGCTGGAGTACTGTGTCCAGTTCTGGGAGTACTGTGTCCAGTTCTGGGCATCTTTAGGAAAGATGGTATAGATTAGAGAGAGTCCCGAGGACACCAACAAACATGATAAGTTTTAGAAGCCTGATCTACGCGGAATGATTAAAAAACTGGAGCATGTTTAATAACAGAACAGAAGACTGAGGAGGGACCTGATAACAGTCTTCAAATATGTTAAGGGCTGTTTATAAAGAGGACTGTGATCTACTGAGAGTAGGACAAGATATAATGGGCTTAGTCTGCATCAAGGAAGATTAAGAATAAAACCCCCCACAACTTTCTAACTACAGGGATAGTTAAGCTCTGGAATAGGCTTCCAAGGGAGGTTGTGGAATCTCCGTCATGCGGGGGACAGGGGGGAGGGGTTAAGAATGGGTTGGACAAACACCTCTCTGGGGTAGTCTAGGTTTACTTGGTCCTGCCTCATTGTAAGGGGGCTGAACTTGATGACTTCTTGAGGTCCCTTTCAAGCCCTACACATCCATCTCACAAAGAGAGGCAGAGATTTTAATGAACGGGAGCCAATTTCATTGGGATTTGGGTACGTAACTCACTCAGGATCATCTGAAAATTCCAGCCCTCAATTTTTTTCCAGGCACCTAAATTAATGGTGAGTGCCTAGCAGATCCTACTGAAACCAGTGGGAATGGCTGGGTGCTCAGCACTGTTTAAATTCTTTGTCTGAGCGATTTTATGATGTCAAGTGCCCTTTACGCAAAACCAAACATTTTCCATTGGAAAAATCTTGACGATGGTTCCCCAGCTGCCCACCTGGAAAGCTCTTGTCAATTTTGCTTCCTTCCTGCAGTGAAATTAACTAAAACTTTCAAGGGGAGTTGCTGAGCCCTGGTTCTCTGCCTTTTCCTCCACCTCTGGGGCTGCGCACCAATGGGCTGGAAGGCTCCTGTCAATTTTACTTTCTGCCTGGAAGAGAAATTGACCATAGTCTTCCAAGGAGGCCACCAGGTTGCTGAAAAATTCAGCATTTCTTTTGGTGCTCAAAATACAAACTTAGGGGACCAGATTCTCAAAGGAGCTCAGTACCCAGTAGCTCCCATTGTGAGGATTTCTGAAAATCCAGGCCATGATCTTAATTCTAGGCACCCATTTTTTATTATCTTGATTGCAGGATCTAGTCGGTAAGAGAATTCCAGATCTTCAGTGATCAGCGATGTTAGGAAAAATAAATGCACAGACCCTTGCCACCAAACGTGAATGTTTTGATGATGTACTAGGAACTTTTCTTCATAGCAATACCCCTATGCCTCAGAATTCTCTGCGATTTAGTTCTAATACAGTCTTCTTCATTACCGTGAGCTGCAACCCAGCAGCAATCAGAGAAAGATATGATGTGATTCAATACTTTTTTGTTACAAGTTCATGTGAGCGCTGCCTGTGAAGAATGAATTTTCAAGTGTCTGCGTACGTGCATCAGAACGTGAAATGTGCATTCTCATATTCAAGTGCAATTTCAACGCCAGACTCAAAGTCAGGCGGATGAGGCTGTAATCACTAATCAATATTGTCCAACAGTACATCATAAATAAACAGTCCTGGGTGGAGAGTGGGATTACAGAGAACGGTTAGATTTACAACAGGGTGTTCCTGTTTCCTTTAAGTGTTAATTAACTGGGCTCATGCAGAGTGGATTGCAAATCAGTAAATTGCAAACATGCTGGAGACCCATTTACATCCTAGACAGAGCAAATGGACTGGACTTTTTTCTGTTTTCTGGTGGGGAAAGCCAAAGTCCCATTTATCATATATGTGTGTGCAATGCACTAATTATTACCTGCTGCTTTTATTACCCCACCACAGTGTTTTTTTTGTTGTGCATTGACACAGACTGTCTTAAGAGGCTCTACATCTAATGCCCATTTTCTTTTCCTTTGGTATGAAAGGTGAATATATGGAAAAAAAATCACAATTGGCTCCTGAGAATCTCATCTAAATTTTCCTTGATTGTTTCTAGAGACCCACATAGCCTCTCCATACCATATTTATTGTGGTTACAGTAATTCCTCACTTAACGTTGTAGTTATGTTCCTGAAAAATGCGACTTTAAGTGAAACAATGTTCAGCGAATCCAATTTCCCCATAAGAATTCATGTAAATGAGGGGGTTAGGTTCCAGGGAAATTTTTTTTCACCAGACAAGACTATATATATACACACACAGTATAAGTTTTAAACAAACAGTTTAATACTGGTAGACAGTGATGATGATTGTGAAACTTGGTTGAGGTGGAGGAGTCAGAGGGTGGGATATTTCCCTTACTGCTAAATGATAAACTAGCAATTGGCTGAGCCCTCAAGAATTAACTCTCTTACTCTACAAGGCAGCAGGAATGGAGGGAGATATGCGCATTTTAAGTTCACTGCCTTGTTAATTAGATCAGCTTGCTGAGACCACAGCTGCTGCAAGCTCCCTCTGTCCTGAGCCCTGGTGTGTCCCCCCTGCTCTATGGAAGATGGGGTAAGTGGGGTGCAGGAGCAGGGGGGAGGGGGACACCCTGACTTTAGCCTCCCTCTTCCTTCCCTCCCCCCCCACAGCAAGCAGGAGTCTTGGGGAGCAGCTCCAAGGCAGAGGGCAGGAGCAGCACATGGCAGTGGCGGGAGGGACAGCTGCAATTGCTAGCCTGATGGGTAGCTGCTGCACAGAGGACTTAGGGGCGTGGGGAGCTGATTGATAGAGGGGCTGCTGGTCCACCCTGGTTCTAAGCCCCCACCAGCGAGCTGCAACGGGCTGCTCGTCCTGCAAGCCGTGGACAAAGCAGGCGGCTGCCAAATGACATTAGAAGGGAGCATTGCACAACTTTAAACGAGCATGTTCCCTAATTGATCAGCAGCATAACAACAAAACAATGTTAACCGGGACGACTTTAAGTGAGGAGTTACTGTATTTCTATAGCAGTAGCTGGTAAGGAATGCCTAAAGGGTTCAGGATGCTTTGTACAAACAAATGATGTAAAGGCCGTTCTTACCCCAGAGACCTCACCATGTAAGATTCAGATAATATACAGGAAGTGAATAAACAGGTAAGAGGGATTGGGGCAGGGGGACTAGAGGAGAGGGTACCAGTAGATGCATGTGCAGTTGCATAAATCATTAGTAGTCAGAGCAGTTATAAGTGATCACCAGCCCAACCAGTGCCAGATTAGCTGCCATATATACAGGAAAAGGGCTAATAGAAAAGGGATGATGGAAGCTAAACCCTATCCCTTCACTATGGATCATTTGCCATTATGTCCCTGTTTGTTTTGGCGTGGAGGGATGCAGGGTGGTTTACCAGCCAACAAGACATAGACAGTTGTCCTCAAATTTATCTGCAGGCATGTTGCATTGCAAAATACATTTAAATATGCATGCAAACAATAGTTGTAATGTAAGCTGTTCCAGGCCTTCGACCTCTTTTTTTACCAGCTGGTGCTTTTATTACAGTAGCACTTAGAGATCTCAACCAAGGGTGAAGCCCCATTGTGCTACATACAATAGGAGACAGTCGCTGCTCTGAAGAGCTTACAATCTAAATGTAGAAGGGAGAAAAGGGAAACAGAAGCACAGAGGTGAAATGACTTATACAAGGTCATATAGTAGGTCAGTGGCAGAAATGAAACTAGAACCCAGAAGCCCCATCCCGCCAGTCTAATTCCATTAGAGCACACTGCTAATTTGCCTATTGACGCATTAATTGTTTAAAAAGAAATTAAATTTAGAGACTGTTAATGTAATAAAAATCTGATTTGATTTTAACAGCAGTGAGGAGCTGATTAGCAGGGAGAGTATTAGGCGGTCTGTGTGAGGTACTGTTTGGAAAAAAAATTAGGCTGAATGATGTTAGATCGCCAATATCCGAAAGGTTAAAATCAAGTTGGCAACAAATTGTAAGACCAAATCCCATGTAAGTGTGTACACACACACTGCCCATCTGTCTGTCTGGCCCATCTGATCTGCGCTTTATGTGGGTAAAAGAAAAGAAAAGGAAAAGATGAGATACCTGGGGAATGAAGCAATAACTAATGCACACAGGCTTGGAAAATCCATACAACATTTTTTTCCTTTGGAAGTGAGTGAAGGTCACTGAGTTCCTTTAAGATTAATTCCCTTTTTAATATTCCAATTCTCCCAGATGCCATCTAATTGTTTCTTCAAATGACCACAGATATCGACTCCGAGCCAAATGGCATATTACACATCTGTCAAAACAGCAATTCACTGCCGCGTTGTGTTGTTTACAAAGCACGGCCACAGCTTTTTGGCTTGCGTTTGCTCCTCGCTCTGTGTGCTCGTTACTTCTCCTAATACTGTTGAGTCTTTCATTGGTGTCATTTGTGTAGAAGACGATGCCCCCTGATGAACAGCATGGTCAGCTGTGGCAAACCCCAGCTTTGCTCCCAGAGATTAATATACCTGTTTCCACACTCCTGGGGATATAGCAGCCAAGGCAAAGCCAGGAGAAGAGGAGAGAGACAAAGCTTGGAGGGAGTAGGGGCTAAAATGGGTGTAAGCCACCTTTTGTGCTCTGTCAGTTCTGGGCAGCTCCCATGGCTGGAGAAGCTCCTGGGGGCTGACTGGACTGCCCCGTGGGCCACAGTGCTGCCTGGAATCTCTGCAGCACTATGCTAGAGCCTTACCTGTGGCATTCCATGCCCACTACTCTCCTTCCCACCCACCTCCATAGACTTTAAGGTCAGAAGGGACCATTATGATCATCTAGTCTGACCTGCACAATGCAGGCCACAAAATCTCACCCACCCACTCCTGGAACAAACCCCTGACCTATGTCTGAGCTACTGAAGTCCTCAAATCATGGTTTAAAGATGTCATGGTGCAGAGACTCCTCCAGCAAGTGACCCATGCCCCACGCTTCAGAGGAAGGCGAAAAACCTCCAGGGCCTCTGCCAATCTGCCCTGGAGGAAAATTCCTTCCCGACCCCAAATATGGCGATCAGCTAAACCCTAAGCATGTGGGCAAGACTCACCAGCCAGTTCTCTGTAGTAACTCAGATCCCACGCCATATAACATCCCATCACAGTCCATTGGGCATATTTACCGCTAATAATCAAAGATCAATTAATTGCCAAAATTAGGCTATCCCATCATACCATCCCCTCCATAAACTTATCAAGCTTAGTCTTGAAGCCAGATATGTCTTTTGCCTCCACTACTCCCCTTGGAAGGCTGTTCCAGAACTTCACTCCTCTCATGGTTACAAACCTTCGTCTAATTTCAAGTCTAAACTTCCTAGTGTCCAGTTTATATCCATTTGTTCTTGTGTCCACATTGGTATAAAGCTTAAATAATTCCTCTCCCTCCCTGATATTTATCCCTCTGATATATTATAGAGAGCCATCATATCCCCCCTCAACCTTCTTTTGGTTAGGCTAAACAAGCCAAGCTCTTTGAGTCTCCGTTCATAAGACAGGGTTTCCATTACTCGGATCATCCTAGTAGCCCTTCTCTGGACCTGTTCCCATTTGAATCCATCCTTCGGAATGCCTCCTACTCCAGGGCTTATGGCCGTCTCCTGCAGTGCCTGTTGGTTGTGGATCCTCCCTGAGCAGGAGCCAGGGCTTTTAGGGCCCATTTATGGTGACTCAGACGGTACCAGTGATGCTGTTAAAGACTTGTGGTGTGTGCGGCTAATCAGCTGGACACAAGCTCCCAGTATGATGCTGTGGCCAAAAAGGGCAAATGCAGTCCTGGGATGTGTAAAGAGGGGAAATTTGAGTAGAAGTCCAGAGGTTATTTTACCTCTGTATTTGGCACTGGTACAACTGCTGCTGGATACTGTGAACCATTCTGATAGCCACAGCTCAAGGAGGGAGAGGGTTCAGAGAAGAGCCACAAGAACCATTAGAAGATTAGAAAACATGCTTTATAGTGGCAGACTCCAGGAGCTCAATCTGTTTAGCTTCACCAAGAGAAGGTTGAGAAGTGATTTGATCCCTATTCCAAGTACCTACACGGGACAGAAATTCGATAATAGAGGCCTGCCCCCCTGTGTCTCAAGACTCTCTCTCAACCTGTCAGGCTTTCATACTGCTAGGTATTGGCATCTGCCAGGTTTATTATCCTGTGTGATTTCTATGCCCATATAGATTGTGGCTCTTCAGGGCTAACTTGGGAATCTTATGGCCGCCATGGCAACCCTAGGCCTGTCCCAGCTAGTTTCGGACTGCTGTTTTGTGTGTGCCTTTATTTAAAGTTATAACAATGCCAAATGCTCTTCTCCTGCTTCTGCCTTCATCCATCCTAGGCCCTCTGAAAGCCCAGGTGATCTGTGATTGTATGAGCCACTATCAAATGCAGCTGGAAGACATTAGAGAGTACAGTAAATAGACTTCCGCACGCCTCCTGTGGGAGTCGTGGGTTTAAAATCGGGCCAAATCTCAGCTCCGTTTCTCTGACGGGATCTTAACCTCTGATATTGCCTAATTATTAGCGTTATCCTTTTCCTGCGGGTGCAACACAGAAATGTCTGCCCTGCCTTCCAAACTTGGCTCTGATTTACTTGACAGCTTGAAACTGGAAGAGCTAGGAAGTAACCTAAGAGTAATTACTTATGATGAATCGGGATTTAGATGAACAATTACATTAGCCAGAATACCACCCAAAATCTCCAGCACCCACAACCATGCCCTCTTCTGCAAGCTCATTATCTTTAATGGAACAACAGAAGAATAGGAAGCAATGCTCAAGCGTGTAACATTTCAACCAAACTTTCAAGTTATTACAAGCCCTAGATTGGTTACTTCTGAAGTAAAAAGCTCAGTTTTTCTCAAGTATAAAGCAGTGTGAAATGTTGGCAGCTTTTCCACACAGCTGCTTAATCTGGGATTCATATTGTCAGTCGGGTAGATTGATGGAAAGGAGAGGTTCTTCAGATCAACGCGGTGAGTTGTTTTTCCATGGGCACTGGACACGTGGTTTGGCTACGTATATTTTGTACTGTCTTACCCAGATATCCTTCTGTAGATGTGTGTTAAATCAATACTTACTGTTGTATTAGTTCAGATGCAATAAATGGATCCAAAGAATCAAAGGTGTTAACATGCCCTTGAAACAGTCCGACACTAAATGGTTTTAGACAGGATTTGGGGTTTGGTAATACAGAGATCTCAGCCTGCTTCGTATCATGGCAAACACACCATTAATATCCCATTTTTAACAGCATCCCCTGTTCCCTTTCCCTTTAGCTGTGGAGTTTTTTAGAAAGAAATTCCCCTTGTTTGACAGTCTCTTAGATCAGTGGTTCTCAAACTAGGGCTTCCGCTTGTTCAGGGAAAGCCCCTGGCAGGCTGGGCCTTTTTGTTTAACTTCCGGGGCTGCAGGAAAGGTGGCCAGCACGTCCCTCGGCCCGCGCCACCCCTCGGCCCGCGCCACTTTCCTGGGTTAGATGGTATTAAAGATGGTAATAATAACTTTCCTTTTGGGGAAAAGAGATGTAGTGAGTTGAAATGAGCTGGAGCTGTCGCTGCTGCTGCTGCTGCTATTGTTGAAGTCTGATCCTGTTACCTAGAAGACCAAACAAGACAAACACACACAAAGGGGAGAGGAAAGAATGGCAAAGATAGAAAATGCAGCTTTTGTCTCGGGTGTCGACTCTCACCTGCAACCTTCGCTGCTGGAAAAACACAGGCCCAGCACATGGTCTGATCTGCTGCTCTGAGACCTGGCAAACTCGTACCAGCATCGGACTGGGTTCAGGCTTTGCTGTTATTTCCCTTTCTGGTCACAGATGTACAGCAATGTTGCAAAATCTACAGTGTTGGCTGGGTAAGCCAGACTCTTACTAGACAGAAAAGAAAAGAAAAGGGATAGGAAAGAAAATAAAGAAGGTGGGGGAAGTAAAAGGACACATGGGTTGGGGGGCGGGCGGCAGAAGGGAGAGACAGTCTCTCATCCCAGGTGGTGTTTGGGATTTGGCCAGAACTGGTGGAGTTGGCAGTGTCATCCTGTGGCCCAGGCTGGTCAGGGGCCAGGGCATCTCTCAGGATTAGGATGAAGAAGGCACAAGGGTATCACGCTGATTCCCGAGAACCCAGGAGATGGTGGGCTTGTCAGCCATGTTGGTGAAACTCACTCCTTCCCTTTCTCTTGTTTTTTAAGAGCGAGCCAGCTTTCCCCAAGTCTGTCTGTCGCACTCCCTCTTTGTTTTTTTAATAAGGACTTCAGAAGGGAGCGATGGATGGACTAGCCCATCCTCTCATCATTGTGTCCACGAATTAGGCCCAATTTCCAACACTAACTGTGGTCCATCGATTTCTGGTTCCACATTCTTCTTGTTTACCCAGCCATGATCTTAACACAGTTCTTGAGTTATAGCAGGAGGCCTTTTTCTTTCAACCGATTCAGTCTTTCTGTCTCCCCTTCGCACCTTTTCCCATCAACTTTTGTCGTGATAGGTTATTGTGACATTTTATGAACTTTCACTCCTCACAGTTGAGCTCACAATTAGGGTACATTTGTAGGCCCAATTATCACAATGTAATAAACATAATAAAGGGTGAGATTTTCAGAATCATTTAGCATTGTATCATTTGCCAATCTCAGGTGTTCAAAACTCACTAGTCAGACCCCACCCCCCAAAATCATTGGATTGTTTTAAAACTCATGAGATTTAACAAAAATAATAATTTTTAGGTTCTTTTCTTGGCTTTCTGGTTTTTGAGCATTTTTAAGTGCACTGGAGTCACATTTTCAAGTTCTTCTTTGCAACCATGAGGGCTAATGAAATCTGAGATTCTCAGGTAATCACATGACTCCAGGAGTTGGGGGCTCTAAGAAAGAAAACAAATATTGTAAGACTTATGATAAAACCATGAATGTTGGCAACACTGCATTGTCTTAAATTTCCTCCCAGTGAAGTCTATTTAAACTCCCATTGGCTTTAGTGGGAGCAGAATTAGGCTAATAGTAAGTGCTTTTAAAAATCACAGACAAAACTACTAGGAAAATGGAGTGTGTTTGTGAAAACGGGTGGAAGCTAGATACTGAGGATTACATGTCTGTTTTGGTCCAGTATTGTAGTGGTGGTTGGCGGAGTGAGTAAATCCTTTTCCAGTCCAGAAAATGTTAAACTTGCACAATTAATCCTGCTTTTCATCATGATGTCGTGGAGAGACAGTGCAGGGGCAGAAAGAACAGAACCGCTAAACATTACTGAATGCTTGGCCGGCTTATATTTGTGGTTTAGTTCATTGACAGGCCTTCTTATTGATTGATAGACTTTGAGGTCAGAAGGGGCCATTAGATCATCTAGTCTGACCTCCTGTATAACACAGACAATTAAATTTTACCTAGTTATCCCTGTACTGAATCTAATAGCTGGTGTTTGGCTAAAGCATCTCTTCCACAAAGGCATCCAGTGTTGATCTGAAGATATCAAGCACTGGAGAATCTACCACTTCACTCAGTAGCTTGTTCCAATGGTTAATCACCTTTCCTGTTAAAAATGTGTGCCTTGTTTCTAATTAGAATTTGTCTGGCTTCCGCTTGCCTTGACACACCTTAAATGGGCCTGATTTTCAGAGGGTGGGGTTCTTAGGGCTGTCTGAAAATTAAGCCCCTTTATAGTGTTTCAGATTGGACCCCGAAAACTGGAGGCACCCAAGGTCACCAGTCACTTTTTGAAAAATCAAGCCAGTTTATATATTGCAGAGCATTCAGCAAAGTCAGCAGAAAGGCCCCCACCACTAACATGGTTTCTGTTCTTGCAAGCTTCTAACAATTCTAGCAAACCCTGTAGGTTTTAGTGATCCTGGGTCTTTAAACCATGTTCTCTAGCTCTCCCTCACTTTTGGGCAGTACGCCGATGATGTCACCTGTATATTTGACATGATTTGTCTGCAAATACTGAGACCATCTTTGGGGATAAAACCAATTTTTTAAGATGGACAGTTGGAATGTGTCTGCTGCGATTGCTACATCAGGGGATAACGGGTGTGTTGTCATTTATAACTTTTATTTTCACCAACCTCCTGTTCTATCTTATACCATCATTTGTCTTGTATTGGTAAATTCCCATCTGTACCCAAAATGAGTTTTCATTGCTATGTCGACTGAAAGATATAGTCAGTCTCGGTCCATTTAATCTTCATCTCTGTCAGCTGCCGTGTTCTTTTTGTCGCAAATTAAAGGAGATAGTTTGTTTACAAAAAGACCTTTGTCGTCACTTTTATGAATATCAATTTCTCAACATTTCCTGCTTCTAGAATGATGTTTTATTGGCACCAAACCACCTTGTTTATAATAATCACTAAGGAAGGTGTTTGTGGGTAATTTCTGGGTCCTCACAAATTCTTGTTAAAATGTTTAAAACAGGCTAAACAGGAGGGAAAACTTAAAACTCACAAAGTACAAGTTGCTGTAAAGTCAGTCATATATTTCCATGAAAGTCAAAAGCCAATATTTTCAAGCTTGGGTACTTAAAATTAGGCACCTAAATACCTTTTTAGGCATGTAAAATGGCTGGTTTTCAGCAGCAAAATCAACAAGAACTGTGGGTGCTCAACACCACTGAAAAAACAAGCCACTTTGATTTAGATTCTTGAATACTGATTTAGGTACCTAATTTTAAGTACCCAGCTTTAAAATATTTTGCTAAAGTCTACAGACTTAAGCTTGCTAGTTATTTAGACCTCTTACATTTATAGATATTTCTTAAACTGATATAAAATCCTTACAATCACTTCTCACACCATCCACTTCTCTAGAGTCTTGTTACAGTACACAACTGGATCTTTGGCAGTACCATAATTAATGATCCACGCAGGACAGTATGCAGAATGCTACATGGGTAAAAGAATGAATGTTAGGTTCTTCTGGATGAATAGTGCTATATGAATGCAAGGTATTGTATGTTAATTATTATGAATGGGCTAAATCCACAGCCTCTGGCTCGCTTTTCATTCAGGCATACTCCTCACTGAAGTCATTGTTACTAGGAGATGCATAAAAAGGTAGACTGTGACCCTTACATCAATTTCCACACTGGAGAGGGTGTAGAGAGGCCAGCAGGAACCTCCAGAAGATACTTCCTTCTGGATCTTTCAAAGGGTGCATATGTTCCTGCTCTAGAGTGACCAGATGTCCTGATTTTATAGGGGCAGTCCTGATATTCGGGGCTTTTTCTTATATAGGTGCCTATTACCCCCCACCTCCTGTCCCGATTTTTCACACTTGCTATCCGGTTACTCTATCCTGCTCTGTGTGAAGGGGCAGAACTATTAATTTGCCCTCAGCTCACTCCTTTTCAGGTAAGAAGAGTCTGCAGGTGCACTAGCAGGAAGCAATCCCTGCTCTCTGAAATACTTTTGTGCTCAGCAGAGATACAGTGGATGGGGAAAGCTCCTTGTCCCTTCTCCCCAGCCTCATGCACCATTATATAGCTGGCCACAACAGCTCCTGAATGGTTCTTGGTCAGCAGTAGGATTATTCGGTGCTTGCTAATTTTACACCTAATAATTTTACACTCTTTCAAAATAGCTTTCACCTTCCAGAAAATTGCATGGCTGCTCTGAAGCGAAAGGGATAACACACGGCAATAATTGGGAAAATGAACGCATATAACATTGGAAATAACAGCAGTGTACAGATATATTTGTAGAAGGTTATAATTTAGAGATGCTCCCTCATAAGGGACAGTATTATTGACATAAAAATTTGGGGATGTGCCCGGAAGGTGGGGGTTGAGAACCCCGCATGGCTATGCGCAGCAGTTCACCAGCGAAACTTTTCCAGTTTGTTTTGTTAACATTTTATTCCTTTCTCATTCACTGATTTGTTATTTAATAAACCCCAAGATTGTTACATCGTGTCAGAAGTGCTGAATGAGAAGGAAACTGCAGTCATTTTGAAGTTAGCTCCTGTGTTTGCAACTGAAAGCATGGGAGAAGCATGTGGCGCACCAGGCATAGAGGCTTTTGCATGTATTTGGTGAGCACAATAGTAGCTTGACTAGCTTAAGAAGGGGAAAAAAGCCAAAAAAATGATGTGTTGCAACCTCCATCCAGTCTGCAATTGTCAAGCAATGTTGCAGAAAATTTGAAAAATTTGAATTGTATTTAGTAGCCATAGGAGCAGAAGAGAAAAATGATAAAGTGAAATCAATCCTTTTGCATGTTGTTGGGGAGGAAGTATTGGATATTTACAACAATTTTAAGTTTGACGAAGGAGAAAGCATGAAGTTAAGTAAAATACTGACTAAGTTTGAGGAACATGGCATGCCAAAAAGGAATGAAACCTTTGAGAGACACAAATTTGTTACAGTCATATAAAAAACTGATGATCCGATAGAGCAATGTGTCACAGAATTAAGGAAACTCAGTTAAACCTGTTGGTGAGCTGACAGAATCTCTGGTCAGAGATAGAATCATTTGTGGCATTAAAGACTGCTCTGTGAAGGAGACTTAATTTTAGAAAAAGCTCTCCAAATATGCAGGGCAGCAGAAACTGTGGAAACATAAGCCAAAGAGCTGAAGCCACCAGAAGAGGTTATCCATATACAAAGCATAAAAGAATATAGCTAGAATATGTCAAATCAAAGAGTGGAGCCACTCGCTATGAAAACGGCTGCTGGGGGAAGACTGGGTACAGATGTTCGTGTGGAAGGTGTGGATCACAGCATGGCCCCAAACAGTGTGTTGCCTTTAGGGAAACTCTCTTATAAATGTGGGAGAAATCATAATTTTTCAAAATGTGCGGATCCCTGATGCAGAAAAGCCAAGTGTGTTCAGTTAAAGATGCTCTGGTTGAGGAGTTTGTCATGGATACACTGGGGTCTAGAAAGGCTGATGAGAGGGACTGGATACTGCCTACTACTGGATATTCCACTGAAACTGGACACAGGAGCTCAGGTTAATATTCTGTCTGAACAAGATTGTGAGAGGCTAAAAATAAGACTGAAACTGGGACTGTCATAAACAGATAGTTAAGGTTTAAGGTCTGTTTTACCTGTAAAGGGTTAACATGTAGTACCTGGTGACCACCTGACCAGAGGACCAATCAGAGATAAGATTTTTTCAAATCTCTGTGGAGGGAAGCCTTTGTCTGTGTGAGAACTGTTTTTGGATCTAACAGAAGACAGTCATGCCTCCAAGTTCTCCTGGAGTAGTTTCTACTAATTAATAGTGAGTATTAATTAGAAAGGCGAATTAGTCTTATGATTTGATTTCTATATTTGCAATTGTGTGTTTGCTAAAGGAAATGCTTTATTCCTGTTTGCTGATATTGCTTTACTGAGAAAAGGGGGAGAGGGGATTCTCTCCAGAGATTGATAAGGTTATACCCTATGAGTGTCCAGCTTGGATTCATAGAGATTCTGTATTTTCTTTTGTTCTCTTAATAAATTCTTTTCTTTTCTTTGGACTTGGTTAATTCCTTCCCTTGGGGAAATTCAGGGGAAGGGGAGGGGGAAGTGGGCTGCTTCCCTGTGTGTAGAGATTCAAGGCGTTTGAATCCAGGCAACTCTGTCTCCAGAGCAGGCTGGAGAGAGGGAGGAGGGGGGAGGTTCCTCCTCTGTGAATTGATCTGTGTTCCCAAGGGGGGAAACAGGGGTGTCCCGGCCCACGGAATTGACCGGGTGGTGGCAGCCGAAGGGGAGACCTACCCTAAGATTTTAGGGTGGGGGAAGACATGCGGGTCCTCACTTTGAAACCGCCCAGTTTCAAGTGAGGGTAGACTCCTGACAGGGACCAACAAAAATAAACGTAACTGGTTATTCTGGGACAAATATACCAGTGAAGGGGAGGTGCATTGCTAGCATCAACCATAAAAACGCCATGTACGGGCTCCCTTTCATTGTAGTGCCAAAGGAGGTGACACTAATTTTAGGCCTGGCTATCTGTCTGGTAAAACAGGTGCTCTCACTACAAGATCATTCTGACCCTGGCTATGAGGCATTCTTTCGGGAGTATCATGACCCAATCTGGATAAACAAGCAGGTTCCTCCAGTTCTCCATCCATGTAGAAAGGTGCCATTTGCGCTCAGTGATAAACTCAAGGCTGAGCTTGCAAGGATGGAAGCAATGCAAGTAATAAAAAATAATTAAAAAAAATAAAAAAATTGAGGAACCAACAGAATGGGTGAGCTCCCTCATCATTGTGGAGAAAAGTAACAGCAAGCTACACATATGCTTAGGTCCCAGAGACCTCAACAAGTCTATAAAAAGAGAACTTTTAAAGTTACCAACCAGAGAAGAGATTATGGCTCAATTTGCAAATGCTCAATATTTCAGTAAATTGGACGCATCCTCAGGTTTTTGGCAGCTAAATTTAATGGAAGAAAGCCCAAAGCAATGCACATTTAACCCCCCATTTGGAAGATACAGATTCTTATGCTTACCTTCGGCATAGCTTCAGCACCAGAAGTGTACCACAAAACCATACACATAATCTATGAATATATTAATGTTGATAACTCAATGGATGACATCATCATCTGGGGCTCAATGAAAGAGAAGCAGGACTTCGGGGAGTCCTGGATGCAACTAGAGTTGCAAACCTCAAAGTAAATAGGGAGAAATATGTTTTAGGGGTTACAGAATCGACTTCTGTTAGGGACATTATTTCCAACGAAGGTGTAGAACCTGATAAGAGGAAGATTTCAGCCATTGAAATGATGTCACATCCCCAGTCAAAGAAAGATGTCCAATGGTTCCTGGGAATGGTTAATTATCTTGGAAAATTCATACCTAGTCTTATCTACTAAAGCAGCAGTTTTGAGAACTCCTAGAGAATGAAAATGAATGGTATTGGGGTGCAGAACAAGAGGAATCATGGGAAGGTTTAAAACAACAATGGATACAAGAACCAGTGTTGAAGCTCTATGCACCAGGAAGGTCTTTTAAAATTTCAGTAGCTGCTTTACAGTCTGGGTTAGGTACAGTGATTTTGCAGAAGCATGAGGATTGTTGGCACCCAAATCACTGACTGAGGCAGAAACCAGATACGCACAGATTGAAAAGGAGATTTTAGGAATACTGTTTGCCTGTGAGAGATTCAATCAGTATATTTATGGTCAGACAGTGGAAGTTGAAATGGACCACAAGCACCTGATAGCTTTATGCAGCAAACCACTAAATGATTGTACCTTAAGGATTCAAACAATCACAATAAAGCTGCAAAAATATGATTTGGTTGTGACCTATATGCCCAGTAAATTCATGTTAACTGCAGATACACTTTCCAGGGCAATGGCTTCCATGAAGCCAGAGAAGACTTTAGAGACAGAGATGCAAGCCTATGTATAGTTGATTTTAAAGTTAATTCCCATAGCTAACAGGAAACTGCAACAAATAAGAGAGGAAACAGAGACAGATGAATCATTGGGAATCCCTAAAGAAGTGATAATTAAAGGGTGGCTTGAAGAAATAAGCAGTTGCTGTCCAAGGATAAAAGCGACTATTGGAACTGCAGACATGAACTTACTGTGATAGATGGGGTGATTTTCAAAGGCAGTAAGGTTGTAATTCCAATAAGCTTCTGAAAAGAAATGTTACGGAAGATCCACGAGGGTTATTTAGGAATTGAGAAGTGCAAACAACAAGCACGAGAGGTGCTGTATTGGCTGCGAATCAATCACGATATTACTAATGTGGTAAGAAACTGCTTTTCATGCTTGAAATACAAGCCATGCCAACAGGCAGAGCCGCTGAGACCTCATCCAGTTCCACAAAGGCCTTATGAGAAGGTCGGCACTGATTTATTTTCCTGGCAATCAAAGGATTATTTAATAGAGATTATTATTCTCTGTAGCCAGAAATTTTCACACTGCACTGTATCAATAGTAAGCCAGTGATAGCTGACAGGAAGAAAATCTTCTCCAGACATGGAATTCCAAATGAAGTCTTCAGCGATAATGGGCTTCAGTTTCCCAGTGCAGATTTTTGGCAATGTGCTATAGATTGGGATTTTTATCACAAAAGATCAAGACCAATTTACCCCCCATCAGATGGATTTGTGGAAAGGTCTATATAGATAGGAAAGAACCTTACGAAAAAGACTTTTGACAGTGGGGCTGATTTGTATAAAGCATTACTGGTTTACCAAACTACCTCCCTGGAGAATGGCTTTCCTCCAGCTCAGTTATGAATGGGAAGAAGGATCAGATCTAATTTACCAATCAGTTGCTGAAATCTCATAACAATGAAACCAAATAGAAGATGAAAGAAAATCAGAAGTAGAAGCAGAAATATTATTTTGACAAAAGGGATTGTGATCTCCCATCTCTTAACCCAGGTGCCTGAGGAATCACACCTCTAATACTTGGGGCCAAAAGGGTACCATTAAAGAACAGCTGCATCCAAGGTCTTATGTAATCCAGACAGCCCAGGGGGACACATTTTTATGTAATTGAAGGGATCTATGAGAAATCCTGGAAAGTTCCAACACATTGACAGTAGATGTGGCTCTGGAATTTCCCATCTGACTGATCCTTTATCATCAACAGACAAAGGAGAAACTGTCATGAAACAAGAGAACAACTCAGACTCTAATGAAAGGCTGATACTGAGAAGATCAGAGCGGGAGATTAAACGTCCTGAAAGACTCATAGAGACTTGCTAACCTGCCTGGAGAAAGGATATTTGAGGTAATTGAGTCATAAAGACCCACTTGAGAGTGATATGCTGGTAACCTCTCCTCTCTAGCTAGTTGGGTTTAAGGAAATGTACTATGTGGGTTGAGAATTTAATTCATGTGTTATTAGATAGTTGTTTATTTTTCCTTAAGAGGGAAGATGTAGAGATATGTTTGTAAAAAGTTATAGTTTAGAGATGCTCCCTCAAAAGGGATAGTATTATGAACATAGGAATTTGGAGATGTGCCCTGAAGGTGGGTATTGGGAACACCGCATGACTGTGTGCAGCAGCTCGCCAGAGATGCTCTCCAGTTTGTTAAAGATTTTTTCCTTTCTCATTCACTGGTTTGTTATTTAATGACCCCGTGATCGTTACAAGCAGTTCTACTTTTCGTCTGACACACAGCACAGGAAAATAATACATGCTATAGGCCTGCTGGGTGACCCTGGGCAAATCACTTCCCCCTCTCTGTGCTTCAGTTTCCTCATCTGTAAAATGGAGATGATAATACTGCCCTTCTTTGTAAAGTGCTTTGAGATCTACCGATGGACATGGCTAGATAAAAGGTAGATGATTAATATTTGTATAATAAATACTTAATTCATTTTCATTGATTTTTCTTTTTCAGAGCTATGCTGTGTTCTTTGCTTCTCTGTAGGGAATAGTCCATCCGGGGTGTGTGTGTGTGTGTGTGCGCGCACGCGCGCACATCTTTGTCCCACCGTCCACTTCCAGCCTTTGTCCTAATTAATCCTCAGAAAAGTTTTTCAAGTGCTCTGGTTTTGTTGTGGGTGATTCTACTCCATAAGTCATATTCTGCTCCCTTTACTCATGTTGGGTAGCACCTTACTCCACTGATTTCAATGACATGACTCCTGAGTAAAGGTTTCACAACCTAACCCAGATCTGGCTCGAAACATTGATTTCCCTTTTTCATACTTTGCTGTGTAGGAAACTGCTGTGTTATTTCTTCCATAATCACTACACCCTGGTCCTTAGTAAACCATGCATTTGTAGAGGGAAATATTTTCTTTTTCCAGCATCCGACTACTAACTGTCTGGCATTGACTAAGTGGTGTGGTATGAAGTCACTATTCCCTTGGATTCTTTAATTATCTACCCAAAGACCCAAAAGAATCACTAATGGATCCTCTGGCAATCTACACTACACCCAACTATTAACACCATTTGTGTCCGGATTTTATTCCAGTAATCTTGAAAGACCAAGCAATTCCAGCAAATATGGAGGAAGTCCTTTTTTTCATCACATTCCCACCAGCATCATTCTGCTCCCAGCCTCAAGACCTTTTATCACCCTGCTGATACAGTAGTTGTAAACAGTTCTCTTTTGTGGCCTGTATCAAAACCCATCAAAGTCAACGGGAGGCTCCAGTGCATTATGGCGTAGGCCCTTGTTTTTCTACAAAAACAGGAAACTGGGCTATTGCTCCAAATTTAATGCCATTCCTCCTGTTTAGATCCTTGTCCTGGCCATCCTGTGCCTTATGCATAAGACCCGCCTTCCTCTTTGGGTATGTCTGCAGCTGGAGATGTAACTTCCAGCTTGAGTAGACGTTCGTGTGCTCATTTTGATCAAGCTAGCATGCTATAAATAGCAATGTAGCAGCAGCAGTATGGGTGGCGGGACAGGCTACCTGCCTGAGTATGTACTTCGGATCTTAGGGGCTTGTATTCAGCCCATGCTGCTGTGAGTATAAAATCCTACCAGTGTCCAACAGTTAGGGAAGAACTTTGAACATAAGAACTGGCAGACTGGGTTAGACCAAAGGTCCATCCAGCCCAGTATCCTGTCTTATTCCAGTGGCCAATGCCAGGTGCCCCAGAGGGAATGAATCTAACGTAATGATCAAGTGATCTCTCTCCTGCCGTCCTTCTCCACCCTCTGACAAAAAGAGGCTAGGGACACCATTCCTTACCCATCCTGGCTAATAGCCATTAACGGACTTAACCTCCATGAATTTATCCAGTTCTCTTTTAAACCCTGTTATAGTCCTACCCTTCACAACCTCCTCAGATAAGGAATTCCACAAGTTCATTGCGCACTGTGTGAAGAAGAACTTCCTTTTATTTGTTTTAAAACCTGCTGCCCATTAATTTCATTTGGTGAATTTCATTTGATCTGACAACATTTTACACCCAATTTGTGCTCACTGTGGAAATGCCTCCACAAGGTGCAAGGCAGAAGACAAACGTGTCCACTATCACTGGGGAATAAATCCACATGCTACGTAAAGGCAGACACTCGTGGGCTAAAAACAGAGCTTCTTTCTGAATGTAGCACACCCAGTGAGGAAGGGGAGTGGATCCAATTGTAACTACATGGGAACTGAAGTAGGTGGACTGTAACTCCCTGCAATAGGAAGATAACACTGTTCTCACAGCACAGGGAGCCATAACCATTTTAGTCGGGAGAGTTAAACAATTGTACATGTAAGCAGAGTCAGGATGAGCTCTACCCTGACATCTGGTGGTAGATTATGGGGAATGCAGAAAGAAGTTTCAAGTATTCGCATTAGCATTTCAGTTATTTGCATTGGCACTCCCACCCCACTTAGCATACCGCACAGCAGCCTGGGATGGTTATTTTCACAGCTGTGGGGGCCCCAATTTCGTTGTTATTGGGGCAGGAGCAATAAAATGTTGTCACCCCGATTAAGTAAATGAGGAACTACAAAACTGTCTTATGATAGAGGGTTTCATTATCAATTAAATAGCACTTGCTAGACAAGGGACATGAGTTCCAAAACCCAGTCAAGAGAGAGAAGCTGGGGACAGATATCTGCACTTGGTGGTGCAGGCTCCTTGTGTGAGCCAGAAGCACCAGTTCCACCTATGCCTCTCTCCACTGTGGAATGTCAGAGTTAATTTTTGATTCCCTTAAGAATCTAGATGCAGGTTACTGAGCTGAATTCACTGGTACCGGGGCTTCCCTACTATGAGCTGAAATCACTGAAGAGCTGGACTTGCTGAGCTGAGAGCACTGAGTACTGTGCTAATGAGTGGGGGAGCCTGAAGCAATACTGGCAGAGCGGAGTGAAGCAGTTTGTGCAGCCACTGGGTGAGTGGAGCTGAGCAGCTCGCAAGGACGGCCAGAGCGGATCACAGGACAGCTGGTGGACCAGAGCAGCTGGCAGAGTGGAGCAGCCCACAGAGCAAGTGGAGCTGAGCTGTTTGCGGGGACAACTAGTGGAAGCAGAACCCCACAAAGAGGCAGGGCAGTTGGCCCCGAACCACGTAAGGTGCCCCTTTCCACCCAGGCTGGGGAGGGGGACCTCTGCAGAGAGACTCTTGAACTCTGGGGCTGCACTGACCCGGGACAGAGACTTTTGGATTGTGGGACTTTTGGGACTGTGGGTGATTTGGGGGGTTGCTGGATTCAAGGGCCCAGAGAGAAGGACACGGCCCAATTTGCTGGGGTGGGTCTTTGCTCACGGTTTGACCTATGAACTCTAGTTGAGGTATTTTCCCAATTTAATGCTTGTTGTTTATCTCATGTGATTAAACCTTTTCTGCTACACCAAGAGTCTGTGCTTGCGAGAGGGGAAGTATTGCCTCCTTGAGGCGCCCAGGGGTGTGTGTAAGATTTTCCCAGGTCACTGGGTGGGGGCTCGAGCTGGTTTGCATTACGTTGTGGGGAAGGGACCCCTATGTATTGAACCTGGCCCTTGCTGCTATCGTTTCAGCCTGGCAGAGGGTTTACATACACTTAATCGTTTTTATGCTTTGGTTGTTGCATTTTCTGGTGTATTATTTGGAATAGTCTCTTCTCCCACATAGCCACATCCTCTGGATTTATAAAGAAATGCCGTTAAAAGTCAGGTGATTAAAATGGCAGCAGTTTGGTGTGGCGGATATAGTTATGAAGACAAAGTGCCTTTGCTGATTGATTTTCAAAGCGAAGGCCAATTGTCTTTATATCGCTCAATGTATTTTACATCCTTTATCTATTTTAACTACTATTACTTGAAATATACTCACCTTGATTCATGATTACACATTACAGCTAGTGAAAAATGGAAGTGGTAACTTCTAGAGGAATGAGTAGTGTCTCAAAACAACAGCTCCTTTAAAGCCCTGGCTGCCACTTGTGTTTTAAAATTGTACTGGTGCTTTTTATAAGCCATGGAATGAAGTTTGTCAGAGTAATCATCTTCCCAAATCGGTCATTACCAAAGTTAATGACCTGTTTATTAGAACAGCAACCTTGGCTTTGCCTCATGCTGTTAATTAACAAATCTGTCATTAACTGCTGGTAGCCATGAATATTTGGGGGGTGGGGTGGGATTGTGGGAATAATGCATCAGTAATTATGGCACAGTAAAAGTGATATCTCTGCAGATCAGCAAGACCACAAAACTTGTGCTGGGCTCTCACTCTCTAGACAGTTTTAGTGTTATGCCAAACCTGCGCTGTTAGCACGTGCCATTTATGGAGTGAAACAAGGGTAAAAAGTGTGGTGCAGTGTAAAATGTTCAGAAGTGCTGAAGTGACTTAGGAGCATATGGGGCAGATTTACAAAGGTACTTAGGTGTCTAAAGGCATTTAGTGAAATTTTCCAAAGTGCCTCGGGCCCATAGACTCAAAGATATTTAGGCATCTTAGACCTACTGGTTTCAATGGGAGTTAGGCACCTAAGTACCTTTAAGGATCTGGACCTCAGTGCCTAATTCCCATTGCTCCTAGGTGCTTTGAAAATCCCACTAGTCTGCATCGTTAGGTGCCTAAATACCTTAAAGTATTTATGTGCCGAACTCCCTGGCACAGGGTGGCTGGCCCTTGTGAAGGGACATAGCTATGTCACAAGTGGGCTGGAATCTAATTTGATTCCTCATGTGAAGAAACTGAAGCAAGTCATGTGACAAAACCAGGGCTCTGGGGAGGCGGAAAACAGAGGCCTGTGGTGAGTCGTGGGGAACTGCAGAGTGAAGTTCAGGAAGAGAGGGTCTCCTGCGGTGGTCTCTGGAGAAGGGAGTTGGAGGTTGGGTAAGAAGACCCAGCTGAAAATTTAGCTTTCCTTTTAGGAAGGATGCAAAGAAGGCAGGCCAGGCCTTCCATTTTCTTCGGGTGCTTGACCAGCAGAAAGGGACAATCCCTCAAGGATGAAGGGCTGTGCCCAGTTTATGGATGTGGGTGGAAAGGTTTTGGTGTCTGTGGTTTTTTTGTTTTTGTTTTTTTGGAACTGTGCAATGACAAACTCAGACCTCAAGAAGGTCTGTGAATTGGACAAGATAGACTGTGTGGAGTTTTTACAGGGCCCTGAAGAGGGAAAACGGAGGCAGGGAGCTACAGAATGACCTCTGGCCATGAGGGGGTGCTCAGAAGGCATCTGCCCTGTCACATTCCCATTGAAATAAGTAGCAGTTAGGTGCCACGTTACCTTTCAGGATCTGGGCCTTAGTGACTGTTGAGGCTCAGAAAAATTCTGTGACCCCAAACAATTTGCATTGATTCAGCTGTGTTGTTCTCCCCATTGCTAATGAGGACACAGTTTATGGTGGGACTTTTCAAAGGTCTGAGCATTGGCCTGATTCTGCTCCCATTGACGTCCCCCCCCCTTGAAGTAAATGGTGAATGTCTATGTGACTGCAATAAGAACATAAGAATGAATGTACTGGGTCAGACCAAAGGTCCATCCAGCCCAGTATCCTGTCTACCATCAGTGGCCAATGCCAGGTGCCCCAGAGGGAGTGAACCTAACTAGTAATGATCAAGTGATCTCTCTCCTGCCATCCATCTCCACCCTCTGACAAACAGAGGCTAGGGACACCATTCTTACCCATCCTGGCTAATAGCCATTAATGGACTTAACCTTCATGAATTTATCCAGTTCTCTTTTAAACGCTGTTATACTCCTAGCCTTCACAACCTCCTCAGGCCAGGAGTTCCACAAGTTGTCTGTGCGCTGTGTGAAGAAGAACTTCCTTTTATTTGTTTTAAACCTGCTGCCCATTAATTTCATTTGGTGACCCCTAGTTCTTGTATTATGGGAACAAGTAAATAACTTTTCCTTATCTACTTTCTCCACATCACTCATGATTTTATATACCTCTATCATATCCCCCCTTAGTCTCCTCTTTTCCAAGCTGAAAAGTCCTAGCCTCTTTAATCTCTCCTCATATGGGACCCGTTCCAAACGCCTAATCATTTTAGTTGCCCTTCTCTGAACCTTTTCTAGTGCCAGTATATCTTTTTTGAGATGAGACCACATCTGTATGCAGTATTCAAGATGTGGGCGTACCATTGATTTATATAAGGGCAATAATATATTCTCCGTATTATTCTCTATCCCCTTTTTAATATTCCTAACATCCTGTTTGCTTTTTTGACTGCCTCTGCATACTATATGGACGTCTTCAGAGAACTATCCACGATGATGCCAAGATCTTTTTCCTGATTTGTTGTTGCTAAATTAGCCCCCATCATATTGTATGTATAGTTGGGGTTATTTTTTCCAATGTGGATTACTTTACATTTATCCACATTAAATTTCATTTGCCATTTTGTTGCCCAATCACTTAGTTTTGTGAGATCTTTTTGAAGTTCTTCATAGTCTGCTTTGGTCTTAACTATCATGAGCAGTTTAGTATCATCTGCAAACTTTGCCACCTCACTGTCTACCCCTTTCTCCAGATCATTTATGAATAAGTTGAATAGGATTGGTCCCAGGACTGACCCTTGGGGAACACCACTAGTTACTCCTCTCCATTCTGAGAATTTACCATTTATTCCTACCCTTTGTTCCCTGTCTTTTAACCAGTTCTCAGTCCATAAAAGGACCTTCCCTTTTATCCCATGACAACTTAATTTACGTAACAGCCTTTGGTGAGGGACCTTGTCAAAGGCTTTCTGGAAATCTAAGTATACTATGTCCACTGGATCCCCCTTGTCCACATGTTTGTTGACCCCTTCAAAGAACTCTAATAGATTAGTAAAACATGATTTCCCTTTAGAGAAACCATGTTGACTTTTGCCCAACAATTTATATTCTTCTATGTGTCTGACAATTTTATTCTTTACTATTGTTTCAGCTAATTTGCCTGGTACTGACGTTAGACTTACTGGTCTGTAATTGCCGGGATCACCAATAGAGCCTTTTTAAATATTGGCGTTACATTAGCTATCTTCCAGTCATTGAGTACAGAAGCCGATTTAAAGGACAGGTTACAAACCATAGGTAATAGCTCCGCAACCTCACATTTGAGTTCTTTCAGAACTCTTGGGTGAATGCCATCTGGTCCCAGTGACTTGTTAATGTTGAGTTTATCAATTAATTCCAAAATCTGCTCTAGTGACACTTCAATCTGTGACAGTTCCTCAATGAGAGCTGAGTTAGGCCAACACTGAGTGCTTCTGAGCTCCCTGCCTTTCAGGTATTTCTTATGTTCCCTAGACCTCCCCACTTGTCTGCTCCATATGTCTAAATCTTAGATTGTGAGCTCACTGGGGCATGTGGTGGTGTATGTTTGTAGAACCCATGACTTGCATTCACTTTTAGAAGTGTTCAGACCAGAGATGACCTGTGCCTGCCGATAGTGGAGGTGGGCAGAGTGAGGGCAGTCGGCTTCAGCAGTGCTATGGAGCATGCTCAGTCTGTGTGAGCATGCTCAGTACAAGCCAAACAGCAATTTGAGGGAGGGGGCATGTGACCTTGCATGTCTCTTCCCTGCATATGTTGCCTCTGGTTCAGACACTTGCTGCACTTCTATATGGACATGGATAGGGAGGCATCTTCAAAACAAAGAGTGGGACGTAGATGTTTGAAATCTCCCACCTGGCAAAGGAGCCTTGTTTCCACAAGAGAGTGTTCAGGATTTAATTTGCACGAGTGCTCATTTGTAAACTGTACCCAACAAGGATAAATCTAAGAACAAACAAATTTTTTATGATCAAAAATGGAATGACAAGTTCCCCACCGCCTAGACCATTTCTGGCTTGGCGAAAGCTGCTGCAAATTAATCAGATCTTTGTTATTTTTGAAAGAGTTGCCAAAGCATAATCTATAATAGTGGAGTCTGACATCCTTCTCCTTTAAATGAGGGTTTGGAAATTATAACTCGGGTGAGTCATCCCCTACTTGGAGATAAATGAACTCTGCCACTCCTCACAGTTATGTATCTTGTGCTAATTATGATGTCATAAAATAAGATGGATGAATAGGGCTTCAAAATATAGACCTCTTTGGGGCCTTTTTGTGGTTCTATAGGGCTCTGTTATAAGGCGGTGTTCTTCTCAGTGACTGGTTAGTATTATAACGGTGTCTGAAGGCCTGCACTGAAATCGGGCCCTGTTGTGCTGGGTGCTGTACGAACACAACACAGTCACTGCCTGAAAGCAATTAGACTAATTAGACAAGACAGAGAAAAGGAAGTAGGGTCATCCCCATTTCAGATGTGGAAATCCTGGCCCCATTGATGTCAATAGCAACTCCCATTGATTTCTATAGGGAGCTCAACCAGTGAGATTAAGGCCCTGCTTTGTCAAAGCACCTAAACACATGTCTAACTTAAGCATGTGCAAAGTCCTATTGACTCAACTGGGACAATTCATACTTCAGGCTGGGATTTTCAATGGAGGTGAAGGCAGTTAGGTGTTCAACTCCTACTGAAATTCTCCTTCTATCAAAATCCCAGCCACGTGGGTTCCTGAATCCAGGCCCAAGTGACTTATCCCAGTCACAGCAAGGATTGGTGGCAGAGCCAAGACCTCACCAGTTCCACACCAGTGCCCAAACCACATGGGTTTCCTTCCTCTTCATGAAGAGTACAAAATGGTCTGGAAGCATGTGTGTCTGAAGAGGTTTGTTATTACTCTCAGAACTTGGCTTAATCAGGCCTATCAGCATGGCACGGTCCCTTAAAAACCACCTGACAACTGGATTCCTTTTTCAGCCTTTCTTGCAGGTTCATATAAGCAATACACCTTTTACCTGATAGCACAGAATATTTATGTGCCACCACAACAGCCCTGTGTGTGGTGAAAGGGATGTTAACTGTTTCCATTGAGAACTAGCTAAGCATGAGCTCGGCAGAGGGGCTATGGGCAGGAATGGGCATAAATATGGAGCTGCATGTGAAGATGTTATTTTCGGTGACGCCAGGTGGAGAACTGCGCGAAACAAAATTTGAAATCACAGCTGGTGATTATAACTTGAAAAAAACAAATAAATCATATTTTCAGCCCAATTTTAGAAAAGCAAAACAGTGCTGCCTTGAGAAGTAGATTTTCAAAGACCTGGTGATGCCATTTGTGTCTTTTAACATCCACCCCAAGAGATTTCCATTCTGGTGAAAAGCAGCTTTTATAGGCAAAAAAATAAATAAAAATCTTTGATTACTCATGAATGACCCCTGGCCCAACTCCCTGAGACAGTGTGTGAATATGTAAGTTTTAAGCCTTGTAAGCTTAGTTTAAGGCCTAAAGAAAACAGTCAAATATACTTTTCTGTGGTTTGGGATTGCAAATCCCCTATTGCAGAGCTCTCCCAGGGGGTGCTGCTTTGTAGATTCCTGATTTGGTCAGCTCTGGTCTGGCTGGCGTTGTGCTCCAAACAACATGCAGCACAGCTCACAGGTTAGAGTAACTATCAGAGCTACCTGCAGCCTAAATATCATGTATTTAAACAACTAGGAGTTGAAATATATTGGAATAAAAACCCATCTTAGACGTGCCATCTTAAGGTATGCAGTGTTGTCGTAGCTGTGTTGGTCCCAGGATATTAGAGAGACAAGATGGGTGAAGTCAAATAAAAGAAGTCAACTCATCCCCCTAGTATGTCTACACTGCAAACGGGGTGTGTGATTGCAGCACGTGCAGACATTCCCAGGCTGCTTCTAATCCAGCTGGCTCATGTGCCACTAGCTGTGAAGTCGTGCCAGCATGGCCTTCGGCGTGGCCTGTACAAGCCCGCCTGGCACTCTGGATATCTATTCTGCGCCGAAGTGTGTGCTGTTGTGCTGCTGCTGGTACACAAGCTAGCTCGCGTAAACATGCATGGGTACGTCTACACATGCTGTAATTCCACTCCTGCTTGCAGTGCGGACGTACCCTTAGAAGCAGAGATGGAAATGGTCATTCTCTAGTCTGTTTTCCTGACAGTGAAGAGGCTTTTATTCTACCCTCAGGTGTGATTTTTTTACACTAAAGGTGTTACCCTAATTCTGTTCCCATTGATGCCAATGGTAAAACTTTTTCAATGGGAGAATGTGCTCTTGAAAACGCTGCACTGTATTTTCTAATACTTTGTCCAGTCCTGTTTTAAACATCAAGTAAAGGATCTTCCACCATTTCTAATGAGAAACCATTGAATGTGGAGTCTGAAGTGATGATTGCAATTCATTTGCTGACTGAACCATTCAGAATTTAGTGGGTTACGCTTAGAGGAGTTTATAATATTTTTTGTAATGTATTGCTCAAAAAACCTCTCCTTACTAACCAGGGACCTTACAGTCCTGAGTGCATCTGCTTTGGTTAACAAATATGGTGCCTTTTTGCTTGATTGATGGTGGACTTTAAAGAAGCAGTTGTTTTCTTGATAAATGAGTTATCATATGCATTGATCTATTACAGAATTGCAATGGATAATTAATCACTGCCATCAGCTCATTGCTGCTGTTCAGCGTGTGTGTGAATATTCTCCAGGTTAACAGAATAAAAACGCCAGGTGGAAGGTTAATGGCATACTTAAGATCAGGGTGAGACTATGTTGTAAATCATCCAAACAGCATTTGAAGCTGGCATGCATTTTGGAACATCCTTTGTAAGTGCTATTCCTTAGATGGGCCTGATCCTCAGCAGGTGCAGATTGAAATATCCCTATTGAGGTCACTGGACCCAATCCTCAGTGGGTGTAAATCAGTGTAACTTCATTTAAGCCAATGGGTCAGATCCTCAGCTGATGTAAATTGGAATAGCCCTATTGAAGTTAAGGGGGCCATGGAACTTTTCAGCTTGAAAAAGAGAGAACTAAGGACTATAGAACTGACAGAGGTCTATAAAATCGTGACTGGTGTGGAGAAAGTGAATAAAGAAGTGTTGTTTATCCCTGCGCGTAACATAAGAAACAGAGGTCACCCAATGAAATTAATAGCCAGCAGGTTTAAAACAAACAAAGGGAAGTACTTCTTCACACAACCCATGGTCAACCTGTAGAACTCATTGTCAGGGGATGTTGTGAAGGCCAAAAGTATAACTGGGTTTAAAAAAGAATTAGGTAAGTTCATGGAGGATAGGTCCATGGCTATTAGCCAAAATGGTCAGGAATGCAACCCCCATGCTCTGAGTGTCTCTTGCCTTTGACTGTCAGAAGCTGGGAGAGGACAACAGAGGATGGATCACTCAATGATTGCTTGTTCCTTTCATTCCCTCTGAAGCACCTGGCATTGGCCACTGTAGGAAGACAGCATACTGGGCTAAATGGACCATTGGTCTGAGCCAGTATGGCCGTTCTTATGTTCTTATGATTTACACCAGCCGACGACCTGACCCATTGTGTCAAAGCACTGAACATAATACAGGACTGAAGAAAATTCAAGAAGTGGCTAAATGTATGGAATAAAATGAACACACAGCTGATGTAGGGTTTTGTTAAGGAAGAGCTAGACCTAAAAGGTTGCCAAACTATTTCATCATGGAAATAATGTCTATAATGTCCAGCCTCTCGTAGCTTTACCAATCTGGATTCTATCACTGGACAGCAAACAGACCTCAGAGAGGAACAAATCAAATGATCAATTTATAATTAGGAGGGCGGTGAAGCACTGGAATGGGTTACCTAGGGTGGTGGTGGAATGTCCATCCTTAGAGGTTTTTAAGGCCCAGCTTGACAAAGCCCTGGCTGGGATGATTTAGTTGGGGTTGGTTCTGCTTTGAGAATATGACCTCCTGAGGTATCTTCCAACCCTAATCTTCTATGATTCTATGATAATTTCCCTTCTTCCTCTTGGCAGCAGATGGGAAATGGAGGTTTCTACAAGCACTTGATTATTTAATATTTTGCTGGTATGAACCAGTTCTCACATCAGTTTGTTCCAGAGGGTTCTATTCACATGGCAGCAGGATGGATATGGGTTTGCTAAGAAGTCTGGAGAGTCCATCTTGAAATCATCTATCTCTGACAGTGGAGATCATAGCTCAGATCCTCAAAGGTATTTAGGCTCCTAACTTGGTCAATGGAAGTTAGGGATCTAATAACCTTTGTGGATCTGGGCCCAGGTGACATGGGCCAAATTTTGCTACCAGCTATGAGACCACAACTTCCCTTGACATCAGTGGGATCTCAGCTATGTAACTGGTGACGATGGCCCAGGACTTTTTCCTCTCCTCATTTAACACAACTTCCTCCTATGCTTCCTCCTGCTTACTTGCTCCTGCTCAGTCTTCTGCTCCTTTAATGTCAAAAGGAGAAGGAGCAACTCGGGGGGAAGACCTGCATTACAGGGAACAATCCCAGATCAGTGATCTGGAGTCACACTAGACACTGCAGACCTGGAGAAATTGTAACCTGTGGTGACTGCAAGAGGGTGACTCTGCTTTCATATATTCATAGACTCTAGGACTGGAAGGGACCTCGAGAGGTCATCGAGTCCAGTCCCCTGCCCTCATGGCAAGACCAAATACAGTCTAGACCATCCCTGATAGACATTTATCTAACCTACTCTTAAATATCTCCAGAGATGGAGATTCCACAACCCCCCTAGGCAATTTATTCCAGGGTTTAACCACCCTGACAGTTAGGAACTTTTTCCTAATGTCCAACCTAAACCTCCCTTGCTGCAGTTTAAGCCCATTGCTTCTTGTTCTATCCTTAGAGGCTAAGATGAACAAGTTTTCTCCCCCTCCTTATGACACCCTTTTAGATACCTGAAAACTACTATCATGTCCCCTCTCAGTCTTCTCTTTTCCAAACTAAACAAACCCAATTCTTTCAGCCTTCCTTCGTAGGTCATGAAGGCGAGGAAAGAGGGTCTTGCCATTAAGGAACTAGCCTGGGGCTCAGGAGTTCTGGAGTCCGTTCTTGTCTCTGCCTTGACCCTTTGTTGTGATCTTGAAGGTTGCTCCCACAAGGGTCTGAGCACGCTGGTCCAGAGCCAACAAAACACTGATTTAATGAGGCTATTCCCATGCTTAAAATTGAGCACATGGTTAAGGGCTTTGCTGGATGAGGGCCAGAGTGCTCTGCACATTGCAGGATTGAGTCCTTAGTCCCTCTATGCAATGGGGATAAGAAGTTGTTTTCAAGCATATTCTGTCTCTCTTTCCTATTTAGATTAAGCATTTTAGGGCAGGGACAGTCTCTTACTATGTATGTGTACAATAGAGCTGTACAGACAATTCTGTTTAGCAACAGCTTATGATGTTTTGAAATTTATTTTTGTTCTGCTCTGGAACAACCCCCAAATCTATGGAATGTTTTAAAAAATGGAATTGTGTTAAGATAGCTGTTTGGGAGTGAAAAGCTCAGACTTTTGATTTGCTTTTCTTTCTCTCTCTCTAGGGAAAAGGGACCAGAGAGCCCTGGACCTGAAAAACCTTCCCAATGAAAACTTGGTTGAAACTGGTACGTCTCCGTGAAATATTTCTGCTTCCCCGAAGTCATGTTTCCAAAAGTGTTCCAGCCAGCGGTAGTGTACAGCACCTCACACAATGGGTTCTTGATCTCAGTTGCGGTTTCTAGGTGCTTTTGTAATATAACAAAATCATGATAATAATTTACTTAACTGAAGGCTCTGAAAACCAGTGCGTCCAATACAGCAGCAACCAAGCTATATAGTTTGAATGAGATTTTCAAAAACACTTGATGTTGGCCTAACAGAAGCTTTACCATGGAAGTTGCATCCTTGATTTCAGCAGGAGAGATAGCAGGCCATTGCTGAGTGCTTTTGCAAATCCCATCTTTTTCCTTTAAATTACAGTAGAATGCCGATTTTATGAACACAGATCTTCTGAACAACCAGTGAAATGAACCATTTTTATCCTCCATCAACAAGGTATGTGTCTATGAGCTTGAGTAGAGATCACGTGAACTCAGAGAGTATGTATCTTTACCACTGGTTAAAGTATCTTAGTAGCAGATGAGTCATGTCTGGGAAACGTTGTGTGTCATGCTGAGAGATTGGTGGCAAAGAAGAGATGCAGTTCTCTTAAACAAAGAAAAATCAATAATTTATTTCACCAGGGGACTACAGGATCCCTATCGCATGTACATACAGTAGTGTGTGATGCAGCGCAGTCCATATGCAAGATAGGTATATGGTGTACATTTGTTGCCATCTTCATGTACACTGTCACTGAATAATTAAATTAATTTATGCACCATACCTACTGAAATTTGGAGATGGTCAGTTTTGTGAACTCTTTGATTAGCTAAACTCATCAATCCCCAATTAGTTCATAAAATTGGGGTTCTAATGTACCAAAGGAATCCGACACTGTGTCATAGGGGACCTTACTGTAATCTTCCAACAGTACAATGGGAAAGAGGGGTCCTTTGGCGGGGTTTTCAGGGTGCTGCTGCTCCTTTAAGGTTTGAAGCCAATGCTTCACTTTAAGCACATGAATTATCTCATTTTCATCAATGGGGCTACTTGTGTTCTTAAACGTGTGCTGGAGTCCTTTGCTCTGTGGAAGGTTGTTGTATTACTTACGATGGAATAAATAGGCTCAAAGAGTTAAAGGTGTTGACGTGACCCTGAAACTATCCAACATTAAACAGTGTTAAACAAGGTTTGGGGTTTGGTATGCAGGGATCTCAGCCTCCTTAGCACCATGGAGTGCACATGTATGACATTCATGCCAAAGGTTAGAAATGTGTTGATTGAAACACACAAAAGGAAAAGAATCAAAACAAGGCAAAAAGGATTGAAATTGAAATTGAGAGATTATGCAAAATAAACTTAATCAAAACCTAACAAAGTCTGTCTTTGAAGATGGTGATTATTGTTAAAGTCTCTTATTCTGTCAAACACTTCTGCTTGGTGGGAAGAAAGGGTTAGATCTGTTCTTCAATTCTGTGTTGGGACCGATAGTCACTTCCCTGCTTTTGACAAAACAGACAGATGCCGATGGGTGAGAAGAGAGAGGACAGGAAAGACAGGGGAATACTGTTTTGTTGATGTTCTCAGGATACAAGGCAGCTGCTGTTCTGAACCCTGGCTTGCCTTCCTGGTCAGGGACATCATCTGGTTGGTCAGGTCAGGCCCCTCTCCTTTGCTGGCTGAATTGGCCTTCAACATTGGTTCTCCACTTGTCCCTTCTCTTCATGTGCCAATATATATTTATGCCTGTACCTGTAATTTTCACTCCGTGCATCTGAAGAAATGGGTTTTTTTCCCCATGAAAGCTTATGCCCAAATAAATCTGTTAGTCTTTAAGGTGCCACCGGACTCCTTGTTGTTTTTGTGGATACAGGCTAAGACAGCTACCCCTCTGGTACTTGGTCTCCTTTGCTGGTCCTTCTCGGGCTGAGCAGAGCTGGATGGCCCATCTCATCTCATCATGCTGGTGCTGTGCAGTACAGTTGATCTCAGGATGAAGTGAAAAGCCGAGTGAGAGAGAAGATTGGAGGAAGATAGTAAGGGATGGAAAGGGGGACACAAGGAAGGGCATGACCGAGCAGGATCGCCCATGTTTCAGGCTGAGGTCCTTGCTGGTGCAGCGACGATGCTCATGTGTCTCCACTGGCATATTAAGGTCTGGTGTCACAGAAACAATCTTGCTTCTTCCGCCGCGGTGATGGTAAAAGTTCCTTTTTCTCCCTCTTGCCTCCTTTGAAGAGCCCCCCAAAGTGGTGATGGGCGGAATGGTCTATCCTCTCATTATTTGGTCCACCAGTTCGGTCTAATTTCCAAACAAACAGTTTGCGTCAATTGATTTCCAGTCCCCTACTCCAGTCATAATCTTAGCCTGGTCCTTAAGTGGTATCAGTAAACCATCTCTGTTTAAGTTCATTCTGTCTCCATCTTAAATCTTTTCTTAAACACTTTCCTATAACAGGTCATTGTAATAATCCACGAACCTTGACCCTCTTTCCACCAGCTAGGATCACATGTAAAGTAGGCCTGCTAGGTCTCCGTTATTAGAACAGGGCTTACCTCAAGAGGGGTTACCTAGCTCCTTACCTCAGGCTGTGTTTACACGGGGATACAAAAAATACATGGCTGGCCTGGGATAGCTGACTTGGGCTTGAGGGGCTGAAAAATTGCTGTGTAGTTGTTGGGGCTCGGGCTGGAGCCTGAGCTTGGGGACCCGGCGTGGGTAGAAGGTCCCAGCCCTTCAGGCTGTGGTCTGAGCCCGAACATCTACAAAGCAGTTTTTAGCCCTGAAGCCCGAGCCCTGCGATCCTGAGCCAGCTGACCTGTGCCGGCTACAGCCATGCCACAGGACTGTTATCACCATGTAGACGTATCCTCAGTGCCCTAAGTCCTTCTGTGTTTCCTAGGGAGCCAGTTTGCAGACTAGGGGGTGGCACAGTAAAGTCATGGCAGAACAAACAGAATAGTGACATCTTTGCAGGCAGACCAGAGCAAATATAACAGAGGCAGCTCTGTGGGCCAGGGATGCGTCCTACCACCCTGAAGAGCTGAATCTGTTTGAAGGCTGTTGGGGGGTTGGACCTATCTAAAAACAACATCTTCCATTGCCTGGGAAAGCAAAAACAACCAAGCCCTGTAAAACCCACTTGAAATGACTAAGAACAGCTTGGTGTGCGCTGATGGCAAAATTAAAAGGCGGACATACATACAAATCAATGCGCAAGCTGTGTGAGTCAAGAACTCTGATGGGCACTGTATGCCTTCAACAGTTTATTAGTTCCCAAATTACACAGCATTGGACAGAGACACTTGAAAAGCCTCCTGCCATGTAGCTGTGCTGTGCCACGAAGCGCTGGGATCTGGTTTTGCAATGCATTGCCATATTCCAGTGTGAGTTTACAGGAGAACATTTTCCTTCTCATCAATCTGTCTGTCATACCTCACTAAGAAAGAGGAGAGATCACATTTTTTTTTATTATACACTGATTATTGCTCCCTGACAGCTTTCTTCCTAGTTGAGATTCTCAGCCTGGGGCCTGTCTGGCACCGCTCCACACGCAAAGAAAGCAGTAAAAATGTCTGTGATGTTACAGGTCTGTGTCGGAGGAGAGGGAATTTTAATATTTCCCACTGTCATGCAAAAAGTCCCCCCTCAGAAGAAGGTGAAGGGCCTTATAGGCAAGACAAGGAGATTGTGTTATGTTGTAGGAGTGGGAGCCAGTGAAGGGCTGCAGAGAGGGAGATGATTTGGTGGGGATAACGAGCCAAAGGGTGAGCGGCAGCAGCGTTTTGACTGAGTTTGAGGTGAGCGAAGGTGATGACAGTAGTTGAGGTGCAAGAAGATTAAGAGTCTTGGTGGTCTGGACAGACAGGAATGTTTGGCTCTGGGAAATGTTATGTTGGTAGATATGGCAAGACTGGATGTGGTGGGTCAAGCAGGACCGGTGCAACCATTTAGGTGACCTAGGTGGTAGCCTAGGGCGCTAGGATTTCGGGGGCGGAATTTTCTTCGGCAGCGACTGCAGCAGCCGGATCTACAGCCGCCCCGGTCGCTGCCGGCATTTAGGCGGAGGGAGCTGGGGCAGGAGAGCGCGGGGAGGGCCGCCTGCAGCAAGTAAGGGGGGAGGGCACGCAGGGGAACTCCCCTCCCCAGCTCACCCCTGCCCCGCCTCCTCCCCAAGCACGCCTGGCCACTTCACTTCTCCCGCCTCCCAGGCTTGCGGCGCCTAAGCTGATTGGAACCGCAGGTCTGGGAGGCGGGAGAAGTGAAGCAGCCACGGCGTGCTCGGGGAGGAGGCGGGGCAGGGGTGAGCTGCTTCAGGGGAGGAGGGGAGCAGGGTGGGTGCTGTGGGGGGGCAGTCAGGGAGAGGAGGGAAGCAGGGTGGGTGCTGTGGGGGGGCAATCGGGGATAGGAGGGGAGCAGAGTGGGTGCGGTGGGGGGCAGTTGGGGATAGGAGGGGAGCAGGGTGGGTGCAGTGGGGGGGCAGTCAGGGATAGGAGGGAAGCAGGGTGGGTGCAGTGGGGGGGCAGTCAGGGATAGGAGGGGAGCAGGGTGGGTGCTGTGTTTGGGGGCAATCGGGGATAGGAGGGGAGCAGAGTGGGTGCGGTGGGGGGGCAGTTCGGGCTAGGAGGGGAGCAGGGTGGGTGCGGTGGGGGGGCAGTCAGGGATAGGAGGGAAGCAGGGTGGGTGCTGTGTTTGGGGGCAATCGGGGATAGGAGGGGAGCAGAGTGGGTGCGGTGGGGGGGCAGTCAGGGATAGGAGGGAAGCAGGGTGGGTGCTGTGGGGGGGCAATCGGGGATAGGAGGGAAGCAGGGTGGGTGCTGTGTTTGGGGGCAATCGGGGATAGGAGGGGAGCAGAGTGGGTGCGGTGGGGGGCAGTTGGGGATAGGAGGGGAGTGGGGTGGGTGCTGTGTAGGGGGGCAGTTGGGGATAGGAAGGGAGCAGGGTGGGTTCTGCATGTGGGGATAGGAGGGGAGTGGGGTAGATGCTCTGTATGAGAGAGGAGGGCAGGAGAGGTAAGAGGTGAGCGGGGTGGGTGCTGTGCGTGGTGAGTGGGAGCAGTCGGGGATGTCAGGGGGATGGGGCTGGGTGCTTTGCATGGGGAGCAAGGGGAGCTTCTGAGACTTGGTGTGAGGAGGCAGCCAGCTCCAGGCTGGGAAGTGGGGTCCCAGTAATTCATGTCTGTTTCACCAAGGTACCAACTTCTGCCTCAATTACCTCAGTACAGGTCTCTTGCAACTTACGCGTACGGCTGGAGTGGGGGGCGTGGCCTCAAGCAGGGGGGCGTGGCCTCAAGATTTAAAGGTCCTGGGGCACCAGCTGTGGCTGGGAGTCCCAGGGCCTTTAAATCACCCAGGGGGCTCCCAGCTGCAGAGGTGGCTGGTAGCCCCCGTGGTGAACTAAAGAGCCCAAGGCTCCAGCCACCATGGAGCTCTAGCCCCTTTAAATGCCAGCCCCAGCCCGGCTGCCAAAGCTGCGGGTGGGATTTAAAGGGCTCCGCCGGGCTCCCCACCGCGGCGGGAGGCCTGGTGGAGCCCTTTAAACCCCGCCCGCAGCTCGGCGGCCGGGCCAGGGGGGCATTTAAAGGGCTCCACCAGGCTCCCTGCCGCAGTGGGAAGCCCAGCAGAGCCCTTTAAATCCCGCCTGCAGCTCCAGCGGCGGGGCCGGGGCCAGCATTTAAAGGGCTTCACCGGGCTCCCTGCCATGGTGGAGAGCCCGGTGGAGCCCTTTAAATGCCCCCCCGGCCCGCCCGGCGGAGCTGCGGGCAGGGTTTAAAGGGCTTGGGGATATAATTTTGACTATACGCAGTTTTCGCTTTACGCGATAACCGCGGAACGGAACCCCTGCCTAAGATAAGACTTGCCTGTACTTACCTGCTTCCGGGCCCAATCCTGGGTGCATTGGTGGCTAGGCCAGCCCTGCCGGGTCCTGCTCTTCCTTCTGCCCCCAGCTTCTATGGAGCCCTGTGTGACCTGAGTCACTGGCCAAGACCTTGCAGTGCCCACCTGGGAACAGAGGAAGTTTTGAGCAGCACAGTATATGGGAGATTGCTGTGTGGCCGCACGTGTGCTGTTTATAGAGAACACTGGGATTTGCCTTGATGACCACCAGCGAAAGGTGATTAATGTGCGTTAGTTTCCCCAGATGCCAAGAGGTACTTTCGTCCTTTGGCTGATGCCGAGCGATTCTCAGAGAAGAACAGGAAGGCTTGGGACCATTCAGACTTCCCTTCCACCCAGACACAAAGACCCAAAACACTGACATTTTCCTTAGATACAAAAGATCTTCAAGCCACAGCCATAAAAATAAACAGTGTTCAAAGTGATTTTCTTCTCCTTGCTGAACTGAAAAGATTCAGCAAAGCAATTAAGCACAATGCTTCTAACTTTAAGGCAAGGGAACTATTCATGTGCTTAAAATTAAGCACAAGTTTGCACGCTTTGCTAGCTCAAGGCTTTTGTATTCCCTCACAAACCTGTGTTATTTCAGAATTTCAGAGCCTCAGCAATCCTGGACGGTGTGTTTTAATACTTCTCTTCTTTTAATAGTTATTGTAATAGCGACTGGAATTAATTATGATTAATTAATTTAATTATATGATTTTTTTTATTGAATGATCATTTCCTCCAGTAGTATATAGTGGTTAAACATTGGTAATTAAGGGTTTGAATGAGGGTTTGACAGGGCATTCTCCCATAACTGAAATTCCACTCCAAAGAGCCCAGCACTTGCGATTCAGTAACCAGCCATAAAGTTCCTTCATTTTTGTGGTGATATGAATAAGGTACATTACACTGCAGGCCTGCCTTAAATCAAACTGCTGGGTGATCCTGAAGTTAAAGAATAATTCATTAATGCATTCATCTACCTAGCTTGTCTTAATAAGGCAATTACGTAGCTCGCAGTATTGTGGGTCTGACATTCAAACGTCTGGGTTTATGTGATGAACTAACCCTCCAGGGCCTGGTCCTCTAAGATGTGGAACAAAACCTAAGAGATACTGAGCAGGCTCAGATCTCATTGAGAATGGGCCCACTGCTGCAGGCCATGTGTAATGTAGCCCTACTGGCCAAGAGGGCTCAGGAGAAAGCCCTTAGCTGAAATCGAGGACATGCAGTATAATCGGCTGGTCAAGGTATATTGTGTCATCCTCTGAACCCTGTCAACAGAGGATGAGAGCCTGTTACAGCCCTGCGTAGAGAACCCAGCTCTTTAGCTCACGATTTAGAGACTGGTGCTTTTAGCTCTGGAGGACTCCAGGTCTGGGCCAATATGCTGGCTGTCTCAATCAGCTCCTCATAGGTTTGGGCCCTCCCAGGATCTTAGACCTTCAGGCCAAGATTTTCAAAAATAGGGCTGGGCTTTTCACGGCTGCCTAAGGGATTTGGATGCCCAGTCCCTGTGGGAAGTGAGTATTCAACTCCCCTACATGGGTTTGAAAAATCTCACCCTAGGAGCCTAAAAGCAGCTCCTCAGTCCATATTTTGGAACCTATGTAAGTAACATGGCTTTTCAAAAGTGCTAAGCACCACTGCCTTCAGCGGGAGTTACTGGATGTGAAGCACTTTTCAAAGTCAGGTCCCTTATTTGGGAGCGTAAAATAAGATTTAGGTCCCAGACCCTTAAAGGTGTTTAGGCACCTAATTCCCACTGAAATCAATGGCAGTTAGACACTCAAATACCTTTGAGGATCTGGACCTAGGAGCCTAGCTTTGGGCTCCTATTTTTGTATATCTTGGTTTCAGCAGTGAGACGTTGATTACTTTCTTGCCTTTTTTCTGGTCTGGCTAGAAGTTGGAAGTTCTGAAAACCTCACCAAAAATTGTTCTTGGGCACTTATGAGCCAAATTTTGCAGACTCCCAAGGTTAATTAATAATTGGAGATATACCTAGCTCCTAGAACTGGAAGGGACCTTGAAAGGTCATGTTGTCCAGCCTCCTGCCTTCACTAGCCAGACCAAGTACTGATTTTTCCCCCCAAATGGCCCCCTCAAGGATTGAACTCACAACCCTGGGTTTAGCAGGCTAATGCTCAAACCACTGAGCTATCCCTCTCTAAACTGTAGGGACACATCCATATCTTTAGGTACCTATCTGAACTCATTGTGACCATCTGGTCTTTTGAGTACTGATGACATTGGCTGGACAGCCACAGCTGCCCTGTAAGATTCGGGACCCTTTGCTTACATTGCTGGAAGAGATCGTTTCTGCCGAGACGGGCTGTTGCGTTTTTCTGGTGCTGCTGCGTGACAGATTTAACGAACTGTTAGATATTTAATCCCACTAAAACATATTGTGCTGGTTTTTTTATCACCCCCTGTGGTTTCAGTTTAGAGAAATAATAGTTTGTTGGAATGGGTTTAGGGTAAACAAATAATCATGTACAGGAACATTTTCTGCCATTAATACCAATGTGTTTAACTACCTGAAAATCATTCAAATAGTTGGCAAGTCTGGCATTGGCTAGTGCTCTCCCACGAATAAAGTCAGCTACAATTGATCACCAAGGATTGCTGGCCTATCTGCATGATGTAGAAGTGGTCAACTGAGTCGCAATCACTCCACGCCCATTGTGATGGGCAACTGTCCATCTCAGTCCCGCATGACTCATTTCTTTCCCTTTTCCCTAGGCAACATCGATATCAGACTACTAGGCGAAATCATGAGATGCAAAGGTGTCGCTGGGTCTGGTTATGAGTAGGAAACAAAATACAAATGAACTGGGGCAGCAAAGAGAATGGTCACAGAAGAAAATTTTGCTCCATTAGAAAGGGGTCAGATGGAGGAGTTAAAGAAAAATAAGCACTTGGTGAACCCTCCCAAGTCCCAAAACACAATGTGGGGAGAAAAACAAAATAACTAAACACCTGATTCCAATTAACCAGTCCTCTCAGAGCTGCTGGGAGTGGGAGGGGGCTGGGGTGTATCTAAGCCAGACCTAGGTCATCCTGGAGAGGGAATGGGAATACGAAGACCCACACCCAGGAGACTGAAGGCGTGCCAAGGGGAAAAACTGTTCCAGAAAACAGGAGGAGGAGTCGCAGTCACATGGTACTGAGCTCGGGGAGAGTTGGGCACAGGTTGGTACCTGCTTCCCTAGGAAACTTTGGACTTGCCTGAGAAGTATGAGAACTCTGGGGAAATGGGACTAAATACTTTGGGGGTAGATGATGACAGACTAATTACTGATGCACTCCTTTTATAGGTACTCCTACATTCTCTCTGGTGTCCTTTCTCACCCCACTGTGTCTGAGGTAGTCAGGTCATCCTGGCCCACGAGGCAATGCCTGGGTGACATTTAGAGCTGTGGGACTTGGGGCTTAGCCAGAGGACCAAGACACCTCAGTGATCATTTACCAAACTTGCTGGGACTGGTGAGAATCCATTGGTTCACATGTACCTTTTGCTCTTTACACAGCACACATGACCTGAAGGAACTAGACAGGTTCCAAATAACTGTATTAACAGAATATATATAGCATAAGAGACCTAGCTACATATACACTGCTCCTGTGGTTGGGTTCTGGTGGCTTCTAAATTGCAGAGCATGGTGAGAACCATTAGAGGACTCACAAGCTATTTAAAGGGACACTACCCTATTCCTTGAAACTACACACAACAAACCCTATAAATGTTTATGTGCAAATGTGAGATGTTTAAAAAGCAAAAATAGGTGAACTATAATGTCTGTCTGGCAATAGACGCGGACCTTGACCCTCCATGTTGGAATTACACCATCCAACTACCCAGTTGTCCCAGTATCTGAAAGAAATAAGCACATGAAAGAAGAACAGCTGCCCCAAGCTGAACCCAGATGTTGCAGCTTGCTAAGGGGAAGTACTTTGATGAATCAACAGGAAATGTGGCTGCTCCCTCTAACGAGGGCATCTTCCCTTCATTTGCCAGAATGGTCTCAGAGCTCTACTTTGTTCATCTCTCTGGCAAGGCTCCCAAAGAGCAGCCATGGGCAGAAACATGTTTCTCTGCCAGCATTTGGGACAGTGACTCTGCTTCTTCCTGGCACACACAAACCTAGTCACGGTGATCCAGGTCTTCATCAGCTCTGAGCTGGGTACTAAAGCTGAGTGCAGGGCCAGTCGGGCCTACAGCAGTGCATTGCCTGGAGGCTTAATGTTCACCAAAGTGCAACCAAGAGAGAATATATACATTCTGTAAGAGTTGGTCATGTGACAACGACAAAGAATCAGTCAATTTCTTCTAACACTGAACAAAGAACTTTATTTGTATAAAATAAACACAATTATTCTTAAAGCGCCTCAGCTGTCTTTGGCTTCTGCCTAGCAACTTTCCCCTGTCCCCAATTCTTGCTACAGATTTAAAGAAACAGTTCATTTATCCTCACACCTTCACTCCACCTTTCTTTCTGTATAAACAGTTTTTAACAAGGATTAATATGCAACTACAAGTTGTAGACCAATGTGACCAGTGTCACTGCTCATCCACTTCTGATCAGGGTCCTCACAAGTAGAACTAGGGGAGGATTTTTTGATAAAAGCTTTTTTTCTGGGGAAAAATGTGGATTTGGATTGACCAGAACAGTTCAAGGGAAAGAGCTTGAAATCAAAACAGGATGTTTTATTTGACCCCCAAACAAATTTTCTTTTTACTTTGAGTTGTCAAAAATTTTGAAACATTTCATATTTGGGTTGACCTGCCCCACAGCCTTCAATTTTTTGGAATTGCCAGTGAACCACAAAATCTATTTACACTGCTCTAGATTCATAGATTCTAAGGCCAGAAGGGACCATTGAGTCTGACCTCCTGTATAACACAGGCAAGAGAACCATAGAATTTCCCCCAAATAATTCCTAGAGCAGATCTTTTAGAAAAACATCCCATCCTGATTTAAATATGGCCAGTGATGAAGAATCCACCATGACCCTTGGTAAATTGATCCAGTGCCGTTTACACTTTATTTCCAGTCTGAATTTATGTAGCTTCAACTTCCAGCTATTGGATCATGTAATACCTTTCTCTGCTAGGCTGAAGAGACCAATATTAAATATTGGTCCCCCGGGTAGGTACTTATAGACTGTGATGAAGTCACCCCTTAACCTTCTCTTTGGTAAGCTAAATAGACTGAGCTCCTGGATTCTGTCACTCTAAGGCAGGTTTTCCAATCCTTTAATCATTCTCCTGGCTATTCTCTGAACCCTCTTCAATTTATCAACATCCTTCTTGAATTGTGGGCCCCAGAACTGGACACGGGATTCCTGCAGCAGTCGCACCACTGCCAAATGCACAAGTAAAGTAACTTCTGCACTCCTGCTTGAGATTCCCCTGGTTTTGCATCCCAGGATTGCATTAGCTCTTTTGGTCACGGCGTTGCTCTGAGATCTCACATTCAGCTGATTATCCACCTCTCCTTTCCAGTCTTTTTCAGAGTCACTGTTTAGACTCACAATTGATTTCATCTTAGGCTCTGCGTGTACTTTGCTGTGTCCACTTGAGCTGCATCACATCAGCCATTAGATGCTCACGATGGAATTGCCTACAATTCCCAGGCAGCTTCTGGAGCAAGATTCTGTGGTGGCCAATCAGCTTGGCCTGGGACTCCATCCCAGGATGTGGGGAGGCCCAGGATGCGGTAGTCAGCCGGCTTGTTGCCTGGGCTTGTCTGTCATCTTTTTACAACTCGCCGCTGGTTGTCCTCCAGAACCCCCACTCCTCGATTCCGGGGTCCTTTCTGGTCCTCCAGTGTTGCTGCTCCTCATGTCCAGCTACAGTGCATGGATGGAGAGCAGCGATCCAGAGCCCCTCTCTGGGCTGCAGTGTCGGTCTGCCCTAAACGGGGAGGAGAAGGGAAGGCTGGTCAGTGCCTTGGGCTGGGCTCCTCAGCTCTCTAGCAGCCTCTTCTGTTGGGCAGACTCCTCCCCTGTGGTTAGCTTCACCGTTTTAAACTCCGCTTCTCCAGGTAGCGCATGCTCTGCAGGTGCGCCTGACTGGCGCTGCCTGAGTGCAAGGACGCTTGTTCGACTTGCTGTCAGTGAATGGGGGCATGTCCCATCACAGATGCATAATGGGAAAGAGGATGCGCCTCCATAGTCACAGCTCCAGGGAGCTTCCAAGCTAGCAGCAGCTCCGGGGGAGAATTTCTGAGGGCTGCAGCCCTTCTTGCTTACACGCAGCAGCTGGATAAACATACCATAACTCCTGTATCAGCTCAGTAAGCCAGAAAAGTAGGAGAGATTTACACACTAAACTGTATGGGCTCCTTACCAGGCAGATGATCTGCTGGGTAGAAATGAAAATCCACTCCTTAACATCAGATAAATATGGCACCAATAAAATGCGTGAATAGCTGTGTCAGAAACGGGCTTGCACAAGACACAGTGTATTTGCATGCGAGAGGAGGGCAGCTTCTGGAGGAAATGTTGGGGCACATGATTTTACAACCAGCTATAAATTGGGGTTTTTTTTAGGTGTGGTCCAAGATCACTATAATTTCCCCTGCACCTGCACCTGAAACCAATTGTGTTCACAAATTTAACACTAGGGGACAAATATTCTCCATGGATGAATGCACATGGCTCCCAATGGGCAAGACTGAAACATGAGGCTGATTCTGAGCCCCTTGTCTGGGCTATCTGGGCCTGGGGTCTGAGGAGGTAGAAGATAGAAGGTGGTGTGCAACCATTTCCTCCTTCTTCAGAGCCAGTAGGTGGGGAGTGGTCATGGATGGCGGGCAATGGGCAGAGCTTAACGGTGTGGAACTACTGTCATTTGCTGCTAATAAATGGCAATTGCAAATTACTGCCCTCCAGCACCTGGAGTGAGGTGAAAGGAAGTGAGGAAGTGTGAGTCAGAGGAGCGTCTCTAAGGCACAGTACTTCCTGGAGCTGGAGTGGAGAAATTCATACTCCTGCCTTAGCTCAGAGTTATGCTTCATATCACAGTCCAGCCCAAAGGTAGTATCGCACGCCCGTACATCTGAGGGTGCCGTGCATGTGAGATGCAGAGACTGCAATGCAAGCACTCATCAGCCAGCAAGTATTGATCCCCGCTCATAGCATCATGTCGCCTCCTCAGCCGCAAGAGGGAGCAGACATTTTTATATTGCATTTGCTGGCTTTTGTCAGGTTGTCACAACCTTAACATTATTTAAATGTAATTTTTTAGTCTAAGAATTTGAATTATACATGGATTCGATTCATTACCAGCACATGCCTGGTAGCCAGTTTCTAAATTATGTTGCTGCTGACTTGAATGATTATAAATAAGACGGTGCCAAATGTCAATTGATTATTCAGAATTAATCAATGGTGGGGGGCGGGGGGAGGGAGAGAGAGAGAGAAAGACAACTTTGGTTGACGAACAGCAAATTCTTTTTTATTCCACAGTCATGGAATATATAGCAATGCAGGAGAATGTGCTGTCCTCAACCCTCCCGCCCCCCACATATGTACAAAATAAATGCAGACTTTCCCCTCATTTGAGACAAGAAGGCAGTGCTGGACCTGCACACAGTTATACACCAGTGGAAATGCTAAAGCTTCCCTGCCACAAATGTTCCGATTTGTAACTATCCGTATCACTGTTGGTTTTTTTAAGGGCTAGATTGGCACAACCTCTACTCTTCCATGCTCAGGGGAAAGGGAGAGGGCAGCCCTTCTGCTTCTGAAGATGGATAAATGAGGTAGCTTTTGTGGATATTTTTGGGGAGCACCTCCCAACGGGGGCAGCATAGGAGAACTCACAAACATGCCCTGTTGAAATTTAACCAGTGGACGATAGAGGCTGGGCTGACGGGAGGTGAGTGTCAACAGTTCCATAGCGAGTGAAGAGCAAAGGCTATTTGCCTCTACTCCCACTTGTGATGCAAGTGGGTGGGGAAACGGGAGAGGCGGAGCAGCTGTGATTGGTAGGTAAGGATGTAGCTGCGGAGGCAAAGGTCACACTCCATCTCAGAGGGTGGGACTCTGGACTCCAGCTTTCGGGAGGCATGGGCTGCAGCTAGCAAAGGTCTTTGGTTGCTGGTAAGATAGCCACATGATGTTTAGATAAAAGGAATGTAAGTGATGAATACAAGCCGTGTCTTAATAAGAACACAGCTTACCCATTTTGTCCAGTGACAAATTCTACCTAGAAACCCTCGGCACAATTTAGCCCATAATAATAGTATTTCCAACCCTGAGTTTCCAAACATCTTAAGTCAGGTCCCCCAAAATCATGGGTTTCACGGAAAATTATGGTGAGACTTGAGGGTGTTGGTAGGGAGAGAGAGACCGCTAGCAAGACCTAAATGGAAAGAAAAACAAAGCAAACCAGAGAAGAACGTTAGTATAATTCAAAGGAAAGTTCTGCTACCAGTTCTCGCTATACTCTACAAAAGTCATTTATTTCAAGGTCATCCAGTTGAAACCTGTCCCTTCATCACCCTTCACAACATGAAACTCTGAACCCAAAGTGGGGAGAAAATATGTTTGCGAAATTGGGAGGAAGGCTACATGATGGATTGCCTTTAGCAGGCAAAATTGCTTCTCGCTTCCACTCTGTTCTAACATCCGACGAAGTGGGTATTCACCCACGAAAGCTCATGCTCTAAAACGTCTGTTAGTCTATAAGGTGCCACAGGATTCTTTGCTGCTTTTACTCTGTTCTAACACTCTCTGCCGGAGTTGCTTCCTGTATGGTCCAGTTAGTCTGACAATTTCAGTACAGATGGAAAGGAGTAGGTAGAGAAAATTACCACAGTCTCAAATGTGGTACAAACTGGACAGAATATGGACGTGTGGAATGGAGGCAATCTGGAAGCAGTGTTGAGAACAGAGAGAGAAAATGTAACAGACTCCATTGGTGTAAATCCGTGTAGTTCCATCAATTTACTGATGGAGCTGATGGCTCTGGCTCTAGGTGTATTGTGTTTTAACATCCACCGCTGTTCCTGGATCCTCTGTTGATCGGCCAGTAGCGAGAGTAATGGTTTCCTTGAATGCTGACTGAGACAACATCATTATAATGCTAGTTAGCATTTAAAATGTAAATGCCACCGAGCTGCTTGGTGTTATGTGAAAATCAGAGGTAAGGGGAAGTCACAGAGTGGCAGCTTGTGAACCCGTTACTCCCAGGAGAGCCCACGTGAAGTCAGTAGGACACTTTGTGGAGAAAGATGCTACTCAAACTGAGTAGGGGGATCAGAGCCTGCTCCAGAGACAGAGACCCCATGCCCCTTCACCTGCTACAGCATTTCCTGGCTTACTTCTAGCCCCAAATTAAAACACAGTGGGACAATTCATCCTCAGTGCAAATCCACAGGCTTCAATAGTCACACCAGGGATAAATCTGGTCTGTGTCATGTTTTCAGGGTTGCTCACACTCATCGGATCAGATCTGGGTCCGGTTCTGTTCAATAGCTGCACCAGTGATTTAGATAATGGCATAGTGAGGCCATTGGCATAGCTTGCGGAGGATACCAAGCTGGACGGGGTTGCAAGTGCTTTGGAGGATAGGATTAAAATTCAAAATGATCTGGAGAAACTGGAGAAATGGTCTGAAGTTAATAGGATGAAATTCAATAAGGACAAATGTGAAGTACTCCACTTAGGAAGGAACAATCAGTTGCACACATACAAAATGGGAAATGGCTGCCTAAGAAGGAGTACTGCAGAAAGGGATCTGGGGGTCATAGTGGACCACAAGCTCAATATGAGTCAGCAGTGTAACACTGTTGCAAAAAAAGCAAACATCCTTCTGGGATGTTGTGGCAGGAGTATTGTAAGCAAGACATGAGAAGTAATTCTTCCGTTCTACTCAGTGCTGGTTAGGCCTCAGCTGGAGTATTGTGTCCAGTTCTGGGTGCCACATTTCAGGAAAGATGTGGACAAACTGGAGAAAGTCCAGAGAAGAGCAACAAAAATGATTAATGGTCTAGAAAACATGACCTCTGAGGGAAGATTGAAAAAATTAGGTTTCTTTAGTCTGGAGAAGACAAGACACACAGGGGACATGATAACACTTTTCAAGTACATAAAAGGTTGTTACAAGGAGGAGGGAGAAAAATGTTCCTTTAACCTCTGAGGATAGGACAAGAAGCAATGGGCTTAAATTGCAGCAAGGGAGGTTTAGGTTGGATTAGAAAAAACTTCTCTGAGGGTGGTTAAGCACAGGAATAAATTGCCTAGGGAGGTGGTGGAATCTCCATCATTGGAGATTTTTAAGAGCAGGTTAGACAAACACCTGACAGGGATGGTCTAGATAATGCTTAGTCCTGCCATGAGTGCAGGCAGCGGTGCTGACTCCGTGGGTGCTCCGGGGCTGGAGCACCCACGGAAAAAAATTAGTGGGTGCTCAGCACCCACCAGCAGCTCCCCTTGGCCCTGCCCTGCCCCCCTGCTCCAGCTCACCTCCGCCTCCTCCGTGAGCATGCTGCCATGTCCTGCTTCTCCCCCCTCCCCCCCAGCGCTTGCACCGTGACACAGCTGATTCGCGGGGCAGGGAGGGAGGGGGAACGCGGTGTGCTGGGGGAAGAGGCGGGGCCAGGGCGGGGATTTGGGGAAGGGATCCAATAGGGGCAGGGAGGGGACGGAGTTATGGCGGGGCTTTGGGGATGGGGTTGGAATGGGGGCGGGGATGGGGTGGGGCCAGGGGCGGGGCCAGGGGCGGGGAAAGTGGCAGTGGGGTGCGGGCACCCACCGGCGCCGGAGAAAGTTGGCACCTATGAGTGCAGGGGACTGGAATAAATGACCTCTCAAAGTCCCTGCCAGTCATATGATTCTATGATGTTATCATGACTCTTGTGATATTTGATATTTTTTTCTTAAAGCCCCAGCTTCTGGAGTCATGTGATTGCATGAGACTCTAGCCTTGGTGGTTGCCGAGAAAAGATTGAAAACTTCAACCCCAAAGACAAACTCCAAATGTATTAGTTGCTTTTTAAAAAATCTCATTATTTGTAAGCCAATGCCATGATTTTATTTTTTTAGCGCCTGACTCATGATTTTTAAACACTTGATGTTGTCAGTCCCATGATTCAGAAATGCAGCAGGGATACATGGGGTCTGAATCAGTACTGCCAATGCCAAGAATTCAAAAATCATGAGTCAGACACCCCACAATCATGAGATTACTTTTCAAATAATAAATTTGAGGTACTTTTTTACTTGCCTTTTGTTTTTTGAGCCTTTAAGGTGTACCTGCTTCCCATTTCCAACTTGTCTCTGCAGCCACGATGGCTAGAAACTTACTTAAAAAAAATAACACCTGAGATTCTCCCATATTCATATGATTCCAGGAGCTGGGGATTCACAAAGAACACCAAATATCATGAGACTTGCAGTGAAATCATGAGTTGCAACCTGAGGCTAGATCAGCATTTGAGTAAGAGACAGGGTGGTAGCGCTGCCTGGGAATAGGGAGGGGACTGAACTGTGATCCCCCCGCTGCCTGCCCACTCCCTGCCCGCCTGCGTGGGAACAGTAGTAGTAGCCTGGAGGTGGCTGCCCTGCCGCCCTGCCACAGACTGGCAATACAGGCAGTCTGTGTCGGACAATAAGGGGATTCCTTACAAACCCTTACTCCCTTGCACAGCTGTGGAGCCAGGCTACCCGATGCACTTCAGCTGTAGTGCTAGACATGGGCGTATAGTGTAGGCATGTTACCTTTTCACCTCCTGACCTGTAGCAGGGCTTTCTCCTGCAGCCAGCAGTTTTCCATCTCTACTTCAAAAGCTGAAGAGCCTCCACGCTCCTTTCCAATCATCATGCAGCCACCATCACATTAACTAAAAATCATGTCTCTGCACGTTGCTGTGAACAGCCATTGATTACAGATTGCCATAGCCAAATCAGAGACAGAACTAAATAACAGTATTTCCAGCTAGCACCAGGAGCATGTGGGATTCAAGAGCGGAACGTGCTGCTTTAAAGGTGTTTATAATTCAGTTGTAGCAACATTGCATTTATTACCCACGCACGTTTATCCAGCGCCCTGTGTGTGCGCGCATCAGTCAGATCATCTGCTGACTTCATTTCATTTCAGCTGGAAGCCTTGGAATAGAAACACTGCAAAGGCCCGTAAGCATAGCATGGTGAGTGTGACAGAAAGAGAGAATCACAGGGGTACACTGCATGTAGCATAAAATAAAAGCCCATACCCACTGGCTTGATTCTGCAGTTCTCAGTGTAAATGATAGACCAGAAGTAACACTGCAGAAAATACTTCAGGGCTTTTCAATACCGTGTGAAACTCGCAGTGTGCAATTAACCTTCCACTCCCTCCTGTGTGGCAGTTTGTAATAGAAAACACAGGAAAGACGATCGGCTCAGGATCTGCCAGAGGGTATTTTTCTTACATTCTCTGACTTTTTTTCCTTTGGTACTTTCTGTAGGCACAGGGCCCACTGTGAGGCCAATGAAGTCAATGGGAGTCTTTCCATTGCCTTCACTGGGCTATGTACCAGGCTGTTAGAAAAGCCATTTAAAACAAGGCAAAATTGAGCCATGGCAGTGATGGGGGCTGGCTGAAACATTTCCATCAAAACTGTTTCTGGGTTTTAGATTAAACAAATTGTTTTACAAAATATGCTGCCTGAAAGCCAAAATATTTCAGCTGAAATTTGAAATATGTTGATTTGGAAAGGCTGTTGGGGTGCCTTATGGGAGCTGTATTTTCATTGCCTCGTGTTCCCGTTCTCTTCTATGGGCTCCTCTGCCAGACTACGTTGCCCTTGCCTCATGGCTGGGAACTCCCATGATACACCAGCTCCCCTCTCCAAGAGGGAGAACCTTGTTGCCTCATAGAAGATGTAGTCTGCCCAGGGAGCCTAGCTTTTAGAGTTGAGGGGGAGCTTGAGGCACCTGAACTACAACTCCCATGAGGCACTGCAACAGTATTTCCATAGCAAAACATTTTAGTTTTTTGGCCAAACTATTTTGGGTTTTGACTGAAAATTTTCATTATTTGAATTTCCACTGAAAAATGAAATTTTATGTGGAAAAAAGTAAATGAAAACTAAATTTTTGGAGCAGCTGTCGCAATCTTAACATTAGAAAACAAAGCAATGTTGTCATCTGTACAATGATGGAATAATTCAGGTATTGCTATGACAACGCCAAACACTAGAACTATACCCTTTTGAGTTTTTGCAGGAAGTTACACAATTTATTACACCCCAAAATTCATTCTAATAAGGCATGCTATTCCTGGATATTTCTTGCTCTTCCTCATCGTCTTCCTTCCCCTTCTCCACATCCCTTTTTAAAATAAATTTGGGCACAATAGTTAAAATGATATTGGAAACATAAAATAGGTATCTGCTTTTGTGTTGTCAAGTTTCTGACACAAAGTTCTGTATAAAATATTTCTTGTCAACTTAACTGCTTATTGAAGTTGGATGCTACCTTTTTGTTTTATTTTTTAATTATTATTATTTATTTGCACAATTGGGAAGCCTGGGATAACCTTACTATTAATTGGTCATTTCTTGGACATCACATGCTATTTATTCCAGTTCACTTCCCCATGTGCTCAGGATAAACAATGAAAGCCATTTGGATGAGTTTTTCCAATGCTTGCTCTGAGCCAATCGGAAAGAGCCAGCGGCTGACTTTTCACACGTGGGAGCACAGATCTGCACACACATTTTGTGTGTGTTCAGTTCATGTGTAGGCAAATTCCAGAGTGCACACACAGATGTGTGCTAATCAGGGTTTGCTTGTATTCCCGGTAGTTGTGTGTGATCCAATCAGCAGCTGTGTGAAACACAAACGTGTAACAATTTTGAAATACAGCCTTTGCTGCTTGCAATTTCCCCATGGGCCTGAATTCTGGGGTTTCCCTAGAAAGCAAACCCTGTCAGCCAGCAGCAGCAAGAAGCAGCAAAGAATCCTGTGGCACCTTATAGACTAACAGACGTTTTGCAGCATGAGCTTTCGTGGGTGAATACCCACTTCTTCAGATGCAAGCAGTGGAAATTTCCCATCTGAAGAAGTGGGTATTCACCCACGAAAGCTCATGCTGCAAAACGTCTGTTAGTCTATAAGGTGCCACAGGATTCTTTGCTGCTTCTACAGAACCAGACTAACACGGCTACCCCTCTGATACTTAGCAGCAAGAAGTGGCTTTCTACAGCTCCCTGATGCCATGCAGTGGCCCTTGTGGTGAAGGGCATGGTCTGAGACTCCAAATGGACTAGAGGAACAATACCCTCTCAAGACCACCACAGAGAAAGAGCCATGTGATGGGGTGTCCAGCCCACAATAGGCAGAACAGGTTAAATTAGGTTAAATAACCTGATAGGCTGCACCTGGGGGAGAGCCAGGGATTGAAAGACTGATGGAGCCTAGCTGAGAAGGAACAGGCAGGGCTGATATAAAGCCAGGAGGCTGGCAGCAGAAAGAGGCTGCAGAGGAAGTAGCCTGCCATCACTCCCTGGGGGCAAGGAGGCATGTTTGGGGGCTAGGGAGTTAAGTAACTTGCAGTTACTCCCTGGGGGAAGAGTTTTGGACTGGTAATCCCAGAGAGGGGGGCGCTAGAAGATGTAGGGGAAAAGCAACAGGATCTGGGAGAAAGCAAACGGCCCTGCACTAGAACCTGCAGTGGAGGGCAGGCCCAGATTAGGCAGTGGAGCAGAAGATTCCCTGGGGGCAGTTGTCCCATAAGACTTTGCTACCCCAGAAGGGGAGGAATATAGCGACCTGGCCAGAGGGCCAAGCACAAAGAGACAGTGCTCTGGGTCACAGACAGACAAAGAGGTGGCAGGGTGTGCGAACGAGCGGCAGGAGGCGGCATTGGCCCTGAAAGGCGCTAATCCCCAGAGGAGCCAGGTGGGGGAGACCTAGCGATGTGTGGACCCTGTGACAGGCCGTGATCTCTGGGACTGCCCAGCTTGCGTGTACGATGGAATTCAACCCGGCTCCCTTGCGGCAAAAGCTGACAAATTCACTGCCCTTCTTATGTGGACATCTGGGAAGGTATGTGGGCTCAACAGATCACCGGTCACCATATGTGTAAAGGAGTGCATACGTGAGTACTCCTACTGCGGCAAGACGCCAGAGCAGGAAGAAGAAGACATCAGCAATGGTATCCAGTGGCATGAGAGATTTCCACACCTCCCATCCTCCCACTGCCCATATATGGGATGCAATGTGTGACAAAGAGCCAGAATAAGGGCCCCCAAAAAGGATTCCTGTGGGAAATGGTAGAAAGCTGTGGGATTCACTGTTTGAAGGTAAATAACTGATTAGAGTTCCCAACCCTCCAGGATTGTCCTGCAGTCTCCAGGAATTAAAGATGAATCTTTAATTAAAAGGTTATGTCATGTGATGAAACCCCCAGGAATACAGCCAATCAAAGTTGGCAACTCTATCTCTGACACCCCTGTTTCATGGTTATTTATTACTGATGTAAGTTATTTTCAGCAATGGAAGTGAGGGTGCATCAAATTTATGTGGAATGTAGAGAACTCTGAGACTCAGATGGGGACATCTGAGAAGAATGTCTCTCTCCCTCGCTCTGTCTTTGCCTACACGACACACAGGTAGCTGCTTTATTCTTCTACCCAAACTTTCACAAGCCAGGCAATTTAAACCAATTTGTTTTCTTTGCATATTGTAAAGCAAAACCTAATCTCCCCCCCCCAACCCCAGAATTTCACACTAAAGCAAAATTTCGGGGTGTGTGGGGGAGGAATACTCAAAACAAAATGGTGACAATAAATGCTTCTGCTTTTGCACTGCTCAAACTTGGTTGATTGCACAGTAAATTGGGGGCCAGGGGTGTGACTGGCACTTGTGTGCGGTAGTTGTGGGTGAAGAGAGAAAGGGAGAGGCAGGAAGAGCATAAGGAATGCGCCTTATCTCCCCTGCTTATGTGTCCATGTGCATTATGTAAGGGGACATTATAGGAGCCTCCCTCTCCATGTACCCCCCCCAGGGCGATCCCCACTGGTCAGGCTGATAAGGGCAAGATCATTGCCTTGTTCTCCTTTCTGGCACCAGCTCATGCAGCCTGTTCCCCTTCCTTGACCATGGCAAGCTGGGGAGGTACAAACAATGGCAATGGGTCTGTGGCATGGTTATGGATTTGCTTTGGGATGAGCAGTAGGTGTTTACCGCAGACCCGGCACATAGTGATCTCATTATTATTTGAGCTAAGATGAACTAGCTCTTTACATTTTAAGCATGGTAAGGAGCAGCAGGAGTAGAGCCACACTGCTCCTATCCTGCTGTCGCTTTTTTAATTGTTATGACATCGTGCAGACTAATCTCACCTTTGTGGAAGGAAACCAACCATACTTCCGGTTCATTCACCTGCACATCCACCAATGTAATATACGCCATCATGTGCCAGCAATGCCCCTCTGCTATGTACATTGGCCAAACTGGACAATCCCTACGTAAAAGAATAAATGGACACAAGTCAGATATTGGGGAAATGGCAATATACAAAAACCTGTAGGAGAACACTTCAACCTCCCTGGCCACACAATAGCAGATCTTAAGGTGGCCATCCTGCAGCAAAAAAAATTCAGGACCAGACTCCAAAGAGAAGCTGCTGAACTTCAGTTCATTTGCAAATTTGACACCATCAGCTCAGGATTAAACAAAGACTGTGAATGGCTTGCCAACTACAAAAGCAGTTTCTCCTCCCTAGTTGTTCACACCTCAGCTGCTAGAAGAGGGCCTCATCCTCCCTGATTGAACTAACCTCGTTATCTCTAGACTAATTCTTGCCTGCATATTTATCCCTGCCTCTGGAAATTTCCACTACATGCATATGACAAAGTGGGTATTCACCCATGAAAGCTCATGCTCCAATACGTCTGTTTGTCTATAAAATGCCACAGGACTCTTTGCTGCTTTTTACAAATCCAGACTAACATGGCTACCCCTCTGATACTTAACATAAGAACATAAGAACATAAGAAAGGCCGTACCGGGTCAGACCAAAGGTCCATCTAGCCCAGTATCTGTCTACCGACAGTGGCCAATGCCAGGTGCCCCTGAGGGAGTGAACCTAACAGGCAATGATCAAGTGATCTCTCTCCTGCCATCCATCTCCATCCTCTGATGAACAGAGGCTAGGGACACCATTCTTACCCATCCTGGCTAATAGCCATTTATGGACTTAGCCACCATGAATTTATCCAGTCCCCTTTTAAACATTGTTATAGTCCTAGCCTTCACAACCTCCTCAGGTAAGGAGTTCCACAAGTTGACTGTGCGCTGCGTGAAGAAGAACTTCCTTTTATTTGTTTTAAACCTGCTGCCTATTAATTTCATTTGGTGACCCCTAGTTCTTGTATTATGGGAATAAGTAAATAACTTTTCCTTATCTACTTTCTCAACATCACTCATGATTTTATATACTTCTATCATGTCCCCCCTTAGTCTTCTCTTTTCCAAACTGAAGAGTCCTAGCCTCTTTAATCTTTCCTCATATGGGACCTTCTCTAACCCCCTAATCATTTTAGTTGCTCTTTTCTGAACCTTTTCTAGTGCTAGAATATCTTTTTTGAGGTGAGGAGACCACATCTGTACACAGTATTCGAGATGTGGGCGTACCATGGATTTATATAAGGGCAATAATATATTCTCAGTCTTATTCTCTATCCCCTTTTTAATGATTCCTAACATCCTGTTTGCTTTTTTGACTGCCTCTGCACACTGCGTGGACATCTTCAGAGAACTATCCACGATAACTCCAAGATCTTTTTCCTGACTCGTTGTAGCTAAATTAGCCCCCATCATGTTGTATGTATAGTTGGGGTTATTTTTTCCAATGTGCATTACTTTACATTTATTCACATTAAATTTCATTTGCCATTTTGTTGCCCAATCACTTAGTTTTGTGAGATCTTTTTGAAGTTCTTCACAATCTGCTTTGGTCTTAACTATCTTGAGTAGTTTAGTATCATCTGCAAACTTTGCCACCTCACTGTTTACCCCTTTCTCCAGATCATTTATGAATAAATTGAATAGGATTGGTCCTAGGACTGACCCTTGGGGAACACCACTAGTTATCCCTCTCCATTCTGAGAATTTACCATTAATTCCTACCCTTTGTTCCCTGTCCTTTAACCAGTTCTCAATCCATGAAAGGACCTTTCCTTTTATCCCATGACAGCTTAATTTACGTAAGAGCCTTTGGTGAGGGACCTTGTCAAAGGCTTTCTGGAAATCTAAGTACACTATGTCCACCGGATCCCCCTTGTCCACATGTTTGTTGACCCCTTCAAAGAATTCTAATAGATTAGTAAGACACGATTTCCCTTTACAGAAACCATGTTGACTATTGCTCAAGAGTTTATGTTTTTCTATGTGTCTGACAATTTTATTCTTTACTATTGTTTCAACTAATTTGCCCGGTACCGACGTTAGACTTACCGGTCTGTAATTGCCGGGATCACCCCTAGAGCCCTTTTTAAATATTGACGTTACATTAGCTAACTTCCAGTCATTGGGTACCGAAGCCGATTTAAAGGACAGGTTACAAACCTTAGTTAATAGTTCCGCAACTTCTCATTTGAGTTCTTTCAGAACTCTTGGGTGAATGCCATCTGGTCCCGGTGACTTGTTAATGTTGAGTTTATCAATTAATTCCAAAACCTCCTCTACTGATACTTCAATCTGTGACAGTTCCTCAGATTTGTCACCTACAAAAGCCAGCTCAGGTTTGGGAATCTCCCTAACATCCTCAGCCGTGAAGACTGAAGCAAAGAATCCATTTAGTTTCTCCGCAATGACTTTATCATCTTTAAGCGCTCCTTTTGTATTTTCATCGTCAAGGGGCCCCACTGGTTGTTTAGCAGGCTTCCTGCTTCTGATGTACTTAAAAAACATTTTGTTATTACCTTTGGAGTTTTTGGCTAGCCGTTCTTCAAACTCCTCTTTGGCTTTTCTTATTACACTCTTGCACTTAAGTTGGCAGTGTTTGTGCTCCTTTCTATTTGCCTCACTAGGATTTGACTTCCACTTTTTAAAGGAAGTCTTTTTATCTTTCACTGCTTCTTTTACATGGTGGTTAAGCCACGGTGGCTCTTTTTTAGTTCTTTTACTGTTTTTCTTAATTTGGGGTATACGTTGAAGTTGGGCCTCTATTATGTTGTCTTTAAAAAGGGCCCATGCAACTTGCAGGGATTTCACTTTCGTCACTGTACCTTTTAACTTTTGTCTAACTAACCCCCTCATTTTTGACTAACCATACTTCCAAATCCTGGTTGTTCTGATGCATCATGGGAAATGTAATAGTCTTTTCCAAGAGAATCATCATAGTGTCCTTCAACCTTTTCTATACTGAAATCTCTTTTCCCATAGCGAGAGTGTCCTCTGGGAACACCGCTCCCATCTTGCTGGGACTCCTCTCTATGTGACAATATGGGAAGGGCATGGGGGTTGAGCGTAGCAGGATGAGATCTCATGGACTGTGATGTAGTCCTAGAAACAGTCCTACTCTTCCCGCAGGTAGGACAATGTTGATGAATAGCTATCTAAGGCCTGACCAATCATGAAGCACACAGTTAAGATGTCCTTAGTCAAACGCATAGTCAGCTTTTTCAAACTTGAGTGCCTGAAATTTGTCATCTGTAATCCAAACTCATTTAAGTGCCTAAATATGGATTTGAGGTACCAAACATTAGGCACCCACCTTTGAAAATAGCAGCCTAAGCTTTTATAAAACAAAAGAAGCATTTCCAAGTAGTAATGTAAGTCAGAAAATCAGTCTAACCCAAGAAAGCAGTAATTCTGTTTTCAAGCTAACTAATTTCAGATGCAGGTTATAATGAGTTGCACCAATCTATCACCTTTTATTTATTATAGGCATTTTTAGCCAATAGGAAAAGTGTTAGTCGTGTGTATTTCAACTTAGACCATGCATCTATGTAAAATAATTAACCCATTATTTCTTGCATTGCCACACTGTGTAAAGCTTATGTCTAAAAGCACCATAAAGGCTCATGGAGAGTGTTTTGTACTGTCTGACCACATTGAAGTAGGACTTTCATAGCACACAGCTAAATGCTGCCAAAGAGGCAAAAGGTTTCTGATACATCAACGTATAAGGCAGACTTGAATATATTTAACTTCACTTGGCTACTAAAGCTGCTAATCCCAGAACAATTTGATATGTGAAATATGCTGGAATTAAAACATATTTCAACAAGATTCATTGCTAAGACCCTGGGTGCGCACTGGAAATATCCTATACATTACATAGGGTTTAAAAAAAATGAATTAATTGCCTGGCCTGAAATGCATTGGAATAACTCAAGAGAAGCAGGCTTTTAAACCTGACATAAATCAATGAAAGTCCTAACTCAGGATTATCTGCAGGCAAGAAACAATCAATGAGCTTGGAAGGGCTGTTTTCTGAAAGCTCGTCACTTTAAACTATTATTACAGCAGCAGTAAAAAACTAGAGTTTTAAATGAAGCCTTTTTTGCATCAAATTTTCACTAAGGGCCCGTGTAGTGACTGTCTCCAGAGAGACTAAGTGGTTGATTTTCCATCCCTCCCTGGGACCGGGGAGGGTGCCTAACGAGGCTCAGAATGCACTTGAGTCTTCAGCTCCTCGTTGTGCCACTATGCACCCTGCAATGTGGGGCTGAACCCATTTCAAATCGGGTAGCAGTTGGGGGATTGCTCACGTTCCCCACTCTTTCGGCATTCCATAAAAACCTCCATCCCTCCATGAGGCCCTCTCCAACTCTGGCTACATCTCCATAGTGGAGGGGAGAGGGAGGGTGAGCGTAGATCTGAGAAGGCAACCCAGGGAGGGGACAAATTCACTTCAGTAGGTGCCCTCTTTCTCCTTTATGACAGTGCAGGTGGAAAAGTCAACCCAGGCCAATTGTCGTGCAGCATCAAGGCCTAAATTGTTCTCTCGAGGCCGCTAGACTGGGGCTCTGATTAGACTGCCACAGGGAGGCAAATTCCACTTCCAAGGGCTCACACGAGAGCCTTTCAGTCAATCACGGGCCCGATCCTCCTCTCACCCTGTTCTAAAATAGGAGCATCCCCACCGAAGTCAGTGGACTTCAATGGAAATACGCTGGCATGAAAGCAATGTGAAGAGAGAGTTATGCCTCAGGGTTCAGTCCTAGGAATTGATAGAGCTTCCTGCTTTATCTTAGCTGCCTTGCAAAGGTACAGAATGGGAGGTGGTCTCTCACACAGACAGGTCTCAAACTATTAACACTCAAATCACGCCCTAAGCAGACTGGAAGCCCATGAGTCCAGCTCTGTTCTGCACGATCAGGTTCCAGAGGGAGATAGTGCGAGTATGGTTATCACTGAGTAGCCCTTTATTTCAGGAGGGATCTCGCTCACTTCAGTGGGAGGATTAGTGGAGCAGTCACTGACTCACACTGATTAGTATATCAGCCTCTGGCCTTTGACTATCACTGCAGGATAATCTGAATACCGCTTGGTGACTGTCTGTCTCTTTAAACAGTCAAGTATGCATCACTGCATATCTAGTTGTGATAAATGAAAGGGGGGAGGGGTAGCTCCTTTTTATAGACACCCAGCCAGCCAGTAGCTATAAAATCCCTCTTGTTCTCTAATCGCTCTACCTGTAAAGGGTTAAAAAGTCTCACTGCTCTGCATAGGTAAAAGGAAGTGAGTGGGCACCTGGCCATAAAAGCCAATGGGAAGGCTAGAACTTTTTAAAATTGAAACAAGGCTCCCCTTTTGTCTGTCTGTGGTTGTTCTCCGGGGAGAGGCAGACAGAGCAGCTGTGCTGTAAGAAGCTTGGGCCAGGTATGAAAACCCATCAGTACCATAACTAGAAACTAATCATTTAAAACCCCAGATATGTAAGTAGATCAGGAAATGTCTAGGAAGACGCGATTAGGTTTATCTCCTTTATTCCTTTATGGCTTGTGGATTCCTCTGTGCTAACCCCAAATGCTTTTGTTTTGCTTGTAACCTTTGAGCTGGACCTCAGTAAAGCTATTCTTGGTGCTTAATCCTTGTAGTTGTTTTTTTAAAATCTAGCAATAGCCTGAGTTCCCAAATGTATTTTTCTTTCATTTTTTAAAAATAAAAGTTACCTTTTTTAAGAGCAGAATTGGATTTTTTATGTCTAAGAGGTTTGTGCACATGTTGTTTAAATTAGCTGGTGGCAACTGCTGATTTTCTTTGTTTTCTTTCTCAGCTCTTCCCCAGAGGGGGGTGAAAGGACTTGAGGGTACCCCACGGGAAGGAATTCCCAAGTGTGCCTTCCTGGGCTCTTAACGGGGTTCTGCACTTGGGGTGGTGGCAGCATTTACCAATCCAAGGTCAGAAAGAAGCTGTAACCATGGGAGTTAAATATCAGCTTGGAGTGGCCAGTATTAATTTTTAGAAGCAGCAAAGAATCCTGTGGCACCTTATAGACTAACAGAAGTTTTGCAGCATGAGCTTTCGTGGGTGAATACCCACTTCTTCGGATGCAAGCCAAGATGGATTTCCACTCCATACGGCTAAATGCAGTGCCTTGCATGGTGTCAAGTATCAGAGGGGTAGCCGTGTTAGTCTGGTTCTGTAGAAGCAGCAAAGAATCCTGTGGCACCTTATAGACTAACAGAAGTTTTGCAGCATGAGCTTTCGTGGGTGAATACCACGAAATACCAAGCTTGCATCCGAAGAAGTGGGTATTCACCCACGAAAGCTCATGCTGCAAAACTTCTGTTAGTCTATAAGGTGCCACAGGATTCTTTGCTGCTTCTACAGAACCAGACTAACACGGCTACCCCTCTGATATTAATTTTTAGAATCCTTGTGGGCCCCACCTTGTGCGCTTGAAGTGCCAGAGTGGGGAATCAGCCTTGACACTAGTGTATTAGCCACAAAAAACACGGTGTGTAACTGCAGTAGTCGCCTCTCCACAGTGACCAGTAATGCACAGCTGCAAGCCTTCAGTGCTTGTTCCTGCATTAGTCACGCTTCCAGAAACATAGCTCCATGACTGCAATACTGGGGTGGGCAAATGTTTCGGCCTGAGGGCCGCATCTGGGTATGGAAATTGTATGGTGGGCCATGAACGCTCATGAAATTAACAGTTCAGAGAGATGCAAATAAACTCTATTTAATAAAGATACATTCTAGTGGAAATCAACATAAAACTTTACTTACTATTATAAATAGACCATCATAACAATGCATTACAATAATTAAAACCAATGTAACCCCTTTCCATGCCCTCTTTGATTAATGTGAACAATGCAGCTGGTCACCTATCTTTACAAGGGCATCAAAGTCTGGTGTCACTCTCCTTGTGGAAATCCGCAATACCGAGCTGAGATGCTGGTCAGTTAACTGGGAGCTGTAGCAAGATTTGATGTAATTCAGCAGGGAATATGTTTGTTCGCACACGTAGTTGGAGCAGAACAAAACAAGGATTTTCTATGCCACCTTGCAGATATTTGGGAACTTTGTTTCAAGGAGGCATAAAACTCGTCCAGTTTTTCTGAATTGTACTTTTCCTTCAAGGTGGAATCGCACTGGAGATCAATGAGCTCCAGTTGTAATTCTTGCGGGGATTTCTCGTAATCAAATGATAGTGGGCATGACACCAGCTGCACTGTCTTCTCTGGCTTCTCAAAGACAGAGAATCGCCGAGAAAATTCTCCGTGCAAGTCACTCAACATTTTGCTGTACTTTTCTGTCTGCTCTGGCGACACTTCCGAGAATTTCAGTGTTGGAAAGTGAGCGAACACTTGGTCCTTAATTTGTTTTGAAAACAAGACTAAATTGGCTTTGGAAGCTGTCACACTAGAATACAATTTGTGTACAAACACATTCTTTCCTTGAAGCTTTACTTTAAGTTCATTTAAATGTGCCAAGATATCCACACCAAAAGCGAGTTAGCACACCCAGCTTGAATTCTTTAATTCAGGGAAATCATTTTCTTTCCCCCGCATCTCTAGAAAAGTGCAAATTTAATCTCTGAGCTCCCACACTTGCCGCAATACCTTCCCTAGCTGAGCCAGTGGACATTTGTATGATAAAGTAAGTAAGTCAGGGTGTTCGGCATCAGTGTCTTCAAGAAGGGAAATGAATTGCCGATGATTAAGTCCCTTCGCTCTTATGTAGTTCACTATTTTCACTACTGTGTGAACAACATGATCAATGTCCAGGACATTTTTGCAGAGGGCCTCCTGCTGTATAATACAATGCAGAAAAAACACCTCTTTATCAGGGTCATCTTCTTTCATTTGTCCTGAATTCTTTTTAAAAGTCCTACGGTTTTCCCAATTAAATTTGGCGATCCATCTGCGGTTACGTTTGCCAGTTTACTTCAGGGGAGCTTGACATGTTCAAGGCAGCCAGACACCCTCTCGTATAAGTCCGATCCCTTAGTTGTGCCTTTCATTGATTCCATTGACAAAGATCAGTAACTGTGCTGTGTTCTTGATGTCAGTGCTGTCATCGACAGCTAACGAAAACAACAGAAAGCCCTGTGCTTTCTTGTTCAACTGAGAAGCCAAATGTTCATCCACCACGTCTTCACGGCGAGTAACAGTTCTTCGTGACAAACTAATGTTCTCAAATTTGTTTTGGGATTCCGGGCACAGCATGCCAGCAACATCACCCATGCATCTTTTCAAACACTCCCCTTCAGCAAAAGACTTATTTTGTTTATCAGTTTTAAATGCCAGAACATAACTTGCCTTTGTAGTAGCTTCCTGAACTGTAGCTTGTCACACAAATGTTTTGCTCAGCTTTTAAGTTTGTGGTGAGTTTCTCAGCTTTTTTTGCCCTTTCCTCAGTTGTTAAATTGCTGCCATAATTAGGATGTTTCCTTGAAAAATGGTGATTCAAATAGAATTGTAGGATTAGAAGCAACCTCAGGAGGTTACCTAGTGCAACCCCCTGCTCAAAGCAGGGCCAATTCCCAAATTGCTAAATAGCCCCTGTAAGGATTGAACTCACACCCCTGGGTTTAGCAGGCCAATGCTAAAACCACTGAGCTTTCCCTCCCTCCTTGTACCCCTTGAACACTGCAATGCTCTCCTGACACATCAGGCATACAGCCGCCAAGTTCACATCTGTGAAAAGCTATTTAGTATTCCATTCTTTGTTGAAAACCTGACACTCACTTTTCCTTCTTTCTTTCTTTCTTTTTTTTTTTGCAGTGCTCATTTTTGAAAGGGAAAAGAAAATCCTAACTGACTGCTCTTATTTCAAATGGCTGTGTTACAAGATGGCAGCACTGTGAAAAAACTGGGCCCTCTCTCTAGCCTGGATTTCTCGGGCGTCAGTGCCCCCGACAATTCTGAGCCATCGCGCTCTATCCCAGAACCCATGTGGACAAGAAGAGGCAGAGGCAGGTGTAAACTCACCTGTAACTTTATGCCCCAGCCTCCCCGCAGAAATGTTCTTTGAGTTCTGTTTGCACTGCTGCGTTCATTAAAAGTCTGTATGTAGTAAGGGATGTTACTGTGGTGGGGCGAGAGGACTCCTGAGGTGTGGCGCATGGGCAGCTCTATGGGGCGGTACCGGGGACTCCTAGGGCCCTGCTAGCAGTGGGACACCAAGGCAGCTGTGCCACATGCAGAGGCACCTGAGCTGGGACGGGAGCAGCTGAGGCCCCCTGGGCAGTTTCCCTCCACTCGAGGCTATCAAGGGTGGGGCTGTAGGAGACTGGGAGAGGATTGGGCGCGCTGCTGCGTAGGGGCGGTGAACTCATGCGGCTCCTCTGCGTGCCAGAAGAATCTTCCAGGAATGTGGTGCTCAAAGTCAAACTGCTCATCACTGAGTCAAGGGCTGGGAGCACCAGGCGGAGCGCGGCAAGCCCCAGACCTGCTCCCCGGCTGAAGCCCCGGGCGGAGCGCGGCGAGCCCCTGACCCAGCTCCTTGGTGGGAGCTCGAGGACCAGATAAAAACATCTCACAGGCTGGAAGCGTCCCGCAGGCTGGAGGTTGCCAACCCCGTTGTAGTATGTGGGCACCTCACAACACCTCTTCGATGTAAGGACGCACCATCGTCCCGGTGCACAGATGGGAACTGAGGCACAAAGGGCCAGAGATGCCCATTGGTTACCTGTGTGATTTGCCCAAGGTGACGCAAGAAGCACGAGGCACAGCAGGAACTAAACCCTAACCTTGGACCATCCTTCCTTTCCCTCTTTCCAACAGCCAGCAGTGACTAGGGCTAGGGAGAGAGATCAGAAAGTGGCAGCTCCAAAGCCAAAGGGGCGCGGTGGAGACTTGCAAGCAGGCGCCGATTTGCTTTAGTGTTTTCTAGGTCACAGGGTTGCTTTTCTCTGAGCAAAGCTTGACAGCAGCCGCACTTGGAGACTGAAAATGGCGAGGCACGTTTTGCCGGATGATCTCTCCCAAGTGCAGGCTGGCAGCAGGACATCAGCGTTTATGGGTCGTCATTACCCCTACTGGGGAGACGGTCTGCTCCATATCACTGATATTTGTAAATGGCTTCATTCACGAGTGCACTAATTGATGGAGGCTTTAATTAGCGGCTATGGGATGGCAGGTGGAGAACAGTAAGTGGCAAATCTGCTTACTGGCTTCATGAGGTATCTAGTGTGTCCGGCTGTTGGCGGCTGTGCATAAGGGAAGACTGACAGGGAGGAGGAAAAAAAGTAAATACATTCAGTAAGACGGATGGGAAATAAAGGTCTTCTGAAAGATGGATTATCCAGGTGTCTGCTGCTGTTTTCTGAGCAGAGGCAGGCAGCCAGTGTACTTGCTGTCACAAACTCAATGAGTCAAATAACTCTCCACCAGCGCTGACATTTTATGATGATCCTGATCCTGAGAGTTGGACCCAACAATAGGTTTTCGATTCCTCCTCAAAGGCTGGAACCAGCGGCTCCTCATGTTTACAGCTTCTGCAGACAGGAATGGAAGATAGCTAGTCGGGCCACAAGAAGTGGGTAGGCCTGGCTGAGAAGATCAGAGAAGGGTTCTTCAATAGCTCTTGCTCGGTTATTTAAAAAGAGAGAGGGACAATGTCTGGCTTCTGAATTGTCTGTTTGGAGGGCAATTTTTAAAGACACAGATAGCAGTCAGGCGCCCAACTCCCATTGACTTTCAGTGGGAGTTAGGTGTCTAATTGCCACTTGTGCCTATGAAAAATCTTGCCCTTAGCTGATCTATGTAACCTTAATTGCTACTGCATCTGTTTGCCCACTTCCTGGTCTCCATTGTCCCCCCTACTTCTTGGCCTTATCTCTGTTTATCTGTCGTTATTTGTACGGGGCCCTGATCCTGATTTGTCTCAAGGCATTACTGTAATAGAAACAAATAACACCACAGCTTTCTTCTCCTCATGAGCATGGAGACAGTTCTAATGGAAAGTAATTGCTCGCTTCTGTGTCATATTTTGGGTGCCATTTCAAATACCCTTACAAGTTCTGTTTAACTGAGCATGTAGTGAGTTAAATCTCAGGGGGAATGCTGTGCTGTTAGCTGCGGTGCAGCTCCTTTTAGAACCTGAGCAACTGACCAGTAAAGTCAGTTCCCTGCTGAGCTGCTACAGCTAACAAAAAGGCAAAGAAGAAAAGACCCAAAAAAACAAAAACAGCAGTGCAAACAGAGGCCTTCACATGTGCTGAAAACCAGCACTGTGGTAAGGCAACAATTTCAGTTTCCTACAGCCACTGCCACATCCACCTTGTGAGGTTAGGCCCTCAAAACATAATAACTTTGCAGAAGCATCTGTGTAATAAACACCTCCATGACCTAATACCATTTCAAATACCCTGAGTGCATAACATCGACCCACTACGCCTAATGCAAGTGAAACACATTTCGAATTAGCATCTCTTTGTGATGCAAGAAGCTGTGTAGGAGTAGGGTAGTATCCCTTCGAATGGTTTGTGGCCCTTACAGTGTTCTGTCTTTCCAAAACCTCCCAAACCCTGCCCAAGCAGCAGTGTATGTAGGCAGCCAAGCCTTGCATGTTACACATGTCTAGTAAACAGCGTTATATGGGCCGCACTGTGCCGGTGTGGTTCCTTCATCTCCTGTATTTTGCGCACAGAGCAAAGACAGAACACTGGGACATCATGCCACCTGACAGAGGGCCAGGTTCACATTTTCTCTGCCATGCATAGTCACTTTCACCAGTGCCAAGTGAATGTCAAATGCTACCAAAGGAGAATGGTTGCGCTTCACACCCACTTTGCATTGGTGTAAACGATTCTAGCAGGTACAGGGCAATAGTAAATAAATACCCCCCATCTCGTCCTTCTCTGTCACCCTCCTCTACTGCTGTCCACAGTTCTGTTGGTCCTGCTAGTGAGGGCAGGGGGCTGGACTCGACGACCTTTCGGGGGTCCCTTCCAGTTCTATGAGATAGGTATATCTCCATATATAAAATCTGTTCCTCCAGCTTCATCTTTACGACAGGAGCAGAAGCTACAGCCTCACTTCTACGCTGAAATTTCTGTTCTCCTTTTTCAGCAGTGTCCCGCTTTGTATTTGTCCAGTGACCTAGCGTTTCCATTTCTGTGGCCTCCAATAAGACAACGCCGAGAAGACAAACGTCTGCTACAACTCAGGTGTCAGAAACCTACAGACGAAAGGACCGCACCTGAGATCTGTTCAGAAAAAACCTGGCTGGCAAAAAAGCAGCCTGTTGTACCCTGCCCTGAAAGCAGAGGTATTCTAGTCCAACAGCGGCCGCCAGAGGGTCCACAGCTGGAGGCTGCAGTAAACAAAACAAAACAATCAATAATAATTTTTCTTCCCACAAAATGAAGTTAAAAAAAAATGCTTGCAGGATAGAGGATGAAATAGTTGCAAAGGTCATTTAATGCAGAGGTTTTTTTACATGAAGGCCATCCACCACAAACCTATCAATCATACATGATTGCCAGCCAGTCTTCCCAGCCTGTAATTTCTCCAGCTAAAGAGAGGGCAGCAAGCCCAATGCTCTGATGAAACTTTTATGAAGGGGAATTTACACTGGTTGTACCTGACGGCAGGTTGGGAGCCGATTAAATGAGGTGTTTTTTTTTTAACATGGGGTCAGAAAGCCTTGGCAGATTAAAAAAGGAGGTACTGTTTCCTAGCGCACATTCCATGTTCAGGTCATGGCTGGTAGAAACTGCTAATGTGGTTCAAGGTGAGTTTGGTAACAGTGGTTCAATGAAAGGTGATTTCGCCACAGTTACGGTCTATCCAAAGGTGATGCTCTTTGCGGGGGCTGCTTATATGTAAGGAGAGGTAGGATAGCTAGTGGTTAGTGGGCTAGGTTGGGACTCTGGAAATCAAGGCTCAGTTCCCAGCTCTGCCACAAATTACCTATGTGGCCTTAGGCAAATCACATGATTTTTTTGTGCGTCGTTTGTACAATGGGGATACTAACATTATGGATGTCAGATAGGGTTGTCAACCCTCCTGTATTGGCTGGGAGTCTCCCGGAATCAGAATCGAACTCCCAGTGGCTACTGAAACCAATCTGGGAGATTTTAATAGGCTGCTAAAAGTCCCTACCTGCCCTGGCTCCGTGTGGCTCCCAGAAGCAACTAGCACATCCCTCTGGCTCCTAGGCACAGGGGCGGCCAGAGGGTCTCTGCACACTGCCCCCCTCTAAGCGCCGACTCCGCAGCTTCCATTGGCCGGGAACTGCAGTCAATGGAAGGTGTGGGGGCAGTGTCTGCAGATGGGGGAAGCGCACAGAGCCACCTGGCCACCCCTGTGCCTAGGAGCTAGAGGGACACGTTGGTCACTTCCAGGAGCTGCCCAAGGTAAGTGCCACCCAGAGCCCACACACCTCACCCCCTTCCACACTCCTGCCCCAGCCTGAGCCCCTCCCCCCGCAGGGCAAACTACCTCTCAGAACCTGCACCCTGGACCCCCTCCAGCACCTCAACCCCCTTCCCCAGGCTCAGCCAGGAGCCCCCTCCACACGCCAAACCCCTCGGCCCAGTCCAGAGCCTGCAGCCCCTGCCCCAGCCCAGTGAAAGTGAGTGAGGGTGGGGGAGGGCGAACGATGGAGGGAGGGAGGGGGGCTGGAGTGAGTGGGGGTGAGGCCTTGGAGAAGGGGTGTGGCAGGGGCAGGGTTTCAGGGAAGGGGCAGGGCAGGAGCTGGGCAAGGGTGTTTGGGTTTGTGCGACTAGACAGTTGTCACATTTTCAAGCTTTTATCTGCAGTCACCAAGAATAGAAATTCCCTTTCTCTCTAAAATCAAAGCTGAGATTCTTCCATAATCACTTGAGTGCAGGTGCTCGGGCTTTAAAATTTAAATATAATTGAAATTCCTTTAAATTAAAAAAAAATCAAAACATGCTGTGGGAAATTTTGAATTCAACAACTTTTCATGTCTTTTTGACATTCTTCATGGAAAATATTTCCATTTCTCAACCAGCAGCACTAATAACTAGAGCTGAGAGAAAGTTAAAATATCTGCCCTGTGGGAAATTCCAATATTTCAACATTTGTTTTCATCCTAATTGGGTCCAAAAAATCCAAATATTGATATGTTTTGCAGAACAAACAAAAGAAGTTCTGAAAAGATTCTGTTTAGACATCTTGAATCATAGAATATTAGGGTTGGAAGGTCATCTAGTCCAACCCCCTGCTCAAAGCAGGACCAGTCCCCAGACAGATTTTTTGCCCTAGTTCCCCAAATGGCCCCCCTCAAGGATTTAACTCATAACCCTGGGTTTAGCAGGCCCATGCTCAAACCACTGAACTATCCCTCCCCCAAAACAGTTCAGCCTTCCTGAATCAAAGAGTTTCATTTTCAGTCAGCAGACCACTAAACTGTGTCTCCTTGTGATGCTGCAGTGGCTCATAAATTGATCCCAAAATATTCCATTTTGATTTTTTCCACAGAAAATTTTAAAAAAAATTCTGCAAATTTGAAATTTGATTGTACAGAAATTGCATTTTCCATCGAAAAATTTCACCCATGAGCTCTGAGAATAATAAAAGGTCCTTTGAATGCTGATAAAATGTGTTACGTAAGTGTGAAGCATTATTAGTATCACAGTTACATGAAACTGATTTAAAAAAAGACAAAATAAAATTATGCTTGAATGTGATCTGGCTTTGGTTGCTATTTGTTGGCTTATTTAGTTGGGGTTTTTTTTGCATGGAATGAGGCAAATTAGCAGCACGACTGTGGTTACTACAAGAGATGTAATGCCCTCCAAATCATGCCACGGATGGGTAGCAATAATCATGAGAACCTAAAAGAAAAAGGAGCTGCATTGCTCTCTTCGGAAGCTCTCCCTTTCAGGAGAGCTAGCAAGAGATTGTTGTTTTAAAGCTGGCACTGCCATGTCTGGTTCCTGTCAGAGAGAGAGGGAGAGCGACCACAGCACAAGCATAATAGGTTTAGTATTCCCTTTGGGTTGTTATAAACAAAATCAATATGTACTAATGATTGCAGCAATACATTTAATCATACTTCATATGGTAACATTCTGCACTTACTCAGTTCTAGGTCTGACAGAGAAGAATAGAGTTTACCCTTTTAAAGTTGTAAATTACTATGAAAATGCTGAGCCTCACAGTAAAATACATTCAGGAATGTTTTTATGCGTAGGAAATATTGGTAATACTTTCACTAAGCATACTATTAAAATAAATAAATTGTATTTATTGCCTGATTCCCCAGCTGCGGCTGGATGAAGAAGCAGAACATACAAAACTGCAGAGCCTTTTTTGAAAACCTGGGCAATTGTAAATATTCCAAACACAAGTTGGATCCAGTTTTCTGCATGCTCATACCAATATTACACTGGTGTAACTCCACTGATGGCAATGGAGTTCTTCCAGATTTACACCTCTTTACTTGAGAGCAGGATCAGGCCCAAAGAAGACTAATCTCCCGGTTATGTATCTTTCTTATTTCTTATTACAGAACACCAGTCAAGGGGCATGGTAGTACTGTGTATTGGAGCTGAAAATAAATCAGACATGCCACACTGTCGGCCAAGTTCTGTACAGACTTAGCTTCCATGTAATATGGGTTACTTTATTATGGTTGTGCAGTGTGTAAATCAGCGTGGAATTTGGCCATGTGCCTTGTTGTTATGCAGTTGAATCTACATACAAGATAGTGACCTCATCTATCAGAGGAACTCCATTGACAGTGAAATAGAAGAGAAATCCCATATTGTTTTCAGTGCCTCACAACTCACCTTCATAGTGCAAGATCTAAAGCCAGTGAAGCTGAGCTGTGAAAGTGTGATGCAATTACAAGGGGATCCCGCTGTATAGGCCTGCATTAAGCAGCGGGGGAATAGCTACCGTGTAGAGATGTGCCCAATGGCTGGGTATTGTTCTGGTTTGGCAAAGCCAAGCCAGCCTTTCCCTATGCAACCTGCTGCTTAACTACCCACAGAAGAATCCGTGAATCATTCTGGTCCTCTGGCATTCAAAGTGAGATTGTTTTCATGCAAACGTTAAAGCCCTGACTGATTCATATTGTGAGAACTGTGCACGTATGTGTGTGAAACAGGGACAGAATTGGGAGTGGTGCAAGGGATTGTGCCACAACTGTAATTTGCACTGCAGATATTGAATCATTCATGGATTCAAGTTAATAATGGGTGATTTATCCTATTGTAGCAAATGCCCAGCCCTCTGAAAGAGGACCAGGCATTCATAATGGTCTCATCCTGCCTCACGTTTGTCTAACTGGTTGCCGCATACGGCATTGCATGTGGCCCTTATGTTCATACACCATGTGGCAAGAGATTGCATGGCACAGTATTACCGCTGTGCTCATAACCAATCTGACATTTTGGAGCTGGGTTAGTCCTTACGGTGGTGGAGCAGTCGTGAGACGATGGTTAAGAATGAGTGAGACGTGGCATGACAGCGTGAACTGTCACACGGGGGAATCAAAACAAAACAACCCCCCTCCCAGGCAACTGGCTCCAATTAATGCTCTCAGAGGCCGCTGGGAGTGGGAGGGCTTTAGCCAGGTCATTTCAGGGGGGAGAAGAGGAGAGGCAACACCGAAGAAGACTGGGATGTTGAAGGAGAGCCAAGGGGAAAATAGCTCCAGAAAGGGGCAGGAGGGGGTTGGTGGGAGGTACTGAGGTTGTGGAGAGTGTGGCACCAACTGGAGCGTGCTATCCTTGGAATCTGCATTTCCCTGCCTCAGTTTCCTCACCACTCTGGGGAGTTCTTAGGGCTTGGTCACAGTGCTGTAAGGGGTCCAGGATGCTTCTGCTGTCCCTGCACATGGCTTCTCCTCCAGAGCATGGAATCTCTGGCCTCTTCTTCCTGTCTTGCCAAAAGAGAGCGCCTGCTGAGAGACACACTCTTTGTCAGCTGATCCCTGATCTGCATCAACTGGTGACCACAGATCCCTTCTGGGTGACTTCACTGCCAGGTGACCGCTCCGCTTATGAACCAGTTCTCCTGAGTAGGAGCCAGCTTCTTGTCCTGACCAGGTGATCCTTTACAGTCTAACCAGTCACCATTGTGCCTTGTCTGTCAGAGACATGCTCCAAAATTGTCAGCAGATAGTGGATTCCATGTCCACAAAGAAGTAGTCCATTATACAATTGTTTCATAATAACAACTTCATAATGCCAACCAGAATTCTTAGGTTGTACATAGATTCTGCAGATCATCACAGCATGGTATTTAGATACCAGGGTGATAAACACCTTAGAGAAACCTAAGGTAGACACAAAACCTTAGATACCCAGCTACTTAGCGAGTCTTGCTACTTTCCCTTGCAGTGGCTCAGTTGGATACCGTCCTGTCTCTAAGCCAATGGTTTTCAACCTTTTTTCATTTGCAACCCCCTAAATTTTTTTGAATGGAGGTGCGGACCCCCTTGGAAATCTTAGACATAGTCAGTGGACCCCAATGGGTCTGCGGAGCACAGGTTGAAATACACTGCTCTAGGCTAAAAGACTGTGGCCTCAGATCCAACATCAGAACTTGGGTTCATAATGCAGGAAAGGAACTGGGAGAATTCTCTTTAGTGATACCATCCTTCAGAAGGGCTCTTAACCGGTCTCTTTCTCTGGTGGCAGCCCAGAAGGAAGTCAAGATGCTTACAGAGTTTCCAAGGTCTAGTGGTGGCAGTGAAGGCTATTTTGGGCTGGGTAGGATCCTAGTTCTGCTCTACCCAGGACTTTTCCATTAGAGAGGATTGTAATCAAACGTGGAAGTGAAAAGAGCTTTTCTTTGAAAGAGAAGCTGGACATTTGGCTGTGTGACCACACACATTCTGGGTCCAATTGACCCTAGCTGCTGCAGACCACGCCACAGGGCTCCAGCGGTGGCAAGCCCATCAGAAGGGAGTTTACGGCATCAAAAGGAAGCAGTAACTTCCCTTGCCCTGAAGGTCCTGCAGCCAGTTGGCTGCTCCAAAAGTGGGTTTTGGGGGGTATCATTAAGCTGTCCATGCGTGTGTGCGTAGGGAGCCTCTGCCAGGGGATACCACATGGGGAATGTAAGACAGTCTTCCCCAAGTGAACACCCAGGGCAGAGCAGGCAGTGCCCTGTCACTGCACCACAGGGCAGGATGTTTCTGGCTTGTCAGGCTGTGTAGCCTCACTTACTCCAGTGCTTTGGGTTGAAACAACGTTTTGGAATACCAGGGGTGGACACGTTTCAGATTTTTATTTTCAGTGAAAAATGTTGTTGGCAAATCCAATTTTGCCCTCCTCTCACCCCCCAAAAGCCCACCACTCCAAATAATGCTGATAATTTTTGACATGATTTTAGGGTTTTTTTTTTCTTGAGCCAGTTATAGAACTAGTTGAAATGTTTATAAAACGTTGTCCAATGACCAGCTTTATTTATGTAACCTGATTTAACGCCAGCCCAAAGAGAGGAGGTGTCTGAGATGATCAACAAGTATTCTCGTCTCATCCAGGTGGGACAACTGAGACATACCATCACATCATTACAAACCCCGGGGCCAAGGCAACAATGAGGCCCTACCAGGTGCCAGGGACCAAAAGAGAAGAAATCAGAGCAGAAGTAAAGAAAATGCTGGAGTTAGGAGTCAGTCAGTGGTCTGGCCTGAACCTGTTAGTATCCAAACAGGATGGATCCACAAGATTCGGCAATGACTTCCATCAGCTGAATGAGGCGTCCCAGTTCAATGCATATCCTATACCCCACACAGACGAATTAGTGGACCGATTGGGAAATACCTGGTTCCTGACCACTCTAGACTTAACTAAAGGGTATTGGGCAGATTCCCCTTGCTGAAGACGCAAAGGAGAAGACCGCTTTCTCCACGTCGGAGAGTGTTTTTCAATATACATTCCTCCCGTTCGGTCTCCATGGGGCTCCAGCTACCTTCCAGCACCTCATGGATAAGTTATTGCACCTCTATACCAGTTATGCGGCCGCCTACCTGGACAATGTGGTTATTTATACCTCGGACTGGGAATCCCACCTGGAAAAGATGGAAGCTGTCCTAGATACACTAAGAAGTGCTGGCCTTACTGCAAACCCCGCCAAATGCGCCATAGGGTTAACAGACTAAATATCTGGGCTACATTGTGGGGCGAGGCGTAGTGAAACCTCAACTCAGTAAACTAGAGGCCATCCAAAACTGGCCCCAGCTGGTTCGCAAGAAACAAGTCCGGGCATTTTTGGGCGTAGTGGGGTACTATCGATGCTTTATCCCCCATTTCACCACCAGAGTAAGTGCCCTGATGGACCTAATAAAAGCTCGGGGACCTGAGATGGTACATTGGACTGACACAGCAGAGAGGGCATTTACAGATCTGCGGACAGCCCTTTGCAGTGACTCTGTACTCAGAGCTCCAGACTTATCACTCCAGATAAGGGGTTCATCCTGCAGACAGATGCATCCAAAGTAGGACTAGGGGCTGTCCTATCCCAGATGGTCAGAGAAGAAGAACACCCAGTCCTCTACCTCAGTAGGAAACTCCTCCCAAGGGAACAGAAGTAGCCAGTGGTCGAGAAGGAATGCCTCGCCGGTAAGTGGGCCATGGAAACACTGCAATACTACCTGCTAGGGAGGCAGTTTGACCTTGTGACTGATCATGCCCCTCTTCAATGGATGCAGAGGAACAAGGAAAAAAATGTGAGGGTGACCAGATGGTTCTTATCCCTCCAACCCTTCCAGTTCCGCATACAGCACAGAGCTGGAAGTCGACATGGCAAGGCAGATGGCCTGTCGTGGGTGCACTGTATGATGACCCAAGTTGCCCAACCCCTCGATGTTGAACAAGGGGGAAGGGATATGTGATAGACTCAGAGTAGTGGAAGGCAAATATATCAGCCTCAGGATGAGCAGGTCCCTGTTCCCTGGGTAGCCAAACAAAGGCTACTCCAGGCCAATCAAGTCACCTGATGCCAATTAAACCAATTAAGGTCATTGGGCTAATGCAGGCACCTGACTCCAATTAACGGGCAAAGGGTCAGTTAAGGCTGTTAGGTTAATGGAGACAGCTGGAGCTAATCAAGGCCCTGCTCATCCTGCTTAAAAGCTCTCCTTCCAGTGCCCTCAAGGAAGCCCAGGTGAAAGGAGCTGGAGGAGAGGAAGCATCTCTTAGGCCTGAGGTAAGGGTGAAGCTGGGAAAAGGGGGTCACGGGGAAGTGGCCCAAGGAATCAAAGCAGCGTCAGTGGTGAAGGGGAAGCCGCCAACAGCTTCTACCATTAGGGTTCCTTGGCTGGAACCCGGAGTAAAGGGTGGGCCCAGATGGGAGGGGGCTCTCCCCCATGCTCTACAGAGATCCCCTTGAGAGGGAAAGCAGACTTTGGTCCAGGCAGGAGGCCGAACTGCGCCTACTGAGCTCTAAGGAGCAACAGAGACTGTGGGTTTTCCACCTTCCCACCTCCCATATTGACCTGTGATGAAAGTAACTCAATAGGTTGTGACCTTGGCCACTGTACTGAGAAAGGGAGGTCACACTGAAGGCCTTAGCGAGCTTCTGAGGCCACTGAATCCGCCTGGAAGTGCAGGACCCACCAATAAAGGCTCGGAGCTTTGTCACAGTATCTATGTAAAGCTATCAGCACTGTGAGGCTGGCAAGCGTCACTATCCCTAGCTCACAAACTGGGAGACTGAAATACAGGGCGCTTACCCTGTGGAAAACACCCATGGGATGAGCAGAGGTACCTGGACAACTCCATAGATTAGCAGAGTTCCTAGCACATCATCCTACTGAGGTGAAGGGAGCCGGGTTTGCCTGGTGATGGAAGGGGTGAGTCATGGTCCTCTGAATGTTCTGGTGTCTCAGCCAAATCCAGTAAATAACTGGTACCTCCGCTTCGCCTCCAGTAGCCTTCCCGCCTTCTGTGGGGCTCAACAAGGAAGGATGGTCCAGTGGTTAGGGCAGTAGTTTAGGACTTGGGAAGCTGAGTTCCAGTCCCTGCTCTGCTGCAGATTTCTGTGTGGCCAGGGGCAAGTCACTTAAGGACTCGAAATCAATGTGAATTAGGCTTCTCAAAACCTTTAAAAACCAGGCTCTTAATCGCTCTGTGCCTCTGTTCTCCATCAACATAATGGGGATAATAACACTGCCCTATCTCACAGGGGTGTTGTGATAACAAATACATTAGTGATTCTGCAGCTCTCAGATACTACAGTAAAGGTGGCTGCATAACTATCTAAGATAGTTGGATGTACGATCAGTCCTGTCATTAACCAGCAGCCCATCCTCCAAGGCGGTAGAGAGCAATATCTGCAGGAATCAGTGCCATCAGACACTTCCTTGCTCCATGGTTTCCAAGCTTACTTTTCGTCAATGATGCAAACACAGATTGGATCATTTACATTTCTTTGTGAAAAGCAAATGTTCATCCTCTCCCCAACTATTTGGTTTAAACTCTTCATTGCTGATCATCTTTCAGAAATGTTGGTGCTTTGGGTGGAAGGACGTCATGGAGAAAGGACTTGATAAGAACAGTACATTACATTTCTAATTTGTCAAGTGTCTCAAGGCTGTCTGGGAAAATTAGTGCAATATCATAATATGTGTGTAGAACTACATTTCACAAAACAATAAATTACATTCATATTATGTATTGAAGCTGCTAGCAATGCCAATGTTAATTTTCCATGGCTTATTAACAAAATCATAACAATGCATGCTATTTATGCAGGATGCATTCAGAGATTTATCTCCTCAGTAATGTATTAAATTAGCACAGTGACATTAGAGACATAGATGAATGCATTAGCATTTCTCCTCTAGTTTAGAGTCAGGATTATATCACAAAAGAAATTAGTTTCATGGTCTCATCATAGACCTGCTTTAGGTTCTGTCCTTCACCAACTCACTGTCAATCACAAGGGGAGATTCATGTTTGTGCCACTTTCTCTTCTCATTGCACTCTTGGCTATAAAAACGAGACACAGGGAACGTTAATGCTTAACAGAATCTATAAAAGACAAAACTATGCTCTACTGCTTTAACCTTTTACTTGTGAAGTGTTTGGGTTGGCTGGCTACTGCGACAGCTGCGGAAGAAAATTGGAACGTCCAGCCAATCAAATTCTAGAATGGTGCAAAGCTTAAAACCTATGGAATTACGGCTGTCTTTCATTGAATATATATGAGGAAATAAACCTCATTCTGGTGACAAAGATTATAACAATTGGCCTGTCATCTTTCAAAACACAGAAGAGTAAAGAGAGTGACTGAACTGAACTTTGGGTGAGCAGCATAGACCCACCAGTGTATAGTATATTCCAACAATGAAATTGAGAGGAGTTTACCCAGGGCATGCTTCTTGGGCTAGTAGTCATTTAATATTGCATGCATGTTGCTGTGTGGTAGGTCAAACTTCAGGTTTTGACATTGGCCTCTCATTGCATGCTTTGATGAGCACTGGCTCATACAGCACTGGTTCAGAACCAGATTTATAATTTGATGTGTGCAGTAACAGATACCAGTTCAGGAACTGGATTCATCAAATGCTTGAGTGGAGATTTCACTTTTAACAGAACATACCGGGACTGAGAATGCACTTGAAGAGGGGATCATCCTACCAGAGGTGGTCCAGATGGAGATCACATCTGTTCAGTCTCTAACCTCTTTGTTGAGTCTGACCAGTGGCTTCAGTGATACGGGCATCTGTCCACTAAGAATGCGACTGAGACTGGAAGTCTGCAGCCATCCAGAGACCAGGTTGGTAACAACTTTTGTTAATGATCAGCATGGGGCAGATCTGAACGGGTGATCTGTTACAGTGGGTCTCCAACTGCTGTCCATGGAGAACTGGCTAGTCACATAGTGCTAATGTCCCCCTTTTTCCTGCTTGCTAGATCTCAGGAATGAGAGCTGAGGCTGTGTCGTCTAGCGGACAGACTTTAGGCAGGTCACTTCTTCTCTTTGTTCCTGTTTCCTCTCCCACCCTTTTTCTGTTCTTTCTATTTAGCTTGGAATCCATTCAGGGCAGGGACTGTCTCTGACAGTGCATTTGCATGGCACTTAGAGTGGAACCCTCATCTCAGTCTCAGTGCCAGGGTAGTATAAATAGTAACTTAGAGTATGTCACATCTTTGTCTAGTCTCGCTTTTCCATGTAAGCAGTTGGAGCTGGGTCAGGAGTGTTATGTGGTTGCGAAGAGGAGGTGAGATGGGCTACAAGGCAGTGACTTTGGGAAGAATAAAGCTGACTATTTTTTTTCCTTCAAGTTTTAAAATTTCAACACGATTTTGAGTTTCAAAATTGGAGGGAAAAAGTCAAAATATAGTAACGAGAAAAATTCAAACAGGTGCTTGTGATTCCTCCACTCCCGCCGTTGTTTTCCGCTCTGCTGCAGTCGAGATGTGAGCGTGTAACAGGGGAGCTGAGCCGCTAAAGGAAATTGCGCTCAGCTCTCCCGTTCCAGTCCAGGATCTCCCTGTTTGGGCCAACTAAGAGGGTGGGGCAGCATATGGGAAGCGATAGGAGAGTGTGTTAAGTGAGTCAGAGCAGACTGATGTAGTCAGGAAGGGCAGTTCCTGGGTTGAAAGCAGGAGAGCAGGCAGGGGTTTGCTGGCTCGTGTCCCTCAGCCAGTGCTGGAGAGGACTGAAGGCAGGAGGTGCAGTAGCAGGAGATGCGTGCTGGCTGTATGCTGGAGCCAAGGGCCAGATGGATGAAGGAAGGGAAGCAACCAAGGGGCTTACCTGCCGGCATGTCCTTGTTGAGGAGCTGGGTCCCAGAGGAACCAGGAGAGGCTCCCAGTGGAGAGGCTGTGAGAGTTTGCACCAGGACGAGTGGGGTTGTGCTCTAGAAGGAAAGGATGGGGTGACTGCCCTGATGGGTGGACAGAGGGTGACTGATAAAGAGCATACGTCTGGCAGAAGACACTGGGATGGTTAGAATGGAGCTGGGTTTTTAAAGATTATGAGCACGGGATTGATGAGGAAGGAGTATGTTGTGGGACTTCTGGCTTGGGACGTTTGCCCTGTGTTTTGGTTAATACCCTGTGCGGGACATGAGGACATGCTTGTATTGGACTCACTGTGAACTCAAGAGGGAAACTGAGTCAATGGGCCACTCTCACAGCTTCCTTGAGGCCACCAGGGGGCACTTGGGAGGAGACTGTTTGTTTACAGGGCAACTTAATGAATCACTTTCAGAAGCCCTTTGCTGGAGATGAAAGTCTCTGCTACACAAAGCTCCTGATTCATCCAGTCTCCCACATTGCCATATATTTACTATTCCAGTAATGCTGGGCCCGGCTGAAATCTTTTGTTTCCATGGAAATTCTGTAGCAATGTAAACAATAGAGACCCATTTGATAAAATATGGCAATTAGTAAATATTGTTGTGCATTTTGGCAAGATCAATATATGCCTAGTAAGTCCAGACAGTGGGAGCTTCGTTTTATTTAGGCAAGATAATTAGTTTAAAATTTCACCTTCGGTTGAGACATTTCCGATGTGAATGTACACGTGCAGACTGTTCCTGCTTCTCTATAACTTTAGCATCTGTCATTTCAGTAAGAGCATTTGAACAAAACAAACAAACCACAATTTCCTGGAAGTTTTCAGTCTCACAGGGCTGCCAGCTTCATTTCCATAGTAATGCAATTGAGATGTTCCAAGATGACAAAAGATAAGAGGTGTATTTTCACTAATGTTGGCTCTGCTTCCATGTCTTGTTGAAGCATATGGTGCAGTGACTGGCTTCATCTCCTGTAACAAGTAGACGCACTTCTTTGATGGTGCTGCTGTCAAACGTGTTCTAGTAACTCCAGTGCATTCAATCATATGGGACATGTGCTGCTTACCCAGTGGTGACCTGGATTCTTAGCAAGGAAAAATAACAGCAGGACTCAGAAGTGTCAAGGAATACTGCCTGTATCTTTTAAACCTGTGGGCCTTCCACTCCTGGAACTCTCATTAAAGACAATGGACCTGATTCTTCACTCTGTTTATTTTATGAGTGTAACTCCACTGAAGTGATCGATGGAATTATGCCAACCTAAATCCAGGAGTGGAGAACAAGCCTAAAGGAAATACAGAGCAGGGAAAGCTTTCCAAACTCAGGAACTTTGTGAAGAGCGACGCTGAAATATCTTCTGCAACATTCTTATTACAGACAGAGCCGAGAGCAATGTCTGTACTTCGAGTTGCCTGTGAGTATGTTTACATTTCAGCTGGTTGCACAGACGGCCATTTGGGTTAGCTGCCCTGAATACAATCCCGCCTGACCCCCAGATATATACTTGGGCGGCCAGCCCAAGCTGCTGCTCGTGCTGCCGTGGCCACGTTGCTATTTTTAGGTGCTAGCTCGAGCGTGGGCACATCTACACAAGCTGGGAATGGCACCTCCCAGCTCAAATGTAGCCAGCCCTAAGAATTTCAATTATATCTCACTGTTTTCACTTGCTTATAACTTCCATCTGGCTGACTTTTTCCATCTGCCAGGCTGAAGTTTTTTCAAAAGTTTCTGCAAAAGTGCTGCAGCCATTTCTGAGAATCAGGCTTTGGAAAATAGGTAGCATTTTTCATTAGTATTTGTTTTAAAAAAACACCTCCACTAGCACCAGCAACCCCCCCCCCAAAAAAAACCAAAACCAAAACCAAAAAAACAAAAACTGACAACCTAGGAAAGTCCATTAATAAAAGAACCTGCAGAGATTTCCTCATATACTTAATTGTATGGACTGTGTGCTTAATTTCCTTTTATACTGCGGTCACTTTGCACCACTCTGGAAGTGTAAGTGGACCCTAAGGTGAGTGTAAATATTACTTATGCCCACTTTAAGGCTTTGTTACACTGCCAGAGCAGTGCAGAGTAGCCTCAGTGTAAATATGAAGTAGGCCCTGTGTCTTCAGTGCGACTATTTGCGGTGGGTGAAGTTATGCCCATGAGCAGGTCTTTGCAGGTTCAGGGGATAAGGTTGTAAACTGAGGCACTGGAAAACAGAAAGTGCCAATGCAATCCAGTTTGGTCCCGGTATAAGTAAGAGCAGCTCCCATTGACTTAGGCCTGGGCTGAATTTGACACCCAAGCATAGCAAATGAGTGTAAGATGTCCTACTTTCCTACTTCCACCCACTTGTGATATTATCTGCCGAACTCACAGCTGATGGGTAACACACAGACTTTACCCCAGCAAGGTTACCCAGAGAATTCTCTCTGCTTCAGGCTGGGATTCATCCCAGAGCATTCGGTGACAATTCCAGGCATGCTCTCTCACAATCAAATGAACAAGGCACAAATGTCATATGTATGTCTGTATTTAATTTTTGTGACAAGATACTGAAGTAGCCAGTGAACACTGAAGATCAGAGGAAATATAAGGTAGTGACTCAGCGATCCCAATGAATGCAGTAGAACAGACTTCCTAGCTATGCACTAAGGCACATGGTTGGTCATCCAGAAGGATTAGAGCATGTGGAGGAAGCAGTGGGAGCCAAAGACTGATGTTTAATTCAAGCTGCCACAGACATTTTTGTCCTAACCTTTAAACTCTGGATACTTAACCACACCACATAAATAACCGCATCTAATAATAGTGACAAACGCCAGGCTTGGCCTCCGTAGGGTGCCTCTCAGTTCAGGATCTCAAGGCTCTTACCAAACAATCATTCATTAACCTTCACGGTATTGCTGCAAGGTTGGGAAAGCCAAACGTATAACAAGGTTAAAAAAGAATTTGATACGTTCCTGGGGGACCGGTCCCTCAATGGCTATTAGCCGAGATGGTCACAGGTGCAACCCCATGCTCTGGGTGTCCATAAATGTCTGACTGCCAGAAGCTGGGACTGGACGATGGGATGGATCACTTGTGACATAAACCACAGCACCATCTCGCTGCGATTTTGTGGCTAGATTCCATCCTTCTGTTCCAGCCACTGTGCACCGCTCATGTGGCACAGAATCTGACCCTATTGGCTGAGAATTCTCCCATTATAAGGAGTGAAGTGGCAAAACCGGCTCCTGTGCTATTGTCTTGCCATACCCTGGCCTGGGGTAGGAGGATGCTTGTTGGAGTGGATGGTGCTCTGACAGTTCTATTGCCTTGATTTTTTTCTTCGTCTCCTAAGTTGCCATAAAAAGTAGGTGGCTGTTTACCTCTGCTTATCAAAGTGGTGTTAAAACATAGAAGAAAGGAGCACTTTTGGAGCACACATGGCCTTTCTGCTTGTTTTAAATATCCACCGCTGGTTTCATCATTATTCGCTGTGGCCGCTTTTCAGATTCCCACACGTACACGTATGACTAGATTTGATTTACATTTTAAAAGCAGCTATTTAAAATTAAATATTTCAGGATGGAACACAGGAGCTCGTAAAGGTTTGTGGCTTTGTGTTTTGTGGTGCTCAGCTAAGAGGTTTTGGTTCAGTGTAACTGGGGAATATTAGAATTACACGGGATGAACCTGAGACATTCTCTGTGTCTGGTCATCTGCACAGTAATGACTATTGCAGATACCACAATTTAAGCTTACATTTTCAAAGTGACGAGTGATTTTGGGTGCCCAACTGAAGACATCTGAACGGGGCTTGGTTTTCAGAAAGTGCTAAGCATCCATCCTCTGACAACCAGGTCCCTTTAAGGTGTCTTAAGTTGGACCCTCCCAAAATGGAGGCATCCAAAATCACTGGTCACTTCTGAAAATGGAGGATTAACTGTATCGATCTGTCTGTTTCCCTCAATATAACTGATATAACTCCTTTTTCTATCCTTTTCCCCTTGAACAGTTGGAGATAATCCTGTTCCTTCTCCTTGCTTTGGGAACCACCGGAAAGACATTAGTTGTTCTGTGCATTCATCCATCAGCACTATTAGCTTGGCAGGGAGCACATGACCAAGTACGTGAACTCAGAATTTGGAAAGCCCAGAGATTTGAAATTTGACTGTGCTGATGGAGACTTGCAGTAATAATGAGATTTAGCTCAGTGTTCCATCCATCCTCCCTCCATGTGAAATGGACAGCAAATACATTTTCATGACAGTGACAAGAAAAATAGACAAAGAACAAAATATTTAAAATGATGCAGCTAAACTGCACATGCAAATCAATGCAGCTGAATTTGCCGACCAACTAATCGTACCTAGAACATGAAGAGATTGCAAACAGCATGTGCAATCACCTTTTCTATGTGTGCAGTTGCATCTTTTGTATGTGGAATTTAGGCAAATGCTTCTGAAAATTTAGGAGTCCACATTGTAAAAATGTAATGTAAATAAGAAATGTAATCAGTGATGCAGGCTGTCTATTCTAATTATTCTATGACTGTCATAAATATTTCTGAATGTAGCATGCCAACAGAGACAGGTGCATACAAAATGACTGAGAAAGAGATAAAAATGAGAACTGGCCTGAACAACATTCCTGGATTTGTCTTGACGTTGACCTTGAAGTTGGTCATCAACCAGAAGTGACAACTTGCATTGCTCTAGTAAGAACCAGCTTGCATAACCGTCATCTCACGGTATTGTTAAAGATAGTGCACGAAGAGGGCCGGAATATATTAGACATACTATTTTAGCCTGAACTGTAATCTGATATGGGAAGGATTAGTTATTCCTTCTGAGATGAGATTGTGTTTCTAATGCTGAATATGCTTTTCTTTAAAGCTACTAGGTGAATGAATGCAGAAAGATATCATTGCTTAGGCTGGATGGAGAGCATATCCATTTTATTTATCTCTGTCATGGATAGCAGATCTGGTCCACGTCTACAAGGGACACTCAGGAAATTTAAGGCGAATCAACTAAAAGTGTGAAGTCAGGGCACACAGGTTAAAGCACCTTACAGCCCAGTGTGGATGCTTCACATTGAGCATTAAATGAGGAGTCAGTGAATTTAAAGCTGCTTTAATGTATGCCCACACATTTAGCTGATTGGTCTTACCCTCAGGAAAGCTATGTCTACATGCAATATAAGCCAGGGCTCAGACTCAGGCTTGAGCCCAGATCCCCTTCAGTGTAGACACAAATCTGTCCGACTTGGGCCCTCGACTTGGCAAAGGGAGTGGATTTAAGCCTAAGGCCTGGTCTACACTAGGACTTTAAATCGAATTTAGCAGCGTTAATTCGAATTAACCGCTCAACCGTCCACACCAGGAAGCCGTTTAATTCGACCTAGAGGGCTCTTTAGTTCGAATTCGGTACTCCACCCCGACGAGGGGAGTAGCGCTAAATTCAACATGGCTATCTCGAATTAGGCTAGGTGTGGATGCAAATCGAACTTAGTAGCTCCAGGAGCTATCCCACAGTGCACCACTCTGTTGACGCTCTGGACAGCAGTCCAAGCTTGGATTCTCTGACCAGCCACACAGGAAATGACCTGGGAAAATTTGAATTCCTTTTCCTGTCTGGGCACTTTGAATCTGATGTCCTGGTTGGACATCGGGGCGAGCTCAGCAGCACCTGCAACAATGCAGAGCTCTCCAGCAGAGGAGTCCATGCAATCCCAGATTCGAAAGAGGTCCCCAGCATGGACTGACCGGGAAGTCTCGGATCTGATTGCTGTGTGGGGCGATGAGTCTGTGCTTTCGGAGCTGCGCTCCAACAAACGGAATGCAAAGACCTACGAGAAGGTCTCCAAAGCCATGGCACTCAGAGGATACAGCCGGGATACAACGCAGTGCCACGTGAAAATCAAGGACCTGAGACAAGGCTACCAAAAAGTCAGAGCGGCAAACGGACGCTCCGGAGCCCAGCCCCAGACATGCCGCTTCTACGAGGCACTGCATGCCATTCTAGGTGGGTCTGCCACCACTGCCCCACCAGTGACCGTGGACTCTGAGTATGGGATAGTGTCGACGGGCAGTTCCTCGGCGATGTTCGCCGATGGGGAAGATGAGGAAGGGTTTGTGGAGGACGACGCAGGCGACAGCGCTTACAATACCGCTTTCCCCAACAGCCAGGATCTCTTCATCACCCTCACAGAGATCCCCTACCAACCCTCCCCGGCCGTTAACCTGGACTCAGAATCAGGGGAAGGATCAGTCGGTAAGTGCTATAAACATGGAAACATTTATTTTTAAAAAAACAGGAATAAAAAATATATAAAAACTATATAAAAACTTTTCCATATAAAACTATATAAAAAGAAGGTCCACACATATAGGGATGGAACAGAAATCCTCCTGGGACACTTCCACGAAGCTCTCGTAGAGGAGCTCGAAAAGCCTCCGCAGGAGGTTCCTGGGGAGAGGTGCCTTATTTGGTGCTCCGTGGAAGCACACTCTTCCGCGCCAGGCCATCCTAATGTACAGCAGAATCATTGCCTCCACCAGCATGGCAGCATACGGTCCTGGTCTGTGCAGGGATTCTAGCAGCATCCTCTCTCTCTCTCTCCGAGTGACCCGCCTCAGGGTGATCTCGTTCGGCGACTGCTGCATCTAATTAGGGCAATTAGTGTACTGTTACTATTGTGAATGCTTGACTTTTACTTTGCATAGCAATGACCTTCGTTTAACAGCCACGTGTTGGAGGCCGCAGAGGAAAAGCATACAGTGATCTTTCCCGGGCACAGCCGCGAGGGGCTGGAACAGGGTCAGACTTTATGCTTTCCAGATTGCCTTCAGCGGGAGGGCACAGCTATCCATTAACTGTTAAGCAGCCTATAGTGTAGGGCTTACCAGGCCTGGCTGCTACACGGATTCAGCTGTACCGCCCCGCTTGTCCGATCTCCTGTGCAAGACCGCAGCCAATGAAAGCGTATTCCGAAATCTCGAACTTGTCCTGAGAGCTCGTGAGACTAGGTGCCCTGTATGGTCTTGTTCACAGAAACTGACTAGACTGTGTTCAGTGTTCACAAACATGTATCTTTTCAAGGAAATCACTTCCTTTTTCCCATCACACAGCTGCGGGTCTTTCACGAACTGCCCTGGCATCCCCCTCACAGAGGTTGGCGCAGATTAGGCGGCGAAAGAAAAAGACTAGGGACGACATGTTCTCGGAACTGATGGCTTGCTCCAGAGCCGAGGCGGCCGAGCAGAGACAGTGGAGGGAGACCCTATGTCAGCACCAGCGCTCACACAGCGAACGGGAGGACAGGTGGCGGCAGGAAGACCAGCAGGCGACTCAAACGCTGCTTGGGCTAATGAGGGAGCAAACGGACACGCTCCGGCGCCTTGTAGATGTTCTGCAGGACCGCAGGCAGGAGCAGAGAGCCCCCCTGAACTGTATCTGCAACCGCCTTCCCCCGCCACAAAGTCCTGTCCCCCCCTCACCCAAAATCACAAGAAGGAGGGGCGCTAGGGGCCGTGAAAACTGTCACTCCACCCCAGCAGAGCGCTCATGTACCAAACAGCTCTCATGGCATAAATTTTGAGAAGTGCTTCCCTTCCTGGATCACCCAGTCCCAAATCCAAGTTTCATCCCCGCACTGTGTAGTTGAGTATTAAGAGTAGTTTGTTGTTATTTACTGTTTCCGTCATGTTTTCCTTGTCAGAAGACTTTGTGGGAAGGGGGGGGGAGGGGTTTTTTAATTGCATAGGACAGCCTCCATTACCAGGGTACAGACTTGGGGGCAGGATCAACAGCAGGACACACACAGACTGCAGTCACTAGGCACTAGGGTCATTCTGGGAGGTGAATGCTGCCCCGGGTCAGTCTGTGAGGTGTATGCTGCCCCAGGGTCCTAGCGCCTGGCATCCACAAATGGCAAGGCAGGCTGCCCTTACCATGCCCTTCCACCCTAGCCACGAGCCTCTCCGATGCCCTGAGCCGCAGCAAGAGCCCTCATCCACGGACACATACTCACCCTTCCCACACACCCCTCACCCCTTCCTACGCCCCAACCCCCAGCCCAGAGCCTGCATCCAAACTCCGTCCCAAAGACGGCACCCCTCACCCCTTCCTGCAAACCCACCCCTTCCTGCACACCTACCTGCAACCGTCCTCCCCCAGAGACCGCTGTAGGAGCAGGAGCCTGTCATTCCTGTAGTGTAGAAGCGGTCTGTACATCAGTGCACACCGTACCCACCACAGTCCACGTCCATGTTTCAACCCTTGAACAGGAATTCATAATTAAAGAAAACTTTATTAATAATCAGTGTTCCATTAAAGTTATTTTAAAACGTGTGTTGAAAGGGGGGAAACCTGGAGAACGGGGTATGTAACCGCAGATCGAAGTCAACAGTCACTGAAACAGGCTCAGGTTCAGCTTCTCTGTAAATCAACTGGAGAGTCATAGGTTACCCTGCTCTCCGAGGAACCTATCTTTCAAAGCCTCCTGGATGCACAGTGCTTCCCGCTGGGATCTTCTATCGGCACGGCTGTCTGGCTGAGCGTAATCAGCAGCCAGGCGATTGGCCTCAACCTCCCATCCCGCCATAAAGGTCTCCCCCTTGCTCTCACAGAGATTGTGGAGCACACAGCAAGCAGCAATAACAACGGGGATATTTTTTTCGCTGAGGTCCGAGTGAGTCAGTAAGCTCTGCCATCTCCCCTTGAGACGTCCGAAAGCACACTCCACCACCATTCTGCACTTGCTCAGCCGGTAGTTGAAGAGTTCCTTCTCACTGTCCAAGGCGCCTGTATAGGGCTTCATGAGCCAGGGCATTAGCGGGTAGGCTGGGTCCCCAAGGATCACTGTAGGCATCTGCACATTCCCCAACCGTTATTTTGTGGTCCGGGAAGAAACTACCTGCCTGGAGGCGTTTAAACAGACTAGAGTTCCTGAACACACGCGCGTCATGAACCTTGCCCGGCCACCCGACGTAGATGTTGGTAAAACGTCCCCTATGGTCCACCAGTGCTTGCAGCACCATAGAAAAGTAGCCCTTTCGGTTAATGTACTCGCTGGCCTGGTGGGCCGGTCCCAGGATAGGGATGTGAGTGCCATCTATAGCCCCACCGCAGTTTGGGATTCCCATCGCGGCGAAGCCATCTATGACGACCTGGACGTTTCCCAGGGTCACCACCAGTGATGAGCTGCCAAATTTTTAACAACGGGTTCCCTCCTCCCTCCAAAATTTTAACAACGGGTTCCCTCCTTCCCCCCCCCCCGTGGGGGGGGGTCGTGCCCCATCCAACCCCTCATGTTCCTTAACACACACACTCCGAGACCCCTGACCCATCCCCCCCTTCCCTGTCCCCTGACTGCCCCTTGCCGCCCCACCCAACCCCTCCTCTCATTCTCAATGGCCCCCCAGAACCCCTACCCCATACAACTACCCCTTCTCTCTGTCCCTGAGTGCCCCCACCACCTCATCCAACCCTGCTCTTTCCTGACTGCTCCCCAGGACCCTTGCCCCCATTCAATCCCCCTGTTCCCTGCCCTCTGACTGCCCTGACCCCTATCCATCCCCCCACAACCCACCCCCTTCCTGCCTCCTTACCACACTGCCTGGGGACCGGGTCCACTCTGCCAGGACCACGACCGGCGCCGCGGGGCCCGACTCCCCGGGCCGGGCCGGCACCGGGGCCCAGCCACGGGGCCCGACTCCCCGGGCCGGGTCGGCACCGGGGCCCGACTCCCCGGGCCGGGTCGGCACCGGGGCCCGACTCGCCGGGCCGCTCGGCCCGACTCCCCGGGCCGGGCCGGCACTGGGGCCCGACTCGCCGGGCCACTCGGCCCGACTCCCCGGGCCGGCACGGGGGCCCGGCCGCTCGGCGGCAGCCCTGGGGCCTGACTCCCCGGGCCGGCGCTGGGCTGGAGGGAGCCGCGGTCTGGGACCGGGAGCTGCTGAGCCAGCCGCACCTCCCCTCCCCCTCTGCGCCCCAGCTTACCTGCTGGCTGCCTCCATGCTGCTTGTTCAGGCTTCCCGCGAACATCTGATTCGCGGGAAGCAGGGGAGGGGGAGGAGAAGGGGGCGGAGCAGGAGAGGAGTGGGCGGGAACTTTTGTTAAATTTAGCAGCCCTTAACAAGCGGTTCTAAAATGGCTGCTAAATTTAACAACGGGTTCCCGCGAACCCGTGCGAACCCGCTGCAGCTCACCCCTGGTCACCACCTTTGAGAACAGTTGCTCAACGATTGCGTGGGCTACTTGAATCACAGCAAGCCCTACGGTAGATTTGCCCACGCCAAAGTGGTTCGCTACTGACCGGTAGCTGTCTGGCATTGCAAGTTTCCAGAGGGCTATGGCCACTCGCTTCTGCACAGTCAGGGCTGCTCGCATCCGGGTGTCCTGGCGCTTCAGGGCAGGGGACAGCAAGTCACAGAGTTCAAGGAAAGTGCCCTTACGCATCCTGAAGTTTCGCAGCCACTGTGATTCATCCCAGACCTGCAGCACTATGCGGTCCCACCAGTCCGTGCTTGTTTCCCGGGCCCAGAATCGCCGTTCCACACCATGAGCTTGACCCATTGCCACCATGATCTTCACTGTGCGGCGTACCCTGCTTTGTGAGAGGTCTGCGCCACTCTGTGACTTCCTGTCCTCACCGCGCTGACGGAGCCTCCTTGCCCGATTTCTCAGCAGCTGACTGTGGAAGAGGTGGACGATAAGGTGCCAGGAGTTGACAACGGCCATAAGTGCAGCGATGATCGCAGCGGGCTCCATGCTCGCAGTGCTGTGGAGCTGTCCGAGCTGTAACCGACCAGAGAAGGGCGCGAACAGATTTCCCGCCGGCGCTTTCAAGGAGAGAGGGCGGGAGTGACGGTTGAATGATGACAGTTACCCAAAACCACCCTCAACACATTTCTCCCCCCAGCAGGCATTGGGGGCTCTACCCAGCATTCCGATGGGCAGCGGGGACTGCGGGAACTGTGGGATAGCTTCCCACAGTGCACCGCTTCCAAAGTCGACGCTGGCCCTGTTACTGTGGACTCAGACAGTCGAATTAGTGTATTTAGTGTGGATACACAAATTCGACTTCATAAGGTCGATTCCACAAATTCGAATTAAGTAGATTCGAAATAGTCTTGTAGTGTAGACGTACCCTATGTCCCATTGAGACTCTGGTCCAAACTCCATCATTTTGCAGCGAGAGCTCAGGTCCCCCAGACTTGTGTCCTGAGAGTCTGCCAATACTATTCCACACTCCCATGCACCAGCATTCATTGATATTTCTATCCCCAAACTAGCCAATGGGCTCCCAGGAAATAGAAGCAATGCCCTGGTTCAAGTACAGCTGCTTGGCATTTAACCCTTCCATTTTATTATGACTGCTCAGCTGCAAACAGAGTGAACCGTTTTGTGCATTCGCAATGGCCCCTGACAAGAAGTCCTTTGGCAAGCATGCTGCTGCCTGGTCACAGGATCGCAGCCAGATTTGGTCAATCTCTGGTGTGAGGCCAGCAAGACATTCGGCTTCAGGAAGAGTTCCAGTGATGACTATACAGGTCAGGAAATAGTGAAGCTCGCTGGCAGCTTTGGGGGTTTGCCGGATGGGTGACCACTGCAGGGAGCAGATTAAATGGCTCAAGAGCAACTGCTGTAAAACCAGGGATGAGATCCACACCTCTGCTCACTGCATGAGCTCACATAATGTGTATTTCTAAGAATAAAGACATTCCTGGTATAGCACAACTGCGAAGTTGCATCCAACACAGTTTGTGTTGCCCTGTCTGTGTCACTAGCCTCCTCTTCTTTTGATAGGTGCCTACAGTAGGTCAGAAATTGCTGCCGAAATGTCCATCAGTATCTCATGGATGCTCTGCCTGCTTGCTGACATAGGCGTGAAAGCCCAAGCAAGACAAGTTCTTCAAATAGTGACTCTGCTATGTTGCTTGCTCCAGTTGTCAGGAGCCTGCACACCTAAAAGATGGCTTGGCTGGATGTGTTGGTAGGATGGGACAACTTACTGCGGGATGGACAGGGAAGTTTTTCCACAGTGCCTCGTATACAAAGGGCTCAGGCAGTGACAGCTGGGAAGAGCGCTAGGAAGCCTGGGATAGGTTAGTTTGACATGAGGCTGCATAACGCAATGTAGATACCTGAGTGCGGGTATGAGACCCAGGTTCAGAAATTACAAACCTAAGGTAAATATTCAGTGTGGACGCTCAAGCTTGAGCTTACAAACATCGAGCCAGAAGGCTCGAGTCCCACTGACCCTGGGCTTACATTGCAGTGTAGAGAAACCCTGAGTGTCCCTGTGTAGACACACTCTCAATTTCATTGGATTTTTGATGTGTAGAGTCAGGTGGCTGCAGGAAGAAACTTTCCCTGGGCAGGCTATATCATAACTGTTACTACAGGATTCCTAGCATCTTCCTCCAAATCAGATGGTACTGATTTGGTCTGATCTAGTCTGGGCAATTTATGTGTAACCCCTGTGAATTGTTTCTGTCTTTGCTGCCATAGTTAATTTAGGTGAAGTTCTGATTTGATTCTCTTGAGATAGTTCCTGATTTCTGTGGAGTTGGTTTTGCCCAGGAATTTGCACTGTGAAACATGGCTAAATATAAAGATCATACCAATAGGACAAAAGGATGTGAAGAAGACATATGGATTATTAAATGTCAAAGGCTTGATTCCAGTGTAGGCAACCCCAGTCATTCAAAAATCAACATCAAGGGCTGCCAAAATTATAAGATTTAAAAAAAATAACATTTTTTGGTCTTTTCCTTTGTCTTCTAGTGTGATACCCTTTAGTGGTCCCGTTTTCAACCTCCCCCCCCCACATCTAGGAGGCTTAGAAACTTACTTTGATTTCTTTTTTAAATGAAAACTGAGAGTTGCACATAATCACATGACTCCACGAGCTGAGGCTTCAAAAAAAAAGCACCAAATATGAAGAGACACTTGATAAAATCACGAGAGTTGGCAACACTGGGATTCTGTGGGAACCCCAGTTTTTGAAAACTCCATCTGACTGATGACCAGAAGTAGCTGTTAGCCAGTGAAATCAATGACTGGTTGGCTGAACATGTGGCTCTCAAGGACCTTTCCTCACCAAGCCTATTGCATGTTGGTACAGGGCCTACCAGCTCGGTGGGCCTCCTCACAAATCCTTGAACCAGCCCTCCGATTGTGCTTGCCAAAATTAGAGTTGTGTTCGTGCCAACGTTTGGCATAGGTTGTCGCTGTGAGTTGTGTCCGTGTCTTGCCACTTGTTGGAACAAAGGCAGGGGACAGAAAGCTGGAGTGTGTGAAGCTGGAAGGAGTGGACATTAACAAGTTATCAGGCTAATACCACCTCTGCCTATGTGCATGGGAAGGACAGACGTTCCCCTGCATGTGCACTGTGAAAGAATTCAGCTTCCTGCGGCTCTAAGAACCATGGGATGTGTCTCCAGAAGTCTTAGCACCACACCCCGGTGAGTACAGTGCCAGTTAACGCAGGGCATTACAGCAACATGAGTGTTATTTCTCAGTGTGGATGCTCTCACTCATGCGAGGTTAACCCAGATCACCTACATTTAATTCTCTACTGTCAGGTGCACAGAGTGGCAGAGAGGGAGAGAGCAGGGGATGTAGATGACCATTATATTCTTACCCTCTCATGCACACCTCCTCAATGCTCACCAAATCCTCGCCGTCACTCCGCTTCTGTGCACGTGTTCCCCCTTTTCACTTTGGAGAGCAGAAGAAGGAACGTTGCAGGTTCAAAGTGTGAGAACTTTCCTTTCAGTGTGTGAAGTTAACAAGGGAGGAGATTTTGTTTTAAGTTTTTGCTCGTTCGGGTGTTTTAGGCCTTTAACTCTGCCAGGATTTGGGGCACTCAGTGTCTTTGTTCTGAGTGAAATTAGAATTAGTTTCTGTTGATCAGAATGCTATAGAACAGCTTGAGAAAGGGACTTGTGTGGAGGGCTGCTGGATATGCAATGATGATTTCTGTTTGAGGCAGGTGAGTGGAATCCTGGGCTGTTTATTTAATAAGGCTATGCAATATTTGGGAGAGGAGGAAATGACTGCTATGCACAGGGCCTGCCTATTCAATTCTATGTAGGCAGCTCTGTTGACTTAATGGAGACTACTCAGATGTTTACGCACATTGCTGAATTGGGGGCAAAGATCCATGATTGCTAAAATGGTTAATCAGGAGACAAAACCAGTGCTCTGTAAGGGATCAGGACATGTGATGACCTGCTGGGGAATGCACATCTGCATGAGATGTAGTGCAGACATTATCTCTTATTAAACATTCTCAATCTTGATCATTCATTGTCCAAGTTCCACAATATTCAGTGGCTTTTAGTCTACACAACAGAAGAGTATCTGCTTATGCCCAGTAAAGGGTTATACAGAATAGTTTAGCAGGAGGCAGTAGCAGAGCAATTCACAGTATTGGCGGCATTAGGAGAAGTGCATGTTGGGTTTCTTAGCACGTTTGTTGCACAACCAAAGCTCCTCATCTCTTCAGCAGAAGTAGTGTGATCAAAAAGTCTTCAGGGATGTAGAAGCAGCAAAGAATCCTGTGGCACCTTATAGACTAACAGACGTTTTGCAGCATGAGCTTTCGTGGGTGAATACCCACTTCTTCGGATGCAAGTGGTGGAAATTTCCTGTTGCCTACTGAGGGTAAGCAACCTACACAGCTGTAAGCAAGCTGTACCCAATGTTACAGTTGAATCAAAGGGGTTAAAACTAAGAGGAAAGTATTCCACTTCACCTCTGAGAAGAGAGACCAAGAAGACCTGACGTAACATAAGGTCCATCGTATGATATGTGCAATAGATACGTGACAAAAAGTAAAGACCCAAAGATTATAATACTCAAATGAGATGTGCTGTTTAACCAGAAGCTAAGCATCTCCAGCAGCAAGTATAGAGTGCCATGCTTAATTCTAATGTTTTACATCCCTAAGATACTTGCAGCATTTATCATGCTAAAGGGTTCTTCTCTGAGTTTTATGGCTACATCTCAGATCTCTGCAGTTCCGTATGCTCATCAGTGAGATTAACGCATTGCTGACACGAGGAAACCATTTCCAGGCTATCTGGGGTGACCTCTGAGTTGGGGACACACACACAAAAGCCAATTTAATAAGGGTCATTACTCAGTTAGCAACTTGCAGAGCAACTTGTCTGCTTCATGGGAAAATAGTGAGTGCAACTGAAGGCTGGTCTACACTACAAAGTTAGCTCGACCGAGCTACGGTCCCTCAGGGGCGTGAAAAATTCACTCGCCTGAGCAACATAGTTAATCCAATTTAAGCCCCGGTGTAGATGCCACTAGTCGACAGAATTCTTCCATCATCCTAGCTACTGCTCCTTCTGTTGCTATAACAAGTGTCTACACTACGGTGCTACAGCAGCTCAGCTGGAGTAGTGTTTCTAGTGTAGACATATCTGGAGATTCACATGGATTCTTGGTCTAGCTTTAGGAGCATGTGAACCTGTTAGCTCTAGGTTACTTGAAGGGATTGAACTGCTGTGGGAAAAACCCTACACCTTAGGTACAAGTGAATTTCCATAAACTGAAACCAAAGGGATTCATGCAGCTCTGCTTTCGTTGCACAAGACTTGCTCTCCCACAGATCTGTTGTGTATCTTTGGTTAAGATACATACTCGGCTCTTCCCTTAGCAGTTATAATCCTCAAAGCCTACAGTCTTTAAATACAGAGTTCTGCACTTAGGAAGAAAAAAACCCATGCACCGCTACAGGCTGGGGACCAGCTGGCTAAGCAGCAGTTCTGCAGAAAAGGACCTGGAGATTACAGTGGACGAGAAGCCGGATATGAGTCAGCAGTGTGACCTTGTTGCCAAGAAGGCCAATGGCATATTGGACTGTATTAGTAGGAGTGTTGCCAGCAGATCGAGGGAAGTGATTATTCCCCTCTATTCAGCACTGGTGAGGCCACATCTGGAGTATTGTGTCCAGTTTTGGCCCCCCGACTACAGAAGGGATGTGGACAAATTGGAGAGAGTCCAGTGGAGGGCAACAAAAATGATTAGGGGGCTGGGGCACATGACTTACGAGGCGAGGCTGAGGGAACTGGGGTTATTTAGTCTGCAGAAGAGAAGAGTGAGGGGGGATTTGATAGCAGCCTTCAATTATCTGAAAGGGGGTTCCAAAGAGGATGGAGCTCGGCTGTTCTCAGTGGTGGCAGATGACAGAACAAGGAGCAATGGTCTCAAGTTGCAGTGTGGGAGGTCTTAGTTGGATATTAGGAAACACTATCCCACTAGGAGGGTGGTGAATCACTGGAATGGGTTCCGTAGGGAGGTGGTGGAATCTCCTTCCTTAGAGGTTTTAAAGGCCCGGCTTGACAAAGCCCTGGCTGGGATGATTTAGTTGGGGATTGGTCCTGCTTTGAGCAGGGGATTGGACTAGCTGACTTCCTGAGGTCTCTTCCAACCCTAATCTTCTATGATTCTAATCCTGGAGGTGTCATCCGATGCCGCACATCAGAGGGCAGAGCAAATCCTAAAGTGCAAGGCAAGCTGTACATTATATCAGGTAATAAACTGGTAGCTCCACTATTGGGTAGTGCCTGGGAGAGTTCATTGTGACTGAAGTGTCTCAAAGGTGGAGCTTCACCTTCGGAATTGAATGTTCACTTCCCCGGATCATGGGACTGCTGGAACTTCAATAGCACAAATAGTTGCAAAAAGGGAATGTTAAGTTTGACGGTGGATTTTTCAGTTGGTTATGTAGTTGTAAAGTTAGCTGTGCACACTGTGTTTATTATGAATATTTATCCATGATATGTATTATTAATATCTAGCATTATTTGTATGGTGGTAACACCTAGAAGCCCCAGTCACAGACTAGGACCCCCATGGTGCTAGGCGCTGGACAAACACAGACCAGAAAGACCATTCCTTCCCCAAAGAATTTACAATCTAGTTACACAAGCGGAGAACCCATTGCCTAACCAGCCCAGTGCAAATTGTATACAACGACTTCCAATGAGCTGTTCAGGAACAATTTGCAAGTTAAGAATTTTTTTGTTGAAACAAAATTAGGGAAATGTTTCAAATAACAAATGCATTTGGGGATCTTTGTAAGCAGACAAGATGGCAGCATTGAAATTTGATAGAATATGGGGTGGGGGGGTTCCAATGCAAATGATTTGCTCAGAGCACTTTAAACAGGCAAGTAGTGCAGATGCTGAAAAAGTTGACAAGCTGCTGCCTTTACGTATTCTGCTACTAATTTGAGTCTGCTGAGAAAAATACCTTTCTTCCCCGTGGTGGCTTTGTGCGTTGGCCTTTTTACTATGTTCTGATCTTCTTGTTCACAGATAGCATGTTTTGGGCCCTTCTGGTTTCAATTAGTGATGTATTAGTTTAGATAGTCTGTGAAATCTCTCTCTCTCTCTGGCTTTTTTTTTTATGCTTTACTTCCCTCATCCAGAAATGGATGCTGGAATGCAAAGGCAAGTGTGAATCAGTGAAATGATAGATTGAGTGCAAGAGATGACAAAATTCTGTATCACTTACTGTAACCCTGTGTTGCTTTGGCTATGTTTTCCTTCCTTCCCTCCCAACAAAGAGCAGCAGGAAGTGAATAGAAGAGAGACTATTATAAGCACATAGGTTAAAATACACTACTCAGTGGTAGGTCTCATTAGCCAAGCCAGGTCCTGGGCTGATTCATGGTTGGGAAAGGGAGTTGAGAAGATCTTCCTTCCCAGACGGTGGGGTGGCTGCACAAATGCTCCATGGCTAACGTAGGCTTTGTGGTCTCTGCTGTGTCCCCTATGGGAACAGGCAGGATAAACTGATTGAACTCCTCACCTCCGTTCCAGTCTGCACCCTGACTCCTCCTGCACAAGAGGAGTATAATTTATCACATGCCCTTTATGATAAACAGCTTTGTAATGCTCCTACTAACCCCACCTCTGCTGAGATAAACTAGGATTTAGGTGCCTAACTGCAGCTTCAGGTGCCTAAGCCCAACATTTAGCGCCTCTAAATCCCCATTTCAGCTGCTGCCTCACCCTGCAAGGGCCGACATTTCCCTTGGTTTCCAGCTATAAAGTCCACATATAACCTAAATTTCTGCCTCCAGGCATGTGCACAGCCACCTAAGCCCTGGCACCTGGCACTTACCTGGGTGTTCCCCCACCTATCTTACCTGCAGGTGTAATCTGGTGGGCATGCTCAGAAACCACCTTAGAGCACATGTACTTGATTAAACCCCCCCAACCAACCAGAGGCAGCAGTGCCCCCTCCTCCGTGCTAGGTAGAGCACTCACCAAGGGAGGGGAAGACCCAGGTTCAGCTCTGCTGTGACTCAGACAGAGCGGGGATGGAACCCAGGTCTGCCAAATACTCCTTGAGTGCCCTAACCAGTGGCTGTGGGGCACCCTGGGCTGGGAAGCTCTCCTCTTGATGCCCTTCTAGTTTGTTTAAATAAATATCCATTGGGCCAGAGTAAGACAATGCAAATAACTCTCTAGCCCAGTGGTGAGGGCACGCAGCTGAGATGGCGGCGCTGCACGGTTCAAACCCTGGTTCCAATGGCTGGTCGAGTATTATATACAAAGGAGAGTAGCTTCACCAGGAGAGTGTGTTTGAGCTGAGGCAGAACGCGGGAACCTGAGGGAGCCCTAGCGCAGTGGCTGGTGCACTCACTGAGCAAGTAGTTTAGTCCCTGTGCAGGCAAAGTGGGGACTTCCACCTCTTCTTCCTTAGCTTTCTGTGAGACAAGGCAGACCTGGCTGAGGAGGTTCCTAACTCCAGGAGATGGCTCAGGGCTGTGAATCCCAAGCAGTTGCAGGCTCCTCCCTTTGAGGCCTGAGTCCCACGCCTCTTCTCTGCATTTCTGTCTGGCTCCCTTCGTGGCGTGCTGGCTTTAGCTCTCCTCACGCATTGGGTAGGGAGGCTGGCGCTTCCCTTGGGGTGGTTGATTCTACTAGGCAGCAGGGTGCCTAAAGAGAGATGTTGCCCTGTGTGGATCTCGTTCCAGGAGCTGCTTCTCAGCAAAGACATTTAGGGTTCACCGGTCAGGCCTCTTTGGTGAGGTAAACCAAAAAAATAGTTATCAATACATTTAAAGAAACTAATGATGGGTAATGTTTTCAAACACCCTCAATTCAAAACCCTGCTTCTGTCCCCCACTGCCCCCTTCCCAGAAAATTCCTACCCTGGAATCAAATGTGGCAGGTGAAATCTCAGGGTGATTGATTTCTTCCTGGGGTCGTTAGTAAGATTGGAAATCAGGTTTATAATGGGACGTGATCTTCCACCTGAACTCTGGAGCAGCTACTTGTGTTCCACCATGTGTTATTTAAAGCCTAGTTTATAATAGAATATGGTATTACAGTATATATAATTTATAGTATATTAAAGGCAATTTCATAATATATTTCAATCTCCATGATAAATAGTCAGGGCAGTTTCACAGCTTCTATAGTATCACTGTGGCAACACCCATTAGAAAAAGTAGGACGATTCTGCGATAACAGTGATTGGTCAGGAGCAGAATAATGCAACTTGTCAATTTACAGCCTTAACTAGTAGTTTATTTTTCGCTGTGTACAGTGGCTCCCATTTCACTTTTATGCATGCGTCACTGACAATGCCACTGAAACGCTGCCTGCTCTTTGATCTCCAAGGGCTGGATTTGCCAATTAGCTCCCATTTAGGCACCTAAATGAATTGGCCACATTTCATAAGTGCTTTGCGCGCAACAGCTATTGCTGAGCACTGAGCTTGTTTGAAAATTTGGCCTCAGATAGACTCCTAAATAAGTCAATGGGAGCTGCTGGGTGTTCAGCACTTTTGAAAACCAGGCCACTTATTCGGGAGCCCACTTTTGAAAATCATGGCCTATGTGTTCTACTAGGTGTTTACCACTCTTGAAAATTTGGCTACTTATTTAGATGCTTAAATTTGGATTGAGACTCTGAATGACAACTATTTCATTCCCTGCAATGGGCAGCAAAACAGATAAACTCTTCAATATTGAAGGAGACAGAATGTTTCAAAAAAATATCCCATTACTCCTCCCCATTCAAATGGAGATGTGCCTATCAAATGTCACCTGAGCAGACCTAGACAATTGTTACCATAAAAAGAGTGAAAATCCACGAATCCTTGTTTGCATAATCATGTGACATTGTTATGTTAAACTTTCAGAATGGATTTATCCTTTCCAGCCCCATTCTTAGCTAGTCTATTTCTGAAGAGCAGGGTTTGAAAGATTTCACAGACCTTGTCTCATCTGAAGACCAAATACCTACAATACCACACGCCTCAGGAGCCATATTCCTGGTCACGTTTGTTTAATTCTCATTGGCACATCTTTACTCCCCCAATAAATCAGTTTTGACTGCAAATTAGTTCTGCCGGTAATTGTATGGTTACTTGCAATATATTGTTCAGGCACTAGATGACCCTATATGTTGTGTGGAGTCCCAAGCAGAATGCCCTCCCTGGTAAACAAGGAGGACAAAGCTAGAACTTGAGCTGTGTGGAAGTTTGTCTCTGCAGTTGTAGTTCTGTTTCTTTAATCAATGACTATTATGGATTCTGTCCCCAACCAAGTCTGTCCCCATCCAACCAATTCTCCATTAATTCTCATTCCTCCCTTTTGCATGGTTCTTCTTCAACTGCAATCACCACTTCTGCTTTTCTCCTTTAGCCTCCAAACTCCTCCCTTCCATTCGAACCCTACTCATCCTTTAAAGAAAGAGCAGGGCCTGAGCAGCTTTGCTCCTCCCAGCCCCTCTCCATCTTGTTAAATGACCAGCAACAAATGACCCCACTGCTCATTTTCTTCCTGAGGCAAGGGCTTGTTCAGCAACTCTCTGCTATCCAGCCCTGCTCAGTTCGATCGGGTTATCCGTGGGCAGTGCTCACTACAGGGTGTGTGTGTGTGTGTGTGTGTGTGAAAATTCTAATGCGCACAAATATTTTGCACACTACCTGACCTGTGTAGATCCTGCTGGGGTGGATTCCATAGTGCATGTTAATGAGGTCCTGTATTAAGTTAATGTACATGAGGGAACTCTTAATGCACACTGGCAGGATCCACATGGGCCAGTTAGTGTGCACCACATTGATACGCTTCAGAATTCACACCTCTGTAGTGCGCACATAGACAAGACCAACAGTTGGTGGGGAAAATAAGCCAAATAAACTATTAGCAAATATCACTTTGCCAGCTCTAGTCAAGGCAGTTGAAATGAGATGATGTTGCCTCACTTTCAGTTCCTGGAAGCTGGAGATCCCTTGATTCTTCAGTTCATTTTCCCCTTTGTCCAAAAACATAGCACAACTGTTGACCTTCACAGTGTAAAGCCCATCTGCTCATTCAGGTTTTCGCTCGAAGCGGTGATGGTGGGATGAATTTATGCCTACAGGTGGAATTCTGGGTTGCAGCTATTAATATGCCATTGACATTTGCCAGCTAATTTCTGTAAAAGCAGCAAAGAGTCCTGTGGCACCTTATAGACTAACAGACGTTTTGGAGCATGAGCTTTCGTGGGTGAATACCCACTTCGTCGTATTCACCCATGAAAGCTCATGCTCCAAAACGTCTGTTAGTCTATAAGGTGCCACAGGACTCTTTGCTGCTTTTACAGATCCAGACTAACACGGCTACCCCTCTGATACTCAACTAATTTCTGTACTTTTGAGAGAATTTTATTCTTGTGCCCTGGGAAATATGTGATGGGGACACTGTTATAAATTTAAAAGAATACATTTCTGGAACTAAATCCTCTTTTAACCATTCTTATTGAAGTAGTGACAGGCGCAGTGCTGGTGATTCCAAGGGAGTGAAATGCTTCCAAGAAACAGGAGCAGAAAACATGAGTTTTCAGCCTCTTCTTTCTGTTCTCTGCTTGCACAGCCCCTAGCACACCGGGGGCCTGGTCCATGACTAAGGCTCCTAGGCACCATCACAACTGTAATAGTGGGAGGATTTCCTTTTCAGGGTACGTGCTCATAGAGATACTGGCCAAGATTTAAAATACAGGAACACCCGAGTGCTGCAGCTCACCCCACTTCTCTGGGTGCTTAATTGTGGACTTAGGAGTCTAACCCTAGGTCTTCCTCTCCAAAGAGAAGATTTGGAAAGCAGTAGGTGGAATACCCAGCATTCCGTCAGTTCTGGCACTCAGAACATTCCCTATGTAGTTCTGGTGGGGCCAAGAGACTCACAATCCCCCAAAAGAACAAACTTTTACAAACATCTGTGAACATGGACACCTCAGACAAGCCTCAGTGGCCCTCCCACTTCTATACAGGTTCCGTTGCCTCCTCAGACAAGCCTCTTCGAAAACTCATTGGCACCTGCAGATAGCTCTGCTTTAAATGCTGCAGAGCATCATTGCTGAGGGACGTGCTTAAAGGCCTGCGATCCCTTCTCACATGCCTGTGCTTTTCAGAATGCTGGGAATAGCCCTTTACTTCCATCACATGCACGACAGTCTTGTTCCTCCTGGAAGATGAATACTTTCTTTTCCAAGGACCACTGGACCTGTTCCTAACCACAGCCTTTAAAGTCTATGAACTGTGAAATTATATAGTTAATAGACAGTGGGATAATTAAGAATAATACCACAAAGGCCATGTTTAAATGATCTCCCCATTCCCACTTCTCATATTTCCCTTTAGACGACTACATTCACTTCAGTATATAGAGAGAAAATTAGCTTTGAAAGTGCTGATGTGCACTAAGTCCTGCTATGATTGCTTGGGAACGGAGGTATTGTGTTCTAAGAGACTTTGAAGTGGTTACTCACATCTCTTCATCTTTTCAGGACAGGCTGGTTAGAACAAGACCACAGGGAAAATTTTGAAAATCGGAGTTAGTGGGAGTTAGGCACCTAAATGAATCTGGGCCTAAAGTCACTTTTGAAATTGGGACTTAGGTTTCTAAGTCAGGAAGATGCCTTACAAACTTTATCCCGTCTCTCCTCCAACACCCAGTTCCTACGTGTAATGCTGCTGCCCTTCAACATTCTGCAACCTTGCTTAGCAGCTGCCTGTCCAGTTATGCAGAGCAAGCTCACAAAATGCTATTCAGCTGGTTCCTGATGAAAAGCAAGCTACAATAGGCAGAAAACCAATATAGTTTCCATATAGTTTGTCTCTGTTTTGTGTAACGATGTGCATGCAATATGTACACGTACAAGATTTCCAGACCAGAGCATTTAAAGTTAGGCTCCCACAAAAGTAATTAACCTGATTTTCACAGATGATGAGCACCGCTTGATTCACTGAGAAGCTGGAGCCAGGCTGTGGAAAGAGTTGCCCAGGGAGTCCAGGCCACTGTGAGGAGCCCTGGACCCTCCACCTTTCATGGGCAGTGCGCGCCAGGGGGCAGGGACATGGGATGGGGGCCTCTCTGGGGTATCCAGGCCCCCTGCCCAGTACATTCCGACTTTTTTGGCAAAACAGGGCATTTGTCCCACTTGCTCTTGCCAACTGTTCACCAGTTGTCAAGAGCAAATGGGACAAATGCCCAGTTTTGCCAAAAGGATCGTTGGGCCGGGGGGAATGAGCAGTGGGTCTTGGGCCAGCCCTGTGTGTGGTAGAAGAGTGGTTCAGGTCAGCTCCGCATGGGGAGGGGGAGAGGGACTTGGGCCAGCTCTGAACAGGGGGTGGAGGGGTGATAATATGGTCACCCTACCACAGCCCAGCCCTGCTTCTGGCCTGGCCAGGGGGCAGGGCCTCAAAGGAGGAAGAGGAGAAGCAGGGGGTGAGGCCACATTTCTAGCACTGGTGGCCCTCCCACTCCTATCCAGGTTCTGTTGCTCCTGCAGGGGCCCCCAAATTGGCCAGGGTGCCTGGTCCTGGGGCCTGTGGGCCTTAATCCGCCACTGCTGAGAGCTGCTGAATGCTCAGAATTTTGAAAATCTTGGGATCATATTTTCAAAAGTGCTCAGCACCCAGCTGTGCCTTCTGAGACCAATGAGAACTAATGCGTTGAAGCTGTTTTGACAATACAACCACTTTCTTAGGTGTTTAAATGGGAGCTATCAAGCTGAGCTTTCTTAAAAATCTGGCCCTAGAGGATTAACTTTAGGCACGTAGTTTGAAAATCTGGACACATGGTAACTAAGGCATTTGTGTTCCAGGTGGGGTGGGATAAAAACAGTTTCCAAAATAAAAATATTTTATACTTTGTTAAATACCCTAAAATAGTTTTTCTGTAGCATATAATGTACAAACACAACATTGAATAGTGTAAAATGAAGGGTTTTTTTGGCATGAGTTTGAGACCTTGAGACATGACATCCTCATTCATGGCTCTACCACTCATAAGCAAAGAAATTATTTTGATGTCATGCCTATTAGACATTTAATAGGACACCACCATGCATTATCCATCTGTCGCTCTGATCTGCACAAATCTATAGATAGACAGATACAGGATATCGATACCCGAAGAAGAGCTCTGTGTAGTTCAGAAGCTTGTCTCTTTCACGAGCAGAAGTTGGTCCAGTAAAAGAACTTTCCTCACCCATCTTGTCTCTCTAAGATACTATACTTAGATATAGATACAATTATTCTGGCTATATACATGGGAAGAGAAGACTATAGTAGGTGTTTTGCATTCAAAAGCCTCTGCCGAATTCACAGGCTGAAGGAGTGTTGCATGAACTGGCTTTGTACTGTATATGCACTCTGGAGTCATCTGTTACCATTTAAAAAAGGAGTCCTTGTGGCACCTTGGAGACTAACAAATTTATTTGAGCATAAGCTTTTGTGGGCTATAGCCAACTTCATCGGATGCATAGACTGGAACATACAGCAAGAAGATATTTATACATACAGAGAACATGAAAAGGTGGAAAAAAGTTTTTTTTTCTCCTGCTGATGATAGCTCATCTCAGTTGATTGGTCTCTTACAGTTGGTATGGCTACTTCCACCTTTTCATGTTCTCTGTATGTATAAATATCTTCTTGCTGTATGTTCCAGTCTATGCATCCGATGAAGTGGGCTGTAGCCCACGAAAGCTTATGCTCAAATAAATTTATTAGTCTCTAAGGTGCCACAAGTACTCCTGTTCTTTTTGCGAATAGAGACTAACACGGCTGCTACTCTGAAACCTGTTACCACTTAGAATTTGTACTTGAATTCCGAACATAGAGGGCCCTATTCTGATCTTTTGGTCTAGCCTGCCTCTGTCTGAACTCGCAATATTTAAGTCTTACGTTGTCCCAAGGGGATATGGACTATGTCAAGAAGTCTGCTCTTTGAAGGTTATCCAATTGGCATGTAAGAGTTTAGGTCAATATAGATTCTACTATTTCATTCCTGGTTGTGTTTAAAAAAAGATCAGTATTGTATTCAAAGGAACTCTCATTTATCCCATCATGTATGTTAAGCAGATGTTCCTTTTAATTAACCAAGATATATAGGCTTGAGTATAACTTCTATTCCAGGTGTAGCAATTAATAATGAGTGATTCTAAAAAAGTTTGGAAGTTCTGTTTGGATAAAGAGGAGGAGCGTGTCTGTGAATCAGATCCTGCATAAAACCAAGAATCAGAGAGAGAATGAGAACAATAAAATATGAAGTTATCCAGACATTCTAAACTCAGAACATATGGCCTGGGTTTAGTCAGAAGTTTCAGTGAAAATTTATGTCATTTTCTGCCCTGCTTTTTATTATGACCTAGTCAGATCTCACCAACTAAGCAGAGCTGGGTTAGGTCAGTACATTGATGGGAACTGTCCAAGGAAAAAGAAAAGAAAAATCCTGCAGAAAGTGGCATTCAGCAGGTGGCTCTCGTCCCTCTGGGTGAATGCTGAAATAATTCCACAGCTTTTCAGAAGGGCTGCCAGGGTGCTAAGGCCTGAGGAGGTATATTTCCACTAGTATTTGTTATAGTTTTACTTTCCATGAATATTCTCTGGAGTAAAAAACACTCATTCATTTGCAAACAAAGGTGAGATCCTCACCACAGCTCTGGCCCCATTGTGCTGGGTAAAAGGATTGTATAGGTTTGATTTGCAAGAATATCTTTCCTTTTTTAAAAAAAAAAAATCTACCCAGCGTTATTCAGCTGAGGAGATGAGCCAACACATTTTAGACAACTTGTGAATTGGAACTAAGGCGGCCAGTTATGTATTTCACTAGTTCTGATCAGCTGGGTTGGGATTTGCTCCTGTAACACTAGAAGGTATCAGAAAATTACCACTTTTGCTCTAAAGCAAAATGTTAGAATTCCCAACGTAGTGGCTTTAGGGTTACACTTTAATCCTATGCGCTAATATGCCAGTTTAGTGTATTAATGCAGATTAGCTGAAAATAGCTTTGGCATTTACGGATTTTCCAGTGTTCCTGAGCATTGTAATCTCTTTGCTTTGGATAATGTTTATTACACACAGAGATAATAGGTTTAGTGCTTTTATGACCTCTGCAGCACATTCTTTTTGTGATTGCATTAAGAGCTACTCCTGCTTAGCTTCCACTCCAGTCATTAATCAGTCTGGCATGATTACCCTGGGCACGCTCATTCCACAGAGTCTCCAGGGCTCAAGCCCCTGTAACAGTAGGTTGGGTAGTTAACAAAATAAACATTTTGGCTTATTAAGCCCCTTCTATGCACCCATGACCAACACAGGAGCTGTTTTCAGCCCCGCACCGAGAGGAAACCTCTACTCTTGGCTCATACGCAGCTGGCCAGAACCTGCTTTGTCTAGATTGCTGTTGTGTCACATTGCTGGACATTGACGCCCAGGTTGGCAGAGATCCTCGTTGGCTACAGAGAGGCATTCAAAACATGTCCTTCCCCACTTATATGGCTGTAGCAGGAAAGCTGCCATCTAACCACTTTCCTGCCAGACTTGATCTTCCTAGGCTTCACCGAGAGATTTTCTGTCAGCTTCCTGAAAGTCCATGTGTCCGGCTCCTGGGTTAGGAAGCCAGGAACTGCTCAGCAGGCCTGTTAGATCAGCTAGGTCTGCACCTGCAGTGCTACCTGCCGTCTGTTCCTAAGAGTCAATATGCAGCTAATTCTCCTCCTAGAAAAGCTAACCTGTAACTGCAGTACATACACTGAGCAACTCCAGGGCTCTGCTCTTTTAGTTTCTTAGGGTTTGACTTGCTGTGTTATTGAGCGAGTCACAAATAAGATTTTTTGTTTGAAAAAAAACCAAACCCTGTTGATTGATTGATTTAGGAAGTTTTAAGTGGCTCCTTGCATTCCTTTGGCTACAGCTTCTCTTCAACTTGACAAATAGCAGCAAAGGCAGCAGTGCAACCTGCTGGTTAGGAGAAAGACTGGAGACTCAGCAGATGTGGGAGCTGTTCCTGGCTCTCTGCTACTGACCTGCTGGGTGGCCTTGGGTGAGTCACTTAATCTCTGTGCCTTAGTTTCCCCTCTCACCCTTTGTCTGTCTTCCCTGTTTAGATTAAAAGCTCTTTGGGGCCTGGAGCGTGTCTCGATATGTATATGTACAGCACCTAGCTCTGTTTCTCCGTTCGGGCTTCTAGTCACTGCTGTGATACAGAATAATGGGGAACTGTAGTGGGGCAGCTGTCCCACTCCCCAAGAGTGTGGGCTACTGCAGACCAGTGCGCCTGCACAGACCGGCCGCCAATTAGAAAAGGGCTTTCAGAGGGCCAATCAGAGCCAAGATTGGAGACAGCCAATCAGGGCTCAGCTTGGCCCAATATAAAGGCTGCCCAGGAAGGGAGCAGTCAGTCTGTCCCAAGCCTTTGACAGGGGGAGACCAGCGCTGTGGACAACGCAGTGCTGGCCAGGCTCAGGGAGCAGAAGGGAGCTCTAGCCCGGAGCCTGCCAGGCTGCCGGCACTGAAGGGAAGGGCCTAGTGGGTGTAAGGGGCTGTAGGGGAAGCAGCCCAGGGAAGCAGACAGATGAGGGGAGAGAAGGAGGACAGCGAGGCTGCTGCCAGAGGGTCCCTAGGCTGGGACCCAGAGTAGAGGGCCGGTCTGGGTCCTTCCCTTTCCCCCCTTGCAGTACACCCAGCCATCGGCTGTGGGGAGTGGCCATCATAGACTACACCAGATCCCTGACAAGAGGATCACACTTTGTGAGTGTGGTTGGACATGGTGGCTGAGGCGTAGAAAGGCTGCTGATCACCCCCACCCGGAAGGGGGTGTGGATGGACTAAGGGGCACTGCTGGAGGGCAGTGGTCCAGAAGAGGATGCCGTGAGCTGGAGAGTGACATGGGCTCAATGCCAACCAAAGGCGAGACAATGGGCAGGACACCACCAGGAGAGCATGCTCCACTGGACTGGGCTAATTCCTGGAGACAACCAGTAGGAGGCACTGTGGTGGTGAGTCCCAACCCTGTCACAGGAACCCAGAGTATATGAGAAAGATGAGAGCTCTGGGCCATGCTACTATCTACTACTTGTTATTGCTCCGCAGAGAGCCAGGAGGCACCATCAGGAGCAGAACGCATCTTGGGAGTATTCACAAGCTGCTGGTGATAGCTTTGAGTGGTCTCACAGCTGGGTGAGCTGATTGGGTTGGGGGGAAAAAGAGAAGCTGGCCTCCCCGTGATGCATTTGAGCTTCTGAAATCAGCTTGCAGGACTGGGAACTGATGGCTACAGAGGGGGGGTTGGTGTCCTCATCTCCCTATCATAAAAAAACATAGGTTGTGGTTGTCAAAAGTGCTCAGCATTGGCCTAACTCTGCTTCTGTCTATGGTGTATTTACCACTGAAGAGACCTGGATTCCCTGCTCAGTGCCTCCTACCTCTGTGGCTTGCAGTTATAGATCATAGAAGATTAGGGTAGGAAGGGACCTCAGGAGGTCATCTAGTCCAACCACCTGCTCAAAGCAGGACCAATCCCCAGACAGATTGTTACCCCAGTTCCCTAAATGGCCCTCAAGAATTGAACTGATAACCCTGGGTGTAGCAGGCCAATGCTCAAACCACTGAGCTATCCCTCCCCCAGTCTATGTGTGACAGTGACTCCAGGACCTGGCTGCAGGGAGTGTGTACACAGAACACTATACTCTGCCTCTGTAGGACTGAGGCGAGTTAGCCCATATCAGCCCGTATTCCCTGCTCTGTGCCTCCTCCCACCACTGCCTGCAGTCTCTGTGCACCAATATGGCTCCCTCGGGAGCTCTATAATGACCTGACAATCATAAAGGAAGCCTACAAAATGTGGAAACAAGGACAAATTACTAAGGAGGAGTACAAAAGAATAACACAAACCTGCAAGGACAAAATCAGAGAGGCTAAGGCACAAAACGAGTTACATCTAGAAAGGGACATGAAAGGCAATAAGAGGAGATTCTTTAAATACATTAGGCCAGTGTCTCTCAACCTTTCCAGATTAATGTGCCCTTTTCAGGAGTCTGATTTGTCTTGTGTATCCCCAAGTTTCCACTCACTTCAAAACTACTTGCTTACAAAAATCAAACATAAAAATACTAAAGTGACACAGCACACTATTACTGACACATTGCTGACTTCCTCATTTTCCCCATATAATTATACAATAAATCAATTGGAATGTAAATATTGTACTTGCATTTCAGTATCTAGTAGAATAGTATAAACAAGTCATTGTCTGCATGAAATTTTAGTTTGTACTGACTTTGCTAGTGCTTTGTATGTAGCCTGTTGTAAAATTAGGCAAATATCTAGATGAGTTGATATACTCCCTGGAAGACTCCTGCGTACCCCCAGGGGAAACATTGCATTAGGAGCAAGAGATAGTGTAGATCCTCTACTTAGTGGGGAAGGAGATGACACCAAGAAGGTGGAGGTGTTTAATGCCTATTTTGCTTTAATCCTTACTGAAAAGGTTAATGGTGACCGGATACTCAACACAATTCATATTGTAAGTGGGGAAGGAATGCCAGCCAACATAGAGAAAGAACAGGTTAAATATGTAGATAAGTTGGAAGCTGGCAGCGCCTGATGAAAAACTAGCTGAAGCAATTGCAGAACTCTTGGCAATTATCTAGTCCAGCGCCGGGACTAGATGACCTCTTGAGGTCCCTTCCAGCCCTAGGTTTCTATGATTCTATGAAGGCCAGGAGACTCCATGGGCAGCCATGTATATTGAGGCAACTGCAGCCCCACCTGGAGTCCTTGGTTGCAGCAGGTGCTACTGCTCTTTGTATTACATTAGCCACAGTACACAGTGTCTACTCTCCAGTGTAGCTGAAAGCTGTGGTGTTATCAAAGGAGTTAGACCCATTAGCCCTAAAAAACTCAGAGCAGAATTTGACCCTATCTGCAAGGGTGCTTGGTAAAGGAAAGCTTAATATCTATCTTGGATACAGAATGGGAACTACTATAAGAAAGTCTGTTTTACTAAGGACTATTAATTCTGTTGCTAAGAGTTAGTCCCTGTGCTTTTTGTTTTAAATTTCTCTTTGTCCTCTGCGGACTACTTTTGTTAACGGATGGCGATCAAAGCCTGAGTTGTCGTCTATAGCTTCTGACACCTTAGGCATCACAGCAACAGAGCCATCTGTGATGGCTTGGAAAATGGCAACATTATCATCATTTTCTCTGCCTTCACAGACCCAAAAGGTGACATCAACAGCAGCCTGTGTCATTTTTTATGCAGGGATTTTTTTCTATTTTTTTCTCCGTTTTGCTCTCGTTTGGGAAATAACGAGAGAGCCTGGCTTCCACGTGCCTTTTATCAGTGGAGAGAGCTCTTCAGAAGGACTCATTAAAATAACGAAAAGGTTTCGGAATGGTTAATTAGGTCCACAGCTTCTCACTGCCCTGTGGTGAGCACTCCAATCTACAAAACACAGAGAGAGAATCTTGTGATGGCCACTCCTTCACTAGCGCCTTTAAAATATCAGGCAGAAAAACAGCACGCTGATACTACCAACCTTGGATGGGTTATCTGCTTCACTGAACATGATCAATCTGCTTATTGGGAGCGGGTGGATTTCAGATGAGCAGGATGGCCGGAATTGGTTGGGTGCACTGGAATCATTGAGGAGTTTGCAAGGCACGTTGTCATTGGGGTAAATTTAAATGGGGGTAGGGCAGGGAGTTAGAAATCCTTCGCTTAGGCAAACACGATGGAGGGGAAAGGAATTCAGGCTCCCCAAGCTCTTCAAGCTGTGCTGTCAAAGAAATACCTTTTCTGGTTAATCAGTCTCCTCTGCTGACAGGCTACATATGGTGAACTGCGTAATAAATGCTTGCTTTGTCTGACTCCTTGTTCCTCAGAATCTGAATTCAAAGGATCATGGTAGGGAGCGAAAAGGTTAGTTTCAATAATTTTAAACTTATAAAACCAAAGTGTATGAAATCCATGTGTATGTTAAGGCGTTTTAGCTTTCTGCGCAGAATTAGGGCTGACGTTTCAGAAGTGCTTTGTGGGCACCCACAGTCGGGGAAACAATTCACTGCTCAGCTCAGCTTTATACACCTAAACAAAGTGGTCAGATAGTCAAAAGCATTCAGCTCCCATTGGCGATGGATTGTGACCCTATGCCCTCTTTATGCCAACAGGCAAAGGACACACTCAACACACTGCTGTCAAAATATTTAGCCAAACAGTGTCTTATAAGGTATCATGTACAAACTGATGCCACACTGGTCACGAATATCATTGTTTGATGTACGTATGGGTTGTGTATACAGAGTTGTGTGTGTGCTCAAAATATGTTCTTATACTATGTTTGGAAGGCAATGGATAAACAAGCCTGCCCTAGACAAAGGACTGTGGCTTTACCTGTCTGCCTGCCTTGGTTACAGGCAGAGGACAATGGAAGTATATTTACACATAGGGTAAACACAGCTAAAAAAGCAGCAGAGGACAGAGGGCAGGACCTCAAGGGAGGGGGCAGGGCCTCAGGGGGAGGGGGCAGAGCAGAAATTGGAAAGTTGGCAACCCTAGCCAGAGGAGAGCAACAAAAATGATGAAAAGCTCAGAAAACTTTACCCGTGAGGAATGGTTAAAAAAACAACTGGGCATGTTTTGGTCTTGAGAAGTGAAGACTTAGGCTGGGGGTCCATAGTTTTCAAATCTGTTAATGGCTGTTATAAAGAGGATGGTGAGAAATTGTTCCCAGCATCCACTGAAGGTAGGACAAGAAGTAATGGGCTCAATTTGCAACAAGGGAGATGTAGGTTAGATATTAGGAAAACTTTCTAACTCAATCAGTCAATAGCACTGTTGCTTTTTCCGGAGCATGGTGGATGCGGCAATGAGTTCTTTGATGGCTGCTGAGTCCAATGCGTGAGTGACAGCCGTGCCCACAGGTAGGGCACAGCCACGCACAAGCCGTGCTCTGAATCTGAGCAGGTGATTCTTTCATCCTCCGACGCCAGTGATCACAAAGCTTGATCCAGGCCGCCTGGCTCCATCGACAGGCTGACTCTGCCCAACGGAGCGGCATTCTGCCCTCCAAGGGTAGCTAAGCTCTGGAATTGGCTTCCAAGGGAAGTTGTGGAATTCCATCATCGAAAGTTTTTAAGAACAGGTTAGACAAACACCAGTTATGGATGATCTAGGTTTACTTGGTCCTGTCTTAGTACAGGGGTCTGGAATTTATGACTTTGAAGGTCTCTTCTGTCCTTACCTTTCTATGGTGCTGTAATTGTAAGGCAAGGTTAAGACAGGCAGAGTCTCAGGGCGTTTGCTGTTGAAGTGGACAGGGAGCTGACATGCAGTTTAAGTCCCAGTGAAGCTCTCTCTTGCTGAGGCAGAGGGTAACACGATGGCTTATGATGCTGTGTACCCTGAGGATAATGTCAAATGGATGTTGCTGGGTGACTGGACGCATTTGAAAACCCAGACACTTAGTTACCTTAAGGCAGCAGTCCCCAAACTTTTGAGGGTCATGTCTCCTTTGCCCCTATCTGCACCCCTCAGAGCCAGGGCCAGGAGCGGGGCTGTGGCACCGGAGGGGGGGCATGGCCTGGGGTAAGGGGGATGAGGCTGGGAGCGGGGTCAGGAATGGGGCCATGACCCAAGGCTGAGGTTGATGGCGGGAGCAGAGCCGCAGTCAGGCTGTGGTGGGGGCCAGACCTGGGGCCAGACATGGGGCTGGGAGCCAGGGGTGGGGCTGGAGGCAGGACCAGAGCAGAGCTGGGGGTGGGGAGGGGCTGGGTGGTGCTCCGTCCCCGTCCCCCATTGGGGCTGGCCTGGGTCCTGCTGTGCCCCACAGTTTGGGGCCCTTTCCCTTAGACAGGACCAGCTCCAGACACCAGCCTATCAAGCACGTGCTTGGGGCGGCACCTTGGGACGGGGCGGCGATCGGGGTTTGTTTTTGGTTTTTTTGGTTCGGCTGGGCTGCGCTGGGGGGGCGGGGCTTGGGCAGTGTGGCGCGGCGCTGGGGGGGTGGGGACTTGAGCGGCGCAGTGTGATGCTCGGGAGGGGCAGGGGGCTTAGGCAGCACGGCGCTCGGGGGGGCGGGGACTTGGGCGGCGCAGAGTGATGCTCGGGAGGGGCCGGGGGCTTAGGAGGCATGGCGCTCGGGGGGGCGGGGACTTGGGCAGTGCAGTGCGGTGCTCGGGAGGGGCCGGGGGCTTAGGAGGCATGGCGCTCGGGGGGGCGGGGACTTGGGCGGCGCGGTGTGATGCTCGGGAGGGGCGGGGGGCTTAGGCGGCACGGTGCTCGGGGGGGCGGGGACCTGAGTGGCGCAGTGTGATGCTCGGGAGGGGGAGGGGCAGGGGGCTTAGGGGGCCCGGTGCTCAGGGGGGCGGGGACTTGGGCGGCATGGCACAGCACTCGAGGGGGTTCGGTGGCACGGCGCTCGGGGGGGCAGGGACTTGGGCGGCATGGCACAGCACTCGAGGGGGTTCGGTGGCACGGCGCTCAGGGGGGCGGGGACTTGGGCGACGCGGCACAGCGCTCGAGGGGGTTCGGTGGCGCGGCGCTCAGGGGGGCGGGGACTTGGGCGACGCGGCACAGCACTCGAGGGGGTTCGGTGGCACGGCGCTCAGGGGGGCGGGGACTTGGGCGACGCGGCACAGCACTCGAGGGGATTCGGTGGCACGGCGCTCAGGGGGGCGGGGACTTGGGCGACGCGGCACAGCGCTCAAGGGGGTTCGGTGGCACGGCGCTCAGGGGGGGCGGGGACTTGGGCGACGCGGCACAGCACTCGAGGGGGTTCGGTGGCACGGCGCTCAGGGGGGGCGGGGACTTGGGCGGCATGGCACAGCACTCGAGGGGGTTCGGTGGCATGGTGCTCAGGGGGGGCGGGGACTTGGGCGGCATGGCACAGCACTCGAGGGGGTTCGGTGGCACGGCGCTCAGGGGGGCGGGGCGGTGCTCTTTTTTGTTTGTTTGTTTGGGGCGGCAAAAATGTTAGAGCCGGCCCTGCCCTTAGGGTATGTCTACACCACAGTCAGAGGTGTGAGTGCAGCTCAGGCAGGCATACCCACGCTAGCTATAATGTAGCTAACCACAGCAGTGAAGAGGCGATGTGCAAGCCTCCTGAGAACCCAGGGTACATACTATCATTGCTACCCCACACCAGGGTCCATGCTGCTGTGTCTTCACTGCGATTTCCACGCTAGATTAAAGCTAGCGCAGGTATGCGCTCACACCTGATTGCACTGTAGGCGTACCCTTTATCTTCACACTGACCATACTGCACCGACAGACAATGAGCCGGAGCAGGGAGCCAGGCCATCCCTGCGGGACAGGAGACCCCGGGCGTGGTTCAGCCCCCATGATGGACACTGACACTGAGCTCACCCCAGGCGCAGTGTGACAGCGATAACTCTGGTAATGAGTCACTAGGGAAAATGGTAAGAGGATCTAAAGCTGCTTTATCCGTATCCCCACAAGGAGAGGCTGACTTGAGAGGAAAAATTGAGATGTAAAGTGGCAACCTTCCTCAGACAGTGATGAAGCAGCCCTCTCTGGACCATCTGGCTGCTAGTGAGGTTATCTGCATCAGAGGCTTATTGTCCTTACTGCCAATGGAGAAAACTGGCATTATGGTGAGAGTCAGAAATGAAACCAGCTGTCCCAGAACCATCTGGAAGGGAATGAAGTTGATTGTGCAGGACAGAGAGTGTTGACAGTCCCACCATAGGTACCTGTCAGAGGCTCGTTGGCCCTTTAAGGCATGCAAGGCTCAGGTTTATGTGTGACCTACCAGCTAGCCCCCAGCTGATGGAGATATGGCAGTTTATTGATAATTAGTAACCCCAGCTGCAGGGAATCAGGAAGAACTACTTACCTAGAGCTGGCAGCTCATTCTAGAGCAGTGTTTCCCAAACTTGGGACGCCGCTTGTGTAGGGAAAGCCCCTGGTGGGCCGGGCCAGTTTGTTTACCTGCCACATCCACAGGTATGGCTGATCTCAGCTCCCGGTGGCCGCAGTTTGCTGCTCCAGGCCAATGGGGACTGTGGGAAGCAGCGCGGGCCGAGGGACGGGCTGGCCACTGTTTCCAGCAGCTCCCATTGGCCTAGAGCAGCGAACCATGGCCAGTGAGAGCCGCGATCGGCCGGACCTGCGGACGTGGCAGGTAAACAAACTGGCCTGGCCCACCAGGGGCTTTCCCTGAACAAGCGGCATCCCAAGTTTGTGAAAAACTGATCTAGAGGAAGAGATTTTAGAGAAGGCAGAAATCTCTTGTGGGTAGGAGGACCTGCTGGGAGAAGGCTCTGGTGGGGGAAGTCCTGTGCTAGGGCATGCAAGGAGCAGGGAGATCTCTAGGAGATGTTGCTAGGGTCTCTGGGGAAGGGAGGCAGCAAGGGAAAACCTGTTAAGATGTGACAGCAACGGAAGACCTCTGCAGGAGCAGGGCAGAGTCTTGGGGGGAGGCCCTGAGAGAGGGTTGTAAAAGCACTTTAGTGGAGCCTGAGAGGGGTAGGAGAACTATTATTTGGGTATTTAGCTTGGCCTTTCAGTTGGACCTTTTGTTATCTTAGAAAGAGGGTGAACCTTGTGACTTGTCTTGAGGTTCGAGCCACAGGAGACCCAGCCAGAGGCAGACCTTGCAGGAGATGCTGGAGACAAGGGCCCTTGACACAAGAGGGTGCTACGGGTGGTGAGTATGCTACCTTACAGTACCTTAATAGAGGGCCCAATCCGCAACTGGTGTAAAATATCATAGCTCATCTGAAGTCAGCGTAGCCCTGAGAATTTACACTGGGTAAGGATCTCACCCTAGGTAGCTAAATGGGCTCTAAGCATTTTGAAAATCACTTATTTAGGGGCGTAAATGGGAGCTGCTGGTCACAGTCTCTTTTGAAAAATCTGGCCTGGAGTCTTTGCATGGGAGAAAAAAAGACTGGCTATCTAAACACATTATGGTAGATTTGGTTTCAGAATGAATAGAGGTTAGATTTTTTTCAAAGTCACCTGTGTGATTTGGGGAGCACAAGCCCACCGGCATTCAAATAAGACACTGGGGTCTGAATGACATAGATGCTTTTGAAAATCCTACTCTGGATAGATAAAAAGAGCCTTCCATTGACTTCCATGGAAGCAGGATCTTTTAGCATCATATGGATAAAGAAGAGCCTGTGATATTTGAGATAAAGATGTTTGCATTTTCTCTGGGAACTAGAGAGGGAAAAATGTATAGATCAAACGTCTCTGGCGTAGGGGACCATCTCGTGTGTGTGTGTGTACAATGCCTTGTACAACGGTGCCCTGATTGGAGCTCTGTGCTACTGGACTATAAATAAGCAATAATAACAGATGCCTCTTTATCATAACTTAGGCCCCGATCCTGTTACCATTTATGTCCATGCCTGACATCACATACACGCATAATTGAGATGGTACCAGGATCAGGGCCGTATATAAGAGTTTGCATGAGCTGGTCCTTAATTCTGGTAGGTACTCATGGACCGTAAGTAATGTGTGTTCTCAAAGGTAGCAATTTCTTGACCACCTCGATTACTGAATGTTGGTAGCATGTGGGAGAATGGCATTCCTTTTTTGTTTGTTCTCACTTTTTTCCTTCACATTGAGTCTGTGCGAATTGAACAGCCGTGAGGACAGAGTTATTTTTTCCCTTTATATATTTACTTATCCGTGTTGTTGTGATAAAAGTTTGGGTGGCTTCTACTTAAAGCCATAAATAAAAAAAACCTCAAATACAGAGTTCAGGCAGAGTTCCCCCACTCTTTCTGTCTGGTCTGTTAGGACAATAAGCTCTTGATGAGTCAGGGACTTTCTCTTACTATGTGTTTGTATATGTGATATATATATATAGGACTGTGATTTTTGATGCGTCCTCAAAGCTCTACTGTAATACACACAGTAAGTGAAATCTTGCATTGCTGCTGCTACTTGCAGAGAACTGTCTACAGGTTAGACTGGAATTTCTGTGCCCTGTGCTGATCAGGTGTTTGCTCCAACCCTTCTCCTCCCCTCCCTCAGTTTCTTCATCTCGGTTTCATGCCTCAGCTGCCTCTCACCCTCTCGTCCCTTGTACTGTCTGTCTCATCCCCTTCCCTTCAGTGTCCCCTCTCCTTCCCCTTTCTTTCCATTTAGCTGGTTCCCTCCTAACTAAACCCACCTTTAAAAACAAACAACGCCCCCCACCATGGAACTAACATGCTGTTTGCTGCCACCACACTTTCACTGGGCCCCTTCCCCCATGCTGTGTCTCATCCGTTTAGTCTGTAAGCATTTTGGGACCCCTTCTTGGTTGGCCCCTAAGCATTACCACAACAAACACGATCAATAATAAGTACCTGTTCGGTAGATGAACACAGGAGTTTGGTGTGCAGAGCATCTCTCATAAATGCAATTCTTGTTAGTTAGTTATTAGGTGTTGATGTGCTCAGTCTCCTACAAGACACACAAGTTAACACAGTTCATGCTCCTTAGAACCCAGCTCCTTAACAAACCCGGTGTAAAAGTCTCCTCATCGCGGGGGGCGTTTAGCTACCGGCCATCTTGGTAGTCTCTAAACAGAGAAAAGTGAAATTCTCAACATTCTTACTGTCTTTATAATGTGTGGTGTTATCCTAAAAAATATCCATGAGCTTTATGGTGCCACAGTCCTTAAAGGGGCCAGATTTTCACAATGGCTCTGCCCCCCCAGCAGCTTCCATTATGATCACAGCTCAGATGGTGGTGAAGCACTGGAATGGGTTACCTAGGGAGGTGGTGGACTCTCCTTCCTTAGAGGTTTTTAAGGTCAGGCTTGACAAAGCCCTGGCTGGGATGATTTAGTTGGGAATTGGTCCTGCTTTGAGCAGGGGGTTGAACTAGATGACCTCCTGAGGTCCCTTCCAACCCTGAGATTCTATGATTCTATGATCCTTATGGCCACAGTTTGAAAAAAGTTCAGTACCCAACGTGCTGAGCTCATTTGAAAATCTGGCCACTTCTTCAGGTGCCTAAATGGGCATGGAGCACTTCTGAAACTCTGTCCCTGCATGGGTGAATGTTCAGCGGAAGGTAGGAGGTGGTTGGGCAAAAATAGGCACACTGCCTGAGATTTTCCAAAGTGGATTTGGCACTGAACTGCCATGGACTTTTGATTGGAGCTAGGCACATAACACACAGATGTGGGGTTTTTTTTTTGGTTTTGTTTTTAAATCTCACCAATTATTCTGGTTGGGCCTGATTTGCACTTCCAGAGGGATGCAAAGGGGCCTTAGTGTAAATGGAAAGAGCCTTGAAGTGAGAGCGAATTGCTGGTACGCCTCCATTTAAGCCCCCTTCATATTGCCCTAGCGTAAATGAGGGTTAGGCCCAGTAACTCCCAGGTGACTCATCAGGAGGCTAACTACAACATGCCTTCCACTGAACACTTACCCCTGCTGGGCTGGGGGTAGGGTGACCAGACAGCAAGTGTGAAAAATCATGACGGGGATGGGGGGGTAATAGGAGCCTATATAAGAAAAAGACCCAAAAATCGGGACTGTCCCTATAAAATCAGGACATCTGGTCACCCTAGATGGGGGTGAGGTAACCACGCACAATTCCCAAAGCTGGATCTGCCAAAGTCACCCTCCTCCATCTGGCTTCGAAGGAGCCAGCTCTGCCCTTCAGGCAGGGAGTCAAGGGCTGCAGGAAGTGTTGAGTATCTGGTCTGTAATTAAAAGAAAGGTACTTACAATAACCTCCATGCTCTCCCCCAGGATCATTTAACTGACTAATTTGGACAGCCTAGACAACAAATGACGACTTGGTCTCCTCTTTCTACAACTCTGTAAACATAATCTCCGATTGATTGGCCTCTAATACATCAGACCTAAATGAAAAATTAATTAGATTGGCTACAACCCTGAAGTGAGCACTTTACCACTTTGTTGTTTTGTCCATTTGATCCTTTCTCCTTTGATTTATGGGCAAAGGAGAGAAGGCGGGGGCGGGGGGAGGGAAGGAGGAGGTTAGTACTAGATGTCATTTGAAGTCATATGGCAGTTTTCATGAAAGCAGAGCCCGGTCTCTGGTAAGCAAAGGAATAAAAGTAGCAGTAGCCACCTCCCAGGACTGCTTTGGGTGTTCACTGCACTGTGAAGATGGGAACATGTAGTCAGACGAGCTCTTCTGCCCTTTTGTCTTCCTCTAAACCCAAGTGTTAAATAAGTTCATTTAGGTGCCCCTAAGATCCTCAGCTACCACTTAAATTCCCTAGGCACCTCGGGTTATGCTGGCAAAATCCCCTCTGTTTCCCCAAGTTTCCACTGGTGGGCATCACACAGTTGTGTAAGTCCTTATGCCACCGAGTTACTTGGTGCCCTAGCTCAGGCTTAAACCCCAGCAGGATTCAAAGACTAGGCGTTCCTGCACCTATCTGTGACGCCTAAGCCCCGTCATGGATCTAGCCCTTCACCTCTTTGTGTCTCTTTCCTCTCCCACCCTCTGTCTGTCTCGTCTATTGAGATGAAAGACTGTACAAGGCAGGGGTTGTCTCTTATTACATGCCCAGTATCATGGAACTCATAACCACTATTGTAATACCAGTAATGGAACCGAATTTGAAATCTGAGCTTATGATCTGGGATACGGGGCCAATTTTTTCAAAAAGTGGCCTATAATCTAGGGTACACAATTTGCTGCGCACAATTGCCCACACGTGTACATGCAAACTGGTATTTGTATGAGTCAATGTGGTAAGAAGGTATTTGGTTACTGCATTGGCTCCCATAAAGGGGGTAATCCCGTGCCATGACTTGCACGAGCAAAACCTGTGCATGGAAAACTAGAGGATGGCCTGCAACTGGCTGGATGTTTGTTCAATGCATTAACCTAGGTAGTCATGAGGCAGGCCAGATGCTGGTCTTGAGGATCACAGTGTGCTTAGTGAATCCTGAGGTTGTGGTGGAATTGAGTAATTCCATGTTGCCTTACTCACCTGAGTAGTCCAATCTAGTTGAGTGGGGTTACTCAAATAAATAAGTAAAGTGATGAGGATGCAGCCCCTTGTGGGGATATGACCGCCATGTTCTGAATGTCAGAACAGTCGTAATGCCCCATAGATCTTGGGATAGTTTAAAAAGGTGACATGGTTTCTCTTGATTGCTGTTTGTGACCTGTGCACACCCTTCCCTAGGGATTTTAATAGACCGTAAGGATCTGATCACTGCTCTAACACCTGGCGACTCCCACTGTTCCTTCCAGCGGAGTGCTATGGCTTGGGATTTGTTCTTGGAAATGGAAAGAGACAAGGAAGGAGATTGATTTCAACCTGCCTTCCAACGTGCCCTGTGAGATTCATTGTCTTCAGCTGGCAGGATGCTAGCAGCTCTGGAACACTCTGCATATGTGCTAGGACAGAATTGCTCTGAAAAGAGAGGCCCTCAAAAGCCAGCAGCACCATGACAGCTAGTAGTTCTGATTGCCCAGGCAGAGTTATACCAGGACACCAGCAATCAGCCAGTCAGCATTCATCTTCTAGTGGGCAGCCAGTGTGTCCATGCTGGTGATCTGTGACACTAACAATAGCGCTGGGAGGACAACGCCTCTCTGCCCACCCAGGTGAAATCATTTAGTGCCTTGAGGCTTAGCTGTTGGAATGGAGCTAGGCATTGAAATGGTGCTAACTTTAATAGGGAAGTATTTGTGGTGGTGATGGGTACGGTAGATTTATAAGTGTAGTATTTAATACAGAAGAGGCCATGTGCGGACAGAGCACTGAACAGCGGCTCAGGAGACTTTCTATGCCCAGCCCTGCCACTGGCCTCCTGGGTGACTGTGGGCAATTTGCTTTCCCTCTTTGTGCCTCAGTTTCCCTGCCTGTAAAATAGGGATAATGATACTGACCTCTTAAAGTGCTTTGACACCTACTGGTGGAAAAATCTATATATGATCTAGGGATGATGATTAGAGAGCTACTGAGTGCTTTTGAAACGTTGACCAGTATGATATTGAATTATCTTTCAAAAAAACCTTTTCCTTTGTTGCATGTTGAATACTCCAGCAGCCTATGTTGTTTGAGCACCAGTCAGATATGTTACCTCACAATGAGAGGCATCATGTGGTGAAAGAGCATCTCAAGGCAAAAAAATCAATGGAGTATCTCCTAGCTCCTCTGGGCATTCTGTCATTCGGATCTTTCCAAAGTTAGACCACCAGCTTAAAACTCCTCACTTAGGATTGGAGACAATGAATCTGAACTTTGAAAAGCCAGGAGCCATGGATAAATGAACAGCACATTATTAATTACAACTGGATTTTGTAAAAGCCCAAGGCCCAGAAAAGCAGTTGATAAAAGTAGCAGATTATTATTAAAAAACAAAACAAGCTTATGACCAAAGGGGAATAATGTGCTGCTAAACCATTGAAATGAGAAACTTTTTATATGATCTAAAGAGTTATTAAAAAAGTGAGGCCAAAAAATCAAAATGAATCCCAAAGAGGAGTTGTATGCAATTGTATGAATTTTACGTATTTTTATCTTTAAAAGTAAAATGTTGGAGACAGGTTTAAAACTGGCATTGTTTGTAAATAGATCACCAGATCAGAAGGCCAGTATTCAAATTTGAACAAAGCAAGGTTGCTATGAACAGCTAGGCCCTGATTCAGGAAAGTACTTACTTACATGCTTAACATTAAGCATATGCTTAAGTGCTTTCCTTAATAAGGATGCACATGCTTTCAGTGCTTTCCAGAAGCAGAGCCGTAATGGACAATACACACGGGGCTGGATTCTGCAATCCTGACTCAGGTGAAGCTGTCTCTGGAAACAATTCTCTCCTCTCCTCTCCCCAGCCTTGCTAGTCTTTCATATTCCGCACTGAATCTCACACATGCCAATGAGAATCCTTCGTGTGGCAAGGGTGCAGAATTTACATTGGATATCTGTGCAGCAGATGAGTTGAATTTCACCTTAAGGCCCTAATGTTCTGGCCTGATTTTTTGGGGGGGGGCGGAGGGGGAGGAGGGGAGAATTGCATGCTGCATATTTGCAGTAAATTCTACACAGATGGATTTTTCCCCAGTAAGCTCATCGATGGCTTGATCCTGCAAGGTGCTGAACAGAGCTGGTCAAAACCTTTTTCTAAAACTTCTTCCTCTACAAAAAAAAATGCTGGTTTATTGAAACAATTTTTCAAGTCCAGGATGGAATTCCAGATCAAAACCTGAGAGAGAGACCCACCTCAGAATAATCCCTTGTCTGGTACCTAGGGCACCCCCTTTCAGTGGGAGAGACCCAGATTCAAGCCCCTGTTCTAAATCATTCGGATCAAGGACTTGAACCAAGCTCTCCCACTTCCTAGGTGAGCCCCCTAACCACCACGTTTTTGGCTATTCTGGAGGCTTTTGCTTGTGTTTCTCACAATTTTTTTTGAAAAGCCTTGTTTTCAGTCTGCGTCCAAACAAAAACAAATTGTCAAACCTTAACATTTTCCACAAAAAGTCATTGTTGTTTTCCAGCCAGGCTGGCCTGATCTAGCAAAGCACTTAGTTACTCGCTTAACTATAAGCAATGGGACTACTTGTGGGGTAAGGTGCTATGAAAGTGCAGTAAGGATGTCAGAAGCTGGTCCTTTCTAAGTTAAACAGGATGGCTCTGCACTTGTGTATGTTTTGTTTTTAAAAGTGTTGGGTTTTTATGTTGAAGACAAGGTGGGTGGCGGTGGTTCTGGGGCCTTAGGGTGGGATTTTAGCACTGGGGAAGTTTAGTGGAAATTTCCCCATTGACTTCAGTGGGAGCAGCGTTATGGCACCACTGAACACTTTTTTGAAAATTCTACCTTTAGCATTTTTTGTTGGGCAATGGGAGGGGTGTGTGCATGGTGGGGGTGATCTTGGAATAGGTATTTGTTTTTCTGTTGGGCAGACTGTGAACCCCTCACTCACCACCAGAGTCACTTTACTTCACAAGTTGCCCCAGCACTTGTGATCGATGCTCATGCTCTGCGTGAGTAAGGATAGCACCGTCTGGCCTGCTGTTCATTTTACAGTTCTGGCCTGTGGATTTGTATCTCAGGGCACCAGTGATATTTATCAGGCTGTTGCATGGTTTTATGTGAGAAACACAATTTATTGTTCTAATGCAGCCTGTGAAAATTACAATAAAAAGCATGGGGAGGGAGGATTAACGTGCAATGACTCACTTTTGTGTGTGTGTGTGTGACAAAGATTGTAACAGGGACAGAAAATGATATCATTTGAATCCATTCTGGGCAGCGACAGACTGTAATGAGAGTTGATATGAACATAATCTAGTGCATTGTCATTACACACTTACAATTCTTATCTTCTGGTCCTTCTCAGAGGCAGCCACTTCCCAACTCTGACTGATGTTTCTAGGGAGAAAGTCTCTGAATGCCTGCTCTGAAATGAATAACCCTTTTTTTCTAAATGGAGAGATGATTGAGACTTTCTTGGGGAAGAAACAACTGCTTTCAGGAAGGGTAGTATATTTTAGCAACTCTGTGCTACGATTAGGGCTTGTCTACATGATGGGGTGCTGTGCTCTATAGGAGTGTGATTTCTAAAGCACACACATGTGCCATGCATGAATTTGTCTGTGTAGACCCTGCTGGTGCATGCTAAAGGTGCACTGCACCAATTAATACGTAGCACATGAGTGCACTTTAGAAATCACATCCCCGTAGAGCATGTTACCCCAGATGAGATGTAGAGAAGCCCTCAGATGTAGCAGGCCAAATTCACATGTGGAATAATACCAGTGATGGGTGTGGCTCTAGGTGCACAGGGTATAATGCATTTTGCAGACCCTGTTAAAACTTGTTCTTTGGCTGGAATTTTCCAAGGGGCTTATGGGATTTAATGAGGGGTAAGTCATTGGCAGTCAGGCACCTACATGTTTCTGGAGGGCCTCAAACATGTAGGTGCCTGACTCCCTTAGACCACATGAAAATCCCAGCCCCTGGTTGGGACAGTTCTCAAGGTATCCAGGATTGAGAGTCTGCTTCCTTCAGTGAGAGGGAGACTTACCCAGTTAAACACAGGGCATCATCTCCCTGCCACCTGCAGTTTGCTAGCCACCCAGACAATCTCTTCTGGGCAATGCTAGGCCTCATTTTGCCTTGCGGGGCAACAGTAGGTGCACCCTGGTCCCCAAGCGCCTGTAATGTTTAGCCCTTTATCCACTGAACACTCCCAGTAATGCCAGGTCTGCTGTCTCCAAGGGAACAGTGTACACACCGACTAGAATGAGTCAACTCGGGATCAGCTCTTTGTGCGATACCACAGCACTGAGCTATAGTTAGAGTGAAAAAGAATCATGAGCTTATTATCAAAGATCAAGATAAGAGATGGTAAGGATACTGGGAACAAAAGGGTTACATATGAAACAACATCAGAACATGCTTCCTTAACTTAACAGACTAACTTCCAGGACAAATAAGTTTCACATCCAAATGTACTTGGCAGTGTTTCAAGCCTGAGGTCCAATTTTCATGGATGTAATCACTTTGCCTGATTATTTCCTAGGTGAAGGATAAAGGGGTGTCGTCCTTGCCTCCTACATATACTCCCTCTACCAAAGTTCATTGTCTTTACACATGGCCAGGCTAACCCTGACTGCTTGCTTGGTTTTTTTCCCCTGTGTGCTCTTTACTTTGACTCTGTCTGTAAAGGGGGCCTCCGTTGTGTTGGCTGACGATGCTTCATTTCCCTTTTGATGGATGCGCATCTTGCCTCCTGTGTGGAAGAAACCGGTTTTCTTTTCAGTTGGTGACAGACTTTAAAACACATTTTCATTACGCATACACAGCTCCTCAAATATCATCCATACATGATCCCTCAATGATTATGAGGATCAGTATGACACAAGCTCTTTCTAGAGACCTCACATGACGACCCTTCAGTGAACTAGAAGGTTCATGCCAGACTCGGGACATACCTCTATGCACCCCCTCTGTGCCCTTTTTTGCTAGCTGGCAATAAGAGATTCTTGGGTCACGTGGTTCTCACCATGTCCACAATGGAGGGCGATGGCAACCTTCTCTGTGCCCGAGACCTTGCACATAAGCTGTTATCTCCCCCTATCTTTGCCGGCCCATGGTGAGAACTCACCTTTCTCTCTGAGGTCCCCACCAATGACTGACCCAACTAATTCATAATCAATTATATATTGGGGGAGGGGAGGGGAGAGGAGAGGGGATGATTGTCATAGAAAGAGAAAATAGCATTGATTAAACCTCTCATTTTTTTTTCTTATATGAATTCACCAATAGGAACAGTAAGGAAAACACTGCTAGACTGGCAAGAAACTAAGGCCATGGTTTTCAAACCTTCCATTAGTGCAGGAGCATCGTCCTATTGATGTTAGAGAAAAGGCCAGGCTAAAGCAGTGCTGTTGATCCAGGTAGACGGCTTGGTACTTTGTAATGAGGACCAAGCTTTTCAAACCTAGGCACCTACATGTAGGTTCTTAAATTCCTTTCTAGAGCTGAACAAGAATTTTTCATCAATGATTTTTTTCCCCAGTAAAAAAATGGCTGCTTGACAGCATGGAAAATTTTGTTCAAGAAAATTTCTGGGTTTGTCATTGTTTTTTGTTTTTGATTTTTCAACAAGTTTTGGTTTTTAATTGGTGAAAATTAAAATTCCACCAAAACTTTGTTGAAATTTCCAGTGGACATTTTAATTTTTAACAATTAAAAACCAAAATTTGTTGAAAAATCAAAAACAAAACAATGACAAACCCAGAAATTTTCTTGAACAAAATTTTCTATTTCCTGCAAAAATACATTTTTGATTAGCTCCTTTCATCTCTTTCCTGGGTCCTCATCCTACAAGTCCATGAGCAGCGCACAACTGGGGATACACAGGCTATGGCTACACAGCAGCTGTGTCCCCAAGGCCCCACTGCTATTTTCAGGTGCTCGCTCAAGGAGCACTAGTGCATGTATGTCTACCCCTGCTAGGAATGACATCTCCCTGTCGCTTAGATTTCTTTTACAAAGTGCTCTAGAAATTCAAGAACAAGTTTAAAATAAAATCATTAGCTTCAGAAAGGAGATAAAAGAAATCCTTTAGTGAATAGGGATAGGCTAGGATACAGAGGGACCTAGACAAATTAGAGGATTGGGCCAAAAGAAATCTGATGAGGTTCAACAAGGACAAGTTCAGAGTTGTGCACTTAGGACGGAAGAATCCCATTCACTGTTACAGACTAGGGACCGAGTGGCTAGGAAGCAGTTCTGCAGAAAAGGAACTAGGGGTTACAGTGGACAAGAAGCTGGATATGAGTCAACAGTGTGTCCTTGTTGCCAAGAAGGCTAACAGCATTTTGGGTTGTATGAGTAGGGCATTGCCAGCAGATCAAGGGATGTGATCATTCCCCTCTATTTGACATAGGTGAAGCCTCATCCAGAGTACTGTCCAGTTTTGGGCCTGTCATAAACAGATAGTTAAGGGTTAAGGTCTCTTTTACCTGTAAAGGGTTAACAAGCTCAGTAGACCTGGCTGACACCTGACCAGAGGACCAATAAGGGGACAAGATACTTTCAAATTTCGGTGGGGGGAAGCTTTTGTTTTGTGTTCTTTGTTTTGGGGGTGGTTCTCTCTTGGGATGAAGAGAGGCCAGACGTACATCCAGGCTCTCCAAGCTTCCTGAAATATTCTCTTCTATTCAATATAGTGAGTATTAGAAAGGCGGATTAGTCTTTTGATTGATTTCTGTGTTTGCAAATGTGTGTTTGCTGGAACAATATTTTATTTCTGTTTGCTGTTATTTGTGTTTATGCTAGGAAGGGCGGGGGAGTCCCTCTAGTTTTTAGGCTAGACCCTGTAATATCTTTCATCCTGGTGTTACAGAGATAGAGTTTACTTTCTTTTCTTTCTTTTAATAAAAGCTTTTCTTTTTAAGAACCTGATTGATTTTTTTCCCTTGTTTGAAACCTCAGGGGCTTAGTTTGACTCACCAGGGACAGGTGGGGGGAAGAAAGGAGGGGGGGAGGTGAATCCCTCTTTGTTTAGATTCAAGGAGTTTGAATCAAGTTAATCTCTCCCAACGACTAAGGGAGGGAGAAAGGTGGGGGAATGGTTTATTTCCCTTTGTGTTAAGACCCAAGGTGTTTGGGTCTTGGATTTCCCAGGGAAGATTTGGGAGGAGTAGAAAGTGTACCAAAACACTATATTTTTGGTTGGTGGCAGCATTACCAGATCTAAACTAGGATTTAAGTTTAGAAGGGTCCATGCAGGTCCCCATCTTTTGGACGCTAAAGTCCAAAGTGGGGAATAAACCTATGACAGGGCCCCACACTACAAGAAGGATGTGGAAAAATTGGAAAGAGTCCAGCAGAGGGTAACAGAAATGATTAGGGGGCTGGAGCACATGATTTATGAGGAGAGGCTGAGGGAACTGGGATTGTTTAGTCTGCAGAAGAGAAGAATGAGGGGAGATTTGATAGCTGCTATCAACTACCTGAAAAGGGGTTCTAAAGAGGATGGATCTAGACTGTTCTCAGTGGTACCAGATGACAGAACAAGGAGCAATGGTCTCAAGTTGCAGTGAGGGAGGTTTAGGTTAGATATTAGGAAAAACTTTTTCACTAGGAGTGTGGTGAAGCACTGGAATGGGTTCCCTAGGGAGGTGATAGAATCTCCCTCCTTAGAGGTTTTTAAGGCCCAGCTTGACGAAGCCCTGGCTGGGATGATTTAGTTGGGGATTGGTCCTGCTTTGAGTAGGGGGTTGGACTAGGTACCTCCTGAGGTCCCTTCCAACCCTGATATTCTATGAAGGGGGAAGCTTGTCCTGATGGGATTTTACCTGGAATTGATCAGAGAAACCATGGTGAACTATATTCTGATGGGTTATGCAGTTCTGTTGAAATTTGCAAAATTGGGTCATTTTCACCAGAATTTCCTTTTGGGCGAAGGGGGGAGGTCTCGACAATGCTGAAGCATGCCCTTTTAATATTTTTGGAACAAAACATTTCAACTTTTTATTTTAAAATGATTTTGTTTTGAATTTAAAATTTTATATTTTATGCTATAATACAAAATAACCCCCCCCCCTTCAAAATTGAAATGAAACATTTTGAATGATCTGCAACTAATTTTTTTTAGAATGTTTCCTTTGGAGAAAATTGTGGTGTTTGTTTTTTTGTTTTGTTTTTTAAAAAAAACTGTGTTTGCTTTAATTTGGACCCAAATCCTTCCCATGCCTGAGAACAAAAGGTGAAATCCTCTTCTGAAGTCAATGGCAAAACCACCCTAACTTCCCTGGAGCCAGAGTTTCTCTCTCAGCCTTTGGGGAATGTGAGATGTCAGATTTGTTGTTAAAATATGTTAAGCTTATTCCTTTTAAGCCTTGAATGTGGCTTAACAATATGCAAAGAAAAAGGCAGAAATTCCTAAGGAAAAACTCCAGCAAATATTTACATACATAGAATCCTTGAAATGTAGGACTCGAAGGGACCTCAGTCATCTAGTTCAGTCTCCTGCACTCAAGTCAGGGCTAAGTAATAACTAGACCATTCCTGACAAGTGTCTGTCTAACCTGCTCTTAACCTTCAATGATGGAGATTCCACAAACTCCCCAGGCAATTTGTTCAAGTGTTTAACTACCTTGACAGTTAGGAAGTTTTTTCCTAATGTCCAACCTAACCTTCCCTTGCTGAAGTTTAAGCCCATTGCTTCTTGTCCTATTCTCAGAGGTTAAGAAAAACAATTTTTATCCTCTCCTCCTTGTAACAACCTTTTATGTACTTAAACTGTTATTGTGTCCCCTCTGTCTTCTCTTCTCCAGATTAAACACACCCAGTGTTTTCAATCTTCCCTCATAGGTCATGTTTTCTAGACCTTTAATCATTTTTGTTGCTCTCCTCTGAACTTTCTCCAATTTGTCCACATCTTTTTCTGAAATGTGGTGCCCAGAACTGGAATACTCCAGCTGAGGCCTTATCAGCATGGAGTAGAGTGGAAGAATTACTTCTCATGTCTTGCTTACAATGTGCTGCTGATACATCCCAGAATGCTGTACATGCTTAGCATTGTCTGCGTGGTGATGCTGAAGTCAGTGGGCCTAGTCACCTGCTTAAAATGAAGCACATGTGTTGGGGGTTGAAGAACGCCTGTGGTCACAGTCAGCACCAACCCGCTGCACCTGTGAGGCTTGTTAGGCCAGGGCGGGCCCCTTAAAAGGGAGGAACCCAGTGCAGTCAGGGTGGCACTTGGAAGTATGCAGAGGTAGGGCTGCCAGACTGGGGACCTGCAGCACTAATTGATGTATGGCTTGAGAATGCTGCCCACCCAAGCCCTCCGAGGGAAAGAAGACAGGCTGGTCTGGTTTTTTGTTTTTGTTTTTCTTTGAAACCCCCAGACCTGACCAGTAGTTGGGCAGAAGAGTGGGAGCTGAGACTTTCTATGCGGCCTGAAAGACTGCTTCCATCTCCCCTGCATGAGGAAATGGCCCAACCTCTTGAGGCCTTGGAAGTATTTTCCTTTTGTTTGGGCTGCTCCATAGCCCCAGGAAAGGACAGACCTATTAAGCATTACAGCTGCACCCTAGGCCCATTGCTGCTACTCAGCGAATGATGGATGAGATAAGTGAGGTGCCTGCCAAGGTGAGGTGAGATAAGTGAGGTGCCTGCCTACCTGGAGACATAATCTTCAACAGTCTGCTTCAGTGTTTGCTGGTTTGGTGCCTCAGGAATAGTCCCACTGTTCTCAGTGGAAGTACGGCTTGGAATAAGGCCTACTCATGTGAGTAAGGGCTACAGGACTAGGTTAATCATTGCCTTATAATTTTTTGGGACTCTGGAGTCTGTTTAAAAAAAAAATTGAAGGGCCAGCTCCTCAGCAGGTACTTCTCAGTGTAGCTCCATTGGTCTACACCAGCTGAGGGTCTGGCTCCAGGTTATTAAATGATGACCATGTTTTTGTGTATTTTTTTTTACCAGTCTATTAAGCAGCATGTTTGTTACTCAATTGGTGGAACAAAGGGAGTGCAGCTGCTATGGCCTGACAAATGGCAGACAAAGCCAACCATTGATTTTGATTGGCAAAATCAAAGTCCATTTTACATCAGTGTCAACAATGTGGTACGATATTCTTTCCTATTCAGCTCAGCACAGCCAATATAGCTGGCTGCCTGCAACCGCAGCAGATCAGGGAAACTGAGGCAGAGGAGGAATAGCAGATTTTTGTTTCGTGGGGCATACTGATTATACGGTGTAAGTTCATACAAATATTGGGTCACATTTACAGAAATGCTCAGCACTGAGCAGATCCTGTTGAGAACAATGGAGCTGCTGGGTTCTCAGCCTTTGACAATCTGGCCACTTTAAATTACATGCCTAAATGGAGCTGAGCTCTTTAAAAAAAAAAACAAAAAAAAACCCCACAAACAAACCTGGCCCAAATTGTGAGTGCTAAACAGTTTTGGAAATCTGGCCCTTTACCTATAACATTTTTGGGTTATAACTAAATGGCAGGAGATGATTATTGATCTGATTAGCTAAAAACTGTAAATACCGTTTACAGAGCAGCATGGTCACACCACTGATTCCAGTTTTTCATCTAGCTTCTTTTTTCATTTATTTTATTACACAGACCGATGAAGCCCAGAGGGGTTTTTCATCCGAAAGTGGCCAATGCTTTCCTCATAAAATGCTTCTCCTACCTTTGATGGAAATGTGTTCCTTCTACAAGGGGAAGTATTCTAATGACAGTATTGGCACTAGATAGTAAAATATATCCTAAAATAGTTTAAGGCCCAATCCCACAGACATCCACATGAGCAGTTGTACTCATAGGAATAATCCCATTGGAGTCAATTGGCTGGTATCATGAGTAAAGTTACTCACATGCATAAGTATTTGCAGGATAGGTCCTTATTCAGATAGTAATTAGTTATAAACAGGTTTATGATTATGACTAAGGAAAAAGCGAACCTGCTCTAGGGAGCAAATGATAAATTAATTAGCCTAAATTTAAAGCGAGTTACTGTGTTAGTGATTCACTCTTGTCTGGCAGTTTTTATGACCAGCAAAATCGTTCTTAGGTGGCAGATATTCTAGTTGCTCTATAATGTGCAAAAGAACTCCCAGGAACACTAGAGTGAATTGTGGGCTGAATAGAGAACTCCCTAAGCCCCACAGTGCAAATTGATGTTTGGACCAGGTTTGATGTATGTCTTGATCTTTGGCAGTAAGGATTTAAAACAGATTATAATTTTCTACTCAGGCAGTAGTCTCTCTGCTGAGATACTTGTAAAAGAGAACAAATACTTTCTTTCTTTTTTAAAAAGTGCACTTTATTCTGAAGCCATGCTTTGAGGTTGCTATTTATTGCCAAGGTGGATTTGCCTGAGAGATAAGCAAAGGAGGACCCAACACTGTAGCAGATTGGCTGTCTGGCAGGTCAAATAGTCACACACAGGTAATTTTCCTTGCCCGTATTTAATAGTGGGGAGCTGGGCTGGTAGCTTCATAAATAGGGTCTTAGGTAGCTTTGTATTCCGAAGAATCCCGTAGTTGGGGGGAGGGGACGGAATCACTGGGGCTTTGTGAGGGTTTAATCTAAATAAAATGTTCTATTTCACTCTACTATTTTGGCCAGTTTTAAACTGGCCAAATAATATCCAATAAAATAAATTCAACTAGGAATACTGAAGTCAATTGACCGACCTTCCATTCCCTATCACTCAATACCAAACAATTCTTGTAGGAATCTGACCTGGATAATTGAGTTTCCTTTAAAATGTTGCTGAGATACCAAAAAGTGAGCGTGCTGTTTAAATGACTTAACATCTGGGCTAAATTTTACTGCAGACAGGCATGCGGATGGCTTCCATTCCTAGTACTCAGCAAGTGATACAAAAGAAATAATGTAGCTGAAGAGCTTAAATTATTTTTTTTTAGTTCCTGTTAGCAAATGTTTTGTGCTAAATAATGAGTAGTCTGCAGATCACTCACTGGGACCACTGCAGAATGAGGTTACCAGGGCCTCTCTTGAGGGGGCAGGGAGAGGAGAGGTAGGTTGCTGGTTTCTCTCAAGCAAGAAGTGCTCAGGAAACCATCTGACACTGGCAGTCTGTCCACCTATTGTCTACCATCAAGCAGCTGGGCCACTTACCATCTTCCATTTTTGGTCAGGATTGTTGCAAAGATTGCAGCGAGAACTCTGAGCACTTAGAAATCGTGGATCTCCTTGACCTCATGTTAGTCTGGGTGCAGCTGCAGAGGTCGTGTTGCTTACCTTGATCAATGGTCCCCTCCCTGGCAATGGATAAAAATCAGCAGATGTATTGCGGAGCATAGTTGCAGTGAAAGGAGCTGCTCTCGGCTGGGTCAGTTCGCATCTTGTTGAGTGTTCTCAAAGGGTGGTGCAGTCTCCGGGATTGTTCTCCTGTGTGGATCCAGAGGAATGTGAGCCCTCTCCTCCAGTTCAGTGAGCGCATGGGGGCCATTCGGAAGGTTAGTGAAAAAACGGCAGGCTCTTCAGAATGCGAGTGCCATCCCACTCTAGAGCTGTATCTCATCCAACTTAGCCAGTGATGATATCTGGCTGAGAAAGGAGCGTGGATGATGTTTAGCTGGCTCAAGCCCCATGTAGACAAAACTGAAGTGATGTTGGTAGATTGAGGGACTCACTTGGAAGAAATGGCAGATGGGCAGGTAGTCAGTGGGAGCTGAGGACTTAATTTCTTTATTCCTCTTTGAAAATCCAAGCTGTAACATGTCGAGCTTGTTGAAATATTTGCCTGACATTTTTATGAATTGACAAATAGCCTTTTTCTAGATAACTTTTCATTAAAATTTAACTTTTTCCCATGATTTTTGATGCACCAAATGGTTATAGAAACTTTTCATTTATAGAAAACTAGATTTTTAGTAAACCTTTTAGCCATTTCAATAATGTTTTGATTAAAAATTCTGAAAGGAAGTCAAGAATGGGTCCATTTTGAACCTGGTGCAATGAAGAAAAACTGAAATTTAGATTTGGGGGGGGGAATTGTTTTCCCTCCCCATTTTTCAATTGGCTCTAACAAAAGAGTACTTCATTCCTGAATAAGCATTATAAAAAAATTATAACAAATCAAAATAATAAACATCAAGACATGTCTTTATTATTGGTAGGGCATGCGGTGTTTACTGCGTGATTAGAAAGAAGAGAATATAGTAGGAACAGCAAGTATGCTGCACTCTTTGCATACTTCAGCTTGGGAGGTTTTTTTCCAGTGGTAATTAACATTTAACTCATCTCAAGATTTACAAACATTAAATGCCATTAAGCACTCCATGCCAAGAACATCTTCGAAGCTGGAATAACTTTGGATGCATGTATTGCTGACACTCAGAACAATCTTGTCACTTAAATGGCACTCAATCCACTTAAAATTACAGCGATTATGGAAGGAACTGCAAGTAGCATCAGAAATGATTACGCTGTGATTATCACAGGCACAGTGCTAACTACCACTATTGCTGTCTCACAACTGCCAGTTTGCAAAAAATCTTTAGAGGACTGGAGCACATGGCTTGTTAGAGAAACTTTACCTTTGGACCCCGCCAACGGCACATCCAGAGCTTCTAGTATCTTTTGCCTGACCAGAGAGAGAGATAGAGAGAGAGAGAGAGAGAACGCTCTGGGGGCCAGGTGTTTTTTCTCTTTTCCTGACAAACGTGGGGAAGGCAGAATTTGAGCAGTCACTTCTCTCACGAGTGCTAGTGTAGAACACACGTCCTACTTCCTGTGGATGGCGTTCCACTGCGTGGCTTTGGGGGTGGTGACCCATCCAAGCTGGTCTGATTCCATACAGGAGAGAGAAATGATCCTCGTACACACAGCCAGCATGTTACAAGATCCTTGACCTCTGAAAGAGCCGAGCGACACAGGAGCATCCCGCTGGCTGGGTGGGGCAGACAGCATGCTGGAAAGCGTAATGTTGGCCGCATGGCAGTGAGCGGGGTGGTGTGTGCATGGCGCGATCCCTTGTCATTCTGCCATTAGCTCCCTGTATGCAAATGCAGGCTTGTAAGCCCCCAGCTGGCATCCCAGGTATGTAATGGGGACTCAAGACTGGCAGTACTAGATGACACCAGGTTTTCCTTCTTGACTTAGGGGAGAACGTGGAGCCTGGCTCTGCAGGGCTGACATCTTCTACCTTGAGTCTTAACACGCCCCTCGTGGCCATTCCTCTGTGTTTTTCCCATTCATGGCAGGCAGGGTTTACCCTCCTCCATGGAAGAAACCCTACATTCCAATCCCAGATCCCCAGGCTCCCCTGGCTCAGGCACTGTCTATCCCCTTTCCAGCTTCAATTCCTCAACCCACAGAGAGCATTTAGAAGTAGAGATCTGTATGTGCAGGGGACAGACCCTTAGGCATGAACAGGCTGCAACATGGCAGGCTGCCTCTGTAAGGGCTGCGGGGGAGGCCAGCACTGCTCTTTGGAGAACAAGCATTGGGGACTGGGCGGGTGCAGAGAGGATGATCAAACTCCCCTTTAGAGGGGGTCAGCCGACGGAGTCACATGCCTGCCTGCTGGGGAGTAGAAGAGAGGGCTCGCAGGTGAGTCAGGGAGTAGACCGGCTCCTGCAGAAGACCCTGGGCCAATGGGAGAAGACCTTGTTGCTAGGTTGGACTTGTGTTAAACAGTTCTGTTTTGGAGGAAATCAAGCCAAAGCCCTGAAGAAAAGGGGCAGGGACCCAATGGCTGGAGCGTGTTCTCTGGTACATGGGCCACTGAGGTAGCTTGCTGGCTCTTCCAGGCCTCTGACTTGTACTCTGCCCTTACTTGGGCAACGCAAAGGACCTCAAACTCTGAATGAGGCCCCCAGGGTGTGGCCCCTTGACAGGAGCTATGCAGTGACAAGCCCCAAACCTCCACTCAGGGTACGTCTACACTACAAGACTATTTCGAATCTACTTAACTCGAATTTGTGGAATCGACCTTATGAAGTCGAATTTGTGTATCCACACTAAGTACACTAATTCGACTGTCTGAGTCCACAGTAACGGGGCCAGCGTCGACTTTGGAAGCGGTGCACTGTGGGAAGCTATCCCACAGTTCCCGCAGTCCCCGCTGCCCATTGGAATGCTGGGTAGAGCCCCCAATGCCTGCTGGGGGAAAAATGTGTCGAGGGTGGTTTTGGGTAACTGTCATCATTGAACCGTTAATCACGCCCTCCCTCCCTGAAAGCGCCGGCGGGAAATCTGTTCGCGCCCTTCTCTGGTCGGTTACAGCGCGGACGCCACAGCACTGCGAGCATGGAGCCCGCTGCGATCATCGCTGCACTTATGGCCGTTGTCAACTCCTCGCACCTTATCGTCCACCTCTTCCACAGTCAGCTGCTGAGAAATCGGGCAAGGAGGCTCCGTCAGCGCAGTGAGGACAGGAAGTCACAGAGTGGCGCAGACCTCTCACAAAGCAGGGTATGCCGCACAGTGGAGATCATGGTGGCAATGGGTCAAGCTCATGGTGTGGAACGGCGATTCTGGGCCCGGGAAACAAGCACGGACTGGTGGGACCGCATAGTGCTGCAGGTCTGGAATGAATAACAGTGGCTGCGAAACTTCAGGATGCGTAAGGGCACTTTCCTTGAACTCTGTGACTTGCTGTCCCCTGCCCTGAAGCGCCAGGACACCCGGATGCGAGCAGCCCTGACTGTGCAGAAGCGAGTGGCCGTAGCCCTCTGGAAACTTGCAATGCCAGACAGCTACCGGTCAGTAGCGAACCACTTTGGCGTGGGCAAATCTACCGTAGGGCTTGCTGTGATTCAAGTAGCCCACGCAATCGTTGAGCAACTGCTCTCAAAGGTAGTGACTCTAGGAAACGTCCAGGTTGTCAGAGATGGCTTCGCCACGATGGGATTCCCAAACTGCGGTGGGGCTATAGATGGGACTCACATCCCTATCCTGGGACCAGCCCACCAGGCCAGCCAGTACATTAACCGAAAGGGCTACTTTTCTATGGTGCTGCAAGCACTGGTGGACCATAGGGGACGTTTTACCAACATCTACGTCGGGTGGCCGGGCAAGGTTCATGACGCGCGTGTGTTCAGGAACTCTGGTCTGTTTAAACGCCTCCAGGCAGGTAGTTTCTTCCCGGACCACAAAATAACGGTTGGGGATGTGCAGATGCCTACAGTGATCCTCGGGGACCCAGCCTACCCGCTAATGCCCTGGCTCATGAAGCCCTATACAGGCGCCTTGGACAGTGAGAAGGAACTCTTCAACTACCGGCTGAGCAAGTGCAGAATGGTGGTGGAGTGTGCTTTCGGACGTCTCAAGGGGAGATGGCGGAGCTTACTGACTCGCTCGGACCTCAGCGAAAAAAATATCCCCGTTGTTATTGCTGCTTGCTGTGTGCTCCACAATCTCTGTGAGAGCAAGGGGGAGACCTTTATGGCGGGATGGGAGGTTGAGGCAAATCGCCTGGCTGCTGATTACGCTCAGCCAGACAGCCGTGCCAATAAAAGATCCCAGCGGGAAGCGCTGTGCATCCGGGAGGCTTTGAAAGCTAGGTTCCTCGGAGAGCACGGTAACCTATGACTGTCCACTTGATTTACAGAGAAGCTGAACCTGAGCCTGTTTCAGTGACTGTTGACTTCGATCTGCGGTTACATACCCCGTTCTCCAGGTTTCCCCCCTTTCAACACACGTTTTAAAATAAATTTAATGGAACACTGATTATTAACAAAGTTTTCTTTAATTATGAATTCCTGTTCAAGGGTTGAAACATGGACGCAGACTGTGGTGGGTACGGTCTGCACTGATGTACAGACCGCTTCTACACTAGAGGAATGACAGGCTCCTGCTCCTACAGCGGTCTCTGGGGGGAGGACGGTTGCAGGTGGGTGTGCAGGAAGGGGTGGGTTTGCAGGAAGGGATGAGGGGTGCCGTCTTTGGGACGGAGTTTGGATGCAGGCTCTGGGCTGGGGGTTGGGACGTAGGAAGGGGTGAGGGGTGTGTGGGAAGGGTGAGTATGTGTCCGTGGATGAGGGCTCTTGCTGGGGCTCAGGGCATCGGAGAGGCTCGTGGCTAGGGTGGAAGGGCATGGTAAGGGCAGCCTGCCTTGCCATTTGTGGATGGCAGGCGCTAGGACCCTGGGGCAGCATACACCTCACAGACTGACCCTGGTGCCTAGTGACTGCAGTCTGTGTGTGTCCTGCTGTTGATCCTGCCCCCAAGTCTGTACCCTGGTAATGGAGGCTGTCCTATGCAATTAAAAAACCCCTCCCCCCCTTCACACAAAGTCTTCTGACAAGGAAAACGTGACGGAAACAGTGAATAACAACAAACTACTTTTAATACTCAACTACACAGTGGGGGGATGAAACTTGGATTTGGGACTGGGTGATCCAGGAAGGGAAGCACTTCTCAAAATTTATGGCATGAGAGCTGTTTGGTACATGAGCGCTCTGCTGGGGTGGAGTGACAGTTTTCACGGCCCCTAGCGCCCCTCCTTCTTGTGATTTTGGGTAAGGGGGGGACAGGACTTTGTGGCGGGGGAGGGCGGTTGCAGATACATTTCAGGGGGGCTCTCTGCTCCTGCCTGCGGTCCTGCAGAACATCTACAAGGCGCCGGAGCGTGTCCGTTTGCTCCCTCATTAGCCCAAGCAGCGTTTGAGTCGCCTGCTGGTCTTCCTGCCGCCACCTGTCCTCCCGTTCGCTGTGTGAGCGCTGGTGCTGACATAGGGTCTCCCTCCACTGTCTCTGCTCGGCCGCCTCGGCTCTGGAGCAGGCCATCAGTTCCGAGAACATGTCGTCCCTAGTCTTTTTCTTTTGCCGCCTAATCTGCGCCAGCCTCTGTGAGGGGGATGCCAGGGCAGTTCGTGAAAGACCCGCAGCTGTGTGATGGGAAAAAGGAAGTGATTTCCTTGAAAAGATACATGTTTGCGAACACTGAACACAGTCTAGTCAGTTTCTGTGAACAAGACCATACAGGGCACCTAGTCTCACGAGCTCTCAGGACAAGTTCGAGATTTCGGAATACGCTTTCATTGGCTGCGGTCTTGCACAGGAGATCGGACAAGCGGGGCGGTACAGCTGAATCCGTGTAGCAGCCAGGCCTGGTAAGCCCTACACTATAGGCTGCTTAACAGTTAATGGATAGCTGTGTCCTCCCGCTGAAGGCAATCTGGAAAGCATAATGTCTGACCCTGTTCCAGCCCCTCGCGGCTGTGCCCGGGAAAGATCACTGTATGCTTTTCCTCTGCGGCCTCCAACACGTGGCTGTTAAACGAAGGTCATTGCTATGCAAAGTAAAAGTCAAGCATTCACAATAGTAACAGTACACTAATTGCCCTAATTAGATGCAGCAGTCGCCGAACGAGATTACCCTGAGGCGGGTCACTCGGAGAGAGAGAGAGAGGATGCTGCTAGAATCCCTGCACAGACCAGGACCGTATGCTGCCATGCTGGTGGAGGCAATGATTCCGCTATACGTTAGGATGGCCTGGCGCAGAAGAGTGTGCTTCCACGGAGCACCAAATAAGGCACCTCTCCCCAGGAACCTCCTGCGGAGGCTTTTCGAGCTCCTCTACGAGAGCTTCGTGGAAGTGTCCCAAGAGGATTTCTGTTCCATCCCTATATGTGTGGACCTTCTTTTTATATAGTTTTATATGGAAAACTTTTTATATAGTTTTTATATAGTTTTTATTCCTGTTTTTTAAAAAATAAATGTTTCCATGTTTATAGCACTTACCGACTGATCCTTCCCCTGATTCTGAGTCCGGGTTAACGGCCGGGGAGGGTTGGTAGGGGATCTCTGTGAGGGTGATGAAGAGATCCTGGCTGTCGGGGAAAGCGGTATTTTAAGCGCTGTCGCCTGCGTCGTCCTCCACAAACCCTTCCTCATCTTCCCCATCGGCGAACATCGCCGAGGAACTGCCCGTCGACACTGTGCCATCCTCAGAGTCCACGGTCACTGGTGGGGCAGTGGTGGCAGACCCACCTAGAATGGCATGCAGTGCCTCGTAGAAGCGGCATGTCTGGGGCTGGGCTCCAGAGCGTCCGTTTGCCGCTCTGACTTTTTGGTAGCCTTGTCTCAGGTCCTTGATTTTCACGTGGCACTGCGTTGTATCCCGGCTGTATCCTCTGAGTGCCATGGCTTTGGAGACCTTCTCGTAGGTCTTTGCATTCCGTTTGTTGGAGCGCAGCTCCGAAAGCACAGACTCATCGCCCCACACAGCGATCAGATCCAGGACTTCCCGGTCTGTCCATGCTGGGGACCTCTTTCTATTCTGGGATTGCATGGACTCCTCTGCTGGAGAGCTCTGCATCGTTGCAGGTGCTGCTGAGCTCGCCCCGATGTCCAACCAGGACATCAGATTCAAAGTGCCCAGACAGGAAAAGGAATTCAAATTTTCCCGGGTCGTTTCCTGTGTGGCTGGTCAGAGAATCCAAGCTTGGACTGCTGTCCAGAGCGTCAACAGAGTGGTGCAGTGTGGGATAGCTCCTGGAGCTACTAAGTTCGATTTGCATCCACACCTAGCCTAATTCGAGATAGCCATGTCGAATTTAGCGCTACTCCCCTCGTCGGGGTGGAGTACCGAATTCGAACTAAAGAGCCCTCTAGGTTGAATTAAACGGCTTCCTGGTGTGGACGGTTGAGCGGTTAATTCGAATTAACGCTGCTAAATTCGATTTAAAGTCCTAGTGTAGACCAGGCCTCAGACATTTTAAAGGTCCGTTAAAGGCAAACTGTCGCGTGAGGCTCTTTCCAGCGCATCTGCTGTGACCGTGCTTTCTGCCTCTTTCTTGGCAGACATTGCTCTTGAAAAGCCAACTAGGCCCTCCGTGTTCTAATAATTAACGGGCAGTATGCAAGGAAAGGGTTTGGGTTCTTTTCACATTTGTTTCTCTTGCCAAGGAAGGGTGGAACTGTGTTCCCTTTCCTCTCCGTGCACAGGCCCGTGTGTCTTTTAACTTGTCCATTTAACTAATTAACTCTTGCATGAGCACAGCCCTGGGTTTCCCATTGAAGTTAAGGGGAGGGCCACTTGAAAGTCCTGGGGCCTGATCCGAATCCCACTGAAGTCAATGCAAGGGCTCCTGGGATGCCACAAAGCTTTGGATTGGGAAGACTCATAGACTCATAGACTTTAAGGTCAGAAGGGACCATTATGATCATCTAGTCTGACCTCCTGCGCAACGCAGGCCACAGAATCTCACCCACCCACTCCTGTAACAAACCCTAACCTATGTCTGAGTTATTGAAGTCCTCAAATCGTGGTTTGAAGACCTCAAGCTGCAGAGAATCCTCCAGCAAGTGACCTGTGCCCCATGCTGCAGAGGAAGGCGAAAAACCTCCAGGGCCTCTGCCAATCTGCCCTGGAGGAAAATTCCTTCTCGACCCCAAATATGGCAATCAGCTAAACCCTGAGCATGTGGGCAAGACTCACCAGCCAGCACCCAGGAAAGAATTCTCTGCAGTAACTTAGATCCCATCCCATCCCATCCCATCCCATCTAACATCCCATCACAGACCACTGGGCATACTTACCTGCTGATAATCAAAGATCAGTTGCCAAATTCATTGTCAAAATTAGGCTATCCCATCATACAAAGGGTGCACTTTTCAAAAATGTTCAGCATTGGCCTGGCTCTGTGCCCATTGAAATAGTGGTAAAACCCAAAGAGTGTGAGTGATATTCAGTATTTTTTCCCCTAGATATTATGGGCCAGATTTTTCAAAAGAGTTCTGCTCCCAGTGGTTCCTAGTGAGAGCGATAGCTGAGCTCTTTTGTAGAGACAGTTTTGTTTTGGTCACCAGAGCTGGACAAAACTACATTCACTTCAGCTATGTTTGTGGCTCTTTTGTGTTCACTTTCCACAAGCATTCTAGCAAACAGGTTTACTAACAGGAACGCTCACGGAGCCAGCAAAGTCGAAGCGGTGATTAGAGAATATGTTCAGAAAGTAGTCTTTTCATTTGTAAATATGAATATTAGGAACAGACGTTTGGTTTTGAGCTACATTCATACAATCGGAGGAAAGAAATGGTACCGTGAACCTATACGTTCAATGAAAACTAACCAGCCCACTTCAGGTGCTTAATTTTTGATTTTTAAACGGCTTACAAGCTAGCTATAGACCAAAAAATAGTCAGAATAAAATATTTTAAAGTAATAGGCTGCAGAAAAAGAGGCTACATTATCTGAATACATTATTGGCTGGGACATTCACTCTTCTCTAACTGAAACTTCACATTTTGGAGTGGGGAAGATGATAATGTACTGTATAGAGTAGTTAACCCATTCTACCTATAATAAAAATATGCACTTGTTTTACAGGTGGGAGAGAGAGAAGCATGTTTAAATTAGGCCCTAGATAATTTTAACTGTGTCACAAACCTGTTCAGATCCAGACTATCCTTGACATTAATGCATTTCATTTCCTTCTCAGTGGAAAGAAGAAAAACTCCAATGTAAGTACAATCTTTTCCAATCTCAGCTTTAATCACTATAGATTTATGCACTCAGCCAGGTAGTAAATCCCTTTCAGTATTGATCCAGCTTCTAATAGTAGGTGACTTTGGACAATTTCAATCTTGTAAACCAGAACATCCAGAAATGACATGTCACAAAGGCCTAAGCTTACAACACAGACAGAAGCAGATTTATTCCAGTCATCACCAGGCATATTTAGTGCTATCAGGCACCTTTGAGCTGCGTATGATAATCGAATACATACAGAAACCTTTAAGACATCATTCTAGGTCACAGTGTTTGAGTCAGGACAGAGCACATACTCGGTTATAAATTATAAATCCACATATACTCTACTGCATGTTTTATTATATAACCATGTTTATAAGAATGAACATACATGTGCTGTGTGTGTATATAGAGAGAGATTTTAAAAAGCACTTGAGAAAGTTTAGATGTCCAAATCCCATTAACTTTCTATGTGAGTTGGGTGCCTAACTCCCTTAGGCACTTTGAAAATCCAACTCTGTATCTAGATTAGAGGAGATTGAAAAAGTTGGGTCTTTATGACACTTTGAGCAAAAAAATTCATATGAAAATTTTCATTCTAAATTGTTCAAATTTTTCTGGGAAAATGTTGAAACAAAATGAAATAATTTGAATTATTTCATTTTGGATTAAAAAAAACCAAAAATTAACCAAATAGTTCAAATTCCAAATTTTGAGATTTTTTTTCATCCCTCCCGCCCCTTTATTCCTGCATTGCCTCCGAATCCATTATCATGAATGATGTAGAAGTAGAAAGCTTTTTAACTTTATTTTTTCTTGTTTCCTTTTGCATTTTGTAACTTTTTTCCAAACGTCTGCAACTTAGGAAAAGTTGAAGAGTGGAAAAATGAGTCTGTCAGGCTATAGTTTAGTCACACTGCCAGTTTACAGCTTCTGAAATGTTAGAGAATTTACTTTTTCCTTTTGCCACTTTGTAATTTTTCCACAGTTGCAGAAGTTCTGCAAACTACTCGAGTTGGGGAGGGGAGAAAAAGGAGTGGTGACCCCTTTCTCCCCGCCCCCATCCCCTACTACACATTTTGTTCTAATCAGTTGTTTGACAAAAAAGTAACAAGGGAAAGGGGGAAAACACATCAATAACTGTAATGAAACAATTCAATTAAAAAATAAATGAACACTTTTGTTCTGGAATTTCCTATAGGGAAAAACTCAAATAATGCTGCCAAAAATGACCTTTGCCTGTGGAAAATGATTGTTTTTGGATAAAACCCATTTTTCCTTTAAAAAATTTCTTTGGTAAAAAATTGTGACCAATTCTAACCTAGAGCTGATACGGAATGCCATTGGGCAAATCTCATATTTCACAAGCAGTGACGCAACAAGTTATGCAGCTCAGGGCCGCCCAGAGGGGGGGCAAAAGAGGCAATTTTCCCCCGGCTCCGAGCCCCACAGGGGCCCCCACCAGAGTTTTTCAGGGCCCCTGGAGCAGGGTCCCTCACTCGCTCCGGGGGGCCCGGAAAACTCTTGCGGGGCCGGGCGCAGGAGCTTCTTCGCTCCCGGTCTTCGCCGGCAGGGGGGGGGTCCTTCCGCCCCAGAGCGGAAGGACCCCCCGCCGGCGAATTACCGCCGAAGATGGAGCGGGACCCGCCACCGAAGTTCAGCTCGGTCTTCTGCGGTAATTCGGCGGCGGGGGGCCCTCCCGTTCCGGGACCCGCCGCCGAAGTGCCCCGAAGACCCGCGGCGGGGCCCCCCTCTGCCGAATTACCGCCGAAGACCGGGCTGCACTTCGGCGGCGGGTCCCGCTCCGGTGGTAATTCGGCGGCGGTGGGGCCCCGCCACGGGTCTTCGGGCACTTCGGCGGCGGGTCCCAGAACGGAAGGGCCCCCCGCCGCCGAAGACCCCAGGCCCCTGGAATCCTCTGGGCGGCCCTGATGCAGCTCCTCACAAACGAGTGAGGAAACACTCTTATGTCACATCATGTAGTCTGTATATGCCGCTCACATTCATAGGAGGAGAATTGTAGAGCTTTATTTGGATCAACTACGAAACTATCCACACCTTTCCCAAAACAAGGGCTGGACTGGAATCTTTTTGGAGATTCAAACTATTTGATTGGGTGTTGCTGTTAACACTTGGGGGTGACCGGCCCTGGCAAACTGCAAAAGGTGCTGTTTGGACGTCTTCCTGGAGTCCTGGCGTTAGTGAAGATGAATTCTTTCCATTGTGATTCTGCCTTTAGGATTTATTCAGGAGCACTCTTCTGCATTTTTACACTTTTCAAGGCAGAAGTTACCCCCTAATGATTTCATTGGCCTTCAGTTCTGATCCTGGCACAATCAGCTTTCACCTTTGCTCTTCAAATGTCACCAACATTTAAAATGGCCTTTTAGCTCTCTACTTCAATTTCATCTGTTTCCTATCGGAAAATGCCATTGACAGTCTAATCAGCATTATCTCTGGAAGGACCTTATTTGTGTTGCCATTATATTCTGTCATCTTACCTGATTTCATTTTCTTTTAAACATGCATTCAATTTTCCTGATTCCAATGCAGTGAAATAGAATCATTCATTCATTTGTTGTTTATTCCATGACAAACAACGTGGTGGTATTTCTCCCCGTACTTTTTCCTCCTCTCTCTAAATCTTACTCCATCATGGGTGCAGGATAGAAAAATTTATGGGAGGATAAAATGATGGGAGACAAACGAAGGTGAGATTTTATAGCCATTTTGCATATTTACAAGTGCTGCCCAGGTTCTGGCTAAAGACCTTATGTGGTCTTCGTCTCGTCACTTCGGTCTTTAATGCATTTACCTTGAACTCTCCTATGCACCAAGGCAGTGCTAGATCCCCATTGCACAGATGGGGAACTGAGGCACAGAAAAGCTAAGTGACTTGTCAAGGCCACAGAGGAAGTCTGTGGCAAAGCATGGACTTGGACCCAGCTCTCCCTATTCCTAAGCTGAAGCGTTTTTTCCTCTCGTATTATACTTTAGAATTAATAATTTCATCCAAGGGTGTGGCTTTTTTTCCTCCCCACTTCTCATGATTGGAAAGAGGCATGTTGGATTCTCCTGTGAAATGTTATATGGGTTCTGCTATCCTGGTGTTAATATTTCATAAATGCTGAATACTTTATTGCCTGACTATACTTCTCAGAGCAAAAAACAAATTGGGTGCCAAAGAATATTCTACCCTCTGGAGTTGGAAATTAAGGCCCTGCTAGCATGGGCAGCTGCAGAGGAGGCTGTTATAATTGCTAAGTGTAGAGAAGGTGCAAACTTCTACTGAGAGCAACAGTATTGGAGTCAACCAGAGCACAGTTCCCCTGTCTTTCACTGCCCTCCTAGGTTAAAGATGGTGGTAGCTGTTTACCTTTGGCTGTGCTCACTAGTAAGGAGCTGGTAGAAGGGCAGGAGACCATAAGTTAAACACAGTAGGGGCTTTTCAAAATCCCACCCAAATGATTTAGGCCTGGGATACACCAGGAGAAAGTTTATACCAGATAACTATGTCAGTTAGGGTGTGACTATATTTAACCAATATAGTTATTGATATGTACCTTAGTGTGGATGCAGAAATAACGTTATAACTGTGCCTTATACTAGTTCATCAATCAGCATAAACAATATGGCGAGAAGCTCTTTTATATGGGTATCACTGCATCCACCCTAGGGCTTTTTGTCTGGTTGAACTATACCTCTAATTAAAAATGTCCATGTATAGACCAGCACGTAGGATCATAAATCCAACACACACACACAATAACCATTTATGGTGTGGTTAAAAAAAAATGGGAGAAAACATTGTTGCCCAATTCTTAGTGGTTATTGATCATTATTGGTTTCCAATTAATTCTAATTTAAAAAGCTAATTTAAAAAGCTAGAGTTTTAGTCTCAGAATCTGGCACAACACAATCAAGGTTGACCAGTTCAGTGTCTAGTTGGGAACTCCAGTGTGCACAACGAAGACACTCGCAGTGAGGGCAAAGCAAAACGCTAAGCAGTTTTATTAGCACAAATAGTAAAGACACAAATCCTTCCAGCCACATAAAAAGATAACAAAAATACAGAATTAAAGCAATATCTTGTACTGTTCCTCTCACACACAATCACAGCCTTCCTTGAGCATCTGGTGATAAGAGGAAAAAGGTCCAGCAAATCCAGTGGTCCAGAGAGAGATTGACTGACCCTTCTTACATGGTAGTCTGGCCATTATAGGGCCAAGGGGCTGTCATGAATATTCATTCAGCCTCCCTTGTCCATATCTAACTGCCTCACCCTAATAATGTTGTGGGAAGAGGGATAGCTCAGTGGTTTGAGCATTGGCCTGCTAAACCCAGGGTTGTGAGTTCAATCCTTGAGGGGGCCATTTAGGGAACTGGGGTAAAAATTTGTTCGGTGGATTGGTCCTGCTTTGAGCAGAGGGTGGACTAGATTACCTTCTGAGGTCCCTTCCAGCCCTAATCTTCTATGATTCTATAGGTTAATTGATTAATATCTTGTTACCATATACGTTAGTTTGTTTCCAAGGGAAGTTCACGGTTAAGCATTTGCTAATATTTTATGCTAAAATATCCAAGCTTAGTATCAATTCAATGTTTTTGTGATTTCCTGGTTTAAAATTCCCCTTCGAGTACACGTTTCCCAGTTCCCCAAAACTCAGGGTGACCGTTGGTCCATTTACCTGAGCCAAAGTTCACAGACCTCAAAGCCTTATGCTAACTGCTTCAGCTAGTGTCTTATAGCAGTGGTTCTCAGCCCGTGGGCCATCTGCAGCCCAATCAGCACAGAGCTGCGGCCCATGTGACATCCTCAGGGCCATCCAGGTAGTATTGGATGCGGCTCACAATGGTAAATAGGGTGAGATCCACTGTCTTACCGGATACAGGCCGATAGGTTCCTTTGCATTACTGCCGCGTAACATAAAATGCCAAAGCTAGCTCTAAGGTTCACACCATCAATTTCCTACCCAGCGGTAGTTGAGGAACCTAAAGTAGCTCTCAATCAAATTGCAGAATCAGAACGAGAAGAAAGATAGGAAAAAGCATAACTTACACTGCACAAAGCAGAACTATCTCAACAGGAAATTTGAAGGGTTAAAGGACAGAAAACCAAAAGCAGTATACGGATGCTATTGAAGAAGGGTCTATATCGCTCAGCAGTGCTTTGCTGTCTATCCATTCTCTAATATTTGGAAGTTCTGGCAAGTTACTCATTTTTGGCCAGGAAATTGCTCGTGGATGTTTTTGATAATAGTAAAAGAAGGTGAAGTTCTTACTGTGAGTGATTTGCTATGCATGAATCACTTGGCCCTAGCAAACCCAATCAGGTGTCACTAGTTGTGATCCGGTTAGGCTTTAAACCCAGTTCACCAAAGGTAAATGGCATTGATTGATGCACTGTGCCCCCATCCAACGTTCTCCTTAGCAAACTGGGCTGAACAATTAGGATTTAATTTTTAACGGGTTTTCTGTCCCCTTCCCTCCCCCGACAGTTCCTTCTGGATCTGATTTGGGGCCAGTTTGTTTTGAATGTTTTCTTTCTGGGCTGAGTTCAGACAGTAATGAAATAAACTCACGGAGGACAGATAAAAGCAAGAGAACATTAGCAAAGCTGACTTATACCACTCTTCTCATTTAGCTTTCCCATTCCAGCACTGATCACTGATGCCTGTGACATAGCTTTAATTTTATGTTTTCCAAGTTGGCTGGGAGATGCAAAGATGACACTTTAATGAGACAGGAAAACAAGTATTAAAATAGCATAATGTTTCCCGTTTTCAGCAACAGACTTAATAATGCGTTCCTGGAGCTATCAAGGGAGGGGTGATAATTAGACGGAAAGTATGCAGATTTTTTTAAATTGCAGACATCGCCTGACCTTGAAAAGCACATTGGACTGACAGTGATCCTTTTAAGGCCAATCATGGAGTCTCTTGCTTGGTTTGTTGAGGGAGGAGGTGTGCAACACACTTTGTAATAATAATTTATTGTTCTTTATATTCCAGTAGTGCCGACTGGGGTCAGGGCCCTATTGACCTAAGCTCTGTGAAGACCAGCGGCTCTGAAACTTCATTGCAGCAGGACCCCCTTCTGACAACAAAACTTACTACGCAGCCTGAGCCCGCCCGAGCCCTGCCACTGCAGGTGCAGGGGCCAAAGGCCGAGCTCCTCCCCTCTGGGTGGGGTGGAACAAAGCTGAAGCCCTCAGGCTTTGGCCCCGGGCCCCAGCATGTCTGAGTCAGCCCTGGCGCCCCCATTAAAACGGGGTTGTGACCCACTTTGGGGTCCCGGCCCACAGTTTGAGAACGGCTGGTATAGAAATGTAGTAACAGACAGTCCCTGCCCTGAAGAGTTTACACACTAAGTAAGCAAGAGTGGGAGAAAGGAAGCATTATTATTTCCAGCTGGGGAAAGGAGAGATGAAGTGTCTTGCCCAAAATCACATGCCAGCCCAGTTCTAGCAGAACTGGAAGCAGAATCCGTGTCGGCTGACTCCCAGTCCACTCCCCTATTCTCTAGACATCAGAGCCTCCTAGCTCTTTCCTCCTTTATAAAATACCTCTTTCTAGCTGTCTATAAATGAATGCAAAGTCAAAAGTTAGGCACCTAAATCACTTCTCAGGCTCAGACAGGGATGGCCAGCCTGAGCCTGAGAAGGAGCCAGAATTTACCAATGTACATTGCCAAAGAGCCACAGTAATACGTCAGCAGCCCCCCGCAGTTCCCCCCACCAGCAGCCCCTCCAATCAGCACCTCCCCCTCCCTCCCGGCACCTCCCGATTAGCTGGTTCCTGGAGTGCAGGAGGCTGGGGCGGGGGAAGGAGCGAGGGCACCGCAAGGTCAGGGAGGGGCAGGAAGGGGTGGAGTGGGGGCAGGGCCTGTGGCAGAGCCAGAGGTTGAGCACTGAGCACCCCCCGGCACATTGGAAAGTTGGCGCCTGTAGCTCCAGCCCTGGAGTCAGTGCCTGTACAAGGAGCTGCATATTAACTTCTGAAGAGCCACGTGTGGCTCCAGAGCCACAGATTGGCCACCCCTGACTTAGGCATGTCTACACTGCATGCTTCTTTAAGAGGTATGTTGTGTACATGCATGCATAGCCCCCCCCAACCCCTTAGCATGGGTATAAATAGCAATGTAGCCTAAATCATAGTCATGGGCGAGCATAGTAAGGGTGTGGGTGTGTACTCACGTACATACCCAGCACAGTTCTCTACTTGCCCGAGCAGTGCCTCCCTCTGCACTACTACTTTAATCTGTGCGATGTTCTGCTGCCAAAGTCTGTCTTCACTGTGGGGAAAGGCTCTGCCAGCTCCCTGTTGCTGGAGCCTTTCCCCATGGCAGGGAAAGACTAGCAAGGCGGAGGCAGCAGGCAAAGGCTGAGTCTTTCCCTGCTGTCTCCCCTTTGCCAGAGCCTTTACACTGCGGTGTATAGCTTTGTGTGTCAGTGAATCAGAGCCTGCATTTCACTGCACCACGTAGCTAGGCATACCCTACATGCCAGCTCCAGCGATGTGTAGTGGAGACATTGCCTGTAGGTGCTTTCAGAAATCCCACTAGGCACCTGTCTGCATCTCTAAGCACCCAGATGCTTTTGTACATCTGTCCCTGAGGAGCCAAAGTCCAATGGAACTAAGTTGTGTTTGAAAATTTGGCTTGGCCATTTTTGAAAATTTCACTCAATTCCAACAAAGTGCTACATGAGCATTATGGAACTGCGAGATTGAAGGAGGTTCTTGTTAGTGGGCTACAAATTCTAGCCAAGTCAGGGAAGGTGGGAAAGTGAGTGTGGAAATGTGAATTCAAGGTTAAAATTTTCAATGGGGCCTATGGGAACTAGGTGCTCAACTAAGTTTCAATGGGATCTGAGTGTTTAAATCCTCTCAACTTTTTAGACAATCCCACTCTGGCTCAAGCAATGGGTGGCTTGAGAGCTGGAGAAAGTGTTAATGTATAAACTTAAAAAAGCCCATGTGGTCAGGCTTGTTATGTCTGTAAGGAGTCTGCTGTGAATAGGAAACAAAACTCGTTTGAGAAGTGTTCTGGCTACCCGCCTAAGAACATACGGCAGATGGATGAAAGAGGTTTGCTTTTCCATGCCTTACCCACAGCCTCCATTGTGGAAGCAGCCATCAAAGTCAAGGATAGAAAACTGGCCAATGGAACCCGTAGCTGTGCCTTTGTGTGGTAGCGTGGCCGATGAGAAATGAAAAGCTGCTGCTGAGTTGGCATGCCAGGAAACCCAGAGCATTCTGTAACGTCCCGTGCTCAATCTGCTAGTCGTGTGGAGACATAGCACCAATGCCTTGATGGCATCTAACATGCGGGGGGAATTTAAAATGTTGTTTAATAGAAAAATGCTGCTGTGGAGGCCTCCCGTTTGGTGACTGAGAGCACCCCAGTCCTATTGATAGGAGTCTTACAAGTGTGAAGCCAGAATGGTGGCCAGAAAACATCATGAAATAGGCAGTTAGGCTCCTAAATCCATATTTAGGCACTCGTTTAAGTGGCGTGGGATGTCATTCTGAACCACTGACATCAGGGGCAAGCTGCTGTATACCGGGGGAACTGCTAGGAGCTGAGCAATTTTGAAAATCTGGCCCCATCCTTTTTAAAAATTTTTTTAAAAGCTTCTAGATAAATAGCCTCTTTCAAAACTGCTGAGTACCTAGCAGCTCCCAGTGAAGTCAGTGTTTCAGGCCACTTATTTAGGTGCCTAAATCTGGAATTAAGAGCCTAACTTTAGCCTCTTGTGGTGGGGTGACAACTCACTGGCACGGCGCCTCCTGCTGGTTGTCCTGGGAATTAGCTCTTCCAGCCCAGAGCACCCTCTGCAGGCTGGTGTCTTGCCTGCTGCTGGCCCCCGTGTCCCTCCCAGACCCCAGTGCCCCTTTTCCTAAGGGTTCTGCCCCAATAGTAACCTATGATCTGGGTCTCCCCTCCCAGGGGAACCCCCAACCCTCTATCCCCACCTTGCCTCCGTGGCTACTGCCAGTCACTATCTAGCCCCCATTCTCGGGGGCAGACTGCAGTCTGTAAACCACTCAGCAGCGGCAAGGGGGTTAGGCAAAGGCAGCAGGTCCTATCTCTGGACTGCCCCCCTGCAGCCCCAGTACCTGCTTTGGATCCTTTAGCAAGGCCTGCAGCCTGGGGTTTTACCAGGCTGGAGCTCCCCAACTCCCTCTGCCCTTCCCCAGCACTGCTGCACCTCCGGTACCCTGCTCAGCTCCCAGGAAGCCAGGTCCTTCTCTCTCAAAGAAGCTATAGGGACTGTCTCTCAGCCTCTGGCCCCAGCCCTCTTATAAGGGTCAGCTGGGCCCTCATTAAGCCAGCCGCAGCTATGGTCAGCTATCCACTCAGCTTCCCCAGCCATTCTTAATCTCTCTCACCCTGCCGCAGGCCTCTCCTGTGCTGCTTTCACCCTTCCAGGGCCGGAGCGGGGTGATCACCCCGCTACACCTCTTATTTTGAAAGTCTTGCCCCGCATCCCATCTGCAGCCAGTGGGTGGTAGGAGAACCACTGTCAGCATTTAGTGATATCTGTCCGCTAACACACTTCTGAATGCATGGCATTTCTTGCATAAATTTGCCTGCTTCTGTACACCAGCCTGCTGCAAACTGGAGTGCACTGAGCGTGGGGGTGCTTTGGTGGCTTTTATTTGATGGTGCACAATGCTCTGTCCTTCCTTGGGAATCTGTACTAAATCGCCTTCATGAGCTGATTAGCCACATTAGATGGCAACCTTCAAAATGTGATTGAAACTAGAACTGGGTGACTTTTTTTTACGACGAATAGTAAATTTGCTGTAAAGTGCATTTTTCAGGGCTCTGAACCTAATTGTGAATTCAGGTCTAATACAGCTTGAGAAAAAGTTTAAATGGTTCATTTTGACAGTTTCAAAATTAACTATTTTGACTTTGTTTTCAAACGGTTTTGTTTATAGCTGTGTTTTCGGGATAAATCCCTACCACCAAGCAATGGTGAACACCCCCAATTCTAAGATGGAACAAAGCCCTCCCTGAAATGTATGGGTCAAACAAAATTCTTCATTTGAGCAAACACATTTTTTAAAAATTATTTTATTTTGGCAAAAAATAAAAAACTTCCAGTTTTGGTTTGGGGGCAAAACCGAAATATCAGTTATCCACTTAGTTCTAAATGAATTTGCTGCTGCTTTTGTGCCCAAATGAAGCTACCAATTCCAGTTGTTGTTTGATTGATTTATTAATTTTAGGGGGGAGGGTGAAAGTGAAGAATGTTGGCATATTTTGCATTATCATGAGTAAAAATTGAGTATTAATTAAGTAAAGCACATTCCCACCAGGGCTGGTTGAGAGTCTGAAAAAATGTGTAGTAAACTCTTTAATCATTTGAAATGTTATGGCCAGCTTTCATCGTAAGGGAGTTTGGATATCACAAACCTGACAGAATTCTTGCTCCCCCTATCATCTATTATCATTTAACTTATGGAAGATTCTTATGGTGCTGAAGGCCATATAAGTTCCATAGGCCTTGTCTACACTACAAGACTATTTCGAATCTACTTAAGTCGAATTTGTGGATTCGACCTTATGAAGTCGAATTTGTGTATCCACAGTAAATACACTAATTCGAATTTCTGAGTCCACAGTAACGGGGCTGGCGTCGACTTTGGAAGCGGTGCACTGTGGGAAGCTATCCCACAGTTCCCGCAGTCCCCGCTGCCCATTGGAATGCTGGGTAGAGCCCCCAATGCCTGCTGGGGGGAAAAATGTGTCGAGGGTGGTTTTGGGTAACTGTCATCATTGAACCGTCAATCACGCCCTCCCTCCCTGAAAGCTCCGGCGGGAAATCTGTTCGCGCCCTTCTCTGGTCGGTTACAGCGCGGACGCCACAGCACTGCGAGCATGGAGTCCGCTGCGATCATCGCTGCACTTATGGCCGTTGTCAACTCCTCGCACCTTATCGTCCACCTCTTCCACAGTCAGCTGCTGAGAAATCGTGCGAGGAGGCTCCGTCAGCGCGGTGAGGACAGGAAGTCACAGAGTGGCGCAGACCTCTCACAAAGCAGGGTACGCCGCGCCGTGGAGATCATGGTGGCAATGGGTCAAGTTCATGGTGTGGAACGGCGATTCTGGGCCCGGGAAACAAGCACGGACTGGTGGGACCGCATAGTGCTGCAGGTCTGGGATGAATCACAGTGGCTGCGAAACTTCAGGATGCGTAAGGGCACTTTCCTTGAACTCTGTGACTTGCTGTCCCCTGCCCTGAAGCGCCAGGACACCCGGATGCGAGCAGCCCTGACTGTGCAGAAGCGAGTGGCCGTAGCCCTCTGGAAACTTGCAACGCCAGACAGCTACCGGTCAGTAGCGAACCACTTTGGCATCGGCAAATCTACCGTGGGGGTTGCTGTGATTGAAGTAGCCCACGCAATCGTTGAGCAACTTCTCTCAAAGGTAGTGACTCTGGGAAACGTCCAGGACATCATAGATGGCTTTGCCGCGATGGGATTCCCTAACTGCGGTGGGGCTATAGATGGGACTCACATCCCTATCCTGGCACCAGCCCACCAGGCCAGCGAGTACATTAACCGAAAGGGCTACTTTTCTATGGTGCTGCAAGCACTGGTAGACCATAGGGGACGTTTTACCAACATCTTCGTTGGGTGGGCGGGCAAGGTTCATGACGCGCGTGTGTCCAGGAACTCTGGTCTGTTTAGACGCCTCCAGGCAGGTACTTTCTTCCCGGACCACAAAGTAACGGTTGGGGATGTGCAGATGCCTACAGTGATCCTCGGGGACCCAGCCTACCCGCTAATGCCCTGGCTCATGAAGCCCTATACAGGCGCCTTGGACAGAGAGAAGGAACTCTTCAACTACCGGCTGAGCAAGTGCAGAATGGTGGTGGAGTGTGCTTTCGGACGTCTCAAGGGGAGATGGCGGAGCTTACTGACTCGCTCGGACATCAGCGAAAAGAATATCCCCGTAGTTATTGCTGCTTGCTGTGTGTTCCACAATCTCTGTGAGAGCAAGGGCGAGACCTTTTTGTCCGGATGGGAGGTTGAGGCAAATCGCCTGGCTGCAGTTTACACTCAGCCAGACACCCGTGCCGAGAGAATATCCCAGCGGGAAGCGCTGTGTATCCGGGAGGCTTTGAAAGCTAGTTTCCTCGGAGAGCAGGGTAACCTATGACTCTCCACTTGCTTTCAAGAGAAACTGACCCTGGGCCTGTGTCTGTATGTGTCGATTTCGATCTGCGGTTACATACCCCGTTCTCCAAGTTTCCCCCACTTCCAAAGCACGTTTTAAATCAAATTAATTGTTACACTCTTTCTTAATAAATCTTTGTTTTACTTTGCATTTCTGTTCAGTTGCTGAAACATGGACCCATACTGTGCTGGGCACGGTGTGCACTGATGTACAGACCGCTTGTTCCATAGAGGAATGACATCCTCCTGCTCCTACATAGGTCTCTGGGGTGGGGGACGGTTGCAAGTGGTTGTGCATTAAGGGGAGGGATTGCAGGAAGGGGTGGGTTTGCAGGAAGGGGCGAGTGGTGCCTTCTTTGGATAGGGGTTTGGATGACGGCAGTGGGCTGCGGGTTTGGGCGTAGGAAGGGATGAGGGGTGTGGGGGAAGGGTGAGTATCTGTCCGTGGATGAGGGCTCTTGCTGGGGCTCAGGGCAGCGGAGAGGCTCGTTGCTATGGTGGAAGTGCATGGTAAGGGCAGCGTGCCTTAACATTAAGGGGTTGGCAGGCGCTAGGACCCTGGACAAGCATACACATCACAGAATGACATGGGGCAGCATACACCACACAGAGTGACCCTGGTGCCTACTGACTGCAGTGTGTGTGTGCCCTGCAGTTGATCATGCCCCCAAGTCTGTACCCTGGTAATGTAGGCTATATCGTGCAATTATAAATCCCCTCCCCCCCCATACAAAAAAAAATCCTCTGACGCGAAAGACGTGACCGAAACAGTGAATAACAGCAAATAGCTTTTAATAATCTAATACACAGTGGGGGGATGAAACTTGGATTTGGGACTGGGTGAGCCTGTAAGGGAAGCACTTCTACAAATGTATAGCGTGAGAGGTGTGTGGTACATTAGCGCTATGCAGTGGTGCAGTGACAGTTCTCACGGCCCCTACCTCCCCTCCGTCTTGTACTTTTGGGTGAGGGGGGGGCAGGACTTCTTGGCGGGGGAGGGCGGTTGCAGATACACTGCAGGGGGGCTCTCTCCTCCTGCCTGCGGTCCTGCAGAACATCAACAAGGCGCCGGAGCGTGTCTGTTTGCTCCCTCATTAGCCCAAGCAACGTTTGAGTCGCCTGCTGGTCTTCCTGCCACCACCTATCCTCCCATTCGATGTGTGTGCGATGCTGTTGACATAGGGTCTCCCTCCACTGTGTCTGCTCTGCCGCCTCGGCTCTGGAGCAGGCCATCAGTTCCGCGAACATCTCGTCCCGAGTCTTTTTCTTTCGCCGCCTAATCTGCGCCAGCCTCTGCGAGGGGGATGCCGGGGCAGTCCGGGAAAGAGCCGAAGCTGTGTGATGGGAAAAGTAACTGATTTCCTTGAACAGATACATGTTTGCGAACAGTGAACACAGTCTAGTCAGTTTCTCTGAACAAGACCATACAGGGCAACAAGTCTCACGAGATCTCGGGCCAAGTTCGAGATTTCAGAATACGCTCTCATTGGCTGCGGCATTGCACAGGAGAGTGGACAAGTGGGGAGAGACAGCTGAATCCGTCTAGCAGACAGTCCTGGTAAGCCTTACAGTACATTCTGCTTATCAGTTAATGGATAGCTGTGCCCTCCCGCTAAAGGCAATCTGGAAATCATATACTCTGACCCTTTTCCAGCCACTCCCGCCAGTGCACGGGAAAGATCAATGTATGCTTTTCCTATGTGGCCTACAACACGTGGCTGTTAAGCGAGGGTCATTGTTATGCAAAGTAAAAGTCAACCATTCACAACAGTAACAATACACTAATTGCCCTAATTAGATGCAGCATTTCATGAACGAGATCACCCTGATGCGGGTCCCTCGGAGTCACAAAGAGCGGATGCTAAGGGAAGCCCTGCAGAGACCAGGACCATATGCGGCTATGCTTGTGGAGGCGATGATTCCCATCTACATAAGGATGTCCTGGCGCGGAAGAGTGTGCTTCCACGGAGCACCCAACAAGGCACCTCTCCCCAGGAACCTCCTGCGGAGGCTTTTCGAGGACCTAAATGAGACCTTTCTTGAATTGTCCCTGGAGGATTATTGTTCAATCCCTATATGTGTGGACCTACTTTTCATATAGTTTTTCATTGAAAATTTTATATATAGTATTTCTATTTTTTTATACCTGTTTTATAAAAAATAAATGTTTACATGTTTCTAGCACTTACCGCCTGATCCTTCCCCTGATTCAGAGTCCGGGTTAACGGCCGGGGAGGGTTGGTAGGGGATCTCTGTGAGGGTGATGAAGAGATCCTGGCTGTCAGGGAAAGCGGTTTTGTGTTCGCTGTCGCCTGCGCCGTCCTCCACAGACCCTTCCTCATCTTCCCCATCGGCGAACATCGAGGAGGAACTGTCCAGGTTCACTATGCCATCCACTGAGTCCACGGTCACTGGTGGGGCAGTGGTGGCAGACCCACCTAGAATGGCATGCAGTGCCTCGTAGAAGCGGCATGTCTGGGGCTGGGCTCCGGAGCATCTGTTTGCCGCTCTGACTTTTTGGTAGCCTTGTCTCAGGTCCTTGATTTTCATGCGGCACTGCATTGCATCCCGGCTGTATCCTTTCTCTATCATTGCTTTGGAGACCTTCTCGAAGGTCTTTGCATTCCGCTTGCTGGAGCGCAGCTCCGACAGCACAGACTCCTCGCCCCACACACCGATCAGATCCAGGACTTCCCGGTCTGTCCATGCTGGGGACCTCTTTCTATTCTTGGATTGGCCAGACTCCTCTGCTGGAGAGCTCTGCATCGTTGCAGGTGCTGCGGAGCTCGCCCCGATGTCCAGCCAGGACGTCAGATTCAAAGTGCCCAGACAGGAAAATGAATTCAAATTTTCCCAGGTCATTTCCTGTGTGGCTGGTCAGAGAATCCAAGCTCGGACTGCTGTCCAGAGCGTCAACAGAGTGGTGCACTGTGGGATAGCTCCTGGAGCTACTAAGTTCGATTTGCATCCACACCTAGCCTAATTCGAGCTAGCCATGTCGAATTTAGCGTTACTCCACCTGTCGGGGTGGAGTACCAAATTCGAACTAAAGAGCCCTCTAGTTCGAATTAAATGGCTTCCTGGTGTGGATGGTTGAGCGGTTAGTTCGAATTAACGCTGCTAAATTTGAATTAAAGTCCTAGTGTAGACCAGGCCATAGATAGATATGATGCCACAGCAGTTGATCCAAAGCTCTTCAGATGAGAGCCATCTCCTGGTGTCAACAGAAGGAAGCTAGTGATGGGACCTTCTTAGTGAGAAGTCCGAGGTTCTGAAAGTTGTTTCATACTTCACAGCTGTATCCAATGGGAAGACAACCAAGACTTTGAATGACTTAGTGGAGTTTGGATCAGGGCCATCCTTCATCAGGGCTGGGAGTTGGTTCCAGAGATGCCTCAAGACTCATCTTCTACCAAGTGTTCTCTGCAGGGAGGTGTGGGGCAAAGTGTTGAGAGATCAGTGGGAAACTTTGTCACAGGATTAGTAGGTGTGTTTGGGAATTCTCTCCGGAAACTTGCCTTAGAGTGACTCCAGAGGAGTTCAATATATTGATCTCATTGATGAGCAGGTTCAGAGGCAGCTTGATTGTGTTCTAGACGTACTTGCAAGAAGAGAAGCTATCCGATACTAAAAGCTATTTCATGTAGCAGAGAAAGGCAACACAAGAGCCAGTTGCTGGGATTTGAAACTTGACAAATTCAAAATAGAACTAAGTGCAAATTTTTAACAGTGAGGGACACGAATGATTGGAACAGCTTTTCAAAGAATGTAGTGGGTCTTTTATCCCTGGAAATCTTTTAATCAAGACTGCATATCTTTCTAAAAGAGTTGGTTTAGTTCCCCCACAAGTCATTGAGCTGGATGCAGGAATAACGGTGTGAAATTATATAGCGTCTGTGTGGGAGCTCAGACTACATGAACTTGATCCCTTCTGACCCTAAAATCTGAATTTTCTGTTAGCATTTAAGAACTGTTGGTGAAGTTGCATCATTGTATTGGATCAAATATTTGTTTGTTCATTCTCACAAGTATGTGTGTTGTGCAATGAGTTAGCCATTGTTTGTTAGCTTGTTTTAGGGTGTTTTTCTTTAAAAAAAAAGTCCACTGTTCCATGCTGTGCTCTAAAGTTTGGTTAAATGGTGTGTTCTCATGTGGTGTCATCTCTGCTGTCTGTCCCTGGATTTGTGCAGAGAATTTGAGTTTGCTTTCAGATTTTTTGTTTTGTTTTACAAAAGAGCCTCTCCTAAAGGGGCGCACCACCTGTCTTGTGCACAATACTGCGGGCTCTGTTCTCAGGGGTGCTAAGGACTTGCAGCTCCAGTAGAGTGGGAGCATCTCTGAACATCAGAAAAAATTGCCTAGCTCGAGTCTTAAATTCAGTTCCCTGGCTTTTCTGCAAGCTGCATGTGTGATCTTGGGCAAGTCACTCGGCCTCTCTGTGCCTCAGTTCCCCATCTGTGCAATGGGGATAATAGCATGGCCTTATCTCTCAGTGGTGCTGTGAGGAGAAAAACCCTGTGTGAGGTGCTCAGACAGGATGGTAATGAGGGCTGGAAATGTATCTAAAATAGATTAAAACTACATTCAACATCCCTTCTCTGTGATTTGTCTGTCCTTTCTGACCCAGCTATGGACAGAGGGGCTGGAACAATTTGTTTAGTGGGGGTGCTGAGAGCCATTGAACCCAACTATAAACCCTGTATATAGTGGAAACCATTTCAAGCCAGGAGGTGCAGCAGCACCCCTAGTTCCAGCACCTGTGGATATGGAGCTCTTCCTGCTAGGTGAGAAGGTCCTGCTCAGAACTCCTAATTTAGACTTAAGAACCCAATCCAAAGCCCTAAGAGAGCAACTTCCACTGTCCATCTACGTTCACTATGTAGCCACCTGCCCCTGTCATCCGTCTGGCTGAGACAAGGGATTTTCTGTTTAAAAGAAATCCCCCACCCAAACCCCCCCACAAAACCTAAGCATAATGATTAAGTTTCTCACCGAGGCTTTGGTTCCTGCGCTATGAATTAGTGTACTTGTTTTCAATTTAACACCCAAACCCACTGCTTTCCTAGCCATACACTGCACACAAACAATCATGCTGTGTTTCCTTTAGTCCAGATGGCAGGCGGGCTGTAAAAATGAAGCTAAGCAGTAATAAACTGTGTAATTACTGAAGATCAGTGGGGAAAGGTTACATTTATCGGTCTTAAAATAGGAGCTTTGTGCTAAGAAGAGGAGCAGAAAAAAGGTCTTACAAGTCCATTTTGTTCATGTCACTTTTTTTTTGGTATATCACAGACCCACCCGTAGTTAAAACGATAACAGGAACGAGCTTGTCAAAGTTGGACTAAAAAGAGAGATGGAAAGCTAACTTTGGAGCAGCCTTATGCAAAAATGAGGTGAAATTACTCTGGGGATACAGTAGGATTTGGAGGGTTGTTTTTTCCCCCCAGAGGATAAACAAGGATTTTTTTTTAAATCCCATCTCTGCTCAATGAACAAACAAGCATCAGAGAGATGCAAAAATCTCCAGGCACATTACCCTTAACTTATGTCTCAGCACCCAGTAACGAGGTATCGGCTCTGGCTTCACCCTGAGTTTGGACTTCATGCCTCATTCATTTCTGACATGCCTTCTCCTCTCCCAGGGTAACGTGGCCACATGGGACAATGTGCTCATTGGCCCATGCATAGTTTTGAATTGTAAATCGGAGGAGAGGGAGAGACAGCTTGACTGAACCCAAATTATGTTACAATAGATGGTAATGAATGTCCTGCTTTAGCAGGATAATAGAAACCCTGCTTGTTGGCAGTCATTCAGCCTCTGTCTCTCTCATCCATTTGCTTTGTTGGCCTTGACCCTAATCCAACAATTGCACATCCCCAGCTGCTCTTTAAACTGCCTCATTAGTGGCGCACCATTGGGCAGCTCCCGTGACAGTCATCCAATGGGATGAAAGTGACATGGGGCCAAAGACTGTAACCGATTGGCAAGCATTACACTGAAATCTGAGGCAGGGCTGGAAGAAGCAGCATAGGGCAAGTGGAGGAAATGAACATTGCTAAGGTATTAGGCACATGCCAACTCAGTAGCTCAGCTCTCCACCCTGCTGAAGTCACACGCTCACCTCCCCACAGGCACAAAATAAGTTTCACTCTTTTTCTGTGCACCAGGGTAATTTTTTAAAATAACTCTGCCACATTAGACTAATCATTATTGTATACAACTCTCCAAATTCCTAATTTCTATAGTTTTGTAACATAATAATAAAAAAGACAGGATGCTGCAGGACAGATGGCCCCTTGTCTTAGGCCCTAATCCAGCACAGGACATAAGCAGGTGCTTATCTCTAAGCAGGTGAGTAGTCCCTTTGAAGAACGGTACAATACTTGTCTTGCATCTGGTTGCTTAGGAGAGCATCACAATCATAATGAATTTCATCTCCCACTCGGTCAGTTCCAACAGGAGAAAGACAGTGCATAAAAACTGTGTGAGAGGGGAGAAATATTCCTTTGACGCAAGGGTGGGGGGAAGCATAGTGGGAGTGAATGACAACTCAGCCAGGGAGTACGTTATGTGGCTGAAATCAAATCGTATCTAGTTTGGAATGACAAGTTCTGGAATACTGAAGTGAACAAAACTGCACTTGAGTTTCTTGATAAAACTGACACATTATGTCTTTCAAGTACATTATTTCTATATATCTGGAAAAATAGTCCACTACAACCAGGAAATGCTGACCTCCAAATTTACATACATCTTCAGCTAGTTTTGTTCAAGGTCTGTTGGTAGAGGTGTTGTTAAAGGTTCTTTGTGTTGGACTGTTCGTTTTGCAGCGTTCACATGCCAATACTTTATTCTTTATATGCTTGCTGGTGCCTGGCCGCCTGCAATATTAGTCGACTCCCTGAGTGCTTTTGTGTGGCAAACAGCTGCAAAGGTCCATATTTCGTGCATTTATTAAAACATGTACCTTTGGCAAATCATACATCTGAGGACTAAGCATTTTTCCACATCTCCTGGCTTGAAAGGCTTTGGTGTTTGACTAGAATTTCTCCCTCTTAGTTTGAGAGTTCTCTCCTCAGCTCAGGGAGAACTTCTTATAGCACTCATGTTGTATTTCACATCTTCTAAGCTAATTTCTTGTTTTTTTCAAAGTTCGGCAAGTTGCTCTTGGTTTTGCTGTCTCACCATCTCAGACTGCTTTGCTATTTGAATAGTTGTGAGTAGGGTTAAGTCTGTTTTTAATTGTAGCTGCTGTGAAAGATTTTTATCTGTTAACCCAATAACCATCCTGTCTCTGATATTTTCATGTTTTGCAATTCCAAAATCAGTTTTCAGCCAATGTCTGCAGAGCTCTTTTAACACATTCAACATTTTCCCCTGGTCTTTGAATTCTCTGGTGAAAACCTGCTCTTTCATAAAACACATTTCTGAGGCATAAAGCATGCATCAAACATAGCCAGAACCCTTACATAGTCATCTTTGTGACCCTCTTCAGTCAAATAAAAGGATCTAAAGAGGTGTTTTGCCTGCTTTCCTACAGCATAAATTAAAGAACATATTTGGATAGCTGCCGTTTCTTTCTGGAGTTTTGTAGCAATTTGAAATCTTGCAAAATACTGCTTCCTCAGTCTATTGTGAAGGTTTGTCAAAGCTGAAGTTTTCTGGGGCTTTGAAAAGTGGCATTTTGATGAGATCCTGCTACTTTTGTTGCTTTCCCCCCCATCTATCTAAGTATCCTCTGGTCCTTTCAGAGTTCTTCAGGTGAACTGCTGCCTGGGGCAGCCTAGGAAAGAAGAAGGGAGGTAAGGAGGGAACAGTAAGAGAGCGAGGGGAAGACAAAGGGCTGAGATGAGAGAGGAAGTGTCATAACCATGAGGAAGCCAGGCTGGCGGGGAATTCTGAAAGCAAAGGGCTAGATGGGTGATTCAGGTTAGGTGGCAAGGCATCAGAAAGGGAACCAATATCACTCCTAAAGCTAGTATTTTACTCAAGTTGTGTACAGTATTTCTGCCATTATATGGCAACCTTGGCCAAGCACATGCTAAAGAGCTTTGCTGAACTTTGAACCATAGGAGTACTCCTGTGGAAATCAATGGGATGACTTGTGCTTAAAACTAGGCATGTGCTTAAGTGCCTTGCTGGATCAGACACTGTTTGATTTTTGAAGAACGCACATTTGCTTTGGACTCCTACGTTTGCACAGCAGAAAGGAAAAATCCTGAGGCTGCAAGAGAAAATCCAGAGAGGAGGGTTGTGACCTCAGGTTAGAGGGTCTCCAAAAATAGCTGCTTTCTGGGATGTTTGCAATTGGCAAAGTGGCTTCTAATTAGCACATCCTCTACTCAAGTGCTTTCTGGGCTAAACCATCACCTTCAGCATATGGGAAATAGATGGCATCTTCAACATTCAGATGGATTGGTTTGGTTTATAAGACAGTTGGCAAAAATATAAATTATACACTGATTTCTTATTCTTAAAAGATACATAAAATTCCTTTATTTTGCATTAAGAGAGGACAAAAAATCTTTACCAGCTACAAATTGTTGCCATGTTTGCTTGCTAAGCAATGTACAACAATTTTACTGAGGGTTCGGTGTGTGTGTGTACATATGCAGCATTGCTGAGCTATTAGAAATCACTGTATTATTGCTGTTCTTTTCAATTACCTGAACATCCCCTGGGTCTTCAAAGATGAATAAGATTTCAAAGATGAATAAAATTTCAAAGATTGCTGACTTGCTTATCTTATTAGAAAATATTGGTTTCTTCCCATCCTCCCCTCCAATTCTAACTAGAGTACCTGAAATTTAGTCTTTATTGGTGTTTTTAGTTCTTGTGCTTTTGGACTTTTTATGTAAAGTCAACAGTTTTCTTTTGAATTTGTCTCTCCAAATAGCAAAATGGCTTTTTAAAATCTTTATCCACATTCACCAATGCAATAATAAAATAACAATGCTCAAATGTTGTTTTCTCTGCATTTCCTGAATAGGCAGAAAATCTGACCCCTTCACACAGGTACCTAGATGGGAATAAGAATTGTTTCAAAAACCCAGCCCCAATTTTGGGGGCGGAGCCCTTGTGACAATCTGGCCCAAAGGCCTTATTTGAGATACAGGTTCTTTCAAAAACTTGCAATGCCATAATGATTGGTAAGCAGATATTCACAGGTCTGGGTTTTGATCCCTGATATATATTTGAAGCTTGCCCACATTTATTTGAAGTTTTTTGAAGATCTTCCAGGCTGACCACAGACAACCTTCTCCCACCATCCTCCATTTCGTACCCATCCCGGCTATGTCTCTGACACCCAGATTCCCTCCTAATGACTCCTGACAAGTTGCCTTATTCAATAGTCTTATTCGTCATTCTCAAGTCTCCTGATCACTCGCATAGCTCGGCCTGATCACAGAAAGCAGTCCCCAAATCCTGCCTCTCTTCCCCTATCGTTACGGTTTGCTTACTGTAGTGCCTACAGGCTGCAGCTGGAATGGGGCCCCCAGGCACTGTTCAGCCACATAGTAAAAGACAACCTCTATGTCCAGGAGAGCACAGTCTGAATGGACAAGACAGGTAAAGGGTGGACGGGAAAGCTGAGGTGAAACAACACACCTGATGTGTCACAACAGGTCAATGGTGGTACCAGGAGCAGAACCCAGGAGTCCTGGTCCGGTGGCTAGAGCACAGTCTCTCTGCCTAATTCTAAAAAGCTTAAGTTCCTTCCCCCCAAGCCTGCACTGTGTGTTGTGTTCTGTGGAGTTGCCACCTTCCACCCTGGAAGCAGCTGCATTCCTGCGGCACTGTACCTGTAATGTTTTACAAGTGTTTAATATTTGTACCTATCCCATATCAAAATGTTACCCGATATCTGGTGAGTGAAACCCACTATTTCCATACAGCTTCCTCTGAGGACCGATGCCCTTAAGCAATAGTGTCTTCACACACAAGGTCTTGTTCTTCTGACCGTGAAGAAGGTAAAGAGAAAAGCAAATGAAAGCCCCAGTGTTGGAAGACTTTGGGTACATCGTCACAGCAGCTGGGAGGTGTAATTCCTAGCTCAGGTAGACAGACATCCATGAACTAGCTCCGCTCCAGCTGGCTGAGATAGCGCAGGCAGTGGGCTTGGCTAGACACCCAAATGCAGTCCGGACCCCCCCGGGCAGCTAGTACGTACCCAGGGGGATGCACCGGATTGCAAGCAGGACGCTGACTGCTAGTTCAGGGGCTTAGGATAAAGATGCCAGGAAACTGTACCTGCAGCTGTCAGAGTTGCAGTAGAAGGTGTCCTACTAGATCATGGCAAATGGGGTCTGGTAGGAGGTAGGGAGGAAAATCTGTGGGTGGGAAGGCAGCAATGGTTTTTGTTGGCGATTTATAGTCCCATCAGATGGTGTCCTTATTCAGGGATGCAAATGTCAACTACATGGAGTGACCTGCCTTAGGAACCAAGGAGGTGTCCTTAGCTGGTTTATTCATCCAGAGGGGCCATATCCCATCAGGCACAAATATAGTCACTATTTAAACAGGACCAAAATAATCAGAACTCTTCTCTTGCTGTGTGCTCTGCAGCCCCCTCCCTGTATGCAGGTGGTAGAGAGGAAAAGCAGGTGCAGATGCGGGGCAGGAGGGGCAGTGCTTCTGCTGAGTGTTTGCCCTTCCCTTGGACCATGTGAAATGCCCTCGATGTTCAGTCTCTGGGAATTGGGCGTAGAGCTGAGGAGCAGCAGCTCTCAGCCCCTTGCGACTCCGTGGATACCCACATGGAAGTTAACTCAGATGAGAACAGCACTGAATTCAGCTCTGCACTTGCTGTCCCCGGTGGAGAAGAGTGGGACTCAGGTGGGGTGGGGACTGCCGCCACTGGCGGGCCCATGCTGCTTTTGTTGAGGGTGCCTTGTGTCTCTGGGGCCACGTGGCTGCCCTTAATATCCCCCACTGTTCTTGTGTTTGTAGACCTTGTCTCCTTCACACTCCACAGGGCATCCAGATAGCCAGCACTGTCCTCGTTTGGTAGGTTCTAGTAGCGGTACAGTCGTTCAGCAGCAAGATACACCCACCCCGACGTGTTACAATATATTATCTAGAACTACACACCATGAGACTGGCAAGTGAATGTAAATCCAAGGGCTTGGCCTGCAGTGCTCCGTGAACTCAGAGCAGCATCATTTGCTTTCAAAGGACCTCATGTTACAGCTGGCTACAGCTCTGTTTGCAGCAGTTTTTGTTAATGCAGGAGGACACGAACCAGGTTTGCGTCTGTCTGACAATGGTTAAGATTTTTCTTGCCTCGCTTTGGCTATGCTACAAGCATTGTTTATGCGCCTGCTCCTGGCATGGGGATGGCTGGGAAGGCGTCTGACAGAATTTCTTATGACGCCTTCATTAAACTGAGGTGTTTCATAAATACTGGTACCGCCGCTTTCACAAAAACACATTCCTGCCAGCAGCTTCTCCTTGGCAGGTGATTGCCAGTCATCACAATCCAGAGGCTCAATCTCGTCCATGCCTTCCTGGGGGATCCCAGGGAAGGCAAAGGGGGT